>NC_083316.1:68101215-69585682 GCF_963455315.2 Globicephala melas | reverse complement strand
AAGCTTAATTCTTTCTCCTACAGTAAATACTTTCTCATATATGTATTCCTAAGAACAATCTTGGGAGGTAGGTACAACAATTATCTCCATTCTATGGATGAGGAAACAGGTTCTTAGAAGGTGACACAATTTATAAATTGTCTGATCCCTAAGTAGGACTGGCTACCTAATTCGTGAGGCCCAGTGCAAAATGAAAGTGTGGGACCCCTTGTTCAAAAATTAGTGAGCATCATAAGGTGACAACAGAACATTAAACCAAATGAAGGGCCCTTCTAGGAGCAGGGTGGTGTGTGACTGCACAGGTCTTATGCCTATGAAACTAGCCCTGCCCTTAAGTTACTGCTTTCAACCTTTAGGCTATATTCCATCTCTCCCGAGTAAGTTACTCAATGTCAAGGTTCCTTGGGGTAGCCAGAGTTCATATGTAGTTATCAGTTGATCTTTTTTAATGCCTGGAGGAAAGAAACTTTCTCACAGTCAGGATTTGGATATTTAATCTCACCTGTATCACACAGCTCCTCGGTGGGATATCAAAGTATTAGAAGACTTAAGACTCTCTACTGATTCTCTGTCTGAAAATAGTAAATGTTGGGAACAAAGGAGGTTCTTACAGTACAAAGGGGAACTACAGCTAACTACTAGCCTATATACTATGGCTCCTTCCACAATATATTCTAACAGCGTTACTTTTTCTGATTAGAACTAAACTTGGATGACATCGTGCAATATTTAGATGACAAAGAATATTAGTAATACAAACAAAAGAGGGTTTTTTTCATCATTAAAGTAAAAAGAAAGATATATGGTAGTACTGAGACTGCTACTGGAAGAAGGGTATATTAGTACCGAATAAAAAAATTTGTTCATGCTGAAGCACAGCATGGTTGAGGAGCATTAAATGAAGATATTTTCCAGAGTACAACTGCATTATTCCTGGAGTTGAGTACTATCCAAAGTGACTATTATTCTCGCTACATGATGCATTATTGGGGCTTAGGTAACATTTTATTGTAAACGACAATGACAGATGGTAGTAGATTCAGATTTTGTTATAAAAGAGGTTAGTTTTCATTGTGAAAGTCCATTTTGTTTTTGATAGAGATGGAACAGAAATGAAGCTAAACATAGACCAAAGTTGATATCCAATGTGAATAGAGGTAAAGGTATACATATGAGTTTCTTTTTCTTAAGTTTGTGTGTCTCTAAGATCAGCTCCTTGAAATATTCATATGAATTCTATAATTAAAAATTTGTTATTGGGATAGACAAGAGGTGTTATCAGGGTGACACATATTCACTGACTGCTTTTTGGCATTTTGCGTCATTTTTGAAAAAGTGGTTTGTCTTCCCATCTGAATGTATTAACAAAATGTTAAGCAAATTTCTTAAATATCATTACAACCTAGTCTTAAATATAAACATTTTTCTTCAAAAGCATGCAACTCCTTTATATACTATAGTTTTAAAATAATTTTATTAAGATATAATTGATATATAATAAACTGCACATACTTGAAGTGTAGAATTTGTTTTGAAATTCGTATTTACCCATGAGAATATCACCAAAACCAAGGCAGTAAACATATCTATCACTCCTCAGAATTTCCCCTGCTCCTCAGTAATCTCTCATTTCCCCATGCCCGATCCACTCCTACCTTATTCTCCAATCATTGATCCGCTTTCTGTCACTAGAGATTTGTTTGCAATTTTTAAAGAATTTTATAGGGGTTTCCCTGGTTGCGCAGTGGTTGAGAGTCCGCCTGCCGATGCAGGAGACACGGGTTCGTGCCCCGGTCCGGGAAGATCCCACATGCCGCGGAGCGGCTGGGCCCATGAGTCATGGCCGCTGAGCCTGTGCGTCCAGAGCCTGTGCTCCGCAACGGGAGAGGCCACAGCAGTGAGAGGCCCGCGTATAGCAAAAAAAAAAAAAAAAAAAAAAAAGTGTTTTATATAAATGGAATCATACAATATATACTCCTTTTGATAAGCATAATAGTTTTGAGATTCATCCACATTGTAGCATAAATCAATAATTTGTTCCTTTTAATCACTGAATAGTATTCTACTGTATGGGTGTATCACATTTGTTTATCTGTTCACCTGTGGATGGACATTTGTGTTGTTTCCAGTTTCGGGCTATTACAAATGAAACTGCTGTGAACATTTGCATATATATCTTTGATGAACAGCTATATTTGTTTTTCTTGAGTAAATGCTTAGTATGGAATGAATGAATCATTTTATAGATGTGTATTTAAAATTTTAAGAAACTACCAAACTATTTTCCAGAGTGGGTGAACCATTTTATATTCCAACCAGTAGTGTAAGAGAGTTCCAGCTGCTCTGCACACTTGCCAACACTTGTAGTAAATGCAGTCTGTATCTCATGTAAAAGCAAGAATCTTAGTATTCACATCAGATAATATTTATTGATAATAAAAATATAAAGCACAATTCAGCTTTAAGAGGTTAGAGGACAGAGGCAAATATCTATATTTCAAAGGCATCTTGAGAAATCTGTCAGCCTTCTGTTAATTTTCCTTGTCATAATTTGTAGCCAGAATAAAAATGATCACCACAAATTTTAAATAGACATTATTATAGTGATACCTACTATTTAGTTATGAATATAGAAGTTACAAATAAGTCCATCAGAACTATAGGTGAAGGTCCAAAAGGAAACAAATTAGAGAAAGTACAACTTCTCAGAAAACAGGAATATAACTGGTGTGGTTCTAATGCATCAGCTGAGTAAGAAGTATCTATGTGATAAGGACATTGTGGTTAGGTTAGGGTAGCATTTTTTTGTCTCTTAAATGTATTTGTATTGGACTCAAAATAATCTAGTCACTAGCACCAGTGAGACCAACAATTTTGGTTTCGTTTCTATCAAAGGACAGAGTGTGCTCTGTCAAGATATAAAGTAGACATAAGATCTAATTTCAAAACTTATAGTAAGTAAGAGTCATAAAATATCTGGTGTATTTTACTCTTACTGGTTGATCTGAAAAACACATAGATCAACTCACGAGTAGAGCCCTGTGGATGGTATTCACAATCCAAGTGTTTCAGCCCTTACAAAGCAACTGAAGATGAACAGTGATTATTCAGGTGTCTCTACGCAGTGGTGAAGGGGTTACAGCCATCTTTCCTCATCTTCTCTGAGTGCTGTTAGCAATGATATATACCTACCTAACTCCCTTTTTATAAGTTGAATTGAATGATGAAATTCAATTCCTAATTTATTTCATCATGATTATAATCATAGACTCCTATGATCTTTTTATGGAGCTGAAATTTACCTCCTAACCATTTCTTTCAAACTAATGGAAGGTTCCCTACTGCTAAAGAAGAGACTTACTGAGAGGAGGTGTAAATATGAAAAGAATATGAGTTTGAATCATAGTCCCACCACTTACTTCAGTTTTCAAGTCCTAGATAATATTTACCTTCCTGAACCTCTGTTCCTTTATCTTATGAAATGGAGATAGTAACAACCACATTGTAGAGTTGTCTGAATGCTAAGTAAAATTATTATAATGCACAGTCCCTAATTGCTAACCACTAATTCCAACTATAAGTTACCTTTTTCACCTCAGTGAACCTGATAGCCTAGCTTAAGTTAGAAAGATCAGGCTTTGTCTTGGCCAAAACTATTATTGCTGATGCTATTTGATCATGCTTCAGTTTTAGAAGTTTCCTACACTTAGATTTTTAGTGAGAATTGAGTGTTAAAATTTGAGTACCTCCAAATAATCTCATTAGTTCCTCTTCAGTCTTTAATTTCTAAAATTGCACAGAATCCCTAAGTAAGAGCTATCATGTAAAAAAAAAAAAACCAGGAATTTTACATATTGGTCTGTTAAGTATTTTTACCCTTCTTTTGGCTACAAAAGTCTAGCCACAATTGTTTCAGTGCCTATCATCTATCTATCTATCTGTCTCTAACTGATTCACCTCTCACTGTGATCACAAATCAACCATATTCCACATAGATCTTCCTAGTGGAATAAATAATAAATACCATTAAATACTAGTCTTGTTGACTATAGAAGAAGACTGGGATAAACCCATCAAACCCAATGAGAAAATGAGTGATGTGTGTTTGTCTGGTGCAATAGTGCCTGTGTGTGAAATACCTAAACTCTCATTGCATGCCTACTGTCAGAATCTATTGACAACACACTTAATCACTGAATTCTGTACATTTGGGAAGCTTCACTCATTTTCTCTGGTATTTTCTTTTTTAATATATCTCACTCCTGCCTTTTAAGCCATCCACAAAGCTGTCAATTTTCTGATATGCTCTTCTTTCTCTGAATGTCTACATTCCTGATGGTACCCAATAACTAAAAAGTAAGTATAACTAGCATCCTACTCTGAGTCCTTTCAACTTAACCAATCTGGTTTCATAAATTTTTAAGTTGTCAAATTTTTTGTTTTTCTTACTAAAATTAAAACTGCCAGTCGCCAAGGGGACAAAGTGAAAGTCTGAGGCAAAATAAAAACAGAAACATTCAATATTTGTGATTTAGAATCCAGATAATTTACACTGTTCACCAAATTATGATAAAAACTGTCATTCTTTGTTTTCTCCCTCCACCTCTTGATTAGTGACTTATAAGAATTATTAGCCATCAATAAGAATTCTTTATAAAGGGTTCTGTGACTCCCTTTATCCTCTGCCAAGTCAACTCTTTTAAGGAAAGCTATCTTTTCTCAGGATGAAATAAGAACACTTTATTTAGTACCTCAATGTGTTAATGTAGTCTCTGTGAATATCATCTGCTCTGTATGCCAAGTCTGAACAAAACATTACACACCATACCTCCTATATCAGCAAGTCCTGTCAGTTCTACCTGATGATTATTTTCTGAATTTGGCCCCTTTTGACACCTCACTCTTACTCCCCTAGTCCAGTCTACATGATTTCTCACCTAGATTACCTCTGTCATCTGTTACCTGGTCTCCCAATTTCCACTCAGGTTCTCCAATACTCTATTCTTTCACCTATAGCCAGAACAGCAATTTAATGTGTAAATCTGATAAGCATTGCCCTGATTAAAACTTTCCAGTTATTAACCATTACCCATGGGATACAATACAAACTCTTTTTTCACCTCCCAGGTCCTGAGTGATCTGTTCTCTGCCTCCTGCTAAGCACTCCTCTCCTACCACTTTACCTCACTCAACAGTCCTCCAGCTGTACTGGCCTCCTAGCTCTTTCTGGAACAAACCCAGCTCATTTCCAACTCAGGCTCTGGAATCTATTTTTTCCAGATCCTTTTGTTGCTGGCTTTGTTGCTTCCACATCAAAAAGCATCCTCATCCCCATCATTCTCTCTCCTTCCATCCTGCTTTAATTTCTTTCTAGAACTTTCCATTCTCATTATCTAGAATTATATTATGCATTTGCACACTTGTTTATAGTCTGCTTTCCCAAATAGAATAGCTCCTTGTGGTGCAGTCTTTGCCTTACTAATTCCCATCCCACGCATCACACTTTTCCCCTCTAGCCTAGATTAGTGCCTGCTATGTAGAAGGTGCTCAAGAAAAATCCACTAATGAAAGAATAAAAGAGCAGCATGTTAAGTAGTAGTATTAAATTTGTCACTGAGATCACCTCTAAAGACAGTTTCTAAAAATGCTCTTGTAAATTGCAACAAAAGATGAAACTTGTATGTGCCACTAGAAAACATATTTATCTTATAAGATGTACTCATAAAAACCTTTCTCTAAAACAGAGAAACTTTAAGTATGCCAATAAAATCACAATATCATGTTTTATTCACTAAACAAGGATCCCTGGATCACACAAACACCTAGTTAATAGTTGAGTATCCTGTCCTAATCTGACAATGGTGGCTAAAATAAGATGATGAGGCAGCTTTCTTGTCTTCTACTCTTGTAGAAGAGTAATTGTACTGAAGAGAGAAGATACTCATAAATGGAAATTATTAAAGGTATTTAATTAAACAATGAGTTTTGTGATATAGAGGAAATGTTACAAGAATTTAGAAAATGGTGAAATCAAAATCAAAGCAAATGCAGAAGAAACCATAACACAGGAGTAGCTTATTTTGAAGTTCATGGGGTAAGGGACTCTTCTTGCCTGGTTCATCTCTCTTGAATACCAAAAACTGCTTAGAACGGTCAACCAGTTTCTCTGGTTAGGCATCTTTCCTTAAACCATCTCAAAACAGTATTTCAACAGAGAGCTTTATAAACCTGGAGTATGCAGAAGATTTGATTGAAAATAACCAAGTCCACATCCGAAATAACATTTCAATATGTGAATAAATTCACATTTGTATTAGAATTTATCTTTTCTCTATATCTGTGGATATCTTTCAAAAGTGGAGAAAAATGCATATAAAAATACCTCATATAACAATAACTTCAATAAGATGAATATATGACTTTATGTTTTATGTAGAAGAAATTCAGAGGCAGGCTTTCCTGAACTTCTATGATCACTCTGAGATTTCACCAGAGATCAAGACTCCTTTGATTTTTCTGCTGTACATTTAAAAAAAATATTTTATTATTTATTTATTATTTTTTTTTGACTGTGTTGGGTCTTAGTTGCGGCACGCAGGGTCTTCGTTGAGGCATGTGGGATCTTTCGTTGCAGAGTGCAGGCTTCTCTCTAGTGGTGGTGTTTGGGTTTTTCTCTCTCTAGTTGTGGCACGCAGACTCCAGGGCATGTGGACTCTGTAGTTTGCAGAACACGGGCTCTCTAGTTGAGGCGTGTGAGCTCAGTAGTTGTGGCACATGGATTTAGCTGCACGTGGGAACCTAGTTCCCTGACCAGGGATTGAACCTGCGTCCCCTGAATTGGAAAGTGGATTATTTACCACTGGACCACCAGGGAAGTCCCCTGCTCTACATTTTTAGAATATTGTTTGTATCTTCAAGTTGGCTCGTGGTCTCAAGATGGCTTCTTCAGCTCCAGCCATTATATCCATGTTCTGGACACCAGGAAGGAGAAAGGAGCAAATGCAGAGGGATACATCTCTCAGTTAAAAAATTTTTCTGGAAGTCGCATTCATTGACTTTTGATTTCCCTTTTATTGCACATCTTTATTTGAAAGGGAAGGTGGGAAATACAGTTTTGTCGGTGCCAATTGGCAACCCCAATAATATGAGTCCTATAGTAATGAAGAAAGGGGAATGGATATGGGGTAGGCAGGAAAGAATCTCTACCATTATACAAATATTACTGAACTTCCACAAGTATACGTAAATAACTAAACTGTGAGTTCTGTGGGGAAGAGATTATATGTTTTTTGTTCACTGCTATATCCCTGACACCTATCATAGTGCCTAGATATTAATATATTATGCAATCCCAATAAATTAATATAAAAATGAATGTCTGGTGTAATATTGGTCTATAATGAGGGTGTAGGTAGGGAGAACGTCTTTGCCATTGTTCTAGTGTGGGCCATTTTCTCCTTAATCATCTGGCTCTGTGTCATTCCATAATCATCATTTGTGTCCCTTAACAGGGACATCAACAGGCTGATCCAATCCAATTCATGTCAACTGTTTGCTTACCCATGTGAAATTTGATAGGCTAATAGCATGTTGTTCAAATTTTAACTTTAAAAGTTCAGTGTATTCATTGATTATAATTCTATATAGCAAGGTATTTCTATTTCTATTTTCTAATGCATAGATACAAAGAAATAGTGGAATTTTGGACTAAGCTTTCCAATTTTATAAGTAATTCTACTACTAAGGAAATTTTTAAAAGGCCTTCTCTTTGATGCAGTGGCCTTGGCAAGAAGAGAAGAACACTGCCTCTTGTACCCAAAAGTCTTGGGATCAAAGGTTCCCGTGTGTGTCAGTTACCCATGCACAGCAAAGGTTAAAACAGTCTATTTTCTACCTAACAGTAATTTCCATATTTTCATGCTCATCTGTGTTTAGGTTAAAGAAAAAGTACAAATAGCTTTCTTGAAAATTATCTTTTCCCTCTTTTTGTTTCTGAGCTGTCTGCTTTTGACTGGGATTGGTATAATATTTGCACTTTGTAGGGAATTGCCCCTTATTTTCTATTCCTGTCTATCACTTTAATTGTTTAAGTAATCAGAGAATGAAGACAACTGGTTTATACATGTAATGATAAATTTTAAGACCTAAATAAAATTTGTAATTGCTTAATATATATACGGAAACATCACAGTGTTATGTGATAGCATTTTCACCACAGGAACTAGACTCCTTTTGCATACAGTGACTCTGGATCTTTTCATGACATGAATTCAGATGCAAGAAAATAGTGGAGAAACAGAGAAGAAGATCACTAAGAGTGGAAATAGAAATAGCAAATATAAAGTGAGAGGTAATGAGAACCATGTAATGCAGGTGTCTTAGGCCTTCTCACAGAGGTAGGGATAAGAAAGCAAAGGAGGGCTTCCCTGGTGGCACAGTGGTTAAGAATCCGCCTGCCAATGCAGCAGACACGGGTTCGAGCCCTGGTCCGGGAAGATCCCACATGTCGCGGAGCAACTAAGCCCGTGAGCCACAACTACTGAGCCCGCGTGCCACAACTTCTGAAGCCCGTGTGCCTAGAGCCCGTGCTCCGCAACAAGAGAAGCCACCGCAATGAGAAGCCTGCGCACCACAACGAAGAGTAGCCCCCACTCGCCACAACTAGAGAAAGCCCGTGCACAGCAACAAAGACCCAACGCAGCCAAAAATGAAATAAATAAAATAAAATAAAATAATTTTAAAAAAAAGAAAGCAAAGGAACATAAGAGATAAGATTGACAGAAACAAATTAAAAGAGGCTCAGTAACATAACCACCTACTCCATCTCTGAATTTGCTATTGACGTTACTTGTTGACCGAAGGAAAGTCTGTTTCAACTGAACATCTCAGCACTTCCTTCTATTCAATTTTCTTGAGATACAACACAAACACACACACACACACGCACACACACACACACGGAAGGAATTGTTTTACCAACTGGTAGATTAAGATTCAGCTTAAGTTTGATGTTTTGATGATCCTGACATCTTGAATCCAACAAATGGCAGATGAAAGTTATAGAGGCATATTTTCTACAACTAATATATTTCAATGTAGTGTGTGAGTTAGTTCCAGAGATCAAATTCAGTAAAATGTAATTTCCATAGGGGCAGATATTTTTATTTCACCATCCAACTCAAGCACCTAGAAGGGTGCCTGTCATATTGAATGCACTCACAGACTCTTTGCTAGATGCATGAATAAATCTAGCAAGAAAAAACTGGCTCAATCGTTGATCTAAAAGCAAAACATACATTATCTATAATGTTTACACGAGGTTAAAAAATCAATTATCCACCTTAGTTGAGAAAAATGTGGACTATATTAATTAGAGATGAAGTCGAGAATTCAAAATTCAACAATACCTATCATATTTGCTATAGAAATAACCTAAGTTTTATTTTAAGGATTCAGTATAAAGCATTTGAAAGTATCTTGCCTTATGTTTATTACATAATAAGAAGTCATAAGTTTCTTTTCCCCTTTCTACTTTTATTTCAAAAAGTGAATTTTTTAAAAAATCTAATTAAAAATAACTGTATTCATATTATGAAGGGCTATCAGTATTAACCTGGGATCCACATGATAAAATAGAAAACATATAAGCTTTTGCATTAGACTAACCCAAACCTCAACTTATAAGTTGGCCTAGGAAAAATTGCTTTGCCTTTCTGAACTTGAATTTCCTCAACTATAAAACGTAGGTAATATTAGCTTTTATATTACAGTGTGATGGTGAGGACATAATGAGATGACACACTGAAATGTTTAACACTGTATCAGACACATAGTAGCTTTTCACTAAATGTTCTTTAATTGCACCCTGTTGCCAGAGCAATATGTACTCATCAAATCTCACATGATATTTTGGCTCACCTGTTTTTAAAACCATAGAAAACATTTGTGCAGTTCCTGAAATGCAAAGATATGATGTTACATGACATCATTTAACTAATAGTAACAGAGTCATTTTCTGAGTTATTCCCCGAAGGAGGAATTTGGAAGACTAAAGCTCCAAATTTGACCCATACCACACAGAAATTCTCTGATAGGCAAATAATGAACGATCTGAGAAATTCAGTACTATTTTACATGGCCACAAGGCAAAAGATGATCAAATAGTGACAACAGAAAAATAGTATGTGGTGAATAATTTCACTGCAGAAGATTTTCTCAAGGCGTTTGATTTTCTAGAGAATATATGATCTATCAGATTCATTCAACCAGTCAATGACTGTCTTATTTTAAGTCAATCAAAAGTGATGTGTTTATAGTGCCAGAAATTATGCTTAGAAACTATTAAACATTTCATATTGAGTCACTCATGTTTTCCCTGGTATACATTTGCATTAGTAAATTGATTACATGAAATACACACATATATTTAAGAAAAATGTTTCAGAGAATGAATGGTTCAATGAAACATTTCTGTTAATTTGACACTTCACACTTAACCCATGTTTTTCATTCTAGACCAAAAAAAGGAATGAGGGTAATAAAATATTCATTAACTGCACTGAAGCCCATTTATAGCAGATGATCTCTGGAGGGTAAATTTCAAAACATTTGCTAGAGAGCACTGTGCAAAATATGCAGTTGTCCTGACACAGCAACTAGTGTGAAGAACAGCAAATACAATAGTCATTATTAGTAAGGGAGAGGATCATCCATTGTGAATTACAATGCAGCTACCTTTTGTCATTTAGACTAAGAAAAGTATGAGTCACATTAGCTGTTGCTTAAAATTTAGGGGGATTTTATAGACAGGTAAAAAAGCACAAAATATGTCCACAGCTTCATCAAGAATTCCTAAAAAGTCTTGATAAATCTCCTTTCAACATTCTTTAAATTCTTAGACAAAATATTTAGGAACATATGGTCATGGTAAGAACCTACAGGGATTGTAGGGTTGAAGGAAAAATGGAAGGAGGAAAATTATGTATATATAGATGGATGCATGGAGAGGTGAATGGATGGGTGGATAGATGGATAGCTAGATAATTAAAAATATCAGAGGCAAAAAATGTTAAAAATTCTAATCGGGCTATAAAACCAGAGATTAATGTGCTCTGAATCTCTCAGAACCAAATGTAAGTAGATAATATCTTAGGATAAAGTCAATATTTTCTGGTTTGCCCAATTGCCTATTTGTTCAGAAGACTAGAACAATTACCCAGATTTTTCAAACTCTAACTTTGTGTATGTTGCTGACTTCCACTATAAAAAATATTTTGAAATTATACTACTTTCTTTCAAAAATTTGGAAAGATATGTATTTTTAATTCATTTCAAATCAATTCTTCTTAATAGTGAAAAGTTTGGCAAAATCTTCTATATTGTCCAATGCATGTTGAGTTAACACTTTTTAAAATTTGTAATTGTGGTTAAAAAAGCACATAACATAAAATTATGGTTAAAAACACATAACATAAAACTGACCATCTTAACCAGTTTTAATTCAGCAGTATCAAGTATATTCACACTGTTGTACAACAGACCTCTGGAACAGTGTCATCTTGAAACTGAAATTCTATACCCATTGAACAAAAACTCTCTAATTTCTCCCTCCCCCAGCCGCTAACTACCATTTTGCTTTCTGTTTGCCTCATATAAGTGGAATCATACAGTATTTGCCTTTTCTGTGACTAGTTTATTTCACTTAGCATAATGTCCTCAAGGTTCATCCATGTTGAAGCATGTGACAGGATATCTTTCCTTTTTAAGGCTGAAATAACATTCCATTATATATATATTCATCCACTGATGGATATTTGGATTGATTCCACCACTTGGTGATTGTGAAAAATGCTGTTATAAATACAGATGTCCAAAAAATTCTTTAAAAAACCAAATAATTCTTCAAGACCCTGCTTTCAGTTCTTTTAGATAGATAAGAATTGCTGGGTCATGTGGTACTTCTAATTTTAATTTCTTGAGGAACCACCATACTGTTTTCCATACTGGTTGCACCATTTTACAATTCCACCAGCAATGCACAGGCTACCAATTTCTCCACATCCCCACCCATACTTGTTATTTTCTGTTTTTTTGATATTAGCCATCCTAATGAGTGTGAGATGGTATCTTATTGTGGTTTTGATTTGCATTTATCCAATGATTAGTGATATTAAGAATATCTTCATATGTTGGTTGATCATTTGCATATCATCTTCGGAGAAATGTCTATTCAAGTCCTTTGTCGATTTTTTAATCAGGGTTTTTTTAAATTGTTAGCTGTAGGGATTTATATATTCTCTACATTAACTTCTTATCAGATATATAATTTGCAAATATTTTCTCCCATTCCATAGGTTGCTTTTTCAGTCTGTATTGTGTCCTTTGATACACAGAAGTTTGACATATTGCTATTTGTCTGCTGTTGCTTTGTTGCCTGTTGTTTTGGTGTCATAGCCAAGAAATCATTCCCACTTTGAATGTCATGAAGCTTTTACTCTATGTTTTCTTCTAGGAGTTTCATAGTTTGGGGTCTTACATTTTGGGTTTTTAATTCATTTTAGTTAATTTTTGTAAGATAACTTTATTCTTTTACATGTGGAATTGCAATACTCTTTTCTCTCTCCCTCACCCCTCTCTCTTCCTCCCCTAGGCATTTACATAAAAATAAATTTTTGATTTAAAAAAATCATCACCTGCTATTACTCCATATTTTCCTTTTCATGCTTGCACCTATTGTTTGGAATATTACAATCAGTCTCAATGAAAATTATCATGGTACAATAATCAAGGATTAGCATATCAGGTGGAGAATAAGCAGAAGTAGATGAATAATTGAGACAAGATTCTTCTCTTTTTCTGAAAATATAAAGAGAAAAAAACTACAAATTTTGACATAAAAAGGGAAGTATTTCCAAGCAACACTTCTTTTTTTTGTAGCTGCCCCTTAACAGACTGCTTCATATGAGTCTCAGTACTTAGAGAAAGTTATTTATCATTTATTTCTCATAGAAAGACTAGGAAGATAGAAGACATTCAATGTTTGATTTATAAAATATAAGTACTGGTAATATAATATTGCATTGTACATGTAAAAGAATAAGTTGTTCCAGTGAGTGTTTATATAATTGCAAGATTTGTTATGAGATTTGAGTCTATTCCCAGCTTGTTCCATTATGTCATACAAATCTGCCATCAGGTAAAAATCCTATAAGGTTGCACAAAAGCACTGTAAGTTAATTATAAGTAAAAAACCTCAAAATCTTGATATTACTACTTTTTAAATACCCCTTACTGTCTCAGATGTATCAAGAAACAACCACTATTGAGATTTTATTCTATGTGAAATCTAATTCTCTCCAGGGTACTTTATATGACTTATTAAGATAGTCTGTTGGTAGGCAAAATTCTGCTCACTGTGACCAAAAGACTTTAAAATTGGTGGCAAAGGAATTTGGATATTCTCAGAGAAAAAGAATCACTGAGTTGGGTATTTGAAGTAAGGTTTAATGGTCTAATTTCATGTGAAAATATAGGTGCAAGCTCAGACATATTTTGATACAAGTATCTGGGAACTAGATATGGAACTAAACAATTTACAGACCTTGAAATAAGTAGAAAATTATTCTTGAAATCATGTTAAAAAGCAAATGTGAAATTGATCACATTGGAATAAAAATAATCATGACTAAAATGTTTTTCATTACTGTAGGACTTGTATTTAAAAGAAAATTATTTTTTACATGTTGGATCACTTATGTATAACATTAACATTTAAAGAATTATTTTCTTCTCAAATTTTTATTACATTTAAAGCAGATAAATGAATCAGAGCCTTTATTAAATAAAGTAGGTCAAATCAGTATTCTACGAATCAAAAAAGCTGTAAGGAGGCTATAATTGATGACAAAATTCTAATGATATAGCTGTCAGTCAGAGTTACTATATTCCACAAGACACTCGATCATTTTGCTAAAATATTTTTTTCAAAAAGGTCTTATTTTCTTTTTGGATTTTATTTAAGTATATTTGTACAAAATCTCAAACGTGTCCAATAGCTTCAATCACAACATTTGTATAGTCCATATGATTTATCATGTTCCAGGCTAAAAGAAGAAGAATGAATGCCGCTCTGCATTAGCAATTCATCCTAGGACAATGTACATACAGGGGACCATACAAACAAGCAAACAAACAAAAACCAACTCTTCATACAGATAAGAATTCAGTCTGTGATTTTTTTATGTGTGTCTATTAATTAACTGAGAGTTTAACTTGATTTAATGTTAAAATACCAAAGGCATGAATTTGATTTTACTAAGAAAATACTTTCAAAGCAAGCAGACTAGAATACTGATGTACTTTTTCATTAACTTTGCCTGATTCTGAGATAATTTTATTTGAGTGGTCAACTCACAAAATGGAGAATCGTCAAAGATTCCCAACTAGTTTTAGTGACCTTCTATGAGTCTAAAATGATCATGTGTTATACTGTGAACTTTTCACAAACATTTTCTAAGCAATTAATGCAATCCTATTTAATCCTAAGCACAACATATTCCAGACATTACTCTGCAGATTATTTGAGTTCTCTCTATTAAAGTTAAGTGATAGACTTTAAAAATCACTAAAAATATCACATGATCATCAGGAGTAGCAAGATAAGAGTATTTCCAAGTAGACTTCCTCAAAGGCTAAAGTCTACTCATAGCATGTGGAATGATCTAGTTGTGATTACTCAAGACAAAGGGTTTCTACATAAAAGAATAAGTTCAACAAATAATAACTATCATCCCACTTCATTTTATGCTAATGTAAGAGTTCCACTGGCTTCTAAACATAGAATAACTTTTTACAGAACCGTAGAATTTTGGAGCTGGAACAAATCTTAGAGATAATCTGTAAGGAACTAGAGGTCACAAAGCTTTAAAGAACAGAAATTAATAAAACAAAGAACAAGGAGACAAGATACATAACATGAAAAACCCAAAAATGCTGTTTT
Organism: Globicephala melas; assembly: GCF_963455315.2. NCBI lineage: Eukaryota > Metazoa > Chordata > Mammalia > Artiodactyla > Delphinidae > Globicephala > Globicephala melas. Next base: position 69,570,684 of record NC_083316.1, on the reverse strand, counting down.
GAAAGTACTGATAATAAAAACTCTTACAAGAATGACCAAAGGAAAAACAGAAAATCGCAAATAAATAAAATACAAAATGAAAAGGGGGACAGACTACACATACAGTAGATATTTTATAAATCATAAGAAAATACAATGAATAAGTTTATGTTAGTGAAGTTGAAAACTTAGATGAAAAGAACGATTTCCTAGAAAAATATAAATGATCAAAATGCATACAGTAAGGAAGAAATAACCCAACTGATTACTACCACTTAGGAAATTGAATCAAGAAGAAAATAATTCCCCCAAAGATGCCTGGCCCAGGTAGATTTACAGGCAATTTATACAAAACTCAAAGAGATAGATAGTAATTCATATACAACCTGTGTCAGAGGAAAAAAAAAAAAAAGAAGAAAGCTGCCCAACACATTTTATAAGACTAATATAATTTTGATACTAAAACTTAACAAAAAAATTATAACACCCAACTTTTAACCAGCTTCCCTTTTAATTAGAAATGCAAAAACACTATATACAATACTAACTATTTGAATCCAGAGTGATTTATTCAAGATTCACCATAAAAAATCTATAAATTTAATGCACTATGCTAACAAATAAATAGAGACCACATGTTAATCCGAAAAGAGCCTCCCTTATGAAAAATTTCTCCTAAAGGATCTTTCTATTTTAAGTACTCATACCAAGTAGATTCTCAAAATATCATGTATCTCTTCCATAAAGAATGCAATAGAAGACTGAAAATGTTTTATTTCCCTCCAAAATAATTAACCTTTAAAATAGAATTTTAATTACAAATGTTATTTTTTGCTCTCCTCATCACTTAATCAGGATGCCGCTGGGTTTATGATACTTGGGAAATTTTAAACCAGGTCTGAACTAAAAATTTAATAAAAATATATATTACCTAAGCCTATAGCATCTTTGTTGATACTGGCTGGCAACCTAAATGTGATAAGGATCATATTTTAAGAGTGACTGTGCAAATTCAAGTTACCCAATAACTTCATGAAACCTCACCCCATTAAATTATTGAGTGTACAAATTCTAACTAATGGAGTTGAGCAATCGGGGTAGCAGAAAGGAACTCCAACAAGAGTGTTCAAGAGAACAAGAGAGCTCAGAAGTAAGCCACTGCACCATCTCCTCTCCTCCTCCTCTTCATCCTCCTCTATCCTAAGAAAATTAATGGCTAACTCTCACATATTATTAGACAAGACAATCTATGTAGATTTAAACAGTATCCATTCAGGAAAAAACAAAGAAAGTTTCAAGTATATTTGCAAATTTGATTGACTGGGTTCCTGGGAAATGAGTGACACTGGATAGAGGGATTTGTATATGGGTAATCATGTCATACACTTGCACCATCAATTAGATTAGAATTCTTAAGGGATATCCTAGCTTCATTGAGAAGATTCACTCTTTCATAAAGATGCATGAATTTGTTAGGGGAATCCATACAAGGTAGTTGATACCTCTTGCCTTAAGGTGACATTCAGTTCCAAAACTTTTGTACAGACAAATGTTCCTCAAGTTTAAGGCTTCACCTTCTGTAGATCAATTTAGGTTTTATTCTACTTAGACCAAAGCACTTGATTGTTGCAATTTTCCTTAACTACCAGTGGATTTAGCAAGGATATATACACAGCTTTAATTGCTTAAATCCCTTACCAACAATTTTTTGACAGTGTAATCAGATTAAATGAAAATGAAAATATTACAGATAATAGTATCTGCATATTTATTTTTATCTACCAAATACAAGATGATCACATGTTGAAGAAAAACATCTTTTAAATGACAGTATAAACATATATTATGCCTCACTGCTTTTCTTTTTAAATGTCTAAACATATAAAAGCACTACATGAAATAAGACTATACTTGCAAGATATAAATTTTTTCTCCTTAGCAATATAATGCATTATAATTTTAATTCAATTTGTGTCATGAGTTTGTTCTAAAATATAAACAAATGCTTTGTTTTTTTAAAACAAGGTTTATGCAATACAAGATGACTCCTATCCTTCTAGGAAGAATCTCTCACTGAAATGGAAGGTAAATTCTGTAGTCACTCACTAGCTTTGCTGTTTCCAAATTCATTTAAAATGTTTTCTTTAAAAGAGCTTCAGTGATTGCTAAAAATAATATAAATGGCAAAAGCATAAAGGAACTCAGTTTATCACATTAAATTGGATATTTCACAATATCTCCATCAAAAAGTTAGATGAGAATTTTTCATTTTCAAAATTATACACATCTAAATAGAATTATAAACATGCTATCATGGATCTTAAGAAGGATAGGAATCTCTTCTGAAATTATACCTATTCATTCTTGTTCAGAAAATTATTTGGATTATTTTGAAACAAATGAAAAGAATAAATGTTGAAGAAATGTAAGTTTAGCTGATTTCATATGAAAAGTATTCAATAGATTGAGCATCACTTGAATGAGAGCCTTTGGTTAAATATTTCCAAACCTACAGTCTTTGTATAGTATGGTAAAGATTGCTTGGTGCCTATTACAGCTGTAAACGCTAAATGGCTGATAATTAAATAAACAGCATCCATACTGAATCCTGCAAGATTTAACTAAACAAAGAACACTACAGATGTGAGATTTAAATCACTATTTATAATTGCATGTAAAACACAGTAGCTGATGTGAGTACATGAAATTCCAATAGAAATTTACAATTTCATCTCATTTAAAAAAATTTTTATTCTGAATTCCTTATTCCATTTTTTATTATGAAGTATTTTTTCAACAGATAAAATAAATATGTCAAATGTGTTTATGAACGTTGGTTCTGAGTGAAGGAATATTGTCTCAGAGGTATTTCTTTATTCTATTGATTCCAAAGATATAGCAAAAAAGAATATGAAGAGAAAGAAAAGAAAAAGAAAGAAAAGGAAATAGAAATAGACCCTCACCTAACTACACAAAATCAAATAACGAAAAATGGGAACTAACCCAACACTATCATTACATGTATAGATAGCTAAGAAAGAAAATGAAAAGAATTTTATTTTTCTTCAGTTGCAGTATCGTATGAAACTCATATTTGAATATTAATTACAAAAAGTCAGTGAAGAATGTTACAGTGTAATGATTTAGAGTGAACTTTAAAAAATTTATACGGAAAACCTGTTAAATATTGAGAAATTTTCAGCTTTCTTTATTCATTATTGAAGATGCCTTTGGTATTTTTACCCATTCAATGTACAGGAAATAACAGGGAACATGGAGTATTTTATAGTTGATTACACAAACTAACTGATTACATATATCATTCACTATATCTTCCCTAACACTAATTGTTCAGCATCTTATTTGTGATACATTCCTCTATGGAGAAGGAAAACAAAAACGGAATGTGCCAAAGACTAAATTCAATTTACACCATTCTCCAATCCCATATGCCTGTAATGTTTCAGGATCACAGATGTTTACAATGAGAATCTTGTCAATGAGGACACAGACCAGAAATGCAAATGGTTAATGTTCAAGTAACTAACAAAGAATGGCGTGAACCTCCATATTCCTCATCTCCACAAGCATAAAGAAAGGGACAATTTATTTTTAGTAAATTATGGGAGTGAATTACACACTAATATCTAAATTAATTACCTGGTCATTCTTGATTAACACTTCCCTTGTCACTAGTGTATTGCAAAGAAGTACCAAATTAAAAAACCTGTAGGTGGGCTGAGAGGAACCATAAATTGCGTTTTCAGCAAGAAATAATTTGTCAGATCATATATACTTATTATATCCATATATAGTACCATAATTGTCCATGGCATTTTAAAATAGATGAAACAGTCTCAAAGTTATCTATTCAAAAAGAGGATTCTGTTAAAGGAAAATAAATGGATCCTAGCAATGGAGCTGTCCAGGGCTCCATATGCATGTGACAGTTTCTTATTTACATGTCGCTCATGTTTATGCATGTTCAGAAGAATACAGCTGCTATCCCATTCTCCAGAAATCACAGACACCGGTCAAGTCTACAAACGGTAGCCACATTTGAGCTTGTAATGTATGTATCATGAAAAGCTAGAAGCCCTAATGTTAGGGAGGGGGAAAACAGCACAATTTGCTTTGAAAAGATAACAGGCATTTTTCAAAAAACAAATACTGTATATTCAATTCAGCTCCTTTAGGTACTTTCATGTTATAGGAATTCTGTTGGTGATGAAAACAGCATTCAGCCAATCAAATGGCAGTACCCTAGTGCCATCCAAAGTAGAAACCTAGTGTTTAAAATAACCCTGATGAATTATTCATAGAGCTGATGTTTATGCAAATTACAGAATCATGCACCCACCTGACCACCACGGGAAGAAAAAAACACAGGGAAAAAAAAAACCCACCATGCTTTTAGCATTCTTCAGAACCTATGTAATCAAATGATAATATTCTTTCATTAAATGCATCAAGGAATTACAACCTTACCTGGTTAGTTTGTAGGGCCTTCAGATTTTCTGGATGAAATAACAGACTGTGCGTGCAACCAATAAAACTGAACTGAAAAGCTGATTAAGGGCACTTACTTAATGCAAAGCCACTCACTGAATATTCATATGATGCCTGTCTTTATGCAAATTAAAGCAAAAGAAAGCCCAAGGGGATTGGTTGCCATAGCCTACAAATACTGTGTATAGCAGAAAATATAGAGAGTAGTGACAAATAAATCTTGAAATTCATAGCTTTGAAGCAACAAAGGAGAAATAGTAAAATATTAAAAAGCCTAGGTGAATTACAGTTTTAAAGTTCTTTATTTAATCATATTACTTTAGGACTATTAACTGTTCCTATCATGTAATGATCTATAATTATCTTAATGCCAAAAGATACCGTCACTTGTGTTTGTTAGCTTTATTTATCCTGTAGTCATTTATAAGAGCAGACCCCTTAAGCATAGAATAGTAAAGAAGAAACAATTATAATTAGAATATAACCCACTATGCTAAAAACCAAACCCAGGGCCACGTGTGGCCCTTTGTTAAGTCTTTCATGTAGTGATCCTTTTGTGGAAAAATCTTACGAGGGAGTGAAGTGTCACTAGAAGACCTCCAGCATTAGGTTGAGCTCTTTGCTTTCTTAATACTGATGTATATCTGCTTCATTTGAAATGGAAATTATTTTATATTATAATAGATACTGTGAATCTTTTGGCCAAGAAGATTCTGGCACATGCAGTTTTAAAATCCAAGGATTTTCACTTTTGGAACGCCAATGCAATAACATTCTCTGAAACGTGTGCTAATATGTTGTGTCCTAATCATGAAAAAATGTGAATCCTCACGTATGTATGTGAGAACCAATTACAGGCATTGACAGGATTCATAATATTTAAATAATATAATGCATGTCTGGCATAAAATGTTTACATTGTCAAGGATATTCTCCATCTTTTACTTTTTTAATGAGTAAGAAATGGAGATGGTTAAAAATGCTGGAATGCATCTGATAGGCTTTTTTGTCTGCTTTGGTTTTTCTCTTTGTTTTCTGGAACATACTTTCCAAACTTCAAAACTAAGAGAACAGTGTTCTTCATGGCAGTTACCACTGACTGAAGAGTATTTATCATTTCCAGTATTTCCCTAATAATTCTGACATCCTCACTCCAAAATCACTCTGGTCTCCCCCCACACAAGATAATGACCTTTCAAATACTTTTAAAAAATAAAAATATTTAAAGCACCTTAAGCATCTATACAAAGCTGCCTACACTTATCATAAATGCTATAACAACTAGATCCAATGTTTATTACCTTGATCTTGGATGTATGCATATGTCTAAACTCATCAAATTGTATCCATGAAATATGAGCAGTTTTTTGTATATTAATTAGACCTCAAGAAAGCCGATGTGTGGGGGAAGAGACCAGATCTAATGCCTGGACACAGTTGTCCTGGAAAGCATTTAAAAAGAAAGAGATTTCTTTGTGGCACCTATGGTGGCCTAATTACATCTTTCATGGTTTCAAATAATTTCCTTTCTTTTAAAGTTGCTCATTGGCTTCCCATGAGAGTAACCCTCATAAATGTACACTTATAAATCCACATATATTTTCTATAACTGATATTATATGTATGTATTCATTCTCATTGATGTCTCCTTAAGATTCCCTTTTCTTAAATTTTAGAATTGACTTGAAAAACACAGTGTGATTGACATATATTTAGACTAAGGTTGGAAAAATTTTGGAAGCTGTGAATTTTCAATATTGTTTAATGGTTATTTCTTTCATTTGATTTATTAGTTATAATATTCATACATATCTGTTCCAAAATACAGAATAAAAATTAATGGATAACTAGTAGTCCACCTGCCTAGTAATCATGCAATTCTTTCTCTTCTATTGATTTAAGAACATATTATTTAGAAGGTGGACTAGTAATTTCTTCAAGTTTCTAATTAAATAATCTTAAATTAAAAACTTCTAAGAAACAATATTTAGGTCAGTCAGCAACAGTTGCCTTTTTTGAAGCTTCCCCTTCTCCATAAAAATTATTTTTTTGAAAAAAATCAGTAGATGTAGTCAATGATCTGTTCCCCCACTCTTTCTCTAAAGAGCATTTCTTCAAGTAGTTTAATACCAATAGAAACACTTTTCTGATAATATATACTCCAATAGCTAATAATAATAATAGTTATTATTATTGTTTGATTTTGTTTTCAATATAAGTACCCGCAATCAAAGCCCTAGAAGAAATGCTAAAATTACAAAACCAATCAACAACGTAACAATGTATTTTCATGTTAGTAAATTCAAATTTTTTAAACGTCAAAATTTTTCAACTTTCAAATTAAAATTCAAAAACATTTTTTACCAAGACCAGTTATTGTTTATTCAAGCTGCATTGGCTATGCTTTGATTACAAGAAAGCTAACACTTCCTTCAGAAAAATATTTCTATTTTCAAAAAAAACACATTACACACACACACACACACACACACACACAAATGAACTACCGGAGCAAAACATAGTGAGTATCATTAATGTCATTCTTTCTCTGATTCCTGATATCATTAGTGGGATTTTTCTTTCCTTTTCTTGGATTTTATCTCTTAATCTCTGGCCCTTATACAACTCTAGGGTATTTCTGACATCTTTAAAATATTTATAAAACAAATCCAAACTGCCCTAGGCCATGGTCACCTCAGACCCCTTATCCTGTCTCTATGCAGGGCAAGAGTAGCTTATTCAGTGAACTAGGTTCTATAGAAAACCAAAATAGTCTATTCCACATGAAATAACCCCAAAGTTTTGAGACTGAGTTAACTGATTTAAATGATGGACTCATAATTTCAAGTTTCATAATTCTTTCAATTGTCTACTATGTGATCACAATGAAATGCTAAAGGACTATTTATAAATTCTTATAAAAGTTTCCTAAACAGAAAAAATTCAGCTCATTTGCCATTTATGTTAGAAGCCGAGTCTCTCTTTTGAAGCTGACTCACTGGACTTTATATAATTAATCCAAAGAATGTGAAAGAATATACAGAAGCAACTAAAAGTCAGTAAATCAATTGGTAGTCCATTGGCCCAGATATAAAATTTGGCCAGAGGCTGGCTTCCCCCACCCCCCAAAAAATGAATTTGTAAAATTCTTGGTCTATAAATGTTTTTAAATTAAAATCAGTTGCCAAGTTTTAAAATTACAAGGATTTACATTTTGAAAAAACAGAATTTTCTGGTTTTCTTGGAAAATCAGAAGGAGCTTTACTCTGGGCTGGCATTGCCACAGAGTAACAACCCCCTGGGGCCAGGTAGGCTTGCTCCCTCTAAGCGGGTCCCAAGTTCTCTACCTGCCCTCCATTCTCACCAGGATGCTTGCTCTTTTAGGCTATCCTTGGAGGCGTCTGAAATTGTAACATGAGGCATTTGAGTTGGACTTATGAAATCTGGGATAGGCACTGAATTTTGAGACTGTTCTCAATCTACTGTACTGTCTGATTTTTATATTTTTATTTGATAGGTGTATGCTTATAAATCTACTGTTCAAGAAATGATTGAGAATAAAAAGTAATCTGCACAAAGCGTAATTGACACTAGGTAGGCTGCTTCCACAGGTACATTTTGACACTCCTGCTTCTATCAGACATAATCATGCTATCCTTTTTATAACAACATCAACAAAAACATCTTGAATAGAAAAGTGAAATAACCATCAATACTAATATTTTACAGATAATTTTCCTATAGCAAACTTACACACACACACACATACCCTACAGTAGGTACATTACTGTTAACTATATCCTTTTTAGTAATAACTTCAAAGGCAGAATCCCTGGGTTCTTTTCTCTTTACTCCTTGCTTCAATTTTCAAATACCTCAATTTTCTAGAGCCTATCTGTGGTTTCACCAGGGATCTCAGTCCTCATAGTTTTCCATTCATAATTTGTACTTGATACTCTGCTTCTCTAATTTGGTGGAAAAAGAAGAAAAAAAGTTCTCAGACACTCTTGAGAACTCCTTCATCTTCTCCTCCAGGGCCCCAGTGCATAGCCAAGATGATTACATGGGTCTATATGAACCCTTTGGCAAGAAAACTTGTGATCTTCTAGTCCAATCATAAGACGGCGATTTTTCTTTCTATTTGTAATGGAGAAACAATCTACCCACTCTACAGTCTCACTAACAATAACTAATAACCCTTAGGTTTTGGTTGAAATTTACCTTATCCTTAGCAAGCATTGCTCACAAGTGTAAGCAATTACACCTATAGTTAGATACATTCCATTCTTTAGTCATACCATTACATAGATTTTATTTTTTTCTAAAAAATGCTCTATTCCCACAGGTAAAAAAAATATTTTAAATCAAGTCAAAAAAGCTTAACTGCGTTTTGAACATTATGGTTTTGTTATACATTAAGATGAGAAGCTTGTGCATAGCCAGCTAGGCCCTCTCTATCCCAAGCTGAAAAGTAGGCCAGTGTTTCTTCCTTTTTCTTCCCCTCCCCTCTGCTTGGGTTGCGTGGACCCTGCATCATGATTATAGACAGGCCCAGTACTTTAAGCTCTCCTGGGCGATATGCCTTTCTCTGTTCTCTACATCTCAAAATTCTTTTTACTGTTTCTTTTTATGGGCTCTGACTGATGTCTGGTTCATTGAAATTAATTTGATAAATTCAGTTGAAACAGTTTAATAGATAATAAAAAGGCCAGTGGCAGAGACAATTTGGTTCAAATGAATCTTTCAAATCATTCTATACAAGCAACTATCTGCCAAAACAATATTGGTTCTAGTGGTACCTAATTTAAACTTTAAAAGCAATGCAAGGAGGTAATACTAGAGTAAATTCATTGGAAAAATCATTTACAAACATGGTACAGATTTCATTTGAGTGAGGGAATGGGGAACCTCTAATTGATGGCTTGATTACCCTATGGTTTAATACTAGTATAGGTACTATTGTTGCAACCCAGAGTCTCATTTACTAAGGTAACTTTTGATCTTACATATTTCAGAGCACAGACTGGTATTTTGATAAGAACATTTTCAGAATAACAAACAACCACTGTCTTGAGGTTATTATCCCACTTCAAGGCTGTTGCAGTCCACTGTATCTGTTTGCATCATGATCTCCCCATCTTCATTGCAATAACTTACAGGTTTCCTGTCTATTCTTTTATCTTTCTCAAATATTTAATTACTTGACTTAAAGGTTTCATTAAAGGACTCTAAGCAGAAGACTCCCCTCCCTAAACTGTGCCCAGATTTCTGGCCTAAAGAGAGTATGAGATAATAAATGTGTGTTGTTTTAAGCCACTCTTTGTGGTAATTTGTTACACAGCAATAGAAGACTAATACAGTAGGTGTATTACTTTGTATTCCCACCAACAATGTGCATTCCAGTTGCTCCACATCCTTCATTTGATATTGTCTGTCTTTTCCATTTTAACCATTTAAATCTACAAATGAATTTAGAAAGAACTGACACCTTCACAATATTGAGTATTCTGCTGAATGAACATGATATTTTTTTCCATTTATTTAAATCTTCTTTAATTTCTCACAACAATCTTTGTAGTTCCCAGTATCCAGGTCGGCACCTGAATACATTATGTTAAATTTAGCTCTAAACAATGCTTTTTAAATTTTTAAATTTATGCTAGTTGATTTGTTACCTGTATACAAATAAAAATGATTTTTGTACATTGACCTTGGGTTCTGTTACCTTACTAGGCTTTAGATTTTATTTACGACTTCCTTGGCATTTTCAAAATTTGTTTGGGTGGGCTTAGAGTAGCCTTGACTCTAGGGATAGTTTAATTCTACATGGATCTTCTGGAGCTTCTGTTGAATTCCCTGAGTGAACATCCAAAACTCTCCTCTCTGTGAGCTCTGGAAAGTGTTCAGCTTAAAACCCTGGTCCCTCTTTGCCCAATGCTTGTCTATCTTAGTGTTCAGCAAAGACTCAAGAAAACTCCTATACAGAACTTTGAAGCTCTTTTTCTGCATATCTCCTCTTCTTCATAACTCTGGCCTGCAACTCTCAGGTGCCTCAGCTTCTTTGAACTCCAATCTCCATGCTGTCAATTCAGTAAGAGCATCATTTTGCCCTCCATGTTTCACAGTATCCAATGTGCCTCCCTGCAGAAAGCCAAGAAATCACAGAGTTCAGCCCTATGTTTCCCTTAATGATTCTTACCTGCCTGTTCTCCAATGTCTTAAACAGTTCTTTTAGGCATCGAATCCAGTTTTATAATTGTTCTTTTAGGCATCAAATCCAGTTTTATAATTGTTTTCAGTGGAGATATAAATCCAATCTCTGTTGCTAATCATGGCAAGAAGTGTACCTCTCTTCCTGTGTTTCACACTTAAAATTTTTTCCAATTAGGTCATATTGTCTTTCATTTTTCACAGACTATTCACAATTTCTGGTCCACCAGATACCATTTTTTTGCATGCTATCAGAATTGAAAAAAACAACCATATTGAGCATTGATGAGTATACAGCCATTAGGCATTTCTTTCAGATATCAATAAATAATATAGGCACAAAATAGGTAAGGCTATAGAGAATTTTAAGAGCACATTTAATAGATTTAATCTAATTGATTTGTACCGAACTTCCTACCAATAATAGAAAATATGCGTTCTTTTAGAATGTACACAAAACATTAAAATGTTAACCATTTGACCTCAACATAATCTCAATAATTCCAAAAAGTATAAACCACACAGATTATAATACTGGCAACAATGTAATAAAGTTTATAATTAACAATAAAAAGTAACTAAAAATTTATATTCATCTGGAATTAGAATATGCACTTTGAAATAACTCTTAAAGAAGCCTTCAAAAGAAAAATTGCAGATAATAATGGAGTTGCATCACATGAAAATTTTACTTCTTTAGATTCAAATATGCTTTCTTATATGAGAGAAAAAAAGTGGGAATGAGATATAAATAACTATATAAATAATGTGGTTGATTCTGCCTGCCACTCCACTCAAAGAGCAGATGCATGTGGACAGGGAGGGGTGTTCTGCTGTGTTAGCTCTGCTGTTCTTCATGATGTGACTCTTAACACCATGTTGAATAGGGTTCATGTCATTAAAGATACATTACGGTACCTTCCACTTTTGGTAATGACAGAACAGGTAATTTGGACCAAACCACCAAGTGAAGCCCCTAGAGGAGGATTTATCATGAAGCTAATGAAGTTTAAGTTTCAGGGCCCCTCACTCAATATTTCCTCTTAAGGCCTTGTATCTAATTTTGTATGATTTTTCTTAAAGAGGGACCCACAAATTGTTTAAGTTCAGATTCCACAAAACATGAGAGCCAACCAGAAAAGTATTCAAGTTCAAAATGTTAGTGAGAAGTAACCATGTCAATGTCCACGAGAATATAGAAACCCAAGAGCACTGGTCTTTTGAGTTCCTTTTGTGCAGGAGATATTTGCAGATTTAAGAAGCTGAGCAGTACCTTTGATAACCACTTTGATCTAGAGCAACAAAAGCTAAGTCCAAGGCTTAGCAAGGCAGGTGGCCCTGGTGAACAACCCCTGTGGGCCACACCTTAGGAACATGGACAAATAGAAAGTACTACAACCTTTGCAAGCAGGTGCAATGAGCTCTCAGTCATCTGGGTTGCACAGAAAACTTCACACTTTGAAACTGACTGAAGGTCATCTGTTTTGCTTGTGCACCCAAAACCAAAAGGAAATTCTCTCTAAAGGAAGATAACTTCATTTTAGGTTTCAAATTATTTCTACAAATTATTTTCAAATAGAACATCTATCACACAACCAAAGGTGAGAGGAAAAGACAACATAAGCAATTAACACTATAGACAATGAAATAGATCCACAGGCACACTAGTCAATGAAATTACCAGACACAGATTATATATTTAAAAAACCTATGCTTATTATGCTCTTGGAATTAAAAGCATAATCTCCAAATGTAAATTAAGAACTGGAAATTGTGAATGGTGATATAGCCTATTAAAAAACCCTGGAAATTCTATGGCTAAAGTGCACACAGAAACGTAAGAACTCCCTCAAAGCACAATGGCAGTTAAGACGTACACAGGGAGAGAATTAAAGAAATGAGAGATAGATCAGAACAAGTTGCCCCTAGAGTAATGGAAATAAAAACAAAAATAAACAAATAGGACCTAATCAGACTCAGAAGTTTTGCACAGCAAAAGGAAACCATAAACAAAACAAAAAGGCAACCCACAGAATGGGAGAAAATATTTGCAAATGATGTGACCAACAGGGGATTAGTTTCCAAAATATACAAACAGCACATACAGCTCAATAACAAAAAAACAAACAACCCAATCAAAAAAATGGGCAGAAGATCTAAATAGATATTTCTCCATAGAAGACATACAGATGGCAAACAGGCACATGAAAACATGCTCAACATCACTAATTATTAGAGAAATGCAAATCAAAACTACAATGAGGTATCACCTCACTCCAGTCAGAATGGCCATCATCAAAAAGTCTACAAATAATAAATACTGAAGAGGGTGTGGGGGAAAAAAAAACCCCTTCCACACTGTTTGTGGGAATGTAAATTTGTACAGCCACTATGGAGAACAGTATGGAGGTTCCTTAAAAAACTAAAAATAGAGTTACCATATGATCCTGCAATTCCACTCCTGGGCATATATCTGGAGAAAACTATAATTCAAGAAGATACATGCACCCCAGTGTTCATTGCAGCACTATTTACAATAGCCAAGACATGGAAGCAACCTAAATGTCCATCGACAGATGAATGGATAAAGAAGATGTGGTACATATATACAAGGGAATATTACTTAGCCATAAAAAAGAATTAAATGATGCCATTTGCAGCAACATGGATGGATCTAGAGATTATCATACTAAGTGAAGTAAGACAGACAAAGACAAATATCATATGATACCACTTATATGTGGAATGTAAAAAAAAAAAAGACACAGTGAACTGATTTACAAAACAGAAATAGGCCCACAAACTTATGTTTACCAAAGGGGAAGGGGAGAGGAATAAATTAGGAGTTTGGGATTAACATATACACACTACCATATATAAAATAGATAACCAACAAGGACCTACTGTATAGCACAGGGAACTATATGCAATATTTTATAATAACCTATAAGGGAAAAGAATCTGAAAAAGAAAAAATACATTTCATATATATATATGAAACTAAATCACTGTGCTGTACACCTGAAACTAATACAACATTGTAAATCAACTATACTTCAATATTAAAAAGAAAACAAAACCCAAAAAATACAAGCTGCCCCTTTCAGAGCAGATGGCTTTCTGGCCTATACAAACCTCATTAGGAGCAAAAAGGTGTTTGAATCCATTTGTTATTATTATAATCTCGTGGAGAAGTTGACTCTCACTCTCTCATTCCCAGTCCTAATTTAGGTTTGGGAAAGGACTCTGACTGGGTCATGTAATATCAAAGATTCACCCTTGGTCTAATCAGCTATGATTAGGAGACTTCTGCATTTTGCAGTGTCCCCAAAACACATAGCTTAGGGCATGTATACTCTAATTGCAAGTGCAGAACCTGACATCATCTAAGAATAGACTCCTTTTGATGAATGCAGTTTTGCCTTAAATTTCATTGGACATTAAAATTAGACATTTCAAAAGATATTTATCTTTGTTAAAACTCCCCAGAATATTACCCTTTTGAAATATTGAATATGTTCATTGTTGGTGAGTTTTCTTTTTTCCTATTTAAAGAGGTAATTCCATGTCATATACCTTAAGGGACACTTATTTTTCTTGATTTTTCTGTAACATTTGATAACCTTGACTATGCTTTTCATGAAATATTCTCACATTAGCTTCTGTAACACTGCACTTTCCTGGTTTTCCCCTGTATTTCTGACCGTGAGTTTCTCTATATTTACTTTGTAGCCTCATTCCTTTCTATCTAACCGTTAAGTATTGGGTTTTCTTAAGGTTTTGCCCTAGGCTCTTTCTTTGTACAACTCACTTCCTAGGTAATCTCTTCCATGATGACAGCTTCAAAAATTACCTATATACAATAACCCCACATTTAATTTCTAATCAGAATTGCTCTTCTCATTTTGCAAATATGTTAAGTTCTCCGACTCAATGTTAACATGAGATGTTAATTACAAAGGAATACAGGGTATATGGGAAGTCTCTGTATGATCTTCACAACTTTTCTGGAAATCTAAAAAATTTTTAAAATAAATTTTAGGTTTAAAAAAACCTGACAACCAGATTAAAACAGTCAAGGCATAAATGGGAAAACTGTGGTGGAGGAACTAGTATGTTTATTCAATGCTAGGAGATGGAGTGTCAACCTCTACAAAGTTGTAAGGGAAAGGAAGTCTGATCCAAGGATTTTCTGCTGAGCTAAATTATCATCTGATTTAAAGGCAGAGACAAACACTTAATTCTTCTGGAAAAGAAAAATGAGCAAACAAAATCCAGCATTAAAATGTGAATCAAAATTTTACAATTCAGGAAAAAAAAAGGCTGTATTAACAATCTAGTGCTGTATAACAAATCACTCCAAAACTTTCAGCTTAGAAGATCAAACATTTATCATGTCACAGTTTCTGTGGATCAGGAATCTGGGGTTATTTTAGCTGGGTGGTACTGACTCAGCATTTCTCATGAGTCAGAATGTTGGCTGGCATTTGACTGGGCCTGGAGGGTCTGCTGGAGAATCACTCAAAGGCTGTGACAAAGGACTCAGTTCCTTGCTACCATTCTTAGGAGGCCCCAGTTCCTCATTGTTACCCTAGAGCTGCTTGAATATCCTCATGACATAACATCTGGCTTCTCCGAGAATGAGTGGTCTGAGAGAGAGAGCAAGACAGAAGCCACAATGCCACAATGCCCTTCATGTCCTAATCTCAGATGTTGCTTCTTCCTCTTTCAAAGGGAGAATAGGGTGAGTTAATTACATCTCTTATCAGAAAAACTTTCAAACAATTTCTGGACATATTTTTAAATTTCTGGTGGAAACAAGTTCCAAATTATTAATTTATCTATATTTGACATTAGAGAGTTAATTAATATCTAGAATATTTTAACGTAGTTAATATTTTAATTCCTAATGAATGTATAGTCATTCTCCTTCTCAACATTATAGGTACATTTTAGGAACCGTCATATCTTGTAGGGAAGAAATATTTATGTGAAGTTAGCAATTATTTGTTTCACCTCATTTTCTTTTGTTAAATTCAAATAAAGCTAATTTAATTCTTCACTTGAAAATACATGCATGGTATGTTCTTATTTATGAAATTATTTCTAGGTATCTCTACATACCTCTATCCTTCTATCCACAGATGAGAATAGAGATGTCTAGAATGATATTTGCCTAATATTTATTATGTTTCTAAGTGATACGATTTTTTTTTACTTTCTAATTTTTATTGTTCTATATTACTTGTGCAAAATTCTGACCATGTGGGTCTCACTTTCTCAGAGTTTACAGAATCTCAAAGCCAAGGGGTTCTTGCTAGGTAGTGACATCATGAAACGCATTATCAGTCTTTGTTCACAGAGATGGGACCAACCAAATGACACTGCCTGCTGGTGGGAGGAGAGTGCAGACAAGCAGGGAAAAAAATATATTTGCTCTCCCCAGGGTGACATCTGACCATCTCCAAAATAAGAATATTTCATGTGATTTTCCATACCTTCTCCTTGCTCTAGTTTACTTTCTTTTTAATTAAAATTTAGGTATATAGAATAAATGTGAAGTTTTCTATCATCATCAATTTATGATGCTGATTTTATTTCATTTATCTTGTTTTGTTTTACTTTTTGTTCCCTCATCCCAATCCCTAATCCCATTCTTCACCCACTCTGTCCTGAGATGGATCTTAATCAATCATGGTTGTCTTCTTTTAAAAATAGTCTGTAGAATTAAGTTAGCATTTTAATTAAAGGGTTTTACATTTTTTTAAGTGAAATTTCCATATAATTTCTTCTCCTATACTGCTACAATTCTGCTTTGACATTCAGGTTGTATTCATTTCATAAAATGGATTCTTTTTCTGTCCTTAGAAACAACTTACATAAAACATTAATTATTAATTATAAAAGTTTGCTCCAGTTCTGGTTGTATACACCTGGTGAGGTCTATGAAGAAGAGCTGGTGAGTGGGCATGAATCCTCCCAGTGTCTGTGTCCCCTACATGTTCCATGTCCTCCTATTAGCCCACATTTGGCCTCCACCAACTGGTTAAAATTTTTGGTTGAATTTTTCTTACCAGATTGTATGGTGTCAAGGTAAATAAGTGCGCTTGTCCTGTCTCTCCTTGGAAGTTCTTGTCTTTCCTTAGATTTTAGGTTAGTTAGTTACCCTCAGCTTAAATTCCATGGGGTTCAAAACAAGTTGTGATTTTATATATTATCTGAATTTGTTTGTTGTTGTGAGGCTCGGAGGGGTACACTTTCCAGCTTTCTACATCCTCAGCAGAACCCAGAGGTCCATTCCTCTCTTCTGATTGCCTCCCAAGTCAAAGCCAAGTCCTAGGCTCAAATATAATTACCCCATTGAAATCTATGGTATGCAATATAGGTTTCACTTTTATTTTTGGCCTCATTTCTTCTATCTAGATTTTTCATTATATTGCATATATGTTACAAGATAACCTCAAATCCTTTATGGAATTGATGACTAATAAACAGAAATAGACAGGAAAGTCTATCTGTTTTTTGCCCCCTCCCCCCCCCTTTTTTTTTGGCCTCTCACTGTTGTGGCCTCTCCCATTGCGGAGCACAGGCTCCGGACGCGCAGGCTCAGCGGCCATGGCTCACGGGCCCAGCCGCTCCGTGGCATGTGGGACCCTCCTGGACCGGGGCACGAACCCGTGTCCCCTGCATCGGCAGGCAGACTCTCAACCACTGCGCCACCAGGGAAGCCCCGCCCCCTCCCCTTTTAAAGAGAATTCCAGCTTTCCTACTCAGTTACTTTTCTTCCCTTGTTTTTTGACGGGTATTATCTTTTGCACACACTTTCATTTGAAAAGAAACCTCAAGACGAAAAGGAAAAGGTAGAGAGCAGAAGACATGTAAGCTAGAACTAGGGTAGGAGTTTTTGATAATTATTAAGGCTGAACATGGAAGCATCTTGGATGTGTGGGGAAAAAAAAATGGGGAGAGAAAAGGAGAGTTTCAATTAGTGCCACTTGGGGACAGGTATCCCTAAATGGTGTATAAAGATAGACAAATAAGTAGATTATTAAACATTTTCTTTTTGGTTGTGGAATTCTTTTATCTGAGACTGGGTCATGAATGTCATGTCATGGCTTTATCATATTGTATAAACATATAGCTTGGGGAGTTTATGAAAAAAATCACTAAAACAATCCAAAGATCTCATTCATCTTTAAGATCTTGTTCTAGATTATTTTATAAAATACACAATATTCCATCCCAATAAGTTACATATCTGTTACAGTAGAACTGATTTTTTAAAACACGTGTTTTGGAGACTTTACTTTTACAAACTGCTCTAATGGTGATATGTAATAAATAAAAAGATGTATGCACTATGATGCAGAAATCCCTTTTCTGGGAATCTATCCCACAAAAGTAATGGTATAATAGCAGTAGAAAGATATTTATTTCAGTATTATTTCTAAAACAAAAACCTAGAAATAATGTAATGTCCAATAAAACTGAATGGCTGAATAAATTATGATGTGTCATATAAAATGGTTATTATATAAGAATTTAAAAGATTATGACATGTTTTTATAAATATTAGTTTGGAAATTGTGCATATCATGTTCTTAACTGAAAAAAGCAATGCACTGAGTAATAAGCATAGCATATTATCTTTGCCTAAAACTATATCTACATAAATATATATTAGCATATTTATATGTATAAACTTGGAAAATAGGGAAGAATAAATACAAAGTTTAAAACAGTGATTATTTCTAGAAGTTAAATCTGAAGACAGCAAAAAGGACAGAGGGGTAAACTTGCACTTTACTCATACACTATTTTAAAGTGATAGAATCATGAATAATTCCCCCCCCCCCCCAGCGTTTTTTAAATAAAGAGTTATACAGGATGCTTTAACGAAAGGTCACAAAGAGGTACATACCAAATAATAGTGATTGCACCTGAGGGTGAAGGTGGGGAACTGGGAGAGGATTTTCAACAGAACATTATGTACCTGTTTTGTTTAATTTTTTTCAACAAATACAAACCATGTTTTACTTAAAATAATAAAAAACAAAAATATTATTTCCTAGATTTAGCTCTATTTTTATTTTGAAGACCATTGCATTAGGACCAGGATTACTTCTTTTTGCCTCCAGCAAACCAGCCTTCGAAGAGATCCAATGTGGATACATTCTATCCACATCTGTAGGCATGAAAACAAATTCAGATTTCACAATGAACCAGAACAAGCCTCCAAACCACATAATCATGTGGTTTGGAGGCCTCATTCATTGAGGTACTTACTCATTTAGCTAATTTCAAAATAAACAAATGGGACTACATCAAGTTAAAAAGTTTTTGCACAGTGAAGGAAACAAAACAAAACAAAAATGCAGCCTACGGAATAGGAGATGATATTTACAAATGATATATCTGATAAAGGGTTAATATCCAAAATATGTAAAGAATTCATACAACTTGACATCAAAAAAACAACCCAATTGGAAAATGGACAGAAGACCTGAGTAGACATTTTTCTGAGGAAGACATGCAGATAGACACATGAAAACATGCTCAATATCATTAATCATCAGAGAAATGCAAATCAAAACCACAAAGAAATATCACCTCACACTTGTCAGAATGACTATCATCAAAAGACAATAAGTAACAAGTGCTGGTGAGCACGTAGAGAAAAAGGAACCTTCATGCAGTTAGTGGGATTGTAAATTGGTGTAGCCATTATGGAAAACAGTATGGAGGGTCTTCAAAAAACTAAAAATAGAACTGTCATGTGATCCGGCCATTTTATTTCTGGGTATTTAACAGAAGAAAACCAAAACACTAATTCAAAAAGCTATATGCGGGCTTCCCTGGTGGCGCAGTGGTTGAGAGTCCGCCTGCCGATGCAGGGGACACGGGTTCGTGGGAAGATCCCACATGCCCGCGGAGCGGCTGGGCCTGTGATCCATGGCCGCTGAGCCTGCACGTCCGGAGCCTGTGCTCCGCAACGGGAGAGACTACAACAGTGAGAGGCCCGCGTACCGCAAAAAAAAAAAAAAAAAAAAGCTATATGCATCCCTGTGTTCATTTCAGCATTATTTACAAAAGCCAAGATATGGAAGCAACCTAAGTACCTATCAATAGATGAATGGATAAAGAAGTGGTATAAGTATACAACGGAATATTACTCAACCATTAAAAAAAAGAAATCTAGCCATTTGCAACAACATGGATGAATTGAGGGTGTTATGCTAATTGAAATAAGTCTGACAGAGAAAGACAAATGCCTTATGATTTCATTTATATTTGGTATCTAAAAGACAAAACAAGTGAACAAACAAAATAAAACAAAACAGATTCATAGATACCGAGAAAAAATCGGTGGTTGCCAGAGTGGAGGGGGTTGAGGGGTGGGTGAAATAGGTGAAGGAGATTAAGAGGTACAAACCTGCAGTTATAAAATAAATAGGCCATGGGGATGTAATATACAGCATAAAAAATATGGTCAATAATATTGTAATAACTTTATATGGAAACAGATGGTTACTAGACTTGCTGTAGTGATCATTTCATAATGTATTCAAATGTCAAATCACTATGTAGTACCCCTGAAACTAACATAATATTGTATGTCAACTATATTTCATTTAAAAAAAATACAACATGGGAGTTTTTCAAGAAGAATCTACCAGTTCTCCCCCAATCATCTTACTTTCTGATAATTACATTCCTATGGCCCATGAAGAGCATTCCCCAGTTGTGTTTCATTACCACGCCCACCACCACACAAAGCATCTTCTGAGTTTATTCCTCAAGAATTCTATAGACTGAGAAGTGTCCAGATAATGATGTGTATTGCTCCCTGTTCATTACTCTTCCAAAAGATAGAATGAATGTTAGAAATATATGTGCTTGCTTCTTATGTTTCACCCTTCCTTCAGTGACCAACTCTCCCTGAGCTCCCCCCACGGAAAAGAACTCTGCTCCAACCACAGCTTTTCCCACTTTAGGCCTGCAAATTGAGTAGCCTGTGCTGTTAGATTGGAGACCATGCTTAGGCCCAATACTGAGGCTGAATGTCTGACTTGTCAGGTGTGGAATCTGATATTAATTGCTCAGTGTGTTATCAACCCTTGAGGAGACCAATAGTCTTTTGGTGGCAACTTAATTTAATGAAGCCACATCTTCCCTGGAGGTGCATTTATGTGTTGGCATAAACTAAGCTATAATAACACTTCAAAATTCCCTCTGGATTAGGCTGAAGCCACCCTCCAAGGGCCTTTGCCTGAAATAGCACCTGGTTAGTTTCAACCTCTTCCTTGAGTTGTTTTCCCCACTTCTTTATTGGTTTCACATGGGAGCACTTAATAAATCACTAGCACATGAATCCTTGGTTTAGGATTGGCTTCCAGGGAATCCAGTTTGTGACCCTATTTTATTAGCATGGGCGAACCATCTCACTTCCACTTGTCTTTTCGCCTCACAGTATCACGGCTGGCCTCTTCGCCTCACAGTATTACGGCTGCCCTCAGCGTTAAGCTCAAGTGCTAGCAGTACAAGATTTCTGGGTAAGTGTCTGGAATTACCTCTACTGAAGACTACAATTCATTTTCATTTAGAGCTGCAACTATTACTATGAAGGTATTCTTGTGCCTTGGCATATTCCATCTAAATCCAGTCGTACTGATTTAGAGAAAGCTTTATTTTCAAAGGTCACCTTAATGTCTCCTGATGTGTTAGGTACAAAATGTCTGAGAAACTCATACGTGAAACCTTTACTCTTATGCAACCAACTTAAAACAAAAATTTTAATTTTGAGAAGTAGTTAATTAAAAAATGTACAAGGCTGTCTACAGCGAGTTTCTGATACTGTTGCCCTCTACCAGACAGTCAAATATAGGTACCAATAATTTATCCTCTAAAAATAAATGATAGTATTGAATAATTGCTCTGGTTTTTAAGACTGTTTTAAACAATCCCCACATGTCACTCTAAGCTGTACTTTATTTCTTAAAAGAACATTTAGATTTCACTCTTTCTAATTCAAACTTTGGTTTAAAAAAAAGCATAATTGGGAATTGAACTATCTTTAGATTCACTTTCTCAGCTAAGTTGATTTTTTTCATGTTTTAATTGCTCCCTAATTTCTCTATTATTGCTGCATGTCCTAAAATAAATTTTCCATCTGCTCTTTCCATGTTTGATTGTCATGTTGGTTCTCTTTGAAACTGCTAAACAAGCAGCTTTTCTAATCGCAGTTTGTGGCTGTGGTGCTCTTCAGTGCTCGCTCTGCATATAGAAAATGCACTCGCTGTTAAAAAATACAGAATAGATTGAATATAACTCGATAATTCCATTTGTGGATATAGATTGTACTCTGCAGCAGTTTTATTCCCATATTTAGTAAATTCTGGTAAAATGAACACTTTTTGGGAAAAAAAGTGATTTAAAGGAAATAGCAAACATCTGTGCATGTTTTCTCCAGACTTTTCTCCAACTTTTACCAGTCTCTCAAAAGTTTTCAGTTCAATTTTAAAAGGAAAAGTGCATGTTGGTTTTTTTAAAACAAAAGCATAGTGAGATATTCTATAATTAGACACCTTTCTTAAGGTAAGGAAACATGTTGCTACATGAATATGTTTTATACTTCTGAGTAACAAATTTACATTAAAATGGTCAGAATAACAATGTTATTTCAGAGATTTACTAGTATACAAGATTAAACGATAGTTAAAAGTATAAAATTAAAATTTTTTTCTAACATTATACTGAAAAAATACAAACAATAAAGGAACACACATTCTTCAATAGTGAATTTAATTTTCTATACAACTAATAGAAAAATCCAATAGCTTGACTCTATGCCTTAAGGCCGTCCATGGTCAATTGATTGTTAAACTATTATTTTCATCATTCAAAAATTTATTATGAATATAAAATGAAACCGACTCTGCTTTTAGGACAGTAAATTAATAAATTTGAGGAAGGTGATTTGGCCACATACTGTGTAAGCCTTAACATCAGTAATTTTTACTGTAGTAAGTCTGCTACAAGTAAGTTACTCTAAGAAAATAGAGACACCCATTCAATGGTATTCTTTTCAATGTTATTTATGATAGCACATAGTGTAAATATTTTGGCTGTCCAATATGAAAGGAATGGTTTAACAAATTAGGGTATGTCCATTTATGGACAATAATTTAGCAATTAAAAATCATTTTAGCGGGAACATTTGATCTCTTAAAAATGCTCAAAAATATAAAAATGAAGTTATAAAATAACATTCATATGATTATAGTTTATTAATATAAATACAGAAAATTATGGCAAGATTATTCAAAAATGTTAACAGTGGTTTTCTCTGTGTTATGAAGTTACTGGTAATTTTTATTTTCTTCTTTACGTGTATATATTTTCCAAATTTCCACAAGAGTAATATTACTTTTTAGCTAGAGGGAAACTACAAAAAACTATACTTTAAGTTTTTATGTTGTAATGCTAAATCACTGTACATATATCAAAGAGATGATTGAGGACTAGCTTAATAGGACTGGTGAGGAAAGGAAAATGTGAGCATGTGACTTTAAGTTGAGGTGAAATATACTTGGAGGAAGTCAGGAGTTTTTAGTATTTTAATTTTTAGAGTAGTTTTCAATATGAAGAGACTGAGAAATGGTTACCTTTTCACCTCTAGTTTTAAACAGAAATGCATGTGTGCAACCTGAATCTATGGGTTGATATTTCTGTACTCCAGACCTGTCAATCCCTCACCTTTCCAGAACACTACACCAATAAAGTGAATTATTTTCAAGAATAACGAAACAGAGAAAATGTGATCCATAATTGACTTCTTTGTTCTGCCAATTGACTAAGTGACACTTAGTCATCTCTAAGTGCCTGGAGAAAATAAAAGGCATTTCTTTTATGAAGCTGATGAACAATTAGGCAATTGTAAGACATTGAACGACAAAGTGGAGAATGCAGCGTAATATTGTTTTATGCGTCTTTTCTCTTTTATTTTTATTTTTGGAGAAAAAAGTGCTGGAGGCAGATATTTTACTCTCCCTCCTACTCTCCAGCTTTTAAAATAATGATGAACATTTGCTGTGGCTAACATAGAGGGATACAAGCCATGGTTCAAATAGAGAAGTTGTTTTCTAAGTCAACTAGCACACTGTTTAGAAAAAAAAAAGTGCTGCCAGGCTTTTAAACTTCGTTCAAAGTTCAGAAGGTCTGATACGTACTTCCAAATTTCATTCCCTAAAACAACTGCAAGTTTTTCGTGTTGGGCATTGTAGTACACTGCTGTTCGCAGTATTCATTATCTTTCAAACTTGGCTGAGATAGTTATAGGGCATCCTTTCTAAAACTACAAAGGCTCTGAAAGTTGTCAGAAGGATTGTCTTTGGTTCATACAAAATAACGTAGCGCTCTTTATCAAGTTAATGCTAGCAAAAGCTATATTATGTGGAATCGTAGAAAATCACGTCCTTATTTTACTTCATCACTCAATTGATACATTCACATACATACATATGTACACATACATATATATTTATATTTGATGACAATTGTTAAGGGTAGACTACTCTGTAAAGCAACATGATAGACCGAACTGCAGTGTAACCCTTCCTGTTACAAACACAGAAATGCTGGATAAATATAATAAATAAACAAATAGACCCACTACAAATGTTTTTTTGACACAAATAGACCCAACTCAAAAGATAGCAGCAAGCATTAGGCAGCCCACGGATTGCTGGATATGAAATGTAGGTCAAAGGGGATAGGGTTGGGATTCTAACAACTGCAGTGACAGAGTAGATAGGGCCTTAAGGCTAAACATAGTAGATAGGGCCTTAAGGCTAAATCACTATGGAAGGTAAAGAATATGTGCAAATTTCAACCCAATAAAAAAAATAAAAGAAAATAAAGTTCTAACAATCCAAGAGTAGTCTAAAAAGAGCAGAGGCAAAAGAAGCAAATGCAGCAATACGACATAGGAAATAAAAAACAAAATAATATAATAGAAATAAGTTCAAATAACAATCACAATAAATGTAAACTTCACTGATAGAAGACAGGTTCTCAAAAATAAATCCAGGTGATGTTAGAATAAAAGAAAATATGGAAACCAAAAATGGAAAGGAAGAAATCATCATAGAACCAAGTCAAGTATATTTCCCAGAACTGGAGGGAGGGGAGTTTCAGAATGGAAAAGATCCATAAAAATGGAGCAAAACACACAAATGCCAAAGTATACTGTCAAGAAATTTTGGACCACTGGGGGAAAAGAGAAGATCATATAAGCTTTCCCCCAAAGCAGGCTGGGGTAGATGTTTTCCAAAGATCAGGAAGGCAGACCTCTCAATAGTAACACTGGAAGCTAAAAGAAAATGGAGGTTCTGTCCACAAAATGGAAAAAAATATTTATAAATCATATATCTGATAAGGAGTAGATATCCAGAATATGTAAAGAACTCCTACAACTCAACAACAACAAAAAATAAATAACTCAACTGAAGGGCTTGAATAAACATTTCTCCAAAGATGGTATACAAATGGCTAACAAACATATAAAAATATCCTCAATATCACAAACCATTAGAGAGAAAAGCAAATCAAAACCACAATGAAATACTACCATACACCCATTATAATGGTCACTATAAGAAAACAATAACAGAAATAAACAAGTGTGGGTGAGGATGTAGAGAACTTGGAACCCTGGTATACTGTTAGTGGAAATGTAAAATGGTATAGCTGCTATAGATAACTGTATTGAGGCTCCTCAAAAAATTAAAAATAGAATTACCATATAAGCCAGTAATCCCACCTGTGGCTATATCTATCCAAGACAACTGAAAGCAGAGGGGTCTCAAAGTTATTTGTACACCATGTTTATAACAGCATTATTCACAAAAGCCAAGAGGTAAAAAAATACATTTTCTATCAGTGGATGAATGTATAAAGAAAATGTGTATATATATATACAATGGAATATTATTCAGCCCTAAAAAGAAGACTGTCCTGTCACATGCTACAACGTGGATGAACCTTGAAGACAATATGTTAAGTGAAATAAACAGGTCACAAAAAGACAAATAGTGTGATTCCACTTACATGAGGTGTCTAAAGTAGTCAAACATAGAAATACAAAGTAGAATGGTGGTTTCCAGAGACTGGAGGAAGGGGGACTTGGGGAGCTGTTATTCAGTGGGTATACACTTAAAGTTTTGCAAGACAAAAATGTTCTGGAGATCTGTAGCACAACAACGTGAATATACTTAACACTACTGAAAGAATTTTGAATTATTTTTTTTAAAAAAATGGCATTTCTGTTCTGGTCAAGGTAGAATATGCATACTCTGCCCTGTCTCTCCAAATGAATGCAACTACAGTCCCTGGACAGAATGTGTGAGGTGACTGAGGACTGAAAAATAAATGGTGGAACCACTAAAAGTGTAACCCACTGCTAGTTCAGTGATAAGATTTTTTCCCTTTGTATTTCCTGGCCTGAATGCAAATGCAGCCTGAAACCCAATACATCACATCAGGCACAGAAAGAGCTCCAAGAGAAGCTCTCTATTTCTGTTATGAGGGCTGGGAAAATGGACCCCTATGTGTCAAAGAGAGTGAGGAAAATTTCATGTTTATTTATTTCTGTCCTTATTTATTTCTGTTTTCTCCTGTCCTAGCCAAGAGATTGCCCCCACGCAATCCCACAGGGGCAGTAGTAGAAACAGTGATGGCAGCTGGGCAGATACCTAAAACTTGCAGAGAAAGAAAATATTTCTGATCATAGGTCTTGTGGATGCAGGAGCATAGGGGGAATCCCCATTGCTTTTTCCCCTCTATTCTCTTTACCCCTTTGCCCTGGAGGCATACACAGTGATGGGAAGTGCATGGTGGAACCAGAGAACCAAAACCTCAGAGTTTTAGCCAAAGAACCAGGAAGCGAGGGCTTCTGGGAACTGCAAAGTGTTGGCGAGATTGTAGAAAGGAGGAAGCTCAAAGACGCAATCCCATAAAGTTTTGCATGAACCCCTGGGCTCACTGCTGACCTGCAAATGCATGAATAGTACCCTTAATAGCATAGCAAAAGCTTTGAGAACTGAACTGCAGTTTTGACATGGCCCGGGTCCTAGACTGGCCCCTGTGGGAATGGCACTGCAAAGCCTTTGAAACTGAACTGATATTGAAGTCACAACATAAAAGTGGGAAGGAACTTGTGGACTGTATCTGACTAGGTCAGTTGCCTTCTAAAGCAAACAGATATTCAAAACCAACATTCTTTATAGGATTTAAACAAGACTCAGAGTCTCTTAACACAAGGGCAGGGGTATAGTACAGAATTACTTGGTATACAAAGAACCAAAAACATTCAATATCTCACAAGGAAAAAGACACTAGAGTAACTATGCCAAGATGACACAGATATTGGACATATCAAAAACTTTAAAGCAGTTATTAAAACCACATTCCTGAAAGTAAGGGTAAACACTTTTGAAACATAAGGAAGGATAAAAAGTCTCAACAAAGAAAAAGTAATATTAAAAATGAAAATTTTAGAAGCAAAAAGAAAATAACCAAAGTAAAAATTTCCCTGGATTGGCTCAATAGCATAATGAAGACAAAAGGGGAAAGATCAATGAACTTGATATAGATCAATAGAAATTATCCAATCTGAATGACAAAGTGAAGAACATCAAAAAATGTAGAAGTTCAGGGATCAGTGTTACAATTTTTAAAAGAGGTCTAATATTCATTTAATTATATTTCCAGACGTAAAGCAAAAGTGTGTGCAGAACAAAATCTTAGAAAATATAATGGCTGAAAACTTTACAAATTTGGTAAAATCTGTAAACTTAGAGTTTCAAAATGCTCATCAGATACCAAAGATGATTCAGCCAAAGAAATCTATTCTAATGTACATTATTAGCAAACTGCTGAAAACTAATGAAAAATAATCTTGAAAGCAGACATGAAAAATGACATTATTAAATTTAATGGATGTCATATCATAATCCATGGAGGCTGGAAAGAAACAGAGCAACATTTTAAATTTCTGAAAGAGACCTGAAAATCCAGAATTCTATATCCATTGAAAATATCATTCAGGAATGAAGGTGAAATTAAGACAGTCTCAGATGAAGAAAAACTAAGAATTTGTTGCAGGTAGACATAATCCAAAAGAATTCCTAAAGAAATTACTTAAAAATTGAATAGCACATTTCTATGTAATCCAAAGTTCAAAGAAGTCTCAAAAAAACCTTCCTGAACTATAAAAATAGTAGATTTTCCCCCAGAGAGTGTTATTCATCTTGGGAACTGAAAATTGGGGCAGGTTTTTGTAAGAGAAGGAAAGCAAAAGGAGGTGGTAGTACTCTGAGGGAAAAAAGGTGTAGAAGATGAGAGGAAGGAGGGACAGATTTCAAAGAATGTACACCTGAAATGATAAACCTCTTTAGGGTTAGTTGCTAAGTAAATGCCAATTGACCTGGGACTTTTTAGTAGGAGTTGAAGAGGAGGCTCTGGAAGAGTGGCGCTCCCCCCTCCCCACCCTTCCTCACTCCCTGCTAATCACACAATGGGAGAGAATTGGCAGAATCACATTGTCGGGTTGTTTTGTTTTAATTGAAGTATAGTTGATTTACAGTGTTGTGTTTTTTTTTGTGTACAGCAAAGAGAATCACAGTGTTTTAACACTGACTCTTCATGGGAAGAGTCAGCGGTTGCCAGTGAAGAAATCTAAGTTCTCAGCTCGTTGTAACAGGAATGAGACTGGGGATGATGTTAGTCTTGAGTCTTTGCAATTATCAGAAAGGAATTAGAGCAAGGGAACCGTAACAGGAAAGAAAGATATGCTTAGAAAATGGGATTTGAAATATTTAATTTGAATAATCCACAGATATGAATTTATTTTCTACCCCCAAAACTGGTGAACTGGAGGTCTTGTTTATAGGAATGCCAGAGATTTCTGTGAATTTTGTATCCTGCTACTTTACCAAATTCATTGATTAGCTCTAGTAGTTTTCTGGTAGCATCTTTAGGATTCTCTATGTAGAGTATCATGTCATCTGCAAACAGTGACAGCTTTACTTCTTCTTTTCCGATTTGGATTCCTTTTATTTCCTTCTCTTCTCTGATTGCTGTGGCTAAACCTTCCAAAACTATGTTGAATAAGAGTGGTGAGAGTGGGCAACCTTGTCTTGTTCCTGATCTTAGTGGAAATGCTTTCAGTTTTTCACCATTGAGGACGATGTTGGCTGTGGGCTTGTCATATATGGCCTTTATTATGTTGAGGAAAGTTCCCTCTATGCCTACTTTCTGCAGGGTTTTTATAATAAATGGGTGTTGAATTTTGTCGAAAGCTTTCTCTGCATCTATTGAGATGATCATATGGTTTTTCTCCTTCAATTTGTTAATATGGTTTATCACATTGATTGATTTGCGTATATTGGAGAATCCTTGCATGGAGGTCTTGTTTATATACAGCACAAGTATATTCAAGTCATAGTATAAATGTTTCCCATCAGTAGCATCGAATATCTATACAGGAACCTCTCTACAGACAGGAATATGAAGCTGTTGTCTGGTAACCTCTCCCATTACCTAAACAGTCACCCAGTACTTTAATGGCAGGTTTTGTAAGGCAGGACGAATTCCTGTATTAAAAAATGACTGATTGACTAAGGCCTGTCTACTTAATAATTCCTTCTGCAAACTGCTTACTTGTTGTAGAGATAGGTCTGGATTCACAGTTGAGATGATTGCATAATTGATGAAAGGAGAAAGGATATTTATCTTGTCACTTAAACAAATTAGCATTTTAGATATAGGGAGCCCTCATTTTCACTCATTTATAATTATTAGAAATGTTTTTTAAGGTTTGGCATTTTCCATTAAATTTTGGATCCAATTGTCAAGTTAGTTTGAAATCAGATGCAAAATGGATAACAGACATATTATGAGCTTTTGGCATGATGAAGTTTCATAAATATTGTTTTCAATAATATCAATAAATCTTTCTAGCACAAAATAGAGTTGAGTACTGAAAATAAAAAAAAACTCACCTCCTCTTACTTTGATGATTTTGGTTCCACGTGAAAGAAAAAATACCCCTACTTTTATTTTTTTAATTTTTATTTTTTTAACATCTTTATTGGGGTATAATTGCTTTACAATGGTGTGTTAGTTTCAGCTTTATAACAAAGTGAATCAGTTATACATATACATATGTTCCCATATCTCTTCCCTCTTCCCCTACTTTTAATTTAAAAAGGAACTTTGTTTTCTATTATTCCATCTTAAAATAAAGTCTTTTAAAAATGTGTGGTTCGGGCTTCCCTGGTGGCTCAGTGGTTGAGAGTCTGCCTGCCGATGCAGGGGACACGGGTTCGTGCCCTGGACCAGGAAGATCCCACATGCCGCAGAGCGGCTGGGCCCGTGAGCCATGGCCGCTGAGCCTACGCGTCCGGAGCCTGTGCTCCGCAACAGGAGAGGCCGCAACAATGAGAGGCCCGCGTACCGCAAAAAAAAAAAAAAAAAAAAAGTGTGCTTCATCTGCCTGAGCAGTATATGCAAGGCCAGTTTAAAGTACAGGCCATGGAGTGCTGATGAAAATCGGTACTTGCTCTTTCCACTGGGCATCACATTGCATCTGTTTTTGTGACAGCATTGGATTCAGAAATTAAGCACAGCAGGAAAGAAGATCTTGCATAGATTCAAAATATATTGCACGTCTTGACATTATAGCCTGCTTTTATGGGAGGAGGTGGGAGGCTGAAACATCTTTCTACTGTACTTAGGGAAAGTTAAACAAGGGGAAAATAATATGTTCCTCCTTCTAAAGAACATTCATTCCCAAAGTTTACCAGCATCTAGTCCTAGTGTATCATTCTGACTGGAACACATACGATCACAAGATTACTTCCAGTGTCACAAACAACCAAAACTTCCTGATTCCAGAAAACATAACATCTACTTTGAAAATGTATCCTGTAGGAATATATAACACACATCCAAAATATAGAAAACAAAAGCGTACATCTCAGCGAATTAACACAGAGCAAACATTCATGTTACTGTCAAGAAGATCAAGAAATAGAACATTGCCAACAACCCAGAAATATCCTCATGCCTCTTCTAACTTACATGTGTCCCTAAACACTGTAGTTTAGTGTTGCATATTTATTGAACTTTTTACAGATAAAATCTTAGAGTGTATGTTATTTCATTTTTGGTTTCTTTTGCCCCATATTATGTTTGTGAGATTTTTTTTTCATGTGTGAGTGTAGGTGTAACTCCTTCATTTGTGTTGCTTTATAGTGGTCCATTGAACAAATACACACTATTTATCCAGTCTTCTGTTGATGGACATTCTGGTTGTTTCCAGCTCTTGGGTATTATGAATAACGTTGCCATGAACATTGATATACACCTTTTTTGGTGCATATGTACATACACTTGTATGTACCTAGGAATGAAATTGCTAGATCACATAGTAGGTTCAACTTCAAAAGATAATTCTAAAAGATTGTCCAGTGTGTTAAAAGCAATTTGCACTTCACCAACAGGGTATGAGAGTTCCTATTGCTTCATATACTTAGTAACTCAGTCTTTTTCCTTTAAGCCTAGCCATACTCCTAGGTATGGAGTGTGCAAAAATTGTAGTTTACGTGCATTTTTCTGATTATTAATGATGTTGAGCATTTTTGCATATGTCTATCTGTCTCCTAGATATCCTCTATTGCTCTATTTTTCTCTTGAAATATCATTTTTTCAATTGGAGTATAATTGCTTTACAATGTTGTGTTAGTTTCTGCTGTACGATGAAGTGAATCAGCTATATGTATGCCTATATCCCCTCCCTCTTGGACCTCCCTCCCACCCATCCCCATCCCACCCATCTAGGTCATCACAGAGCACAGAGCTGAGCTTCCTGTGCTGTATAGCAGATTCCCACTAGGTATTTATTTTACACATAGTAGGGTATATATGTCAATCCTAATCTCCCATTTTGTCCCACCATCCCCTTCGCCCTCTGTGTCCACATGTTCATTTTCTATGTCTGCTTCTTTATTCCTGCCCTGGAAATAGGTTCATCTATACCATTTTTCTAGATTCCATGTGTATGCATTAATATACGATATTTGTTTTTCTCTTTTTGACTTCACTCTGTATGACAGTCTCTAGGTCCATCCACGTTTCTACAACTGACCCAATTTTGTTCCATTTTATGGCTGAGTAATATTCCATTGTATATATGTACAACATCTTCTCTATCCATTCATCTGTCATTGGACATTTAGGTTGCTTCAATGTCCTGGCTATTGTAAATAGTGCTGCAATGAACATTGGGATACATATGTCCTTTTGAATTATGGTTTTCTCAGAGTATATGCCCAGTAGTGGGATTGCTGGGTCATATGGTAGTTCTATTTTTAGTTTTTTAAGGAACCTCCATACTGTTCTCCATAGTGGCTGTATCAATTTACATTCCCACCAACAGTGCAAGAGGGTTCCCTTCTCTCCACATCCTCTCCAGAATTTTATTGTTTGTAGATTTTTTAATGATGGCCATTCTGACTGGTGTGAGGTGATACCTCATTGTATATAGTTTTGATTTGCACTTCTCTAATAATTAGTGATGTTGAGCATCTTTTCATGTGCCTCTTGGCCATCTGTATGTCTTCTTCGGAAAGATGTCTATATAGGTCTGCTGCCCATTTTTCGATTGGGTTTTTTTTTTTTTATATTGAGCTGTATGAGCTGTTTATATATTTTGGAGATTAATCCTTTGTCCATTGCTTCATTTGCAAATATTTTCTCCCACTCTGGAGGTTGTCTTTTCGTCTTGATTATGGTTTCCTTTGCTGTGCAAAAGCTTTTGTTTCATTAGGTCGCATTTATTTATTTTTGTTTTTATTTTCATTACTCTAGGAGGTGGGTCAAAAAAGATCTTGCTGCATTTTATGTAAAAGAGTGTTCTGCCTATGTTTTCCTCTAAGATTTTTATAGTGTCCAGTCTTACATTAAGGTCTTTAATCCATTTTGAATTTACTTTTGTGTATGGTGTTAAGTAGTGTTCCAATTTCATTCTTTTACATGGAACTGTCCAGTTTTCCCAGCACCACTTATTGAAGAAGCTGTCTTTTCTTCATTGTATATTCTTGCCTCCTTTGTCATAGATTAGGTGACCATATGTGTGTGGGTTTATCTCTGGACTTTCTATCCTGTACCATTGATCTATATTTCTGTTTTTGTGCCAGTATCATACTGTCTTGATTACTGTAGCTTTTGTAGTATAAGCTGAAGTCAGGTGCCTGATTCCTCCAGCTCCATTTTTCGTTCTCAAGATTGCTTTGGCTATTTGGGGTCTTTTTTTTTTTTTAATAAGCAGATATTCATTTTGAATTATTATTTATTTATTTATTTATTTTTGGCTGTGTTGGGTCTTCGTTTCTGTGCGAGGGCTTTCTCCAGTTGCGGCAAGCGGGGGCCATTCTTCATCATGGTGTGCGGGCCTCTCACTATCGTGGCCTCTCTTGTTGCGGAGCACAGGCTCCAGACGCGCAGGCTCAGTAGTTGTGGCTCACGGGCCTAGTTGCTCCGTGGCATGTGGGATCTTCCCAGACCAGGGCTCGAACCCGTGTCCCCGGCATCGGCAGGCAGATTCTCAACCACTGCACCACCAGGGAAACCCTATTTGGGGTCTTTTGTGTTTCCATACAAATTGTAAAATTTTTTGTTCTAATTCTGTGAAGAATGCCATTGGTAATTTGATAGGGATTGCATTGAATCTGTCAATTGCTTTGGGTAGTATAGTCATTTCCACAATATTGATTCTTCCAATCCAAGTACATGGTATATCTCTCCATTTGTTTGTGTCATCTTTGATTTCTTTCATCAGTGTTTTGTAGTTTTCTGAGTACAGGTCTTTTACCTCCCTAGGGAGGATTATTCCTAGGTATTTTATTCTTTTGGTTGCAATGGTAAATGGGATTGTTTCCTTAATTTCTCTCTTTGATCTTTCATTGTTAGTGTATAGGAATGCAAGAGACTTCTGTGTATTAATTTTGT
The DNA here is from genome assembly GCF_963455315.2 of Globicephala melas. Classification (NCBI taxonomy): domain Eukaryota; kingdom Metazoa; phylum Chordata; class Mammalia; order Artiodactyla; family Delphinidae; genus Globicephala; species Globicephala melas. Next base: position 69,536,916 of record NC_083316.1, on the reverse strand, counting down.
ATCCTGCAACTTTACCAAATTCATTGATTAGCTCTAGTAGTTTTCTGGTGGCATCTTCAGGATTTTCTATTTATAGTATTACGTCATCTGCAAACAGTGACAGTTTTACTTCTTCTTTTCCAACTTGGATTCCCTTTATTTCTTTTTCTTCTCTGATTGCCATTGCTGGACTTCCAAAACTCTGTTGAATAAGAGTGGTGAGAGTGGACATCCTTGTCTTTTTCCTGATCTTAGTGGAAATGCTTTCAGTTTTTCACCATTGAGAATGATGTTTACTGTAGGTTTGTCATATATGGCCTTTATTAGGTTGAGGTACGTTCCCTCTATGCCCATTTTTTGGAGAGTTTTTACCATAAATGGGTGTTGAATATTGTCAGAAGCTTTTCCTGCATCTATTGAGATGATATGGTTTTTATTCTTTAATTTGTTAATATGGTATATCACATTGATTGATTTGCATATATTGAAGAACCCTTGCATCCCTGGGATAAATCCCACTTGACTGTGGTGTATTGATCCTTTTAATGTGTTGTTGGATTCTGTTTGCTAGTATTTTGTTAAGGATTTTTGTGTCTATGTTCATCAATGATATATTGGTCTGTAATTTTTTGTGTGTGATATCTTTGTCTGGTTTTGGTATCAGGGTGATGATGGCCTCCTAGAACGAGTTTGGGAATGTTCCTCCCTCTGCAATTTTTTGGAAGAGTTTAAGAAGGATAAGTGTTAACTCTTCTCTAAATGTTTGATAGAATTTGCCTGTGGAGCCATCTGGTCCTGGACTTTTATTTCCTGGAAGATTTTTAATTACAGTTTCAATTTCATTACTTGTGATTGGTCTGTTTATATTTTCTAATTCTTCCTGGTTTAGTCTTGGAAAGTTGTACCTTTCTAAGAATTTGTCCATTTCTTCCCGGTTGTCCATTTTATTGGCATACAGTTGCTTGTAGTAGTCTCTTATGATCCTTTGTATTTCTGTGGTGTCAGTTCTAATTTCTTTTTCATTTCTAATTTTATTGATTTGCATCCTCTCCCTTTTTTTCTTGATGAGTCTGGCCAAAGGTTTATCTATTTTGTTTATCTTCTCAAAGAACCAATTTTTAGTTTTATTGATCTTTGCTGTTGTTTTCTTCATTTCCATTTCATTTGTTTCTGCTCTGATCTTTATGATTTATTTCCTTCTACCGACTTTGGGCTTTGTTTGTTCTTCTTTCTCTAGTTGCTTTAGGTGTAAGGTTAGATTGTTTGAGATTTTTCTTGTTTCTTGAGGTGAGATTGAATTGCTATAAACTTCCCTCTTAGAACTGCTTTTGCTGTGTCCCATAGGTTTTGGGTCGTTGTGTTTTCATTGTTATTTGTTTCTATGTATTTTTAAATTTCTCCTTTGATTTCTTCAGTGATCTCTTGGTTATTTAGCAGCCCAATGTTTAGCCTCCATGTTTCTGTGTTTTTTACAGTTTTTTTCCCTGTAATTGATTTCTAATCTCATAGCATTGTGATCAAAAAGATGCTTGATATGATTTCAACTTTCTTAAATTTTCTGAGGCTTGATTTGTGACCCAAGATGTGATCTATCCTGGAGAATGTTCCATGGGCACTTGAGAAGAAAGTGTATTCTTCCACTTTTGGGTGGAATGTCCTATAAATATCAACTAAATCTATCTGGTCTTTGTGTCATTTAAAGTCTGTGTTTCCTTATTTATGTTCTGTCTGGATGATCTGTCCATTAGTGTAAATGGGGTGTTAAAGTCCCCTACTATTATTGCATTACTGTTGATTTCCCCTTTTATGGTGGTTAGCATTTGCCTTACGTATTGAGGTGCTCCTAAGTTGGGTGCATAAGTATTTATAATTGTTAAATCTTCTTCTTGGATTGATCCCTTGATCATTATGTAGTTTCCTTCTTATCTTTTATAACAGTCTTTATTTTAAAGTCTATTTTATCTGATATGAATATTGCTACTCCACCTTTCTTTTGATTTCCATTTGCATGGAATATCTTTTTCCATCCCCTCACTTTCAGTCTGTATGTGCCCCTAGGTCTGAAGTGGATCTCTTGTAGACAGATATGCAGGCCTTGTTTTTTTACCTATTTAGCTTGTCTATGTCTTTTGGTTGGGGCATTTAACCCATTTACACTTAAGGTAGTTATCAATATGTATGTTCTTATTACCATTTTCTGTATTGTTTTGCATTTGTTTTTGTGGTTCTTTTGTGTTTCCTGCTTAGAGATGTTCTTTTAGCATTTGTTGTAAAGTTGGTCTGGCGGTGCTGAATTCTCTTAACTTTTGCTTGTCTGTAAAGCTTTTGATTTCTCCATCAAATCTGAATGAGATCCTTGCTGGGTAGAGTAATCTTGGTTGTAGGTTCTTCCCTTTCATCACTTTAAATATATCCTGTCACTCCCTTCTGGCCTGCAGAGTTTCTGCTGAAAAATCAGCTGATAACCTTATGGGGATTCCCTTGTATGTTATTTTTTGCTTTTCCCTTGCTGCTTTTAATACTTTTTTCTTTGAATTTAATTTTTGTTAGTTTGATTAATATGTGTCTTGGTGTGTTTCTCCTAGGGTTTGTCCTGTATGGGACTATCTGCATTTCCTGGACTTTGGTGACTATGTCCTTTCCCATGTTAGGGAAGTTTTCGACTATAATCTCTTTGAATATTTTTTCAGACCCTTTCTTTTTCTCTTCTCCTTCTGGGACCCCTATAATTCTAATGTTGGTGTGTTTAGTGTTGTCCCAGAGGTCTCTGACACTGCCTTCAATTCTTTGTTTCTTTTTTTTTTATTCTGCTCCTTGGCAGTTATTTCCACCATTCTATCTTCCAGCTCACTTATTCATTCTTCTCCCTCAGTTATTCTGCTATCGATTTCCTTCTGGTGTATTTTTCACTTCAGTTATTGAGTTGTTCATCTCTGTTTATTCTTTAGTTCTTCTAGGTCTTTGTTAAACATTTCTTGTATATTCTCAATCCGTGCCTCCATTCTATTTCCGGGATTTTGGATCATCTTTACTATCATTACTCTGAATTCTTTTTCAGTTAGGTTGCCTACTTCCTCTTCATTTATTTGGTCTTGTAGATTTTTACCTTGGTCCTTCGTCTGTAACATAATTTTTGTCATCTCATTTTTTTTTTTTTTTTTTATGGGTGGGACTGTGTTCCTGTCTTACTGATTGTTTGGCCTGAGGCTCCCAGCACTGGAGTTTGCTGGCCATTGGGTAGAGCCAGGTCTTGGTGCAGAGACAGGACCTCTGGGAGAACTCACTCCAATTAATATTCCCTGGGGCCTGAGGTTCTCTGTTAGTCCATATGTTCAGACCCAGTGCTTCCACCACAGGAGCTCAGGCCTGACCCCTGGCCCATGAACCAAGATCCTGGTCACTCAGGAGTTCCTCCCATCCCCTTGGGTGTCGAGGTCCCCCACCAGTGTCTGGTAGGTGCCCTAGTTGTGAGGAGATGGGAACTCCAAGTCCTCTTACTCCACCATCTTTGAGATATCTTTTTAGAAAAATTTTTACATCTTCAAGACACAAGCCCTTTGACTATTATATGTGCAGTCAAATGCTCTACCTCTGCTTTGATTGTATATGTGGTGAATGTATTCTCCCACTCCAGGGATAACATTTTCACTTCCTTAAGAATGTCTTTTGATTAATAGATGTTCTTAATTTTAGTATAGTAAAAACTACCAGGCATTTTACTTTATGGTTAGCATTTTTCATTTCTCATTTAAGAAATCTTTACCTGTCTCAATCTTTACCTATCTCTTTACAAAGATATGTCTCTGTGTTTTCATCTATAATCTTTATGATGTTGTCTTTCACATTTAGGTCTATAATTTACCTGGGATTAAATCAAGTGAGGTCAAGCTTCATTTTTCTCCACATGAATTTCCAATTACTCATACCATCATTTGTCAAAAACACCACGCTTTACCTACTGCTCTGCAGAGCCACCTTCTCAAAAAACAAAAACTAAAACATGTCATAGGATATCATGAATCTGTTTCTTAAAACTTGATTCTTTTCATTAGATTATTTGTATATCCTTTTGTCAGTAACACAGTGTATTAATTACTGCAACTTATTACTGCAACTTTATAATAAATTTTTATATTTGCAGAGTAAATCATCAATTTTTTTTCTTCAGATTGTCTAGGTTATTACTGGCCTTTATGATTACCATATATATATTTTATTGAAGTCTATTGAAGTATAGTTGACATATTAATTTCAGGTGTACAGTATAGTTATTTGACATTTATATATTGATATATTACAAGTTGATCACCATGAAAAGTCTAATAACCATCTGTAACCATACAAAGTCATTGCAGTACTATTGACTGTATTCCCTAGGCTATATATTATATACCTGTGACTTACTTATTTTTTAACTGGAAATTTGTGCCTCTTAATCCCCTTCACCTGTTTTGCCCAACCCCCAGTCTCCTCCCTCTGGTGACCAACAGTTTGTCCTCTGTATCTGTGAGTCTATTTCTGTTTTGTCATGTTTATTCTATTGTTTTGTATTTTAGATTCCACATATGAGTGAAATCATATAGTATTTGTCTTTCTCTGTCTGACTTATTTTGCTTAGCATAATACCCTCTCTATGTCTATCCATGTTGTCCCAAATGCCAAGATTTCATTCTTTATGGCTGAGTAATATTCCATTACTCACATCTTCTTTATCCATTCATCTATTGATGGACACTTAGGTTGCTTCCATATCTTGACTATTGTAAATAATGCTGCAGTGAACATAGGCATGCATACATCTTTTCAAATAAGTTTTTCATTTTCTTCAGAGAAATAGCCAGAAGCGAATTGCAGATCATATGGTAATTCCATTTTTTATTTTTTGAGAAATTTCCATACAGTTTTCTATAGTGATTTTACCAAGTTACACTCCTATCAACAGTGTACGAGGGTTCCCTTGTCTCCACATCCTCACCAACAGTTGTTATTTGTTGTCTTTTTGATAATAGCTATTGTGACAGGTATGAGGGGATATCTTATGGTTTTGTGTTCTGTTTCCCTGATGATTAATGATGATCAGCATCTTTTCATCAACCTGTTGGCCATCTGTACATTTTCCTGGGGAAAATGTCTATTTAGGTCCTCTGCCCATTTTTAAATTGGATTCTTGTGGGTTTTTATATTAAGTTGTATGAGTTCCTTATATATTTTGTCTATTAACCCCTTATTGGATATACCTTTTGCAAATATTTTTTCCCATTTAGTAGGTTGCCTTTTCACTGTACATATATATATAGTCAAGAACAGTGTCAAAGAGCATACTTCCTATGTTTTCTTCTAGGAGTGTTATGGTTTCAGGCCTTACATTTAAGTCTTTGATCCATTTTGAGTTTATTTTTTATGTGGTATAAGAAAATGGTCCAGTTTGATTCTTTTGCATTTAACTGTCCAGTTTTCCAAACACCTTTTATTGAAGAGACTGTCTTTTCCCCACTTATAGTCTTGGCTTTTTTGTCATAAATTAATTGACCATAGAAGTGTGGGTTTATGTTTGTCTTTATTATATTCTCTCTCTCTTTTTCTATCTATACATAGATAGAGAGAGAGAGAGAGAGAGGGAGAGACTGTTTTTGTGCCAGTACCATACAGTATTGATTACTGCATCTTTGTAATCAGAGAGTGTGATGCCTCCAACTTTGTTATTCTTAAGATTGCTTTGGATGTTTAGGGTCTTTTGTGATTCCATACAAATTTTAGGATTATTCGTTCCAGTTTTAGGAAACCTGCCATTGGTATTTTGATAGGGATTGTATTGAATCTGTAGATTGTTTTAGATAGTATGGACATTTAAAATTATTTTTAAACATTTAAAAATTATTAATTTTTTTTATTTATTTGGTTGCACTGGGTCTTAGTTGCGGTAGGTGGGCTTCTTAGTTGTGGCTCCAGGACTCCTTAGTTGTGGCTCACCAGCTCATTTGCAGCAGGTGGGCTCCTTAGTTGCAGCCCATGGGCTCCTAGTTGTGACATGTGAACTCTTAGTTGTGGCATGCATGTGGGATCTAGTTTCCTGACCAGGGATTGAACTCAGGCCCTCTGCATTGGGAGCGTGGTGTCTTATCCACTGTGCTACCAGGGAAGTCCTGGGTAGTATGGACATTTTAACAGTATTAATTCACCCAATCCATGAGCATGGTATATCTTTCCATTTATTTCTGTTGTCTTCAATTTCTTTCATCAATGTCTTTTAGTTTTAAGAGTACGGTTGGCCCTCCCTATCTGTAAGTTTTCAAAGCCATGTTGTCCTGGACTTTTGTTTATTGGGAATTTTTTGATTACTGATTCAATTTCATTACTAGTGATCAGTCTGTTCAGCTTTTCTATTTCTTCCTGATTCAGTCTTGGAATATTGTTTGTTTTAGAAATATATCAATTTCTTCTAGCTTGTCCAATTTGTTGGCATATAACTGTTCATAGTAATCTCTTATGATCCTTCCTATTTCTGTGGTTTCAGCTGTAACTTCTTTCCTTTCTGATTTTTTAATTTGGGCCCTCTTTTTCTTGATGAGTCTGGCTAAAGGTTTATCAATTTTGTTTATCTTTTCAAAGAAATAGCTCCTAGTTTTATTGATTTTTTTTTATTTGCTGTTTATTTCCACTCTAATTTCCTTCTATGTACTTCGGGCTATGTTTGTTCTTCATTTGCTAGATTCTTTAAGATTAAATTTTTTATATGAAATTTTTCTTGTTTCCTGAGGTAGGTCTGTATCACTATAAACTTCCCTCTTAGAACTGCTTTTGCTGTGTCCCATAGATTTTGGGACTCTGTGTTTCCATTTTCATTTGTCTCAAGGTATTTTTTCATTTTCTCTCTGAGTTTTTTTTTATCAACCCATTGGTTGTTTAGTAGCATGTTGTTTAGTTTGTGTTTTTTCCAGTTTTCTCCTTGTAAATAATTTCTTGTTTCATACCATTGTCATCAGAAAAGATGCTTGATATGATTTCAAACTTCTTAAATTTACTGAAACTTGTTTTGTGGCCTAATATGTGATCTATTCTGGAGAATATTCCATGTGCACTTGAAAAGAATTTTTATTCTGCTGGGTTTGGGTGGAATGTTCTTTATATATCTATTCAGTTCCTCTGATCTAATGTGTCATTCAAGGCCTATGTTTCCTTGTTGATTTTCTGACTGTATGATCTCTCCATTAATGGAAGTGGGGTGTTAAATTCCCCTACTATTATTGCATTACTGTCAGTTTCTGTTTTTATGTTTGTTAATATTTGCTTTATATATTTAGGTGCTTCTATGTTGGGTGCATACTTATTTACAATTGTTATATCTTATTTTTTAATTGATCCCTTTATCATTATATAATGTCTTTTTTGTCTCTTGTTACAGTCTTTACTTTAAAGTCTATTTTGTCTGATAAGTATTGCTACCCCAGCTTTCTTTTTGTTTTCATTTGCTTGGAATATATTCTTCCATCCCTTGACTTTCAGTCTGTGTATGTCTTTAGAGCTAAAGTGAGTTTCTTATAGGTGGCATATATATGTTTTTGTTTTTGTTTTTTTTACCCATTCAGCCACCCTACATCTTTTGATTGAAACATTTAGTCCATTTAAGTTTAAAGTAATTGATAGGTATATACTTATTGCCATTTCATTTGTTGTTTGGGGGTTGATTTTGTAGTTCTTTTTTGGTTATTTTCTTTTTCTCTTGTTTGCTTCCCTTGTGATTTGATAACTCTCTTCAGTGTTATATATGAATTCCTTTCTCTTTTTTGTGTGTGTATCTATTATAGATTTTTGATTTATGGTTACCATGAGGTTTATATATAACAAATTATTTATATAGCTGTCTATTTTGAGTTGATAGTATCCCAAGTTTAAGCAAATTTTAAAAGTACTACATTTTTACTGCCCCCACCCACATTTTGCTTTTGACATACTTTACATCTTTTATTTTGTGTATAACTTAACTAATTATTTAATTATATATAGATGATTTTACTACTTTTTCTTTTAACCTTCATACTAGTTTTGTAGGTGGTTGATCCATTATTTTTACTATGTTTGCCTTTACTATTGAGTTTCTTTTTCTTTCATAATTTTCTTGTTTCTATCTATGGGCTTTTCTTTTCCACTTAAAGAAGTTCCTTTAATATTTCTTGTAAGGTCAGTTTAGTAGTATTTAACTCTTAGTTTTTGCTTGTCTGGGAAACTCTATCTGTCCTTCAATTCTGAATTACAAACTTTCTGGGTAGAGTATTCTTGGTGGTTTCTTTTTGTTTCCTTTCAGTACTTTGAATATATCATGACAGTCCCTTCTAGCCTGTAACCTTTGCTGAAAAATTAGCTAATAGTCTTATATGTGTTCCCCTGTATATAACTAGTTTTTTTACTCTCTCTGATTTTTATATTTTTTATTTATCTTTAACTTTTGACATTTTAGTTATATTGAGTCTTGGTGTGGGTCTCTTTGGGCTCATCTTGTTTGACCTTGGATGTCTGTTTCTGTCACGAGGTTAGGGAAGTTTTTGGCCATTATTTCTTCAAATAGTTTTTCTGTCCCTTTCCTTTTCTATTCTCCATCTGGGAGATGGAGAAGAGAGGTTTCTCCCTACAACATGAATGTTAGTTTCCTTGATGTTATCCTAGAGGTACCTTAAAGTATCTTCATTTTTCTTTATTCTTTTTTCTTCTTGCTGTTCCAGTTGAGTGATTTCCACTATCCTGTCTCCCAGATTACTGCTCTGTTCTGTATCCTCTAATCTACTGTTGATTCCCTCTGGTGCATTTCTCATTTCAGTAATTGTATTCTCCAGATTGATTGGTTCTTTTTCATATTTTCTATCCCTTTGTTGAAGTTCTCACTGAGTTCATCTATTTTTCTCTTGAATTTGGTGAGCATCTTTATGATTATTTGATTTCTTTAACTGGTAAATTGCTTATCTCCAATTTATTTAGTTCTTTTTCTGAGGTTTTATCTTTCATTTTGAAGGTATTCCTTTTTCTCTTGATTTTGCCTAACCATCTGTGTTTCCATGTATTAAGTATATCAGCAAAGTCTCCCAGTCTCAAAAGAGTGGCCTTATGTAGAAGGAACACTGTAGGCCCAGTGGCACAATCCCTCTTGGTCACCATAGCCAGGTGATCCAGGGATATCCCCTGTGTGGATTGCATGTACCATCTTGTGGTTGGGCCATGATTGCTGCAGATGCACTTGTGGATGGGGCTGGCCCCCAGCTCTTGGCTGGCTGCATGGCTTGGTCAAGATTGCTGTGGATGCCCTGGTGGGCAGGGCTGCCTGGCCAGCTTTCTACAGGGCCTGGCTGCAACTGCTAGGGTATACTGGTGAGGCAGGGCTAGAGCAGGAGCTGCTTAGGAGGCTTGCCAGTGCTGCCCAGGGCCACCTGGGCTGGGGGTCCAGTGTGGGCCTCAGACCCCTTGCTCCTCAGGGGGGAGCTCCACAGTTGTGATATCCTTTCCACTTGACGGTTGCCACACTGGAAGTGTGAGTTCTGACTATACTGTATCCCTGCCCCTCCTACACATCTTGATGTGACCTTTTCTTTATATCCTTAGCTGTAGAAAATCTGTTCTGCTAGTCTTCAGGTTATTCTTAGAGATTGTTGTAGTATGTGTAGTTGTAGTTTAGTTTGATGTGTCTGTGGGAGGAGGTGAGCTCAGGATCTTCCTACTTCGCCATCTTTATCCAGTCTCCTACCATATATATTTTAGAATAGCTTGTCAAATCCCAGAAAAAACAAAACAAACAACAACAACAAAAAAGCCCTAAGATTTGTATCACAATTGTATTGAAATCATAGATCAGTTTGGGGAAATTTGACACCTTTACCATATTGAGTTTTCCAATCTACAAACTTGAACAATTCATTTACTCAGGTCTTCTTAGTTTCTCTCAATAATATTTTGTAGTTTTTACTAAAGAGGTCTTACACATTTTCATTTATATTTTTTCTTAGGTATTTTTTATGCCATTATAAGTGGTATTATTTATTTAAATTTATTTTCTATTTATTTATTGCTTATATTGAAATAAAATTATTTTTGTATATTGATCTTGCATTTAGCAACCTTACTAAATTCATTACTAAGTATAATAGTTTATGCATCCTTTTGAATTTTTTACATACTCAGCCATACCAGCCTGTAAATTATGAGAGTTTTATTTTTTCCTTTCCAATTCTGAAAATTATAATTTCTTTAGAATTGCATTGGCGTGGGCCTCTGACATTAGTTGAACGGATATAATGATGGGTAAATATACTTGTCTTGGTCACATTTTCAGGTGGAAGGCTTTCAGTATTTCTCCGTGAAGTATGGTATTTGTTATATGTTCCTTATAAATAAGTTTCTCTTATCATGGAAGTTCCTTTCTATACCTAGTTTATTAAGAAGTTTTTTTTCATGAATGGATATGAAATTTTACTTTATTGATTACATATCTTTATCTGTAGAATTATGTACTTTTGGGGTTTTTTTTCTATTAATTTGGTTGATTTCTGAGATAGATTGATTTCAGAATGTGAAGTCAACTTTACATCACAAGAATAAATCAGTAAATTATGATTTATTATGCTTTTTAAAATCACTGCATTCTATTTGCTAGATTTGGTGTGTGAGGCAGGAAGGCTTTTGCATTCAGATTTATGAAAGATTGGCCTGTAATGTTTCTTTCTGGTATTGTACTTGTCTGCTGTCATAAAATAAGTTGAGAAGTGTACCATTCTTTTCTATTTTATTCTGTTCTATTTTATTTGGATAAGATTGGTGTTATATATTTTTTAATCTTTTGAGAATTCACAAGTAAAGCCATCTAGGGCTAGAATTTTTGTTATGAAAAGTTCTAAAGTACAAATTCAATTTCTTTAATGTGTATTTTTGTTACTGTGTATTGATCTTCTCAGATTTTCTTTCTTCTGTCAGGTTTAGTAAGTTGTATTTTTTCTAGAAACTTATTAATTTTATCTAAATTTTAAAATGGACAAGATTAGCAAAATATCTTCTTCTTATTTTTTTAAAGACTGTAGGATCAGTAGTAATGTCTCTTTTCATTTTCCATTTTCCCCATAAACCACTCCAAACAACCTTTCAGCCTCACTGCTCCACCAAAGCCATCAACAACATTCCTATTGCTAAGTGCAGTCATCAATTCCTAGCTCTTATTGTCCAAGAACATATATCACACACTTTCCTTCCTTTACAGTTTCTTTATGTAGATAGATACTCTTTGTACTTTTTCTTCCCTCTATCTCACTGACCTACTTTGGTTACCCCATACAGCTTTGTGGTTTTAAGTACTGTATGTACAAGGATGATTCCTAAATAAATATCTCCATTCATGCTCTCACCTCTGTTTGCCATACACATAACATTTGGTGGCCTCCTTGACATCTCTGATTAGGATTTAACAGTCGTTTCAAACTTAACATGTCCAAAACTTAGTTCCCGATACCACCACCACCACAAACCTGACTATTCCACAGTTTTTCCTATCTCAGTAAGTGGAAACTGCTCAATTGAGCAATTTCAATTGCTCAAATGGAAAACCTTGGGGTAATTTTGACACCTGTCTTTTCCTCATGCCCACACAGTCATTGACTAGACTGTCCTGTTGGCTCTAAGTTCAAAATACATTTATTATTTGTCCACTACTCATCACCGCTTCTAACAGTCTTGTTCAAACAACTATTACTTGTCACCTGGTTAATTGCAATAATTTCCTAACTAGTCCATTGCTTTTGCTCTTGCCACTATTCAATCTATTCTCAACACAGCAGTCAGAGGGACCTGTTAAAAGCTAACTTAGATCATGAAACTTTTACTCAAAAATTTCCAAACTTTTCCATCTCATTCAGTGTGAAAACAAAAGGCATTGCAACAACTGTAATTCTACCTTATCTGGCCCTACTGCCTCTCTAACCCCAATTCCTTCCATTTTTCTCTTTCTCACTCCACTATAGTCATAGTTGCCTCTTTGCTTTCCTGAAACATTTCAGACATGCTTCCATCAAAGCCTTTGCATTTAATGTTCTCTTTATTTAAATTTTTCTTTCTTCAGTCATTCACATGGCATACTTTCTCATTTTTTTTCAGATGTTTATTCCAGTGTAACCTTAATGCAGCTTCCCCATCTAAAATTGCAATTTTTTTCTTACAAAAATCTTTCAATCTCATTTTCTTGGTTTTTCTCTTTATGGCTCATTATCTAATATACAATAAATTTTGCTCATTGGGCTTCCCTAGTGGCGCAGTGGTTGAGAGTCCACCTGCCGATGCAGGGCACACAGGTTCGTGCCCTGGTCCGGGAGGATCCCACATGCCGCAAAGCAGCTAGGCCTGTGAGCCATGGCCGCTGAGCTTGTGAATCCGGAGCCTGTGCTCCACAACGGGAAAGGCCACAACAGTGAGAGGCCCGCGCACTGCAAAAAAAAAAAAAAAAAAAAAATTTTTTGCTTATTTATCTCATTTATTGTTTATCTCCCCCACAAGAATATTTGTTCCAAAAGATTGGAAATTTTTATCTGATTTGCTCATTGGCACCTAGAACAGTGTCTAGAATAGAGTAGGTGCTTATAAATTGTCTAATAAGTGAATAAATGAAGCTGAATATATTGTTACACCATTTTCAGAAAAATACAAATTGACATACAGAATACCATATGTACAGTATACAATATGTAATTTAATCTCATCTGTTATAAATACAGTATGCAAAGCCTTACTGAAGTGTAAGAGCACCCAAATTGTGCTATTACTGCAGAAATTTTATTTTCTCTGTATTGTTGAAATGTTTTTCATAGGTTTTCTTCTTCTCTTGGTAGCTATTAATAATAGTTATTTCTCAAGTAAAATGAAATAAGAAGTAGAGTGTATGAGGGAGGTATTGCATTATTGGTCCAACTCTTTACCATTCTCTAATTCATACCCTCTGTCACATAAATTTGAAGCTCCTTATACCACTCCTTGATACTAAGTTTAGCCATATGACTTTCTTTGGCCAATTGGATGTTAGCAAGTGTGACACAAGCAATGGCTTTTCTCCCTTTGCCAAGAGACCTTAACTGGGCTAGTCTGTTGAAGAATGAGACCTGAGAAACAGATGAGTTGTCCCATCTGTGGCCATCATGGGTGAGCCAAGCCTTCAAACCCATAGATATTTGAGCAGCAACAGTCATGATAGGTGTTTGTTACACAGCATTACTGTGGCCATGAATAACTGGTAGAGAATGATTTACAATGCTGGAGACACATGTCTTTACGCTTTAGACTTTTGTTTAAAATAACTAAACGTATTTTGAAAGACTTAGTCATTCAGACAACATTTTAAGGTGGAATTCTAGTATTATGTTTATAAAAAAACAGAATTCTTATAGACACTAGCTTTAGAATGAGAAGCATCGCTGATTTTAAACATCTTTCTCAATCAGGCTCTTAATATGAGCTACATGTTACTTATGTATGTCAACTCACAAATAAATAACCTTATTACTAATTTCCTGGGGGAAAAAATGGTTGATTTTCCTGATCTGGTTCCAAGCATTCTCTTCTGAAGAATATTATAATTAGATTAAATATTTAGTTCCTGGTAAAACATAAAAATACCAATTTATGAATCCTAATGAATTTACATAAAGAAAAGCTTATGTCATGATAAAAGATTTCAGTAGAATTACATCTATAATGATAGAAATTTGATTATGTATCTTGTTAGTATGAATGACATGGCTCAACTGTGTGCATGCTGAAATTTTATGAGCCTCTATATTCTACTTTTAGAGAACATATTTTGATGTAGTTACTAATGTCAGCCCCATAATGATTAAAACCAAAGCAACACCTAAATGACCAGAAGGTTACTATGTAAATTTGTGCCAGTATGAAGAATCTGAGGAAACTTAGTTGTGTCTTTACAGACTTTGGGGAAAATTCAGAATCCATCATATTTACAACTTTCTAAGTGTGTGATACTGCAAGTATCTCTTAAAGTCCATACTATGTTATATCACCTAAATTTTAGATAAAATGGAAAGTTTTTTACTTATTTTATAACATTTGGGTATTTGTTTAAATGGATCTTAAAGAACATCTGTGTTATGAAATTATGAACAATGTGTTATTTTATAGCTTAGACGTATGCAATCTCTCTCAGACAATTTCAAAGCACTTAACACATAAATCATTGTGTGATATTTATACTCAAATTACTTTGGCTAAAATAGGTAAGTAGTGAATATTCTTATTCAAATGGAATGAGATCTGTAGAGTTACAGAATAGAATTATAATTAGAAGGGAAACACGTTGAACTTTAAGATCACATTGCCTTAATACTTTATTTTTTAAATCTAGTTTTTCTCCAGTTATGCATGTACAAACTTCATCTATACTTCTTTGCAACATGCTCACACTTACCGAAAAAAATCATAAGTTTCATGAAAAATACATGACATTTCCATATACATACAATTGTGCAAGTTGTAACATGGTACATTATTTTCATTTGGCACTACCATTAACGTAAATTGGCAGATTAAATATTAAATGTAGAAAACACTATGTGATATAGACTACTTTGCCAAATAGTGAATTAAAATCATGAATTTTTAGCAGACCCCTGAAGCGGTCTGTTAGAAACAAATAAATTATTTGCTTAACTGTTTAAATTCTACTTAAAGAGACAGAGGAGTAAAATTAACTGTCCTGGGTTTTTAATTTAATAATGCTAATAAGGGGGCTTTGTAGAAAAAAGACTTTAGTTCTTCTGAGACTAGTTGAGAGCTTAGTATCAAACGACCTAAGATTATGCATTTTGAAGGAGGAAGAATAAATACATACTGGTATTGCATATGTTAGGCCAACTTGCATAAGACAAATTTGAGTAGAAAAAGATCATGGCGACACCATGGTTGTATGAGAGCTATGATTAAGGTGTATATAATGTGTGTGCACACACACATTATATACCAAGAAACTCTGTCACTATAACAAAGGATAGGGCTAGGTGCAGGCTATTTAGATGTTCAGAAATCATTATGAACTAAGGTGCACTGAAAGAGATAGTGTTTCCGTGATCTCTCAGTTTGTCTCCAGCAAATGCTATTTGACATATTTGATGAAGGGCTGCAGTATATTATGGCCAATAGCATAGAATAATTATAGTGGTGCTGGTATTTATTCCATCTTAATGAGACTGCCTTTTTACCACATGCAGGCTTGGTCTGACTGTCTTTATTTCCTCAGATGGCTTTGCTACCTTTAAGTGGAAAGTTCAGTTGGTCAGAGGGTAGAGCCATAATGAATACTAAAGTGAAAGTGTTGAAAGGGGTAAATAAAAAGACAACAACAATCCTCTTGAATCATTTTAACCCCTTTTAGAGGATAAGAAATAGGGTGACTCACACACATTCCCCAAGGATTTTACACTAATGATGACACATAGAAAGTATAAAGTAGAGCTAGCAGTATTCATTTTATAATTTTATATATTTCATTTCTTCCATGTAGTTGCAGTTTATATAAAACATCTTTGATAAACTTCTGTGTGTCATATGAGTATCTACATCTGTACTCCATTTACATCAATGAAAGTCTTTCTATGCATCAAAAAAACTGGACCACATTTCTCCCCTTTGCCTAGACCATGTATTGTGAGTGAATCAGATAAGTAGTTTATAATACTTCAGGGGTCTCTTTTTATAAACTATTGGTTTGATCATGTCCCCTACTAACATAAAAGGTATTGCTGGAAAAATTGTAATTCCCCTTGACCTTCTCTTGTTCTGTTTGGCACATGACAGTATTGTTGTCAGTCACCTCATATACAAACAGTGTAATCAAGTGCATTACGGGACTTCCTCTAAAACATTGGTGCTGTATCTGTACTGCCAGCTGCTCTAATGATGGATAAGCTGCATTATTCTAAGGTTCAAAGACACTCATCACAGGGGAATTCTGTGGCGTGTTGTGTGTGTGTGTACGTGCATTGTGCACCTGGACATGTGCATAAGAATTTATGAGTTTTGATTGACAGTTGAATCCAACTTAAGCCTTCCATTCTACTGACTCTTTTAAACGCGGACCTGACAGAATAGGGGAAAGTAACTGTGATGCTGAGGATGCCCAAGTTCACAAGAGAATGAAGAAAAGACATAGAGATTGGAAACTCCCTATTTAACCACTCAGTTAAATTGAAATGTATTTAGTTTCTACTCCATCCACTTCAAAAAAGGATGAAATATGGGACTGCAGAACACTCTATACGAGGGATACAGGAATTGCTTCTAACGTTTTGGGCTTTTTTTGCTATTGCTGATTTTTTTCTTTTTTTTCCCTTCCTTTCTTTCTCCCTCCTTCCCTTCCTCCCTCTCTCCCATCTTTCCTTTCTTTATCCTTCTGTCCTGGTTTGTTTTTGTTTTGAGAGTCAGAACTCTGAAATTAGAGGTAAAAATATCCACTGGAGGGACTATCGCATCTGTATCACAGTGTAAAACATTAATACACTTTGAGCTGAGTCTGTGACAAATCAGCATTATTCACATTTCAAAGTCAACTTTAATATCCCATTCCAGACCAGATCTTAGTGGTCTTGAGCGTAATTAAATTAGTTTCAGAGATTGTGGTCCCACATGTAATTTCAAGTATCTTTCTGTGTCATTTACCCAGAGGCTGTGATTTGAGCTACTTCTAGGACTCTTTGAGGACAGTATGTTGCCTGTGTCTAGTGATTCTGTAGTTATGTTTATCTAATTTCTAATTCACCTCCTCTATGACTGAGTGGAGAGGATTTTACCATACATCAGCACTGAAGCATGACACCAACCATCTCACAGATGTGCCAACCTATCCTTGCCTACTTTGCAGGCAAGTCTTATTTAAAATACTTTTCTTCTGATGATTTTAACCCACTTACAATTGGAAAATATTTAACTTTATATAATTTTATTCTCACTTTAAGCTCTCTTGCCAGGTTCTGATTTCAGTCTCAGATTTAAAGAACAAATAATTCAAAAGTAAAGGAAGGACAGGATATGTTACTATCCAAGACCTAGCTCTCTGTATGACATTTACCAGAAGGAAAAGATACAATGTTGATTAATCTATTATTAATATTTTAACATTTAACTCTCAGAAGTGTTCAAATGAGTAAGAAAATTTCTAGATTAGGAATAAAATATAATTTCCATACTTACTATCCTCATAGCTGAGTAAATAATGATTTAACAAAAGGGCTCAGAGTGTGTTATACAAATACCAGATAAGTTTTGTAAATATTTAGAGTGCTTATTATTAATCATACACAATAGGAAAAGGACAAGGGAAATGGAAAATGTTTGTAAAATATTATTAGGGAGAAATTATAGAATTCAAGAAAAATCTAATACAAATATAATGCAAACTACATAATTTTAAATTTTTTATAGCCACATTTTAAAAGTAAAAAGAAATATAATACTAATTTTAGCAATATATTTTATGTGATTCGATAGATACAAAATAATCATTTCTATGTGTAATAAACACAAAAATATTTATGAGATATTTTATATCTATTTTTCATACTGTTAAAAATCCATTGTATATTTCACACAGCATATCTCAATTCCAAATTTTCATTGGAAACACTTGACTTACAGTTCATAAATTATAAAGTGGGAATACTGTCTTCACATACCAAAGTTGTTGCAAAGATGCTTAAAATTTTCGAGTGACTAACTTGAGTACCAAAAGAAATCATTTACTCTAACATTTGTATCCACATGACAAAACTCGTTCTTTTTTAGAAGAATTGATTTATTAATCTTTGATACAAAAACACATTAGTTGTAAAACTGTATTGTTCAAGTTAATTCATCATCTCTTATGTCAACTAAGTATTTGAATAAAATTCTAAGGGGTCTTGCAAATGAAAAACAACTCTAAGTATATCAGTATCCACAAAAAAGTTCCATAGAACTTTTTCTTATAGAACTTTTTTTTGTAATTTTTGCATCCAATTTTATAACACTACATTACAATTAAAATATTCTTCATATTTATTGATTTTTTTTCAAATGTGTAAATCATTATTATTGGTTTATATTATAAAAACTTTCCATTTCAGCTATTTGTGCCTGCCTAATTAGCTCATAGATAGGCTTGGAACCTCACATTTCCAGGAAAGTCTTTACTTTGAGTTATCAGCAAATCTTTTCAAAACAGTTGATTTCTCTAAAACTCCTCCAAGACACACAATGGACACTGACAAAGAACACAGGATCACTAGATTTCCTTGTCTATTTTTTTCAACAGTTCCATAAACAGGTGCTATCATAGCACCTACACACATATAACTGACCAATTGTAACAATCCTATCCATGACACTTTTCATAGACTGTGTTCAGAAATCTGAGCATAAATATTTTCAATATGTATTATACAGAGAAATAAAACAATAAGAAAAATAATCTCTTGTTTTTTGGGGGCGATCTCTTGTTTTAAAGTTCCAGTAAATGTGGATTTTTGACCTACCATAGCTGGAACACTGTCCACTGTGATAGAAACTATTTTTTTATATTTAGCTGAAATTATTCCTAGATAGATATAACATCTTAAAATAGTTATGTAATGAGTTTAAATTTTTTGGCCACAATTAAGGACATTTCTTCAGCTCTCTATTTAAAAATTGTTTTCTTTAGTGTTCAGGAGTCTCAGCTAATTTGTAGCTGGCCAAAGTTACAAACTTAGGTCCTATTAAAAATTATTTTTAAAATATTCTGGGGACATTTCATTCTGATTTCAGATGACAAATTTTACCAATTTCTTTTTTGACTATTATGAGGAAATTTCTAACAAATTCATTGTATTTTGAAAGAAATGCCACTTAATATTGCCAATTTTATTATATTTAACATTTTCTGTATACAAATAAACAATACTTTTTCATTTTGCTTTAATAACACAAGTAATAACTGTCAAAATTTATAATATCTTCTCTCATTTTTTTTTTTTTTACTGTTCTGGTTGTAGTACTCTTTACTATTCTTTGCTTTTCCATTATTCCACTCAATTCTGCTTCAATGGTATGCTTTCATGTAAATTAAAAAATTTGTCTATACTTATTAAAACTAAATTATAACAAATAGTTTAATTACCAATTAATTCTGATTAAAATTAGAATCTTCTAACAGTTAAAACGTGTTATTTGGCCAAAAGATCAGTATGTTTGGAAGCTAAACTCTTTCAGGCTTCAAAGATCAACCAAAGCAAAAGAGTTGAAGACATTAATTCAGAATCCAAAGGCACCTAACTTATATTTACTGAGTACTGTTGATAGTGGGTAACTCTTTTTGTGTAAATGGTGTTCTTTAAAAAATAAAAGAAAGCATGATTTCAAATATCAACTGTCTGCCTGGGCAGATAACTGTGATGGTCTTTCATTGTTCCCTAAATAACCATTTTAACAATGTTACAGTGATATGGTCCTCTGGTTCAAAGTCTGCAACACTTGTTTTAATAGTCTAACAAAATACATGTTGTAGTGAGACAATTCTTTTCTCAGAGGGAATATTTTCAACCTCATTCTCCCTCCTCCCTTGGAACACTGTGTCACCTAGGTTCCCAAAGCATGCCACCCCAGTCATGATCACTGTGAGTATTGTCCTTTTTTATTGCTAAGGTCCCCTTTTTTTTAATTGAAGTATAGTTGATTTACAATATTGTGTTAATTTCTGCTGTACAGCAAAGTGATTCAGTTATACATATATATACATTCCTTTTTATATTCATTTTCACTATGGTTTATCATAGGATACTGAATATAATTCCCTGTGCTCTATGGTAGGACCTTGTTGTTTATCCGTTCCATATATAACAGCTTACATCTGCTAACCCCAACCTCCCACTCCATTTCCCTCCTACAACCCCCTCCCCCTTGGCAACCACAAGTCTGTTCTCTATGTCCCTGAGTCTGTTTCTATTTCATAGATAGCTTCATTTGTGTCATATTTTAGATTCCACATATATGTAATATCATATGGTATTTGTCTTTCTCTTTCTGATTTACTTCACTTAGTATGATAATTTCTAGTTGCTTCTGTGCTGCTGCAAATGGCATTATTTCATTCTTTTTTTATGGCTGAGTAGTATTGCATTGTATACATGTACCATATCTTGATCCATTCATCTGTCAATGGACATTTAGATTTTTTCCATGTCTTGGCTGTTGTGAAGAGTGCTACTGTGAACATAGGGGTGCATGTATCTTTTTGTATTAGAGTTTTGTCTGGATATATGTCCAGGAGTGGGATTTCTGGGTCATAAGGTAATTCTATTTTTAGTTTTCTGAGGAACCTCCATAAAGTTTTCCATAGTGGCTGTACCAACTTATATTCTCACCAACAGTGTAGGAGGGTTTCCTTTTCTCCACATCCTCTCCAGCATTTCTTATTTGTAGAGTTTTTAATGATGGCCATTCTGGCTGGTGTGAAGTGGTACCTCACTGTAGTTTTGATTTACGTTTCTCTAATAATTAATGATATTGAGCATCTTTTCATATGCCTATTGGCCATTTGTATTTTTCCTTTGGAGAAATGTCTATTTAGGTCTTCTGCCTATTTTTCAACTGTGTTGTTTGTTTTTTGATGTTGAGTTGTATGAGCTGTTTGTATATTTTGGAAATTAAGCTCTTGTCAGTTGCATCATTTGCAAATATTTTTTCCCATTTCATAGGTTGTCTTTTAATTTTTTTATGGTTTCCTTTAAAGTAAAAAGCTTGTAAGTTTGATTAGGTCCCATTTGTTTATATTTGCTTTTATTTCTATTGCCTTGGGAGACTGACCTAAGAAAACATTGGTACAATTTATGTCAGAGAATGTTTTGCTTATGATCTCTTCTAGGAGTTTTATTGTCTGGTTGCTTTTTCTTGTCTGATTGCTGTGTCTAAGACTTTCAATACTATGTTGAATAGATGTGGTGAGAGTGGGCATCCTTTTCTTGTTCCAGATTTTAGTGGGAAGGCTTTCAGCTTTTTATCATTGAGTATTATGTTGGCTGTAGGTTTGTCATAAATAGCTTTTATCATGTTGAGATATGTTCCCTCTATACCCACTTCAGTAAGAATTTTTATAATGAATGGATGTTGAATTTTGTCAAATACTTTTTCAGTATCTATTGAGATGATCATGTGGTTTTTGTCTTCTTTTTTTTGTTTATGTGGTGTATCACATTGATTGTTTTGCGTATGTCGAACCAACCTGTGAGCTTGGGGTGAATCCCATTTGGTTGTGGTGTATGATCTTTTTTATGTGTTGTTGGATTTGGTTTGCTAATATTTTGTTAAGAATTTTTGCATCTATACTCATCAAAGATATTGGCCTGTAATTTTCTTTTTTAGTGGTGTCTTTGTCTGGTTTTGGTATCAGGGTGATGGTGGCTTCATAGAATGTCTTTGGGAGTGTTCCCTCCTGTTCAGTTTTGTGGAAGAGTTTGAGAAGGATCAGTATATGTTCTTCTTTGTATGTTTGGTAGAGTTCTCCTGTGAAGCCATCTGGTCCTGGACTTTTGTCTGTAGGGAGTTTTTAAATTACAGATCTATTTTACCTCTAGTGATCAGGCTGTTCAAATTATTCCTTATTATTCAATTTTGGTGGGCTGTATGTTTCTAGAAACTTGTCCATTTCTTCTAGGTTGTCAAGTTTGTTGGCATATAATTGTCCACAGCATTACCTTATGGTTTGTTTTCTTTTTAAATTTCTGTGGTATCGGTTGTTATGTCTCCTTTTTCATTTCTTATTTTGTTTATTTGGGTATTCTCTTTTCTTCTTGGTGAGCCTGGGTGAAGGGCCCCAAATTTGACATAATACTGTTCTCAGTCCAAACACAATGATGTAGGCCCCAAAGGGTTTCAGGGGTGATTCGAAGAAGGAAATGGAAAATAACACTAAACTATAGAAAATACAGTGAGAATTAAAATGAACTTGGTAAAAATGTCACCTCTTTATTCTATATACGTCTCTGGACTAAAATTTTAGCCCCTTCAATGGTGCCTGTTCTTCATCAGTGTCACGAGCACAGAATTCATGATGGCATAAGTGGGAAAGTACAAGCTCTGCTGTCTTTGGGCTCATGACTGATCAAGAGATGAAATTGTATTTTTATATAATATATAATATATATGATAATTTCTGACCTAAACTTTTTACTGCTAGTGCTAATGTGTGCAACAGAAAGCAGCATCAATTTACAGAAGTGATACTGGCATATATACCATACTGTCTTTGTCTGCTAAACATGGGAAATGTAGTAAAGTAGTGCCTGAAAAGGAAAAAAATAGAATGCTTAAACTTCATATATTTGATTTTGACAGCAAGAACAAAAATGTGAGTTTCTTCAAAGGGAACTCGTGCTTCCAGATTAAGCCAGTTGAATTGTGTTTTCACTGGAACTACCAGTTGGATTTATCAGGGAGAAATCTTAGATGAAGTTCAAAAGATTTCTCTACATTAACTTGTGCTAAAAATACAGAAATTGGATAGATGGCATCTCAACTACTAAAGGCAGGTCATTTAATTGTTTAAATTTTTTTTTAATGCAAAGCAGAGCTGAGGATTCAACATGGTAAAGAATGCAAATTTCTAAGAAGGTGCAAAAGCAGTGATGATAAGAAGAGCTAATGTTATTGAATTATAACACTTTCTTAGGGGCTTTACATATCACATGATCCTCACAACCAACCCATGAGACAGATATTTCTATTCTCTCTATCTTACAAAAAAGAAAAGTCAATTTAAGTAATTTTCCCAAGGTCACTCTGGGTAAACTCAGAATCCTGGCTAGAACCCTGCCTCCTAGCTCCTGTACCTTATAGGAAGAAGATTTATACTTGTAAATCACTTAGTAATGGAGTAATATAAGTTTAAAATTTTATAGAAAGAAGAAAAATAACCTGCCTAGCAAGGCAAAGAAATAATTTTATTGACCTTTTACTTATTATGTATAATTCTTAGTATTTCAGTGCATTTTTAATGTCCCTTACTGTTAGAGGACAACTGTAATTTTTGTGCAAAAATTTTCTACATTAATTAGCATTATTGAGTATATTTCAGGCACTGTGCTCCATACTGAAGAGAGAAATATGAATTACTCATATTTCTCCTTTGAGTAGCATAGAATCTAGAGGAGGAGAAAGCTTCATAAACAAAGGTCTCTAACACAGTGGGGGCAAATGCAAGGAGAGCTCAAAGGAGGGAGGAATTAACTCAGCTGAGGTCAGAGGGAGGCATGTTTCAAGAAACACCAAAGAGATTAGAATGTTTGGAGAGAAATCCTGTGAAATTGTGGTTTGGAGTGTGTGGGCAAGAAAATAATAAATATTGAGACAATAAAGGTATAGGCATACCTCATTTTATTGCACTTTGCTCTATTGTGATTCACAGATAGATTGGGTTTTCACAAATTGAAGGTATATGGCAACCCTGCATTGAACAAGTCTATCAGGGCCATTTTTCCAACAGCATTTGCTCACTTTGTGTCTCTGTGTACTTTTTGGTACTTTTTGCCATATTTCAAACTTTTTCATTATTATATTTGTTATGGTGATCAGTGATGTTTGATGCTGCTATTGTAATTATTTTGGGGCTCCATGAACTGCTGCCATATAAAACAGCAAGGTTAATTGATAAATGTTTTGTGTGTTATGACTACTCCATGGATGGACCATTGCCCCCTCTCTCTCCCACTCCTCTGGTCCTCCCTATTCCCTGAGATACAAAAATATTGAAATTAGGCCAATTAATAATCCTATTAGAGGCCTAATAATGGCCTCTAAGTGTTTAAGTGAAAGGAAGGGTTGCACATCTCACACTTTAAGCAAAAGCTAGAAATGATTAAGCTTAGTGAGGAAGACACGTCAAAAGCTGAGACTGGCCGAAAGCTAGGCCTCTCACATCAAACACTTAGCCAGGTTGTGAATGCAAAGGAAACAGAAAGTGATGCTCCAGTGAACACATAATGATAAGAAAGTGAAACAATCTTACTGCTGATGTGGAGAAAGTTTTAATGGTCTGGATAGAAAATCAAACCAGCCACAGCATTCCTTTAAGCCAAACCCTAATCCAGAGAAAGACCCTACCTCTCCCTCAATTCTGTGAAGACTGAGAGAGGTGAGGAAGCTGCAGAAAAAAATCTTTGAAGCTAGCAGAAGTTGGTTCATGAGGTTTAAGGAAAGACACCATCTCCATAACACCAAAGTGCAAGGTGAAACAGCAAGTGCTGATGTAGAAGCTGCAGCAAGTTATCCAGAGGTTCTAGCTAAGATCATTAATGAAGGTGACTACACTACAA
The DNA here is from genome assembly GCF_963455315.2 of Globicephala melas. Taxonomy (NCBI): domain Eukaryota; kingdom Metazoa; phylum Chordata; class Mammalia; order Artiodactyla; family Delphinidae; genus Globicephala; species Globicephala melas. The sequence continues at coordinate 69,512,590 of NC_083316.1, read as the reverse complement.
CAGATTTTCAGTGTAATTGAAAAAGCCTTATATATTGGGCTACCCAAAAAGTTCGTTTGAGTTTTTCTGTAACATCTTACCTGATGTTGCAGAAAATCCCAAACGAAATTTTTGGCCAACCCAATAGAAGATGCCATCTAGGACTTTCATAGCTAAAGAGGAGAAGTCGATGTCTGGTTTAAAAGATTCAAAGGACAGGCTCACTCTCTCGTTAGGGGCTAATGGAGCTGGTAATTGAAGTTGAAGCCAATTTTCATCTACCATTCTGAAAATCCTAGTGCCCTTTAGGATTACATTAAATCTACTCTGCCTGTGTTCTATAATGGAAAAATAAAACCTAGATGATATCATGGCTTACTGAATATTTTAAGCCCACTGTTGAGACCTACTGCTCAGAAAAAAAAGATTCCTTTCACAACATTTCCATTCATTAACAATGCTTCTGGTCATCCAAGAACTCTGATGGAGATGTACAATGAGATTAATGTTGTTTTCATGGCTGCTAGCGCAACATCCATTCTGTAGCCCATGGATTGAGGACCGATTTCAACTTTCAAGTCTATTTAAGAAATACATTTCACAAGGCTATAGCTGCCATACGCAGTGATTCCTCTAATGGATCTGGGCAAAGTGAATTGAAAACCTTCTGGAAAGGATTTAACATTTTGGATGCCATTAAGAATTCATGAGAAAAAATCAAAATAGCAACATTAACAAGAGTTTGGAAGAAGCTGACTCCACCCCTCATGGATGACTTTCAGGGGTTCAAGACTTCAGTGGAGGAAGAACTGCAGATGTGTTGGAAATGGCAAGAGAACTAGAATTAGAAGTGGAGCCCAAAGATATGACAGAATTGCTGCAATCTCGTGATGAAACTTCAATGGATAAGGACTTACTTCTTATGGATGAGCAAAGAAAGTGGTTTCTTGAGGTGAAATCTACTCCTTATGAAGATGCTGTGAAGACTGTTGAAATGGCTATGAATGATTTAGAACATTGCATAAACTTAGTTAATAAAGCAGGGTTTGAGAGGATTGACTCCAATTTTGGAAGAATTTCTACTGTGGGTAAAACGCTATCAAACAGAATGCTGCAGAGAAGCCAGTCACGAAAGGAAGAGTCCATTTTTGAGGCCCCCTTCACTGTCATTTTAAGAAATAGCCACAGCGACCCCAACCTTCATCAACCAGCACCCTGATCCGTCAGCAACCATCAGCACTGAGGCAAGACCCTCCACCAGCAAAAGGATTATGACTTTCTGAGGACTCAGATGATGGTTGCCATTTTTATTTTTAGCAGTAAAGTATTTTAAAATTAAGTTATGTACGTTGCTTTTTAAGACATAATGCTATTGCACATTTAATAGACTACAGGGTAGTGTAAACATAGCTTTTATATGCACTGGGAAACCAAAAATATTTTGCAATGTCCACTGTATTGCTGTGGTCTGGAACTGACCCCACAACATCACCAAGGTATTCCTGTATATTAGAAGTAAAACCCACAGTGATTTTGAAATGTTATTACCATGTTTTGTACAGTATAATCTACACTAGAAAAATACTGAAGGAGGAAAATATTGATAAGAAGAAATTTTTATAACGTGAAGACATCCTAAAAATTTAGGAAATATTCCATAAGGCTTCATATTAATTTTGAAAAAACGAATGATAAGAAAGTGACATTAAGTCAAAAATTCTTCTGTAAACTGCAGTTTATATTTAGCTTTACAAATTGGATGAACTAGAATAGTTTGCAAAATTAACATTCAAAGCCACAGAGAAGAGATGCATTTACATTCTGCCATATGCCATCTGAGCTCCCTTTTTTGAAAGATGGACAAGCTCCGTGCACAACTCAACTTTTTTTTTCAATTAATTACCCAATTACTTCACAAATTATATACTTGCTGCAAGTTGTGCTATTTTGAGATATTATATTTAAACCAATTTTCTTTCTTGTATGTTGAAAACTCTCTATACTGATTTCATGTGGCTCAACGCCCCCTATTGCAAAATTTTAATTCAATCCATGTACTTCAGCTTGGAATTTATTGTATATTTTGCTCTTTTCAGATTCTGTTGATGTGGAATGCTCTAAGAACTCACAGTAACTCTCTAAAGCCCTCTCTTTTTCTCTCTCTCACACACAGACCTCAAATAATAGTCCAATTTTTCAACTAATAAATTTGCTGATCCAGTATGACATCGTTATATATTTTAAAATAATTCCTCCCTAAAGGAATCAGCCTTTTATTACCATGGGAATTAACTTGAGTCTTTCTCACTAAATATCTAAAAACAAGGTAAGAGAATCAATAATGAAATAATGACATTTTCATTTTGGTACGGAAGCATATAAACTAGGAATTTTTTTTTTCTGCTGGTAACTACTAGTTTGTTCTCTATATCTGTGAGATTGTTTCTTTTTTGTTATATTCACTAGTTTTATTTTTTAGATTCTACATATAAGTGATATTATACAGTATTTGTCTCTCTCTGTCTGACTTATTCACTTAGCATGATACCCTCTCAGTCCATCCATGTTGTTGCAAATTTCATTCATTTTTGTGGCTGAGTAGTATTCTATTGTATATATATAACACTTCTTTTTTATTCATTCATCTGTTGTTGAACACCTCAGTTGCTTCCGTATCTTGGCATTTGTAAATAATGTTGCTGTGAATGTTGCAGTGCATGTATTTTTTCCCATTAGTGTTTTCATTTTTTTTTCAGATATATATACCCAGGAGTGGAATTGCTGGGTAATATGGTAGTTCTATTTACAGTTTTTTGAGAAACCTCCATAGTTTTCCTCAGTGGCTGCACCAATTTACTTTCCCACCAACAGTGTATGAGGGTTCCCTTTTCTTCACATCATTGCCAACATTTGTTATTTGTGTTCTTTTTGATGATAGCGATTCTGATAGGTGTGAGGTGATATTTCATGGTGGTTTTAATTTGCATTTCTCTGATTATTGATGCTGAGCATATTTTCATGTGCCTGTTGGCCATCGTATGTCTTCTTTGAACTGGGAATTTAAAAATCACTTTAACATTTAAATACATTCCAATTGAAGGATAATTAGTGAGCCTACTGTGTGTCCTGCTCTCAGTTTTTGTATCGTCACCTAAATTCATCAAGATGCACTTCTGAGATACAGCAATGAAATTTTACAAAATTTAATTGGTTTAGCTTGAAATATTTAAAACCCAAATGTAAACTGATGTTTATTTTACTTAGAAGACCATCACTTTATGAAATAATTCAGAATAATATTGCTTTAAGTAGCCACCTTCTTCATCTCTTTACAACATCATTCACACATGTTTTAAAGAAGAAACTTTCATGTAAACTGGAGCAGAACATTGTTTTCCATTCTTTTAGAAACTTGGTAGAATGTTTACGTATGTGTAAGAGTAACAGAATAGAACAGAATAAGCAAAGTTGATACCTTGGAATCAATAAACTTTCAGGCAAGAAAATGAAAATTACTATATATACTCATAATCTTTTCTTGATTCTAAAATGCCATCAATTGCAAGATGATTTAGCTTTAATTATGACAGATTTTTGACAAAGCAAGATGCAGTACCACATTAAATGCGTACATTGGTTGCTTGACCTATCCACATATCAGAAATATTAAAATATGAATAATGGAGTTGAGAAAATTGTTTATGCATACATAGGAATGTTTTTCCTCTATAATATGTATATTTGCATGTGTATGTGTGTGTATGTGCCTATAAACACACACTTAGAGAGAGAAAGTCAGGAGGAAGGAAGATTGATTGCTAGCTGGCATGGGTGTGTACATACTTGTCTGCTTCTGAAATCTCCTGTACTGTTCAGCTGCAGATGGCTCAGACTTTCAGCTGCAGAGTGCAAAAAGAGACAAATAGCCACCCACACATCAGTACTCTAGTAGTTTAAAACACCTATCATCTAAAACATAGTTCTTTAAAAATTCTAAATACAGCTGAAAATCAGTTACATAATGACAAAAAGAAAGTGCTACCAACTGCAGCACTTTTTAATGGAAATAGTTACGTGCTCTGGGCAAGATCTGCTGGAGAGGGGAAGGGTCAAGCTTTGAAGTTTTGATTCCCTCCTTATTCTGCTTTTGAACTTTTCACAGTAGTTACTAAGCTCATATCTGTTTTGTGTTCTTGATACTTTAGCATCCTTTAAAAAATATTTAATTATCTAGTACCAAGACAGGAAAAAATGATAAGACTCAAAAAGAAAATCATACAGGCTACATTTAAGTTTTGTTTGACAGCCCTCAGTTAAATATTAGCTAAGAGAACTGTATACATTTTCCTTCTCCAGATACACTGCCTGTACTTGGCAAACTTGGGATAGGGATTTTTTGTTGTGACTAATTTTGTCTTTTTCATTAAAAAAAATTTTTATTTTATATTGGAGTACAGTTGATTTACAGTTTTCTGTTAGTTTCAGGTATACAGCAAAGTCATTTAGTTATACGTATATGTATATCTATTTTTTTTTTCAGATTCTTTTCCCATATAAGTTATTGCAGAGTATTGAGTAGAGTTCCTTGTGCTATACAGGAGGCCATTGATGATTATTTTATATATAGTACTGTGTATATGTTAATCCTAACCTGCTAATTTATCCCTCTCCTCAACTTCTCCCCTTTGGTAACAGTAAACTTGTTTTCAAAATCTGTGAGTCTGTGTCTGTTTTGTAAATAAGTTCATTTGTACCATTTTTTTAGATTCCCTGTATAAGTGATATCATATGATATTTGTCTTTGTTTGGCTTACTTCACTTAGTATGATAATCTCTAAGTCCATCCATGTTGCTGCAAATGGCATTATTTCATTCTTTTTTATGGCCGAGTAATATTCCATTTTATATATATATATATGTACCACATCTTCTTTATTCATTCGTCTGTTGATGGACATTTAGGTTGCTTGCATGTCTTGGCTATTGTAAATAGTGCTGCAGTGAACATTGTGGTGCATGTATCTTTTTGAATTATGGTTTTCTCCAGATATATGCCCAGGATATATGCCCTGGATCATATGGCAACTCTATTTTTACTTTTCTAAGGAACCTCCATACTGTTCTTCATAGTGGCTGTACCAAACTACATTCCCACCAACAGTGTAGGAGGGTCCCCTTTCTTCCATACCGTCTCCAGCATTTATTTATTTATTTATTTTTTACATCTTTATTGGAGTATAATTACTTTACAATGGTGTGTTAGTTTCTGCTTCATAACAAAGTGAATCAGTTATACGTATACATATGTTCCCATATCTCTTCCCTCTTGCATCTCCCTCCCTCCCACCCTCCCTATCCCACCCCTCTAGGTGGTCACAAACCACTGAGCTGATCTCCCTGTGCTATGCGGCTGCTTCCCACTAGCTATCTATTTTATGTTAGGTAGTGTATATATGTCCTTGCCACTCTCTCACTTTGTCACAGCTTACCCTTCCCCCTTCCCATATCCTCAAGTCCATTCTCTAGTAGGTCTGTGTCTTTATTCCTGTCTTACCCCTAGGTTCTTCATGACTTTTTTTTTCTTAAATTCCATATATATGTGTTAGCATACGGTATTTGTCTTTCTCTTTCTGACTTACTTCACTCTGTATGACAGAGTCTAGGTCCATCCACCTCATTACCAATAGCTCAATTTCGTTTCTTTTTATGGCTGAGTAATATTCCATTGTATACATGTGCCACATCTTCTTTATCCATTCATCTGATGATGGACACTTAGGTTGTTTCCATCTCCTGGCTATTGTAAATAGAGCTGCAATGCATATTTTGGTACATGACTCTTTTTGAATTATGGTTTTCTCAGGGTATATGCCCAGTAGTGGGATTGCTGAGTCATATGGTAGTTCTATTTGTAATTTTTTAAGGAACCTCCATACTGTTCTCCATAGTGGCTGTACCAATTCACATTCCCACCAGCAGTGCAAGAGTGTTCCCTTTTCTCCACACCCTCTCCAGCATTTATTATTTCTAGATTTTTTGATGATGGCCATTCTGACTGGTGTGAGATGATATCTCATTGTAGTTTTGATTTGCATTTCTCTAATGATTAATGATGTTGAGCATTCTTTCATGTGTTTGTTGGCAGTCTGTATATCTTCTTTGGAGAAATGTCTATTTAGGTCTTCTGCCCATTTTTTTATTGGGATTTTTGTTTTATTGTTATTGAGCTGCATGAGCTGCTTGTAAATTTTGGAGATTAATCCTTTGTCAGTTGCTTCATTTGCAAATATTTTCTCCCATTCTGAGGGTTGTCTTCTGGTCTTGTTTATGGTTTCCTGTGCTGTGCAAAAGCTTTGAAGTTTCATTAGGTCCCATTTGTTTATTTTTGTTTTTATTTCCATTTCTCTAGGAGGTGGGTCAAAAAGGATCTTGCTGTGATTTATGTCATAGAGTGTTCTGCCTATGTTTTCCTCTAAGAGTTTGATAGTTTCTGGCCTTACATTTAGGTCTTTAATCCATTTTGAGCTTATTTTTGTGTATGATGTTAGCGTGTGATCTAATCTCATACTTTTACATGTACCTGTCCAGTTTTCCCAGCACCACTTATTGAAGAGGCTGTCCTTTCTCCACTGTACATTCCTGCCACCTTTATCAAAGATAAGGTGACCATATGTGCACGGGTTTATCACTGGGCTTTGTATCCTGTTCCATTGATCTATATTTCTGTTTTTGTGCCAGTAGCATACTGTCTTGATTACTGTAGCTTTGTAGTATAGTCTGATGTCAGGGAGCCTGATTCCTCCAGCTCCATTTTTCGTTCTCAAGGTTGCTTTGGCTATTCGGGGTCTTTTGTGTTTCCATACAAATTGTGAAATTTTTTGTTCTAGTTCTGTGAAAAATGCCAGTGGTAGATTGATAGGGACTGCATTGAATCTGTAGATCGCTTTGGGTAGTAGAGTCATTTTCACAAGGTTGATTCTTCCAATCCAAGAACATGGCATATCTCTCCATCTATTTGTATCATCTTTAATTTCTTTCATCAGTGTCTTACAATTTTCTGCATACAGGTCTTTTGTCTCCTTAGGTATGTTTATTCCTAGATATTTTATTCTTTTTGTTGCAGTGGTAAATGGGAGTGTTTTCTTGATTTCACTTTCAGATTTTTCATCATTAATGTATAGGAATGCCAGAGATTTCTGTGCATTAATTTTGTATCCTGCTACTTTACCAAATTCATTGATCAGCTCTAGTAGTTTTCTGGTAGCATCTTGAGGATTCTCTATGTATAGTATCATGTCATCTGCAAACAGTGACAGCTTTACTTCTTCTTTTCTGATTTGGATTCCTTTTATTTCCTTCTCTTCTTTGATTGCTGTGGCTAAAACTTCCAAAACTATGTTGAATAAGAGTGGTGAGAGTGGGCAACCTTGCCTTGTTCCTGATCTTAGTGGAAATGCTTTCAGTTTTTCACCATTGAGGATGATGTTGGCTGTGGGTTTGTCATATATGGCCTTTATTATGTTGAGGAAAGTTCCCTCTATGCCTAGTTTCTGGAGGGTTTTTGTAATAAATGGGTGTTGAATTTTGTCAAAAGCTTTCTCTGCATCTATTGAGTTGACATATGGTTTTTCTCCTTCAGTTTGTTAATATGGTTTATCACATTGATTGATTTGCGTATATTGAAGAATCCTTGCATTCCTGGAATAAAACCCACTTGATCATGGTGTATGATCCTTTTAATGTGCTGTTGGATTCTGTTTGCTAGTATTTTGTTGAGGATTTTTGCATCTATGTTCATCAGTGATATTGGCCTGTAGTTTTCTTACTTTGTGACATCCTTGTCTGCTTTTTTTATCAGGGTGATGGTGGCCTTGTAGAATGAGTTTGGGAGTGTTCCTTCCTCTGCTATATTTTGGAAGAGTTTGAGAAGGATAGGTGTTAGCTTTTCTCTAAATGTTTGATAGAATTTGCCTGTGAAGCCATCTGGTCCTGGGCTTTTGTTTTTTGGAAGAATTTTAATCACATTTTCAATTTCAGTGCTTGTGATTGGTCTGTTCATATTTTCTATTTCTTCCTGATTCAGTCTTGGCAGGTTGTGCATTTCTAAGAATTTGTCCATTTCTTGCAGGTTGTCCATTTTATTGGCATAGAGTTGCTTGTAGTAATCTCTCATGATCTTTTGTATTTCTGCAGTGTCAGTTGTTACTTCTCCTTTTTCAAATTCTATTGATTTGAGTCTTCTCCCTTTTTTCTTGATGAGCCTGGCTAATGGTTTATCAATTTTGTTTATCTTCTCTAAGAACCAGCTTTTAGTTTTATTGATCTTTGCTATCATTTCCTTCATTTCTTTTTCATTTATTTCTGATCTGGTCTTTATGATTTCTTTCCTTCTGCTAACTTTGGGGTTTTTTTTTTCTTCTTTCTCTAATTGCTTTAGGTGCAAGGTTAGGTTGTTTATTCAAGATGTTTCCTGTTTCTTAAGGTAGGATTGTATTGCTATAAACTTCCCTCTTAGAACTGATTTTGCTGCATCCCATAGGTTTTGGGTCGTCCTGTCTCCATTGTCATTTGTTTCTAGGTATTTTTTGATTTCCTCTTTGACTTCTTCAGTGATCACTTCGTTATTAAGTAGTGTATTGTTAAGCCTCCATGTGTTTGTATTTTTTACAGATCTTTTCCTCTAACTGATATCTAGTCTCATAGCGTTGTGGTTGGAAAAGATACTTGATACAATTTCAGTTTTCTTAAATTTACCAAGGCTTGATTTGTGACCCAAGATATGATCTATCCTGGAGAATGTTTCATGAGCACTTGAGAAAAATGTGTATTCTGTTGTTTTTGGATGGAATGTCCTATAAATATCAATTAAGTCCATCTTGTTTAATGTATCATTTAAAGCTTGTGTTTCCTTATGTATTTTCATTTTGGATGATCTGTCCATTGGTGAAAGTGGGGCATTTTGGGTTTGTTATTATGTCTTTTCCTTCTCTTGTGTTTCTTGCCTGGAGAAGATCCTTTAACATTTGTTGTAAAGCTGGTTTGCTGGTGCTGAACTCTCTCAGCTTTTGCTTGTCTGTAAAGGTTTTAATTTCTCCATCAAATCTGAATGAGATCCTTGCTGGGTCGAGTAATCTTGGTTGTAGGTTTTTCTCCTTCATCACTTTAAATATGTCCTGCCAGTCCCTTCTTGCTTGCAGAGTTTCTGCTGAAAGATCAACTGTTAACCTTATGGGAATACCCTTGTGTGTTATTTGTTGTTTTTCCCTTGCTGCTTTTAATGTGTTTTCTTTGTATTTAATTTTTGACAGTTTGATTAATATGTGTCTTGGTGTGTTTCTCCTTGGATTTATCCTGTATGGGACTCTCTGTGCTTCCTGGACTTGATTAACTATTTCCTTTCCCATATTAGGGAAGTTTTCAACTATAATCTCTTCAAATTTTTTCTCAGTCCCTTTCTTTTTCTCTTCTTCTTCTGGAACCCCTATAATTCGAATGTTGGTGCATTTAATGTTGTCCCAGAGGTCTCTGAGACTGTCCTCAGTTCTTTTCATTCTTTTTTCTTTATTCTGCTCTGCAGTACTTATTTCCACTATTTTATCTTCCAGGTCACTTATCCGTTCTTCTGCCTCAGTTATTCTGCTATTGATCCCATCTAGAGTATTTTTAATTTCATTTATTGTGCTGTTCATCATTGCCTGTTTCATCTTTAGTTCTTCTAGGTCCTTGTTAAATGTTCCTTGCATTTTGTCTATTCTAGTTCCAAGATTTTGGATCATCTTTACTATTATTATTCTGAATTCTTTTTCAGGTAGACTGCCTATTTCCTCTTCATTTGTTAGGTCTGGTGGGTTTTTATCTTGTTCCTTCATCTGCTGTGTGTTTTTCTGTCTTCTCATTTTGCTTATCTTACTGTGTTTGGGGTCTCCTTTTTGCAGGCTGCAGGTTCATAGTTCCCGTTGTTTTTGGTGTCTGTCCCCAGTGGCTAAAGTTGGTTCAGTGGGTTATGTAGGCTTCCTGGTGGAGGGGACTAGTGCCTGTGTTCTGGTGGATGAGGCTGGATCTTGTCTTTCTGGTGGGCAGGTCCACGTCTGTTGGTGTGTTTTGAGGTTTCTGTGGACTTATTATGATTTTAGGCAGCCTCTCTGCTAATGGGTGGGGTTGTGTTCCTGTCTTGCTAGTTGTTTGGCATAGGGTGTCCAGCACTTTAGCTTGCTGGTCATTGAGTGAAGCTGGGTGCTGGTGTTGAGATGGAGATCTCTGGGAGATTTTCACCATTTGATATTATGTGGAGCTGGGAGGTCTCTTGTGGACCAGTGTCCTGAAGTTGGCTCTCCCACCTCAGAGGCACAGCACTGACTCCTGGCTGGAGCACCAAGAGCCTTTCATCCACACGGCTCAGAATAAAAGGGAGAAAAAGAAGAAAGAAAGAAAGAAAGAAAGAAAGAAAGAAAGATAGAAAGAAAGAAAGAAAGAAAGAAAGAAAGAAAGAAAGAAAGAAAGAGAAAGAGAGGGAGGAAGGAAGGAAGGAAGGAAGGGAGGAAGGAAGGAAGGAAGAAAGGATAAAATAAAATAAAGTAAGGTAAAATAAAATAATTAAAATAAAAAAATAATTATTAAGAAAAATATTTTTTTTAAGTAAAAAAAAAAAAAAAACGGTTGGATAGAATCCTAGGACAAATGGTGAAAGCAAAGCTATACAGACAAAATCTCACACAGAAGCATACACATACACTCACAAAAAGAGGAAAAGGGGAAAAAAATAATAAATCTTGCTCTCAATTCCACCTCCTCAATTTGGGATGATTCGTTGTCTATTCATGTATTCCACAGATGCAGGGTACATCAAGTTGATTGTGGAGATTTAATCTGCTGCTTCTGAGGCTGCAGGGAGAGATTTCCCTTTCTCTTCTTTGTTCTCACAGCTCCCTCGGTTCAGTTTTGGATTTGGCCCCGCCTCTGCGTGTAGGTCCCCGGAGGGCGTCTGTTCTTCGCTCAGACAGAACGGGGTTAAAGGAGCAGCTGCTTTGGGGACTCTGGCTCACTCAGGCCGGGGGTGAGGGAGGGGCATGGAGTGCGGGGCGAGCCTGCGGCGGCAGAGGCCAGCGTGACGTTGCACCAGCCTGAGGCGCGCCGTGCGTTCTCCCGGGGGAGTTGTCCCTGGATCCCAGGACCCTGGCAGTGGCAGGCTGCACAGGCTCCCCGGAAGGGAGGTGTGGAGAGTGACGTGTGCTTGCACACAGGCTTCTTGGTGGCGGCAGCAGCAGCCTTAGCATCTCATGCCCGTCTCTGGGGTCCACGCTGTTAGCCGCGGCTTGCGCCCCTCTCTGGAGCTCCTTTAAGCAGCACTCTTAATCCCCTCTCCTCGTGCACCAGGAAGCAAAGAGGGAAGAAAAAGTCTCTTGCCTCTTTGGTAGGTCCAGACTTTTTCCTGGACTCCCTCCCGTCTAGCCATGGTGCACTAACCCCCTGCAGGCTGTGTTCACACTGCCAGTCTTCTCCCTGGGCTCTGACCGAAGCCCGAGCCTCAGCTCCCAGCCCAGCCCGCCCCGGCGGGTGAGCAGACAGGCCTCTCAGGCGGGCTGGTGAGTTCTGGTCAGCACCGATCCTCTGTGCGAGAATCTCTCCACTTTGCCCTACACACCCTTGTTGCTGTGCTCTCCTCCACGGCATCGAAACTCCCCCCCTCCGCCACCCACAGTCTCCGCCCGCGAAGGGGCTTCTAGTGTGTGGAAACCTTTCCGCCTTCACGGCTCCCTCCCACTGGTGTAGGTCCCGTCCCTATTCTTTTGTCTCTGTTTATTCTTTTTTCTTTTGCTCTACCCAGGTACGTGGGGAGTTTATTGCCTTTTGGGGGGTCTGAGGTCTTCTGCCATTGTTCAGTAGGTGTTCTGTAGGAGTTTTGCCACGTGTAGATGTATTTCTGATGTATCTGTGGGGAGGAAGGTGATCGCGTCTTACTCTTCCGCCATCTTCCCCCTCTCCCTCCAGCATTTATTGTTTGTAGACTTTTTGAGGATGTCCATTCTGACCTGTGTGAAGTGATATCTCATTGTACTTTTGATTTGCATTTCTCTAATAATTAGCGATGTTGAGCATCTTTTCATGTGCTTTTTGGCCATCTTTATGTCTTCCTTGGAGAAATGTCCATTCATTTAGATCTCCTGAGCATTTTTTGACTGAGTTCTTTTTTGATATAGAGCTGCATGAGCTCTTTATATATTTTGGAGATTAATCCTTTGTTGGTCACATTGTTTGCAAATATTTTCTCCCATTCTGTGTGTTGTCTTTTTGTTTACGGTTTCCTTTTCTGTGCAAAAGCTTGTAAGTTTGATTAGGTCCCGTTTGTTTTGTTCTTATTACTGTAGGTGGTGGATCCAAAAAGCTGTTGCTGCAATTTAAGTCAAAGAGTGTTCTGCCTATGTTTTCCTCTTAGAGTTTTATACTATTTGGTCTTACATTTAGGTCTTTAATCCATTTTGAGTTTATTTTTGTGTATGGTGTTAGGGAGTGTTCTAATTTCATACTTTTACATGTTTCATACTTTTACAGTTTTCCCAGCATCAATTATTAAAGAGGCTCTCTTTTCTCAATTATATATTCTTGCCTCCTTTGTTATAGATTAATTGACCATAGGTGTGTGGGTTTATTCTCTGCTTTCTATCCTGTTCCAATGATCTGTGTGTTTATTTGTGTGCCAGTACCATGCTCTTTTGATTACTGTACCTTTATAGTATAGTCTGAAGAATGGAGCCTTATTCCTCCAGCTCCATTTTTCTTTCTCAAGATTGCTGTGGCTATTCAGGGTCTTTTGTGCTTACATACAAATTTTAAGATTTTTTTTGTTCTAGATCTGCAAAAAATGCCATTGGTAATTTGATAGGTATTGCATTGAATCTGTAGATTACCTTGGGTAGTACAGTCATTTTGAAAATATTGATTTTTCTAATCCAAGAACATGGTATATCTTTCCATCTGTTTGTGTCATCTTCAATTTGTTTCATCAGCGTCTTATAGTTTTCAGAGTACAGATCTTTTGCCTCCTTAGCTAGGCTTATTCTGAGGTATTTTATTCTTTTTGATATGATGGTAAGTGGAATTGTTTCCTTAATATCTCTTTCTGATCTTTCATTTTTAGTGTATACAAAATGCAAGAGATTTCTGTGTATTAATTTTGTGTCCTGCGACTTTACCAAATTCATTGATGAGCTCTAATAGTTTTCAGGTAGCATCTTTAGAATTTTTTTGTATAGTATCATATCGTCTGCAAACAGTGGCAGTTTTACTTCTTTTTTAATTTGGATTCCTTTTACTTCTTTCTTTTTTTAAACTTTTATTGGAGTATAGTTGCTTTACAATGTTGTGTTAGCTTCTACTGTACAGCAAAGTGAATCAGCTGTATGTATACATATATCCCCTCTTTTTTGGATTTCCTTCCTATTTAGGTCACCAGAGAGCTTTGAGTAGAGCTCCCTGTGCTATAGAGTAGGTTCTCATTAGTTTTCTATTTTATACATAGTATCAGTAGTGTATATATGTCAATTTCAATCTCCCAATTCATCCCACACTCCTCCTTTCTCCCTTGGTATCCATACGTTTGTTCTCTACATCTGTGTCTCTTTCTGCTTTTCAAGTATGATCATCTATACCATTTTTCTAGGTTCCACATATATGCATTAATATACAACATTTGTTTTTCTCTTTCTGACTTACTTCACTCTCTATGACAGTCTCTAGGTACATCCACGTCTCTAGAATTTCGTTCCTTTTTATGGCTGAGTAATATTCCATTGTACATATGTACCACATCTTCTTTATCCATTCCTCTGTTTATGGACATTTAGGTCACTTCCAGGTCCTGGCTGTTGTAAATAGTGTTACAATGAACATTGGAGTGCATATGTCTTTTTGAATTATGGTTTTCTCTGGGTATATGCCCAGTAGTGGGATTGCTGGGTCATATGGTAGTTTTATTTTTAGTTTTTTAAGGAACCTCCATACTGTTCTCCAGAGTGATTGTATCAATTTACATTCCCACCAACAGTGCAAGATGGTTCCCTTTTCTCCACACCCTCTCTAGCATTTATTGTTTGTAGATCTTCTGATGACAGTCATTTTGACCAGTGTGGGGTGATACCTCATTGTAGTTTTGATTTTCATTTCTCTAATAATTAGTGACTTTGAGAATCTTTTCATGTGTTTGTTGGCCATCTGTATGTCTTCTTTGGAGAAATGTCTTTAGCTTTTCTGCCCATTTTTTGATCGGGTTGTCTGGGTTTTTTTGATACTGACCTACATGAACTGCTTGTAAATTTTGGAGATTAATCCTTTGTCAGTTGCTTCATTTGCAAAAATTTTCTCCCATTCTGAGTGTTGTCTTATCGTCTTGTTTATGTTTTCCTTTGCTGTGCAAAAGCTTTTAATTTTAATTAGGTCCCATTTATTTATTTTTGTTTTTATTCTCATTACTATACGAGGTAGATCCAAAAAGATATTGCTACGATTTATGTCAAAGAGTGTTCTGCCTGTGTTTTTCTCAAAGAGTTTTAGAGTGTCTGGCTTTACATTTAGGTCTTTAATCCACTTTGAGTTTATTTTTGTGTGTGGTGTTAGGGAGTGTTCCAATTTCATTCTTTTACATGGAACTGTCCAGTTTTCCCCACACCACTTATTGAAGAGACTGTCTTTTCTCCATTGTATATTCTTGCCTCCTTTTCATAGATTAATTGACCATAGGTGCATGGGTTTATCTCTGGGCTTTCTATCCTGTTACATTGATCTATATTTCTGTTTTTGTGCCAGTACCATTCTGTCTTGATTATTGTAGCTTTGTAGCATAGTCTGAAGTCAGGGAGCATGGTTCCTCCAGCTCTGTTTTTCTTTCTCAAGATTGCTTTGGCTATTCAGGGTCTTTTGTGTGTCCATACAAATTGTAAAATTTTTTGTTCTAGTTCTGTGAAAAATGCCACTGGTAATTTGATAGGGATTGCATTGAATCCATAGATTGCTTTGGGTAGTATAGTCATTTTCACAATATTGATTCTTCCAGTCAAAGAACACAGTCTATCTCTCCATCTGTCAGTGTCGTCTTTGATTTCTTTCATCAGTGTTTTATAGCTTTCTGAGTACAGATCTTTTGTCTCCTTAGCTAGGTTTATTCGTATGTATTTATTCCTTTTGTTGTAGTGGTAAATGGGATTGTTTCCTTAATTTCTCTTTCTCATCTTTTGTTGTTAGTGTATAGGAATGAAAGAGATTTCTGTGTATTAATTTTGTATCCTTTGACTTTACTAAATTCATTGATTAGCTCAAGTAGTTTTCTGGTGGTATCTTTAGGCTTCTCTATGTATAGTATCATGTCATCTGCCAATAGTGACAGTTTTACTTCTTCGTTTCCAATTTGTATTCCTTTTATTTCTTTTTCTTCTCTGATTGCCATGTCTAGGACTTCCAATACTATGTTGGGTAAGAGTGGTGAGAGTGGACATCCTTGTCTTGTTCCTGATCTTAGAGGAAATGCTTTCATCTTTTCACCATTGAGTATGGTGTTATCTCTGAGTTTGTCATATATGGCCTTTATTATGTTGAGGTAGGTTCCCTCTATGTCCATTTTTTGGAGAGTTATTTTTTATCATAAATGGGTGTTGAATATTGTCAAAAGCTTTTCCTGCATCTATTGAGATGGTCATATCGTTTTTATTCTTCAATTTGTTAATGTGGTGTGTCACACTGATTTATTTGCAGACATTGGAAAACTCCTTGCATCCCTGAGATAAATCCCACTTGACTGTGATGTATGATCCCTTTAGTGTATTGTTGGATTTGGTTTGCTTTTATTTTGCTGAGAATTTTTACATGTATGTTCATCAGTGGTATTGGTCTATAATTTTCTGTTATGTGGTACTTTGTCTGGTTTTGTTATCAGGGTGATGGTGGCCTCATAGAATGATTTTGGGAGTGTTCCTTTCTCTGCAGTTTTTTGGAAGATTTTGAGAAGGATCAGTGTTAGCTCTTCCCTAAATGTTTGGTAGAAATTGCCTGTGAAACCATCTGGTTCTTGACTTTTGTTTGTTACACGTTTTTTAAGTCACAGTTTGAATTTCACGACTTGTGATTTGTCTGTTCATATTTTCTATTTCTTCCTGGCTCAGTTTTGGGAGATTTTACCTTTCAAAGAATTTGTCCATTTCTTCTGAGTTGTCCATTTTATTGGCATATAGTTGCTTGTAGTAGTATCTTATGATCGTTTGTATTTCTGTGGAGTCCATTGTAACTTGTCCCTTTTCATTTCTAATTTTATTGATTTGAGCCCTCTGTCTTTTTTTCTTCATGAGTCTGGCTAAAGGTTTATCAATTTTCTTTATCTTTTCAATGAACCAGATTTTAGTTTCATTGTTCCTTTCTATTGTTTTCTTCATTTCTATGTAATTTATTTTTGCTCTGATGTTTATGATTTCTTTCCTTCTGCTAATTTGGGGTTTTGTTTGTTCTTCTTTCTCTAGTTGCTTTAGGTGTAATGTTTTGTTGTTTATTTGGGATTTTTCTTGTTTCCTGAGGTAAGTGGCCATGGCTCATGGGCCCAGCTGCTCTGCGGCATGTGGGATCTTCCCGGACCGGGGCACGAACCCATGTTCCCTGCATCAGCAGGAGGACTCTCAACCACTGCACCATCAGGGAAGCCCCAACAGTGTTTATTTTAAAGTCCATTTTGTCTGATATGAGTCTTGCTACTTCAGCTTTCTTTTGATTTTCCATTTGCACGGAATACCTCTTTCCATTCCCTCACTATTAATCTGTATGTGTCCCTAGATCTGAAGTGGGTCTCTTGTTGACAGCATATATATGGGTCTGGCTTTTATATCCATTCAGCCAATATATGTCTTTTGGTTGGAGTGTTTAATCCATTCACATTTAAGGTAATTATCAATACGTATGTTCCTATTACCATTTTCTTAATTGTTTTGGGTTTGTTTTTGTAGGTCTTTTTTCTTCCCTTCCTCTTTTGTGCTCTTCTCTTGTGATTTGATGACTGTCTTTAGTGTTGTGTTTGGATTCCTTTTTCTTTTTAGTGTGTATATCTATTGTAGATTTTTGGTTTGTGGTTACCATGAGGTTTTGATATAGCAGTCTCTATATATACAACATTGTTTAAAGTTTCTGGTTTCTTAATTTCAAATGCGTTTCCAGTATCCTGCATTTGTACTCCCCTTTTCTCATGACTGCTGCTTTTGATATCGTATTTGTTTGTAGATGATTTCCTACCTTTACGGTATGCATGCCTTTGCCAGTGAGCTTTCCCATTCATAATTTTCTTGTTCTAGTTGTGGCCTTTTCTTTTCTGCCTAGAGAAGTTCCTTTAGCATTTGTTGTAAAGCTGGTTTGGTGGTGCTGAATTCTCTTAGCTTTTGCTTGTCTGTAAAGCTTTTGATTTCTCTGTCAAATTTAAACAAGAACCTTGCTGGGTAGAGCCTTCTTGGTTGTAGGTTTTTCCCTTTCCTCACGTTAAATATATTATTCCACTCCTTTCTGGCCTGCAGACTTTATGCTGAAAAATTGGCTGATAACCTTATGGGGATTCCCTTGTATGTTATTTGTTGCTTTTCCCTTGTTGCTTTTAATATTTTCTCTTTGTCTTTAATTTTTGTCAATTCAATTAATATGTATCTCAACATGTTCCTCTTGGGGTTATACTGTATGGGACTCTCTGCACTTCCTGGACTTGGGTGACTTTTTCCTTTCCCATGTGAGGAAAGTTTTCAGCTATTATCTCTTCAAATATTTTCTTGGGCCCTTTCTGTCTCTCTTCTCCTTCTGGGACCCCTATGATGTGAATGTTTGTGCATTTAATGTTGTCCCAGAGGTCTCTGAAACTGTCCTCATTTCTCTTTCATTCCTTTTTCTTTATTCTCTTCCATGGCAGTGATTTCCACCATTCTGTCTTCCAGATCATTTATCTGTTCTTCTGCCTCATTTATTCTGCTATTGAATCCTTCTAGTGTATTTTTCATTTTAGTTATTGTATTGTTCAACTCTGTGTGTTCTTTAAATTTTCTAACTCTTTGTTAAATATTTCTTTCTTTCTTTTTTTTTTTTTTTTTTTTTGCGGTATGTGGGCCTGTCACAGTTGTGACCTCCCCCGTTGTGGAGCACAGCCTCCGGATGCGCAGGCTCAACGGCCATGGCTCACGGGCCCAGCTGCTCCGCGGCATGTGGGATCTTCCCGGACCAGGGCATGAACCCGTGTCCCCTGCATCGGCAGGCGGACTCTCAACCACTGCGCCACCAGGGAAGCCCTGTTAAACATTTCTTGATCTTCTTGGTCTGTGCCTTCATTCTTTTTCTGAGATCTTGGATCATCTTTACTGTCATTACTGTGAATTCTTTTTTGTGTAGATTGCCTATCTTCACTCACTTAGTTGTTCTTCAGGGGTTTATCTTGTTTCTGAATCTGGAACATATTCTCTGCTATCTCATTTTGTCTTACTTTCTGTGTTTGTGGTCCCCAGGCTGCAAGATTGTAGTGAGGGTGAGGCTGGTCTAAGAGACTTGTGAAGGCTGGCTGGTGGGAGGGATTGGTGTCTGCCCACTGGTGGGTGGAGCTGGGTTTTGTCCCTCTGGTGGGCAGGGCTGTGTCAAGGGGTGTGTTTAGACGTGGCTGTGGGTTCAGGAAGACTTTAATTAGCCTATCTGATGGTGGGTGGGGCTGTGTTCCTGCCCTGTTGATTGTTTGGCCTGAGGCATCCCAGCACTAGAGCTTAAAGGCTATTGGGTGGGGCCAGGTCTTGGCGTCAAAATGGCAGCTTCCAGACACCTCATGCCAATAAATACTCCCCAGTACCTCTGCCACCAGTGTCCTTGTCCCTGAAGTGAGCCATAGCTGCCCTCCGGTTCCCCAGGAGACCCTCTAAGACCAGCAGGTAGGTCTGGCCCAGGCTCCTATGAAGTAACTGCTTTTACACCTGGGTCCTGGTATGCCTGAGATATGTGTGCCCTCCAAGAGTGGCATTTGTTTCCCCCAGTCCTTTGGAGTTCCTATGATCAAGCCCCGCTGGCCTTCATGCTGAATGGTCTGGGGGCTCCCCCTCTTGACGCTACAACCCCAGACTGGTGAGCCTGATGTGGGGCTCAGAACTCTCATTTCTCTGGGAGAAACTCTGTGATATAATTATTTTCCAGTTTGTGGTTCACCCACCTAGTGGTATGGGATTTGATTGTATCATCATGCACCTCTCCTACTGTCTTGTTATGGCTTTTTTTTGGTCTTTGGAAGTAGACTATCTTTTTTTGGTAGCTTCCAGGCCTTTTTCGTCAATGGTTTTTCAGCAGTTAGTTGTGATTTTGGTGTTTACATGAGAGGAGGTGAGCTCAGGTCGTTCTACTCCATCTTGTTCTCTGGTCCTCAATTTTATCCTTTATTAGTATTCTTTTAGCAAACTTCACTTTAGATATAAGCTCTTCCTTCAGTGTATAAAAGAAGGCTGAATCCATAGCTAAGGTGTTCACCAATACTCTTGCCCAGCCCTGGCATTGAACCAAGTTCATTTTGCCCAACATGCAGCAAGCCAAAATGCTGAGACACTGAGGTTCATGACAAAGAGAGGGCTTATTCACCAGGCAACCAAGGGAGGAAAAAAATCTCATATTCACCTTTGGGATAGGGATGTTTGCAATGAAGTGGGAAGATAGTTCACTTACTCAATGAGCTTCAGAATCTCCTATGAGTACTTTACTCTATAAATCCAAAGGCATAATAAACAACTTATATAATTTATCCTGATACTCTCTGTAATCCTACATCTGGTTTTGGTTACATGCACACACAATTGTTTTATTTTTAAAGAGGAACAAATTAGAAGCACAGAGGTAGAATATCCAGACAGAAGGTTCAAGCTGAATGTCAGGAAGTCTTAGAACCCATTTGGTTTTGATAAAGTTGTCATTTGAATTTAGTTCATGCCAAAATGCCAAAATAAAACTATTTCCATAAAAATACTTTTAAAATTATACTATGATAAGTAAAGGTTAAAAAAAAACACCTCTCAAATATAAAGTATGAGTAAAAATTTGAGAAATTGTGAACTCATGAATACCTTTTATTATATTTTTATGTATATGAATACTTCCCCTAGATACCATAAACTCCTAGAATAAGAGCTATCTCTCATGTTTCTTTGTATCCTCAGAGTCTAATCCACTTTTGTACACAGAGTAGGCACTTAATAAATTGTTGATGGTCTTTTGTCTGTTTAATTTACTGAATTGTTAGTACGTGCTGTGAACTGCAACTAAGGTACTAAGGTGAAAGAAATGTAGGTCCTATTCTCAAGGAGCTATCAGTCTAGGACAATAAAGAAGACACAGGAATATGTGTGAAGATATACAAGATATATAAAATAATAAGACAAACTGAAAAGTGTGTAATCAAAGTACAAATAAAATTCAATTGAAAGTTCAAAGGAACGAATTTGGTAAATGGGAAAGGGTTCATGAAGGAGGTAGAATCTAATAGTGATAGTAGAAAGAATTTGAGTCAATGACGTAGCATTATTTCGGAAACAAATATGATAGTAAAAGGAATTTGGCACAAAAGAATTTAAGTTCCCTGGAATATAGAAGCGTTTTAAATTGTTTCAAGAAGGTGTTTTCTTGTGTTCAAGTATGCAGTATTGTCTATCTCATAAGTCTATGCTTTTCTAGCAAAACTACACACATATATATAAAGGTAAATTCTTGTCTGTTTATTCATTCAGTTAGTAAACATTTGTCTAGTGATAATAGTGTGCTGAAAGCATAAGAAGATTTTAAATATAATAAGACACAATCCATGTTCTCAAGGAACTTACTGTTTATTAAGAGTATATATATATATATAAGCAATCATTTTAAACATAGAATTCGCTAATTATAAACATTCACAGTAGTTGCATTTGGCTCATCCAACCTGTTTTTTAATAGGAAATAACCCTATGCATAGGTTACCAATTTTATCAAAGTTAAGATACAGATAGATGATTCCTGCCTTAACAACATAATCAGTTTCTATCACAAGCAAAGCCCTTTTAAGTCAGTCCCTGATGTTATAAGGTTAGGATTTCATTCCTGAAAATAACACTTAATGCCATTAACATGCTAAAGTTATTCATGAAAGTAAATTAAAATAAAACACAAACACCTCTGACATATGCATATTAAGTATATGTGGGGAGAACTGCATAATATAAAAGTCACATTGTAAATATTCCTTTGCAGGTATATGTCTATAATTATTACCATGGTAATTTAATTACAATAAGAAAGAAGATAAAAACAGGATGGCACGTTTTAAGATATTATTAAGTCTGGGCTTTCCCAGGGGATAAAATACACTTACAAAATTTTATGGATTATGATTCTTTATTTTGTTTTAGAAAGTGCTTCAATTTCTTGCCTCATTTCATCATTTATATGACCTATTTGGTAAAATTTTGTGATCTAGTCTTTATGATTGAGCTGTTTCTTTAAACTCTGAATAAACAGGCAACTAAAAAGCCTTTTGATGACAGTAAACATAAACATACAGGATTGACTAGAATAAAATATAAACTCCAGAGATAATTTCAGCTAAAATATATAAATTTGGTGGTTAGAGGAAAATAAACAAGTGAAGAGAGAAGAACAAGTGGGCATAATTAGAGACCTCATTATCAACAATGTTAGATATCATGTTATTGTGAAAATTAAGATAATCATAAACTGTATATTTCTAAACATTTCTGCTTTACATATCCCTATTTAAGGCTTGAAACGTACTAAGACTTACTAATGTCATCTCCCCCCTGCACTTGTACAGCAAATGACATTGTCCTGTTGTTATCACAAGTGTACAACTATATGTTGCAGGCATTTTTCTATACTCAGTCACAACCATAATTTATTCATCCCAAGGTGTACCCTGGCCAAAATGGACAAGGTTGTTCTCTTTATGAAAGAAATAATTCCTGAGGAAGGCTCTTTTTCTCTTTGATGCTATTATAGTGCTGGCTTGGTTATTAATCTGCTAAGGTGATCATGTCCTACCTCCAATACCTTCTTATCCACATGCAAATGAATCACATAAGGAACTACATTCATGTACTTGATTATTGGGTTTATTTCATTGTTATTTTTAAAAGAATATGGGCATCTGAATATGTAAATTCAGGCTATAAATGAAAGTCTGTCATTGCAATCTCCATTCTCCTACATTCCCTGATATTTCCTTTAAGCTGTTTTGCACCTGACTAGCTGCGTGGTTTTAGCCCCCATTAAAATAGGTCTGACATTTCAACAAAAAACAAATTGTGCCTGAAATTGGGACTATTAAAATTCTGCAGGGGCATCCAGAAGCCAGCAATGGCACTGCAGAGGGCCTATAAAGGACAAAAAATATAAACATATGAAACATGGTGCTCCATTCCTTGTGGCACAGCTGACATTTTTAAGCTCCAGAAGGCTGCTTCATATAGTTTTATCATGTTATAACTTATAAAACCAAGGTTAGCACAAACTAGCTTCATAATCATTTCAAGTGATTTCTTAGGAGCTGAAATGGTCTCAATGACAAATACAGTCATCTTCATTATAATCAGCATTCTTTTCTATATGTAGGATACTTACAAGGCAATTTAGCAAGCAGAAAAAAAATAAACATTTTTAACCTCTAGACGTTTTGTCTTCTGAAAAGCAATCTGCGATAAAGAGATGTCTTTTCCTACATACATTATATATCAATAGAGGAAATAGTGGTTTTTGCTTCTAACAAAGACAGGGAAAAGGCAGAATTAGTGCAGAAATTCAGAGGAGGGGAAAAGAAGTTCAGCACCCTTAAACCTCCTTCCACAGTATCCATTACCACTGCCATGAGAAAAGAACACGTGCTAGATTTTCAAATGGCCCCCTAGAGTCTGTAATCCAGTCACTGCAGCACATGAGGGTTTCTATGGGTACATACATTTTATTACAATCTACCCTCCTCCTTACGTACAAAGAATATTTGAACCCTTAGAATAACTCAGTTCAATTAAACAAAACTCTTAACTCCAGCTTGAGTTTTTGACACAGATGAAGTGTGCAAATATGCCAGAGTTTCAAAGCTGAGATATGTGGATAAGGAAATTGATCTCCTTAGCCAAACAAACCAGTTGCTTTAGAGGAATAAGTCTAGATTCCAGAACAGCTCATCATCTACAGAGACAGCAGGCAGTAATAGATGGGCAGCCTGTGATTGCTCTGGTCTGTCCTTTCCAACGGGGAAAACTAGGTGGGAACTATGATTGAGATATGAAAACTGGACATACACACATTTGTAAAAAGTCTCCTCTGTACCACTGAGTTCAGTATTCCATGTAGAGTGGGTGAGAAAATGTGGGAGAGAGTAGGAGAGGCACCTGAAAATAAACAACCTAAAAATTGGCTTGCAAAAAAGAGAGGAATCTGGGTGTCCTGTGAGGATAGGCACTCTACAAAGATTCAGAATGTGCTCTGTTTAGCAGCTAGAGAAATGGCCTGCATTCCAAGTGAGTTGAATTCAAGGTAGGAAAGTTGTGACTGAAAATTATCTTATACCTACCTGTGTTTTGCAAGTCTGTTAGGTTCTGAATATTTCCTATACTGTTCGTTATCTTCTATACTTAACCTGCTACTGAAAACTTCTGTACGATTTGAGAGACTATTCAGCGCAGGAAATGTTCATCCTCAACAGGCTAGTCTTACAATGCATTTATGAATAAGTAGATATTGTAAAATGTCTATTCCCATATCCCACAGCTCATCATTGTCATGTCAAAACAGCCTTCTCTCTGTAAGGGTCTTCACTAGAGAAGTACAATACCAATTAATTGATTATAGTTGCCCAAACCTGTTCAGAAATAAATGCATTATTTTAAGTTATACAAAGGAAGCCAAACAGTCCAATTAAAAGTGATACAGCAAAGGGGGCTTCCCTGGTGGCGCAGTGGTTGAGAGTCCACCTGCTGATGCAGGGGACACGGGTTTGTGCCCCGGTCCGGAAAGATCCCACATGCCGTGGCGCAGTTGAGCCCGTGAGCCATGGTCGCTGAGCCTGTGGGTCTGGAGCCTCTGCTCCACAACGGGAGAGGCCGCAGCAGTGAGAGGCCCGCGAACGGCAAAAAAAAAAAAAAAAAAGTGATACAGCAAATGGATATGTCTTTTTTGAACTGAATTGTAATCAACCAGTTTTTCTAAACGACCTAATCAAAAGGAAATAATACTTAATCCTCATGCCCTGCCACACATTATTTTCAGTGTGGGTGTAGAACAGGCATATTGTGTTGGGTTGAACAGATATGGAGATCTGTAATACCATCTTCTAAAAATAGACTACTATAGCTTAGCTTCAAAATGCATACCCAAAAATACACTGGCGCTTTGGGTAGCTGTTATAATACTAGCTCATGTAGTTAACTCAAGACAAATGATATCCCAATCTAATTACCATATTTAAAGTTTATATGTTGAATTTTTTTTTTTTTTTTTTTTTTTTTGCGGTACGCGAGCCTCTCACTGTTGTGGCCTCTCCCATTGCGGAGGACGCGCAGGCTCAGCGGCCGTGGCTCACGGGCCCAGCCGCTCCGCGGCATGTGGGATCTTTCCGGACCGGGGCGCGAACCCGTGTGCCCTGCATCGGCAGGCGGACTCTCAACCACTGCACCACCAGGGAAGCCCTGTCGATGTATTTTTGAATGCTGATATCAGTGTGAAGTTTTCTGATATTCCCAAAGTCCATATTTTGGGGAAATACAGTCTTAGGAATACAACATGACATCTATGAAACTTTGAGTTTAATTGTACTTCAAAAGCTCAGCTCCACATATATATTTTAAGTTAGATCCTTTCTAAGACATTCTTATGCTGGTCTGTCGCTTGCCTTTGTCTTTTCTAATGCTGATAAAGTTTTGCCCAACGATGCAAACACTTTAATAAACTACTTAATGAATCTATAACTGATAACTTAGTTGAAGAAGTAACATGTTATTTTGTACTTAAACACCTTACATACCAGTTCATATGTGTGTATCTGCTTTTTAAATGAACATGTAAATGAAAACGTTCACTCTTTTTTTGTTTTGGTGATATTTGGATATTTTAAATCTTGCCACCTCATTTGACATTTTACGGAGACTATCATTTTCAGGTTAATCATAAGCATTACATAATAAGTAAAGAAAAAGGAGAGCTGAGGAAAAAAAATGAATCAATTCAAACTGCAGAACAAACTTAAGGTCATAGCAGTTCTCTGGGAGCATTTAAAGCTATTCAAATGAGTTAATAGGATGAAAACGTTTCTATTCAACAAGTTCCTGTGAGGGCTTAGGTACTAAGGGATGGTCTAAGAGTTAGAGAGGATTGTAGATTCTAATGCTGATTCAAATCAACCTTAGGATCCTCAGCAAGTATAATATTTTGGCTTTACTGGACTTCACTTTCTTTATAAATATCCCCTGAAAAACAAGACTGTATTTATGAGAATTAAAAATATGTATTATCAGGAATGTAACAAATAAGAAACAGATTAGAAAGCATTCTCTAAAAAACAGGATAGGAATTGGTATCCCAAGTATGTTACATATTAATCTCAAATATAGATGTAATTTACATTTTTAACAGTGGCAGTAGTATAGATTATCAATATACTACAGCTCCCAAGCCTTTCTATGTGAGTGTATACATATTTAGTATATTTCTTCCAATCTTTGATCACTTGAGTAAGAAATTTAATGAATTTTCAGTTACATCAGATTGAATATTTTAAAGTAGCTATGATGTTTGTGATATAAATAAAATACCTTATTCTTAAGAAAACAGCCTAAGTTTAAACACAACAATTACATAGAAAAAATATTGTAAATTTATCTCTTAAAGAAATCAGTATTTTCAAGTGTGGCCACAAATGTAAATTAGAATTTTTATTTAGTACTAGGTTACTTATATTTTTAATATATTTTTAATGTGTGTCTTTAAGTTTTATTCATTTGAAATTCTGGGGTCAAGATTTCCTCATCTTTTATTTACCCTCAAATTATCCTAGATGATGAAAAAAGTAAAATCCTAAAATTCTTTTAATTCCATTTATTTCAACTTGCAGTTACATAAAATGGAATAAACAATAATTATGGGAACTAAATCCATTTGAATAGGGATCAAAATGGATATATAAAATTTAGCGGAGTAGAAATAATGTTATAGAAAAATACAATACAATAAAATATAATAAAATGCAATGTAATATCGTAATTTTAAAAAAGCAAGAAGTAAGCTGCAAAATTCTCGGCTTGTAATTTTTTCTTCAGTTTTTTATTTTAATGTACTTTAAATTGTATAAACAATACGCAATCAAAAATAACAAAACTTTTAAAAATGTTGCATATTAGTGAGAGCTAAAATACTTAGCTATATTAAGAAAGGGCCCTAAAGAAAAAAGCTTTCAAAAGTTTTCATTCTTCTTTAGAGATCACAACTATGTCTAAATAAAACTTATTTTTTACAGATAAAATTATGCCCCAGTAGTAGGGACAGGGTGGTGAAATGAGCCCTAATACTCTAAATTTGACTATTCTTAAATTATATTTTTCTTTTTCACCTGTGAAGTTAACTGCTGTTTTTTTCCCCTTATATCCCATGTTAAAAGCTCACTACTTCCTAATATCACCCAAGAAATGTATAATTTATTTAAATAGATTCATTTTTTTAAATGGAAGAAAAAATCAATCAAAGCCCCTCAGAGTTAACATAAATGGAAATGAATACAAATTTTTGAACTGCATCAATTATCTTTGCATTATCAACCAAAACAATATTGGCACCTAATAAATGTTAATAAAATGATAATTTTAACTGCCAATAAGTATCTCTATACAATACTATTTACATTGTCATCAGTTGAATGACTTGTAAAATAAACTTCAGAAATGCCAAAGAGGATGTATGGCATCTTGAGTCTAGAGGGTTCTTGGGAAAGGAGTTTCCAATATGGGTAAAGATGTGACCCCAGAAAGTCCAGCAAAAGCAAATGTCTTAAACAGTCAAATTAACAATTTTTGTGCTCCTCAGTTCCCTTACTGGCCCATAATAATGGAACTCTGTGGTTTGTGAGAACACTTGCTATTCCCAAAATGTTCCCTAAACGTAACACTGAATCCATTTCATTCAGTTTATGGTCTACAGTGGATATAGCAGAGATCACTAATACACACTTCTTAAAGGAAACATATCTCCAGACATCCTCCGCCTCAGCCAACCCCTAAACAACCTCAACAGGAAAAGGGCATTTTCAGCCTGTCCCAGAAGAGCACTGGTGGGGCAAACTCTACCTACATGTCTAGATATTAAACCCATTGTACACTTATTGGTGGTACAGAATTGATTTGTCCCTGGGAAATATTAAAACAAAGCTTTAAATTTCTCTATCTCCTTCCATCTATTAGGCAGTTTAATATTCATATATTTTCTAGATTAAGAATATATATTCTTTTTGGATTTTTAAAAATACTGTATCTGGAAGGAATAGAATATTTTTTTTTAATCAAGCAAATAAATGTTAACCAGTGGTACCCACTGAGACATCTTCTGCAGAAGTGTTAACTCTAAAGAACTGAAATATTTACTGGCTTTATGATGAATAAATTTTACTAAATGCATGTGCCTATATCCTTTTCTAAACGAGGTAGCATAGATAATCTTTGGTAGCTTTTGTTTTTAAAGATCCTCAAGGCCAAGTTCTCATAAAAATGATACACCAGGGGCTTCCCTGGTGGTGCAGTGGTTGAGAGTCCGCCTGCCGATGCAGGGGACACGGGTTCGTGCCCCGGTCCGGGAGGATCCCACATGCCGCGGAGCGGCTGGGCCCCTGAGCCATGGCCGCTGAGCCTGCGCATCCGGAGCCTGTGCTCTGCAACGGGAGAGGCCACAACAGTGAGAGGCCCGCGTACCGCAAAAAAAAAAAAAAAAAAAAAAAAAAAAAAAGATACACCAGGTTTATTCAGCTTCAAAGGCAGAGAGAACCTCAGCCTCTTCTCAGGAGAGCAATGCTTTTAATGACTCCAGAGACAAGGTTGTTGTTTGGAAATCAACAAGCACAGCCTGAATTGACAGTGGCCTCTTCCTGTTTTACCTTTTAATGTGAACTACTACTTTCTCCAATTTTTCATTTTTTCCTACCTACAAATAAACCAGTATAAATAGTGAGCTATAATATTCATCCCACTCACTTCTCCATTCAATATGGCAGCACTGATGTACCAGGTCCCTAGACTAATCCTTTATTTGGGGATAGAACTTTTTTCCCAGAATAAATAAAACCAGAAATTTCATCTTAATAAGGCAAGTATACCCCTCTGCTGCAATTTCAGCTACTAGCAAAAATCATTCTGTGCATCAATTTAGTTTTCTTGGAAAGGAAAATAATACGTCGTTTCTAACTTGTCGTATATAGTGGAGATCACTAATACACCACTTCTTAAGGAAATGCATCTATAAATGAATGAACAAGGATACATATGCTGCATAATGTAATACTCTGTAGAAATATTTAGAAAAGGAAAACTTAGGAACACTCAGGAAAGAATTTCAAGCCGGGAAGCCAATAATCTAACAGGTTTTTGAAATAATGTTAAACAGTACAACTTTAGCACTACAGAGGCATGTTAGCACAGCAAACTAAATTACTTTTATTCTTTCAAGCTCATATTTCTTCTCAGGAAGTCATAAGTCTAGACAGCTGAAAAGTAGCAATTTCAAGAGAAAAAATGTAGTGAAACTAAGCTACTACCATGGCATGTAACTGAGGCAGAATAAAAAGATAAAGAATCTTGATTTTTTTTCTTCCCAAGGGATAACGTTGCCTACTCCTTTAAAACAAATTATTATCTATTCAACTATAGTTTTATTTTTATATAAGTTGCTAAGATGGAAAATGGTTGATGAATTTAGGGGGGAAAAATGTGGAAAAAACCAATTTGAAAATAATGAAAACAATATCCACCCTAGAGTTAATTCTGAATTCCCTGTGAAGAAATCATAAAGTCCAAAAGCATAGTTTCTAATGACGGGGGCCACAGACCACTTGTATCAGAATCACCGGGAGTGATTGTTAGTAATTCAGCTCTCTGGACTCCATCCCAGATGTAATCATCTGAATTTCTGGGAATCTGCCTTTTAATACAGTTCCTAGATATTCTTTGTTCTTTCCTAGATGTTCTTTTACACTTAAGTATCAACATAATAAGCCTGTGTAAGAGCTGTAAATTAGCACAGGTATTTAGTATTGCAAAGCTATAAGATACAATAATAATGGAAGTCCAGGATGGTGGGAGAATTCAACCAAGAAGATGTCTACTTACAGAATAACATTAATAATGACTGAGTTATTAAAAGTATATTGGCCATACTTTCTGAGTGTCAGAAACTAAGACAGGAACTTCAGATCCAATGAATAATAATGCCTGGTTCCTATCCTTTGGTGAGAGGACAGCTCACAGCCTGGGACAATAAATATTGATTGTTTGTTCTGTATTTTGCATATCATCAAGTTTTTTCAAACTTTCTATTATAGTATAATTATATTGAATCCATTTTTAACCTTGAAGACGGTTCTCTAAGAAGAGACTAATCATTCTGCTCCAGATTAGATTGGCTGTCATCTGACCTGCTAAACAACTTTGTCCTTCCCTACTTTTTTGAGTTGGAGCTGCTATTTCCTGAAGCCTGTGATGTCCTCTTTTTTGGTTTGCTCTCTTGTTTTCCTGGTTTACGTCCTCGAATAACTTACTAATAAGTTGTACGTGGGAGGTAAATTTTCTGAGTCCTGGAATGTCGGAAATTATTCTTTCTTCACTATTGATGGGTAATATGATTGGGATACAATTCTAGGTTTGAAATTACTTTTTTTTAATTTCAAAGGTTAATTGTAGTCTTCTAGCATTCAATATTACTGATGAAGTATCTAATGTCACTTGGATTCTTTTATCTTTATGGTTAACTCTGTTCTATCACAGAACCAGAGCAGTACACGGTGAGGAAACTCTTGGAAAACTTGACTTGTTTTCCATGAAGTCTGGAGTTACAAAATCAGTGACTTAATCTCAACTGGAAAACAGCTGAGTGATGACAGAAAACTGTAGTGATTGCAACGTGATCACTCAGATTTGCGTGGGGCAAAAATAATGTTGTTGTTGATGTTGTCATTGTTTTTTCCCATGAGCTAAGTAAATACCACAGACAGCAACTTGGCTAGAGATGACTTGAAAGGTTACTTTCAGCGTTGTCAGAGACAACATGTGATGGAAGGTAACAGCATCATAAAAGAGATGGAGTCTTCTGCCAGGGAGAGAGACGAGGAAAAGTCCTAGCAGGTCAGAGAGTGAACATTTACATCAGGGGATTGTGAGGGAGAGACTCCCAGCTCCAGAAGGGCGGAGGTGGAGAATAGGTACGTCTAAAGACATATAAGTATCTCAGAGAGAGAGAGACATTTAGATAGCTGCCAGAAAGTGAACCTAGCAGCTCAGAGTCATAAACAGCAGTAGCTCAATAAACAAACACTTTATTTTCCTTTATCACTCATCACTCTTTCCCATTTTAATCTTGGAAGAGCCAAAGTCAGAATAGTGAATGAAGGGAGAGAAGTGGAGAGCTGATTGGAATCAGTAAAATACAGAACATGTTTCCTTACCCTGTTGCAAGTTTCCAAGCCTGGATCAGGCCTCAATTAGTAGTGGGAATGGGAAAGGAGTGGGAATACAATCCTTGAAATGAATATGAAATAGAAATTTGGGTTGGGGTTAGACTAATGAGACTCTTCTGTTATCTGAAAATAACAGAAAGATCTATCAGATATATCTGGAACATCTCCAGGGTGGAACGGGAGATTCAACATTGCCCACTTGAAAGCAGAGGCTAAATATTTAGAACTATTTTTCTTTCTTGTATCTATACCAATTCTAGCCCATTCAATAAACCAGTTATAATGGCTTTTTTTATTTCTTTACTATTATTTTAATGAAGTTCTGGTAGGAAAAAGGCATGTGAGCTCAGTTCATTTTAATCACGGGTTCTAGAAACTATATTTTTAAAATTTTTGAATGTGATTCTGTTTTTCTTACTCCTTACTATTCTTTCTGTTTTAATGTATTTTGTAAATCTGGAAAAGTTGGAACTAATAAACTTTGAATTTATGACAGAGCACATAACACCCAATAGCTAATCTAGCTGTTTTTTCCTACAAATACATTTTAAAATCAAAGAGGCTTCCCTGGTGGCGCACTGGTTGAGAGTCTGCCTGCCGATGCAGGGGACGCGGGTTCGTGCCCCGGTTCCGGGAAGATCCCACATGCCGCGGAGCGGCTGGGCTCGTGAGCCATGGCCGCTGAGCCTGCGCGTCTGGAGCCTGTGCTCTGCAACGGGAGAGGCCACAGCAGTGAGAGGCCCGCGTACCGCAAAAAACAAAAACAAAACAAAACTAACACATTATTTTGGTTTCAGGGAGATACAATTTATATAAATGTGTAGTCGTAAAAGGCCAGGAAAACCAGTGAATAGTATGAATATGAAACAAGGTGTATAAAAATAAGATCAAGGTTGACTTGAAATGGAGCTAGGGTTGGGGCAGAGGATCCTTATCAAATATTATAGGTCAAGAAGAAAAGCCTCCTTATTTTAGCTGCTGCCTCTCTACACAGAACTGCTATATTTGCCACTATAACTCCTATTGGCCAGCTGAGCAGACAGAGGCTCTTGTTGTAAAAGGCAAAAAGAAAGAAAGAAAAGGAGCAGTTGGGGAAGGCAAAGATAGAGGAGGAAAAGGGGCAAAAACAGACTAAAAGGAAGAAAGAGAGGAAATGAGGAAAGGAAAGATGAAAGAGGATAAAACTGAAAGTCAAGAACAAGCTGTTTATAAAGGAAATTGACTCCATTAGAGGCAAGCTTTTGATCTAAATGTCAGGCAAGAAAGACTCCAAAGGAGCATTCTTTCTTGAGGAAGGAGTCAAATTCTTAGCAGTGTTGCCGAATGCAAGAGCCACAAACGACATATGCTACTTACATGTAAGGTTAAATTAATTAAAATAAATAAAATTGAAAATTCAGTTCCCCAGTTGCACTAGCCCACATTTCAAATGCTCGAAAGTCACGCGTGCCTAAAGGCTACTATTTTGGATAGTGCAGAGCCATTTCCACAGTTACAGAACATTCTGTTGGACTGTGCTGTTACGGAGCTTTAGCGTCAGCTGAAGTTCAGCTACTTTGGGGAAGAGTAGGTCAAAAATGGTTCTTGGGAGATGGAGAAATTATTCTTGGAGAGCAGTAGCTGTTGGCTTATCTTTGGGGAAAAGCACCTGAGTCTTTTTGTATACTGCATTAAACGTCTATGATATTTGGCCATATCAGCCTTAAAAAGAACAGAGTAAAAGATAAGAGGTACAATCCTTAGTGGGGCATCCAGCAACCAGCTCCTATGTGGATAGTCTGTGAGTTCCTGTTGGAGAAGACTTAATGGCCCAAAGAACTAAGGGTCAAGCCTTTGGCCACAGCAACTGAAGTTTCTTGAATAGTTTCACAAGGTTGAATTTTAACATGTCATTTATTCTGAGTACTAGAGATGGTAGAGGCAGTAAAACTTCAGGGTGACAGGCAAAGACTGAATCCCTTAATTATTGTCCTGGTGAAATGAGTAGACAGATCTATCTCTTTCACTAGACAAATGTGGAGATATTACCCAAGCCTAAAATTTCTTTACTACTGTTCAAGC
The DNA here is from genome assembly GCF_963455315.2 of Globicephala melas. Taxonomy (NCBI): domain Eukaryota; kingdom Metazoa; phylum Chordata; class Mammalia; order Artiodactyla; family Delphinidae; genus Globicephala; species Globicephala melas. Next base: position 69,479,835 of record NC_083316.1, on the reverse strand, counting down.
AGTTGCTTTATAACTAGGAAGGGCTTCTGGACAGCGGACAATAGTAGGAAAATATTCATAGCTGCATAGGTGGAATAACTGGATAAAATCTGTTGTGCTATTGAGTTAGAATCCCCAAAGTTCATATACAAATAGAAGAAATGTTTATGGTAATTGGGGAATTTTTTAAGTTATAGAAGAAAGTTTCTAGTGACTTTGTCAAGGGCTCTGGCATGCCAGTTTTCAACAGATCATATATAGGAGCAATGTAAATTGATAAGGTTCCTATCTTATCCCATGAGATTAAGAAATCCTCCACATTGGTAATTGACTGGGGAAAGTCACAAATAGCTTTTAATTTTTTAGCGAAAGAGGCTTTCCATTATATGTGATGTCATGACCTAGATAATGGACTTGAGACTAATAAAATTGATATTTATTTAGTTGATATTTAGAGACTTTATGTACCTTATATAATAACATTGTCAGCAAAGAGAGAGAATAAATTCTGCAAGACTTTCAATCTTTCAAACTTAACAGAAGGCTATCCACATTTTATATAAATGTGAACATGTATATAATATGTTTTCAGGAGTGTATAAGAGTCCTGAGGGAACTGGATATCTCTAAGGTTTGGATTATGTAATTATAAGAAGTGAGAAGGTGCTTCTGTAAACCCTTGGAAAATAATTGTCTGTGTGTTATTGATTTTCCCAAGTGATGCAAATAGATACAGCGAATCTGAATGCAAGGCCATTCTAAAGAATGCTGAACATAGATCTACCACTGGCTAAGAGAAAGGCAAAGTCTGAGGGGTATGTGAGATACTACCAATGAAACATTTTTAAAACAGCTTTATTGAGATATAATTGATAAAACAAAAAACTGTGAAACATTTTTACTATTCAGAGAAATGATTAAAAAAAAGTGGTCAAGTTTATAACAGAGTATAGTCCTAGTATCAACAAGAAATGAAACATTGTGGTTTTGGAAATCTTTATGGTTTATGGAAATCTTTCTCTTTTTTGTTAATGGCAATTATTGGCAGATCAGAGCAGCTACTTTGAGAGGTATTCGTCTGTCAGACAGCTTTTTTTTCTTTAAATACTACCTTTCACTCCAACACAGAACGATTGTTCTTCCAGTGTCCTTTGTCATTGTAATATTGGCAGGTGTCTTTATCAAGACTAGACATAGTGGTGTCCTTGTCCTTGGGTTGTCTAATTGTTTACTCTAAAAGGCTATTAATTTGGTCCATAAATTTTCTTTTTTCAAAAGCAAAATATTTTCAAAATACTCCATAAACTCTTGTAATTCAGAAAGAGAGACAGTCTGCTAGCCTGTTTTCTGACTAAATCTGCTACCTCAGATTTAAGACCATCCAAAAGAGAAAGTATATAAGGCAGTTGTGAGATATTATCCTATATTTATATCAATCTGTAGTCAAATTTTGACCTATACATCTTATATCAGTTTCACTATCAATCCTTTCTGCTTTTTCAAACCAAGTTTTATTATTTCTGGGTCTCATAAGGAGATGAACTAGTTGATAGATATCAGAGATTCCCACAGTCCTAAATTCTTCAGTGGACTTTTGTCTTTCCTTAGAAGGGTTTGCAAGTCCTGAATTAGATTATGCAAATCTGATCTTGACCAAGAGTTAAAGCTATAAAAGCAAGGATATTGGCCATCATCTTCTCCTATGTTGGTGGAGAATCCCCACCTAGATATTAGGAGCTGAAAAAATGACTCACTCACCTGTCCTGTCACAGACTCCAAGGAGGGAGATGCCAGGGTATCCCCAGCACTCTATCCTCATGGAAGTGGCACAGGCTGAGCATCAGAAGGCTCAAGCCTTATCCAAATCCAAATCACAGCACCAAAGACAGTGGAAGAAAATTAACCAGAGCAGCTATTAGCATAAGCCAGTAGTTCTCAACTTGGGAGGGTTAGGGAGGGTGAGCAATGGCACAAGGGACACATGCCAATGTCTGAAGACATTTCTGGTGTCTCACCTTGGGAATTAGGTGTGCCACTGGCTTCTTGCAGGTAGAAGACAGGGATGTCATTCAACGTCTTGTAATGTACAGGACAGACTCCCACAACTAAGAATTATCCAGCCCAAAATGTTAATAGTGCAGAAACTGAGAAATCCTGACATAAACCTTTGTGCTAAAAATGCCAGACATCAGAAGGCTCTGAAGGAGAGGTCTGTTTTGGAGAAAGAGACCAAAATTTTTAGAGCTTTAGCAGAAACTGTCAAAGTTCAAGTTAACTTGAGAACTCATTGGTCAAAAATGATTCTCTGAATAGGGAAGAATTATTCTTACAGGTTTACAGGTGTTGGTTCTGTAATTCATATTTTTACAAAAGGGTGGGGAAGAGTTAGGAGCTAACATCGTGAGCAAGAGAGGACTGAGAGGAAGAGCTGTGGGGGTCAAGGACAAGTGAGGGCCAGAGTAGAAGGCTTTGTTACAGGAACAATATGAAACATGCACAGGAGATCCCCATGGGAGCACAAACGTGCCACCAAAATGCAGGATTCTGCCTAATGGGGGAATTTTGTCCCTTTAGAAGAAATAAGAATGTGAAGCATAGTAACTAAGTTAGTTTACTATTCAAAGAAATATGTAATACAGGATACAACCTGCAGTACTAGTCTGGTCAAGGCAATGATATTTAGCTAGAAAATATTAAACCTGCTCTGTTTCTCCTTTAGAGCCATACCAAAGATTTTTAATTGAGTAATTTTAATCTCACAGCTTCTTACCGGGCTGATGCTTATCCAATCTAAAGTGGACAGGATTCTTACTTCTGGTGGAATATCTCCTAGAACAAACATATGGTTAAAAGTAGTTAAGGGAAAATGATGTGGAATATAGACAGCCTGGAGTGTTTGACCTGGTTGAATGAAATCTGCAAAGATTGCAGGCTTTTATTCAGCTATACAGAAGCAAGTTTCTTTGAAAAATGTTTTTAAGTACAAACATCAATTCCTCATTAAATCTACATGTTTTTAAATGGTCCTCCACTAACTGTTTTTCTAAGAGTTAAACAAAAATATTTGAAGGAAATTTAACAGGTTTCAATAGGTGAAAAAGACTTCCTATTACAACCAGGCAGAGAAAATGACATTTTCATGAGTGGAGGTGTGCCATGGAAATACTTTTAACAAAGCATCTCCGACAAAGCAACCTGGTCAAAGACTGAGGAACAGAGATATGCATATGAGGGAGCACAATGCCTGGTAATAAACAGGCCTGTTTCTTTTTAATGTGTAATCTTTTAGCTTTCTGCCTGGATGATGTTATATAAGGCCATCATAATCAACAAATTTCACTGCCGCTGAGGAGAAGAGGAAGTCTAAACACATCAGCAATTTCTTAAGAAAGTGCAAATGCCAAACAAATCAGGAATTCATTAACTAGATGGTGCTGACATTTCCCAGTGGCTTTTGGAGAACTGAACCATTCTTTCTTCAGTCTTTACCCAGGAACAGGAGGCTCTCTGATAGTGCCTATGAAGTGTGATTTTGTTCAGACTTTAAAAGAAGAAAAAAACCCAAACATGATCTGAAGTGCATTCCTACCTTCAGGTTTTAGTATTTTATTGCACATGACCTGGGGTGACTCATCGGGTGACAGACCTTCCATATCTTATTCCCAGTTCATGCTTATTGCTCATCTCTGACCAGAGACTGAAGTTTCAGCATCATCTATAGCTTGCTATATCAGAGAGCAAATAAAGTAAAACTTCTTTCACATTTTTCTGTAGATTATATTGGTTGTCCTTTTTGAAATATTAATTTCATAACTTCATCTTTATAATATTTGATTCACTGGAGGCAAAAATCTATTCCCAGTTTATAAAGAGCAAGGCTAAATATAAGTGGTATTTTCTTTCTCTTTACCACACAACTAGAAGCCCACTGGTCAGAGTAAGAGGTGTCCTAAAAGGAAGACAATAAGGACATAAAATATAGGCACATGGCTTCAGCCAGTATGGAACAGGCAGAAACAGTCTGTGTGAATAATTATGTTGAATAATTAAATAAAACAAAATCTCACAATCACGTTAAGTAACAAATAATTCCCAGCTCAAGCTCCTTCCCCTAATCCTTCGTCATATTTATCTTTCATAAAGTAAGACACAGATTGATTCTTGAATCGTTTTTAAACTTTCTGTGCACAAAAAGTGAAAATATTAATCTTAGTTACATTAAGTGAAGAAAGAGATACATCCAACATTCTATGACAATATCAATATTATGTTAACATTTCAAAGAGCATCTTACTGTAAAACATATTGGTATGACTTTGGACATTTCGGCATTTTGGCATGACGCTGGCCCAAAAGTGTTACTTAGAATTATATTTGTTTTCAAAATATTAAGTAGATTTTAGTTTTTTTCTGAGTTAAAAACATTTTAAATTTTGGCATTAATTAAATAGCTATAGGCATTCTTGCTCTGAGTATTATTTTGCAATATCATTTTAGAAAGTTTTTCAAAGTTAATTAAAATTATATTTGAGTATTATTTTAGAATGTTTTTCAAAGTGTGGTTTATTTTATTTTGTCATGTAGTAAGAAATGGGAGTAAAGAAGAATATACTATGTTTTATAAATGTAGCAATTTACACCAAAATGTTTTTCAACTTAAAGAGTTCATACATTTGTCAAATCACCAGTGGTCTACTTGCCTAATCAATTGAACTCTTTCAAGTTTCATATTTTTCAGTCATTCCTAGTGCATTCTAAAGTATTTACATTATTTTCTGTTAGAAATAGAAAGTCATATTCTATCGAGTTGATGACTCATACAATGAAAATGAAGATCCATAATCCTAAGCAATTGATCTGAAATTTGATATAATTCATATATCAAATACTAAGTCCTCTGGTTATCTAATGTATTCTAAAGCCAAGAAGTGCTCAAATATATCGGCAAAACTTTTATAGATAGTAGTAATTTTTAAAGATAGTAGTAGAGCTCTTACATATACAACTAGAATTATCATCTATTAGTACCCATATTCTACTTCTACTCGGAAGTTTTAACCATAAGTTTGAACTATGTTCATACACTAGAACAGTATGTCTTTATAAATCTTCTGAAGGTTTCAAAACTGCTGGTCCTTTTGCCCAAGTTTTATCAGTTATCTTTGGATTACTCAAAGTTTGCCTTCTAGTACTTTCCTCAAAAGCAATTTATTTGGACAGTATTTCCTAAGCTCTTGCATATTCAAAACTATTTTGCCATAGCCTTTGTACTTGAAATAAACTTGATTGGAAATAAAATCATGGGCTTTGAACATTGTTTCCTTGGATAAGTGTAAGGTTTTTTTAGACAATCTTTAAAGTCCCATAATTCTAGTGATGTCCCTGTGTGGATTATTCTGGGACAGGTTTTATCTGCTAAAAGTTTGCCCCTTCAGTTTGAAATTTTAAGTGGTTTTGTTTGTTTCAAGAAAGTATAGTTTTAAGTAATTGTATTATCCTATCGTTTTAGTTTCCTTTTTCTGGGACTCCAATTATGCATTTTTTGGATCTCCTTCGTGTGATTTATATATCTATCATTTTTTTCCTATAATCATTTTTTAATTCTACTTAATTTCATTCACTTTCCTTTTTGCATTTCTATCTTCCCTTAATGTACTTCTGTACTCTTAGTGATCAGTGTATTTCTCAAAGTTTTATTGGATGCTGGTAAATTGTTCACAATTAAGAGTTCAGGCATAATCAGTATGCAGATGATTCCAAAATATGTATCTCTGGCATTAACTCTCTCTCAATCTCTTAATTTGTATATCCATTTACCTGCTTGATTTCTTTACTTGATATATAGTTGACCTCTCACATTTAACCAAATCCTAGACGTTCTCCAGAAAACTCTTCCCTTCCAGTCTCTCCCAGATCAATGCGTGAGGCCAGGTCCATGCAATTGGTCAAGCCAACAATTTTTTCTTTCTTTTTCTTCATCTCTCACATCCAATCTATCATCATGTCCTGTTGGGTCAATTCAAAATACATCCCCAAAGAGTCCACCTCCTTCATCTCCACTGTTAGAGCCATTATCATCCCTCATCTGGGTAACCTCAGTGACTTCCTGATTTGCTGTTTCATGCTCTTTCACTCTTAGAATATATCCAAAATGGTCTTTTAAAAATATAAAGTAGACCATGTCACAACCCTACTTAAATCTGTGCTTTGGCATCCCATTGCTCTTGGAAAAAATCAAACCCCTTCTCATGGAGCCTACAAGGCCCTAAATAATCTGCCTGGCTATCCTAGAATTTTCCCTCTGGTCTGCTGGGCTCCAGTCCAATTCATCTTCCTCCAAGTTTATTCTTACCTTAAAGCCTTTGCACTTGCTATACCCTCTGTCTGGAATTCTCTACCCCAAGACTATCCTAATGCTGGTTATTTTATGTCATTTATGCTTCAACCAAAATTGTCACTTCCTCAATGAGGCTTTTTCTGACCATTCAATTAAATTTTTGATTCTCTCCCCCCATAAGTCATCCCTTCATAGAACCCTGTTTTATTGTTTTCATGGCATTTACCACTATTTACCACAAAAATTGTCTTATTTTCTCTCCCCCGCTAGTGTCACATGATTTCCATAAGAGTAAGGACCTTGTATGTCTTCCTCATCAGTGTCCTCAGTACCAAGAAAAGGACTTGACATATTCATACTAATTGAATAGACATCCAATAAGTAGTTGTTGATATGGTTGACTGAATGATTCCAGACAAGTACATTGCATTCTTTCCATGCTTACTTGAATTTCACCTAGATTATTTAAGTGCCTTATTGTATTCTAAAGTAATTCATCTTTATGATAAAAAGCAGAGTCTAATTAAATAGCTATTCTTATAAAAATCATAAGAATCAGGAAAACAATCTAATTAGTTTGTTTAGGATCCTTGTGCCCCTTACTCATCCATTAGAATAATCCAGATAACTTTTATAATTCTTTTATAATTCAGTCTTATTCAATTTTTCATTGTACAAGAGACATAGGATCCCAAATAAAAGAAAGCTTTTTAAAAATCTCAAGTGAAATGAAAGAAATGAAGTTTTTTGTTCTTTTATTCCACAAAGAAGGTGAACTAATTCATGAATCTCCAGTATTCTTAGCCTTGGGTGCCAAAAGGGCCAAGATGGCTGGGTGGAGTGACAATTACTCTGCAAATGGGTCTGCATTGAGATCTGTGCTCCCTAAACCTGACTGAAGGAAATAAAGCAAGAAAAAGGCAGATTAAGAGAGCATCAAGGTGGCCAAACAGCTTGAGTTACTCTCACATCTCAGAAACTTTCATTAAGATTTACATCATGATGCTGACCTAAGTGGCAAAGCAATTTTTTCATAGCTGACCAAAAAAGCTAATACTCTCCAGTTGGGTCAGGTAACCTTTTTCTTGCTCACAGTAAGTAATGGAGTTTGCCTCATGTGAGTGAGACTGACCAATGGACATACATCACTGCATTCCTGTGAAGCAGGTTCCCCATGTGATAAATCTGCACTCCAATTATTAAGGTTTTTTAAAAGCCCTTTCTCATTTTAGTCATTTTTCTTAGTGAGCCTAAGAAAGGCTATAGGCACACTCTTTTAAAAAATGCATAGGCTGACATTAAAATGCCCAGCATCTGATTTTCAAAAGCACCTGAAATAAAAATGACCCAGTACCTCAGGAACCAAGTTCCTAAAATAAAAGTAAAAAACAAAACACACACACGCACATATACAATATTAAAGAGCTTTAAGTGATGTCAGAAATTAGTTAGAATGAATGTTGTTTTACGCAATTGATTTCAGAAAAACTGATTTTTATAAGTTAGAACCATCACAGAGAGGAAAGACAGCAAAAAGAAACAAAGTGACTGTCTTAGAAACTTACATTAACAGTGCCAAAGCAAGAAAATATAGTAATCATAGGGTAAATTAGTGAATGACACTAATGCTATTGAATGAGGTCCGGGCTATAACCATCTCAGCCAGAGAGAGATCACAGGTTGAGTCCCTCCACTATCACCCTGGCCTTGTCAGGGAGTTTCCTTTTCCTAACTACAACCAACTGGTTCTTTGCACCCACTGTTAACACTTATGGTGTCTCCACGTGAGTGTTAAAAAAAAAAAAAGTGCTCTTTCCTCAATAAAGAAGGTTGAGAGTAGTGTATTATTTCTCTTGCAATGATGACAGCAAACTTATTTCATATAAATTACACAGATCAAATAATTGAATCTAAGGTAAAAGAAAATGGAAATTAAGAGCCACATCATTAAGATATAATAATTTGTTATAAAATAGTCATTTCTCTTGCTTTCATGGTAGTGATATTCTTTGTGGCAGTTTTGATGCTTCCTTGTCCCAGTATCTTCATTTTTATAGAAAAGGGGACTACACAGAAACATTGTCATAGACATTAATGGCTTTATGTTCTTAATAATTTGTAGTTTTGAGATGTAGCGTTTCTCCAATGAGAAATGATATTAGAAAAGTCAGATACTGAAAACTACAAAAAGTGTTTAGAAATCTGTCTTTTAAATAATTACCGCAAATATACTGCAGTATTTCAAGAGGAATCATACCACATTTTAGAAAACATCTGCAGGTTTTAAAATTCCTCATAGGTTGATGTTCCATCAATACCACACTCCTTTACTATGTTCATTGTTAAATGTCAAATGTAAATTTTTACATAGCTGTAGTGTTTCATTTTCGTGTAATTCTTCAAATTATATATGTTATCTAGAACTGTGCTTCTCAAACCTTAATATGCATATAAACCACATGGGATCTTGTTAAAATGCAGTTTATGTTTCAGGGCCTGAGATTCTGCATTTCTAACATTCTGCATTTCTAACAGTCTCATAGGATGCCAGTCTTGTTGGTCTGTAGACCATACAGAAAGGCCATAATATTCTTTCAATACTGTAAAGCATTCTTTAAAGAAAAATTAGTATTTTATCTTAGAACTTGTAGCTTTTAAAAATAAAAGGTATATATTAAGCTGCTAAATTTTTTTATTTTGTGTATTTTATTTCATGAACATATATCAGAAAAGCACCAAACTATATACAATGTTTTAAATTGATGTATAGTTGATTTACAATGTTGTGTTAGTTTCAGATGTACAGCACAGTGATTCAGTTATATATATATATATATTTACTATACATATGTATACTATATATAGAATATATATGTTCTATACTATATATATATAGAATATATATATGTTCTTTCTTCAGATTCTTTTCCATTATAGGTTATTATAAAATACTGGATATAGTTTCTTGTGCTATATAGTAGGTCCTTGTTGGTTATCTATTTTATATATAGTAGTGTGTATATGTTAATCCCAACCTCCTAATTTATTCCTTCCCCCCCCTTCCCCTTTGGTAACCATAAGTTTGTTTTCTATGTCTGTGATTCTTTTTCTGGGTTGTAAATAAGTTCATTTGTATCTCTCTCTCTCTCTTTTTTTTTTTTAAGATTCCACATATAAGTGATATCATATATTTGTCTTTCTGTCTGGCTTTCTTCACTTAGTATGATAATCTCTAGGTCCATCCATGTTGCTGCAAATGGCATTATTTCAGTCTTTTTTATGGCTGAGTAATAGTCTATTATGTGGATATGGATATAAATATAGATATAGATATAGATATATCACATCTTCTTTATTCATCTGTCGATGGATATTTAGGTTGCTTCCATGTCTTGGCTATTGTAAATAGTGCTGCAGTGAACATTGGGGTGCATGTATTTTTTTGAATTATAGTTTTCTCTGGATATATGTCTAGGAGTGGGATTGCAGGATCATATGGTAACTCTATTTTTAGGGTTTTTTTTCTCTTTTTTTTATAAATTTATTTATTTATTTTTGGCTGCGTTGGGTCTTTGTTGCTGTGTGTGGGCTTTCTCTAGTTGTGGTGAGTGGGGGCTACTCTTCGTTGCAGTGCATGGGCTTCTCATTGTGGTGGCTTCTCTTGTTGTGGAGCACAGGCTCTAGGCGCGTGGACTCAGTAGTTGTGGCACGTGGGCTCTAGAGCTCAGGCTCAGTAGTTGTGGTGCATGGGCTTAGTTGCTCTGCGGCATGTGGGATCTTCCTGGACCAGGGATCAAATCCTTGTCCCCTGCATTGGCAGGTGGATTCTAAACCACTGCGCCACCAGGGAAGTCCCTACTTTTAGTTTTTTAAGGAACCTCCATACTCTTCTCCATAGTGGCTGTACCAGTTTACATTCCCATCAACAGTGTAGAAGTGCTCTTTTTTTCCACACCCTCTCCAGCATTTATTATTTGTAGACTTTTTGATGATGACCATTCTGGCCAGAGGGAGGTGATATCTCACTGTAGTTTTAATTTGCATTTCTCTAATAATTAGCGATGTTGAGCATTTTTTCATGTGCCTGTTGGCCATCTGTATGTCTTTGGAGAAATGTCTATTTAGGTCTTCTGCCCATTTTTTGATTGGGTTTTTTGTTTTTTTGTTATTGAGTTGTATGAGCTATTTGTGTATTTTGGAAATTAATCCCTTGTCAGTCACATCGTTTGCAAATATTTTCTCTCATTCTGTAGGTTGTCTTTTCATTTTGTTTATGGTTTCCTTTGCTGTGCAAAAGTTTTTGTTAAAGACCTAAATATAAGACTGGATACTATAAAACCCCTAGAGGAAAACATAGGCAGCATTCTTTGACATACATTGCAGCAGTATCTTTTTAGAACCATCTCTCAGAGTAATAGAAATAAAAATAAAAATAAATGAATGGGACCTAATTAAGCTGCTAAATTTTAACCAAGTCAATTTTTTTTTTTTTTGCGGTACATGGGCCTCTCACTGTTGGGGCCTCTCCCGTTGCAGAGCACAGACTCCGGTCGCGCAGGCTCAGTAGCCATGGCTCACAGGCCCAGCCGCTCCACGGCATGTGGGATCTTCCCGGACCGGGGCACGAACCCGTGTCCCCTGCATCAGCAGGCGGACTCTCAACCACTGCACCACCAGGGAAGCCCCCAAGTCAATTTTTTATACTGATGAAATTCCCATATTAAAAATAAACAATTTCTATAGTATAACTAGCTAAGCATTTTACAATCCTTGATTTATAGCTATTTAATATCTACTTTGTGGATTATTAATGGTGAATGTATATAGATTACATAGTGATTCATGCCATAATGGAGGTACTTATGAATTTTAAATGGGAATTTAGTCAACAAATGGCAGATAATATAAACGGAAATACAAAATGTCAAATTAGCCAGTACACTTACATGAAAAATGTTTCTTTGATTTTTGTTTTAAGATACCAATCAGAATATCATTGGGAAAAGGAGCAGAAACTCCTTATTATATCAAAAAGTTCTTTCAATTACTGTGTGTTCCTCCAGGAAAAAATACAAATATCAATCCTATTAGAACAAGGTACTTTATTTTCATTTGTCATAAAATGATCGTAATATGCTGAATTTGTTAGAATAATACACTCCACTGCCATCTGCTGTACGATTGTCATAACTAATATACAAATAGCTTATAGGTGGAGACAACCAAGTCATAAGACAAGTACAAACATTTTCTAACTAGTAAAGACATGTACCAGGTATCCAGTGCACCCTTAGGCATGGCTTATTGTGTGGTATGGTATGCAACCTAAACAAATGTCCCTGGGAGTTGGCCTCCACTCCTCTGATCTGAGAAGAATCTGAAGGCTAGTCCTTAAATGGTCTTGGACCATTAAAAGAGGAATTGATGAGTCCTCATGACACAGCATCAGGAAGGACCTTTGCAGACCTTCTTAGCACAGACAGGATACAACATTCATGTGAATGGAGCCTGGAGGGTCTGCAGGGTCTGACTTGGCTACCACGTGACTTACCTGATGCTGGGTGGCCTTGCTCAGGCAGAGAATGGACTCTCATTTCTGACTCAATAACCACTTTCAGTAGCCATCACCTTTCAAAAATTCAGTCATACAGTGACTTATCTCCATTCTGTCAGGAGAGGTGTAAGCAGCTATCACAGAATATAACTGCATCTCTTTTTCTCTTAAAATTACACCACAGCTATTGAAAGGTAAATGACAAGAATGCAATTCTTCTCTCTGCTCTCTGGTTCCTTTTGCCCATGGTGACTTTGCTTGGATAAGAGCCTGGACGTGGAGGTGGGAACCCTCCTGTTATTTTAATATTTCACAATATTATTCCATACGGATTCATAAACTGTAATAAGAAGTGTACGGTTAATATAGTACACAGACTTTGCAGGTTCATGGATGTTTCCAACCAGTTACAGGCCCCACACAGTAAGGACCAGGGTGCCAATTACCATATAGAGGTGGATATGTGACCAAAAGCTATAAAGAATGAGTGATTTCATGCATAATCATTCTGTACACTACAGATCCCACATCTGTTTCTTCTGGCCGAAGCCCTCTCAGAGCCTCCCCTTCTCTTATCCTTTCCCTCCCAGGACAGTTGAGTACTAGAGCCATTAGGTGGTCTACATTTGTTGGGTATGGGAGGCAGAGGCCCAATGTGGAGAAGAATCAAAGCCCAAATGAGATGAAGTGGGGATCTGCATGGGGTGGGAAATGGGCCCAGAGTGAGTTTCAGGGCCCAGGTGAGGTGAGGAGGGCTTCTGTATAGTAGTGCAAAGCAGCTCAGGGGATTGAAACAAGAGTTGGTCAAGGAGGGCATCCAAGCAGGATGTCAGAGCCAGTGGGATGAGGTGGGCATGTGCATGGGACACAGGTTACTTACAAGGGGAATGATGAAATAAATACAAATAACCAAATATCTTACTGTCAGAAAAAGGAATCACAAATATGAAAAGGGTTAAAATTATATTGAACCCTGTGCTGTTGATCTGAAATCAGATATCAGTGAACTACTGGCTTTCAAATATAAAAATAGAGATAGAAATAAATATAAATATACATGTGTGTATGTGCATTATATATACACATATTCCTTAGCTCTCTCCACTTAGAAGCCTTGGAACTAGTGAAAACCCCCCAAAGCAATGAGCATAGGTAGCATCAGATCTTGGTTTTGAACATCATTATCCATTTAAGGGAACCCAGGCTCCTAAGAGAAATGTCTGTTTCCAGGGCTGGGACAGGAAAGTACAGATGTGCTGAAACATTCTGTTGTGCTGGGAGGCAATGAAGTATTCAAAGAGTAAAGGGGTCATGTCAAAAAAGACACAGGAGTCAGCTTTAAGGAGCTCCAAATGCCAAACCTTGGACAATATAGCACCAAATAAATATGACACTAATGGATTATAGCTTACTGAATATAACAGGAAACCATAGTCCATTCTAATAAATGAATAAATTGAAAGCTTTTGTGAAAAAAAAGTATATCCAGCTTCACAAGGCACCTCCCCCAAGTACTTATTAATTATAGTGTTTAAAAATAACTTGAAAATGGTGATCCCAGCAAATAGCATCTTAAGGGATGAAAAGGAACATCAGTAGTAACAAGATAAATCAAAATTTGTGCACCACCTTATAGGAAGCAATGATGAGAGCGCAGCATCACTTTTGTGATACTTTGCCAAAGATGTATAAACTGAATCAAATCATGAGGAAATGTCAGACAAAACCAAACCGAGTGACATTCTTCTAGTGACATTCTACAATGCTTCTGTAATCTTTGAAAGTGTTAAGGTCATGAAAGCCGAGGAAAGACTGAGGAAATAGTCCAGACCGAAGGAGGCAAGACAGCTAAAGGCAACATGTGAAACTTGATTGGAGTCTGAGGATTATAAGTATCAGTGTTAACGTCTTAATATTGATGGTAGTACTGTGGTTATATTGGAGAATGGATTTGTTTGCAGAAAATGTACACTAAAGTATTTGGAGTCCCAAGGTGGCAAATAATTCTCAAATGATTCAGGGGAGAAGTTATTTTTTATTGCATTTGAAACTTTTCCATAAGTTTGAGGTTGTTTCAAAATAAAAAAAGACATTTTTTTAAAATATCAATGTTGCATCTGTATAAACAGTGACAAATCCAAAGATATTTGTATAGCCTAAAATTGTGAGATATGAAGAATAATAGAAGATAATTTAGAGCACATTTCTGCTAATTACTTTTTACATATGTCAACTAATTAAATTTCACAACACTGTGAACAGTATAAAAAGCAAACCTGAGGCACATAAGGGTTACATAATTTGCCCAAAATTATACCAAAAGTAAGTGGCAAAGCTGGTATTATATTTATATAAAATATATCTTCTCTAACCATATAGAAATATAATTGGTTGAGAGTAATTTTTCTCTGGATTTTGCTTTAATACTATCTTTGTTCAAATAAAACTCTGTTCATCCTTATAAAATATTATATCAAGCTTCAGATATGGGGTGATTTTCCAGAATTAAGGTGGGTTGTTCCAATGAGAGTGACAGAAACTCCCTGCTCAAAGTCAACAAGTGCACACAGCAGGAGCAATCACAGCATAATTAATTAAGGAGCTCGTGTCAGCACAGCTGAGTCGGTAGAGCCCCCTTTCCCCTTTCCACCTTCCATGTGTGCATGGTATGATCACAATTGGCACCAAGGGTAGAGCTTAGGCAGAGGATAAAACCTAAGAGATGTTCTCTCAAGACAGTGGGTGATATTTATGGGGAGAGACACACAACTTGTGTTGGGGACAGCAATAATAAAAAAAAAATAGCTAAGACCTCCAATGACTCTGAAGAAAAAAAGAAAATCAGATCTGCTTGGATCTGCTTGGATGTCGAATATTCTAAAGCTACTCACATCCAGAATAAAGTCCCATTTACTTCTGCAGTTAGGAAGACCACTAGCCTGCCTGCTCCACACACATTCTCAGGAAATCATGCCTGTCAATACAGAACAAGCCACTAACCCTCTTCCACCCACCTACCCACCCCCCAAAAACTTAATGACATTGGAGAAGAAAACTTACTTAAATGCAAAGAAAATGTATACTAATCTTTCATTCATAAACACTCTGACAAACAGTATCAACATTAAAAAAAACAGCAAGAAAAAGGAAGATCAAGATGCACATGTGGATCACTATTCAGAGATGGCCAATAGAAAAGTGGACAGTGAATATGCACAGCCAATTAAAGAAGAGAAAACCTGAATTGCTAATAAATATGTAAAAAGATGTTCAAATAGAGGAAGAAAAAGCTCATCCTTGTGGGCTTCCCTGGTGGCGCAGTGGTTGGGAGTCCGCCTGCCGATGCAGGGGACACGGGTTCGTGCCCCGGTCCGCGAAGATTCCCACATGCTGCGGAGCGGCTGGGCCCGTGAGCCATGGCCGCTGAGCCTGCGCATTCGGAGCCTGTGCTCCGCAACGGGAGAGGCCACAGCACTGAGAGGCCCGCGTACCGCAAAAAAACAAAAAAAGCTCATCCTTGATATGCATATGGTTCTAGACATAATATGCAGGCATCCCCTAGAAGTGCACAGCTGCAGCATTATAACATCACCCCAGGGTTACTCTGACAGACACTGATGAAGGGAAGTCCTTTCAGGAGGCCCACTTGAAGCTGTGTACCTAGGGGTTCATTTTGCCTAGAAAAGAGGATAGCCAGATATACAGATCTGTACCAGTACATGAGCTGTAACTAACAGTTTAGATAGAGACAGCAGGAAAACTTTTGGAAAAATCTCTCTGAATGGACACATAGTGTGAAGATATTTGTATCCCATGCTCACCAAATTATGACCTCATCAGAGGAATATTTTCACAATGAAGTGGAAGATTACCCAATCTGAGGACATCAGTCAACATAAATTTCCAGCCACTTAATTGCTCAATGGGCTCATGAAGAAAGTGGCCATGGCGGCTGGTAGAGAGAGAGATTATATAGGGGTGAAGCAGTGTGATTTCTACTCACTAAGACCGATCTGGCTACAGCCAACTGCTGAGTACCCAGTCTTCCAAAAGCACAGACCAACACTGAGCCCCTGATACGGCTTCATTCTGGGAAAACCCAAAAAAACCCAGCCAGCTATTTGGTAGCAGGTTGATTAAATTGGATTGCTTCCATTGTGAAAGGAGCAGTGCTTGGTTCTTACTGAAATAGACACTGTAACAGTACATTTGCCTTCTCTGTCTGCAATACTTTTGCCAGAACTACCATCTGTGGACTGAAAAGGATGCCTCATCCACCATCATAGAATTTTTCGTAGCCTCATCTCTGACCAAGGAGATGACCCTCCTATCATCTGTCATAAGATATGTTAATGGTAGTTAATTTTATAGCTCTGTCGACTGAACAAAACAAAACAAAACATGCAACCTAAAAGTTGAGAGTTATGTTTTTTGTTTGTTTTTGAGGTACGCGGGCCTCTCACTGTTGTGGCCTCTCCTGTTGCGGAGCACAGGCTCCGGACGTGCAGGCTCAGCGGCCATGGCTCACGCACCCAGCCACTCTGCGGCATGTGGGATCTTCCAGGAGCGGGGCACGAACCCATGTCCCCTGCTTCGGCAGGCGGACTCTCAACCACTGCGCCACCAGGGAAGCCCCGAGAGTTACGTTTTATTCAGCGGGAAGTTTTAGGACTTCAAGCCTGGGAGGCAACATCTCAAGTAACCCTGAGAGAACTGCTCCAAGGAGGCAAGGGGGGAGTTTTGTAACAAAGGGCAGGTAGTTGGAACATCAAAAGATTACTGTTGATTAAAGGAAACCAGATGTCCCAAGTTAAAGAATTTAGCCCTTTTCTATGTACGGGAAGATACAAAAGTCTGGACTTACTGAAATCCTTCCTTTGATATGTACCTCAGCTACCTGGGGCCACCATCCTGTGCTTTCTTATCCCGAGTCTCCTCCGAGCTCACCATAGGGAGTGGCTGCAGTCTGATGGCAGCTCGATGGCAGGTATTCTTTTCCTTCCTGAGTTCCCTCGGGGCTCACCAGCTCACCATTGGCAGTAGCTGCAATTGCAGATGACTGTGACATCCTTTGTTTACTGATATGGCAGGAAATATTCCGTTTCTCACCTCCATATTTAAGTTAAAGGATATCAAAGTGAGTGTGGGATTCAGCTAGATAAAGAAGGAACATTAACCAAAGATAGATAGTTGAACATGGTATCCTTTGCGGGGTGAGGGTTAGCATGTTTCATTTATGCATGAGATGGTTGCTTTATCATGTTAGTTGGCGTTGTAATGTGTAAACTTGGCTCAGCTAAACTGCATTTGTCAGTATTCAATTCCCTGAATAGTCCCAGCTAGAGCAGTCACAACAGACACCTGCATGAAAGCTAGAAGGCAGAATGTAAGGAATAGCCATGTTTCACTGTCTGAAGGTCACTGCACTTCAGGCCTTGTTTGGAACCCACCTAAATTTCACTGATCTAGTGCCTCACTTTATCAGCATGGCAGCAGCACAGCTCACAGTTCCTCCAGCTACAGCCAAATCATTCTTTCAGTTTCTCAAAGTTCTGGGCCAGTTACAAATGTGGCTCCTCAGCAAAACTATAGCTTCCCCAGCATGTTATCCATGGAAGTGGGGTTGAAGGCTTTGAGATGGAGAGAGTCCAGAGGGAGTTCTGCTGGTGATGGATGCAGGTTTCAGCTTGTTCCTCCTGGTTTCCAGTTGTTGCTGCTCTCCCTCACCTCACTCCCTCTTCCAGTAGCCTGTCATGTGTCCTCTGGCTCAAGACCAGACACAAGAAATGGCCACACTAAGGCTACTTTTACCAGTTCTCACAATTTCTTAAAGTCAAATCCCTATAATGATCCCTTCTTCTACATTATTCCCAGTGGTTCTGCTTCTGTGATAGAACCCTGACTTATAGAAGAGATTATTTTGCTACTTATTGACCTGGAAAGAAAAAAAAATTTTTTTGATTTCTAGAATTACTAAATCTTGTCTCCCTAGGTAAAAGAGAGAACGTGAGACAATAATAGGCAAACCTTTACATCTTTAAGTGTGATTTATGGGGAAATATGCATTAAGGGAAGTGTTTTATCCTGGGTTCCTGAGAAAGCAAAGACTGAGACAAAGAGGGAAGTGCTAATCTTTTATTTGGGAAGTCCTTGCAGGACTGCAAGGATGAGAAGAAAGGAAAGTGCAGCAAGGAAGTATGAGAAGCATTGTAAACTGAAACATTACAGTGCTGAATACTGCCTCACAAGACGACAAAGAAACTAGCAAGTCACATGGCAGGTGCACTAGCGAACACACAGACTTCTCTAGAGAGGCTGCAAGGAGAAGCCATGCCTTGAGTCCTCTGTGGGACGGGGTGGAGGGCAATGGACCTGCAGGGCCCCCCATCTCCTGCTTCCCAGGAATCAACATTCAACACACAGACTGCTACTGCCTCCTCACTCTCAGCTTTCATTATTGGCCCCCTTCAGCAGTTGCTCCAGATGCCCGACCCCATACCACGTGTGATAGTGGCAGGAGAATCCAGAAATTCTCTGCATGCATTGTGGAAGACAAGGGTGAGGAAGCAGCACTTCCCAGGAATGTGACCAGTTGCATCTTCAGAAGGAAAAAAGGCATCCTTTTCCCTCAGAAAAGGGGACTCTGAGGGGGCCAGTAAGCCTTGTTTCTGATAAATAAGTCAAAGAAAGATAGTTAAGGACGGTGCGTCTGAAGAACAGCTGTGGGCAAGCCCAGCGAGAAGGTCCCCTGACTCTGTGGGCAGAGTTGGAAGCGGGAGCTAATTAAATGTCTGAGCATGTCATGCTTGATGAAAAACACTAAAGCATGCCTATATAAGTCTGAATCAAGGCAAGGATGGACACTAGGATAACAACATAATATTTCTCTGCAGAAACTAGTCGATGTATTTATAAATGGAGAAGGAATTATCAGTACAAAAATTGGAAATGGTAGAGTGTCACTGTTTGTAGATAATATGATTGTATCTTGGGAAATATAATAGAACTATCTGTACTATTACAAGAGATTTCAGGGAGATTGATAGATACATAATTATGAAGTTTTTGGCTTTTATGTGGTGAGAACATTTACGATCTACTCTTTTACAGCTTTCAAGTATACAGTATCGTTAACTGTAATCACCATACAGAGGGGTTTTTTAAGGTATAGTTGATATCAGCATTATATTAGTTTCAAGGGTACAACATAATGATTCAATATTTGTATATATTGCAAAATGATCACCACAATAAGTCTAGTTAACATCCATCATCATATATAGTTACAGAATGTTTTTTTTCTTGTGATGAGAACTGTTAAGATTTATCTCTTAGCAACTTTCAAATATGCAACACAGTATTATTAACTATAATCACCATGCTGTGCATTACATCCCATGACTTATTTATTTCATAACTGGAAGTTTGTATCTTTGGACCCCTTCACCCATTTCGCCCACCCCACATGCCCTGCCTATGGTAACCACCTATCTGTTCTTTGCATCTGTAAGCTTGGTTTGTTGTTGTTCTCTGTTTTTTGGTTCTACATAGAAGTGAGATCATAATGTATTTGTCTTTCTTTGTCTGACTTATTTCACTTAGACTGAGTCCCTCAAGGTCCATCCATGTTGTCACAAGTGGCAAGATTTCATTCTTTTTTATGACTGAATAATATTCCATTATAAAAAAAAATATATATATATATATATACACCATATCTTTTATCTATTCATCTGTTGATAGGTTGTTTCCATAACTTAGCTATTGAGAATAATGCTGCAATAAATATGGAGGGGGGGTGCATATACATGCTCAAGTTAGTGTTTTCATTTTCTTCCAATAAATACCCAGAAGTGAAATTGCTAGATCATATGGTAGTTCTGTTTTTAATTTTTTGAGAAACCTCCATATTGTTTTCTATAGTGTGGCTGCACCAATTTATATTCCTACAAACAGTATACAAGTTTTCCCTTTTCTCCACATCCTTGCCAACACTTGTTAGTTCTTGTCTTTTGGATAACAGCCATTCAAACAGGTATGAGGTGATATCTTATTGTAGTTTTGATTTGAATTTCCCTGATGGTGGGTGATTTTGAATATCTTTTCATCTTTTCATGTACCTGTTGGCCATCTGTATATTTCTGTTGGAAAAAAAATGTCTGTTCAGGTCCTCTGCCCATTTTCTAATGTTTTTTAGTTTTGCTATTGAGTTATATGAGATTTTATACATTTTTGGATATTAACCTCCTATCAGGTATATGATCTGAAAATATTTTCTCACATTCAGTAGGTTGCCTTTTCATTTTGTTGATGGTTTCCTTTGTGATGCAGAAGATTTTTAGTTTGATGTAGTCCCATTTGTTTGTTTTTGCTTTTGTTGCCTTTGCTTTTGGTGTCAAACCCCCAAAATTAATTACCAATACCAATGCCAAGCTGCTCACCACCTATGTTTTCTTCTAGGAGTTTTATGGTTTACATTCAAGTCTTTAATCCATTTTGAGTTAATTTTTGTGTATGGTGTGAGATGTTGGTTCATTTTTAGTATTTTGCATGTGACTGTCCAATTTTCCCAACACCATGTATTGAAGAGGCTATCCTTTTCCCATTGTATATTCTTGGCTCCTTTGTCATAAATTGATTGACTATACAAGTGTTGGTTTATTTCTAGGCTCTCTACTCTCTTCCATTGATCTATGTATCTGTGTTTATGCCAGTACCACACTGTTTTGATTACTATAGTTTTGTAATATAGTTTGAAATCACGGAATGTGATGCTTCCAGTTTTGTTCTTTTTCTCAAAATTGCTTTGTCTATTTGAGGTTTTTGTGGTTACATACAAATTTTAGGATTGTTTGTTGTATTTCTGTGAAAAGTGCCATTGGAATTTTGACAGGGATTGTTTTGAATCTGTATATTGCTCTGGGTAGTATGGACATTTTAACAATATTAATTCACCCAATCCATAAGCATGGAATATCATTCCACTTTTTTATGTCTTCTTCAATTTCTTTCATCATTGTCTTATGTTTTTCAATTTACAAGCCTTTCACCTCCTTCTTTGGTTAAATTTATTCCTATGTATTTTTTTTTGATGCAATTGTAAATGGGACTGTTTTCTTAATTTCTATTTCTGATAGTTTGTTATCAGTGTATAGAAATGTAACCGATTTTTGTATATTGATTTTGTATTCTGAAACTTTACTGAATTCATTTGTTTGTTCTGACAGGTTTTTGATGGAGTCTTTAGAGTTTTCTATATCTGTCATCTGCAAATAGTGACAATTTTACTCCTTCCCTTCCAATTTGGATGCCTTTTATTTCTTTTTTTCTTGCCTAATTGCTCTGGCTAAGTCTTCCAATACTATGTTGAATAAAAGTGGCAAGATTGGGCATCCTTGCCTTGTTCCTGATTGTAGACAAAAAGCTTTCAGCTTTTCACTGTGATATTTGGGCTTGTCATATGTGGCCTTTATTATGTTGAGGTATGTTCCCTATGTAGTCACTTTATTAAGAGTTTTTACCATAAACAGATATTGAATTTTGTCAAATACTTTTTCTGCATCTATTGAGATGATCATGATTTTTATCCCTCATTTTGTTAATGTGGTATATCACATTGATGGTTTTGCGGATGTCAAACCACCCTTGCATCCCTGGAATAAATCTCACTTATCATATATATGATCTTTATAATGTGTTGTTGAATTTGGTTTGCTAATATTTTGTTGAGGATTTTTACATCTATGTTCATCAGGGATATTGGCATATAATTTTCTTTCCTTGTGACATCCTTGTCTGGTTTTGGTATCAGGGTAATGTTGGCCTTGTAAAATGAGTTTGGAAGTGTTCCTTCTTCTATTTTTTGGAAGAGTATGTAAAGGACTGGCATTAATTCTTTGAATGTTTGGTAGAATTCACCAGTGAAGCCATCTGGTCCTGGACTTTTGTTTGTTGGGAGCTTTTTGATTACTGAGTCTATTTCCTCACTAGTAATCAGTCTTCAGATTTTCAGGTTCTTCGTGATTCAGTCTTGGTAGGTTTATGTTTCTAGGAATTTATCCATATCCTTTAGGTGGTCATATTTGTTGGCATATAATTGTTCATAGTAGTCTCTTATGATTCTTTGTATTTCTATGGTATCAGTTATAATGTGTCCTCTTTCATTTCTGATTTTATTTGTGTCCTCCCTTTTTTCTTGGTGAATCTAGCTAAAGGTTTTTCAATTTTGTTTATTTTTCCAAAGAACCAGCTGTTAGTTTCATTGATCTTTTCTAGTGTCTTTTTAGTCTCTATATCATTTAGTTCTTTTTTAAAAAATTTATTGATTGATTGATTTTGGGCTGCATTGTGTCTTCGTTGCTGTGCACAGGCTTTTCTCTAGTTGTGGCAAGCAGGGGCTACTCTTCGTTGCAGTGTGCAGGCTTCTTATTGCAGTGGCTTCTCTTGTTGTGGAGCACAGCCTCTAGGTGTGCGGGCTTCAGTAGTTGTGGCATGTGGGCTCAGTAGTTGTGGCTCACAGGCTGTAGAGTGCAGGCTCAGTAGTTGTGGTGCATGGGCTTAGTTGCTCCACAGCATGTGGGATCTTCCCGGACCAGGGCTCAAACCCTTATCCCCTGCATTGGCAGGCAGATTCTTAACCACTGCACCACCAGGGAAGTCCTATTTCATTTATTTCTGCGCTGATCTTTGTTATTTCCTTTTTTTCTACTAACTTTGGGCTTCATTTGTTCATTTTCTAGTTGCTTGAAGTATAAAGTTAGGTTGTTTATTTGACATTTTTCTTGTTTCTTGAGGTAGGAATTTATGACTATGAATTTGTCTCTTGGAACTGCTTTAGCTGCATATTGGCTTTTGTTTATACAAAAAAAGAGCCATATTCTATAGGTTGGAGCTACAATATGAAATGAGCAATAGCTCTATAAAGAAAACTTTAAAAGACTGCTTTAAAAGAGTGCTTTAAAACTTTAAAAGAAAATAATATGTGGACAAAGAGAACAGTATTACATAATCCTGAACAGGAAGATTCAATGTCACAACATTACCAACTCTTACTAAGGTAATTTATAAACATATTACAATCCTAATAAAAATTAAAAATGAGATGTTTTTAGCAAGACAGACTTATTCAGAAGTTTTTCATGTGGAAAAGTAAACAAGCAAGAATAGCCAGAGAAACTGTGAGAAAAAGATAGTAATAAAGGTGGACCAACTCTACTAAGAATTAAATTATATTATAAAACTATATAAGTAAAAAATAATACAATACTGGCTCATGCATAGAAGACAACATTTTAAAATTCCAGAAATACTCAAATATATATATGAGAATTTAATATATGATAAAGTTTGAATTACAAATCAGTTTTGAAAAGATTTGTAATTCAATAAACAGTGTTAGAGAAAATGTTAGGGAAACTCTATGCCCCACATGAAAATAATACCAGTTGGATCACATGTTTAAATGTAAAAAGAAAAATTGAAAAGAAAATGGAAACTGTTAAAGTAGTAGAACCTGTACTATTCTTGATCATCATAGAATGAAGACCATCTATGATGGAAAGCTGACATAAAGACCAGAAAGCCACCTCCTTGCCTTAAGATGGGATGAACTCAATGTAATTTATGCTCCAGGGATTCCATGGCACAGACTGAAGCTTGATTCCAGTCCAGACCATTCTGCCCTACTTCTCTCACTGTACTTTTCTTGAAAGCACTTCCTATTAAATCATGTGAGCAAGAATGCCTATCTCAGGATCTCCTTCCAGGGAACCAGATCTAAAACACTTGTGAATACATTGTCTGTTAGGAAATTTAATTTAAAACAAATGTTAAAAATAAAACCTACATTCTGAGCCCTGGCTATAGGTTAATTTTACTGCTGAGCACATCATGCTTTATTTACTTTATTCTTTGAGATCCAACTTAAGCCTCATGAATTGCCTCATAAAAGCAAGCCAGTTAATCTTAAAACATGCCTCAAGCACAGTCAAGTTCTGGTCCACAAGACTTTATTAATGTGATCAGCTACTAAGATTTGAGGAGAAACTCCAAAATTGAGGGAATTCCTTCTCTTGGTATAAAGAGTAAGAGACTGGTGGGAGGGGAAGAATTGATTGCATTATTCTGTTTGTTCTAATGTCTGGTATTTGAGACCATGGAACAATGAGATTGAAGTCTAAAACCTGGAGACTTCCATGCTATGAGACTGCACTGCCAGACCACACGATCTTTTTTGTGTTCCCATTCTGCTCCCCAGCCCCTGCTTTCTCAGCAAAATTATATGTGAAAATTTTGACCAGAGAGGATTACATTTGCATGTGGGGCTCCACTAGATTTAAAGCCAGCGTGCCAGCCCATAGTTTTGTCAAAATTTTGACCGATTTCACCTCATCCCAGCAAAGACTGACCTTTCATAGCAATTTCACTTCTCTGCCTGTTCAACCCTAACCTCAGCAGCTGGTCCCAAGTATAAAAGCATCCTCCACCCCTTGATCCTCGGAAGGGTTCTTTTGGTGTTCTTTCTATCTAGAAGAGGCTGTATATTAGGTTTATCTGACAGTTTCTAGCAGGACTAAAATTTGTTCATGTCTTTCTGCTTTCTAATAAGAGGTGGAACCCCATTGCACCTCGAATTATTTCCAATATTTTTCTGAAAGTTCTTACAATACAGTAAAATATAAAATAAAAATATCATAGTGGAAGAAAGGAAGCAAAGTATTATTTGCATATCATTGGAATGTATATAAGAAAATAAGAAAGTCACTTAAAAATTAGAATTAATTGAATTCAAAACTAGTTGGAAGATAAAATACATATATAAAAATAAATGATTTTCCCATAGAACACAAATAACATGAAAAAAATAGAGTAAAATCTTATCAAAAACAAATACTGCCACAAGAAATAAACACCTAAGAATTAACTTAAAAAATAAGTAGGATATTTATGAAGAAAACCTTACAAATTATGTTAGAGATTTGAATAAATGAAAAGGCATACCTCTTTCCTAGATAGGAAAACTGAATATTGTTTTAAAAATTACAGTTTTTGAGAATTATTTGATAGGTTTAATGCAATTTCAATAAAAACTAAGGGTGCTTATAATTTTAAATTGGGATTTCAAGGAAGATCTTACTGAGAGGGTGACATTTGATCTAAGACTTAAAGGAGGTGAGAGAGCAATCATGAGATCTGGGGAGGAACATTCCAGTCAGAGGAAACTGAGGCTTTGAGTTGTGCAGGAGGCTTGAGAGGTTTGAAGGAATGGAAAGAAAACCAGCACAGTTAGAAGGGAACACATGAGGAATAGAGTCATAACAATAAATTGTAGGAATGAAATCAGAGAGGAAATGGGGTCAGATCATATATGCCATTGTAAGGGCTTTGCTCTGAATGAAAAGACAAACCAGTGGAGGGTTTTAAGCTAAGGAGTGCAGGCACTGAGCTACATTTTAATAGAATCTTTAATTGCTGAGCTGAGAATAGCCCAGTAGGTGGCAAGAGTAGAAGGAAGATAAATTTAAAAGCTATTACAAAATTAAAACTATTTTGAGTTTATTTTTGTATATGGTGTTAGAGAATGTTCTAATTTCATTCTTTACATGTAGCTGTCCAGCTTTCCCAGCACCACTTATTGAAGAGACTGTCTTTTCTCCATTTTATATTCTTGCCTCCTCATCAAAGATAATTGACCATAGGTGTGTGGGTTTACTTCTGGGCTTTCTATCCTGTTCCACTGATCTATGTGTCTGCATTTGTGCCAGTACCATACTGCCTTGACTACCATAGCTTTGTAGTATAGTCTGAAGTCTGGGGGCCTGATTCCTCCAGCTCTGTTTTTCTTAAGATTTCTTTGGCTATTTGGAGTCTTTTGTGTTTCCATACAAATTTTAAAATTTGTTGTTCTGGTTCTGTGAAAAATGCTATTGGTAATTAATAGGGATTGCAACCTAAATGTCCATTGACATATGAATGGATAAAGAAGATGTGGTGTACATATACAATGGAATTTTACTCAGCCATAAAAACGAATGAAATAATGCCATTTGCAGCAATGTGGATGGACCTAGAGATTATCATACTAAGTGAAGTAAGCCAGACAGAGAAAGACAAATATCATATCACTTATATGGTGAGTCTAAAAAATGATACACATGAACTTATATACGAAATAGAAATACACCCACAAATATAGAAAACAAACTTATGGTTACCAAAGGGGAAAGGGGGGAGGGATAAATTAGGAATTTGCAATCAACATATATACACTACCATATATAAAATAAATAATCAACAAGGACTTACTGTATAGCACAGAGAACTACACTCAATATTTTGTAATAACCTATATGGGAAAAGAATCTGAAAAAGAATCTGTGTGAGTGTGTGCGTGTATGTATATATTCAGTTATATATATATATATATAAAACTGAATCACTTTGCTGTACACCTGAAACTAACACAACATTGTAAATCAACTATACTTCAATAAAAAAATGAGAAAAGTTAAAACCAATTAACATATACAGTTAGAGAGCATAAGATTACTATAGATAAGTAAAGAACATAATTTCTAAAAACTAAAATAAATAAGAAGCTTAATCTCACTTCTAATTTTTTAAAAGTTCAAAAGAAACTCTGAGATAACATTCTTTAGCCAATTACAACATTAGCAAATATCTTATAATTTATAGTAGTGTATGTTGGCTAGCATACATCCAATTTCAAGTACTGCTGTAGAAGATGCATACCCATTGACTTAGTAATTACCATTCTAGTTATCTGTCTTAAGAAGTAAGAAATTTAGAAACTAATATTTGCAACAAAGATGTCACTTCGTTATTTATTCCACACACTTGTAATGAATAATCTGAAAATGAAATTGAGAAAACAATTCCATTTACAATAGCATCAAATAGAACAAAATACTTAGAAATAAATTTGACAAAAGTTCAAAACTTGTACACCGAAAGCTACAAAGTATTGTAAAAATAAATTAATGAAGACTTAAGCAAACAGAAAAATATCTCGTGTTTATGGATTTGACAACTTAATATTGCTAAAATGGCAATCATCTCTAAATTGATCTAGAGATTTAGTACAATTTCCATCCAAGTTCCACTTGGCTCTTTTGTAGAAATTGACAAGGGCCCAGAATAGCCAAAACAATCTTTAAAAGGAAGAACAAAGTTGGAGGACTCAAATTTCCCAATTTCAAAACTCACTTAAAGCTGAAGTAATACTGTCTCATACTAGCCTGAGAATAGACATCTAGATCAATGGAATCAAAATAGGATTCCAGAAATAAAATCATCTATTTATGGTCAATTGAGTTTAGGCAAGAATGCTAAGACAAATCAATGGCAGGAAAGAATAATTTTAATCATTTGCTGAGAAACTGCATATACACATGCAAAAGAATGAATTTGGACCCCTACTTCACACCATATACAAAAGCTAACTCAAGATGAATCAAAGACTTAAATTTAAGACCTACAGCATCTAGAAGAATGCTCAGAGAAAAATATGAATGTATATCTTAGTAATCTTGAATCAGACAATGATTTCTTACATGTGTGTTTACAGCAGCATTACCCATAACAGCCAAAAAGTGGAAACGACCCAAATGTCCAACAACTGGTGAATGGATAAACAAAATGTCATATATTCATACAATGGGATACTATTAAGTCATAAAAGTGAATAAAGTACTGACACATACTACAATGAAATGAACCTTGAAAACGTTATGCTAAATGAAACAAGTCAGTCACAAGAGGTCACATACTGTATGAGTTCATCAACTAAAATATCCAGAATAAGCAGTTTCATACACACAGAAGGTAGATTAGTGGTTTTCAGGGCCTGGAGGCAGGAATTTTTGCTGATGAGTATGGAGTTCCTTTTTAGGTGATGAAATGTTCTGAAATTTGATAGTGGTGTTGGCTGCACAACTCTGTGAACATACTAAAAGCTGCTGAATTGTATACTTTAAAATTGCTATTTTGCAATTTTTTAATTAGAATTCAATAAAGTTGATCTAAAGAAGCAGGGGAGTTATGCTAGACTACCTCTACATAAGGAAGCATTGAATATATATTATATTACCTAGAGACTAATAAGAGATGCTATTGCAGCCATCAAGCAGGATTAGATTTCTCTGAAGAAAGCATAATTAGAGAATAAAAAAGGACTCTAAAAAAATCAAAGTTTTGCTAATTAAAATGTGAAAATATCAATAGAGGGATTAGGAAATAAAATTAGCAAAAATTCTTCATGCTTAGTTATGGAAAAAGTAGAACCAGAATACAAAAATAAGTAAAATAAATAAGAAAATAAGGTTAATCCAGAAACATCTAAATAATAAGAGTTCCAGAGAGATTAGGGGAAAGAAAGGTAAAGAAGTAATCAAAGAAAGAAGAAAATCTCCTGGAACTAAAAGTCGTAAGTCTGTAAATCAAATGAGCTCACAAAGGATCCAACAAGAAGGGTAAAAAGCAATCCACTTTAAGTCATTTCCTCTTAAATTTCAGAATACTGGTTAACAACAGATGAACTTAAATTACTCCAAAGAAAATAAACATGTGACATACAAGTGCCAAACATCAAAATGGCATCAGACTTATAGAGCAATATTGAATGTTAGAATAGTGAAGGATTGCCTTTCACATTCTGAGGGTGAATACATTTTAATCTAAAATTCTATATGTAGGTAAACTATCAAGCAAGTAGAAGGCTAATGTGAACATTTTCATTATACAATTCTTTTAAAAATCAACCTTTATTCATCCTTTCTTAAGTTACTCCAGTATGTTCTTAAGAAAAATGAAGAATTAAACCAAGAAAGAGGAAACAGGGATCCCTACTCAAGAGGGTAGTGAAGGGAGCTGTTCAGATGGCAGTACTGCACCAGACCTACAGAGAAACCAAGTCAAAGCAAAAGAGGGATAAAAGAGGGAGGTGTATAGAAGAAAAATTTTTAAATAGAACTGCTAGATTATTTGACATATGTGTGCTTTTGAAAAAATCCTGATAACTGTTTGAAAGATCTGTTGGAAAAAGTGGTTAGAAAATGATAGCTAGAAATAAGAAACAAACCAAAAGTGAAATGAAGTAATTATTACTGCCCCCTCCCACAAAAAAGAAGAAATATTCTACTAGAAATGAAACTTAATCATAGTAAACAAATTGGTGCAGTAATAAATAATATTTGCATACTCATGAAGGAAACATTGACTATTGCTGATAAAAATTATGACAAAAATTACATTGGGATAGGAGGTAGTGTGGAAGTCATGTAAAAACTAAATCCTCAACTATCATAATAGAAAGTTAATAACATCTAAAATTGGTAAATTTAAAAATATTGTAATTATATCACTTAGAAATATAGACCAGTTAAAAGGACTCAACGTGGTTCTTCCTGAGGAGGCGGGTTGAGAAGCAGAGTGGTACATGGCAAGAGAATACATTTTTGTTACAAGACTGTCAACTTGATTTTTTAGCAATTTGTACATATTGATGAAACGTACTAATTTTAAAAAGGAAAACTGGAATCATTTAGGGTATTTGAATAACAAAAAGAACAAGCATGTCAAATATATACCTTTTTTTCAAGTGAAAGATTTTTTATTAAGGTTTATAATAGTGGTTTATAACATTATATAAGTTTCACGTGTACAACATTATATTTTGATTGTGTGCCCCACCCCATGCTCACTACCAAAAAGTTTAGTTTCCATCCATCACCATAAAGTTGACCCCTTTTACCCATTTTGCTCCCTTACCACCCTCCCTTCCAGCAACCACTACTCTGTTCTCTATATCTATGCATTTGTTTTGATTTCTTTGTTTATTTTGTTTCTTTGTTTGTTTGGTTGTTTTTTTAAATGTTCCATATATGAGTGAAATCGTATGGTATTTGTTTTTCTCTGCCTGATTTATTTCACTTAGCATAATACCCTTAAGGCCCATCCATGTTGTAAGTCTAACATGGACCACATTTGACATCTTGGAAATCTGATGCATCTGATGCATTTTACAATCAATGGCATGTCATTTTTATTGAAAATGAGTTTTCTTTCTTAGTAGAACATAAAATAATGATTTGTACAATCAGCAGCATCTTAGATTTGATGAAATAAATATTTTGAGTATTACTATTAAAATATACTTTTTAATAACACAGATAATTTATAAAAATTTACCAGATACTAAACCACAGATTCTGTCAGAGTTGTGGCTAAGGTGGACAATTAGAAGTGTCTGGTATTACAGGAGAAGTAGGTACAACAGGCTTAGTGATACAAAGGTATCACGGAATGAAGAAAGAAAGGAGCAACAATCAAGATGGAGTTGCAAGTGAGATGCTTATTTTCAGATGCATATAAATATATGATTGGAAATTGAGAGCCATCTGCAGATGCACTGAACAGAAAGAAAAAAATTGAAAGATGAGGAAACAACCTAGAAATAATTTTGGAAAATGACAAATACTTAAGACCAAATAAAATTAATCTAAAATCATTTATAACATTCTGGACATACAGGCAAATAATCTTTTTTCAGCAAACTGATACTGGAGAGGTAAGTCTTTCTGATATACAAAGGGAAGAATCTAAATAGGCATCCCACTAAATTTGCCACAGGAAGACAAGATGGTGATTTCATAGAACTCATCAGGGCTTGTAAGATAGTGCAATGGCAGAAGCGTTCTTCAATACAACCTATTCAGCTTAGATCTCATAATTTTTCCATATTCTACTGTATAAAATACTCAACTCCCCTAATGGAGGCTGCAGCCTGACAAAGAGCCTTTGGATGATGCAATTGCAGAATTGGAAATAATGAGTAAAGGAAGTATAATGACTCTACAATCATCATGCAGTTGTTACATGAGTAAGTCATATTATGGACTTCAGCCACCCAGGGTGATAATGAAGAACAGAATAAGTATTACAGGATGTGAAAGATGGAAACCAGTGAGTCATCAAAGCCAAAGGAACATTCACCTCTGACTAGCCCAATCCTGCTCATTCCCACCCCTCCAAAATCTCCATAGTCACTAAAAATAACCAACTCTTATTTTTATATTTGGGTGCAGCATATAGGTTCTGCCTTGAAGGCTTTTATCCTTTCATTTCTTTTTAAAAAATTTCCAAGTGTTTTGAAGGCAAGGAATAAACCTTGGTGAATTTCACTAGTCCTCATTTTAAGGTTATTCAAGACACTGAAGCACAGGCTTTCTCAAGGTTTCTATACTATCACTTCACCAATGGAAAATATTAGAAATAGACATTCTATTAAAAAAATTAAACCTCCTAGTAATATGAGTCTAGGAGAAAATTTTATTTCTGTAAGAAATACAAGGTAGCATATTTCCTTTTTTATATAATTTCTTACTGAGTTATATATTGGTATTTACAATTAACTGGTTGTTTAACTTGAAGGGGCAGGTAGATATGGCTTATTGTATTTATTGTAATAACTATGCTGTCAAAATTTTCTGAAGTGTGCTGAAATGTTGCAAAGAATATAGCACAGATTTTTGCCTCTTTTACCTTATTTCAAATCAGACTGGTATAGGAGCCTATACTGAAAAACCTGCATCAGTCTTCAGTCCCTTATCGTTATTTTATTGTTTGTGTGTTTGTTTTTTCCCTTTCCCTCAGTAGCATAGCAGGCTGCTGGTGGGAGTAAGTAGATCTCCAAAGTGTAGGAAATAAGAGGTATAGTGTCTGTAGAGAATTCAAAACAGTAATAAAACCTACTCAGAATGGGTTTGCTTTTAATTATTACCATGCTCCAGCAATTCTAAACAATGTTAGTGATAAACAATGTTACTTCCCCCCCAAATATCTTGTATATGTTCTAACTAACAATTTCAGTTATGACTTTTTATATTTAAACTTCAAGTAAGCACAATTGTATTATCCTCTAAACAAATATGGTATTCTCCTTAGAAGTTAATTCAGAGAACCTCAGTTCTAGCTGCTTCCCATATAGATGTGGATTCAGCTACATGCATTTGTTTGGAGAGTAATTTCCTAAAGCTACAGATCTTTGACTTGCTTCCAGCACTGTTGGTGTCTTCATCCCCTGAGATAGCACATATTCCTGCCTTCAAAGAGTAGACTCAAAATAAACAATGATAGTGCAGTGATTGTAAAGACAAAGAAACGAACTTGAGTTAGCTCAATTCTGTCATTCTGTGACCACGTGGAGTTTTTATTTGTGCTTAAAATGTTTAAAACCGAAACAGTGTGCAAATGAAGAGGTATAATATTTTTTCGTAAAGGCAAATTTTATAGATGTGAAAAATATACATAAATATGCATGAAATATATTTATTTCATTTTATGGTTACTACTGAAAATAATTTTCTTAAATATGGGGGAAAAGATATTTTTAAATGATATGCTCTGAGGTCAGTTAACTAGGTACACCAGTGCCCGCTGCTACCCTCCTTCTTTGCCAAGCCTCTTTCAATTGGTATGTGTAACGTAATGCTGATTTTGATTACTAGATATGCTGAGGAGACACATATTCAGAATCAGATTATTGTTACTGAAACAAAGCATCAAATTAACATTTAACTTAAGTAATACAAAACCAACTTTAGAATGCCCCCCCAAAGAATTATAATGAAATCATAAATAAAGTAGAAATAAACAAATAAACATGTCTATACATATGTAAAATACACAGACCTATGTATATGTTTATGTGCATATTTTATATATCTTCTTGGAAAAAAATTTAAACAGCCTTCTAAATAGCTGTTAGATGAAAGAGGAAATTAAAACTGAAAATACATAACATTCAGAAGTGAGTAGCAATGAGAAGGGGTTACATACCAAACCTGTGAAATGTAGACAAGATGGAATGGAAAGGAAAATTCAGAAGTTTTAACGTCTTTATTAGAAAAAAAGCATAATAATAACAAATTAATTAAACTTTTAATTCTGGGAGCTAGTGGGAATAGTAGTTGTAATAAATATAATAAACATACTAAGAATTAATAATAATTTTTACCTCCTATAAATTAATAAGGGAATGACAAATGAAATAATTATTTAAATTGACTAAAAATATGAAAAGGCAAGGAACATAGAAATATGGTTAAATTCATTTGCAAGCAAGGAATTGCAAACTAAAATAAGAAAATAAAACAATTTGCCCATCAGATGGGCAAAATTTATTACTGATAACATCAAGTGATAGAAAAGCTGTAAAAAAAAATCAGATTTCTGATATGCTGTTGGTGGAGTTTAAAGTAGAGCAGCCTTTTTTAGAAGAAAATTTGTCAGTACTTATCAATATTATAAGTGATCATACCCTTTTGATTTGACAATTCATTCTAGAGAAATTTATTTTACAGAAAGATTTGTTCACATGTTCACAAAGATATTTGTATAAGAATATTCATTACATCATTACGTATAATATCAAAAAAATAGGAAACAACCTAAAAGTCAATTAACATGGTATTTTTATCTTATGGACTGTTATGCTATCGTTAAATGTAATGATGCAGATCAGTATGTACTGAAATGAAAAACTCAATCTACCTAATTCCCAAGCACTTCATTAAGTGAAGAAAGCTAACTCATGGGAAAATATATACTATGATCCCCTTTTTGGAAATTATTTTTTAAATTTAAGAAGTGAATGTGTATACCCATCCTTATAAGTAAATGTATGGAAAGCAGTCTGGAAGAACATGTGACAAACTGTTTCTTCTTGGGGTGGCATTGGAATTGGGATAGGGAGATAATAGAGGACTTTTCTTTTTCATTCCATATTTTTCTGTATTATCTGCAATTCTTACAAGAATGCATTGATGGAAAATTTTTAATTGTGATATATATAGATAGATAGATGATAGATAGATAGATATCCTTTAAAATATGTACAAAGGATAGCACAAAAGTAGTAAATGGAAAACAGCTCAGAAACTAAAAACAAAGACAGGATAGTTGTAGAGTGGTCTCTAGAACAAGCTTGAGTTTAAATCCTGCCATTGTGTGATGGGAAGGTAATTAACCTCTTTGTCTCAGTTTCTTCATGTGTGAAATAAGGTAATTAATGGAACATTATCCAAGTGAATATGTATAAAATCCTTAGACTAGTGTCTAGCATATATAAAGCACTCCACGGATATATAAAAATAGTGTTACCTATTCTTATTAAAGTCAACAGAGGAGCATTTCCCAAGAAGAAATGTTTGATATTCTCAAATTGGGAATGGATAAGAAATGAAGGGAAACAACTGAGATGTTACTTTCACATTTGAAAGGACTAAATGAAGAGAATAGTTAAGTGTTGAGTCCCCAGGCTAATAAGCAGCAAAAAGCGGAGGCACCAAAAATGCTGATACCTTTATCTAATATACAAGAAAAGGAAGGAGGGAGGATCATGTAGATTAATTTGTGGGGACAGACTTAAAGGAAATGTTTTTAGAATAAAAGTGTTCAGTATGTTTGTAGCCTTGCAGGACATTTGGTCCTGTCCATAAGACGTTTGGTTGATGAGACATTTTGGTTCAGGCCAAAAGATCCTTGAAATTTTGTCCTATCCAAAATGTCCATGAGCATATTGGGTCCATGCCGCGTGGTTTTGGATAGGACCAAATATCAAGCACCTTTTGGCATGACCAAGTGTCTTATGGACATTTTAGACAGGACCAAATGTCTGCTAACTGTTGATAGCAATGGAAAAATGGAATCAGTGGACAAAAGACTAAAGGGGTGTTGAGAGGGTGATTAGTGGAAAATGATCCCAAAGGGGACAGAAGGAGATAGAGTCAATAGCACAGAATGAGGTGGTAGGGAATTATTTCCAAATAGGATTTGAAGCATGGATCCAACATTCTGAAAAAATAAAACTAACACTGAACTATATAACTCCAGAGTTTGGAATCTGCTTTGTACTGAGAATACTTACGTATTTGACATAGAGGAAAGGAGCAGTTGTCATGGTGGCTTAGGAGATGAGTATGGCTATCATACTGAATGACAAATTAGGGCATTAGAAGGACAGGAGGAAATCGCAGAGCCTGAGAACTAAAAGTTTAGTTTTAAAGAATTGTGGTGATATGAGGGAAGTTTGAAAGGACTAAATGAAGTTTAAAAGAATTGTGGAGATATGAGGGAAGCTTAAGAAAAAGTGTGCTAAATCAATCAGTTACAAGAAACTCTGAAGTTTTAGTGAGATTTTCAAACTTCTCCAGCACAGGAAATAATGGGATTGGTAAAATGAACTATCTACATAAATCTCTAAGGGATGTAGACATTATATTTTTGTTTCAATCATTTCTTTTAGTAGTTTGGTAGCATTTTGAATACTATGTATTTAATATATGTTAAAATGCATTCAATCGTAACACATTGCATCTGCTACTATGCTTTTTAATAAAGTAGGACATTTAACATATTTGTTGACCCCCAAATTTTAGTCTATGTTTGTTTTTAGAGCTAGAAAACAGACATGGAGAAGAACCACAAGCATAATTTTAGCAACCTCAGTTACATCTAACTCTACTCGTTTCTGTTATGTTCTAAACCCCTCACCAAAAGATGAAGTATAAGGAAAGGTGAGACCAGGGTAAAGGGTGAACATGGGGGACAAATGGAATGGGAGGGACCCATGACATTTATTCTTCCACATATTTGACATGTCTTTCCCATGCCTAAACTATTCTAATAGAACTTCTCTCTTCTTTGGCAGGTATTTTGGAAGAAAACAGTGGAAGAGTGGACAGACACATAGAGTAAGTAAAAAGAGACAATGTATGCCTTTGTGACAAGGAAACATACTTCTGGGCATAAGTACATGGATCCATGAAACTTGTAAGACTGTATCTCACTTTAAGTAAACTCGTATGAAAGTAATATTTAATATGTGCAAAAAACAAATCAAGAGGTTATTATTTACTTTAGAAAAGACTATTTCCGGTCATGAATGTTTTCTCTTGAATTTCCTTTAATTAGCAAGCGATCCCCAGGGCACTAAACCTAAGAACTGATTTACATACAGTGCTTCAAAAATGTATCAAAATCTGCCCAAATTCCAAAAGCTGCAGAAACCTAGTTATGCCAAACGTGGGTCAGTAATAATTTTTTTTCTTGATGTTGTCCTAAATGTTACTGGCACTGAAATAAAACATGAGTTGAGCATAAACCCTCCAAAAACAATTTTTTTTTAATCCCAAAAATATACACCAAAAAATCTAAATACAAAA
Organism: Globicephala melas; assembly: GCF_963455315.2. Taxonomy (NCBI): domain Eukaryota; kingdom Metazoa; phylum Chordata; class Mammalia; order Artiodactyla; family Delphinidae; genus Globicephala; species Globicephala melas. The sequence continues at coordinate 69,443,723 of NC_083316.1, read as the reverse complement.
TCTAACCTTTCTCCCCAACCTCCCTTGGTTGGGGATGGGGGCAGTGGTTACAGGCTTTAAGGCATCTAGATTGCTCACAACTCCAGGTTTGAATTTAGCCAATATACAGCATATCATCAAGAGAGTGTCAATATAATTCACAGGGATAAACAAAAGACTAGGTTTGGTGTTGGGGCTGGCAGTGAGGGGTAGATGTTGAAGGGATTGAAGCTGAAACCATGGGCTCTGGCCTAGGGACACGGCATGGAGGGACAGTGTGGCCCCTTGGAGACTAATCTGTAGTTCTTAGGGTCTAACGTAGGCAAGCATGATGACATTTTACAAGCCTCATAACCTTTATGGTGGGTAGAGAGGTTTTCCTAAGCTATTTGTAAAGTGAAATTGGAAGCATTGACGAAGAAGTTTCTGCTCAACAAGTGAATTGGGTGAATTAGAAGTATTTTCTTGCTTTGTCATCTATAAAAGTCGAGAAAATGTTTTATAATATGCGTTTGAATATCTATTTTCCTTTTCTGATCTTAGATCTCTGTAACACTTAGAGTGGAGACTTTGCCTGGCTTTATCCCTTTTTGATATCTAATTAAACCTGATTTAGTGGAGAATTTATCAGCACACCTTTTCCCTCATATTTCATTTATGGATATGGGCAGACACCCATTTTTACCATGCACTGTATGTTGAAAGATCAAATACATCAGCATAATTTAAATAAATCTGAGTCCTATAAATTCCCACTGGATACAAGACCACAAATGGAAACAAGAACAAGGGCATGTTCAGTGACATTAAAATGCAACTAATTTAAAACACAAAGGAAATATATTTCTATGGAGTGCCTAATAATACAGCACTCATTTCCACAGGATTTTAGTGAGCCAAATACCTCAACAAATTTCAAGAAAGAATTACACATTCGTAGCACAGGAAAAAAAATATCTGTGGCTATGAGGTTCCATGAACTATCAATTTCCATGCTTTGTTTTTAAGTTGAAAGAGATTCTAGCCAACTCCCTAGATTAGTAAGAATTCCTTGATAATTAGGGAATGTGCTAAAGTAAAACTGTCTTTAGATTTGGAGGTCTTCCCTTACGTAATTCTTTTATTTGACTGATGGGTTTAGTTCAGATAGCACTGGGCTTACAGATATGGCCAGAATGTTTTCTTGGCTATCTTTGAATTGATTGTACCAGTGGATCCTTAGCGTAATTAAATCAATCTCCTGCAAAGATTGGATGACATGCAGAAACAGTAATTTTTTATGGTAGGACAAATATATTTGTGTAAGAGTATTACTGGAAGAGAAGAACAGAGGAGCAAAATGATAAAAGAGGGAGTGAATAAGAGCTGGAAGGGAGAATGAAAGAAAAAGAAGAGATAGAGGTGATAGCATGGCTGGCGTCACAGAGTGATTCTGGACCAAAACAGAGATAACAAATCAAGTTTAGCTAATGAAATAGCAAAAGCCTTTATTTTCCCTCCTTATTACAAATATTTCTTAATGCATAGTCTTCCGTGTAATGTGAATCCCCATGTTTTCCTTTTTATTCCTCCTCCCATGCCAGCAGTTACCAAAGAGGAGAGGCACATGTAAGCTTCCCTTTATCCAGATACCTTCTTACAAGTATCTCTGAGGTTTAAGAAAGTCAAATGTCCCTTCCTACGAGCCCAACCTTCTGAATGTCATTAGTGAACTCTCTACAATTCCAAAGCCATGATCCTTCCATTCCTTCAAATATTTTGTAATATTTTGCACTATAATAGGCTCTGGAGATATGTCAACAAAATAGACAAAATTTTCTGCTCTCATGGAGCTTATACTCCACTGGGAGAGTGGGGAAATGAGAGAGAAGGTAAATAATAAAATAAAAAATAAAATGTATAGGGACTTCCCTGGTGGTACAGTGGTTAAGAATCCACCTGCCAATGCACGGGTTCCATCCCTGGTCCGGGAAGATCCCACATGCCATGCAGCAGCTAAGCCCATGCACCACAAATACTGAGCCTGCGCTCTAGAGCCCACGAGCCACAACTACTGAGCCCACGTGCCTAACTACTGAAGCCCACACACCTAGAGCCCGTGCTCCGCAACAAGAGAAGCCAACACAATGAGAAGTCTGCACACCGCAACAAAGAGTAGCTCCCACTCGCCACAACTAGAGAAAGCCCGTGTGCAGCAACGAAGACCCAACACAGCCATAAATAAATAAGTAAATTTAAAAATAAATAAATAAAATGTAGAGATGGTAATACATGCTAGGGAGAATAAAAGCCAGGAAATGTGAGTAGAGAGAGAGAGTGTGTGTGTGTGTGTGTGTGTGTGTGTGTGTGGAGGCTGGGGAAAAGGTATGGTTTTAAATAGAGTGGTCAGGAAAATTCTCACTGAGCAGTGTCAGTTGGACACTGTACAAAGTAAGGAGTGAGGGTGGCATAAGGATGTTTCAAAGCAGAAGGGAAAAGGGGAATGCAAATTCCCAGAGACAGATAGTGATTCTGGATTTACTTTTGATAAAGATGGGGACTCTGCGGGATCTTGACAGAATTGTGTCATGATCTGACTTGCCTTTTAACAGGCTCATTCTTACTTTATATTGAGAGTAAATGACTCTGAAGTTCTGCATAGGTAGGGGTAGAGTGAACGATACAGAAATTAAAGTTTTTAGTAAGATGCAGAAGTTAAAACCATAAAGGTTGATGGGAACTTCCACAGAAACCTTGTGAGAAGAACCGTCAAATAGGGGCAATGATGGTACCCTGATGGGTACTAATATGTAAGGGATGGAAAGAAATGAACTTACAGAATCCAAGAAAAAACCTGTCAGAGAAGTATGAAAGGAAACAATCATGAAAGGTAAAGACTATTGAGCTTCACTAAGGACAGGTAAGCTTAGACACCATGAATTTGAACTGACCTAAATGTGGACTGAAATATGGTTGTTTGATACATTTAGCAGTACTTCTATGTCAGTAATAGCATAGAAGACTAATTGCAGAATTGATTAAAAGTCGTGGTTTTACTGAGCAGGTGGGATAAACAATAAGAACAACAAATAACTGAGATTTTGATGAAAGAGAGTGGGGAAGATATTAAGCCACGTGGTTCCAGGTAGGGAAAAGTAAGTAAAACCCAAACAAGGATAAATAATGAGGAAACAGGAATCAAGAAATGATGTGTCTAAGAACATGAGGGCAGATTTAGTGGGGATGAGGGTGAGACTGAGGACAGGAAAGAGTTGTGACAGAGTAGGATATGGGTGCTTAAGGTTTTTAATATGGAACATAATATAACAAAATACAATTATGTTGAACTTGATTAACAGTTGATGTCTTTGCTTCATGTATCTTAGGCTATAGACAGTTTCATTTCATGATAGAGATTTAATCATTCTCATTTAGCTTCTTTTGCTGTTGTCATAAAATCCCAAGTTAAAGGATTCTCTTCCGGATGTTTTAGTTAGAGGTATCTGTTCTAGTGTATGACAAATGACCACTGTGAGCAAGGCCAAGGGCCCCACTGTAGGAAAGCTGCCCCCCACTTACAGAATCCTCTTTCCACTAGGCTTATTGCCAAGTGACTGATAGCATTTTACTCAAACATACATAGTTCTAGGGAGTCCAAACCTCATGAAAAAGTTTTGGCTGTGATTAGACCACTAAATGCCATCTGAGTGTTTTTTCTGTTAAGTAGTTTGGAAGAAAAGCCTTCACACTCATTTAGTAAAACCAAAGAAAAACAGGCATAAAAAGGCAAAGATGTTATTATTTAAATAGAAATGTATTGTTTACTACCAAATATGATTACCAAAGATTAGATAGGTAGGTAGGTAGGTAAGCAGGTAGGTGGGTGGGTAGATAGATAGATCTTAGTTTTAATTTTAAACTTAAGTTGAATAACTCTCTTAAAGCAAGGTAACATTGTTAGCTAGTTCTGCTTATGCTTCTTCAACTTTTCTGTGTCATTTTTTCTTTTTTTTCTTTTTTTATTGAAGTATAGTTGATTTACAATGTTGTATCAATGACTACCGTGCAGAAAAGTGGTTCATACATATACATACATTCCCTTTTTTTTTTTATGTAGACCCTGCCCCACTTTCCCCAGTTCGTGCTCAGTGAATTTTTTTTAACATCTTTATTAGAGTATAATTGCTTTACAATGGTGTGTTAGTTTCTGCTGTGTAACAAAGTGAATCAGTTATACATATACATATGTTCCCATATCTCTTCCCTCTTGTGTCTCCCTCCCTCCCACCCTGCCTATCCCACCCCTCTAGGTGGTCACAAAGCACCGAGCTGATCTCCCTGTGCTATGCATTCCCTTTGTTAAAATACTCTTTTCCACTATGGTCCATCACAGGACACTGAAAATTGTTCTCTGTGTTACACAGCAGGACCCCGTCATCTACCCATTCCACATGTAAAAGCTTACATCTGCTAACTGCAACCTCCCACTCCAACCCTCCCCCAACCCCCTCCCCCTTGGCAACCACCAGTCTGTTCTCTATGTCCATGATTCTGTTTCTGTTTCATAGATAGGTTCATTTGTGTCATATTTTGCATTCCACATATAAGTGGTATTTGTCTTTCTTCTTCTGACTTTCTTCACTTAGTATGATAATCTCTAGCTACACCCATGTTGCTGCAAGTGGCATTATTTCATTCCTTTTTATGGCTGAGTAGTATTCCATTGTATATATGCACATCTTCTTTATCCATTCATCTGCTGATTTAGGTTGTATCCCTGTCTTGGCTATTGTGAACAGTGCTGCTGTGAACATTGGGGTGCATGTATCTTTTTGAATTACAGTTTTGTGTGGATATATGCCCAGGAGTGGGATTGCTGTATCATATGGTAATTCTATTTTTAGTTTTCTGAGGAACCTCCATACTGTTTTCCACAGTGGTTGCACCAACTTACATTTCCACCAACAGTGTAGGAGGGTTCCCTTTTCTCCACATCCTCTCCAGCATTTGTTATTTGTAGACATTTTCATGATGGTCATTCTGACTGGTGTGAGGTGATACCTCATTGTAGTTTTGGTTTGCATTTCTCTAATAATTAGAGATGTTGAGCATCTTTTCATGTGCCTCTTGGCCATTTGTATTTCTTCTTTGGAGAAATGTCTATTTTGGTGTACTGCCTATTTTTGGATTGCGTTGTTTTTTTGTTGTTGAGGTGTATGAGCTGGTCGTATATTTTGGAAATCAAGCCCTTGTCAGTTGCATTGTTTGCAAATATTTTCTCCCATTCCATAGGTTATTGTTTCATTTTGTTTATGGTTTCCTTTGCTGTGCAAAAGCTTGTAAGTTTGATTAGGTCCCATTTGTTTATTTTTGTTTTTATTTCTATTGCCTCGGGAGGCTATTCTGTGTCTTTTTTTCTAAACCAGCAGAGAAAGTCCTGCCAGGTGTAGTTTTCTTTTTCAGAGTGAATGCTGAAGCAAATTGCTTCATCTTCTCTTAGGTAAAGTGTACTACTTTGTGTTTGCTGCTGGCCCCTTTGAGTTCTAGTCACTAAATGTGAAACTAAGTTTTCAGCTTCACTCCTCTTTTCCTGGTATGTAAGTCTTTCTTGCTGTGGAATAGATGCTCCCTACGTTAAAGCTATGCATTAAATCATAATAAATGACCTCAAAGTTTCCTTTTGGTCATTAATCTGTAAGTGTCCTTCTCTAATGTAAACCCACAAAGGAAGAACTTGGTAATTCCCTGCAACAGAATGAAATCAAAATTGTATGGTCCTCAAAGGTAATACTCCCGCAAGTAAATCTAGCAGCACAGATTTCTCCTTTTTCACTTAAACCAAATATCCATTTTCCTGTAGCATTAATAGAAAATTTATCAAGAGAAAGAAATTCTCATGAAAGCTTAATTAGATGTTAAGAGAAATAAGCTAAAAGAAAGAATTAATAAAAGAGAAGATAATAGCAGGCATATTTTGATGAATAATGTCTACCAAAGTGTTAAAATTGGAAGTAAAAGAAAAGCTATGCAAAGAGGAGAAAAAAAGCAGAGAAGCGAAAAAGGAACAAAGTTCCGGAGGTGTATAAGGAGAAAATGAAGAAAGGAATGAAAGACAGCAATGAGAAGTAAATTTTGAAAAAGAGAGAATGGAAAGTTCCCACCATTTTTTAAAACATAGCATTATTATTTTACTAATAATATTAAAAATATTAAACTACAGGGTGATTAGTAAACATAGATAAAATATTTTATTAAAATTCTGTTTACATGCCACTGTATTGTTTTTTATTTAATGTACTACCATTGTAGTAAAACCATCTATAATCTCTTTCCTTATATCATTGGATAGATTATTTCATGTTGAGTTCATATGAAAACAGAGTAATCACACAATGTCTCAAATGCAGAGGACTCACTATGTGTGTCCATTAATCAGAATATTCAATTCTACTTGGATAAAAACACAATTTTAATACTAAAATTAAAATTTTTATATTTTCTGGATGCCTAACTATTCCATCAGTGACTTAGGATTACCCACTTATTTCAAGTATAACTTGGGCATCCAAAAAAATCTGATGGTTGCTTCTTTATTATAGCCATGTGCTCAGATTTATTCAAATAGAGAACAATTTCTGCAGCATCCTTTAAAAATAAAGTAAATAAAGTAACTGACTGTGATTGCTGTTTTGTAGGTTCAGACCTTTAATGCATTCTTCCTTGGAAAAAAATAACAACAACTAGGAACAATAATCACAGGCAAAACTTTGCAACACCAATTGCCTTGAAAAGGAAACAAATATTTCCCCCACACACAAGAAAAAATACTGTCCATTCCTGTCAGCCTTTTCAACCTCTTTTGTGTTCCAAGAAATTGCGAGTAATGAAAACAGGGCAGAGCCAATCAAATGGGTGTGTATACTAGTGCACTGTGAGAGTTGAAAGCTCTGCATTTAAAATAAGGTTTATGCATAATTCATAGACTATGCATGTTTATGTAAATTACCAAAGGCGGAAGTGTATATGAAACCAGAATCTGAGGTAAAGTGACAACGTTATAATATACTGCTGGACTTGAATCTCGCCAGTTCAACATACCCCCGTTATACTGTTCTTGAAAATTACATCATGTGCCAGTTCACACTAGGAAACCTAATAAACTTTGAGGCTTACACACATTGTATATTTTTCAACATTTCTTTCAGATTCAGTATATTATTAAACACTGAAACTTAGCCATATATAATTCAGACAGCCTGGGAGTAAAGATGTACATATATATTCCTGTTAATGGGTGTTATATAAGTTGAGGGAAGTAGAAACAGTGCCTAGAAATTTTATTTAAATATTGAGAGGTTTTAAGTGTATGGGGATTTCCACTTTTAAAAAATGGAGGAAATGAACTCTTCCATCATTGGAAACAGAGCCAGTGAATTTTGGAAGGTAAAATATTATTTGGAAAGCAACCTCCCATCTAACGTGGGACACTGGAGTGGTTTCTGGCTGGTGATATTCAGCTCAGACTCATCTTCTGGGTTAAAGTGCTGTTTTGAATCAGTCATTGTAGGCTGCCAGCAGAGAAGAGCTCATTTGCATGAGCTCTCCACCTCCTGGTCAGCTCTGAAAATCTTGGCAGCTTAACACTGCAATTGGCAAAGGAGAGTTTAAAAAAAAAAAAATTAATAAATAAGGGCTTCTAAAGCAAACACTGTCATGGAATTAAGTCCAATGCACCTGAAATTCATTGCTCTGTTATCTTTTAAATTGTTATGAATATAGCAGGCATTTTAAAGTCATTTCTGTTTATTCCTTTCCTAATGTACTGTGTGAACCATTTTTCACATGTGTTAATGTACTATATGCAAATGGCATTTAATGTGTTTTATTCACAGAATGCATTTACAAATCATTTTACGTATGCAGGAAGCAGTTGCCTTACTTTTTGCATGTGAAACTGAAAAGGAGGAGTACATATCACTACAATTCTAAAATGAGAGAAAATTTAAATGCAATGAGGAAAGCCCACAGATGCTATAATAGAAATTTCCTAGGTTTCTAATTCACCTATTAGTACCTTTTTCCTCACTTCACAGACTTTCAAAATCTGTTGCTGAATTTCCCTTCCTAAGAATTTTAAGCTCTTGTCATCAGAAACAATTATCCCTTCCATTATTTGTGCTTAGTTCCACGTGTACTATTCCTCTTAGCAATCAAAAAGAAAAGCTCAGAAACAGCAAACACTTTTAGGTGAAGCAAAAATTAATTTAAACATTTGTGCTCCATGCACTAGCACAGCAACTGAGAGTAATTTCTCACACATCTAATCATCATGTATTTTATTTATGGCATTTAAAGACTTTCAAATAATTTGCAACCGAATTTATTTTATTTTCAATAGTGCTCATACACTAAACTATGTTAAATCACTAAGTGTTTAAAAAATGCAGAGTAGATTAAATATTGAAAGTGTATTAAAATTCCATTTTATATAATATTAAATATGTAACCAAAAGAACATCTCTAATTGTGATAAAAATAATGTGAAAAATGTGTACAACATAATGCTTTTATTCTGCTAATTTATAGAAATAGGTCCCTAAATAGTTATTATTTTCATTCCATGTGTAGAATGACCAGGAAAAATGCTAGCAATTACTCTGTGAATGGTATTCTACCCTGGCATGAAGCTATCACTAATTTGCATATAGCATTGTTGGAGATGAAGCCTGTGACATACAGATCATCATCAACATTGGGAATTCACACTGCCAACTGTACCTCCTCATACAAACACATACTGCCACTTATGGATCAAAGGGAGTGTTGCGACTGCAGTCCTGAGCTATTAAAACACATCACGCTCCTGGAATTTTAAACATGTTTTAGTCGTGGGGTCTTTATCATTAGAAGGATGTTTTCCTTTGTAATGTAAACAAAAGGAATTCTCTTAGAAACTTATTCCATGGAAATATTGATCTTTTACCTACATTGTCATAATTTCCGCAAATGAAAAAAGGCATATAGTACAAAATTAAAATTTTAATTATTTGATATGTTAGTAAACAATGCTTTGTATTTTTTTCTATAAAAGGAAGAAAGTGTAAAAGTCTTCTTTAAATTTAAGAATAAGAAAGAAAAGATCAAAATGTAGATACAGTCCACTAATTTTTGAGCAGTGGCTCTTAGTAGTTTCCATGGTCACATGAGTCCATAAATATAAACTCAAATGAGGCAACTTTTACCTCATTTATCAAAGAAATAAATAGGCAAAAGAGAATTTATTTTAAATTACTGGGATAATTATCTCAGTTATTTCCTTCATATTGCATATATAGTCACTGATTGGCTTATTTCATACTATTCATCTTTATTTAAAAAAAACCTAAAAATTTTGCTCTGTGCAGTTTAGAAGACTAAGCATTTTGAATTTAACATAATGAGAGATTATTATTATTTCTTGATTTAAGTAAAAGCTTAATTGATCACAAAATAGTGAATTGGTTGTGGAACTTGAGAATTAAGTTCTCAGCAAAAAGATATTTTTCTACCAAATTTTTGAAAGAGGACATGTGAATGTATTAGAGAATTTACGTCTGCCCTATGGGACTATCTGTAGTAGATTGTTTCTATACATTATATGTCAAGACTTGCCTATTGAGGCAAATACAGCAGGTATGCACTAGAGTATAATTTATAAAGTATGCTTACAGGGTATTTTTATCATGCCCTCACCCCTTCCCTATTACCTTTCTTGTACTCTAATTTTCATGAGGCTCCATTGTGCATCTTACTTTCTATTTAGTGAAGAAGCTGATTGATCGGTTATGGATGATAGAAGGAAAAATCAGTCAAATGTGGACAAGGCGGGCATGATAAGACTGAAATGAAGTATGCTTTTGGTTGTGTAATAATCTCCAACTGTGTTCTAGTTTAAGAAAATGTCCAACATGACACTCCTAGCTTAACTCAGTCACACTTTTCACACAGGTAGTATTTTTCAGATGACACCAAGTTAGAAGGGGTTGCTAACACTTCAAAAGAAAAGATCAGAATTCAAAGTGACCTTGATAAATTGAAGAAACAGCATGAACCAGATGAAAATACTGGCTTGCCACAGGTCTTACAAGGGGGGAAAAAATCTAAGCTAGAATTCATTACTGATTTATTTATTCATTCATCAAATATTTATTGAATGCCTACTATGTGCCAGCCACAAGCTGAATATTGGTTAATTTTAGTTTGGAAATCTGACCCCTCCTTCAGTGACTGGTCCTTTTAGGAAATCAATCTCTCTCAAAATTGTATATTCCTGCATTATGCAAAACCAACAGACTTAAGGGAAAAAAATACAAACAGATCAAGGAATACCATATATACTATATATATACACATTATATGTATGCATTGTGTGTGTATATATATGTATATTTATATAGTATATAGACTATACAATCTTCGTTCATTTTAAACTTTGTGGGTCACTTTGAGGAGACAATGTCATATTTAATGTTTAACTTTGGGTTACAATAGGTTATAATAAAAATAATTAAAAAGATATTTTACTGGTTAAATCTTTGTCTGCCAAAATATAGTCAATTCACTTTAAAAAATTTGATTCCAGTAGTATTCCGCCTTTGTTTCCCCCCTGGCTGCCTTGAAGAAGAGTAATCATGCATCCTAGTTTGATTGGGACAGTTTACACCTGCTTTTTCAGCATAATTATTAATCTCTTTCACTCTCAGAAGTGATCCACTTAAAAAATAAATTATGTGATCCCCCTACCTTGAGATGTCTCTTTGCCTGTACCCAAGCAGTGTGCCTTGTGATGGGGTCAAATAAGATGTCATTCCTGCCCTTGGGGAGTTGGCTGGACACGAGGAGAGACATAAATATCAACAGATCTTTTCAGGGGAAATCAAGGACCTGAAGAATGAACAGACTTTACATAAAGTATGGATAAAAAGGAGCTAGTAGTCAAGAAGCCGTTAGAGCTGCCAAATTTGAGAACATAGGACAGCAAAGTCTAACTAACAACTTACCAGACACAGTTCATCTTTGAGTAAAAACCGCTTTAGATATGTATCTTTAACTTGAAAACCAGGTTCCAGAGGCAAAACAGGCAGAAATGATAATAGGACATGATAGTAATACCTGTAAGTAAATAATATATACCTATCTACAATGAAAAGTATTTGCATTATTTTTCCAGACTTTTCACCATTCCTTGAAAATGGACAATGTATATATATTACTGGTAACCAAAATTTTATAACTGTTCTACCTAGGTTGTATTTCTCATAATATTTTTCTCTTCTCAATTTTGTAACCTTAGGTGTGAGGAAATAAAGAGTTAAATTTTTAAACAGCTACTGATATGCTCTCTAAAGCAATTATTCCTTCTGTCACCAAGAGATAAATGTACTACCACAAGACATTACAAATGTGCTCTTCTAGACTCTAATACAAATTACTGTCAGACCACACCACTTAAAGCCATCTTCCTCTTATTTAGTAAAGCCAATTCCTTTTGATTTTTTTTTAACATATAAAGAAGAAAATATCTTGCTCTGAGGATTGTGAACACATTTTACCATTTTTTAACCCTTTTAAAATAACATTAACTCTTAACACCATTCAGTACCAAGACTCACAGACATTCTGGAACAGGTGGGTGAAGAAGAGAGCCTCTGGTATTGGGTGAGTTTCCTATCATCTCTTAGGGTTGCAGGAAGCACCTCAGTCAATGAAAGGAACACTAAAGTTAGTCTGAACCCCAAACAAGCCACATGAAGACGAATTAAAACTGCAAAAATTGTCATACAGGGTTACCTCCCTTGTACTCTCACCCCAAGCAGAAATGATCTCACAGTTATTCAGAGCATATCAATGTGCCCAGAGATTGTGAACACAATGCATACATCTAAGTTTGTGATTTTGCACTATAATTTTTTCAGTTCCTTGGGTCTGTGAAAAGATAAATCTAATCAGCCACTCATTTTGGGGAGGCTGAAATTAAACCCAGAACTACGTGGCAGCCTATAGGCCGTGTAAAGGTGCCATAAACTAGGCTATGAGCCAAGCAAGGTTGTGAGAGAGCACTGACTTTTTTTTTTTAATCCTCTTAGCAGTTTATTATGGACATTTTCAAATATAGAGGAACAATGAAAGAATTTTACAGTGAACACATGCATACCTACTACCTAGATTTTACATTTATCGCATGTATTTCATCACATATTTATTTCTTATCCTTCTATCTTTCTTTAACCTATTTTTCTTTTTTAATTTTTAAAAATTTTTATTTTATATTGGAGCATAGTTGATTAACAATGTTGTGTTAGTTTCAGGTATACAGCAAAGTGATTCAGTTATACATATACATGTATCTATTCTTTTTCAAATTTTTTCCTACTTAGGTTATTACAGAATATTGAGCAGCATTCCCTGTGCTATACAGTAGGTCCTTGTTGGTTATGTATTTTAAATATAGCAGTGTGCAAATGTCAATCCCAAACTCCCAATCTATCCCCCCCACCCTTCCCCTGGTAAACATAAGTTCCTTCTCTTAAGTTTGTGAGTCTGTTTCTGTTTTGTAAGTTCATTTGTATCATGTTTTTTAAGACTCCGCATGCAAGTGATATCATATTTGTCTTTCTGTGTCTGACTTATTTCACTTAGTATGATAATCTCCAGGTCCATCCATGTTGCTGCAGATGGCATTATTTCATTCTTTTTAATGGCTGAGTAATATTCCATTGTATACATGTACCACATTTTCTTTATGCATTCATCTGTGGATGGACATTTAGGTTGCTTCCATGTCTTGCCTATTGTAAATAGCACTGCAATGAACACTGGGGTGTATGTTTCCTTTCAAACCATGTTTCTCTCCAGATATATGCCCAGGAGTAGGATTGCTGGATCATATGGTAGCTCTATTTTTAGTTTCTTAAGGAACCTCCATACTGTTCTCCATAGTAGCTATATCCATTTACATTCCCATCAACAGTGTAGGAGGGTTCCCTTTTCTCCATACCCTCTCCAGCATTAATTGTTTGTATATTTTTTGATGATGGCCATTCTGACTGGTGTGAGGTGATATCTAATTGTAGTTTTGATTTGCATTTCTCTAATAATTAGCGATGTTGAGCATCTTTTCACATGCATCTTGGCCATCTGTATGTCTTCTTTGGAAAAATGTCTATTTAGGTCTTCTGCCCATTTTTTGATTGGGTGGTTTGCTTTTTCTCGATATTGAGCCACATGAGCTGTTTGTAGATTTTGGACACTAATCCCTTGTTGGTTGCATCGTTTGTAAATATGTTCTCCCATTCTGTGGGTTGTCTTTTTGTTTTGTTTATGGTTTCCTTTGCTGTTTAAGGACTCCAGTCTGTAGAGTGGAGAATGATGTAGAAATGCAGAGCAAAGAAAAGATATGATGTAAGCCTGAAAGACTGACCAGTCCTCAGGTGTGTTTCCAGACCAGCCTTGCAGGCCCAGCACTGGTTCAGACCCAGACATCCACTCTAACCACCAGTCTCCCTTTAATTAACCTTACAGCAGTCTAGTTTTGTTTTTTTCAACTAATGGTCAGTGACAAGTTCCTGGCCCTACGGCTTTGCAGAAAAGAATTCCAACAAAGATGTTTTATTTTTTAATGTTTTCAGAACCCTCCGTAATGTTTTCAATAGTGGCTGTACTGATTTATATCCTTAGCAACAGTGCAGGCCACACCACACAGCATGGGGGACCCTAGTTCCCTGACCAGGGATTGAACCCCCACCCCCTGCAGTGGAATTGCAAATTCCCAACCATTGGACTGCCAGGGAATTCCATGTCCTTTATTATAAAAAGGAAATCAGATTATCAATGCCTGAAAAAGACTGACCAGAGGCCCAAGGACACTGGAAGTATCAAGGTAATTACACAAACATCAGCCCCACAGAACTCCTAAAGCCCAGATACTGAAGAAGCAAAAGAGGAGACAGACTGCCACAAAAGGGATATTTAGTCATGTATACTCCCTGCAAGAGTACATCAAAGGGCTTGTTTCCACTGATGATGACAAGAGATACTATAAAGGCACTTTAAGTTTTCAATATAATGGGGGAAAAAAACAAAAAAAAAAACCCTAAAACTAAAAAAAAATATATTTTCTGGAAAAAAGTAAAGAATTAAATAGATGAATAAGTAAAGTGTGGGACAGAGAAACTGTCTTGACAACAGAATAGAGGTCATGTGTTGAAATGAACAGGAAATAGATGAAATACTAGGCCAAGAAACTTGGAATATCTGGCTTTGAGACTATTTATCATGAAAAAATATCGCTACAGTTAATTTGAAAAACTTGCACTAAGCTTAGAATAGGAGACTACAGGGCCTTGACCTTTCCTCCCAAAGACAATTTACACAAACTACAACAGTGAGAGGAAACAGGCATGGACTATTCTGCAAGTCCTGGCTTCTGTTTGGGGAAATTATGTCTACTTCCTACTTTATAACATTTCTATTAGAGTTTATAGAAAACCACTTCTTGGTGCCCTAAATAAGAACAGTTATATTTGGGTGGTATCACTCTTAATCATATTCATAAAAGAGAGAATCCCACCAGCTCACCTTCTTTTAAAGTAGTCAACAAATCATTTCCTCTGAGTTTGGGCTGTGGACAAAAGATTCTTTTTGGTAGACCCACATAACACTGATGATGAATCTTACAGAAAATTTGAAACAACCAAACAAAAAAGAGGCAAAGAGCCAAGACCCAATGTATATACTATCAAATTATTACCTAAAATTAACTCTTTAGATATTAAGACCATCAAATTGTACACTTAAAGTGGTAAATTTTATGTTACGTACTATAATTTTAAAAATTAAGTCAAGTTAAAAATAAAAAGCTTTGTTAAAAAAAAGAAAAATCTTTTGATTGTTTATGCCTCTTAAAATTATGAGTTTTGTGAGCCAGTTGTTTGTGGAAATAACTAAGTACTTAATTAGGATCTGAATGGAGCAAGAGACATCTCTGATCCAGGTTTTCTAAAACAAATGGATTGGATAAGATCAGAGTAAGGCAGGCCTTGAAAATCGGTTAGTGTTATCTTAGGAATGTATTTTAAATAAAACAAGCTTGGTCCTCAACCCATCTTATTTTTGAGGTCTTTATTACCATTATGGAGAGATTAAACAAATGACCAAGTAAAAAGAAGAGGAGACAAGTGATAATTAAGAGCGGAAAAAATTAATTTTTAAACATTCAGAAGCCTTGAGTATAAGTGATTGCTTTGCTATAACTGCAGTGATATGAGGACTATTAATTCGTTTAAAAAAAAAAAAAGAAGAAAGAAAAGAAAAGTTGTTGACACATCAAAGAATTAAGCAAAATAATCCCTGATATGTTAAAACTATGGTTAGGATGACTCTCAAATAAGCTAAGATCTCCAGGCCCCTGTAGAGAATGGTGTTTTTCAAGAGACCAGATGGCATCAAAATCACATTTAATAAAATATTTTCTTTTTTTTTTTCCCTTTCAATTGACCTTCCAATGCTGAGGGAATTCAGAAATCCTTATACAGTACAAACCAACATGTTACATTTCTTTACCAACAGATGTATGCAGTAAGGGAATTAATTCAGCTAAATTCACACTTATGGACTACTTAATGGGCCTATGATAGCTCTCTATGCTGCTCTTCAATGCCCGTCTCACGCTCTTTCTTTCCATTCATTGTTCTCTGCCAGGAACAACCCTTTCGTCTTGCTTGGTCTCTGAAATATCAAGCAAGACATCATCAATTAAAAACTAAAAGTGATAAGAAACTACCAACTGCCAGATAGTTGTAAAAGCAGCAGGTCTGTTTCCTCAGGAAAAAGAAAAAGGCAGACCGAGGCTCCACTTCGAATAAAATTATTTATAACAAAATATTTTCTTCCCCATTTTGTAGAATATATCAATAAAAGACAAAGGTATGAAAAAACCATGAGGTTCTGCTCTTTGCATTTTAGTGACATGTGGACCCAAGACTGAAGACAGAGATAAAAAGCTTTGATTCAGGTTCTAGGTAGTAAAGACTTTTTCTGGATTTCCTCCCACTTACTTTCCCTTCACAGAAATAGCAGATGAGAGAGCATCCTGGCTATATGCATCAACTCTGATCAAAGTTACTCATTAGAGGAAATTTCCCACTGGGGCTTCCATCTCTCCTTTCACCACCCCCCCTTGGTTGGTAGGATATGTGTTGGTACAACCTTTTGGAAATAGCTTTAAAATTTAAAATACACATACACCTTGATCCTGACAATGTATGAATATTTCCAAAGGATTGATTTTGAGAAAGAGAAAAGCAGCCCCTAACACCCAGGAACTGGTCTTACACAGCAGGGTCTTGATGGTGCTAGTTGCTTACCTGGCACCCGAAGCTAGAAGGAGCTGTTCTTCTCCTGGACATTAAAAAAATCTCCTAGATGGTCTTCCCTGGTGGCGCAGTAGTTGAGAGTCCGCCTGCCGATGCAGGGGACACGGGTTCGTGCCCCGGTCCGGGAAGATCCCACATGCCGCGGAGCAGCTGAGCCCGTGAGCCATGGCCGCTGAGCCTGCGCGTCCAGAGCCTGTGCTCTACAACGGGAGAGGCCACAACAGTGAGAGGCCCACGTACCGCAAAAAAAAAAGAAAAAGAAAAAAAGAATCTCCTAGAACACTAACATTGGACAAGATCACTTGGTGACTGTGATAGAGTGAGACTAAAGCAAAACAAACAAAATAAAAAAGGCAGCTCCCTGGAACCTTACCAAAAATGGCCAAACCAAAACCCCAATTGTGTGTTTTCTAACATCCTCTTACTGAGATCCCTCGTGGTTCTCCATTATGCATGGTCTCCCTTTCTGCCACAAGAAATAAGCCCTACTTACTTCCTGGGGGTCTTTGGCGGGAGGGCAGAAACAGTTCTTAGAGAAAGAATGTTGTTCACAGCAATATTTGTAATAGCAAAAATTGGAGACAACCTATTCAGAAATATGAATATGATTCGATAAGTTATAGTACATTCATTTTATGAAATAGCCCTTGAAGAGTAAGTTAGATGCATAGTTATTAGACTGGGGAAAAAAGTCTCTAAAATATGCTGTTATTTGGGAGGAAAAGGTCAAGCAAGTTAAAAAAAATCACAAAAAATTTGATACTATTCTATATTTAAAGGAAAAAATCTGTGTGTGTGTGTGTGTGTGTATATACAGAAAAAGTTCTGGAAGAATGCACATCAAACTCTTAACAGTGCCATGAGGAAGGGGTAAAAAGAAGTTTTCATATTTCACTTTATGCATATCTATGTTGTTTTAATTTTGACAAGGTTTTATAATTTTGTAATTTTTAGAAAAGACTATAATTTTTATTATTTAACTTTATTTTTAATTCTCTTTTTATATTGGAGTGTATTTGATTTACAGTGTTGTGTTAGTTTCAGATGTACAGCAAAGTGGTTTAGTTATACATATACATATATTCTTTTTCACTTTTTTTTCCTATATGGGTTATTAGAGTATTGAATAGAATTCCCTGTGCTATACATAGGTCCTTTCTGATTATCTATTTTATATATATTAGTGTGTATATGTTAATCACAACCTCCTAATTTATTCCCCCCTGCCCACATTTCCTCTTTGGCAACCGTAAGTTTGTTTTCAAAGTCTGTGAGTCTATTTCTAGTTTGTAAATAAGTTCATTTGTATCATTTTTTTAGATTCCACATATAAGTGATATCATATGATATTTGTCTTTCTCTGGCTTACTTCACTTAGTATGATAATCTGGAGGTCCATCCATGTTGCTACAAATGGCATTATTTCATTCTTTATATAGCTGAGTAATATTCCATTGTATGTATGTACCACCTCTTCTTTATTCATTCATCTGTTGATGGGCATTTAGGTTGCTTCCGTGTCTTGGCTATTGTAAATAGTGCTTCAGTGAACATTGGGGTGCATATATGTTTTTGAATTATAGTTATCTCTGGATCTATGCCCAGGAGTGGGCTTGCTGGATCACATGGTAGCTCTATTTTTAGTTTCTTAAGGAACCTCCATACTGTTCTCCGTATTGACTGTACCAAATTCCATTCCCACCAACAGTATAAGAGGGTTCCCTTTTCTCCACACCCTCTCCAGCATTTATTGTTTGTAGACTTTTTGATGATGACCATTTTCTGACCTGTGTGAAGTGATATCTCATTGTAGTTTGATTTGTATTTCTCTAGTAATTAGCAATGTTGAGCATCTTTTCATGAGCTTTTTGGCCATCTGTATGTCTTCTTTGGAGAAATGTCTGTTTAGGTCTTCTGCCCATTTTTTTATTGGGTTGTTTGTTTTTCTGATATTGAGCTGCATGAGCAGATTGTATGTTTGGGAAATTAATCCCTTGTTGGTTGCATCATCTGCAAATATGTTCTCCCATTCTGCAGGTTGTCTTTTCACTTTGTTTATGGTTTCCTTTACTGTGCGAAAGCTTTTAAGTTTAATTGTGTCCTATTTGTTTATTTTTGGTTTTATTTTCATTACTCTCAGAAGTGGATCCAAAAATATATTGCTGCGATTTATGTCAAAGAGTGTTTTGCCTGTGTTTTCCTCTAAGAGTTTTATAGTATCCGGTCTTATATTTATGTCTTTAATCCATTTTGAGTTTGTTTTTGTGTATGGTTTAGAGAATTTCTAATTTCATTCTTGTGCATGTAGCTGTCCAGTTTTCCCAGTACCACTTATTGAAGAGACTGTCTCTTCTCCATTGTATAGTCTTGCCTCCTTTTTCATAGATTAATTGACCAGAGGTGCATGGATTTATTTCTGGGCTTCCTATCCTGTTCCATTGATCTATGTGTCTGTTTATGTGCCAGTACCATACTCTTTTGATTACTGTAGCTTTATAGTATAGTCTGAAGAAGAGAGCCTGATTCCTCCAGCTTCATTTTTCTTTCTCAAGATTGCTGTGGCTATTCAGGGTCTTTTGTGCTTACATACAAATTTTAAGATTTTTTTTGTTCTAGATCTGCAAAAAATGCCATTGGTAATTTGATAGGAATTGCATTGAATCTGTAGATTACCTTGGGTAGTACAGTCATTTTGACGATTTTGATTCCTCTAATCCAAGAACATGGTATATCTTTCCATCTGTTTGTGTCATCTTTGATTTCTTTCATCAGCATCTTATAGTTTTCTGAGTACAGATCTTTTGCCTCCTTAGGTAGGTTTATTCCTAGGCATTTTATTCTTTTTGATGTGATGGTAAATGGGATTGTTTCCTTAATTTCTCTTTATGATCTTTTGTTGTTAGTGTATAGAAATGCAACAGACTTCTGTGTATTAATTTTGTATCCTGCCACTTTACTGAATTCATTGATAAGCTCTAATAGTTTTCTGGTAGCATCTTTAGGATTTTCTACATATAGTATCATTTCATCTGCAAACAGTGACAGTTTTACTTCTTTTCTAGTTTGGATTCCTTTTATTTCTTTCTTTTTTTTTTTTTTTTTTTTTGCGGTACGCAGGCCTCTCACTGCTGTGGCCTCTCCCGTTGCGGAGCACAGGCTCCAGATGTGCAGGCTCAGTGGCCATGGCTCATGGGCCCAGCCGCTCCGCAGTATGTGGGATCCTCCCAGACCGGGGCACAAACCCGTGTCCCCTGAATTGGCAGGCGGACTCTCAACCACTGTGCCACCAGGGAAGCCCCTTTTATTTCTTTTTCTTCTTTGATTGACATGATTAGGACTTCCAAAACTATGTTGAATAAAAGTGGCAAGAGAAAGGACTATAATTTTAAAAATTGCCTTCTCAATAAACAAATGCCATATAATCATATATATGATGTGTTATGTGCATTATATATGTTAAGGAGGTAATAGACATATTTTTCTGTGCATCTACTTTTTTTTCTTTTTTAAAAAATTAATTTATTTATTTTTGGCTACTTTGGGTCTTCGTTGTTGCATGTGGGCTTTCTCTAGTTGTGGCGAGTGGGGACTACTCTTCATTGCAGTGCACGGGCTTCTCATTGCAGTGCCTTCTCTTGTTGCAGAGCATGGGCTCTAGGGTTTCAGTACTTGTGGCACGCAGGCACAGTAGTTGTAGCTCGCAGGCTCAGTATTTGTGGCTCGTAGACTCTAGAGCGCAGGCTCAGTAGTTGTGGCGCACGGGCTTAGTTGCTCCGCAGCATGTGGGATCTTCCTGGACCAGGGATCGAGCCCGTGTCCCCTGCATTGGCAGGTGGATTCTTAACCACTGCGCCACCCTGCATCTGCTTTTTTATACACATCACAGAAACCCTCCAAGTCAACTGTTATAGGCCTACCTCAGTATTTATAATAGCTACATAATATTCTATAATAAAGATGCTCAGAAATTATTCATCCATTCTCCTGTTGATTTATTTTATGTACTTTCTTGGTCACTAAATATTATATATTTTTTATCTATTTGAGCCTCTATATATATTTCCTTGCATGTGTAGTGCTTTTTTTCCCTATGGCATAGGGATGGGATTTGGGGGCCAAAGGGCAAGGGCTATTTTCAATTTTAATAGCTATTGATAAAGTTTTCCTCAAAATAATTCCTATTTCTACCAGCAGGTAGAATACCCTTTCCCCTGAATCCCATTCACTGGTAGATGTCACCTCTCTTTGTAAACTTGGCCAAACAGATATGAAATAATAACCTATTCTTACATTATTTTGCATTTCCTTTCATAAAAGTCGTTGAGTGTATGTTCATTTGTTTATTAGCAATTTTGAATTTACTTTTTGGTGAACTGCCTTCAGTAGCCTTTGTTTTTCCATTTTAAATTATTTTGTTAATAATTTATGAGCTCTTTGTATATTGTAGATAAATCTTTAATTTGAAAATATCTTTTAATATTTTCATTTTTATTTACTTTGATTTTGATATCTTGTTACTTTAAAACATTTTGTATGGTTAAGTGTTTATTACTTTTCTATAATGGTTTGTCTTGATTAAAATGTTACCAGTACCTCAGCCTGTACTCTCCTAAGTTTTCTTTTAAAATTTGTATTGTTCTCAAATTCAAGTTTTAACTGCGTCTGGAATTATGTTCTGCTTTTTACAAAAGTTAAAGGATGATTCTATTTTCTCCCAAATAGATAGCCTATGCTGCCACTTATTTAAAATGTACCCCTCCCCCAAAGAATTGATAAACTTATCTTTGAGATATTCAAGTGCCATATATACTGATCCCATATATACTAGGATCTCTATTCTGACTCACTTTTCTGATTTACTCCATTCTCTACAACCCCCAAAACAAGTTATATTATAATGATGATGTATATTATCACTAATTTTAATTTTTAGCTTTTCACCCTTTAGAGTGATATTTGCTGTTAATTTTGCACAAATAATCTTTACCATATTTAAGTATGGTTCCTTCATTTTTATTATTCAAAAATCTCCTTTGAGCCTTTTGTACAGCTTTAATTTGTAGGAAACTGCAAATCACAGTGTGATACGGGCCAGGTGTCTTGCACAATAAAAAAAATCTAATAATCCTTTTGTTTATTCAGAAGCTTTGCTATAAGCAGCCTTTCTCTATCCTGAAAAGAAAAATAGAAAATAGTTACAAGTCTATGAACTTGGAAATAAAGCATTATCTGAGTAAACCCATGGTCCCAAATAAGATGAAATTTGATTATGCTCTGTTCACAATCATAAATTATAGACCCTTTGTATTGTGTTTCCTGACACCAGGATCAGCTACATAATTTGTGGGGCCAAGAGCAAAATGAAAACTTAGGGTCCCTTATGCAAAATGCAGGAAAAATGTACCATGAAAGGAAGTAAAATATTAAAAGTTTTCCTTTTTCCCACAGTCTCTTCTTTGACCTGTCATGCCCTCTGGAGATGGCAGTACTTCTGGGCAAGTGCAGACCCTCACAGGCACCCAAGGACTGGGCTGTGATTTTTCCCACAGGGACACGCACCTGCTGCCAGGCTCCCCATCCAGCCAGTCTCAGCAGTATATGTTGAAGAGACTTTCCCCACATACTTCCAAAAATATCCATTGCAAAGGATATTTTTCTCTAAAAGTATTTTTCTCCAGTTTTCAAAATTACAAACCGTAAGTTAATGTTCCAACGCTCCCTCTTGCGACCTACAATATTTTACTGATCAACCATAGCAAAATATAAAAGACATATTTCTCATAACTCATATACTTCTTGGGAGCAATAAGTTTTAAATTATCTCAAATCATGCTTGCAAATACATGTTAAACCCATAGCAGTTTCACTGTTTTGCTTACAGTAGATTCAGAAGCCACTCATTTGTCACCATTCACCTAGCACAGTTTTTCACCAGCTAAAGACAGATGAGTAAGTAACAATTTAGGAAGTTGCTATGGATAGTAGTACATGATTTCTCTGTGCTTTGTTGATCTGTCTTAGAGTTTTTAAATACCTGTTTTTATTTTCTTAGGATGTTCATCTTTTGACAAAGAAGAGAACTAAAACTATTCTGTAATTACACTAGGAACCCATGACAAGAAATAAGTAGGAAATTTTGCTTACATAGTTATATGATGCTCAAATTATCTGATTTTAAATTTTAAAATGAAAATACACTATCAGTTATAGCCAACTCTGTCTGTCGTCACTTACGTATATACTTAATAGCTTTAAAAAATACTGGTTTTAAGTCCTATTGAATTCCTTGCTGATACTTATATTCTTAATATTTCTATATACATCTTTTGCTGTTATTCTTTGTTTATGACACTATGAAATAATATATTATGATTTGGAAGTGCAACTATGGCTGAAAATTCCCATGCACTGCTAGTGCCACATTTCATAATGAACATAGGATAGCCTAGTGCACAGAGTTCAGACTCCACCCACAATTTTCCTGAATCATTTATCAGCTAATCAACCCACATGTACTCATAATACCTGAACAATTTTATCTTTAATGACTTTTAACATAATAATTGTTTATTGTGGAAATTTTGGAAAACAAAGTATAAAGAATTTATAATGCTCATCTCTAAGCCTACCACAAACTTTACATTTCAATGTATATCTCTTCATAAATATATACAAACAGCCCACCAAAATCAAGATCATATTATACATCTAATTTTTTGTAGACTACTTTCCATACTACATATATCTTACAAAACTTTTAAATGTACTGGTGCTTTGCATATCTTTAAATTGGATTTCTACATAGGTATAATAATAACTGTAATATATTAGCATCCCATGCCTAGAATAATGACTGTGTTTTTTACAGATATTGAAATTGCTCCTTGAATTTTGCTTAGTTATTTTTAATGATATATTTCTTCTTTTAAGTAATTGATAGGAATTTGTGCACTAGTGGATTAAACTCATAATAAATGTGACCTTTTAAAAGGTGAAAGTCCTCTTAGTTGTTTTTTAATTATTAGATTCTAATATTAAGAAAGTTAAGAGTCCATGAAGAAGCTGGGTTGAGCTAATGTATACAGAAGCTTGTTTTCTTTTATTTTTCAAAGACATACTTAGGAATGTAATCCTAAATGCTGATGCTAAAAATTATTTAAGACTACAGTATATGTAAAATTTTTAAAAGTACCATTCATAAGTTGATAGTAATTTTTTTTGTTTTGCATCTAATTTACTCAAATACTTCCTTTTACAAAGGATATTTAGAAATTAACTATAAACCCATTAAGGGGCTAAAGTATATGCTTCTCTTCGTCCTCAGTGCCAAACACACAAAAAAAGTTTGTTTGTTGCTGCCACTGCTGCTTCTACTCTTGTTGATAAAATTGATAAGAAAATTATCTTGATTTCTGCTTCACTGTATTGCTCCTCAATAACTTGGGAAAGTTAATATATATTTAAGTTAACTCCAAAATAGAGTTCAACAAATATTGAGTAGTAAAACAAAACATCTAAGCCTTAGCCCTTGGTAAGATTTTTGGCAAGACTATAGAAATTGGTCTAATTGAATTGAGGTAAGCAATCTTGTGTGCCCAGGCCACGGACAAAGATCTTACAGTGGGTAACTCACATCCCCTTATTACTCTGGCCTAAATTTCTCTCCATTCTTATACTCTAAATAATGCCCTCAGTCCTTTGCCCTTTACAGATAATGTCAATTACTGCTGGCATTTAAACATGCTGCATTTTCATTAACAACCTATATTCTTTATGATTTAGCATATCTGCTATAGAGTACCAATATATTCTTGGTCTTCACTTTATTTGTGCTGGATAATAGGCAAAACACATATGACCTGAATGGTATCACTGGACCCCAGTTACTGGAGTCCTTCAGCCTTTAAGTGTGGATTGGCTGGAATTATCAGAGGTCACCATCTGCAAGTCTTCAGCAAATGGGGCTACTAAAGACAATCACCTTCCAATTGCAAGTGAAGTTCTTACTTGCAAGCATCTTCTTCCATTCTTGATAATGTTGAGAAGAAGGCTAAACAGTGTGGCAAAGTGAAAACTGTTTCAATGGGGAAAGAGAATATATAAAGTTTTGTGAAATTTCTGAGAGCTCAGCGTGATGTGTTACATCATATTTACCATGATTCCATTGTACACCATGAGATCAGTAGGTTTCCTTGGATTCTGTAAATCAGATTAGTTAGTCTTTACTGGATTGTCCCTGTGACTTCATAAAGGCCAAGGTTACATGAGCAGAGGGCCCCAACACTAATAACATGGTATTTCTTCTTCTCTTATCTTAAATTTCTGCATTTTTGTATTAAGAATAAATGAGCTTATAACATTTCCTGCAGGCTAGTATGTGGTCTGTCACAGCAGATTCAGGATGTGGGGTCTGGAGGAAAGTGGAGGTGATGACAGTAGGAAAATATCATAGAGGGAGGAAATGGGGAACTACAAGAATGATCAGGGGCTTCCCTGGTGGTGCAGTGGTTGAGAGTCCACCTGCCGATGCAGGGGACACGGGTTCGTGCCCCGGTCCGGGAAGATCCCACATGCCGTGGAGCGGCTGGGCCCATGAGCCATGGCTGCTGAGCCTGCCTGCGCGTCCGGAGCCTGTGCTCCGCAACGGGAGAGGCCACAACAGTGAGAGGCCCGCATACCGCAAAAAAAAAAAAAGAATGATCAGAAGTCCATAAATATAAAATATCTCTGTATGTTCACTTCCTTGGGAAATTTAGGTTCCAAATCAATGATTTACTGTAAAATGTTTTCATTGGCTAGTTGAAATTCAGTTATTTGAGGTTTTGGCAGTGAATTGTAAGACCTGAAAATAGTTTGTCTCAATTTTCCTCATTTTTAGAAACTCTCTCAATATAACCATTTTGCTCTCTTATCCCACTCCAGCCTCCATCAGCATCTCCTTTTATATGAAGCATCTATAATATTCTATATATGCATATAATCACATACTGTTATCTTTGCCATCTCTTTTCACTTTGCGTGAATCCAGTTTAAGCTCTTTAAAGATCTCAGATATGTGCTAATTAGAGTGGCCACCCTAAAGGTATCAGTAAATCAGGCTGCTGCTAATTCAGCCCTCTCAGTATATTTGAAATGCCCTAGGATGCACAAGGGTAATGAAAAATATCAACCCTAGAGAACAGGATTTATCACCCCTGTCAAATAACACTCACACTGATGAATTCTGACATTCACCTCAATATAAGTCAGAATCCACTTATTATTTAATTAGCCAAATCTATGTAACTTTTGCCATTAAATTTGACAACATACGCAGCCTCTCTCTTTTCTTGTATTATGGTGTAATCTGACATGAATTAAAGAGGAATTTTAAATTAAGAGTTCAGTCTTTAAAGTCATATATTCTTTGACCTGGAGCTTGGCAGCCTTTGGGCGATATGAGTTTCTCTGAAGAACTAAACCCTGTTGTAGCATTATAAGGTCTTGTGGCATTTTTAAAATGCAAATTCAAATTGAGAATTATTTCTAGAAATGGGTAGCTTATGAGTACATAACAGTTCATGTGGTGTATCTGAAATATGATTGTTGTTATTTAAATAATCTTTGGCTTGAGTATTTGTTCATTGAGAACTGAACCAGATCTTCTACCTCTATAGGAATGAGTTTGGCTGTAGAATTGAAAGTGCTTCTAATTCTATATCTTGCATAGTTGAAGAAGTCAGATCTCTTAAGTCTAAAGGGAAAGTGGATAACCCTTCAAATCAACACCACTTTGCCCCTAAAGCTTCCTTTTTAAAAAAAGAGGAACCCCAAAAATCCCAGTTTCTAGAAATGCTTGCATGACATACTGTACAGCAGCTGATTTGTTAAGCTAATACCCTGCCCTGTATTACGTTATCCTAATAGAAATATCCCCTTCTTTTGTGGAATTTCTCCTTCCCTAATCCATCCATATGTTTCTAGTGGGAACTGCCATTAGTATACCACTTCCCTAGCCAAAAGCTGGGTGGGTCCCTGACGCATACTGAGCCCAACATACTGCCCCATCCCTGGGGCTACAGTGATTGTCCCAACACAAATTGGTGACTTAAGCTGGACCAGAGGACCTCTTAGTAGGGTCTAATTGTAAATTGTCAGGATCTCCTTTTGATTTTTGAGTTATATAGATGAAAGATTTTTGGTCTGGAGTTGTCTAGAGCCATGTTACCAGTCAGATGTTTTATTTTTACTTTTTTGGTGTTGCTACCAGAAAAATTTAAATTATGTATGTGCCTCATATTTTATCTTGGATGGTACTATGATCTGAATGTTTGTGTTTCCCCCAATTCATAGGTTGAAACCTATCCCCTAATGTGATGGTATTAAGAAGTGGGGCCTTTCAAGGTGATTAGGTCATGAGGGCTCTGCCCTTATGAATGAGATTAGTGCCCTTATAAAAGTAGCTTGAGAAAGCTTCCTTGCCTGTTCTGACATGTGAAGTTACAGCTAGAATACTACTTTTTATAAACCAGATGCAGGCCCTCAACAAACACAGAACCTAAATACGCAGGCAACTTGATCTCAAACTTCCAACCTCCAGAACAGTGAGAAACAGATTTTTGCTGTTTATAAGACACCCAGTTTGTGCTATTTTTTTATAGTAGCCTTAATGGACTAAGACACATTGTATCCCATTGGTCAGCATTGATCAATAGATTTAATGCAGTTCCAATCAGAACCCCCCAGGCTTTTGTTGAAAATTGACAGACTCATATAAAATTCATATTGAAATGCAAAGAACTAAAAATAACCAAAAGAATTTTTTAAAAAGAACAACGTTGAAGAACTTATACTATCTGGTTTCAAGACTTATTATAAAGCTGCAGTAATCAAGACAATGTGATATTTGGCATAAGGATAGAGAAATAAATCAAGGGAACAAAATGGAGTACAATAATTGACTCACATAATATAACCTCAATTAATTTTCTACACGGCATGAAGGTAATTCAATGAGGAAAGGATAGTCTTTTCAACAAATAGTATTGGAACAACTAGACAGCTATATTGAGAAAAACTGAGTCTTGATCCTCATGTGATACACAGCAATAGTTTGAAATGAACCATAGTACTAAATATGAACTCTAAATGATGAAACTTCTGGAAGAAAACGTAAGAAAAAACTTTGCAACCTTAAGGTTGTTGAAAATTTCTTAGGACAAAAAAAGTACAAACCATAAAAGACAAAAAAAATGGTATATTGGACATTATCAACATTTAAACTTCTGCTCAATGACAGACACCAATAAAAAAATAAAATACCACAAACAGAGAGAAAATATTTGTAATAAGTATCTCTAACTAAGGACTATATCCAGAATATAAAGAACTCTTAAAACTGAATAATAAGAACATATGCAATCTAGTTAAAATTAGGCAAATATTTTAACAGAAATTTCATAAAAGAAAATAGATAGCAAATAAGGAAATAAAAAATGCTCTTAATTATTAGTGAAATGCAAATTAAAACCACAGTGAGACATAGCACAAGCCCATCAGAATAGGTAAAATAATTTTAAACTAATAATACTAAGTATAAGCAAATATATGGAATAGGAATTCTCATACATTGTTGGTGGGGATGTACAGTGGTACAATCACTGTAGGAAACACTTGGGCAGTTTCTTATAAAGTTAAACATCCATTTACCAAATGACCCAGCAATTCCATCCTTAGATATTCACCCAACAGCAATAAAAACAGGTCCACACAAAGATTTGTTTATGAAGTTTCATAGATTTATTCATAATAGTGTTGCCAAACCTGGCCTCTGTACACTGGCACCAAATCGAATCTTGGAGACAGAGTTTTGGGTGAAGCAGAAAAGGATAGCTTTTATTGCTTTGCCAGGCAAAGGGGGCCACAGCAGTCTAATGTCCTCAAGACCGTGTGTCCCCATCCTGAAGCAGGTAGTGAGGGGAGTAGTGGTTCAAGGGCTGGGCATGATCGGCTTGAAGACATTCTTCTGATTAGTTGGTGGTGAGGTAATTGGGAATCAGCATCGTCAACCTTCTGCTTCCAACCAGTCTAGGGTCTGTGTTCTTGCAGTCAGCAGTTTTCATCTGGTGGGTGTCTGCTTCCTATTAAAACAATTTAGGAATGTGTGTCAGGCCTTTATATCTCTCAGGGAAGTGTGAGTTCAGTGATTCTGCTCTGTGGCATATTTATGGTCTAAATTGTGACCAGTTCCCCAGCCCAACAGCTATTCTTTGCTTCTACATCTTCACGTTTCCAAATCATTAATTCTTGAGTCAGCTTTTTACTTTAAAAGGCAAGGACACAGGGGCTTGTACACAGTTTTAATAGCTCCAAATCAGAACAACCCACTGTCCATCCCCAGGTAAATGGACAAATAATGATATCCATACAATGAGATACTCCTTAGCAATAACAAGGACTGAACGTCTGCTACATTCAACAACTGAATAAATATCAAAAACATTACACTGAGTGAAAGACTTTAGATACAAAAGAGTATAAACCTTTTGATTCATATATATGAAACACTAAAAGAGACAAATTTAATCTGTAGTGATAGAAAGATCACTGGTTGTCTGGGTCTAGTGAGGAGGGGAGGGACAAACTAAAGAAAAACACAAGGGAATCTTGGGGATGTTGGAAATGTTCTGTATCTTGATTGTGGTGGTTACATGGTTGTACTTATTTGTCAAAACTCACCAAACTGTTCACTTAAAATGAATGCATTTATTGTATGTAAATTACACTTCAATGAAGTTTAGGACATTTTTTTTAATCTAGTGAGAACAAAAAAATTTTAAGTAGGATTACAAGACTTCTTTTTTGCATTTTATTTTAGTTTTTATTGAATTATAGTTGATTTACAGTATTATAATAGTTTTAGGTGTGCAACATAATGATTCAAAATTTTTATAAGTTATGCTTCATTTAAAGCTATTATAAAATATTGGCTATATTCCCTGTGTGGTACAATATATCCTTGTAGCTTATTTATTTTACACACAGTAGTTTGTACCTCTTAATCCCTATCTTGCCCCTCCCACTTCCCTTTCCCCACTGTAATCACTAATTTATATCTGTGAGTCTGTTTCTGTTTTGTTATATTCATTTGTTTTGTTTTTTATATTCCACATATAAGTGATAACATATAGTATTTGTCTTTCTCTGACTTATTTCATTTAGCATAATGTGCTCCAAATTCATCCATATTGTTAAAAATGGCAAAATTTTCATTCTTTTTTATGGCTAAGTAATATTCCATTGTATATATGTACCACATCTTCTTTATCCATTTGTCTGTTGATGGACAATCAGCTTGCTTCCATATCTTGGCAATTGTAAATAATACTGCTATGAATATTGGAGTGCATGTATCTTTTCAAATCAGTGTTTTCTTTTTTTTTTGGATATATATCTAGGAGTGGAATTGCTGGGTTATATGGCAGCTCTATTTTTAGTTTTTTGAGAAACTTCCATAAAGTTTTCCATAGCAGAAGCACCAATTTACATTCCCATCAACAGTGTACAAGAGCTCCCTTTTCTTCACATCCTCGCCAACATTTGTTATTTGTGGGCTGTTTGGTGATGGCCATTCTGACAGATGTGACACGGTATCTCATTGTGGTTTTGATTTACATTTCTCTAATAATCAGCAATGTTGCGCATCTTTTCATGTGCCAGTTGGCCATATGTATGTCTTCTTCGGAAAAATGTCTATTCAGTTCTTCTACCCATTTTTTTAATCAAGTTGTTTGTTTTTTTGATGTTGAGTTGTATGGGCTGTTTATATATTTTGGCTATTAACTGCTTGTTGGTCATATCATTTGGAAATATTTTCTCCCATTCAGTAGGTTGTCTTTTCATTTTGTGGATAGTTTCCTATGCTGTGCAAAAGCTTTTAAGTTTCATTAGGTCCCATTTGTGTATTTTTGCTTTTATATGTTTTGCCTTAGGAGACAGATCCAAAAAAATATTGCTACAGTTCATGTCAAAGACTCTTCTGCCTATGTTGAATTCTAGGAGTTTTAAAGTTTCTGGTATTATATTTAGGTCTTTAATCCATTACGAGTTTATTTTTGTATATGTGTAAGAAAATGTTCCAATTTCATTCTTTTACATGTAGCTGTCCAGTTTTCCCAGCACCATTTATTGAAGAGACTGTCATTTCCTTACTGTATATTCATGCCTCCTTTGTCATAGATTAATTGACCATAAGTATATGAGTTTATTTACAGGCTCTCAATTCTGTCCCATTGAGCTATATATCTGCTTTTGTGCCAATACCATACTGTTTTGATTACTGTAGCTTTGTGGTATAGTGTGAAGTCAGGGACAGGATTCCTCCAGCTCTATTCTTTTTTCTCAAGATTGTTGTAGCTATTTGGGCTCTTTTGTGTTTCCATATAAAATTTTAAATTATTTGTTCTGGTTCTGTGAAAAAAGACATTGGTATTTTGATAAGGATTGCATTGAACTTGTAGATCGCCTTGGGTAGTATGGTTATTTTAACAATAGTAATTCTTCTAATCCATGAACACAGTGTAATTTGCCATCTGTTTGTGTCATCTTCAATTTCTTTCATCAGTGTCTCATAGTTTTCTGAGTACAGGTTTTTTTACTTCCTTAGATTTATTTCTAGGTTCTTTAATTCTTTTTGATGTGATGGTAAACTGGATTATTTTCTTAATTTTTCTTTCTTCTAGTTCATTGTTAGTGTATAAAAATGCAACAGATTTCTGTATATTAATTGTGTATCTTGCAACTACACCAAATTCATTGACAAGCTCTCATAGTTTTTTGGTGGCATCTTTAGGATTTCCTATGTATAGTATCATGTCTTCTGCAAACAGTGTGTTTCACTTCTTCCCTTCCAGTTTGGATTCCTTTTATTTCTTTTTCTCATCTGATTGCTGTGACTAGAACTTCCTATACTATGTTGAATTACAGTGGTGAGAGTGGGCATCCTTGTCTTGCTCCCAATCTTAGAGAAAATGCTTTCAGCTTTTCATCTTGAGTATGATGTTAGCTATGGGCTTATCATAATGGCCTTTATTATGTTGGGCATGTTCCCTCTATACCCACTTTCTGGAGGGTTTTATCATAAATGAATGTTGAATTTTGTCAGATGTTTTTTTTTCTGCATCTGTTGAGATCATACGATTCTTATTCTTCATTTTGTTAATGTGGTGTATCACATTGATTTGTGGATATTGAATCATCCTTGTATCCCTGGGATAAATCCCACTTAATCATGATGTATGATCCTTTTAATATATTGTTGAATTCAGTTTTCTAATATTTTGTTGAGTATTTTTGAGTCTATATTGATCAGTGGTATTAGCCTGTCATTTCCTTTTTTGTGATATCTTTGTCTGATTTTGGTATCAGGTGATGCTGGCCTCATATAATGAGTTAAGAAACATTCCTTCCTCTGCTATTCTTTGAAATAGTTTGAGAAGGATAGCTGTTAACTCTTCTCAAATGTTTGGTATAATTCACCTGTGAAACTCTTCCTGGATTTGTGTTTGTTGGGAGGGTTTTTTGTTTGTTTGTTTGTTTGTTTACTGACATTTTCATTACTGGTAATTAGTCTGTTTGTATTTTCTATTTCTTCCTGGTTCAGTCTTGAGAGATTATACATTTCTAGGAATTTGTTCATGTCTTCTAGGTTGTCTATTTTATTGGCATATAATTGTTCATAGTAATCTCTTATAATCCTTTGTATTTCTTGAGCATCAGTTGTAACTTCTTTTTCATTTCTAATTTTATTGATATGGGCTCTCCTTTTTCTTGTTTAGACTGACTGAATATTTATAAATTTTGCTTATCTTTTTGAAGAACCAGATCTTAGTTTCGTTGATCTTTTCTAATTTTTTTAGTCTCTATTTCATTTATTTCTGCCTTGATCTTTAATTTTATTGCTGTTGTTGTTCTACTAACTTTGGGTTTTTTGTTTTGTTTTGTTTTTAACAGAAGGAAGGTTTGATATTACCATAATGTATAACATTACATTTAGAACAGTTTTTCTTTCAAATGGTGACTAGGTATTTGAAGGATTTGCCAGGGAAATGTTGTGACTCTAACCTCAAAGCTCAATTTGTGGCCAATGGGGACAGGACATCATTTCAGATCTTTTAATCAAAGTTGTATTGCATTTTATTGGAGCACTGAAACTTCCACAAACAAGGACCCCCTTTTTTAATCCTATTTTTTAATTGAAGTATAGTTAATATACAATATTAGATAAGTTACACATGAACAATATAGTGATTCAAAATTTTTAAAGATTTTACTCCATTTGTAGTTATAAAATATTGGCTATATTCCATGTATTGTACAATATATCATTGTAGTTTATTTTATACATAATAGTTTGTACCTCTTAATCCCTTACCCCTGTATTGCCCCTTCCCTCTTGCCTCTCCCCACTGGTAACCACTAATTTGATATCTATACCTGTGAGCCTGTTTCTTTTTTGTTATATTCACTAGTTGGTTGTGTTTTTTTAGATTCTACATATAAGTGGTATCATACAGTATTTGTCTTTCTCTCTCTGACTTATTTCACTTAGCATAATACTTTTCAAGTCCATACATGCTGCTGCAAATGACATTTCATTCTTTTTAATGGCTGAGTAGTATTCCATTCCATATTCTACATCTTCTTTATCCATTCATCTATTAATGGACACTTAGATTTCTTCTATATCTTCTAACTTTGGGTTTTGTGTTTTCTTTTTTCTGGTTCCTTTAGTTGTGAGGTTAGGTTGTTTACTTGAGATTTCTTAGGCTTATATTTCTATACACTTCCCTCTTAGAACTGCTTTTGCTGCTTCCCATGGATTTGGATCTTTGTGCTTCCATTTTCATTTGTCTCCAGGTATTTTTAAATTTCTTTTTAAATTTCTTCAGTAATCCATTGGTTGTTTAGTAGCATATTGTTTAGCTCCATGTGTTTGTGTTTTTTGCAGTTTTTTCATTGTAGTTGATTTCTAGTCTCATAGACTTGTGGTCAGAAAAGATACTTGATATAACTTCAGTTTTCTTAAATTTAGTGAGAGTTTGTTTTGTTGCCTAACATGTAATCTATCCTGGAGAATGTTCCATGTGCACTTGAAATGAATGTGTACTCTACTGCTTTTTGATAGAATGGTCTATATATGTGTATAAAATCCATTTGGTCTAATGTGTTATTTGAGGCCAGTGTTTCTTTATTAATTTTCTATCTGGATGATTTGTCCATTGATTTAAGTGGGGCTGTTAAAGGCCCTTACTATTATTGTGTTGCTGTCAATTTCTCCCTTTGTGTCTGTTAATATATGCTTTATGTATTTAGGTGCTCTTATGTTGAGTGCATGTATATTTTAAATTGTTATGTTTTCTTCTTGGATTGATCACTTGATTATTAGGTAATATCCTTCTTTATCTCTTGTTACAGTCTTTGTTGTAAAGTCATTTTGTCTAATATAAATATTGCTACCCTGGCTTTCTTTTCATTTTCATTTGCATGGAATACCTTTTCCATCCACTACTTTCAGCCTGTGTGTATTTTTAGATGTGAAGTGAGTCTCTTGTAAGGCAGCATATATATGGATCATGTTTTTGTATCCATTCAGCCACTCTGTGAAATTTTTTTTCAATTTGAAAACAGTCACTGTTTATTAACTGACTAGATTACAAAAATAATCATGGTAGATACCTTAGTTCATCCTTCTAATAAGCCTGTTGATCTGGTCTTTCCTGTTGCCAGCATCTCCACCTTCTACAAAATGGGTAGTCTTTTTCTTCATTCTGCCTCATGGAGAAGACAATTTGAAGGGCCACAGAAGTTGTTTACTTCTTTGAAAAGTTTTCCAACAGTATAGATCTCATGAATCAGATCCTCCATGCAGATGATGCCATGTTTGCCAAGAGATCAAGCAATCAACACATTATACATCAGGGCAATTTGCTTCTTGTTGATTTTACCAAAACCATGCTTGTAGATCAATTCATTTACTGACTTCGGTTTTGTGTACCCCCATGCAATGTATGGTTCCACAATTCTCAGCATGTTAATTGAAGCCTTGTTGAGCTTTACAAAGGTGCCATTGAAGATCTGACAGAGGTGAAAGAGCTGCAACACCTTTCAAACTTTTGGGCTCACACCATTGATACCTCTGATACTGATGACAAATGCCAATTTTGATTCTGTGGGTACCTGGAAGTTGCCGGCTTTTCTTGCCATCCTAGCCATTCAAATCTCAGTCTGCCTGTATTCCTTGTGATAGTGCTTAGCTTTTTCATAGATAAGCTTCCTCCTTGCCTTTCAAAACATCTTTTGGGCAGATTTCTTTCTTAGGCTCTTGATCTTAAGCTCTGTGAAATTCTTTCACTTTTTCTTTTTTTAAAAAAAATATTTATTCATGTGTTCATTCATTTATTTATTCATTCATTTATTTATTTATTTATTTGGCTGGATCGGGTCTTAGTTGCAGCATGTGGGATCTCCATTGCGGCATGTGGGATCTTTCATTGTGGCGCACAGCCTTCTCTCTAGTTGTGGCACATGGGCTCCAGAGTGCCCAGGCTCAGTAGTTGCAGTGTGCAGGCTCTCTAGTTGTGGCATGCGGGCTCCAGAGCACATGGGCTCAGTAGTTGCAACACATGGGCTCTCTAGTTGTGGTGCACAGGCTGTAGAGTGTGCAGGCTTAGTTGCCCTGTGGCATGTACGATCTTAGTTCCCCAACCAGGGATTGAACCTGTGTCCCCTGCATTGGAAGGCATTCTTAACCACTGGACCACCAGGGAAGTCCCATCTTTCACTTTTTCTTAAGGGTTTCTGGCACAGCAGAAACCTTCTTTTTCTTCTCTTCTGCACCCTCCATGGTTCCAGCCAGGAAAGAGCACCGTATGACTTTTGATTGGAGTGTCTAGTCCATTTACAGTTAAAGTAATTATTGATAGGTATGTACTTATTGCCAATTTGTTAATTATTTGGGGGTTGTCTTGTAGTTCTTTCTGTTCCTTTCTTCTTCTTTTGTTCTCTTCCCTTCTGATTTGATGACTATCTTTAGATTATGTTTGGATTATTTTCTCTTTTTTGTGTGTGTATCTTTTATAGATTTTTGGTTTGTAGTTACCATAAGGTTTATATATAGCAATCTCTCTGTATATATATATATATATATGTGTGTGTGTGTGTGTGTGTGTGTGTGTGTGATTATTTTAAGTTGATTATCTCTTAATTTCAAACTCATTTCAACAAACCTACATTTTTACTCCCCTCACCCATGATTGCTGTTTTTGACATCATATTTTATACATTTGTGTTTTGTGTATCCCTTAACTACTCATTGCAGCTATAGATGATTTTACTACCTTTGTCTTTTAACCTTCCTACTAACTTTATATGTGGTTGATTTACTACCTTTACTGTACATTTGCCTTTACTGATGAGCTTTTTCCTTTTGTAATTTTCACATTTGTAGTTGTGTCCTTTCCTTTTTCACTTACAAAAGTTCCTGTAATATTTCTTATAAAGCTGATTTGGTGGTGCTGAACTCTTAAATTTTGCTTGTCTGTAAAACTTTTGATCTCTCCATCAAATCTGAATGAAAGCCTTTCCAGATAGAGTATTCTTGGTTTTAGATTTTTCCCTTTCATTGCTTTAAATATATTGTGCCATCCACTTCTAGCCTTCAGAGTTTCTGCTGAAAAGTCAGATCATAGCCTTATGAGAGTTCCCTTGTATGTAATTTGTATGTAATTTGCTGTTTTTAATATCCTCTCTTTAACTTTTGCCACTTTAATTACAGTATGTCTTGGTTTGGTCCTCTTTGGGTTGATCCTGTGTGGGACTCTCTGTGCTTCCTGGACCTGGATATCTGTTTTCTTTCGTAGGTTAGGGAAGTTTTCAGCTATTATGTTCAAATATGTTCTCTGCCCCTTTCTTTCTCTCTTCTGGGATCCCTATAATGTGAATGTTAGTATGCTTGATGTCCCAGAGATTTCTTAAACTGTCCTAATTTCTTTTTGTTGTTTTTTTCTTTTTTTCTGTTCAGCTTCAGTGATTTCTACTACTCTGCCTTCCAGCTTAATGATCCATTCTTATTCCTCTGTATCTTATAATCTATATTGATTCCTTCTAGTGTCGTTTTTCATTTCAATTTTGTATTCTGCAGCTCTTTTTGCTTCTTCTTTATATTTTCTAACTTTTTGTTAAACTTCTCACTGTATTCATTCTTCTCTGAGTCTCTGATAATCTTTATAATCATTACCATCTCCATTTTATGTAGTTCTTCTGGGGGTTTGTCTTATTCCTTCCTTTGAAATATGTTCCTCTGTCATCTCTTTTTACCTAATTTGCTGACTTTATTCCTATGTATCTCGTAGGTTGGTTACATTTCCCAACTTGGAGAAGTGGCCTTTTGTAGGAGACATCCTATGCATCTTAGCAGTCATCAGAGCTATATTCTCTAGTGGTACTCCCTATTTGGAATGTGTG
Source organism: Globicephala melas (assembly GCF_963455315.2). Classification (NCBI taxonomy): domain Eukaryota; kingdom Metazoa; phylum Chordata; class Mammalia; order Artiodactyla; family Delphinidae; genus Globicephala; species Globicephala melas. The sequence continues at coordinate 69,406,851 of NC_083316.1, read as the reverse complement.
GGTCCCTCTGTTGTGGCTGGCTGACTACTGTTTGCAGTCTGGTAGGCATGGCTGGCCCCTGGTCCAGTTGGTAGCCAGCCCTGCCTTGTGCAAAGGCTACTGGCCACTGGTTGGCAGGGCTGGGTCATGAGGTAGCTGGCTATGGAACCCTGGGGGAACCCAGGACTAGTGCTGGCCCACTGGTAGGCAGAATCAGGTTCTGGGGTGGGTGGTTGTGAGGCCAGGATTCCCAGATCTAGTGTCGGCCTGCTGGTGCATGGGGTCAATTCCTAATATGACTAGCTACAGGTTCTAGCGTGTCCCAAAGCTGGTACTGGCCCATTGGTAAATAGGGCGGGATCCTAGGCAGCTGGCTGAGGGGTCAAAGGTATCTCAGAGCTAGTGTTGGCCTGCTGTTTGGTAGGGCCAGGACCCATGGCATCCTGGGTCTGGTGCCAGCTTGCTGGTGGGTTGGCTGGGTCCTGACAAGGGAGGGTGAAGGGCTGTGGTTGTCCTGGGGTTGCTGTCTACCTGCTGATGGGTGGTGTCAGGGCCCAGGAGATCCTGGGCCTGGTACCTGCCCACCAATGGGTGAAGCCAAGTCCTGGTGTTAGTGCCAGCCCACTGGCAGGCAGAGCTGGATCCTAGGGTCTCTGGCTGCAGGCCCTGGGGGTCCTAGAGCTGGTGTTGGCCCTCTTGTGGGTGAGACCTATTCCTGACATGGCTGGCTGCAGGATGCAGGGTGTTCCAAAGCTTGTGTCAGCCTGTTAGCGGTTGAGGCTGAATCCTGGGATGGCTGGCTGAGGGGTCCAAGGTATCTCAGAGTTGGTGTTGGCCTGATGGTGAGCAGGACTGGAGCCTAGGTGGTCCCAGGGTTGATGCCACCCTGCTGGTGGATGGGCTGAGTCCTGTCATGACAGGCTGTGGGGTTGCAGTTGTCCTGGTGTCCACCTGCTCATTGGTGGGGCTGGGGCCCAGGGGGTCCTAGGGCTAATTTCTATCCACTGGTGGGTGAGGCTGGTCCTGAGGCTAGTGCCAGCTCGCTGGTGGATATGGCCAGGGAGCAGGGGGTCCTAGGGGTGGTGCCTGCCCACTGGTGGGCAGAGCTGGGTCCTGAGGTCTCTGGCTGCAGGGCCCTGGGGGTTCTGGGGCTAGTGCTGTTGCACTGGTATGTGCTGCTGGGTCTTGGTCCCTATGGTGAACAGGGCTATGTCCTGGGGCAGCTGTGGGCTCAGGGGGTCTTAAGGCAGAAGGCCTGTTGGTAGATGGTGCTGTGTTTCTAGCTGCTTGGCCTGAGGCATCTGAGTACTGGTGCCAACAGGCTGGTGGGCAGAGTTGGGTCCTAGTATTAACCTAGAGGGAGGATTCCAAAATGACGCTTACCAGCAAGAGAGTCCACATGGTGGAACAAGCTCCCAAAAATAGCTGCCACCGGTGTCATGTCCCCAAGGTGAGCTCCAGTTGCCTCCTGCCTGTCTGGAAGGCTCTCCATGATGAAAAGGTAGGTCTGACCCAGGATCCTTTCAAATTACTGCTTCTACCTTGGATCCTGGAGCACGTGAGATTTCTCTATTTCCCACAGCCCTCTATGTCTCCAAAAGTAAGTCCATCTGGCCTTCAAAGCCAAACGTTCTGGGGGCTTGTCGTCCTGGTGAAGCACCCCTGGGCTGCAGAGACCCATTGCTCCTTGGGGAAAACATCTGCAGTTTTGATTGTCCTCCTGTTTGTGTATCGCCCACTCGAGGGTATGGGTCTTAACCCCTACCTGTCTCATCATTGTGTTTCCTTCTTTATATCTTTAGTTGTATAATAGAAGATCTTTTCTGCTAGATTCCAGTATCATTCATCAACAGTTGCTCTGTAAATAGTTGTAATTTTGGTGTGACTATGAGAGGAGGTGAGCTCAAGGTCTTCCTGCTCTGCCATCTTGCCAGGCACCTATGAGACTATTTTAAATTTGTATTTAAAGCTCTTATTATAATCTTTATTTAAAGATAAATTCTTACCAATAACATTCCCTTTGCTGTATTTCACTTTCCTATAAAATAATCTGGTCTCACTTTGTGGTTTTGGTCCATCTTTTGATATAGCGACAATGTTAAGATAGAGTCAAGTTTTAAGGATGCAAAAAATTAAGAAATAACTTGAACAGTACTTCATAAACCTAAGAAGTTGATGACTCACTAGCTATTTGCAGAACAATTTTGTTTTAAAGAAGAAAGGAAGAACCTCCCTCCAGAGTTCCAAGTTCCTGATGCATATCTATAAAGTAAAAGTTGCTTTTGTAGATAGTAGGCTGAGAAATAATTTCCGGGCAGTCAAGTGCTATAACCCACAACGGTACATCTTTGTCAAAGAATGAAAATTCTATCTATAAGAAAAATTATTACAGCTATTGTGTGTTTTGTCCACAAGAGAAAATAAAGTTATAGAACCTCAAGTCATAAATACATGGATCATAGCTTGTGAGCTTTGTAACGTTTTATCAGCTATAAAAGAAGTCTAGTGAAGCTAAACATGTGTTTTTTGGTTACTCTTTTATGGTATCCTCAAACTGTTATCTGTCAGTAGCCAAACAAAACTATTCATGCTAACCAGCAGTGAGAATGTTCAACTTGTTTATCAAGAGAGAAATATTTTATTGCTTATGTTTTCCACACTGAAGCCAACTGATAAGCTTTAAAAGACGAAATCCACTCATGCTAAGAATATGATAGAAATTATCTTTAGGCTTAAAGTTCCTTCTTGGTAGAGGCATAAAGAATAAAATTTTCAAAATGTATCTTTTACATTATGCTAGGGTTTGCATTTCTATACATTTAGCAAATAAAGAAAAGTCAAAAAAGTTTTCAAACTGTGTTGATGGATAAAAACAAATAATGTATATCCCTGTCATTTTTATTTGGCTATAGGGCTACTACCCTCACAAGTCTGACTTAAACTATAATCACAGCTTTGCCCCTAACCCACCGTGTATCTTTTGGGTAGTCACTTCATATCTCTGTTTCTTCCATGTATATCTGACAAGATGAAGGAATTAAAGTAGACAATAAATAAAGGTCTTCTTAAAAACATATATATTTTAAAGTTAAGGTCAGATGGTTTCTGATTCCACATTCAGGCTTATGAATATCCTGTACATTATAAATGATTCCTAGTTAGGATACATCTCACTGTCTTCACCCTAACTGGACACCCATTTCCTTTTTGTTTTTTCCTTTCTTCTACCCTCTCCCTTTCAATATAGCATTGAAAGTTCTCTGCAGTGGAAATCATTCTTCCTTCTTTTTCATAACCTCCACTAGCTGTTCAACTAACAAAAAGACTGAATGGCTTCTGACTGTTGATATATTTTTATGCTTATGACTGCATATATACCTCCTCCTCTTTCTAAAGTTTCAGATTTAACAGGAATACTTAGCAATAGGTACAAAAACTTAGTGGTGTCTTTATTCTAACATTGATAGAATAATTGATTATCCATGTGGAAGGAAAATGCAATTAGGTTTCTACCTTACGCCATATGCAGAAGTCCATTACTGAAGAGATAAACATAAGTGTGAAGGATAAACCATAAACATTTTAGAGAAAATATATTTGTGACATCATAGGAAAGAATTTCTTAAGACATAAAAAGAAATATCCATAAGATAAAAAGTTTAGGAGAAAACTATGACCTCAGGATTGGGAAGAATTTTTCAAGCAATGCACAAAAAATAATAATTATAAAGGAAGAGACTGCTAAGTTTAACCACATTAAAATTAAGAATCTCTGTTCATCAAAATACACATAAAGGAAATAAAAAGATACTACAAACTGAAATAAGATATTTTCAACAAGTAGGCAGAAAAGATTAGAAAATAGGTACAGAAAAACTCTTGTAAATAAAGACAAAAGAAGATTCAGAAGAAAAATGGACCAAAAAAAAAAAAAAAAGAAAACAGGTATTTCATAGAAGAGAAAACATGTATATCTCATAAACATAATAAAAGAGGTTCATAACAATTATTAGTTGTTAGGAAAATGTAAATTATAAATAATTTGCTATCATTTGACATCATAACATCATTGGCATAAATTTACAAGCCTGACAATGTCATGTATTGGCCACAGTACAAAACATCAAAGGGATCTTAGACACTGTTGGTGTGAACATAAACTGGCACTACTACTCTGAAAACAATTTGGTAACTCTCTTGTTCTGGTGAGTAATCACATTCCTTATAACCCAGCAATTCCACTCCTGGGTACAGAGCATCTGTCTTACACACATGAAAGAAATACGTACAACAAGAGCAGCATAATTAATAACAAAAGACCTGGAAACAAGTTAAATGCTCTCAATAGGAGAATGAATAGATGTGTATATGTATAGTCGCTTAGTGGAATATTATGCCGTAGTGAAATGAATGAACCTTACCTACTTGCTTCAGTATGGATAAATCTTAGAGAAATACTGTTTAGAGGGAAAAATCATATAAAACTATATACCAAATGATGCTATTTTTATAAAGCTCAAAAAAGCACAATGTATTGCTTAATTATACATTTATATGTGATAAATCTGTTAAAAAGCAAGTAGTTGGTAAACAAAATTCAGGATAGTATTTACTTCTTGAGGGGAAAGAGGAAGATAGGAGAAGAAGGAGAACGCAGGTGGTTTCAAAGGTATCTATAATGCTCTAATTGTTAAGCTGAAGTGTGATTTCATTGCTGTTTATTTATTTACATGTATCAAATACTTTGTAACTAAAAATTTAGAGATAAATATGTGTTATGGGCTGAACTGTGTCCCTACCCCCAAATTCATGTGTTGAAATCCTAACCCCAAGTACCTCAGAATGTGAATATATTTGGAGATGGGGTTGTAAAAGAGATAATTAAATCAAATGAGATCATTTGGAGCCCTAATCTAATATGCCTGGTGTCCTTATAGGAAAAGGAGATTTGGACACAGACATGTACAGAGGGAAGAACATGTGAATACACGGGGGAAAGGTAGATCTATGAGCCAAGGAGAGAGGCCTCAGAAGACACCAACAATGCCGACACCTTGGTCTTGGACTTCTGGCCCCCAAAACAGTGAGAAAATACATTTCTGTTGTTTAAGTCACACAGTCTTTGGTATTTTGTTATAGTAGCCTCAGCTAACTAGTACAGTGTGATTCCAGAAAACAGGATAAATTAAATTACATCTACTACTTAATATTTTAAGTTATTCACAAGCTTAATTCATTTCTGTTAACTGGGAACCGAGGCATCATTGTGATGTGTTTCCATTAGGAAATATATTCCAGGTTTAAAACAACTGATTTATAAATTAGCCCTTTAGTTACAATCCATTCACGCAGTGGGACTCAGGCTTTCTCATCTCAGCTTTCTTCTGAGGGGCTAAGTTCTTTAGTCATTTTGTTACTCAACCTTGATTTTCTTTAAAAAGTACCTACTTTTTTATGGGAATGGTGATATTTGGTTCTTTCACAAAACTGAGCCCCAAACAAGGACTTGAGTACAGATGATTTATTTGGGAGGTGATACCCAGAAGCAGGAGTGAGGGGGCTGGAGAGTGAGACAGGGAAAAAGACAAAGCCAGTAAAGGGTGCGGTAGTGAGCTATTAATGTTGTGGACAGCTGTGGTTCTGTACAGTTAGGGACTCTCTGAGCCCCCATGACCTTAGAACTTCCCTCCACATATGATGGAGGGAAGATGATGGCTGAGGCTTGTCCATCACCTCCACTAGTCGAGGTTTGCTCCCAGAGGTGTTAATTCCCCTGCAATTCCACACTGCCCTGCTCCTGGCTGAATGGTCCTTTGCTTGCAAAAATCCTAAACTATAAAAGCAGAGAGACCTGGTAGGCACTTGAGTTAGGGCTGTGGTGCTATGCATAGAAACTATCCACCATAGCTTGTTGCTTAAGTTAGAGGCAGGCTGAGGGGATGTGACATGGGGGCACAAAAGGCATCCGTCACCAATACATATCTCAACAATCTAAAACCAGTGTCTGTCCTGAGACCATAAAACTCATAGAAGAGAACATAGGAAGAACACTCATAGATATAAATTGTAGCAATATTTTTTGGATCTGTCTCCTAAGGCAAAATAAATAAAAGCAAAAATAAACAAATGGGACCTAATTAAAATTAAAAGCTTTGCACAACAAAGGAAATCATCCACGAAATGAAAAGACAACCTACTGAATGGGAGAAAATATTTGCAAATGATATGACCAACAAGGGACTAATATCCAAAATATATAAACAGCTCATACAACTCAATAACAACAACCAAAAAGCCTAATCAAAAAATGGGCAGAAGACCTAAATAGACATTTTTCCAAAGAAGACATACAGCTGGCTAACAGCTGGAAACACATCACAATGATGGCTAGGTTCCCAGTTACATGAAAATATGCTCACTGTTGCTAATTATCAGAGAAATTCAAATCAAAACAACAATGAGATGTCATCTCACACCTGTCAGAATGGCTATCATCAAAAAGTCTACAAATCACAAACATTGGAGAGGATATTGAGAAAAGGGAACCCTTGTATGGGTTGGTGGGAATGTAAATTGAGGCAGCCACTGTGGAAAACAATATGGAGGTTTCTCAAAAAACTAAAAATAGAACAACCATATGACCCAGCAGTTCCACTCCTGGGTATATATCCAGAAAAAATGAAAACATACATGATTTGAAAAGATACATGCACCCCAATGTTCATAGCAACACTACTTACAAAAGCCAGGATATGGAAGTGTTCATCAAGTGTCCATCAATAGACAAATGGATAAAAAGATGTGGTATATAAATATATATATGCACACACATATATATATACATAAATACTATGGGATATTACTCAGCCATAAAAAAGAATGAAGTTCTGCCGTTTGTAGCAACATCAATGGACCTAGAGAATATTATGCTTAGTGAAATAAGTCAGACAGAGAAAGACAACTATTATATCACTTATATGTGGAATCTAAATATAATACGAACGAATGTATATAGCAAAACAGAAACAGATTCACAGATATAGAAACAAACTAGTGGTTACCAAAGGTGAGAGGGAACGGGAGAGGGGCAAGTTAGGGTTATGGGATTAAGAGATACGAACTACTGTGTATAAGATAGATAACCGGCAAGGATATATTGTGCAGTACAGGGAATCATAGCTATTATCTTGTATTAACTTTTATGGAGTATAATCTGTAAAAATACTGAATCACTGTGCTGTACACCTGAAACTAATATAATATTGCAAATCAACTATATTTCAATAGAAAGGGAGGGAGGGAGGGAAGGAGGAAGGAAAAAAAGAGAAAAGAAAAAAAGTATGCTGTGGCAAGAAGTGTCTTAGCCTATTGCAGGAAAAATGACATTATTGCGGGAGCAAAAAAGAATCCCAAATATTAGGGCCATGATACCAGCAAGGAAGATGAATTATAAAAATAAATCAATACCTACCTGCCTGCTGTCTAGCCAAGATGCAGTAAAGATGCAAAAAGCTCACAAGTTATAACTTAGGTATAATCAAGCCATAGAATAATTAGAATAAGACCAATTGAATACTTACCAAATTTTGGGAGAGGGGTAGAGCGAGTTCAAGCTAAACTTATAAGTAGTATAAGAAATCTCTAAGAAAATTATCTACAGATCTGATATAGATAACATAAAAACAAAGTATCAGCAATAAAATATAAAGCCAAAATTTACTGGATAAAAAATTGCCTGTGTTTGTTACTGATAATAACATCAAATTCTAATTCATATTATTTTAACTAAGCTCCTTTCCCATTTGATATAAATAAATTATTTTCCTTTTGCTGGCTAAACCTTAATGTGGTAGAACTTTTTTCCATGCAGAACAGAATCTTTGAAAATGCATAGACATATATCACTACTTCTAGATCAATTTTTTCCTGTGTTCTCGTAAGTGTCTTGCCTTTGCTAGCATTTTCTCTACCTAAATGCCTCCTCCTTTTTTGTAAGACTAAATTCGTTCCATTCATCAAGGCCCAGCTCAAATCTACTTCCCCTGAGAAGTTGCTCTGTCTACTTACCTGACAATACCAGCTCCTACCCTTGAAGCTGATCTCCCTTCTTCAGATCTCTCAAAATTCTTGGGCCTCCATTATAGCTATTTATGGTCTTTTTCCACCCACTACATTATAAATCCTTAAATGTAGAATTCACATCCGATTTGTCTTTGAGTTCCTACTTCATCTAAGACAAGCAATTTGCTCATAGTAGGAATTCTAAAATATATCTATTGGCTCAGTAAATTAAATAAATGATGGTATACCGGTAATGTACCACCAGTTTTTTGTTGCTCTTGCTTCTATATCTCATAAGCCACTTTCATCCCTGTAGAAATCTAGTTCTTCTATTAGTCTGATCCATTTTATAATAGATAATTTTTCACTCGAACTCACAAATTGGTTACTGTTAATTGTTGACAATTTGGACTTGTTCAAGTTGTCTAATGAGAATAGGTTCTCAGAAATCTCATTGGGCTGTTGATAGAATTAATAAATGGTAAGAGGCAGAATCGCCAAATGAAACACTTGTCTCGAATTTTTTTGAAAATAGAAAGCTTATAAATGAGTTTGTGAGCTCACATAATAGTTCCTTATTTATTCCAAATATCTTTGTAATTATGATATCCATGGAAATTATTAAAAATTGACTTGTAATTCCTGCTAGCCAGTCTTTCTAAAAATGATTTCTAAATATTACAGCAAATTGGGAGAAAAGGACATTTTCTTCACTCAGCCCATTGGCAGAGATAAACCATTCATACCCTTTCTTTCTCTATTTCTTCTCTGTAATGTCATTCAGAAGAAGGCAAGTATATCTCTGTAATTTAGGAGACTGGAATGAAACCTCCTTTAGAAAACCTCATGGTTTCCTCAGTTTAGTCACTCAGTCCACAGTGTATATTTACATCCCCCAAATTTTGGTTATAATGAAATTCAGCAAAGAGCTGGTTTCTGTAAGATATTCTCAGTTCAATTATTCTAATACAACAAGCTGATATACTAAATCTGCAAAGAATTTTTTTCCAAGAATATCTTATGGGATTAACAGAATTAGCTAAATTTGTCAGTGCTTTCTAATCTCTGAAATCATATTATCATCAACTTAATTAATGTCTCTGGGAAGAAGCTTGGAAAAGTTCTTATGATTATTGATTATTTAAACATTTTTTCAGGAGCACCTAGTATTTGAATCCAGAAAACACTGTCAATCTATTAACTTTTCCAAACAGCTCAAGAGATAGATTTTTTTAATCTTACTTATAGGATCAGCATTTTAACTTTTAAGGAACTGAACCTCAAATGACTTGGGTGATATTTTATGTTCTAGACCTGTGCTGTCCCATATGGTAACCACTAGCCACATGTGGCTGTTGAACACTAGAAATAGGGCTGGGCCAAACTGAGATGTGCTTAAATGTAAAATACAAGTCAGATGTTGAAGACTGAGGATGAAAAATATAATGTAAAATCTCACTAGTAACTTTTATATTGGTTTTATATGGAGATTATAATATTTTAGATGTTTGCTTAAATAATATATTATTAACATTAATCTCACCTGTTCTCCCTTTTTATAAAAGCAACTATTAGAAAGTTTAAAATTTCACACGTAGCTTGTATTTGTGACTTGGGTTATATTTCTGTACAGTATAGAAATATAACCCAAGCATTGGTAGCATTGTCCTATACTTTTACCCAGTTTAGCGCAAATTAGAATTTTTTTCAGGAATGTATAACTATTCAGTACTTCAGATTTTACCGGTTATTAATAATAAGTCAGGAAATTTAAGAAAGTAATGGATAACGACTGATTTTTCAAAGATGGGTCAGCGTTTGAGAGGTAGTATTTTAAAAAGTGACCATTTCTTTCAACAATAGTTAGTTGTTTTTAGATATAATGACAGTTTTTTGACTTTAGGCTGTGTGCAATACTCTGATACCAAAATTATACCTGGTTGTGTGGGATGATACTAGATAGATAGATAGATAGATAGATAGGTAGGTAGATAGGTAAATGTAAAGTGCTGACCAGCAAATATGGAGAGCATTATTCGGCACACTCCTTCCCATTTAATTAATATTTAATCAGCAATGACTAATAATCACATCAAAATGTTAATAAACTAATGTCAAGATACCAATAAAATAAATGCAGAATTCAGAAAAGAATAATTTAAAGACTTTTTTTAAAACACTATAAAGAACTAGAATGAAGTTATTAATTTAGAGTGACTTTCTTGCCTTTCTTATCATATCATTTCATCTACAGATTGTTTTTGGCCACTGGTGTAGAAAGGATAATTTTGAAATGTTAAGAGATATAATTAGAGTTCTCTTATAATTTTTAAAAAATCTGGTATTTTTGCAAATTCTTTACCTGCTTTGTCTTTGAAAGAGAAAACTATTTCTCAGCTTCACGTCATGAAAAGCGCAAAAGCAGTGACACACTAATAGAAAGGAGATACTTTGGGAGGTGTCTATTAACATAGAAAAAGTATATGGCACACTGGTCAAATATCCAAATTCTTTTTAAACTGTGCTGGTTTGCTGTAGTTCCATCCACTAGAAATGATTCAGAATCAGATACATAGCATTCAGGTCCTCTGTGTTATTTAAAGCAGAGGAAAAGAGACATGCGTAGTGGGTAAGTAGTGTGGCTCCCCTCGCATGCTTATTGTTGCCAGGGAAACCACTTTCTTCTAATCCTTGTGTTCGGCCTGTCCATCCCAGTATCTGGCATCATTGCCTCTCAAGAAGGGCAACGTCACAGCATGGCATAAGAACAGGAAACAAAAAGGACAGAAACCGGTACATTATCCTGCTACACACAAATGTTTCTCAGAAAATCTGCATGGTAGTGACTTCTGGGAAACGAAAAACAGAATCAGTCCTCTGAAGCTGCTACATGTACATGTGCTAGTGGCTACAAGTTACCACATTCACACATTCAAGCATGCAAAAACACCAATTTCCAAGTCAGACTTGTGATTGAAGAAGAGAATATCATGTGTCAGGCCCGGACAGGACAGGGCTTGGCAGATCAGAGTCCCAGGGCTTTCTGGGTCAGTATGGAGCCCTGTGATCTTTCTGAGAGGCAGAGTCCCTGGCAGGCAGTGTGATCAGTGAAGGGACTTTATGGGAGTAGACTCTAAAAACCAGTAGAAGAAGTACTGAGATTCCTTGGGTCCTGGGGTCAGGCTGAGTTATGAAACAAGCCAGCTAGCCAAACGAGAGCATCGTGAGTAAATAAAAAGAAAGCTGATATGTGCTAGTAAAAGAACCATACGTCATGAAGGTAACTATTATTATAAATCCAATATTGGCTTCCTCTTGGACCCCTTAGCAACACACTCAAAGACCCAAACTGGTTCTACGAAACAAACAAAAACCAAAACTCTAAAAAATGATAATACACAGTAACTACTTTGGATGAATACAGTTAAAAGCACAGTTCTGTTATCACCTGTGCATCTATAAGACGCCAAATAATCAATTCCTCTACTGCTTTTTGTTTTTGTTTTACTCTGGTTTTCTAGCATTTATTGCTGTGTTCTGCAAACATCCATTAAATTGAATTGAATGTACAAAATTAGTGTGGCAGAGGGCAAGCAATGTTTACCAAATTCTGAAGTCAGTGGTGCTATAGAAAAGCTGTAGCCATAGTAAATAATTATGTAAGTAGCTCACCTACAGGATTCAAAAAAAAAAATTTAATCTGAAAGAACCATAAAAACCAAAAGTTGCTTATGTGAACCAGATGTAGTCATGGGTACAGCTTGGTAAAAGACACTATTCAGTCAGTCAGCTTCCTTTATTCTTTTATAAACCTGGAACTTCATCTCATACTGCACTTACTGCCTTATAACATATATATATATATATATATACTTGTGTCTTCTTGAATGATAATAGACAGTGGTCCCTGAACATTGCTACTATGCAGAGTACCTTAGAAGACCTCCCCAGATAACTATACTAACTTAAAGTTTGTTTCGCTTAGGCTCTCAAGAGTGACCTTCTATGCAAACCTACATCCCAAGATGTAATAGTAACCTATCAAATTTACAAAAACAGAAGCAAGTTGTCTCCAAATCTTTGTCAGCCCAGTCAGAACCAAAATTCATCCATCAGTTTCTTGACTGCTCTTATAGGCAGTCTCACAAAACAGAGGTGCCCTCAAAGTTTCCTCCTGTAGACATCTCCAAATTATCTTCTGGAACTCCCTTTTTACATGTTTTTCTCATCATCTTTGAGAGTTTTAGATATACTTGAGGTCTCCGAGAGATAAATCCAAATTTATTTTTAAATGATTATGAACAGGAAAGTAATAAATTTCTATTGACTGTACTAATTTTAATTCCCTTTTTTTCTAGATAAAGATTATCTTCCCAGTAACCCAGTACTAAATACAGGATTCCCTTCCTGAAAATCTGAGAAATTAGTTGCAAATGTAATAAATACCCAATTCCCATGTAATGTAGGAGCTACTTAGTCATGCATGCCAATAGAGAGAGAGAGAAAAAAAGAGGCAGGTAACATTCAAAAGTGTCTGTCTAAATCTGACCTGTTTCTGCTCCCCAAAATGTAGCTTTAATATCACAGCACCAAAGAGAGAGCCATATGCAACACAAGCTACAAAGTTGTCTGCCTTTATTTTAATCCATAATCTGATGCAAGTGTACAGCCCTTTGTGATGATGTCTTCCTCCTACCCATAATATTCCTAATATGAGTATAATCTTATCATTTTAATGTTAGGCACAAACCACAAACAAGATTTAGGAACTTTGTTCTGATAACCACCCATCATAAGGCATCAACTCTGTGCTTGACCAATCAGGGCATTGACAAGTTGCAAAGGGTTGAATTACCTTTGTGGTTTGTTTGATTGGTTCAAAAGTCAGTCACCAATGCCTAAAACAGAGCTAATCACAGAGTCAGCATATGTGATTATATAATGTTTGATAGTTTACATAACCTCCAGTGGGACAAGCATTTATGAGTGAAATGTGTACCCTTTCCTTCACCATCTCGTGCCCCACGCCAATCCCCAGTGAAAATGCATTTGGTCACATCCCATTTAGCTTCCCCTGCTCCCTGCTGTCCGAGAGAAAGAGGTCTAAATCCACTCAGTCAAGTCTTGAGGGAAACAGTAAAAGACAAACTACCTTTCACAGGAGGCTGACAGTGGTGGGAGGTAGTGAAGTGTCTGGTGGGTTCCTTGTAGGAAAGCACAGTAGGATGGACAGTAAACTCAGGGAGCATAAGAGGCTGGAGGGGAGAAGGGATGTGTAAGAAGATTGGAATCCCTGTTTAGGATGTTCTTGAAATGCTACACCAATGCAAGAGTAGACCCTTTGGGTCTCAGTTTTCCAAGTATTATGTAACAGTAAATATCCATGATATTCAGGTCATCAATTTCTTTAGATGAAGTTTCTCAAACCCAGTGTTTCCTTTGGGGGAAAAAAAGGCTAAAGAAAATGATAAAACAATTCTATAACTTGGAAGACTGTAGTAGCATCATGTTCATGTGTGACAATCAAGTATGCCTTGTCTCCTGGTGAACTGGAAGCCTGTGTATTGTGTCTAAAATCATCCTCGCACACCCAACCACAGCCTGGGCAGCAGCCGCAGTTACCTGACATGAGAGTTTCCACCAGCCTCTCCTTGCCTTTTACACTTTTCTTTCTCTCCAAGTAGCCCAGAGCCACATTTTAATAAGTGACCTTCAACGATCTGAATAATTTCTTCAGTACATGGGTACATTCAAAAGCCTTGGAGCATTTAGCTGTAATAAGTAGTCCTAGCAAACATATGGTCTTATGAAGCCTTTGAAGTCTCTAAAACTTCCCTTAAATAGCCTCAATTGAAGGTTTGGGCTAGATGATTTACAGAGCCCCTTGCAAAGCAAAAATCCTGTGATTTGGGATCAGCAGAACCAGCTGGATATTACAGCTTACTGTCGTTAATATGGCTTTCCCATCTTTAAGAATATTTTTGGATCCAAAACAGGCTGCCTGAATTGTTCAGCTATTGACTATTAATTAATGTCCAGTGTGCACTGGGCTACCAACAAAATCAAATCAGGCAGAGATTTGTATTCTCATTCCCTTAAAGAATGATCTGATAAAAATTTTCCATTAAATGCAATTAGGAAACATTGTACAGTACTGCAAAGATGAAGATGTTTTTTGTGACCCTGGATTACTTGTCATCTAGCAGACTCAGGGTGTCTGAGTCTTAAATTTTTTCTTCAGCAAACTCCTGTACTTTACTTATAACTCATACCTTCCATATCTATTTCGGCAACTTTATATTCAAGTGTGAAAATAATATAATAAAATGTTCTTAATATTTCATTTTTCAGTTAGGGATGTAAAATATCAGAGAAACCTTCTCTGGTTGGTCGATGAATCAGATTTCTAACCATATATGTTCTGAATACCAGTTCTTGAAATCTTCAAGGACTTTTTATACTGATTACTGCCTTTTAAAATAATGATTACGTATTTAATCATGTATGGCATCTACGGCATGATTTTTGGAGAAATAAAATTTTAAAGCACAATCACAAACAATAAATACATAAATAATCATCATCAACAGATAGCATAGAAATTAATATAAAATTAAACGATAAAAATCAGTTACTGAGGGCTTCCCTGGTGGCGCAGTGGTTGAGAGTCCGCCTGCCGATGCAGGGGATGCGGGTTTATGCCCCGGTCCGGGAGGATCCCACATGCCGCGGAGCGGCTGGGCCCGTGAGCCGTGGCCGCTGAGCCCGTGCGTCTGGAGCCTGTGCTCCGCAGCGGGAGATGCCACAACAGTGAGAGGCCCGCATACCATAAAATAAAATTAAAAAAACAAATCAGTTACTGAATAACCAATTCCTGACTGGCAAAATTGACTGTTCAGTCGATCAAATTTACCAAAAACTTGCTTTAAGAAATATTCTTTTAGAATATATTTAATGAAAATGAATTTTTTATACATCTACTGAATCAATCTTTTTTCCCCCTAACATTTATGGAGGACTTACAATTTGTCAGGCAGTATTTTGATTACTTAATATAAATTAATCTATATACTCTTCACAACTATCCTATAAGTTATATTCTATTATTATCCCCATTTTTAGAGAAGAAAACAGAGGCACAGTCCCGTTGAGTAACGTTCCCAAGGTTACACAGCCAAAGCTGCAGAGTTGGACATACTATGCCATTCTGGCTCATAAAATGACATTCACAGAATTATATTAATGATTTTATTTAAGAATGTATTCAATATATCAAAATATAAGGAGGGCTTCCCTGGTGGCGCAGTGGTTGAGAGTCCGCCTGCCGATGCAGGGGACGCAGGTTCGTGCCCCCGTCCGGGAGGATCCCACATGCCGCGGAGCGGCTGAGACCGTGAGCCATGGCCGCTGGGCCTGCGCGTCCGGAGCCTGTGCTCCGCGACGGGAGAGGCCACAGCAGTGAGAGGCCCGCATACTGAAAAAAAAAAAAATATATATATATATATATATATGGAGAACAAATCGGTTGTTACTCTCTGCTTTCAAAGGTTTAAATATTTCTTAATATACTGCTAGGAAGGATATATCTATTGACTAAAATTTAAAGAGAACACATCATATTTACTAAATATATTTAAGAAGAATATTCCCTAAAACAAATCATCACTTGGGCTGTATTGTATTCATTAGAAGGGAGTCACTAAATAAGAAGAGGAATTAAGCTCCACATCCTGAAGGGAGAATCATAGAATTTGTTGACACAATTTAAAACCACTACAGAAAAAATTTTAATCAGGAGAAAATCTTAAATATAGATGGTTTCATATGAGGATTTCATGAAGTGGAGCTAAAAATACCATAGGTTATATGTCCTACGAACACTTTATTGAGAGTAGGGGGGTTTCTTTTTAAATATTTTCTTTTAAAAAAGAGATAAATATTTAGCTCACTGTTTTACTTTTTTTTAATGCTGATATTTCTGCAACCATGGTCAAAGGCAGGCAATGTTTAGGGCAAGCTGTTCTTGTTTGTGTAACTCAAAGAAACAAAATCTACTTCTTGATTAAATTATTGGTTTGGTTCACTGATAGCCCCTCAAGGCAATTCTATGGGAAGTAGGGTGGCTTATTCTTCTGACCAGGGTCCTCAGATTTTTATGAGATTATTTCAATCCTAATCCATTTTGGATTGTCTCTAGGACGTTCAGTCTATTTTTTCCCCCTCTAAATTCTGTTAAATCTCTTTCTGAATTAGTCATTAGGCCCCCACAGAATTGTGTTAGTCATCCTGGAGGGAAATTTAAGAATCAGGGTTATGTGTTTGTTGTAAAAATTATTGTGAAGATGTTGCTCAGTTCCTTATGTGATGTGCTCTTTATGAAGACCCATAGGTCCTTCCTCATCTTGGTATCAGAAAAAAAAAAAAGGGTTTCTCTTAAGCAATTGATTTGTTTTTGTCTCATGTACACTGTGAATCATAGCTGATTATATTTTCTTTGTTTGTTGGCAACTAGAAGTTTCAGAGCCATGTTTTCACTTCTACTCAGTGTATATAATTTTATGACGTGATTTTTGAAAGAACTTACTCATGCTGCATTGTTTTCACCTACTCTCATTATTCTTTTTGTCCTGTTTTCTTCATTAAAATTTAAATTTTATTTTATTATTATACTGAACATATTTGTAGAAACAGACTTAATTACTCTTGAACAATTTGAAAAATACGTAAGTGTATAAATGCATCAGTCAAACCTCTTATTTGTCATTATAATACTTCAGAAGATGGTTTTCACCTAACTTTTCCACTTTTCACCTAAATACAATCATTCTTCAATAAACCCTTCTTTATTTTCTCACATTCAGTTTTCTTGATAGGGCATCTTTACCACATACATGTCTCCAGCCAGCACCTATGCTAGATGTGAAATTCAGGAAGGTGCGACACTCAGGTCTCTGTTCAAGAAAGAGCCTGTCATTCAGCAGTGAGGACTGTTACGTGAGAGCCTCCAGCTGCAGTCCTTTCAGAACTCACCACAGTATCTGAGCCAAGGCCATGCTTTTCTTGGGGAGCACCCAGCCTGTGATGAGGGCCTTCTGCCCTATGAGGGACTCTTCTAGTGGTCAATCTTTAATCTGGGGCTCAGCATTGAGTTGGCCAGGACTTTGTCATCCGAAGGCTCTCACTGCCCAATTCTTCCTCTATCCTGCCTGGTGTCAGATCAACATCATGTTGTGAAAGTGTTCCATGACCATTTATTTTTTTCTTCACTCCTTTACCTTTCATAGGCATTATCAACCCTCCACGTCTCTGATCAATAAATCCTTTGTAACTCCAAATCAGCATCTGATTCTCAGAGAAACCAAGATGACATACCAGTTAACTCACAAATTTACATCTCCTTGGATTTCCAAACCTATAAATATATACATCTATTAAGTAATCTCCCGGATGTCTCAAAGACACCTTAAGTGGAACCTGAACTCATAACTTTCTCCTAAATTTTTTTCTGTTCCAATGTTCCATATCAGTGGATAGTCCTAGCATCCATTTGGTTGTGCCAGCCAGAAACCAGTTTGTCCTTGACATTTCTTCCTGCCCATCCCACATATCCAATTCATCATCAAATCATGTTGGTCTTACTTCCTAAATACACTCCTCCTTCTGTTTCTCTCTAGCTCTACCACAGTAGTCTTGGTCTAGAATACCATCATCTCTTGATTTTATTCTATTAGTCTCCAAAGACCTGTAGCCACTGTAGTTGCCAACCAATCCATCATTCTCCATACTACAGCCAGAATTATTTTCCAAACACAAATCTGATCATGTCACCATCTGGCTTAAAATCCTTCTGTTCTTTCCCGTTGCTCTTACAATAAAGACAAAAGTCTTTAATACAGCAAGTCCCTGTGGTCAAGCTCCAGCCTTATTTCCTATTCCCCTCACCACGCCCTACTCTAACTCCAAGTTGGCAGATACTGTGCCCATTTTCTTTACCATTTTGTCTCAGAGTCTGCTTGAACACCTGGCACACACCTAGTGCTCAATATGTAGTTGTTTAATGCATAATTAAATGATTGAGTGAATAAATGAATCAATCAAATGAGTCTATTCACAATCCACTGGACACACTTTTTTCTATTGTGGAACTGTATCTCAGAGTTGCCTATCTAAATCTTATCCATCCTTTTAATTCTCAGATCAAATGTCAACTCCATCAAGACTTCCTTGACTTACCTAGGTGGAAATACTTCTGTGTCTTATTATAAAATCCTGTATTCTTCTTCTATACTACACTTAGTATGTAATCATCTGATTAAATATCTTTAATATACTAATATAGCCAATTAAATGCCACATTCCTTGAAGGCAACTGTTGAGTTTATGCTTTTAAGTATTCTGTACATCACCTAACATACACATATGTGTATAAGTGTATGTGCAATGATTTGATTGACTGATCTGGCAAATCTGGATGATTTTTCCTACCACCAGAGCAACTGTTGTGATATTAGGAAGAGTGGATGAAGCTAATGAAAATGTGATGGCCCAGTAAAATTGTTTGTTAGGCAATATATCTCTTGAATCTAACTTTAAGTATCAAGAATAGGAGACTCATTTGGCCTATAATTTTTTGTCGGTTTTCTAAACTCAAATGTCATAAAACCTACTTCATAGCTACAAAATGTGCTGTGCTGTGTGTTTTTAAGACTTGCCTAAGCTTTATACTAAAGAAATTTTCCAAAAGAATAATATGTGTACCATTGCAGGCAGAAAAGTTGATTTTAGGTGCTATAGAGACAGGCTGTTTAAAAATCTTTAATTGTGGGAATTCCCTGGCGGTCCAGTGGTGAGGACTTTGCACTTTCACTGCCGTGGCCCAAGTACAATCCTTGCTCAGGGAACTAGGATCCTGAAAGCCGTGCGACGCAGCCAAAAAACAAATCTTTAATTGTTATGAACACATTATAATGTACATTAGAAAAAATAAACTATCACATCTAAACCATGCCGTAGTTAATGTTGCTTTGGATAGGGTTGAAAAACAAGCATTTCTGTTTTAAAAATAATAATTTTAGGGCTTCCCTGGCCGCACAGTGGTTGAGAGTCCGCCTGCCGATGCAGGGGACACGGGTTCGTGCCCCAGTCTGGGAAGATCCCACATGCCACGGAGTGGCTGGACCCGTGAGCCATGGCTGCTGAGCCTGCACGTCCGGCGCCTGTGCTCCGCAGCGGGAGAGGCTGCAAGGGTGAGAGGCCCATGTACCACAAAATAAAATAAAATAAAATAAAAATAATAATTTTAAACTAAAATATTATAACATGGGATATCAGATATGGCCACAAACATGACTAAAGCTCAAGAAACATTATTTTAGAGAACTGAAATGTATTGAACACTACCTAGGTCCTCACCACTACGGAATTAATAATTGGGTTTGTGAGCGTTCATTCATTTGTTAGATATTTATGAAGCACTGCTATGTTTAAAGCTCTGGGCTCAAAACTAGAGAAATAACGTGATTAAGAAAGTTTCTTACCTCAAAGAGCCCACAATCGCAAAGGGCAGGGACCATGGAAAAAAAACCCAGTGTAAGTGCTCTAATAGAAGGACATCTATTGAAGGGTCAGTTGTAAAGGGGTAAAATGATCGGCTCTGCTTGGTGAAGGGGATGTCAAAAAAGAGCGTTCATAGAGGAGCTGCATTTGGGAGACTGGGTAGAAGTTCACTGGCCCAAAAAGTGAGGTCATCATTTCATCATTTCATCATTTCTGCGTACCACAAAAAAAAAAAAAGAGAAACTTAAGCTACCAGAGGAGAAAATAAATCATCTGTCTCTGCACCTTCCATCTCCAGTCCTGAGGATCTCACTTGTTTCTTAAGGAAAGCAGTTCTTTAGATTTCTTTAGAATACCAACTTATAAATGTAGAAGGCATAATAAGCATCTTGAAAATCATCATTTTTACCAACACCATTGTAATAACTGATTCAGGTGAGAATTAGCAATGGGTGCTAAAACCATCAGGTTTTTGGGAAACAGTCTCAAAGTGTCACCCCATTTATCAAGTTATAAATCACAAAGTAAAAAGGGTACATTTTATTTAGAAACTTTCAACCAAGGGATCAGAGTTACTATCACCAATAATAGGACAAGCAACATCGCGTGACCTCATATAGGGAAATAGTCTTCTTGCCAAAAATGTTTAACCAGATCTAATCATGAAGATAAACCATACAAATCCAAGTTGAAGGACAAACTGAATTTCATGAAGGTCAGTAACAGGCTGGAGAACTGTTCTAGATTAAAGGAGAAAAAAAAAGACAAGGCAAATTAATATAATGTAAGATCTTTGACTGGAGCCTGATTTAAAAAGAAAAAAAATGCTATAAAGGAGAATTTTGAATATGGACCATATATCAGAAAATGATATATCATTGTTAGATTTCCTGAGTGTAATCACTGTGTTGTGCTTATATAGAAAAATGTCCTATTCTTCAAGTTACATGAGAAAACATTTGGAGGTAAAATTTCATAATTTGAGAGTAAGTTACTCTCACATGTTTCAAGAGTAAAAATATATATATTAATACTTACCTAGAGAGCTAAAGCAAACATTGCAAGGGAATGTGGACGTTAATTTACTATTCTAGTGTATATTATGTAGGCTTGACATATTTTATTTTGAAATAAAGTGTTGGCAAAAAATTGACGTCTTAGTCCTACCAGCCAAATTTTTAATTTAATCGATTGGGGTGAAGCCTAACCTGGAGAATTTTGAAGATCATCAGATAATGCCACTGCAGTGGTTCAAAAATATTATTTTACAGTTATGTCAGGGGTGGGGGATTACAGCTGCTTGAGCCTAGCAGTTCTTGGGCTCTGACTACATGCCACTTTTATAAGTGCTTAACATATATTAACTGGGTAGATTAATTAATAACACAGAGGATAGGCTTGAATAGATATTTGATTTTGGTCTGTTGTTCATTTTTACAAGGTATATCTCTACGTTATTTACTTTGCACCAGAAACCCAAACCATTCCATCCCATAAATAGGACCAAACCATTTAAAAGAGTATCTGCCTGGAATATATAAACGTCCAGGACAGATAGTTAAAATCTGAGAAGCTTGTGTGAAAAACACTCAAAATTTTATGCAGTCATGATATATATCAGTGAAAGGGCAAGAGTTTTTCACACAAAAATATATTAGTGCAAGAAAAGAGATGATAAAATATGTACACAGTTATCCCAAATACAGAGTGATAGAAATATAAATTTCTGAAATCAATAACTTAGTAAAAAAAAAAATCAACCTTTATATCTGACCTTCACCCAGAATAAGAGTTAAGGTGAAAATCTTAAGTTCAGTTATTATTTTATGTTACATTTCTAAAATGTTTAAAGGATGATATAATATCAAAGGAACTTTATATCTCCCTGGCCAAGTATAACATTTAGATTTCATTTGGCCCTGATTTCAGGAAGTTGTGTTACCTGCTATGGGAAAATTAGACATCACCTTGAGCTATAATTACATCTCTTATTTTTTGCCCTGATATTTGTCAGCTAGCTAGTCAATTCCTTGTTCTTTCTATGATTTTGCGTGTCAAAAATTAAATTAACAGCAATGTTTCTATATAAGGGAAATTCACATGAAAAATAGAAAATACTCTACTTTTAAAATTTATTTATTTTTGGCTGTGTCGGGTCTTAGTTGCTGCACGCAGGATCTTTCATTGTGGTGTTTGGGCTCTTGGTTGCCATGCATGGGCTCTCTAGTTCTGGCGTGCGAGCTCCTGAACACGTGGGCTCTGTAGTTGTGGCCGGAGGGCTCCAGAGTGCATGGGCTCTGTAGTTGCAGCACGCAGGCTTAGTTGCCCAGCAGCATGTGGATCTTAGTTTCCTGACCTGGGATCGAACCTGTGTCCCCTGCATAAGAAGGCAGATTCTTCTTTTTTTTTTTTAACATCTTTATTGGAGTACAATTGCTTTACAATGTTGTGTTAGTTTTTGCTGTATAGCAAAGTGAATCAGCTATATGTATACATATATCTCCATATCCCCTCCCTCTTGTACCTCCCTCTCATTCTCCCTATCTCACCCCTCTAGGTGGTCACAAAGCACCAAGCTGATCTCCCTGTGCTATGCAGCTGCTTCCCACTAGCTATCTGTTTTACATTTGGTAGTGTATATATGTCAATGCTACTCTCTCACTTCATCCCAGCTTACCCTTCCCCCTCCCCATGTCATCAAGTCCATTCTCAGCATCTGCATCTTTATTCCTGTCCTGCCCCTAGGTTCATTAGAACCCATTTTTTTTTCTTTTTAGATCCATATATATATGTTAGCATATGGTATTTGGTTTTCTCTTTCTGACTTCACTCTGTATGACAGACTCTAGGTCCATCTACCTCAGTACAAATAACTCAATTTTGTTTCTTTTTATGGCTGAGTAATATTCCATTGTATATATATGCCACATCTTCTTTATCTATTCATCTGTCGAAGGTTGCCCACTCTCACCACTATTATTCAACATAGTTTTGGAAGTTTTAGCCACAGCAATCAGAGAAGAAAAATAAATAAAAGGAATCCAAATTGGAAAAGAAGTAAAACTGTCACTGTTTGCAGATGACATGATACTATACATAGAGAATCCTAAAGATGCTACCAGAAAACTACTAGAGCTAATCAATGAATTTGGTAGAGTATTAGGATACAAAATTAATGCACAGAAATCTCTTGCATTCCTATACACTAATGATGAAAAATCTGAAAGAGAAATTAAGGAAACACTCCCATTTACCACTGCAACAAAAAGAATAGAATACCTAGGAATAAACCTACCTAAGGAGACAAAAGACCTGTATGCAGAAAACTATAAGACACTGATGAAAAAAATTAATGGTGATACAAACAGATGGAGAGATATACCATGTTCTTGGATTGGAAGAATCAACATTGTGAAAATGACTGTACTACTCAATGCAATCCCTATCAGACTACAAATGGAAGGTGGATTCTTAACCACCGGACCACCAGGGAAGTCCCAGAAAATACTCTTCAATATAGCAGATTCACAGACACTCTCTGAGTTCTTCTAGTCTCAAATGACATTACTTCTTCATTGTTATTTCAGTAATTAAATTTATCATTTAAGAGAAGTTTATCCTTTAACAAAATGCAAATAATTGGTTCTGCCCCTTAACTACATTTGTGTTAAAAGAGTTACAGTTGCATAGCTAAAATTCAGTATCGAGTTTAGTGCTTACCTTATACTGTTAAGTACCCAAAGAGTTTAGTTTCCAGTATTCCTAAAAAACAAATTTTATTTGGCTATTACTTCAAACATCATCCCTGTAAGTTCATTAGCCAAAACAATTCGGTTCTACAGTTATTAACTAGAAAAAATGAAACCTCTCATCCCACTTCTTGCCTCTTCACTACATCTACCCGCCACCCCGCCCCCAGACCAGAGAGAGGAATGGTACATTATTTACGAGCAATAATGTCCGTGTTTTGATTTTGTCATACACAGCTAAGGAAGCAGCCATAAGAAACATGAATCAGTTACTTACTAATCTCTAGTAGCTTTTGGAGACACAATTTGGAAATGGGAGTTAAATGAAAATGAGAGGCAAATGAAAAGAATTAATGCTAAGAAAAATTTTGGTTAATGGGAAAAATTATAGGGAAGGAAATCAATCCTCTTCCTCTTTATGGGTTTGGTCTTTCCTATCCATGAACATTAATATTTGCCTTTGGACAGGGGTATATGCATATGTGACTGAGTGAGAAAGAGAGAGAGAGAGAGAGAGAGTGTGTGTGTGTGTGTCTGTGTGTGTGTGTGTGTGTGTGTGTGTGTGTGTGTTGTATGATTCAACAGCTACTCACGGAACATTGAGTGAAGATGGCCATCTTCAACTCACACCATTTAGGAGACTCTTAGAGACAAAGCTTGGACCTTTCTATGAGATGTGGGCTGTGAATGCCAAATTGGAACTTCCTTCCTGAGCTCCCATGGGATTATTCTAACTCACACTGGGAAGAATACTCCAGAATCTGTTTCCTTCTGGAAGTGAAGGAAATAGTTTCTGGAGTAAAACTAGCCCTTGTGGATAATATATAGAGTTTCTAACAGTGATTGGAGAGATTGCCAAGGAGAAACTCTTAAAAATCTGGGGATAGAATGAGGTTGGGAACTGGGATACCTTCCCAAGAGGACCCTCAGGAAAGGTGAAAATTCTTGGGTGCTTTCCCTTTGGACTAAGGGAAAGCCATATCTAACATACTCATTTACAGTTCTTTCTCCATTACTTTTAGTTTTTGTTAACCCTTTAATAAATTCAGATTGACAATCACTTTGGTTGTGATATAGAAGTAAGGAAAAAGTAGGATCATAAAGACAATTGGCATGCACCACTTTTCTCACACACATCTTCTGCAAAGGACATTAGCAAGTAGCATCATTTTCCTGAGGGGGACCTAAAGTGCATCAACATGATAAAAAAAAAGTCAAAGTAAAGTCTCGCATCTGTCTTTTCTAATGTACATCATTGCCGGCCATGCCTCTTCTTTCTATATACTACATTAGGTATCATGGAAAAAAAAAGTTTTTTTAAATTTTTATTGGAGTTTGGTTAATTTACAATGTTGTGTTAGTTTCAGGTATACAGCAAAGTGAATCGGTTATACATATACATATATGCACTCTGTTTTTTATTCTTTTCCCATATAGGCCATTACAGTGTATTAAGTAGAGTTCGCTGTGCTATACAATAGGTCCTTATTAGTTATCTATTTTATATAGAATAGTGTGTATATGTCAATTTCAATCTTCCAATTTATCCCTCCCCCCAATTTATCCCTCCCCCGCTTACCCCCGGTAACCATAGATTTGTTTTCTACATCTGTAACTCTATTTCTGCTTTGTAGATAAGTTCATTTGTACCCTTTTTTTAGATTCCACAAAAGAATGATGTCATATGATATTTGTCTTTCTCTGACTTCATTCAGTATGACAATCTCTAGGTCCATCCATGTTGCTGCAAATGGCATTATTTCATTCTCTTTTATGGCTGAATAATATTCCATTGTATATATGTACCACATCTTCTTTATCCATTCCTCTGTTGATAGACATTTAGGTTGCTTCCATGTCCTGGCTATTGTAAATGGTGCTGCAAGGAACATTGGGGTGCATGTATCTTTTTGAATTACAGTTTTCTCTGGCTATATGCCCAGGAGTGGGATTGCTGGATCATATGGTAGCTCTATTTTTAGTTTTTTAAGGAACCTCCATACTGTTCTCCATATTGGCTCGATCAGTTTGCATTCCCACCAATAGTGTAGGAGGGTTCCCTCTTCTCCACACCCACTCCAGCAAGTATTGTTTGTAGACTTTTTGATGATGGCCATTCTGACTGGTGTGAGGAAGATGCTCAACATCACTAATTATTAATGAAAAAAAATGTTTTTAAAACTGAACTTTTATCATCAAAAAGGGGAGGGGAAAAAAGAACTAGAAAGAAATAGTGTAGAACGTTGAACTTTTGTTCCCAGAACTCACTGATCTTACTTCTGTCCCAACCTTCTGCTGATGAACATGGGCTATCCTAAAACCACTGTTAGAACCTTGGAGATTTTGATGCCAAAGAAGCCAGTGTTTCAAGTCATTTCAAGAGGAAAGCGAAATGGTTTTCATTTGGGAAATTCTGTTGGAAAAATATATGTTGATGTGAGTACAAATGGATGTTAAACACATGACTTGACCATAACCCACAATTAGTAAATAAAGTAAGAGTCTGCTCAGTTTTGTCAATTCCAGAACTCTTGCTGTACTCCACTATGCTGTACCACCCCCTAACTGTATAAAGTCGGCCTGCACACCTAGGAGATCATCATGAACCTCAGTTCCCTAGGATCTTATACAGTGACAAGAAGCTGTGCTGGAACCAGGAGGGCAGGTGTGACAGCATCACTTCTTTTGAAAATGTGGAGCAGAGCTCTGCTTATCAGTTACCAAGCCCATAAGGATACTAATACTCTTTGTTCTTTATGCAGAATTAAGAAAGGGGCATGAGGGCATCAAATCTGACATGCAGCAAGGTCCTCCTACCTGCAGCCCTGAGAAGCTGTGAGATTTAGGTGGTTAATAGGTGACTGGCAGGAGGATCCACTGTGTTCATTGCATTGACATACATATCAGAATGTTGAGTAACAATAAAATTCTTAATGTAGGATATAGATTTCTTGTCATATATCATGTTTAATAGGTGTATTTAATATTCACTATTGAATATTAAAACTATATTCCCTTGAAGCAGTAGAGGCATCAAGAAAGAAAGAAAAATGACATGTTATCTTCTTTGATGTAGTGAACACTGGAAAAGACTCAGAATAAATACTAACCTTACTCATGACAGATGTGCCTGGGGAAAGCAAGTGGTAGTTACTAAGAGAGCAAGAGCATCAGATGAGGAGGTTCAGCAAGCCCAGTTCTGCTCATGACTGTGACACCAAACAAACATGTAACCTTGGACAACCTTAAGTAATTTTCCTTAGTTTCCTCATCTGTCAGAAGCAGGTCATCATATTCCCTATGATTATTGTGAGGAGCAAATAAAGTAATGGGCACAATCACAGCAAACTATTATAAAAATACAAGTTAGTCTAATGGTTTAATGAAATAAGACATCTATTATAGCCAAATTCCACTCATTAACCACAGAATTATTTTAATTAGCAACTACAAATCAGTTGAGACACACATGTAAAATTAGAAAACACAAATATTAAATATGAGCATTTAAACAGGAGTGAGAAGAACATTAAAACACTAAGACAGTGCTCTCTGAGCTCAAATCATGAACCACAAGGGGCTTCAGTCCCCATTTCTCTTCTTTGGGGAACTCTCCAACCTTCTTCCCAAGGTGTAAAGTCAACCAAATGCCCTGAGGAGCTCTGGGCCTCACACTGATTCAGTTGCCCTGCACCCCAGAGTTGGTCACTGTTTCAGGAGGGTGGCCTGGTGAGTGGATAACTCCCAATGGTCAGTACAGCATTTCTTTTTGCAGGATCACGTGAGATTGGGTTGTCAGAATGGCAGTGACAAACAGCAGATGTTGGTTGACTCTATCATCAGATATAAGACAAGTTCAAGACTGGGGTAACAAGGATCCATTGGCAAACTGTGGACTTGAGCTATGTGTGTGGGCTTGTGAATGAGCTCCCACTCATCTCTGCTCTGACCACAATGCCATGTCTGGTCTAGCATCCAAGGGTGCCCTTTACCCTGTGCACCTCTGGCTACTGGCCCCTAGTGCAGTCACCTGTCCCCTCTGCAGACTCCATGCTACATGTCTGACACATCTATGGAGGTGGTTGTACTTATCTATCCAAGGGATTTAGATGGATATCGCTCTTGCCTTTGATCAAGGTAATGCCATGCTCCTTTTTTTTAAAATTTTTATTGGGGTATAGTTATTTACAATGTTGTCTTAGTTTCAGATGTGTAGCAAAGTGAATCAGTTGTACATATACATATATCTGCTCTTTTTTAGATTATTTTCCCAAATAGGCCATTATGGCATATTGAGTAGAGTTCCCTGTTCTATAGAGTAGGGCCTTATTAGTTATCTAATAGTAGTGTGTAAATGTCAATCCCAATCTTCCAATTTATCCCTCCCCCGCTTACCCCCTGGTAACCATAAGTTTGTTTTCTACATCTGTAACTCTATTTCTATTCTGTAGATAAGTTCATTTGTACCCTTTTTTTAGATTCCACATATAAGCGATATATGATATTTGTCTTTCTCTGGCTTACTCCACTTAGTATGATAATTTCTAGGTCCATCCATGTTGCTGCAAATGGCATTATTTCATTCTTTTTTATGGCTAAGTAATATTCCATTGTATATATTGTACCACATCTTCTTTACCCATTCCTCTGTTGATGGACCTTTAGGTTGCTTCCATGTCCTGGCTACTGTAAATGGTGCTGCAAGAAACATTGGGGTGCATGTATCTTTTTGAATTACAGTTTTCTCTGGATATATGCCCAGGAGTGGGATTGCTGGATCATATGGTAGCTCTGTTTTTAGTTTTTTAAGGAACTGCCATGCTGTTCTCCATAGTGGCTGTACCAGTTTACATTCCCACCAACAGTGTAGGAGGGTTCCCATTTTTCCACACCCTCTCCAGCATTTATTATTTGTGGATTTTTTTGATGATGGATGCCATGCTTTTCTGAATTGAATTTCCTTGCACAAATTGGACTACTCTTCTGCTTTCCCCTCCCCCAAGCCCCTTACCTATTTGCCGATGGCAGTGTATGGAAGGAAGACGGGCAGTCAAAATTGAAAGAGATCACACTCTAGGAATGCAGTGATTGTGGCATAAAGAGTTCAAGAGAAGACATGTTTGGAAGACATGTTGTTCTGTGTTTATAACATTCTAAATGGTAAATTTAACATGAGTGGAAAGTAAATTGTTGTTCAAATTTTCCTGCATGGGCTGAGTAAAGCTTACATTGTAGTCATCAAAGTATAGTGACAACATTTGAGAGAGTCCTCAGAAGCCAGCAATAATGAAAGGCACTGTAGATGATGCAGTCATGAGTAATCATGTAACCAGAATTAAATAAATGGTATTACGGAACTGCAGAGGCAAGAGATATATTTTTCAATATAAGCAGGTTCTGAAGAGCTATGACCCGTGAATAATAACAATGTTAATGCCTTTTTTCCCAAGGAGAGATATGAAATTAGCCACAAATGAAGCATTTGACAATACAGAACATGAAGAGATGGTCCTGAACCTGAACAGGAAGAAATAATGTCTGGATATTATTGGGAAAGGCCGTTGGCAATGGGCCCTGGGCCATCCTGCATGTTGTTGCTGTGT
Organism: Globicephala melas; assembly: GCF_963455315.2. Taxonomy (NCBI): domain Eukaryota; kingdom Metazoa; phylum Chordata; class Mammalia; order Artiodactyla; family Delphinidae; genus Globicephala; species Globicephala melas. Next base: position 69,377,903 of record NC_083316.1, on the reverse strand, counting down.
GTGCTAGACTGCAAGGTTACCCAGCTCCTGATCAGTTTCTGTAACTAGTCACATAGATACTAAGTAGGTCAAGGTGACTGCAGCAAGACTGGAGGTGGAGAGTAGGGCTGAGTGGTTTGCTGCTTGCTGCAATGATTTGCAACTTGCTCAAAAAGTTCTGCACTCTTGGCCCTTGGGTCCTCTCCTGTAATGCAACCCACAGCATGTGCAGGTGTCATTTGGGCCCATAGCATCATTTGGTGGGACTTGGCAAAACAACCAGTACAAATATGCTGATGATCATGCTGTTTTCTATGCTGTGAACCAGTAAGTCCTTTGTCTCTAGACCAGGAGTCTCCTGTCTTCTGCTAGCACCCTTGAAATAGAAACAAATTAACATGTTAGATTGCACGGAGGGCAAATTCTCATAGCCTTCACAGGCTTTGGCAGATACTAAGAAGAATTTTCAAGTGCCTGGATTGGACAGTAAACAAATAAAAAAAAAATCTCTTCTCTGCTCATTATCCTAAATTGTTATCGATATGTCACTATAACGCACATGGGCCTATGAATTTCATAATACATTTTAAAATCAAACTAGCCACATAGAAGCCCAACAAAAAAATATTTGCCCTGGACTCTGTACACCCTAGGGATAGCCCTAGGTAGGTTTCCATGATTTGAATGGCTACTTATGCTAATAAGTAGAAAATGTATCCAAGTCAGCTTTTTGTCTGGTGGAACTAAGAGTTCCAAAATAATATAATCATATGATTAATTATTATAGTTCTCAAAATTTGTAAGTAACCAGGAAAGTAATAATTTAAAAATAATAACTCACATTTTATTGAATTATATTTCAGCTACTGATCAAATGTTTGATATATATTATTTCATTTAATCCTAAAATCTTATTATCCTCAATTTTTTTCAACCAGTTAACATGTCTGATGTTTCATCCTTAGTTAATATTTTTAAATATTCTACTGAAAGGTATGGGTAGATTAAAGCTTAGGGTAAGGAGGGTGTTAACGAAGAGGGGTGTATCTTGTGGATGTATTTGGAGGACATTGGATTCGCTCATAGATTGGAACAATGGACCAGGAACTGCAAAAACCAAGGTTTTCAAAGACATCAGGTATTGGAAGGAGAGATGTGAATGTCGTCCTCAGGACTCAGTTTCTTGCCTTCTTTTCTCTGGTTCATTCTTGTCTTTTATTTCCTCTGCTTAGAATTCACAGTCCATGCCGAATGACCACCACTGGCAACTCCTGGATTCATATCCTCATGTCTTCACCACTTGAGATAAAATGGCCTATCTCTCTAACTTATTTTAAATTACTAGGAAGGAGTCTGGTTGGCACAATATCTATCAGGTGCTCACTCCTTGGCACAGTGTACTATAATTTGCAACCTTTGCTGAATGGCAAGTTTAAATCCCAGAAGAGAAAGATGCTGGGCAAACCAAGCAAACAAATATTTACAACAATAGATTAGATCTATCTTTACTTTAAAATTATGACCTAATCTTACCAATATCGTTGGTTTAGTTTTTGCAAAGAAAGAAGTTCAACTGTTCCTCAAGTATGTAACTTGAATGCCATCTGGGAAGTCCGAACCTAAATAGCTAAGAGCCTCCTCATATTTTTGAGCATGATACAGAAGGTTAAAAATAATAATAATGCTCTATATAGCCAAGAAATATATTCTAAACACATTGTAGTTATCAAGGATCATGAACCCTAAAATATTCCTGTTACCAAAGAGGGATTGCCTGATAAGGCCAATAAAGGCAGTAGAGTTTTATTATTTATCTTTAATAAAAAACTATATTAAGCCTATCCAATGTCACAGACACACTAGTTAATTGATTCAACAGCATATTTGAATTTACATTAGAAAAGCAAAACCACTTGTTTGGGATTGCACACAAAAGCATCCATATTCTAATCACAGATTCTGATATCAAAGGTGCTCAGCTAAACATGAGCTCTTTGCAATGATGAACACTTTCAAAAACATTTTCATAAACTTGAAAACTTTGGCAACCTCTTTCACTAGAGGCCATTTTAGAAGACTGCTTTTGAAGGCTGAGTAAACATGACAGGACTGTATTTTTTTATGACTGTTTGCACCTATTGCCAGTATTGGCACCTTTTTATCAGAGTAACATCGAGATGTGTCAGTTCAAAAAAAAGTGGTTTCTACATGCCAAATGCCTCACTTTTATCCAAAAGAAAGGTATATGCCATAGTAAAAATTCAGGTCAAGGGAATGACTAGAGGGACATTTTATAGTTGTCTGGCATAATGAGTGCCAGCAGTGACCTCCACCTCTCCCCAAAACAAAATTGTATTGGGATAGATATTGATGGCTTGAAAGAGGCCAAGATTCCCTGGTAGCCACTATAAGCATTTATGTCAGCTGGCAGGCACGAATGGGGAGACAGTTGAGGGCTGGAGACCCCTTCTCTAGTTTCCCTGAAATCAGGGCTACATGACATTCTGGGGCCCCAGAATGTATTGTATTGTATTTTATCATTCTGCTGGCATAAAGATGAGTATATTACTATCTCACATTAAAACATTTTTTTGACCTGAAATTCTGATTTAAAAGACATTAAAATGTGTTCATGGACCACTAAAAGCATTGTGGCCACCAGGCACTGTGCCCTACCATGCCCAGTAGATAAGGTGGTCTTCCCCCAAACCACACCTCTTCTCTTCAAGAACATCCAACCTTGAAACTCTAGTTCAGTTAGGTTCTTGGCACTTCTGGGGTGAGAACTATCATAAGACCAAAGATTCTAAATGACTAGCCGTGAGTCCAAGGATCCACTAATTTAAAAAGAATAACTGAAAAGCATCATCACTCACAGGCAAGCAGTCCATTTTGCTGTTGACTTAAACACAAATGTTAGAGTTGAAAAATTTAGATGGAAAAGAAGTACAATGTAGAAGCAGCTATTCCTAGGAAAGCTTTCAAATGTTCCCTTTGGATCAAATAAGTTGGCAGAACACAGTGTCCACTTTAGAATATACTTAACATTTGTTGGTTAATCCAATGCCACATTCTGGAGCCCAAGCAACGAAAAATAAGCAAACACTTGGGAGCTGTTTGACAGAAATAAACATCCCTGTCTTAAGTAAGATGAAGCCATTTTACAGTATTCATTTAGTCATTCAATGAATATTAATTAGTGCTTACTGTATTAGTTGCTAGGGATATGAGCCCAAGCCTCAAGGAGTGAAAAACCTGGTGATTGTAGAGGCCTGCAAGTAATTCTGCAAGCTACGTCTTTGTGTGTTGGAAGGTGGGAGACGGTGATGACACTTAGAAAGGCAATGGTCAGTCTTTGATGGGGCTTGTTTGCCTTGTTAAGGAAGTTGATTTTATCCTAAAGTTGTTGAGGAGCCAGTGAATGATTTTAATGAGGAATGATGTGATTAAATTTATAATTTAGAAAGATATTTATAGTAGTAGTTTGGAGCACTGGTTTACAATCTTGATTTCAAGATTGAATCACTTGTGGAACCTTGAAAGTTGCCTATGCAAAACCTCACCCTGCAAAGATTCCTGTTCAATTAGTCTCAGGTAGGGCCCCAAAGAGAAGGGCTTTTAAAAACAGCCCAGGTGATTCTAATGTGCAGCCAAAGTTGGAGAACCACTGCTACAGGAGAGTGGGATGGAACAAGACTGCCCTATGCTAAGTAAGAGATAAAAAGGAACTAAATTAATAGTACCAGAGAAAACTGTATGCAGGAACAAAAAATTTGGTTGGTTGGATTTACCATGACTTATTTCAAAACGGTGAGTATAATAAAACTGGTGTCTCCAGGATCTAGCCACATAGCTCCACCATGTGGATGAACTGTGATGTATCAAATCAGCTGATTGCTTTTTTCCTTCAGATGCTGCTCGCTATAACATGAGAAAATTAGTAGAAATAAGTTAAAAAGCCAAAAATAATGTGTTGACTAGAAGAAAAATATGTATAGGCACCTGAAAAGATTTAGAACTCAAGTACTTCATTCAAATATGATATAATGCTTTACATATGAAATTGCTTTAGAATTTTCCCTTGGGCACAACCTTTATGAAAAAGGTATTTATTTGTGTTTATTAAGTCTAAAAATCTATTGAATTGTGAAATTATCACATTTGTTTTTGGGAAAAAGATTTGTAAAGAGTGTTGAAGACTTGAAATGCTAAACATTTATAATTGCTTTTTATCTTGATAGGATTCCTTGAAAGTAGCTTCATAATCATACCACTCTTATTCTTGGGATATACTGAAATAATTCAGGTAGAAATTTTAAAGTGATTAGAAAAAGAGCAAAATAAATTGATTAATTTTTATGACTGCTGGAAGTTTCTCATCTTATTTAACTACTCACATAATTCCCTTTAAAAGCTTGAAATGTGTGATTCTTAATGGCAAAATAAAACATCTTCATAGTCTGTAAACTTTCATACATGATTGGCTATTGTCATTTATCAATAACTCTTCAAGCAAATTCTGAAAATGAGATTATTAAACTAGTGAAATTAACATTGCATTTCTAATTCTCTAGCCTCCAGACAATTTGCTCAGTAAGCAGTTTTTCAGTTCATAATTAAGTTGTACTTTTCATCTCAAGGTTTGAACCAAGTTTAAAATTTCAGTTTTATAACCTGGTTTAATATATCAATTCAAAGATGTATACTTTACTTCAAAATTTTCTCTGTTTTCGAAGAAACATGATCCTTACCACTGAAATGTATCGAAATCTATCAAAGAAAAAAATAAATTAGTTCTAAAAACATGAATGGATAAGAATATTGCCTCACTGTGATGACATCCTGTTAACAAAAAATATCTTTTCTAGATGTGAGACAGTAATTAAGTCAATAAATATTTTTAGAATATCTGTCAGATGTAAGGTACTCTATGAGCATCACAGGTGACAGATGTCTAAAAACAGGATCCCTACTTCAAGAGAGTTTAAGTCTTTGAGGGGAGGTAAGAGAGTCACACTTCCAGGAGTCAAAACAAACGGATTACATAAAAAAGCCAAAAGAGTGAAGTAAACTAAGTGCGATGAGGAAGGAGAGATCACAGTCAGCTGGAATGGTTAGGAGAAGTCATAGAAGTAACAGGGTTTAAGTTAGATGGACCTAAAAGAAATTTCTATAGGCAGAAGGAATTTGGGGCATTGTAGTCAGGGACACTGACAAAAGCAAAAACTGAGAACTAGGATAGAGTTTGCAGGGAAGCAGCATCGGCCTCACCCAGGAGCATGTTAGAAATAGAGAATCTTGGTCTTGGCCTCCTGAATCCAATTTTGCATTTTAGCAAGAATGCTAGGTGATTTGTACTGACATTAAACATTTTAAAGCACTCTCTCAGAATATCATCAGTAAACTTTTTTCTGTAAAGAGTCAGATAATAAATATTTTTGGCTTTGCAGGCTGCTCTGCTACTTAGCATGAAAGCAGCACAGATGACACCATGTAAATGAAAAAGCATGGATGGGTTCCAATAAAACTTTATTATTGTGATAGTTAATTTCATGTATCAACTTGACTAGGACGGGATTCCCAGGTATTTGGTTAAACACTGTTCTGGGTGTGTCTGTGAGAATGTTTCTGGATAAGATAACATTTGAATTTGTAGACTGAGTGAAGCAGATTGCCCTCCTCAATGTGAGTGGGCCTTTCCAATCTGTTGGAGGCCTGAATGGAACAAAAGGAGAGGTAAGGATGAATTTGTTCTCTCTGCCTGACTGCTTAGAGCCTGGGGCGTTGATCTTCTCTTGTATTCACACTGCAACTTACAGCATTGTTTCTACTGGGTCTCCAGTTTGCAGACACCTGATCATGGAATTTCTCAGCCTCCATAATTACCTGAGTCAATTCCTTATAATAAATGTATATTATTATATCCTATTATAATATATAGGTGTGTGTATATATATATATATTCTATTGGTTCTGTTTGTCTGGAGAGCCTGATTAATACAGTTATGGACACCAAAATTTGAATTTCATGTAATTTTCATGTGTCGTGAAATACTATTTTTCTTTTGATTTTTTTCAACCATTTAAAAATTTAAAAACCATTCTGAGTTTGCAGGGCATACAAAAACAGACATTGGATGGATTTGGTCTGTGAGCCATAGTTTGCCAACTATGTCTTAGAACACTGAACATAGTAGAGATCCCGAAAACAAGTTAGCCCTTCAATTATTTTTATTGTCTAAATTCGAGATTCTACAACAATAGAATAATAATAACTATAGAGGTGTTTACTAGTCTATAGCCAAAGGATAATTTTTATTACTCTATAGCCAGGGATATTTAATCCAATAATAGGAGAATAATATTTTTCTTCACCTTTTTTTTTAAGCTAGTAGGAATGTGGTTATTAATTTTTTTGAATGGGTATTTAAGCATCTTCCATTTTTTTCTCTCACAAAGGCAACCTGGAATATAAATATGGTTTCCTTCAATCAACCTAACAGAAAAGGTAAAGACTCTCCATGATAAGATCACTGTCATTCTCCCTATTACTTGAGCTTTAAAAATCAATCACATTGAAGCAACTGGAATGGTAGTTCTTGAAGCTTATCCAAGTTCCCAGCATTAGCTGGGAACTAGCTAGAAATGCTAATTCTTGGGCCTGCCCAAGACAGGGAGGTGGGGTGGGGGCAGACAGGAGGGGTGGGGTGGGAGGAAGGACGGGGCCCAGCAGTCTACGTTTTAAAAGTTCTCCAAGTGGGTATGTTGAACATTAAAGTTTGAAAACTGCCAAACTCAAGACAACTATTGATAAGAATCCAGATTCCTGGGTTTCTACTCCAGACCTATTGAGTGGGAATCTCTGGTTTGCATTTTAACAGGCTCCCAGATGATTGTTATGCTCATTCATATTTGAAAGTCACTACTTTATAGAGTTGCTGCTTCTCTTTCATCCCACCACCCCATCCAGCCTATAAGACCTTTGCCAAGTCCTATAAATTTTACATTTGCAAAAACTTCCAAACCTAATGATAATCGTCAGAAAAACCTCAAATTTTTAAAAACACAGGTTCCCAGGCCCTGCTCCAGAATTCCACAGAAAAATGTAATATATAAATGTATTACATCTCAAATAACATGTTATATGATACATATGATATACATGCTATACTATCTGTCCATCTGGGAACATGGTGAGGAATTTACCCTTATAATCTTAAATCTGGTGTAGCTACTCAAGAGTAGACATTTGAGCCTCACTATTAGAATTGACCCCCTTGTTGTGTTTTAATATATTTTAATTTAGACCATATAAAGTCCTCATTATGAAAACAATCACAAATAATTTCCAGATTAAAGTTATGCAACTCTGATAATTTTATTCTCCCACTCAAAAATTTTTGACTCTTTTACATACAGATTACTCAACTTGATATTCAAGACGCTCTGCTAATCTTCTTACAAATTCATATCTCACTTAATTCACCTTCTTGTCCAGCCAACCAAGCTATGCTCTTTTTCTGGTCTCTGGATACACCTTGTACTTTGTGTTCCTCTACTTTGCCCAGTCACATCCCATCCACCTACAGCATGCCCTCCCTCAGTATCAATAACAAATACAAGTTCATACAAATGTTATATCCCCCAACTAACCTATTCCATGTGTCAGTTAAGTAATAACTAACATTTATTGAACAATTTGCAGAGGCCAGTCACACTGCAATAATCTTCACATGCAGTAACTAATTTACTCCTCAAAACCACCTTATCAGGTAGCTACACTACTTTCTTCACCATTCAAAGGATGAAACTCAGGGTAAAATAGATTGAAGTAGCTCTCCCAAGAATACTCAGTAGCAAGCAGTAAAGCTAGAATTCTGATTTCAGAACCTGAGCTCTGAAACACTAGATCTACTGAATCACAAATGAGATCTTTCCACCTGGTTAAATTGCTGTAAAACTGTGTTGGAAATGACCATATGGTACTTTATATAATATAGTTCTATTCACTCTTGATGAATTGGTATAAAAAAAGGGATAAGGTGGTAACAAATCACTCCCAGTCATGGTTGTAACAGAACTAAGGCCAACTCTGTTTATTCATTTGTTTGTTGTTTTAACAGTGATTTTAAAAAGACCCCACAGGAATTACCTTCATGTTTACCACATACCCCTGGCTAGCAGAAGAGACACTGAGCCTTTGGACTAAACCATGGCTAGTTGGGGCTGAATGAACCCTGGGTCTTCCATTGGTTTCAAGCCACCTAAAGGGTCTTATCTACACTAGTACCAGGTATCAGTACTCAGGGATAAGAAATATTATTACCCAGCTCCCTACTGGGCCCTACTCAAGGTTACTATCATTGAGAAGGGGCTGTATTTGTCTATGTCATAATCGTGCCACTACACTTTAAGGACCCTGAGGTAGGACTGCGAAATAGCCATTTTCATGTCCTCATTGCCATCATCACCACCACCTAACAGGTCTTCAGTATAGTGGTGATTTAGTAAGACATTTTGAATTGAACATGGATTTATAGAATTTGCTGCTCAATATGTTGTCTTTACACCTTAATTTTCAATAGTCCTAAAAAATAAAAGAAAAAATGTTTCAATTTTGGGGGGTTAAATTTAGATCAAGGATATTTTTTAAATGCTATTTCTTCTTTTTTTACTTCTTTTCCTTTAGTAGTACTCTGTTTTGGAGAAACTAGGTATTTACTGCAGGCAACTCCTTTTCTTCTCCTAGTTGTAACCTGACAACTGGTTAAAAAAAACTAGGAAAGGATATTAGAGCCAATGCTAATTGTATAAATCAAATAGAACTGCAAGGGGCTTAATTGTTTTTGAATATCGTTGCAATGCTATATTTAGAATGTGAGAAACCTGTGTCAGTAGCTGAAGGAGTAGTTTCATGTCAGATCTTAAAGTAAGAAAGACATTGTATGTTTTTGTGAGCATAGATGTGTTTTATTCCCATCTCCCACTACCACCCCTTTTTGTCTTTGTGGCCCTGAAAACTAAAACTATGAGGATATGAGTATGCTAATGTGTTTGAGAAATAAGAACTATAAATTAATCAGGGAACTTAATCATTTGTTTTATTAGACTGCAAAATTATTCCCAGTCCCACACATATTTATTGGTCACTCGCTCACCCTCCTAATTGCCCTTCTCTTCCTTTACTCCTAAGATCAGGCAGTCTGATGTTCTTTATTTTTCCTAAAACATTAAGATCACTGGGGCAGAGCCTGAAGAAGAGAGAAGATTGTCCTAAAGCAAGAGAGGAATTCCTAATACTCTCGTGGGAAACTTTGGCAAAGCATGTGGGTAAGTATAGAGCCTTTCCAATTTAATAACTGCAGCACAATGAAAGAGATTGTGTTTATGTAAACAAGTCACTGTAATCTTTCCTGTTAACATTCACTTCAGGGTAGTGCCTAATGAAATACTACACCTTTGTTTTCAAGTTTTGAATATTTCCATTACTCTTCTAGGAAGTTTAGATACTGTCTGTTTGGGTTTTTGTTTCATTTTGTTTTGTTTCTTTGTTTGAAATACCTCATTCTAGTAGCAGGGAAATTGTGATTTAAAGGTAATGGGGATGCCCCATCAGGAAACTTGCTCAAGCCTCTTAGATAGCCTCATCCACCAGACGGCACACAGCAGAAGCAAGAAGAACTACAATCCTGCAGCCTGTGGAAAAAAAAACCATATTCACAGAAAGATAGACAAGATGAAAAGGCAGAGGGCTATGTACCAGATGAAGGAAGAAGATAAAACCCCAGAAAAACAACTAAATGAAGTGGATATAGACAACCTTCCAGAAAAAGAATTCAGAATAATGATACTGAAGATGATCCAGGACCTCGGAAAAAGAATGGAGGCAAAGATCGAGAAGATGCAAGAAATGTTTAACAAAGATCTAGAAGAATTAAAGAACAAACAAACAGAGATGAACAATACAATAACTGAAATGAAAAATACACTGGAAGGAATCAATAACAGAAAAACTGAGGCAGAAGAACGGATAGGTGACCTGGAAGACAGAATGGTGGAATTCACTGCTGCAGAACAGAATAAAGAAAAAAGAATGAAAAAACGTGAAGACAGCCTTAGAGACCTCTGGGTCTCTTAAACATAATGGCATTCACATTATAGGGGTCCCAAAAGGAGAAGAGAGAGAGAAACAACCCAAGAAAATATTCGAAGAGATTATAGTTGAAAACTTCCCTAACATGGGAAGGAAATAGCCACCCAAGTCCACGAAGCGCAAAGAGTCCCATACAGGATAAACCCAAGGAGAAACACGCTGAGACACATAGTGATCAAATTGGCAAAAATTAAGAAAAAGAAAACTTATTGAAAGCAGCAAGGAAAAAATAACATATAAGGGAACTCCCATAAGGTTAACAGCTGATTTCTCAGCAGAAACTCTACAAGACAGAAGGGAGTGGTATGACATATTTAAAGTGATGAAAGGGAATCACCTACAGCCAAGATTACTCTACCTGGCAAGGATCTCATTCAGATTCGATGGAGAAATCAAAAGCTTTACAGACAAGGAAAAGCTAAGAGAATTCAGCACCACCAAACCAGCTCTACAACAAATGCTAAAGGAACTTCTCTAAGTGGGAAACACAAGAGAAGAAAAGGACCTAGAAAAACAAACCCAAAACAATTAAGAAAATGGTAATAGGAACATACATATCAATAATTACCTTAAAGGTGAATGGATTAAATGCTCCAATGAAAAGACACAGGCTTACTGAATGGATACAGAAACAAGACCTATATATATGCTGTCTACAAGAGACCCACCTCAGACCTAGGGACACATACAAACTGAAAGTGAGGGGATGGGAAAAGATATTCCATGTAGATGGAAATCAAAAGAAAGCTGGAGTAGCAATACTCATATCAGATAAAATAGATTTTAAAATAAAGAATGTTACAAGAGACAAGGAAGGACACTACATAATGATCAAGGGATCAATCCAAGAAGGAGATATAACAATTATAAACATATATGCTGGGCTTCCCTGGTGGCGCAGTGGTTGAGAGTCCGCCTGCCGATGCAGGGGACACGGGTTCGTGCCCCGGTTTGGGAAGATCCCACATGCCGCGGAGCGGCTGGGCCCGTGAGCCATGGCCACTCAGCCTGCGCGTCCAGAGCCTCTGCTCCGCAACGGGAGAGGCCACAACAGTGAGAGGCCCGCATACCGCAAAAAACAAAAAAAACAAAAAAAAACATATATGCTCCCAACATAGGAGCACTTCAATACATAAGGCAACTGCTAACAGCTATGAAAGAGGAAATTGACAGTAACACAATAATAGTGGGGGACTTTAACACCTCACTTACACCAATGGACAGATCATCCAAAATGAAAATAAATAAGGAAACACAAGCTTTAAATGACACAGTAGACCAGATACATTTAATTGATATTTATAGGACATTCCTGTCAAAAACAGCAGATTATACTTTCTCCTCAAGTTCACACGGAACATTCTCCAGGATAGATCACACCTTGGGTCACAAATCAAGCCTTAGTAAATTTAAGAAAATTGAAATCATATCAAGCATCTTTTCTGACCACAACACTATGAGATTAGAAATCAATTACAGGGAAAAAAACATAAAAAACACAAACACATGGAGGATAAACAATACGTTACTAAATAACCAAGAGATCACTGAAGAAATCAAAGAGGAAATCAAAAAATACCTAGAGACAAATGACAATGAAAACACGACGATCCAAAACCTATGGGATGCAGCAAAACCAGTTCTAAGAGGGAAGTTTATAGCTATACAAGCCTACCTCAAGAAATAAGAAAAATCTCAAATAAACAATCTAACCTTAAACCTGAAGGAACTGGAGAAAGAAGAAAAAACAAAACCCAAAGTTAGCAGAAGGAAAGAAATCATAAAGATCAGAGCAGAAATAAATGAAATAGAAACAAAGAAAACAATAGCAAAGATCAATAAAACTAAAAGCTGGTCCTTTGAGAAGATAAACAAAATGCATAAACCATTAGCCAAACTCATCAAGAAAAAGAGGGAGAGGGCTCTAATCAATAAAAGTAGAAATGAAAAAGGAGAAGTTACAGCAGACACCGCAGAAATACAAAGCATCCTAAGAGACTACCACAAGCAACTGTATGCCAATAAAATGGACAACCGGGAAGAAATGGACAAATTCTTAGAAAGGTATAAACTTCTAAGACTGAACCAGGAAGAAATAGGAAATATGAACAGACAAATCAGAAGTAATGAAATTGAAACTGTGATTAAAAATCTTCCAACAAACAAAAGTCCAGGACCAGATGGCTTCACAGGTGAATTCTATCAAACATTTAGAGAAGAGCTAACACCCATCCTTCTCAAACTCTTCCAAAATATAGCAGAGGGAGGAACACTCCCAAACTCATTCTACGAGGTCACCATCACCCTGATACCCAAACCAGACAAAGATACTACAAAAAAACAAAATTACAGACCAATATCACTGATGAATATAGATGCAAAAATCCTCAACAAAATACTAGCAAACAGAATCCAACAACATATAAAAAGGATCATACACCATGATCAAGTGGGATTTATCCCAGGGATGCAAGCCTTCTTCAATATATGCAAATCAATCAGTGTGATACACCATATTAACAAATTGAAGAATAAAAGTCATATGATCATCTCAATAGATGCAGAAATAGCTTTTGACAAAATTCAACACCAATTTATGAGAAAAACTTTCCAGAAAGTGGGCATAGAGGGAACCTACCTCAACATGATAAAGGCCATATATGACAAACCCACAGCAAACATCATTCTCAATGGTGAAAAACTGAAAGCATTTCCTCTAAGATCAGGAACAAGATAGGGATGTCCACTTTCACCACTATTATTCAACATAGTTTTGGAAGTCCTGGCCATGGCAATCAGAGAAGAAAAAGAAATAAAAGGAATACAAATTGGAAAAGAAGAAGTAAAACTGTCACTGTTTGCAGGTGACATGATACTATACATACAGAATCCTAAAGATGCCAACAGAAAACTACTATAGCTAATCAATGAATTTGGTGAGGTTGCAGGATACAAAATTAATGCACAGAAATGTCTTGCATTCCTATACACTAATGATGAAAAATCTGAAAGAGAAATTAAGGAAACACTCACATTTACCATTGCAACAAAAAAGAATAAAATACCTAGGAATAAACCTACATAGGGAGACAGAAGACCTGTATGCAGAAAACTATAAGACAGTGATGAAAGAAATTAAAGATGATACAAACAGATCTCAGATATATCATGTTCTTGGATTGGAAGAATCAACATTGTGAAAATGACTGTCCTACCCAAAGCAATCTACAGATTCAACACAATCCCTATCAAATTACCAATGGCATATTTTACAGAACTAAAACAAAAAAAATCTTAAAATTTGTATGGAGACACAAAAGACCCCAAATAGCCAAAACGGTCTTGAGGGGAAAAAACAGAGCTGGAGGAATCAGACTCCCTGACTTCAGACTATACTACAAAGCTACAGTAATCAAGATAATATGGTACTGGCACAAAAACAGAAACTTAGATCAATGGAAGAACGTAGAAAGCCCAGAGATAACCCATGCACCTATGGTCAACTAATCTATGACAGAGGAGGCAAGGATATACAATGGAGAAAAGACAGTCTCTTCAGTAAGTGGTGCTGGGAAAACTGGACAGCTACATGTAAAAGAATAAAAGTAGACCTCTCCCAAACACCATACAGAAAAATAAACTCAAAATGGATCAGAGACCTAAATGTAAGACTGGACACTATAAAACTCTTAGAGGAAAATATAGGAAGAACACTATTTGACATAAATCATAGCAAGATCTTTTTTTACCCACCTCCTAGAGTAATGGACATAAAAACAAAAATAAACAAATGGGGCCTACTGAAACTTAAAAGCTTTTGCACAGCAAAGGAAACTACAAACAAGATGAAAAGACAACCCTCAGAATGGGAGAAAATATTTGCAAATGAATCAATGGATAAATGATTAAACTCCAAGATACTATTGAGCTCATCCAGCTCAATAGTAAAAAAACAAACAACCCAATCCAAAAATGGGCAGAAGACCTAAATAGACATTTCTCCAAAGAAGACATACAGATGGCCAAGAAGCACATGAAAAGCTGCTCAACATCACTAATTATTAGAGAAATGCAAATCAAAACTACAATGAGGTATCACCTCACACCAGTTAGAAGGGGCATCATCAGAAAATCTACAAACAACAAATGCTGGAGAGGGTGTGGAGAAAAGGAAACCCTCTTGCACTGTTGGTGGGAATGTAAACTGACACAGCCACTATGGAGAACTGTATGGAGGTTTCCTAAGAAACTAAAAAAAGAATTACCATATGACCCAGCAATCCCACTACTGGGCATATACCCAGAGAAAACCATAATTCAAAAAGACACATGCACCCCAATGTTCATTGCAGCACTGTCTACAATAGCCAGGTCATGGAAACAACCTAAATGCCCATCGACAGACAAATGGATAAAGAAGATGTGGTACATATATACAATGGAATATTACTCAGCCATAAAAAGGAATGAAATTGGGTCATTTGTAGAGACGTGGATGAATCTAGAGAGTGTCATACAGAGTGAAGTAAGTCAGAAAGAGAAAAACGAGTATCGTATATTAACGCATATATGTGGAACCTAGAAACATGGTACAGATGAACTGGTTTGCGAGGCAGAAATTGAGACACAGATGCAGAGAACAAACGTATCGACACAAGGTGGGGCAGGCAGTGCGGGGTGGTGGTGGTGGTGGGATGAATTGGGAGTTTGGGATTGACATGTATACACTAACATGTATAAAATGGATAACTAATATGAATCTGCTGTATAAAAAAATAATAAAGGTAATGGGGATGAAAGATGAAGGTAGTCAAAAGGTACAAAATTCCAGACAACTAAGTGCTTGGGATAATAAATATACATTTATCAACATGATAAATATAATGAACACTGCTGTATGTTACATATGAAAGTTGTTGAGAGTAAATCCTGAGAGTTCATATCACACACACAAAATTTTTTTGTTTCTTTAATTTTGTATCTACATGATATGATGGATGTTCACTACCTTATTGTGATAATCGTTTCATGATGTATGTAAGTCAAATCATGATGCTGTACGCCTTAAACTTTTACAGTGCTTGTGTCAATTATCTCTGAACAAAACTGGAAGAAAAAAAAAAGTAATGGGGATGGAGGCGGGGGTTAGGTAGGAATTGGCCATGAATTGATATTGTTGAAATACATTTCTCTCTATTCTTTATGTTTGAACTTTTCCATAAATAAAATAGAGTAGAGAGAAACACTTGCTGCTTTTTAGTTGGAAAGAAATGGAGATAAGTAAGGCACCATATTCTAAGTCCACAGTCTGCTTTCCACTGTAGAAATAGCACAAAAAGTAAACTTATGCTCAATAGGCTGAACAAGGGAAGGTCACTCAGGCAGACTGAAAATGCAGCATCCAGCTTGCTCACTTTAAGAAGAAGAAATCATGTATGAGCCTTAATGTCAGGACATCAGCAACAACTTTATTCTGTAGATGGTTAATTCAGCTACAATTTCTTCTACATTTCCTCAGATATGGTCAGTGCTTATTTTCATAGACTAAGATTTGTTAAAGGCTTAAAAAAAAATAGTTATACCAGGAACACCAGGTTTTCATATTTGTCTTCCTAAATGAACTATGACACTCAGCAATTTTACTCTTATGCCTGTGGAAATCATATTCTGCCATCTCTCAAATGCCCATTTTTATTTCCCTTTACATGAAACTAAAGGAGTTGTCAAATGACTTTCAGAAAAACAAAATAAAAAGAATTGACAGGGTATACGTAACTGTCATGGTTCTAAGATTTTATACATACATTTATTTATCTAAATCACTTCTGTTCCTGTCTTTCTGTTTTTCCTTTTAAATTATTCTTTCCAATTATACAATCTTAGGGTTCTCACAATCCACTGGACTCATAACTTGCCATGTCCTTCCTTAACATCATCACATTTTCTCCTTCTTTCTCTTTTTCTCAGCCAATTTACTAGACTAAATCACTGACATATGTTTAAGGAGTGTCTGGATCTCCAAAGTTATTAACTACAAATGGTATAAGTTTGAGAAGGAATTCAAATAACTCTGGCAAAGTCTACCCTCAACTGCACCCACCCAAATTAAACAAAAAAGAAGAATAAGTGCTCTCTTTCTTAAGCCTTTAAAAATATTTTCATTGAAAGCAAAGTTGGAAATATTCTGCCCCCTTTGTCCTGTGTGACCTTTTCAACTCTCTGTATCATCATCTTTATCTCCTTTTTTGTTTGTTTTTAGAAAAACAATTTGATGTGGGTAAATCCACCTTTCTAACCCCACGTATGATGCATAGGTATGGCTAAATGAGACAAATTTCAAAACCAGTAAAGGCTTTTGTAATCAATGTAAACTTTGTATCTCAAATGCAATTTTGAAAGCACTAATAGTTTAAAAAAAATCTCTGAAGTGTTAATAATAGCTTATTGTAAGGTGTAAGGCTCCCTTGGGGGTCAATAATAAAGATGGGAATCTCAAGAAAACCCTAAAACTACTATATATAGTGGCTTCAGAGATGGAAATAGGGGGAGAAGGATTGGCTAGTTATCAACAGAAGCAGAAGGAAAAAGGCACAGAAAAAGGATAGACAGGGACACAGTGTCAGAACGATAAAGAACGATACACATGCACTGTTTCTAGTTTTCCTACCATGTTTCAGTCTCTCTCAGGTCAAGAATTTAGGTAGCGCTCCAGACACACTCTTCCTTAAAAGAGCCAGGAATGCTTCTGCCTTAGGATCTTGGCTGTTTCATCTGCCCCAAGATCATCCCCACATGATTACGTAGCCCTACTCCCTCAACTGTTTCAAGTCTTTGCTCAAATGTCACCTTCTCGCTGGGGCCTCCTCTGAACATCCTATTTAAAAGTTGACCTCCTCCAGAGTGCTTTCCTAACTTCTGATTATCTCTTGTGGATTGTTTAGGTTAGCCTCCACATGCCCTCAATGTACTTCCCTTTTGGATAGCCCTGTCTGTCGTGTCTCCTTTAAATCTTGTCGGAAAGGGGCGGAGCTAGGGCCGAGGCTCACAAAAAAGGAGGAGCGTGTCGGTTGGCTACGCCCATTTGATTCGCGGGCCGTGGTCAGAGACCCCGCGAGACTTTCTCCTAATCCGCTCCGGAAACGCGATTGCGGACGGAATTACCACGTGACCTTGACGTCGCGCCCGCGCCGACCGGCCTGAATCCTTGGGCTTCCGCGGGATCCTGGTGGTGGTTTAGCCGCTTTACGTTCCGGTTTTGTGCCGTTGGCGGTCTTCTCTGCAGACTCCCTGGGCCTTGCCTCCGACTTCACCATGTACCACAACAGTAGCCAGAAGCGGCACTGGACTTTTGCTAGTGAGGAGCAGCTGGCGCGATTGCGGGCCGACGCCAACCGCAAATTCAAATGCAAAGCTGTGGCGAACGGGAAGGTGAGGGCTCCGGCTGCCGCCCTTCTCCCTCGAGCTCTATAAACTCTTGCCCGTCCCTCTCCCCCGGGACTTCCCGCGCACCTCCCTCCCACCTCCTGTGCGCGGCGTGCGTTTATCTGTTTAATAAACAGTGAGCACCTTGCTAGGTGCAGTGGGTACGGAGACGGACAAGGCCATCCATCCCCGTAATCGAGTGGCAGACAAATAACCAGTAACATGGCGAAGAAGACTTTGTAGCATGCTAATGTAGTGGGGGAGGCTTTTCTTAGTGCCTGTTGTGGAGATGATGGGGAGAGGACTTTCCCGGTGGACAGAGCCACAGGTGCAAAGTAGGAGGCCAGAAGTTTCAGGGTTGGTTGCCGGAATGCTCATGATTGTGTGTGGCGGAAGCTGAGTATTTGTGTATGAAAGGTTGGAGAAGGTAAGCAGGGAACTTGTAAGCGGAGGTAAATAGTTTGAACTTTGTGATGGAGGAATAGGGAAACCTTTGAAAAATTTTAGATGGGAAATAAACCTTATCAGAGTCTGTCCTAGAAAGAGCTTTATGGGAAGGAATGGATCGACTGGATGGGGGCAGGGTGGAGGCAGGGGCATGAGAGACGGTTAGCACAAACCAATTGACCACAGATGGTTTGCACTATGTGGTCTGTCAACCACGTCCTTCCTGTTTTACTTTTACCTGGAAGTCTCGTCTGTTTCATATCACTTTATTTTTGTGCTGCACAAAGTAGTGCATATTGTGCTAAATTCTAAGTATTTAGCAAGTGTTAGCTCATATAATCCTCCTAACTACCCCATGAGGTAGATACTATTATTATCCTTGCATTACATCTTAGGAAACTACAGAGAGGTTGAATAACTTTCAGGCTATATTGCTGGTAAGTGGCAGAGCCAAGATTTGAAACCATGGAATCTAGTTTCAGCATTCCTTCTGTAAACCACAGTGCCATGCTGTCTCAAAATTAGCACCTGTGTTAATTTCCTAGGAAACTAGGAAAAATAACTCCATAAAAAAATTACCACAAACTGGGTGGCTTAAAACAACAGAAATTTATTGTTTCACAGTTCTGGAGGCTAGAAGTCTGAGATCAAGGTGTTGGCCGAGTGGTGCTCTGTGCAGCTTCTTTTCCTCTTCCAGCTGCTGGTAACTCCAGGTGTTCCTTTGCTTGTGGCAACTAACTCCGGTCTCTAGCTCCATCTTTACATAGTGTTCTCCCTGTGTTTCTGTCTCTTCACATGTTCTTCTTATAAAGCTACCAGTCATATTGGATTAGGAGCCCATTCTACTTCAGTAGGACCTCATCTTAACTAATTACATCTGCAGAGACCTTATTTCCTCCCATTCTGAGTACTGGGGGTTAGGACTCAACATACCTTTTTTGGTAGTCCGTAATTAAACCAATAACAGCACCAAATAGATATTTGTTGTAAAATTGTAGTATTTATCAACCGTGTAGTGTATTCTGTAGAGATTTTATAAAGATGGAGAAGAGTTAATGTGTTAAGGGTCAAAATTATCCTTGAGGCACTTGTTGATTTTTACCTCAACCTGTGTGACTTAATAACTGACTGAGAAAGGGATATTGTCCAACCATTGACAATGTGTATCTTCTTTTTGATTTATAAATAGTGACATCAAATCTGTGAACATATGCACACACTCCTCATGATTGCTTATACATTAGTGAAGCAAATATTCAGCCGACATTCCGAGAAATTATGCAATTACAGTATAGTTTTAGTTTATTAAATGTTTTCTTAAAAGCTATTTTGTGTAATATTAGCAATTCTATAAAGAGAAAATGAGGTGTGGTATATTTCCCTTTGGTTGGAGATATAAACTTAATCTAGAAAGAGAAAAAATATTAAGATTATCTAATTAAATTTTTGTTGTAACTTCTGACCCAAAGGTTCTTCCAAATGACCCAGTCTTTCTTGAGCCTCCTGAAGAAATGACGCTCTGCAAGTATTATGAGAAAAGATTATTGGAATTCTGTTCGGTGTTTAAGCCAGCAATGCCAAGGTCTGTTGTGGTAAGTTACAGTGATGAAGTATAATGTCCTTTAGCTAACTTACGAAATCTGTCTTCTTATAAATATTTAAATCAATTTTCTATCCACTTAAAAATGCACCTGAGTTATATATTTATATAAATATATAATTTATGTATTTAAGTTTTGTCACATATTTTTCAATAAAGGCATTAAATTATGAATTCCTATGTTGTATCTTACACAGTGTTTCAAGAATCATTCCATATCTAAAGAATTTTGAGGTCGGCTAGATAGGTCATGACATACTCATTTTATATAGAAAGAAAAAATCAAATTACTTTCCCTCTAGGTTCTCATGTGGTTGTTTCAGATGTGTGGTTCTGAGGACCCTATTTCTGTGTGTGTGTGTGTGTGTGTGTGTGTGTACTGTGGTGCGGTAATGGTGAGGAGAAACAGGTAGTTAGAACTTTTTGGCTATATGGATTTGTGTATGCTGTCCCTGTAATTGTTCCTATTGTGTGTGTTTTGTTGTTTTAATTGCAGTATATTTGATTTGCAGTGTTGTATTAGTTTCAGGTGTACAGCAAAGTGATTTAGTCACACATATACATATATCCTTTTTAACATTCTTTTCCCATATAGGTTGTTACAGAGTACTGAGTAGAGTTCCCTGTGTTATACAGTAGGTCCTTGTTGATTATTTTATATACAGTAGCATGTATATGTTAATCCTAACCTCTTAATTTATCCCTCACCCCCCACCTTTCCCCTTAGGTAACCATAAGTTTGTTTTCTAAGTCTGTAAGTCTATTTCTGTTTTGTAAATAAGTTCATTTGCATCATTTTTTTAGATTCCACATATAAGTGATATCATGATATTTGTCTTTCTCTGACCTACTTCACTTAGTACGATAATCTCTAAGTCCATCCATGTTGCTGCAAATGGCATTATTTTGTTCTTTTTTGTGGCTGAGTAGAATTCCATGGTATATATGTACCACATCTTTATCCATTCATCTTTCAGTGGACATTTAGGTTGTTTCCATGTCTTGGCTATTGTGAATAGTGCTGCTGTGAACATAGGGGTGCATGTATCTTTTTGAATTGTAGTTTTGTCCAGGTGTATACCCAGGAGTGGGATTGCTGGATCATATGGTAGCTCCATTTTTAGTTAGTTTTTTTTTTTTTTTTTTTAAAGAGGAGAGTCTTATAACACAGCGGTCCCCAACCTTTTTTTTTTTAAGATGTTGGGGGTAGGAGTTTATTAATTAATTAATTAATTTTTGCTGTGTTGGGTCTTCGTTTCTGTGCGAGGGCTTTCTCTAGTTGTGGCAAGCGGGGGCCACTCTTCATCGCAGTGCACGGGCCTCTCACTGTCGCGGCCTCTCCTGTTGTGGAGCACAGGCTCCAGATGCACAGGCTCAGTAGTTGTGGCTCACGGGCCTAGTTGCTCCGCGGCACGTGGGATCCTCCCAGACCAGGGCTCAAACCCGTGTCCCCAGCATTAGCAGGCAGATTCTCAACCACTGCACCACCAGGGAAGCCCCCAGTTTTAGTTTTTTAAGGAAACTGCATGCTGTTCTCCACAGTGGCTGTACCAATTTACATTCCCACCAACAGTGTAGGAGGGTTCCCTTCTCTCCACACCCTCTCCAGCATTTATTGTTTGTGGATTTTTTGATGATGGCCATTCTGAGCTGTGTGAGGTGATACCTCGTTGTAGTTTTGATTTACATTTCTCTAATAATTAGCAATGTCAAGGATCTTTTCATGTGCTTTTTGGCCATCTGTATGTGTTCTTTGGAGAAATGTCTATTTAGATCTTCTGCCCATTTTTTGATTGGGTTGTCAGTTTTTTGGATATTGAGCTGCACAAGCTGTTTGTATATTTCAGAGATTAATCCCTTGTTGGTTGCTTCGTTTGCAAATATTTTCTCCCATTCTGATGGTTGTCTTCTCGTTTGTGGTTTCCTTTGCTGTGCAAAAAGCTTTTCAAGTTTAATTAGGTCCTATTTGTTTATTTTGTTTTGATTTTCATTACTCTGGGAGGTGGGTCAAAAAAGAAATTGCTGTGATTTACATCAAAGACTGTTTTGCCTGTTTTCCTCTAAGAGTTTTATAGTGTCTGGTCTCACATTTAGGTCTTTAATCCGTTTTGAGTTTATTTTTGTGTATGGTGTTAGTGTTCTAAATTTCATTCTTGTACATGTAGCTGTCCAGTTTTCCCAGGACCACTATTGAAGAGACTGTCTTTTCTCCATTGTATAGTCTTTCCTCCTTTGTCGTAGATTAACTGACCATAGGTGTGTGGGTTTATTTCTGGGCTTTCTATGCTGTTCCATTGATCTATGTGTCTGTTAGTGTGCCAGTACCATACTGTTTTGATTACTGTAGCTTTATAGTATAGTCTGAAGTCAGGGAGCATGATTCCTTCAGCTCCATTTTTCTTAAGATTGCTTTGGCTGTTTGGGGTCTTCAAAAACTGCCATTTCAGGTCTGCAAAAACTGCCATTGGTAATTTGATAGGGATTGCATTGAATCTGTAGATTACTCTGGGTAGTACAGTAAGTCCGCTACATATGAACCTTCAAGTTGTAAACTTTCAAAGATGCAAACGTGCGTTTACATGTCCAATCACATTAAGTTAGTTCACATGTCTGGCATACATTGTCATATGTGTGCATCCTCTACAAGTGGTTGTGCTTTTGTGTACTTTACAGTACAGTACTGTATAGAGTACAGTGGTACAGTATCTTTATTTCAAACCCAGGATGTCCAGAAGCAAGCGAAAAAGCAGTGGAGATGTAACTGGTACTACTGTACTTTTCAAGGCACTGTACTGTAAGATTAAAAATTTTTTATTTTTTGTTTGTTTTTTATGTATTATTTGTGTGAAAAGTATTATAAATCTATTACAGTATAGTACTTATATAGTTTCCCAATCGTGTTAGTTGGGTACCTAGGCTAACTTAATTGGACTTATGAACAAATTGGACTTACGAACGCCCTCTGAATGGAACTCATTCAGATGTAGGGGACTTAACTGTGCAGTCATTTTGACAATACTGATTCTTCCAATCTAGGAACATGGTGTATCTTTCCATCTGTTTGTGTCATCTTCAATTTCTTTCATCAGTGTCTTATAGTTTTCAGAGTTCAGGTCTTTTGCCTCCTTAGGTAGGTTTCTTCATAGGTATTTTATTCTTTTTCGTGTGATGGTAAATGGGATTGTTTTCTTAATATCTCTCTGATCTTTCATTGTTAGTGTATAGAAATGCAAGAGATTTCTGTATATTAATTTTGTATCCTGCAACTTTACCAGTTTAATTGATGAGCTCTAGTAGTTTTCTGGTAGCATCTTTAGGATTTCCTTAGTATCATGTCATCTGCAAACAGTGACAGTTTTACTACTTTTCCAATTTGAATTCCTTTTGTTTCTTTTTCTTCTCTGATTGCCGTGGCTAAAACTTCCAAAACTATGTTCAGAAACAGTGTCGAAGGTGGACATCCTTGTCTTGTTCCTGATCATAGAGGAAATGCTTTCAGCATTTACTTTTTAACATCCTCTATGATGTTAGCTGTACGTTTGTCATTTATGGCCTTAACTATGTTGAAGTATGTTCCCTTTATGCCCACTTTCTGGAGAGTATTTATCATGAATGGGTGTTAGATTTTCTCAAGCTTTTTCTGCATCTATTGAGATGATCATATAGTTTTTATTCTTCAATTTGTTAATATGGTGTATCACACTAATTAATTTGCAGATATGGAAAAATCCTTGCATCCTAAGATAAATCCCACTTGATGATGGTGTATGATCTTTTTAATATATTGTTGGATTCAGTTTGCTAGTATTTTGTTGAGGGTTTTTGAGTCTATGTTCATCAGTGATACTGGCCTGTAATTTTCTTTTGTGGTATCTTTGTCTACTTGTGGTATCAGGGTGATGGTGGCCTCATAGAATGGGTTTGGGAGTGTTTCTTCCTCTGCAATTTTTTGAAATATTTCTGAAGGATAGGTGTTAACTCTTCTCTAAGTGTTTGATAGAATTTGCCCGTGAAGCCATCCTGTCCTGGACTTTTGTTTGTTGGGAGTTTTTTAACCACAGTTTTAATTTCAGTGCTTGTGATTGGTCTATTCATATTTTCCTTTTCTTCCTGGTTCAGTTTTGCTTGATTTTACTGTGTAAAGAATTTGTCCATTTCTTCTGGGTTGTCCATTTTATTGGCATATAGTTGCTTGTAGTCTTTTCTTATGATCCTTTGTATTTCTGTGGTGTCCATTCTAACTTCTCCTTTTTCATTTCTAATTTTATTGATTTGAGCCCTTTCCCTTTTTTTCTTGATGAGTCTGGCTAAAGGTTTATCAGTTTTGTTTATCTTTTCAAAGAACCAGTTTTTAGTTTCATTGATCTTTTGTTTTCTTCATCTCTATTTCATTTATTTCTGTTCTGATCTTTATGATATCTTTCCTTCTGATAACTTTGGGTTTTGTTTGTTCTTTCTCTGGTTGCTTTAGGTGTAAGGCTAGGTTGTTTATTTGAGATTTTTCTTATTTCCTGAGGTAAGATTGTATTGCTATAAACTTCCCTCCTAGAACTGTTTTTCCTGTGTCCCATAGGTTTTGGATCGTCATGCTTTCGTTTTCATTTGTCTCTAGGAATTTGATTTCCTCTTTGATTTCTTCAGTGATCCATTGGTTGTTTAGTAGCATATTGTTTAGCCTCCAGGTGTTTGTGTTTTTTACAGTTTTTTTCTTGTGGTTGATTTCTAATCACAGCATTGTGGTTGGAAAAGATGCTTGACATGATTTCAGTTTTCTTAAATTTATCTAGACTTGCTTTATGTCCCATCATGTGATCTATCCTGGAGAATGTTCTGTGTGCACTTGAGAAGAATGTGTATTCTGCTTTCAGGTGGAATGCTCTAGAAATATCAATTAAGTCCATCCGGTCTAATGTGTCATTTAAGGCCTGTGTTTCCTTATCGATTTTGTTTGGATGATCTGTCCATTGGTATAAGTGGGGTGTTAAAATCCCCCACAATTTCTCCTTTTCTGGCTGTTAGCATTTGCCTTATCTATTGAGGTGCTCCTGTGCTGGGTGCATATATATTTACAATTGTCATATCTTTTTCTTGGATTGATCCCTTTATCATTATGTAGTGGTCTTTTTTGAATCTTGCAACAGTCTTTATTTTAAAGTCTGTTTTGTCTGAGTCTCGCTACTCCAGCTTTCTTTTGATTTCCATTTGCATGGAATATCTTTTCCCATCCCCTCACTTTCAGTCTGTATGTGTCCCTATGTCTGAAGTGGGTCTCTTGTAGACAGCATATATATGGGTCTTGTTTTTGTGTCCATTCAGCCAGTGTGTGTCTTTTGGTTGGAGCGTTTAATCCATTTACATTCAAGGTAATTACTAATATGTATGTTCTTATTGCCATTTTGTTATTGTTTTGGGATTTTTTTTAAGCTGTGTACTCTTAGATGGAGTTTAAATATTTTTTTAAATTAATTATTTATTTTTGGCTGCATTGGGTCTTCGCTGCTATGTGCCAGCTTTCTCTAGTTGCAGCAAGCGAGAGCTACTCTTGTTGCGGTGCATGGGCTTCTCATTGTGGTGGCTTCTCTTGTTGCGGAGCACGGGCTGTAGGCACACGGGCTTCAGTAGTTGTGGCACACGGGCTCAGTAGTTGTGGTTTGCGGGCTCTAGAGCGCAGGCTCAGTAGTTGTGGTGCACGGGCTTAGTTCCTCTGTGGCATGTGGGATCTTCCCGGACCAAGGATTGAACCCGTGTCCCCTGCACTGGCAGGCAGATTCCTAACCACTGCACCACCAGGGAAGTCCCTGGGATTGTTTTTATAGGTCTTTTTTCTTCCCTTCCTCTTTTGTTCTCCTCTCTTGTGATTTTTATGACTACCTTTACTGTTGTGTTTGGATTGCTTTTTCTATTGTAGATTTTTGGTTTGTGGTTACCATGAAGATTTGGTATAGTAGTCTACACACACACACACACACACACACACACACACACACACACAAGACACACACACACACACACACACACACACACACAAGATTAAGTTCCTGGTCTGTTAATTTCAAATGCATTTCCAATATCCTTCATTTGTATTCTTCTCACAATTGCTACTTTTGATTTATGTGTGGATGATTTCCTACCTTTATGTTTGCTTTTACCAGTGAGCTGTCCCATTTGTAATTTTCTTGTTTCTAGTTGTGGCCTTTTCTTTTCCGATAGAAAAGGCATTCTTTTGGCATTTTTTGGAAAGCTGGTTTGGTGGTGCTGAATTCTTGTAGCTTTTTCTTGCCTGTAAAGCTTTTGATTTCTCTGTCGAATCTGAACGAGAGCCTTGCTGGGTAGAGTATTTTTGGTTGTATGTTTTTCCCTTTCATCACTTTAAATGTATCGTGGCACTCCTTTCTGTCCTGTAGAATCTCTGCTGAAAAATCAGATGATGACCTTATGGGGATTCCCTTGTATGTTATTTGTTGCTTTTTCCCCCTTGTTGCTTTTAATATTTTCTCTGTCTTTAATTTTTGTCAGTTTGATTAGTATGTGTCTCATTGTGTTCCTCCTTGGGTTTATCCTCTGTGCTTCCTGGACTTGGGTGACTGTTTCCTTTCCCATTTTAGGGAAGTTTTCAGCTATAATCTCTTCAAGTATTTTCTCAGGCCCTTTCTCTGTCTCTCCTTCTGGAACCCCTATAATGCGAATGTTGGTGGACTTAAATGTTGTCCCAGAGGTCTCTTAAACTGTCCTCATTTCTTTTCATTCTTTTTTCTTTAATCTGTTCTGTGTCAGTGATTTCCACCATTCTGTCTTCCAGCTCACTAATCCACTTTTCTGCCTTATTTATTTTGCTATCGATTCCTTCTAATGTATTTTTCATTTGAGTTAAGGTATTGTTCATCTGTTTGTTTGTTCTTTACATTTTCTGGCTCTTTGTTAAACATTTCTTGTGTCTTGTGTGCCTCCATTTTTTTTCCGATCTTGGATCATCTTTACCGCATTACTCTGACTTTTTTTTCAGGTAGATTACCTGTCTCCACTTCACTTAGTTGTCCAGCTGGGGTATTATTTTGTTCCTTTGCCTGGATTTGTGTATTTTTGTTGATAGAAAATTAAACTGAAATTTAAAAGCTGAAAGATTAAAAAGGGGGAAAGGTGTATAAAATATTTTTCTCTTCACAGATTTGTTGTGAATATCAAATATGAAAGTTTTGTCTTAAGTGAAAGTAGATCATACATTTTAAAGTTATACCAAGTGAATAATTTATGGCCCAGAAAAGAATAAACTCCTAGAAAATATTCTCCATTTTTATAGTTGAAAAAACTGAAGTATATTGAAAATACCAAGTCCAAAAGTATTCATAGTGTTTTCTGTTTTTTACTGGACCTTTATCTAAGAGACCTGATTCATGAAAAATTTTAGATGTGCTTGCTTTCTATTTCCAGATTTGATCTTAGTCTTTTCTGATAAGAAAACAGTAACACAAGGTGGTAGGTTTAAGTGATCTTTTCAGATGAAGAAACTGAATCCTTGAATGAACTTCTTTGTGGAATTTGTCTTTATATAACTTGCTTATTTATAACTGTTTTGGTTTTTGTTTCACATAAAATGACAAAACTAAACTTTTAAAATATTTAAAAAGAAATGTATTTTTTTCTATTCTAAAGTAGATAAATATTTGTTTCATTGGTTCTAGCCAAATGAAATAGTTTTTAAAAAAGTACAAGCAGACCTTGGTTGAAAACAGCCCTGTCCCTTATTAGATTTGTGACCTTGAACAAGTCAGCTAACCTCATTGATATTCAGTTTCTTCTTCTATAGAGATAGCAGTACCTCACCAAGCTGTTATAATTAAAATAAGATGATAGTTTTATACTTGGCACAGAGTGTGGCACATGGGGTGCAGTCAGTAAATGGTAGGTGCTGCTTCTCCTGTTTGGTGTGGCAGCAGGTTAGATCACAGAACCAGAGTGGATTTAGAGAGAAGGCTCATTGCCCTGACCATGTTATTCTGCCAGTATTTTACTAAATGGACTGCTTAAGCTGTGATCATTTGTATAAATTATACAAATATATATAATTGTGTAAACCCCCCCCCCGACATTTTTAAAATTAAGCCAGTGACCATAGGAAGGATAAGCCAGGATAGGTGGGGAAGGACAACAAAGGCTTGGCTGTGGTTTTTCTGTTGTAATTTATCACAATTTATTTTGACTTAAGAAGTAGTAAGTTTTGGGGTTTTTTTAAGGTGACTTTTTCAAAGAAACCTTGGCATAAATAAGTTTTTTTTAAAATTTAACTTGTATGTGTGAATAGGTTCTGATAATATATGTATTTTTAATCTTAGGGTACAGCTTGTATGTATTTCAAGCGCTTTTATCTTAATAACTCAGTAATGGAATATCACCCGCGGATAATAATGTGAGTATAAGTCTAACTTATTGATTTTCATTTAAGAAGACTTTTATACTCTTTGAGCATGTGTGTGTGAAAAAATGACTTCCTAATAAAGGGTAATTTAGACTTTCATTCTATTCTGAACTTAAGATCCCTCCTGATACTCATTAATATACCTGTATATTCTTCCTTCCCTGTAATACTGATGGCATCAGTTTTGGCACTTGTCCAAATTCAAATTCTGTTTTTCTTAAACTGGCTTCCATAATATCCCTTTCTGTTAGCTGAACTTGTCTTCGCCCATTTGCTCTGAGAATCATTTACGGTAACTCCTCTTCCTGTACATCCCATCAGTTTACAAGTCCTATAGTTCCATAGTCATTTCACTTGAACAAAGGTCTGTTTAGTTTCTGCCCTCTGCTAAGCACTGTGCTTATCATTAAAAATAAGAATGAAGTTAGTATGAGACTCATCAAAGAACTTGCTGTCAATCGTGCTGTCCCTGTATATTTTCTCTTTTTCATTTCCATTTCTACCAGTCTAGGTCAGGCCCTTCTTACTTCCAGTCTTTGTTTTTGTGGTAATCTTATTACTACTAATTTCTCACTCTGAAATTTATGTAGTAGCCATGAGAGTTTCATAGGTTTGTTCCTGAGGTAATAATCCCCTATTTAAATGTCCTTGGAGACTTCCACTGATGGCTTTCCATAATGTTTCTTTAACACCTTTCTTCTCAGGCCCATATGTACATATGTGTGTACTATTTTTTTTTCTCTTCCATCTATATTTCATGATGCTGAGTACCCTTATTCTTCAGTTATTTTGTTTTTCCAGATACTTGGGCTGAACTATATAAAACTGGCATTAAGTTACTAATGATTGAATGCTGTGGCACTGTTATACAGTTCAACCTAATTTTTATAGTCTCCGTATGGATAAAAAGATTAAACAGGAAACTCTCTTTTTTTAAATCAATTTCCTTAGTTGTCTAGTATAGTCATTTGTGAATATTAGGCAATTTTAGAACATATTTTAGAAATATTTTGGTATTTCTCGAAGTATATACATATCCTTCCCCTTATTTTTTCCTCTAGGCTCACTTGTGCATTTTTGGCCTGTAAAGTGGATGAATTCAATGTGTCTAGTCCACAGTTTGTTGGAAATCTGCGGGAGAGTCCTCTTGGACAAGAGAAGGCACTCGAACAGATTTTGGAATATGAACTACTACTTATACAGCAACTTAATTTCCACCTTATTGTCCACAATCCTTATAGACCCTTTGAGGGCTTTCTCATTGATTTAAAGGTAATCTTGCTGACTAAAGTAAACTGGTGGAGTAAACTCCTTTGCTATTGTTCTTTAACCAAAATAATCAAAATTTTTTTATAACTAGTAATGATCCTAATTGTTACACAGTTAGCTTGCTAAAATGTGTTTGGCCTGGACTTCTAGGGCAATGGTTCTCAAACTTCAGTGTGCATCAGAATCACATGGAGGGCTTATTAACTGAGAGTGTCAGACTAGTTCTTGAGCTTCTGATCTAGTAGATTTGCAAATACTCGTCCAGGGACCATAATGAGGACAACTGTAATGCTTTTAAAGACTTCAGATAACTCTTCTAACTCAAGTATACTGTCTTGGATCTTCATACATACAAAATTCTTAATTTTAAACTACAAGATTGCTAAGTGACTTCTATTTTTAGGGCATTGTGAACTGAAGTCAATATGTGGGCATCAAAAATAACAGTAAATAAATGTTTTGTCAGAACATTGACAAAAGCAGCTTGTTTTGTTTTGACCCTGAAGAAGGACTTTAGATAGTGTGAGTTAAGTGAACAGAAGTCAAAAACTGGTTCATTCATCTTGAGTGGCCAAATTTGGGTGCCTTCTGTATGTCAAACATGGTGCTTGAGGATGTAGTCAAGAACAAGACAGGAACAGCCTCCCCTTCATAGGCCTTACAGTCTAATGGGAAAGACAATCGTATATTCAGTGTGCTAAGTGTTAACAGAAGGGGAAATGCAGGGTACTTTAGAAGGCGATAGCAGATTGAGAAGGGGAGACAGTTCTGAGAAGGTGTAATTTGAAGTAAAATTCAGAGCAAGAGTAGGGATTGGGTGGTGGAAGAGCATCCCATTCAGAGAGACTCTTCTGGTCAAAGGCCCAGACTTAACAAACCATGGTGTACTAAAGAACCTAAACAGAACTTAGAGGTAAATGGGGAGGACTGCCACGGAGTGCTGCCTGAGTGGAAGGCAGAGT
Organism: Globicephala melas; assembly: GCF_963455315.2. Lineage (NCBI taxonomy): Eukaryota > Metazoa > Chordata > Mammalia > Artiodactyla > Delphinidae > Globicephala > Globicephala melas. The sequence continues at coordinate 69,347,658 of NC_083316.1, read as the reverse complement.
GTAGACTGTGGAGGTAACATTACAGATTTTGAATAGAGCAATGGGATGCCAGTGAAAGGGTCAAGTCTGATGAGTGACGTGATTAGGTTTGCAGCTATAAAAAACATGTTGGCAAACATGCATCAGCCTGCGTCAGATGTTTATTGCACACCTGTATGTGTCAGGCATAACGTGCAGAATGGATTCGAATGGATGAAGGGATACCAGTTGGGATGCTGTTACAGTAATTCAAGCAGAAAGACAGTGGTTGGTTTGACTCATGAAGTGGTAGTGGGTACAGAGAGAGCTTCTTGGGCTTTAGAATCAGTAGAGCTTGAGGAATGATTGCGTACAGAGAGCGAGGACAGTGGAAGAACCCCCAGGTTTCTGGCCTGAGCGTATTGGTGGATGGTGGTACACTTATACAGGAAACAGTGGCACAGGAGAGATTTATTGATGGTGGTGGGGTAGGGATTTGATGAATCTGGTTTGGGACATGATGAATTTCCATTGCTTGCAAGACATTCAGGTTGGTACATATTTGTGTCTGGAGGCCAGAGGAGATGGCTAGGCTGGAGGCATAGATTTGGGCATCACTGCTGCCCCAGGAAGATTTAAAGTGGATTGGCCATAAGGACCATTTAAAGGGTAGCTAGAGAAAAGTAAGAAGCTAGTAAGAAGACTGAAGAATATCCAAAGAGGTAGGACTTTTGGAGAAGTGAAGGGAAGTAGAATACTTTTAGAATATGATCGGGGAAGCTCTCCAATCCTGCACAGAATTCAGGCAAAGTAAAAGTTGACATTTGCTAGATTTAGTGCCAGAAAGGTGACTTGTGATCTTGGTGAAATTAGTCTTCTTGGAGTGTGAAGGAAAAAAACAGATTGGAGCTGGTTGGGGAATAGAAGGTGAGAAAACAAGTGTGTATAACTTGGATTAAACAGCTTGTCTTTGAAGTGGGAAAAGAAGATGGGATGATTGAGAAGATGGGGGAACTGCTAGAAGTAGAAGAAAGGAACAGTTTTTTGTCATGTTTTGTTTTGCATGAGAAACTTTAGAACACTAGTAGAGAAAGCTTAATGGAACGTGTAGCTCAAGTTTTCCTTTGGAGTGGTAGAAGGGCCTGGCATGGGATTTTGAAGCAAGGTAGAAAAACTGGCTATTTCTCTTAACGGAGGGAAAGAGGAAAGCATGGGTGAGGATAACGTTATGTTTGGGGATTTGGCCATAGCAGGAAATACAGTGTCTTTGTTATCAACAGAGATCATTTTCTGAGAGCAGTGGAGTTTCTGAGAATTATCAAAGATATTGAGTCAGGTAGAAAGTGTTTAACATAATCACTGAAAAATGGGAGAATACATTTTCTGTGGAATATTTTAGCTAGGCAGTGTTGAGAGCCTTGTTGAGATCAGTGAACTTGAATTTATAGTAATATTACCAGACCTGTTGGTTGTATTGTTTTCTCTAGCAGCACCCAGAAATCTGGGTATAGTTGCAAAGCAGAAGGTTGGTTGAATTCGACCACTATTGAAGTTTTGCTGGAAATATGTTGGCAGCATACTGGGGCAGGGAATGGAAGAGGGAAATGAGAACCAGTGGACACTGGTGAGTAGAAGCAAGTATAGGGATAAGGAACCAGAGGTCCTGAGGAGGAAGTCAAAGAACAGCTGTGAAGTAACTGAGCAAAGGGAATGCTGGGTCAGAGTAGAATGTTGGATTTGTCATATCAGAGGTCAGGCATTTTGGGATGACAAGACCTGTGTGTGATTGTACAGTTGACTCTGGCTATTTTGTTTCAGAGTATAGAAAAGATTTCTTACTGCTTTGGGACTTGAATGTAGATATCTGAAATATATCTGAGGGTTTAGGATTTAGGGTTCATTTTAAAGGGTAAGAATGGTTAGAAAATAGGGGATCATCCATATTTCTTGGGCGTATACTAAAAATAGTTCTGTAATCAAACCAAGATTCATTTCCCAAAAGTAAACTTTTAGTAGAAGGAATTTCAAATAAAAATGAGGTGGTGCTTTGGTTTCTAAATGTGATCTTACAGGAGTTACTAAAAGTATCCTGTGTTAAGCACTTTCTGGTTTATAGGAATAGTTTTGTACTGTTATTACTCCATGAGACTCTCAGAAGTGATAACATTTGCAAACTTTCTTTCTAGACTCGCTATCCCATGTTGGAGAATCCAGAGATTTTGAGGAAAACAGCTGATGACTTTCTTAATAGAGTTGCACTGACGGATGCTCACCTGTTATACACACCTTCCCAGATTGCTCTGACTGCCATTTTATCTAGTGCATCCAGAGCAGGAATTACTATGGAAAGGTATTACTTTGTGTTTTAACTTAGATTAGACTCAGTCCCTCAGTTTATTCCTTCCTGGAGTACCAAGTTTTTAAGTAAGGTTCACTTTGTAACATTAGTCCTTCATATCTTCTGTGGTTGAGGGCTGTTGAGGGCAGCTGAGGGAAGAAATGGAATCACCTTTTAAGGAAATATTTAAAAATTCAGTAAAATATTTTTGAGCTAAGAGGATCCATTTATGACTGAAGTAGAATTAAATCAGGTGATCCTCAAAAGACTGATAACAGCTATCAATATATGGCAAATTTAGAAGTTTTATGAACTGGTAAGCAGCATGAGTGCAACAAATACGTCTGCCTTGTTTTATCATTAATCTCCTGCTGTGGAGCATGTATGGCACATGGAATTCAGTAAAGATTTGTTGAATGAATAATACTTTAGGGAATGTCCAAATGAATCTTAGTGAGCTACAGATACTAATAGCTGATACATAAGTGCGCACTGAGAACCAGGCTCTGTGATAAGCACTTTACATGAATTAAATTCACTTGATTCTTACGATAATATCTTGTGCGAAGGTTAATTACATATCTATTATATTCATTTATAACTAACTCAAGCACAGGCTAGCAGTAAGTTAGACTTTAAAAATCTTCACATTTAATTTCTTTCTAGCAATTTCATTTCTGTATACCTTCAAAGCTCTGCTTGATTCATTCATAGAAATAGCTGAGGAGGAAAGATGATAAAACTTTCTGAATTTAAACTTTTCTGCATGTTTGTAATCCCTCGTCTGTAATTTCATAATCCATTGATACAGTGGCAGGAAACATGAACAGATGTGATTTAGTCTTTATTCAACTGAATGGGAATGGTTTTAGGTTTCTTTGCAGAAATATTAATGTTACTGATTACATGATACTGCCCCAGAATATCACTGAAGTATTTCACATTTCATGGTATATACACCATGTTAAGTTTCTAAGACATGAATAATTCTGAATTTCAAAACAAATCCAAGATAAATGATTGTGGGTTTGTATTTTGTTTAATTTATGGTATGACTCTTCTGTATAAACATAGCTCACCAACTGTATATAAGTATATACATTTAATCCCAAAGTGATCTATACCTACATTTATTTACTAAGCAAACCTTTATGGAGGCTTTTTTTTTACATTGCCTTCTATGTACCATGCACTGTACTATACTGTAGAAATATAAGAATGAGCAAGCTATCCTTGTAGGAAGGGTGGCCATACAAATTGATACCTATGGAGTTTGCGGGTTATGGAGCTTCCATAGTGTAAGGGAAAAAGCCTCTTTTTCACAATTCAAACAACCAGTTGTTTGCTTAATCTGTTTAAGCATTGTATCTTATGCAGGTATATGCTAATTTTTCAGTGGTGAGATTTTTCTTATGTCAGTAGAGAGGGATGAAGGATCTTAAGGTCCAAATTAGAGTGTATTTCATCTTAGAAGTTTAGTTAGTTATAATTTCAGATAGGCAGGTGAAAGTGAAATTGTGGTACCTTGGGCTCATTGCAAATTGAATACACTTTTGTTGCATTCCCAGGGACTATAGACATTTGGGCATTTTTTTCCCTTGAGGAAATGCTTTCAAATCATTTTTAGCTTCTGAAATCCTTTGCAACTTTTGAGATACATGGAAACTGCCTTTATATTTATTACTGATTTCAAAAGGGGGGAGTCCTTGTGCTGTTGTTATATTCTGAATGAGGCTTTAAGATTATTAGTCATAGAATGTTACACTGTTGTTGATTAGAGGTTTCTTCTTTTTCATTGGATTTAGAGCTTTATTTTGCATCTCCTAGTTTGACTTCTTAGGTAGTGAAAAAAAAAAAAGATGTCAAAAGTGTGAGGAGTTTTAGGGAGAAAAGTGAAAGGAAAAAACTAATTGTTATTTTGAATTACTGATAACAAGAAATGTATTAGTTGTTAGGGGAGGTATTTTTATTTATTTATTTTTTTGCGGTACACGGGCCTCTCACTGTTGTGGCCTCTCCCGTCGCGGAGCACAGGCTCCGGACGCGCAGGCTCAGTGGCCACAGCTCACGGGCCCAGCTGCTCCGCGGCATGTGGGATCTTCCCGGACCGGGGCACAAACCAGTGTCCCCTGCATCGGCAGGCGGACTCTCAACCACTGCGCCACCAGGGAAGCCCTAGGCGAGTTATTGATTTCCATATCTAAAATGAAACTCCCACAATAGACGATGAAGATGTAACAGCAAAGGTAGTTATCAAAACTTTGTAATGTAGTTTAAATGATTTTGATAGTTTAAAAGACATACAGCAACAAAATTTCTTAAAGAATCGTCTTTCTAATTTTTGTAATTTTATTTCACCCAAGAGAAAAATTAATAGCTTTTTTTACATTCATGTTTGAAAGATTACGTTGCCTTGAGAATCTGTTCACTTGGGCTTTTATCAGTTATAGATCAAGTTCAAGTATATAAAACCTCAGAGTAACTAAAAATTTAAAAATAGAAATTACATTTTTATACTGTCATTAGTTCCAAGAAAACAGATAATTGGGCTTTATGTACATTTATGGAATAGTATTAACACCTTTGATCTGGACTTGATGCAAAAAAGATGTAATAGATTTGTAAAGCGTGGGGTGATGTTCTTATTGGTTTGAATACCTGTTTGTCCCAAGAAGAGCAATTATAGTTAACATGGACTTGATATTAAGGGGAGAGAGAATCCTTACTAGTGCCAGGTTTTAGCTCTGCTGCTACCTGACTTTATTCATAACTTCTCTGTCCCTGTGACTCAGATTCCTCACCTGTAAAATGAGTGAGATTAAACTCATAGGTCTAAATATTAAACACTTAACATTAAAAGTATTGAGTATTGCTCCTGTTAGTTTCATATCATTTTTTCTCTGAATATATTATGGAAATTAAATTAACTTGAACATTAAGCGTTTTGAATCTAGTATAAATTGTAGTAAATCCTTAAGACTGTAAGAGATACAGATTATAGTTTAGTAGAGTTCAAAGTATTGTTATTTAACAGTTTTAAAGTAAATTTATTTAAAAACTGATCTTGATGAAATGAACATGGAGGAAAATAATTTATGATGTCATATTTTCTCAAGATGCTATATGTGTTCAATAGATTTAAATTTTTTTCCTTTCTTTTCCAGTTATTTATCAGAAAGTCTGATGCTAAAAGAGAACAGAACTTGCTTGTCACAGTTACTAGATATAATGAAAAGTAAGTAAAACAGAACACTTTATAAAATACTCTTCTATCACAAAGCTACTTTCTAAGTAAATAACATCCTGGTATTTAACTTGAGATAACAGATTGTTGTTTAGATTTACTTATATTCAATTACTGTATCATGGAGGCATGAAGGATACATTGGTGAAGAACAAATAGAAGGTACATGAAAGAAAGTAGTTTTTACACAGAACTTTTTAGGAAAGTGAAAATATAATCAGATTCAGAAAGGATTGAGATTCAAAACAGGGTCCTTTTAAAATATACCCAAATATGATGAGCACTGAAAAAGATCTCAGGGAATTAAAGCCTAATTAAATTTGAAACTTCCATTTTGTAGGTAAATTAGCTTTAACTAGTTAATATGTGTCATTTGCTAGTTCTGCCAGTATTTTGAATTTGGCCCAATGAAACTGATTTCAGGCTCTTGGGCTTCAGAACTGTGGGAGAATCCATTCTGTTGTTTTAATAAGCCTTACTAAGTTTGTGGTAATTTTTAATAGCAGCCTCAGGAAACTAACACAGCTCCTCACAACAAAGAATTATCCAGCCCAAACTAGTGTCAATGCTGAGAAACACTGTCTTAAGGGTTTTTTTTCTTCTTTCACTTTTTAAAAATATAGTTGGTTTACAATGTTGTGTTAGTTTCAGGTGTACAGCAAAGTGATTCAGATTCCTTTCCATTATAGGTTATTACAAGATATTGAATATAGTTTCCTTAGCTGTACAGTAGGTACTTGTTGAGTCAGAACCTCCACTAAACTGGTTGGCTAGGTTAGCCAGTCCTTTCCATTTTCATACTTGCTCATGTCACGCTGCATGCTCATGGCTACTAGACTACTCGTTAGGGTTAAAAACAGTGTGTTTGTTTCCAAACCTTTTGTGCCAATGTCCTTGTTAATAAAATCTGTGGTTTAAATACTGAATAAACCAATAAAATATGAGATTGAATATCTTGATCTTGGGTGACAGGGAGTACTTCTTACATGTTTTATGTTTCAAAAGTCAACATGCTTCAGGGTGTGGAAGTATCATTTCTTATTTCTTTCCTTGAAATGATCTTTGATGCCTTCCCTCTTTGAGAAAAATGGATTTGTGATTTATGAATCATAAGGTAGGTTTTCAGTTATACCACTAGAGGGTTCACTTCCAAAGCTAACTGCAGTTTGGCCATAGACATTTGGATCAGGGAATTTAGTAGGTAGAAGAGGTCTTAAAGGTAACTCACTGTGCTCATTTTATAGCTGACAGTTTTATTACTGATTTTGTCTCAGTATCTTTATTTTATTCCATTTGTTTTAGTACAAAATAAGAATAGCTCTTGATAAAACACTCAGAGCTTTAGCGATATTAAGGTATCTTATTCATCATTTTTCACACAAAGATATTGTCCTAAGGGTGTTAAGTCACTAGTATTAATTCAGTTGCAAACACTGCTTTATTTGCATTATGAAATAAGTCACTCATTTGGAGCACGTGGCTGGTTAATAGTAAGCCCTGGATCTCTCATCATTTCCCTAATAAATCTTGACATGTTTTTACTAAGCATCTTCCCTTCATTACATGTTATGTAATAATGGTTTTCTTTGTAAATAAGTAGTACACTCTTGGCCTACCATCTGTAGGATAGAATCTTATGAATCTGGTGGGTGGCAGGGAACAAAGCAAAAAGTGACCATGGTAGGATTTAAAAAAAATACTGACTAGTAGAGCATGCTTATCTTTAGGCTGTACATGATGTGGGCTAAGCAGCAGACAGCTATAATAACTTGAACTAGAAGTATGGTGTTCAGTGGATTTTAATGTGGAACAGTATTAATCCTGGTAAGAATAATCCCATTTCAAGAGTGTTTTTTGTTCCCAAAACTAGATGGGAAAACATCATTCAACTCCCTTATGAGAACAAGGCTTTTTATTATGTGGTATAAATGCTTTTTTTATCTCCACATAGGTATGAGGAACTTGGTAAAAAAATATGAACCACCCAGACCTGAAGAAGTTGCTGTTCTGAAACAGAAGCTGGAGAGATGTCACTCTGCTGAGCTTGCACTTAACGTAATTACGTAAGTAGATGTGAGACTGTTAATTCGAGAATAGATACAATTGTTACTGTCTCCAGCTTGTCTTTAAATTACTTAATTGGTAAATGTTTGCTCATGTGGGGAAAACTGACTTACCCATTAAATCAGATTTTTTTTATTGACTGGAGATTTCTAACAGGATTAAACACGAGATAATAAATTACGAATTTCGCTTTCATAGTACATTCTGCTCCTGCTATGACTAATGTGTTCTTTGGCTTGTGGGCCCTGTCCTGTTCTGTTACTCCTTGTGGGGTCCCGTGGGCAGTTTTCCTAGGGAATTCCTGCACCTCTTCTTGCCCTTTTAATCTTTCGGTTCTCTGTAGGTCTGGTATCTCCTCTGAAGAACAAGTATACTGTTCCACACTTATTTCTGTTAGCTAGGGTGGGGAAACTTGGCATATTTTCTCTCAGTGGTAACTTTATATTGAAGACAGAACCAATAGGAAAATGTGCTGTTCGATCTCTTCTTGCAGCCATAAGGAACACTGTTAATGTGTCTTACTGATTTGTAGGCTGAATGTGGAAATCACCATTTTCAGGTTCTTTATGCTTTGCAGTTTGAAGGATCTACTTAACCCTTTTAGACATTTAAAACAATTGAGGATATGGGCAGGTATAGGAATGGTAAAACTATTATTTTCTATTCTGTGGAATTCATTCTGTAAAATTTACTGGGGGTTAGCTCTGGCATCTGAACAGTAAGATGCATTTGAGATGTTTTTGATCTCTAATCGGGGACTGTATCCTATTGCATAATATATGAGAAGCCAGAACAGCATTCCAAGGTCTTCAAATCAGGTACACATGACTCAAATTCTTTAACTATAAAGTTGTAGTAGGAGAATATCCAAGGACTTATCAAGTGTGCAACATATGGGACTATATATTTGTAGCTGTAACTGTAAAACATGGCTTAGCATAGAACTTAAAATTGGTAAATTTCATTCCTGGGTTTCAGTGGTAACTAAGAGGAAGGAAGGAGTGGTGGCAGAGAGGTAAAGAAAAATGTTGACTTTAATGAATGAAAGTATTAAAGCACTGATCTATAATCTCTTCACATTGATTTTGAAATGGGCTTAGACCAGGCGTTGGCAAACTATGGCCCATGGGCCAATCTGGGCCACTACCTGTTTATAGTAGTAGTTTTATTGGAACAGAGGTACACCCAGTAGTTTGCATTATTGTCTACTGCTGTTTTCACACTATAGCAGAAGAGTTGGGTAGTTGTCACAGAAACTGCATGGCCTACGAGGCCTAAAATATTTACTCTCTGACCTTTTCAAAGAAAATTTTGTCAACCTCTGAATTAGACCACTGAACTATTAATCCTACCCTTCCACCTAGGTAATGGACCATAATCCAAAATTCCTAATTGCCAGAATTTACATCTTACTCCAGGTGACCATTTGCTTTGCACTGTGTCAAGCAAATCTTGCATATCTATGAGTACTTGAGGGGTGCTTCTCAAACTGTCTGTAAAGGACTGTTGGTTTTCTTTTTAACCCATTACAGACCTATACTTCTGTAAAATATAACCACCAATTACTTAGAAAAACAAAATAAAAAGACATAAAAAATAAGCTTAAATTTTATTAGAATCAACAGTCATAAATTTATCAAATTGCTATAAAAGTTTCTAAACATACACTTAATTTCTGTACTTATTGCACACTGGAAATGGTTCATGGAGCAGCAGCATTGGTCCATGGACCACACTTATTAGTACTACTTCAGGGTAAAATATCTTTCCTTGGTCTTTAAAATTCTTTTATCTTTTTCAACACACAATAATATATTGTCATTATTAAAGCCAGTTAATACAGGTAAACCAAAGTTCTCTTTGACCAAAACCTAAATTCCAGTTTCAACTGAGAGGTAACATATAGTTGGTGTTTTACCTTTGCCAGGCTTTTCTCTGTGTATGTGTATATGAAATAAGTTTTCTTTTCATTGTTTTCATATAAATTGTATAACATTTAATAGTATCAATCTTTAACTTTTGCCAGTCTGGGTGAAAAAATAGTATCATGTTGGTATTTTAATTTGCATTTCCCCTAATACTTTGAAGCATTGATATTTCTGTGTTTAACAATCATTTGTGTTTCTTCTGTATTGCATAATTATAACCCGTGCCCAAGTTTCTGGTGTTATTTTCTTGTAGTTCTTTTTATATACTCATCTTTCTATATATATCATACAGCTATTTTCTTCTATTGTTTCTTTCACTTTGTTATTTAGGCACCTTGTCTTTTGCTTCACACTCTTACATCTGAACACCTTTCTTACCCTAAATTAATCAATATTTTATTTTGCCTTTTGTTCAGCTGTAAAAGCAATTTACAATTGTTTGTGCCTGGTTTGAGGTAGAAATCTCATAATATTAATTTTTGTTCAAATAAGTTAACTGTTGTGCCAGCCATTTAAAAATATTTCATGATTTTTTCTAGTTATTTTAAATACTCATTTATTACAGATTAAATCCCTATATATACTTTGTTGTTTTTTGCCTGTCTGCTCTGATCATTGGTACTTGTAACTCTTTGCTGATAGTCAGCCCTCTGCATGTGCAGATGCAGAGCACCAACTGTCCTGCTGCCATTTTATATAAAGGACTTGAGCATCCAGGGATTTTGGTATCTATGGGGGGTCCTGGAACCAATCCCCCTCATACCAAGGGATGACTACCACACTTTTAATTACTTAGTTTACATATATAGTATGTGTTTTGATGTTAAGTGGGACGAGCTCCCCATGCTTTGTTCTTTTTCAGATTCTTTTGCTATTTTTGCAGCATCTTTCCCAGGTCAGAGTTTGACTTGATAAGCTCCATGAAAAATTTTTTAGAATTTTAATTAGAATTGCATTGAATTCAGAGGAATTTGAAAGATATTGTCTTCCTGTCCATAATTTTTCACCTCTTTCCCTTTATCCAGGCTTTGTTCTTCAATAGATGTATCTCATAGCCTTGTTAGCTTATAGATTCTGTTGCCAGTATAAGATTGCTTGTTGATGGTTGCTTAATTACAGGAAAAAGAGGAAAGGTTATGAAGATGATGATTATGTCTCAAAGAAATCCAAACATGAGGAGGTATGTTCTCCAAAGGTAAATTTTAAGTTATCATTGCTGTATATTCTGGTACAACCATAATGTTAGGATTTTACTGTTCCAGAGTGCAAGCATTATAGACAGAGGTGTTGGGTATTGGAAAGCTTTCATTTCTTTTTTTGCATCCTTTATGTACATTGTCCATTATTAGAGGAATTTTTCTCACTTCTGTCTTGGCCTGTTCTGAAGCAGTATAATAATTACTTGATGAAGAATCCCTCCTAAGGTCATAGAAGGCGGTAGGGATATATTTTTAGATCTTCAAGGATTCTTTTCCTACCTTGTTTAAAAAAAAAATTGTACCTGGCAAGTCAGATAACAATGAATAATCAGAGGCAGAAGTTCACAACTGTAACGTTTATTCCTGTCACTGGACTAGTCTGGTGAGACCATGCCATATTATTATAAGGTTAAACTGCTACACATTTTCCTGGTTTATTTACCTTTTATAATCAGCATAGCGAAAGGAGAACATTTTCCTAAAGGGAGGCAAGAAGGTAAACAGTACTGGTTATGCTTCAGTATAATGTTATCCTTATAACATTTTCTTTCCTTCTTAGGAAGAATGGACTGACGATGACCTGGTAGATTCCCTCTAACCATCCGAAATTGATTTGTCAATGCTAACTACTCAACAGAGGGATGAAGCATATCTGGCATTTAACTTTAAAAATGAAGTAATGTGAAAGCATCAAAATATATTAAACTTTTCTATTTATGTTATTTAAAAGTTTTTCAGGGTAGCTTTATGTGAAATAAAACATCTTCAAAGGAGCCAGAATAGCACCTGGTTTGGGTATTCTTGCCCCACCATGACTAATATCAAATCAGTCTTTAAATCAGTCTTTCTGTGGTAGCCAAATTAAAGCTGTAATTTATTTGCCTATATTGTTTATACAAGATGTCATTAAGCAAACTTATCTTTTTCTGAAAAGGCACCACAAAAAACAAAACTTAGTTACTAGTCAGTTTTAAAAGTGCTAAGGAATGTTGGCTACTATAGCATTTATTCAGTTATTTAACTGTGATCTTACTCAGTTCCTAGAGTTGGAACCAAATTATGAAGGTCTGTCAGATTGTTTCTGGAAAATGGGGTTGAAGGAATTCTGGGAAACTCAACTGCCCTAAATCTGAGTTTTACAGATGCAAACCTCTCCTCAGTGCATCCCAGGATGTACTTTTCCATAAAGTGTAGGTACCTTTTAATTACATTTCAGTATTTGAAGGTAGTATTTATGTATATCCTTTAATAATGCTTTATATTTTAGGTTTGCGTTGTTTTAATTTCCTTCTCACTGAGGAATAAAATTCACGAAGTGTGATTTTATAAAAGTGGAGGGGAAGAAGCCGAAATTGACAGTCCTTCACTGCAGTCCCGGTGAAGCAGTGGTCCGAATTTATCTTGTTTCTTTTTTAGGTCACTAAAGTTTGGCGTCAGAGCAATCTCTGAAAATTTTCCTACCCAGCCCCTTTAAAAAAAATGTTTAGAGGTTTCATTTCATCATTGACCAGCTAAAAGTTACTCCAAGGCCTACAAAGGTAAATAATGACAAGTTTCCTATTCCAGCTTAAGAGATAATAAGCATGTCATTAAAATTTTAAAAAGCAGAGTGTCTTTAGGTTTGTGGGGTTTTTTTTAGAAATAAAAGGCAGGAGAAGCAGTTCAGATTGAGAAATGGCAGGTCAGCATGGTTAAAACTGAGATGTGAGTAGTGGGAGAGAACAAATTGCTGAGCACTAGAATCTAGACCTTTTTGCATATTGCTGAAATGTTTTCGGAGATGTCCATATCCCTTTTAGTCTATCCTGGAAGGAGACCAAATGGCATACTATTGTCTAACTGAAAAGCAGAGGGGAAAATATGGAATTGGGTTGACATCAAGAAAAAGCACCTGGTGTGTGTGTTTGTGTTTTGCTATCACTGTTCAACTGTGATCGCAGCTACTTCAGGGCTAGCTACCTCTATATAAATAACAGCATTTAATACTTGCAGCTTACTGAGGGTTCACAAAATTTCTGCATAGTATAGTTTTAACACTTTGTTTCTTCCTGTATTTTAAGCATTAAAGTGTTGCTCTTAGAACCTAGGCCTTTAGAAAATTTTTTTTTTTAGTGGGGAAATGCTTTAGCCAGTACATCCCTGTCTGGCTCGCCTTGTATGCCGTCCCTACCCTGCACAGTTATGGGAGGGAAAGAATCGTTAACAAATACATAATGGAATCCTTCAAAAGAGACCATCAGCCAGAAAAACATCTCAAGTTTCATCTCCCTGGGCCTTGCTCTGGTACTAAATTTGAACTGCCCCTAAAAGGAGGAAGAAAATAATGAAATTAAATGTTTAGCTATATTTAGACAGAAGTAATCAGATATTTATGATATCCCTTGGTTTTATTTTAACTTAACCCTTGTGAATACTTCACAAAAATACACATAGAGAAGCACATAAAACTATACAGTCAAACTAAATATCCAGCAGATACAACAAGTAGTCAGAAGGGCAAAGATGGATAGCTGTTCAGTGGCTGATGAAATTGTTTGCATAATTTAAAAAATCAACTTGGAATTAATGAATACTTTCAATGAAAGCATTCTAGGGTTTTTAAACATATATAAAAGAAATCGGTAATCTATAAAACAGTTGAATGGGTAACATGCATTGATCAGTACACAGTGACCAATAATATTTATTGAATTCAAACTATTTACTGTTGTAAACATTTAACAAAAAAGCATTATGAGATCTAAATACAGTCTTTGACAATTCGAACAAAATAAGTGGTATGTTTAAAAAATAAAGCTGATGAGCAATAGATCCATTCTATATATTTTCTTTCAACAGTTCCAGCAAAGAGAAATAGCAGTTATTTTAAAAAAGTATACAGCAAAGATTGTTCCTATTGTAATGGTAAACTCTGGAAACTGTAAATACAAATAAAGTCATTGAACAGTCAAACGGTCATATTCCTAATTCAGGAAGAAGTAACAGTAAGAGCAGTCTGCAATCCAGTTATACTCAATTGTCAACAGAGAATGCTTTCTTTCATAGTTCTGTTTCCAAGAGACAGCAAAACTTTGGCAATTGAATGTATTGAAAATATATTTTCCAAGTTCAAGATACAGTCATAGCATTGTGTGAAAGGTGATCTGTACACCAAGGCTCAGAGGTTGGTAAAGATTCCATATGTGGAAAAAGTGCAAATATCCTGCACAGATAGCTTACAAAGCTGCTGGCGCAGTTACTCACCAGCAGAATCTCGAGTTTTGTTTGCATAGTTCACACATCACTGGAATGTGGGAAGGTGTGCTATTTTTTGGCAAGAGCAAAGGAGACATTATACTGATGTGAATTACCATGTTGGGCATGCTGAATCCATGCAGAACACTGCGGCGAAGGCTGCTACCTGACATCATTAGTTTTCGTATACTGGTTTTGTTTTTGCTGAAGCAGCTCTGTTATAGCCAGAAGCTTTTTCAGTACGTGCTAGACAAGGAAAAACAGTATGAAAATAATTAGTAAATAAATGAAAGCTTGATCAAATCTCAGGGATGGGAACCTGGATTTGAAAAAAGCCATATAAATGCAAAGGAATAAATAAAATATTATTACCATTCTACTCAAAAACATAAAATTGTAAGTATGTATCATTCAGCCCTTGACTAGGTCATATTATTTTGGTCGAAATAGAAGAGAATTTTTGTACACTAAACAGAAACTCGTTTGCGTCTGGCATTTCATACCTACTTAGGCCAGAACACTCTGTAGAATAGAACACCTTACAGAAGAAAGATTTATCATTATAAATGACACATCTTAAGCCCTATAGGAGCACATGAGGGCAGTCAGGTTACAGCCTAATAATTCTCCAATAAGATTTTTTTTTAATACTTAAAGCAAGTCAGTGTGGCAAGAAGGCATTGTACATGCCAAGGGCATATAAGGGGGTCCATGGCACATATTCTGCATAAGTTTCTCAAGTGACTGGAACCTAAATGATCCATGCTGTTATCTAAACTCGAAAAACCTTGAGAATTTTAGAATCTCAGATTGAGAACTCAGAATCACCACTCTCAATGTGTTAATCTCTTCTATAAGGTCCTTGCCAAATGGTTGGCCACTGTGGTGACGGTTCTTAGAAACTGCCATTTTTGATAAGCTCTTCTAAGGCCACACTAAACAATCTCTGGATCTGGAGCTTAAAATATTTACCAATCTTCCTGAATAATTCTCGTGTGTTTGACAGTTTGAAAAGTACTTGGCCAGGCACCATGTGTATGACAGAAGAGACAGAAAAAGCCACATCACTACTGACATCAGTAGCTCACTTACCATTTTCATACATGCCACTGAAGTGCATGAACACCACTTTTCAGTAGAGTTCACATTAACTTAAAAGCAAGATTTGACATTTTGCAGTATGAAAAATATGTAATCTTAGTCTGGGCTCATTATTCCTGTTTGCTGAGATCTTTGTGGATTATGATTCAGATTCTCAAAAACAATATAATAAGACTAATTCAGCTATTTATCACCTCCCAAAGAATCCTATGTTGACATTCTGCTTAAGTGTGAGGAACATCATTGTTAAAAAAGGTTGGCAAAAACCTACCTGCTGTGCACCACGCTCATTACTGAGCGTTCGCAGTTCATCTGAATGGGCCACACAAATCTCATGCAATGCTGCTAAATCACGGGAAAGGTCAGTTCTAGAATGCTCTGTAGTGTCCGGAAGTTCAGGTACATTCTTTAAGGGAATCATAAAACTGCATTTAGAAATACAACTCTTTATAATCTCTTCTGAAAAGATCCTAACTGGTACAGTAGATAAAATTTAACACATAATATTCTCTTAAAATATTCTTAAAATTCAACTTGATAGATTTTGTGACCTCAGTATTCACACAAAACCAAGTTTCATTTTCTTCAACCACACGGCAGAATACTGTGCAATATTATTTTTTTAAACTGGAACATAAATAATGCAAGCATTAACTGCCAATCTGGATTAATGCAACCTAAACTTAAAATTCCTCCACTCCTTCAGACTGAGTTTCATTATTAAACTACTATAGTTTGTCCAAATTGATCAGCATATATAAATAAGAGCTACATTACAAAAGCATTGATGAGAACCTTTCAGGCCTATAATTATCTGTGGACTCTGCCCAAAACACTTGCTAATGTGTAGAAATGATGTGTTAATTATGGTATCTTTAGATAAGGTTCATAAAGTAAATTAGTGCCAATACAGTACTACCAACTTGTTATAGTAACTAAGTATTGATTTTATTTTGAGCACTGGAATAAAATTTAACGCGAGTTTAGATTACCAGTGGTTTTAAGCAAATCTATTCCTCTCCCTAATGGTGACAATATTTGCTATACACTCCTAAAAACTGCAAACACTCAGTTTTCTATGGTCTAAAAAAAATAATTAGAATATAATTCATTTTTTTTCAGTGAATGAAGGCTTCTAGAGATGGGATGCTTCTAAAGATGCGATGAAAGACAACCACATTTGCCTTTAAAGAGTTTACAACCTAGTAGAGAAGACACAGACTAGATGTAAACTGATCACAGAGTTACATATATCAAAGGATATGCAGGATACTTAGGAAGCAGAACAAAAGGTATTATTTAGTTCAGGTTTAGGGCTCAGCAAAGCCTGCCTGAAGGAGACGTTTGAAGTGAGTCTTATTTGACTTATATAGGTGTAAAGCAATGGAACAGTATGAGGAGACTGGAAGAGTATTATAATGTTGGAATTCTAAGCAATCTGAAAGGCTAGATTGTGTGGCATAACTAGGAAAGTGATAGAGAAAGCTGGACTGTAGACATGTGATTATGGAAAGTAAATGGAATCCTAATCTTGAATCTACACCTAGAAATGTGTCTTGAGATAAACTAGCTAGCCTTAAATATTGGACAGTTTCATACAACTCCTTAAACATCACTATAGTAAAAAAAAAAAAAAAATTTCATCATGGACCAACTATATTTTTTTGGTAATCGGAAATATTTATATGCTTCAAAACTTCTCAGGAGTTCACATATAGGAACATGATGGCCATTTAGCATCTGCTCCTTTATTTCTCAATTTCATTATCAATATGGACCAACACTATAAATTTCTTATACCTGAAGCTGCAAACTAGGGGCCCACAGGCTGTCCTGACTGGTTTGACTGTACAGTGGTGTGGTGGTTGTTTACTTGTGCTTTTAAGTGAATCTGACTGTATTAAAGCAGAACATTCTCCTACCCTAGCATTCCCTAGTGCCATACACCTGGCTAAATTCACATCTCTTTTCTGGTTTCTATATATATGAACTGAATTGCTAATAAATTTATTTAGTTTTTAATTGATGCAGTATCTGAAAATCTATAACAAGAAAATTTAACTTTACTAAGAAATCCAGGGTCTTAAAAATTATTTTTAAAATCCCATTCTTAATTTTATAATCACAACTTATTTATAAATGCCTAAGTAAGGCATATGTAGTCCCACTGAATGAAGTTTAACACCAAATCCATGTATTTTATTCTTAGAAAAGCCACAGGAACATACATTCTCCAGTCCATTTACTTATTAAACTGGCCAGAACTATGGGTTATCCATCTTGTTTCAAATTCCACACAGTAGCAGCAAAGTTAAAGTAGCTAAAGCAGCAACAGAATGTCATAGTGGTGAGGTGGGACAAACTAAAAATTGACACAGGCAGTTCAAAAGCCACAGTCCTCTATTCTTGGTGTAAATCATTCAGTGTAAGAATAAATTGTTATAATTATATCAAATGAAGTAATTTGTTTAAGAAGGTAGACAAAAATATACAGCTTTTTTGTTTTGTTTTGTTTTAAGCTCTGGATAGAAAAGCTTTCTAAAGGTTGTTGCTTCAATGAGTTATACTCAGCTATATTAAGTATAGATGTCAAAGTACTTGAAAAATTATATGCATACCCCAAGTTCATCTAAAAACATGATCATACGATGTTTGTTACTTTTGATGAATGGATTGACACCTTCCATGTAAGGCTCCTAAAAATATAAAAATAAAAAGCTTACTATATATGCATCAGAAACATTATCTGGTCCATAACAAAAACCATACATGTAGCAAAAATTCTTATAAATCAAATTATCAGTAGCAGCACATTATTCATAAGAATTGACGTAATTATACAATGACCATATTTTTCCTTCTAATATAAGCAAGCAGCTATTCTGAGGAATAGGAGTATGGAGTACTTTAATAAACAAACAAATTCTGGATGAAAAAAAGCACACATAGCCTAGCAAACACAATTTCTTATATGTAGGTCATTCAAAAATAATTAGTGAGAAACTGTCAATATTTGCCAAGTACCCAGAGGTTATTAGAACCTAGCAGAGAATATAGGGAATTAAAATATAGTGTGGTAGGGACTGCAATAAAAAATTGGTACTCATAACCTGCCTCAGGGTTCAGATGAATTCAAAAGCTGAGTCATACTATAAACTGCTTCATTCTAAAATCTTAAACCGATTCGAAAATATGCTATGTTGTAAAACGGGGAAGGGTTAGTATTAATACACACTCTCTTAAAATCAGTAAGATGAGATAAGGACCTCAATAGACGATTCCAAAGAAACAGACATGAAAAGTCATACAGTTCTAAGAGTAATGAAATAATGATACAAAAAGTAACATGCTTATCAGATTGTCAAAAATAAAAAAGTAATACTAGTTGAGTTTTGGAAAGGCTGTGGGGAGCAAAATGTCTTCTTACTTAGTACTTTTACTCCAAAGTTCATTTAAAGAAATAACTGGACAAGTTTGAAAGGAAGTACATATAAGGATACTTGTTATCTGTTAATATTAACAAAAGCAGATGACATAGTATTATCCGTACCAGAACATTAACAGTCATTATCTTTAGATAGTGGGATCACATATGGGTGTTTTAAAAACTCATCCGAATTTTAATATTTACAGAGAATGTTTATTATGCAATACATAATAAAATTTATTGGGGTGCATTTAGAAATATGCTCATTGATTTTTATATTTAAAAGTGAAAGAATCTGATTATACTGGAAATTATACTGAAAAAATACCTTTCTATACTACTAGCGAAAATGGTGGTCTTTAAAATTCCACTATTAAAAAGTAAAATCTAAAAGCATCTAAAAATATGAACATATCAACAAAATCATAAATTATCTTTATGAAATATCTACTGTTGAAAATTTACTTATGCCATATTTCATGGTTTTATCGTGTCAAAGTTTCATTCATAAATGACATTTTAAAGTATCAAAATGTTTTTACCTTAGCTCCAAATTCCACAAGATTTGCTAAGTTCTGCACAGACTTAGCCACTAATATCAGTGTTCTTGCAGCAATAGGAGATGGGGAATCTATAAGAGAATTGGGCACAGCTAATGACACCAACTCCAAAGGTACTTCCAAGTAAACCATTATAAATTTAGCATTTTAATATTTCTTTACTGTTAAAAATATTAATATTCTTCCATTCAGAACTCAATGTTTTTTGGAAAAAGTATGACCTGTATAATTCAAAAGAGCTTGATTTAAAGGGGGAAAAACTGAATATACTTATCAGTGCTTTTAGTTTGTGAAAAGGGTACTACAGGGTATTTCAAAATACTTCAAAGCTTTATCTTATTGCTAAAAAGACTTGTTACTCCACATACCCTACAGGACAATTCACAAAGCTAATTTCAACCCATCCAAGGTTAGCAATTTGCAATATGAGCAATTCCTTGCTTCCAGCCTCCACTGACTCAAATAATTCACTTTAAAGCTCAATAACAAAGTCTGGAATCTCTGCTTTATTTTGAGGAGAAAAACATGCAATTTATTAATTTTTAAAAAATATTTTAAAGGTTAATCAGGAAGCACTGCCCTATATAGATAATAGGATGTAAATGAAAAATATTTGTCTCTATTAATTTTAAGCTCTGAAACATAATTATTTAACAGTAAAAACCTATAGATAGTCTATCTGGCTGCCTGATTTTAGACTGTATTCTTTTTATCTGAAGTTGCTAAACTATAAATAATATTGCCTAGTGGTTCAGAGTCTAACATTCAGATAAATAAATCTCTCCAAAAGAATTCTAAACCCTTAATTCTTAGTAGACCCATAGATTTAACCATTTTAGTAGCAATTGGAGATAACTACAGAGATATGATGGCTATAAAGGTAAGATACTCCAAAAAATTTTAAAAATTTTTGAGCTTCAAATTATCAAGACAAAAATACTTCAGATTCCTTCTGCTAATGATGGCTCATGATTACATTTGTAGTCACAAATATCATTCTTATCCTTTATTTGAAAAGTCTACAACATCTGAAAGTCAATCCATAATGGGCATTTGGGTAATAAGCAAAACTGAATCTGGTTTGTTGGAGTTTAAATGCCAATTAACATTATATAGGTGGTGACAAGAAATCTCTACTGGGAAATCTCAAAGGGCTACTTTCTTTATAAGTATTCACAGAGTACTATTGCAACTGCAGCTATAATTTTAAAATCCAACTTGCAATGGTAGTGACAGGGTCTAGCATGGGTTAAAAGCACACAGGAAGCTCTTTTTCCCAACTTGAAAAAGCCTATGTTGCAGGCTGGAAAAAATCATCATCATAAGAGTCTGAGACATAGGTAGGGATGGGAAAAAAATGATTTGTGTCTAATCATGCCATCTCAGGCTTCAAATATTAGATGGAAAGAAAGGTTAAGAAACAAAATGGAAAGAAAAGGTAAAGTACCAAAAGGAAGAAGAAAGGGGTGCTTTGGAATGTTTTATACCAAGTCTTATAATTGGATAAAAAAAAAAAAAAGATTTAAAAGGAAAAATGAGTAACCTTACTAAAGAGTATGAAACTTTTTTTAATTTCAAAATTTATCAAAAGCTGATTACCTGAGATGATATTAAACATCCGTGGGTTCAGGATGGCAGGACAGATAAGTCGAAGAAAAACAAAACCACTGAATGGGAGGGAAATTTTGTTTTTTTAGAAAACTACAATATGTGTTACATTAAAATAATATATATACACAAAAATGTTAGTAGAACCATGAACTTTGAACTAATGTAGGGAAGACCAAATATGCAACTTTATGAAAATAATAAGCTAAAGTATCTTACTTTAAGAACATATATTTGCTGCTTAAACATTATTCACTTTTCTCAAATTTAGATTTACTTTGGGAAGATTTAAGTTGTATCTGTAACATTTACTGTTTTGGCTACTATTTACTTATTCCAAGCTAGTAGTGCATTTTATACTTACTTTGAGGAAGGTGTGTCCTTAGGAACACTAAGAATTTCTGAAATACTGTAGGAGTACAAATAAACCCTTTTAATAGACACATAGTCCTGTAAGGTCCTAAAACTAACATTCTCTAACTTCTCTTTCTTTCTTTAAACAGAACAGCTCAGTAAAGTCTGTTATAAATGAAGTTGGTTATACTGATTTTGTTGAGTTACATAAAAATTAATCCATTGTACTAGGGAAAAAGTGACTTCTTGATAAATGAAAATGTATACAAACAATGTTGAAAAGCTTTTAAGGCAATGAAGAAAAGGACATCAAGCTTTCTAAAGTTAAAAAAAAAGTTCTCAAATTACAGAATATTAATAGCAAAACCAAAAATTAGTATAAAAACACATGGCTTAGTAACAGTTGTCATATATGGTTTTACCTGCTAATCTTACTCTGGGAACAAAGTACAAAGTAAAACTACAAGTGTATATAGCTATTCCTAGTCTGCTCCCTTCTTCGGTTACTGGTAGAGTTTATGTTTTTGTGTAGATAATATTTCTCTAATTTCCTCTTAAGAGGAATCCACACTAATAATTGACCTCGCACCTGCCCTTGTAAAGACAAGCATTATTTCCAAGTTGATAAAATTCCTTTTAGAGATTAAAATAATTGACACAGTCTCTGTTCTCTATCAGAGTGAATAACCCAACTTCTCAGCATTTACCTCCCAATGATGTTGCTTGCTAATTTTGGGGAGTCTTAGAAAAATTAATGTGTTGCTTCTCAGATAGCATTTATTCTTAATATACAATTATTAAGTCTTTAGATTTCTTTATAGCAGGTAATTTATGAAGAATCTTGCACAAATTTTGCTTGAAAACATTTTGATATCTTTGTCTTTGGATCTGAAATATAGCCTAGCAACACCGAACCATAAAAGAATTTCAGTGTGCAAATCCACTTTCTGGGAATTTTTAGAGGTGATTTTAAATTTAAGAGGGATACTAGGTATCTACACATATATTTAAAAGCTTAACTAGGGATAGAAATCACCACCTTGGCCATAAATGCCCCTTAGAAGACCCTGTAGTATCAGATAATCCACATAGCAGAATTTCCAGCTATTTGCTTAACAAATATACTTGTTTGAAACTTACAAAAGTTTTCATTTACATCACACACAACTGTGCTGCAACATTATACGCTTGTAATACGTGTCTATTCCTCTCAATCACTACTAAAGCCAAGAAATACAGAATCTACAATTCTTAAACATTTATGTCATATCATTACTAACCAAGAGAGATTTTATCTGTAAAAAGAGTAGAAGGCTCTTTACAAGATTTAGGTTGGGGGCAGGATTAACACACATTTTCAAAACTAATTATATGATATTGGTGCCTTCAGTAGTTGCCCAATTTTTTTTTAATAGTGTATAACATGATGGGCAGCATATATTCTATATGATAAATTTTATTATTAGACCCCTGAATTCTCTGATGCTTTTGCACTAATTTCCTCCTGTCTTGAATGGGTTGGGGTGTGCTTAACAAAAGCATACAGGAGTGTTAAGGATATTAGATTGGGTCTTAGATGTTTTGCCTTTAGTTCTGCCTTAGCCACTAACTTTCTGTATAACCTTAAGCAAACAATTTAATCTCTACAGATCTGCTTCCTCATTGGAAAAGTTACGGAAATGACAACAAAGTCCTATATAAGCTACAAAATGCTATGACTTGACAAAGCAATTCCTCCTAATTACTGCACAATGAACACACTGTAACAGCTTCAAAACTAAGTAGACTCTGGTTGGAGATTAGCCCTGAGTCACAAACTGTTAACAAACCAATTAATTAATATCTAAATTGTACAATTATTGCTTTTCGTTCTCAGCACAAATCAACCAGTCTTTCTCTCCTCCCATCAGTGAATGTTGAGGTTTTTAGAAAATGCAAAAAGGTAGCTTGCTAGCTAAGTATCTCATAGTAACTTCAAAACAAAAACACAAAGTAAGTTAAAGTTTAGGAGCTATCTGAATTCAGAAAATATTCAACAGGACTCTGACATAAAAGTCAAAGAAAAAAGGTCTTGAAATTGTATACTGTATACTGTTAGTCTCCACATTTTCACAATTACCCATTTGACTCTCAGTGCAGGCTATATGATTTAACAAAACAGTAAGTCTTACCTAACAACTCTTGTTCTCATGGTGGTATTTGTAGGCCACTTGTACTGAACAGATTTCTGTAAACACCCATAAATATACCTCAGTGTCCTGCCAAAATAACACAACCATCTTAATACAGAAAGCACTTGAAAATACTGATCTCACTGCAGCCTAAAGCTTAATTTACGAAATCCATGACATTTTTAAATGCAACTGGCCATTTTCCCAAAAGAAGTTCTCTGTTACAAGTAGTGATATTTAGCAAAGGATAAGGAAAACCTTAAAAAGTTTGCATCATCAATTCATTTAACCAGTTCTTTACATTTACTTTGGAAGAAATCCTACCATTTTTAGATTACTTCTGTATTAAAGAAAAGTATGAAAAAGTACTGGAATGCAGATATAGAGGAACTAATGAGTACAGGTTCCAGGGAGACAGATTTTAATGTAAGTTAACTTCTACCTGAATAAGCGAGCTAACACCGGAAGCCGCTAAGCAGACACCGAGTAATTATCTCGTGTACATTTTGAGCAAGATGTTCAACTACATACTGGAGAGATACGTGTCTTTTATGACCTCCTCAAACCTGAGATAAGCTTCTATTCTTTCCCCAAGTTACTATATAAACCAGACATACTGGCCTGTATTTGTTTTATTTTAATGCAAATATTTCACTTTGGTTTCTTCAAGTCACTCTGTTTCCTTAAACACAATTCATCGTGTAAAGATTAAAAACCCTAACTTCTTCAGAGTATAATAACATCAGGACAGTGGAAAAGCTTACACATGTTTTAGAAATACAAATTTTTTAAAATGCAAATATACAATTTCTTGTCAAATTAAAATTTCACCACTTACGGTGGAAGTATTTCTGAAGCCATGAATATTTTCTCCACAAGCTCTGAAAGTATGTTCAATAGGTGTGCTAAATTAGTGTTCACATCTTCATTTTTTTCTAACTTTGATGGACTTAACTAAGAGAAGGAATAAATCAATATAAATGCATCTTGGCAATGATAAATGCAAATGAATCAAGGTAATCAAGCAGTTTTTTCAAGGTTCTCTATTTTTCCATTTTTCAAACTGTATTAGTCTTCTGGTGGTGGTGTGGGGCTAACTAGGGTTTGCTCTGTGGAACTCCTAATGGACTTGTTACCATTAATTCCCATCTACGCAACTGAAGAGCAATGATTATTCAACAGTTTTCAGTTGCTTTGGGTTAAATACCATTAATGAAGTTTTCTTTTATTCATTTACCACATTTTACCACAGATTTTTACAGGCATATAAAACTGTATTAGACTTTATTTTAAATATAATATTCCCAACCAGAAGACAAAAAAATCCCAGCTTCAGTGGCCACATGCACAAATATACCAGAAGTATTTAATTGGAAAGAAAGATCACCGTATATTATTATAAAACCTATCTTAAATCTATTTATTTGAGGAAAAAAGCTGATTAAAATAGAAAGGTTTTTCTGAATGAGATAAGACTTCTAAATGACTAATAAAATACCAAATGCCTCAGAGGCAGCATCATGAACCCTTCTAAAAACTTTCCAGTAA
Source organism: Globicephala melas (assembly GCF_963455315.2). Lineage (NCBI taxonomy): Eukaryota > Metazoa > Chordata > Mammalia > Artiodactyla > Delphinidae > Globicephala > Globicephala melas. The sequence goes on along the minus strand of NC_083316.1, from coordinate 69,322,924 downwards.
CTTCTAAAATCTAAGAATTCTTATCTAGAATTAATGGAGAGAATTTATCTATAGGAATCTAAATTCCCTAGCCTGGATTTAACGTCCAGAGACTTTCTGCAGACTTGCTGCATTTCTGTATCCTTTACACTTATTAGACCAACTATGGTGTTAACCCCAGGTTTCCAACACTAAATTATCCATTTCTTCCTCTTAAGTTAATTAGTAAAAATTGACAACTTGGTGCAGAATTAACATTTTGAGTGTTCCCAGTATACATTATCAAAAGCAGTTCCTTTATTTTGTATCAGACATAAAAGATATATTTAATATCCTCCTTCTATAGTTGCTCTGCCTTCAAAATAAAATGATGGAATAGCCATATACATGAGATTCTACTCCTTTTCTTAATGGTTTGTTATGAGTTTACACTGAAGCCTCAATAATCTAAAAGGATGTTTTTATTTGCTTTTGAGGGGGTTATCTTGTACCTCTGACCCTCCCACCACCACCCCCACTTCAAAAAAACCTTTGAGGAGAAACCTAGATGTTATTAGCAAGTGTCACATAGAACTTACACAACAGAAATCTCTAACAATAACTTCAATTTATGTTTGCACACTTTCTGAAAGTAGCATACACTTTTATCATTAGTACAGCAGGAGTACTTTCATGTATTTCTGGTGCAATTCGAGGTTTTTAATCTCCAAATAAAGTACATCTTTTTGAAAAGTCTGTTTTGCATAACATTTTTCTAAACGTATTACAAAAGGTATAACTGTTTTGATGAACAGTTTCAGACAGCTAATATATTTGCCTTGAAGTGCAGTTAGCTATAAAGCATTACCTATTAAAATATGCTCTTTGCTGCAATACTCACCTCGCAAGACTGCTTGCTTTCCATTATCTTTAAGATACAGTCTTTCAAAGCGTGATGAACAAATTGTGTAGCAGTGGCTTTCATATACTGCTCCATCAAGGTACTCGCAAGTGTTGTAGCTCGAAATAGGGTAGTGGCTTCATCTACATAAATATATATATATTAAAAAATTATCTGTAAAGGATTGTACTAATGTGAATCAAATTGGAAAATAAATGAATTCATTTTTTCCTCAAATAATTATAGCTCTTTATGTTTATTTGCATGTAGCATTAAATATTGATAATGACATCCTATATTCCTATAAACTTAACTCTTCAAAAGACTTTCTATTCCTTCACTTCATTAGATCATAAACAGGAGAAAGAATTAACACTGCCATATTATATGAACAAAGGTTCTGGATGGTTATATGACTTATCTAAGACTAAAGAGCCAAATAGTGACAAAACTAGGACCAGAATCCACCTTTGCTGTCCACTGAGCCCACGCTTTAAAAAATCTGAGTTAATTTACAAACAAGAATGTCACTTAAAACCCCCGTATAAATTAACTTATTTGCCTAAAATATGGGTATTCATGACTTTTAATAAAATCCTAAAAAAACACAAATATTGCCAGAAAAGACAATCTCAGTGTAAAATATGTACCACCACTTTATCTTTCCTGACAAATCTATATATTTTTATATTTTCTATGATCAGAAGGAAATAGTTTTAGATTTTACAGTTTATTTGGGGAACCTAGAAGCAAGTACTGTTATTGAGTCAAAGGGCTGGTTTGAAATGGGTTATGCTGACATATTTATAAGCTGTTACAAACTACTGTGGGTCCAGCTAAATTGCCTGGAAACTACCTACCTATAGAAGGCAGAAATAAAATGCAGCTAACACCCAACTTCTGTGCAATGAATTTATAAGCAAAAAACAAACAAGAGAACATGGTAAGCATACCAAACTATTCTTAATAACCAAGCAGTATGAGCTATTGATCTGGACACGGAAGTCACTTTCTTACAGCTTCTAATTTGCCATGACAGAAAGTTGTATTAGAGATAATACCCCCCCCATATTAGCCAGCCTAAGAATCAGACATGACATTCCAACTGTAATTTTTAATGAATGAAAAACTAAGTAACTTTGTAAAATGATTTAACTATTTAATATGTTCTAAGATAGAGTACATATATACTTGATATATAAAATCTAATCATTAACCAGTTTTTAAAAGTATCACATAACACATCCATACTGTACCTTCCATGCTTATTTCTCTGTCATTTAGTGTACATAACAACAACGATTCAAGCCTTTCATGAAGAAAAATCCTCAGTAGGATGCTAGCCAGTAGTGTTCGGTCCTGTCCACATACATGTGATAAAGCATAGACTACGTGAAGCTCCTTTTGCAGTATAAGCTAAAAATGACATCAAGAAAGATTGTTGAAAGTACACAGCATTAAACATTCTCAGTAACATTAACAGGAAATACGTTCTTCTGTATGTATACATTTAGGAATATGTTCTACTGAATAAATTTATTAAAAACAATGAGTTTGTAACCTACATATTTATAGTCTCTTCAAAGCAATGTCATACTGTTGCAAGGCTTTTCAACCTTCTCTGCCTGTCACTGTGCCACTAAACTATGAAATTACTATATTTAACTCAATGGGTATGGTGGGAAGCAGCACATAGCACAGGGAGATCAGCTCGGTGCTTTGTGACCACCTAGAGGGGTGGGATAGGGAGGATGGGAGGGAGGGAGACGCAAGAGGGAGGAGATATGGGGATATATGTGTGCGTGTGGCTGATTCACTTTGTTGTACGGTAGAGACTAACACAGCATTGTGGAGCAATTACACTCCAGTAGGGATGCTGGGGGGAAAAAAAGTTAATTATTTTTCTTAATGCCTTTAAAAATAATTGGACTGGTAAGTAACTTTAATACCTCTTTAAATTCGCTGTACTCTTCTTCTGGCATGATTTTTTCCATAGAATATCGTGCTCGGACGCGCAGGGATCCTGGCTCAATACCTTTCAATGGTATATGGGAGCTGAGCAAAAACCATTCATCTGTGGCATGCCCTTTCTGCAGCCGGCTCAACTGGCAGCGCATAAATACTGTGACAGAAAAATATCAAATGATTACTGTCTAAAAAGATGACACTGTAATTAGTCACACAAATTTTCCTAATGTTCTATCTTATCTATAGTGTTAAATGCTTTTTATTAAAGGATTTTTCAGTAAGATCATAAATTTAATACTAAATGCTTACTTCATTCATTTACTGAATGCCTACTATGTGCCAGACTCTCTGATAGGCAGGGATGTAGCATACAGACATGATAAAGATACAGTCTCTGACTTGCATGGAGGTAACAGTCTAGCCAAGGAGGCAAGAAATCAATTATGATACCCCATGCTAAGCGCTGTAAAGTGGTGTATGCTAATGAAGTACAGAGAAATAATGTCTAATTCATTCTGTGGAGGTTAAACATCCATTCCAAACAGGTACCCCCTTAAGCTGACTTGTAACAGGATCTGGAAGTGTAGCTAAGTAGAAACAGAAAAGAAGAGTGTGTGTGCAGTCTGAACAGAAGGTATGGTGGATGGTTTTAAAAATCCATGGACAATTTAAGAGCTATAAGAAAGCTGGTGTAGCTGGAGAGAAGGATATACAAAAGATTCCACAGTGAAAGTAAGAGTGGGGAGGAGTGGATCAGGAAAGAGCCTTTCTTGTGTATCATTGCTAGGGGGTTAGATTTTTATCTTAAAAATAATGGGGGACCACTAAAAATGTTAAGCATTTTAATAGTAGTACAGAAATTACAGAATAAATATATTTATAGTGAAAAATTCAGGCTTTGATTCTGTTAACACATATCACATTTTTTTCCCCCTAAGCCTGATTTTTAAGAAGGTATTTAAGGATTAACCTAATTCACTCTGGTGTGAATTGCTAAATCCCATTGCCACCTGTTTCAGAAACATACTGGGAAAAGTTGTGCTGCTGAGAACCAGTACTGACTACCAGAAGTGAGCAGTGTAATCTAGTTTAAAGAAAAAAATTTAACAGAGTGCTTTTTTTCATTTACATGCAAAGTATAGGAAAGTAGGAGAAACTTAAAAAGTAGGAAGAAGGGATAAGGAAGCACCACAGAAAGATGACCACTGTTACTGTTTTCTTTTTCCTCCTATACGTTGTGGAGGGAGGGTGAGCAGATCCTACTTTAATCCTAAGGGCTTAAGTTTACAGTATATACAATTTAGCCTTTTTGGTCTCTTTCTTTTTTAGATACAGCAATCAATACTTGTAGAAGTATAAAAAGAAGCTATCTCAAGTTACACTGCTTACACACCTTTTTAATTTCCATTTTAGACTATACTTCATTATGAATTTCCAAAGTATATAAAACATGCTTTTTCACTTTAGAAATTTCTGTGTCAACTTACAGATATCAGGATCTTTGCTTTTCTTCGTTTTATTGCTAAGAGTTATTTCAAATCTGTTGATGTCAGGAGGAAGATCACTAAAGCAGCAAGGAGAAAAAGAATTAAGAAAATGTCCTGGCATAAAACTATCTAATTCCTTTATTAGTATTGAATAAACCCCCTATTTCTGCTGCTAACCCAGCTGAAAGTGCTAGATTTAAAAGTAGATTCAAAACATGTTTTATTATTTGGTACACAGGAATACAGACAAGCAAATTACACTTTCCCTACTCTCTAACTTTAACTTCCTGGAGTAAATCCTGGAAACCCTTGTAAACATTTTGTCTGTGTATGTTAGTAAATGTTTTTGGATTCATCAGTAATGGTAATTCATATTAATAACTGGGTGAAAAACCAAGGACATAGCACTTTACTAGTAAAAGTGAACAAATACAATAGAATAAAAAAAAGTGTGTATTATTAAAATGCCTGAGCTTGGCACCGTGTTCTAATTGATTTAGATACAGAGTTAAAAAAAAAAAATTAAAAAAAGGAAAGAAAATGCATTACAGCAAAAGAAAATCATCTAATGTAATGATAAAATAAGACTTACTCAAAGACAAACTCTTCTGACCATACAGGGTTTTGCCCTTCCCTTGCATGAGTTTTTGCTACCTGGACACTATTCAGGTAGATGTTACAATATGGATTAGTAAAATGTTTTACTGGGAGTTTATGGGCTTCTTCAATATGTAGAACAAGACTGCTGACCTAAAGAAAACACAGAAATCGTTACCCCAGATTTCAAGAATTATGCATTAGGTTTCAAAGGCAATTATTATAAAAACCCAAAATAGTGACTTATTTTCCCCTTTTTTCAGAAAACATGACCTTCAGTTATATTTTCCCTTTTAATAAATTCTTCCCACTTAAAAAAAAATACAATTGTATTTTACAAGTTATTCCTCCAATTACATTCCTGCAAAAATAATGAAATACACCTTTTCTGCTATAAAACAATGGTTCAGAGAAAATGAAGTTGAGAAGAGGATTCTTTTTTTTTTTTTGAGGATTCTTTATTAATTTAAGTAAATAACTCTTACCACCCAAATCAAAATCTAACATGCTATATAATGCTCATCTGGAAGATTTTCTTTCTATACAGAGTTCCACAGCTAGAAAATATTTTTAAAATATTGATTCTACCTTCTCATTTTACAGAAAAGGATACAGATCCAAAGAAGTGAAGTTATTTTTCAGTTTTGATGCAAAACTTAAACCATCTATCTTCTAGTGTCAGGTTCTCTTTCCCTCTTGCCACGTACTACTTGTGTGGCCTTGCACAAGTCAGTTTCTATGAGCCCCAGCTTCCTCAGATATAAAATTAGCATAAAGTCTACACTGCAAGTTGTTGTGAAGATTAGAAATGATATGTATAAAAGCACAAGCAGAGTACCTGGCACATAAAAAGGGCTCAAGACATTGTTAGCTATTATATCATTATGATTATATACTATTATACCTACAAATAATAATTTCATGCCTGAAATTTCTCACAAGATACAATCTACAAAAATTGAATCTGATTTTCCATAGCTTTCAAAATGTTAAAACATGCTTTGAGAACACAGTGATTATGCATATAATTAAATGTCCCTGGGGAAAGTATCAGACTTCTGGTTACAGGGAATAAAACTTTCAGTCATCTAAATAATAACCATTTATCCACTTCCAATAGAACAGTATGTTAAATTCACCAAGCTTATTGGAAATTCCCATAAGTAAAACAAGAGTCACTTTAGTAAATACTGTACAAAAAAGAAACTTTCCTCAAAACTCCAAGAATATTAAATTTACCTAACTTTTTCCAATTATCTGGGGATAACTAAAAGAAAAAAGCAAAGAAATGGAGGATATAAAGTTGAGTTTACATACATAGAACGAAAGAGAAAGCCTAGCTTAACTCTCCATAAATGAACATGCAGGCATGTGAAGGTTTCAAATAAGACAGGATACTACCCATAAGTTATGTAATAGGTTTCAAAAGCAATTACTATAAAATGAAAAACCCTAAAGTTTACCAGGATTAGTACTTTCAGTCAGATGATTTTTTCAGTAAGTACCTTTCTGACACAGGCCAAAATAATTTTTTGAAGAAGAAAAATAATAATAATAGGGCCGAACAGAATAGTTTCTGTTGTTGTTGGCTTGGTATTGTTACTTTAAGTGGAAGAAAAAAAGTCCTTGATATGTATTCAAAAGATGGCATTATGGGCTAAGTATCCAGCAAGTATATAAAGAATATTCTCTTTCATAAAGAAGTAACTATTTCTCCTGCTGCTGAAGCAAGTGGGAGCATGGCTTTAAAATGCCTGACAAGATTCACCCCTCAAGAATTCTAAAGTGTTTGAAATGTTGCCCAAAATAGGTCATAGAGAAATAAAAATAAAGAGCAAACTGATAAAGCAAAATACAATCACAAATTTGTGACAATCACAAATCAAAGAAAATCAAGTTTCACCTGACGCAGGCGTTTATTAGCTGTCCCTGGACTACTTTTCCGTAGATTGCAAAATGCCTGCAGACCTTTCATCCAGTCCTACAAAAAATAACAGCATTTCAAAGAAATATAGTATACAATAGTTTATGCAGTTTCCAATCAACAGTTTGGGTTTTTTCCCCAAATTCAATAGTTCCTTCCTTCTCTAGACTGCCATTTCTAAACTCAGAGTATCCTGTGCTTTAAATACATCGGTGCTCCAACAAAATAAAACAGTGACCAAAACAATTATAATTCTGTAAAATATTGATTGTATTATCGTAGCATCTCTATATTAATCTTAAGTACCAATGAGTGATAATTTATTAGTCAGAAAATAAATTTACATATATTTAAGCAGTTAAACTTGAGGGACCCTAAAGCAGAACTGAACTTGATACATTTTGTGAAAGGAAGGCTGACTGCAAAACCAGTTGATAATGTGATGACTGATTTGATGACAAACATTCTAATCTTTACCTTAGACCATGATATAGGTAGAAATGTATAAGAGGGTCTGGGTGATTTATAAGCCTTTTAAATATAACATATTTAAAACAATATTTCAGCCTAATATTAAGTTGCAGCTATATTCTAAAATGTTTAATGATCTAGTACTCTGGAGAAAGGAGAGAACAATTTTAGGTTTACCAAAAATAAATCTAAATATTTTATTTGGCATACATGTTTCTAGAAAGCTCTGTACTACTGTTTCACTCAATTAGGTCTTTAGTTTGTTGGCTATTTCAATGAATCTGAACTCTGTCAGTGTTTAGAGAACGTCTTTTAATGGAGCAAACTTAAGACTAAATCAATTACCGTAGCTTTCAGAAAGAGAAGACAATAACCAGAGATACCACAGGCCACCAAAGTAATAAAAAACTGGGATGATCAGTGGTATTTTTGAACTTTAAGGGATATATGGAAACAGAATATGGAGAGAGTATATAGATAAATCCAATAAGATAATGTTATATTTATGTGAGGCATGCAAAACACATTGAAATGTCATCCAGGTATGTAAGTTAAACACATCTTTAGAAAGAACATGATAAAATAACTGGAAGATAGGATACTCAAGTTTAAGTTTCTTTTCTAACTCAATATCTAACATTAAAAAAAAAAGTCAAACAGCAAAATACTATGAGCCCTATTTTTGCAAATTAGGGCTACATACCCACAAAACAAGGTTTTATGTGTATTATAAGTTAATAATGAGTATTCAATTGAGATATTTTTCCATGATGGAAAAATGATATTCAATTATAAGCCATAAAACACAATGGCTCATTCATCAAATTTATTCTACACCCTAAGATATTTTCATAATTTATGAGTCAGGGGCCCATGCCAGGATCCAGAGTTTTAGGAGCATTTGCCTCATATCCAGGGTTGGCAAATTATCTTCTTTTTTTTCAACAAAGTCACTTTCTTTCACCTCTAAACTACCTTCGGGTTCCTTCCATAGAGTATAAGCAGAAGAAATATAGCCATATTTCTACAAAATACCTTTAAACACCCCAGAAATATTATGGTTCAAAGAAATCAAAGTACTTTTAAAAGGAGATTTTTAAAAAAAGTTTCTTCACAGCATTACTTAAAACTTAATAAAAGTTTTAATAAGGGCATTGCACATGGATCAATGGCTAGTGCTGAAAGTAAACATTATATCTAGACTTAGAGAAAAACAGAAAATTCCTCAAAATTTTTTCCTTGTGATGACTGAATTTCTATTTTTAGACACAGTTCAACCAGTGAATAACAACAATGCTTATTAGCAAAACTAACTGGCTTACCTTTTTGACTGTACTTAGAATATAACCTTTTTGCAGAGAATTTTCAATGAACATTCTCAGTTGGACTCAACATCATAGCCCATTTAAAGGTCAATTTAAAATGGAGTTTTCCTAATAACCCTACACTGTGTTTTTCTGCATTTCTTTCAAAAAAAATTTTTTTACACATGAAAGCTTCTCATTCCTTAAAATAAAACATAATTAGATTTCAGGCATCCTTTTTATCACATTATCTTAAAATGCAACAGCTTTCTATTCCAGTTAAAAAAGAAAACAAGAGCTGAATAAAGTTGACAGTAGTTGAAAAACCAGTTAACTTACCTCTGCTTGTTCTGGAGTTTCTCCTGCAAAGTAGAAGATGTAATGTTCTTCACTAAAGTGCTGAACCACTATCTGAAAACAGTTTGGCCTTTAAAATACAAACAAAGTTATTAGGAAGTTTAACATACCAACTTTACACTAACTTAAGAAAAAAAATCACAATACAATTATGTAATTTATATAAACTTAACAAAATTCTTAATTTAGAGAAATAATAATCCATTGTACTAGATTACTAAAAAGAAAATGTCAGCTGCATATATTTTAGAAAGGTTTTTGTCTGCACTATTGAAATTTTATCAAACTATCAAAGTTTAAAAATATTTCACAGTACTGTGTAGATTAATTTTAAAAGGCATTAGAAATAGAAAAGTTACAATAAAATTGAAGCAGGAGTGCTAGAATTGCATATAGCTAATTTAAAGACTTTAAAGCAAATAAAATATTACTAAACTCAGTGCTTCAGGATGATATATAATATACATTTATATGTACTGGGAAAAGACTAGACATGTTCTTTAGGCCTAAAATGTTCTTAATGGTTATCTCTCAGTAGATTGTGGGTGATTTTAATGTTCTTCTTTATAATTTTACCTATTTTCAAATTTTTTTTTACAACTGGCTGTTTTTCCTCATTCCATTTTAATGGAAACATCAGCTTATTCTGAGGATCAAATGACCTAACAGTGGTGTGCAATAAATATTAGTTCTTATCTTCCTATAGTATGCAGTGTGGTATAATTCATTTGACATGTAAGTACAATATTAGATAGTAGCTTATATCTTTTTTGAAGATGTGCTGCCTTTCCAACTAGATTTGAAAATGTTTATAAAATGTTTAATAAGGGCCTTCAAGTTTTTGAAATTCAATAAATATTATTTCTATTTCTTGCTTTAACCAAAGAGTATATCTTACACTTCAGTGTTAGAAGGTCATAGCAAAGTATCCAGAGTACAAGCTTAACATTTATTAAAGATAAAACCATCTCTTCAATGCTTTGAGAATACCATAAAACAATGGAATATGTCAACTGAAAACTTCTGATTCTGAAAGTGGTTTGTACCAGACTAACCCTCCTGGCAGGATAAAATGTAAACCAAACAAAACACAACTGTTTGAAGTCACTGGAGAACAAGCAGCTCAGACTGAAGGGACCAAGATCATAGTGAGGTGAGACTGACATTCTCCACAGCTTTTCTTTTCAAGGTGTTTGCCAATTCCTAAACCGTGTAGGGCAGGACTCTGGGGCAATAAGCAGAAAACAGCATCTAAGAGGCTAAAAAGCTAACAAAGCACATTCAGTTTCACAGTGCTGGGAGAGACAAATGAGTTCAGGGCCTTTAAAAGAGAAAGCTTTCAGTTGAGACCCCTGAAGAGCTATGCCTTCAGAATAAGAGCAAACCAGAAGCAGTATAGCCTTCACCGATACCTCCAATTGATTCCTGAGGGGATCAATATGAACTAACCCTACTCTAACTTATCTGGCAAAAGAACAGTCCTTTCTGGAGACAATAACATTATCCATAGCTTCCACAGTTTTTCATACACTGTATCCACTATTCAGTCAAACATAAGTAGACATTACAGGAATCAGGATCAAATGACTGAAAAGCCAAAAGAAAAACAGACAAAGACCTACATATGATCCAGATATTGAGGACAGATACAACTTTCAACTATCTGTAATTAAAGTGCTTAAAAAAAATAACAAAATAGAGAATTCTGCCACATAACTAGATATTTAGAACAAGTGTTCTAACAATTTAGAACACAAATTCTAAAGTGGCAAAAGTAATAAATAAAATTAAGACCTCAACAAACACATTTAACTACAGAAGAATAGATTTGTGAGCTGAAGGCAAATCAGAAGAAAACATCCAGCCTGAGGCACAGAGAGGAAAAAAATTATAAGAAACATAGAAAACCGTTTAATAGACACATGGGACATAGTAAAAGGAATATAACATGTAACATGAGTCCCAGAAGATTAAAGAGAATGTGGCAGTAGAACTGTTTAAAGGGATACTAATGAAGAATTTTCCAAAACTGACAACAGACATCAGGTCTCAGATTGAAGAAGCTCTACAAACATTAAGATACATTTAAAAAATATATATTTTTACAGTAGGCATATTTGGTTTAACTTTTGAAAATCTAAGGAAAGGAAAAAGCTTTCAGAGAAAGATGAAATACAGTACATCGTGAAGGAAAAAAGATACATTATCTCTAAAAGAGAAACAGAATGACAAAATGTTGAAAAGTAGAAAATCTTTAAAATGCTGAAAGAAAGTAATTACCAACCTAAAATTTAATATTCATCCTAAACATAGATAAAACAATAAATACTGCCACAGTAAAAGATTCAGCCTAAGAAAAGATACAGGTATGAAATTCCCACATAAATATTCACTACAGTAATAACTCTGTATGATTCAATGTCTTCAAACTTGTGCTTCTGAAATCGTTTATATTTAAAGTAAAGCAGGGAGGAGCTTCAAGATGGCAGAAGAGTAAGACATGGAGATCACCTTCCTCCTCACAAATACATCAGAAATACATCTACATGTGGAACAACTCCTACAGAACACCTACTGAACGCTGGCAGAGACCTCAGACTTCCCAAAAGGTAAAAAACTCCCCAAGTACCTGAGTAGGGCCAAAGCAAAAAGAAAAAACAGACAAAAGAATAGGGACAGGACCTGCACCAGTGGGAGGGAGCTATGAAGAAGCAAAGCAAAGGTTTCCACACACTAGGAGCCCCTTCGCGGGCAGAGACTGCGGGTGGCGGAGGGGGGAAGCTTCGGAGCCACGGAGGAGAGCGCAGCAACAGGGGTGCGGAGGGCAAGGCGGAGAGATTCCCGCACAGAGGATCAGTGCTGACCAGCACTCACCAGCCCCCGAAGCTTGTCTGCTCACCCACCAGGATGGGCAGGGGCTGGGAGCTGAGTCTCGGGCTTCGGTTGGATCGCAGGGAGAGGACTGGGGTTGGCTGCGTGAACACAGCCTGAAGGGGGCTACTGCACCACACCTAGCCGGGAGGGAATCCGGGAAAAAGTCTGGAGCTGCCGAAAAGGCAAGAGACTTTTTCTTGCCTCTTTGTTTCCTGCTGCGTGAGGAGAGGGGATTAAGAGCACCACTTAAAGGAGCTCCAGAGATGGGCATGAGCCGCGGCTAACAGCGTGGACCCCAGAGACGGGCATGAGACATTAAGGCTGCTGATGCAGCCACCAAGAAGCCTGTGTGCAAGCACAGTCCACTATTCACACCTCCCCTCCCAGAAGCCTGTACAGCCAGCCACTGCCAGGGTCCCGTGATCCAGGGACAACTTCCCTGGGAGAACACATGGCACACCTCAGGCTGGTGCAGCGTCATGCTGGCCTCCGCCGCCACAGGCTCACCCCGAACTCCATACCCCTCCCTTGCCATGGCCTGAGTTAGCTAGAGCCTCCAAATGAGGTGCTTCTTTAACCCCGTCCCGTCTGAGCGAAGAACAGATGCCCTCAGGCAACCTACACGCAGAGGCGGGGCCAAACCCAAAGCTGAACCCCAGGACTGTGCCAACAAAGAAAAGAAAGGGAAATCTCTCCCAGCATCCTCAGAAGCAGCGGATTAAATCTCCACAATCAACTTGATGTACCCTGCATCTGTGGAATACATGAATAGACAACGAATCATCCCAAATTGAGGAGGTGGACTTTGGGAGCAATGATATATATATTTTTTTCCCTTTTTCTTTTTTTGTGAGAGTGTATGTGTAGCTTCTGTGTGTGATTTTGTCTGTATAGATTTGCTTTTACCATTTGTCCTAGGGTTCTGTCTGGTATTTTTTGTTGTTGTTATAGTTTTTAGTGCTTGTTATCATTGATGAATTTGTTTTGGTTGCTCTCTTCTTTTTTTCTTTTAATTACTTTAAAAAAATTTTTAATTATTTTTTATTTATTTTAATAACTATTTTATCTTCTTCTTTCTTTCTTTTTTATCTCCCTTTTATTCTCAGCCATGTGGATGACAGGCTCTTGGTGCTCCAGCCAGGCGTCAGGGCTGTGCCGCTGAGGTGGGAGAGCCAAGTTCAGGACGTTGGTCCATAATATCAAACGGTGAAAATCTCCCAGAGATCTCCATCTCAACGCCAAGACCCACCTCCACTCAATGACGAGCAAGCACCAGTGCTGGACACCCTATGCCAAACAACTAGCAAGACATAAACACAACCCTACCCAATAGCACAGACCTGCCGAAAATCACAACAAGGCCACAGACGCCGCAAAACACACCACCAGACGTGGACCTGCCCATCAGAAAGACAAGATCCAGCCTCATCCACCAGAACACAGGCACTAGTCCCCTCCACCAGGAAGCCTACACAACCCACTGAACCAACCTTAGCCACTGGGGACAGACACCAAAAACAACGTGAACTACGAACCTGCAGCCTGCGAAAAGGAGACCCGAAACACAGTAAGTTAATAAGCAAAATGAGAAGACAGAGAAACACACAGCAGATGAAGGAGCAAGGTAAAAACCCACCAGACCTAACAAATGAAGAGGAAACAGGCAGTCTACCTGAATAAGAACTCAGAATAATGATAGTAAAGATGATCCAAAATCTTGGAAACAGAATGGATAATACAAGAAACGCTTAACAAGAACCTAGAAGAACTAACGAGCAAACAAACAGTGATCAACAACACAATAAATGAAATTAAAAATTCTCTAGAAGGGATCAATAGCAGAGTAACTGAAGCAGAAAAACGGACAAGTGACCTGGAAGATAAAATAGTGGAAATAACTACTGCAGAGCAGAATAAAGAAAAAAGAATTGAGGACAGTCTCAGAGACCTCTGGGGCAACATTAAATGCATCAACATTCGAATTATAGGGGTCCCAGAAGAAAAGGAAAAGAAAGGGACTAAGAAAATATTTGAAGAGATTATAGTTGAAAACTTCCCTAATATGGGAAAGGAAATAGTTAATCAAGTCCAGGAAGCACAGAGAGTCCCATACAGGATAAATCAAAGGAGAAACACGCCAAGACACATATTAATCAAACTATCAAAAATTAAATACAAAGAAAAAATATTAAAAACAGCAAGGGGAAAACAACAAATAACACACAAGGGAATCACCATAAGGTTAACAGCTGATCTTTCAGCAGAAACTCTGCAAGCCAGAAGGGACTGGCAGGACATATTTAAAATGATGAACGGGAAAAACCTACAACCAAGATTACTTCTACCCAGGAAGGATCTCATTCAGATTTAATGGAGAAATTAAAACCTTTACAGACAAGCAAAAGCTGACAGAGTTCAGCACCACCAAACCAGCTTTACAACAAATGCTAAAAGATCTTCTCTAGGCAAGAAACACAAAAGAAGGAAAAGACCTACAATAACAGACCCAAAACAATCAAGAAAATGGTAATAGGAACATACATATTGATAATTACCTTAAATGTAAATGGATTAAATGCTCCAACCAAAAGACATAGACTGGCTGAATGGATACAAAAACAAGACCTGTATATATGCTGTCTACAAGAGACCCACTTCAGACCTAGGGACACATACAGACGGAAAGTGAGGGGATGGAAAAAGATATTCCATGCAAATGGAAATCAAAAGAAAGCTGGAGTAGCAATTCTCATATCAGAGAAAATAGACTTTAAAATAAAGACTATTAGAAGAGACAAAGAAGGAAACTACATAATGATCAAGGGATTAATCCATGAAGAAGACATAACAATGGTAAATATTTATGCACCCAACATAGGAGCACCTCAACATAAGGCAAATACTAACAGCCATAAAAGGCAAAATCGACAGTAACACAATCATAGTAGGGGACTTTCACACCCCACTTTCACCAATGGACAGATCATCCAAAATGAAAATAAATAAGAACACACAAGCTTTAAATGATACATTAAACAAGATGGACTTAAGTGATATTTATAGGACATTCCATTCAAAAACAACAGAATACACATTCTTCTCAAGTGCTCATGGAACACTCTCCAGGATAGATCATATCTTGGGTCACAAATCAAGCCTTGGTAAATTTAAGAAAATTGAAATTGTATCAAGTATCTTTTCCGACCAAGACACTATGAGACTAGATATCAATTACAGGAAAAAAATCTGTAAAAAATAGAAACACATGGAGGCTAAACAATACACTACTTAATAACCAAGAGATCACTGAAGAAATCAAAGAGGAAATCAAAAAATATCTAGAAACAAATGACAATGAAAACACGATGACCCAAAACCTATGGGATGCAGCAAAAGCAGTTCTAAGAGGGAAGTTTATAGCAATACAATTCTACCTTAAGAAACAAGAAACATCTCAAGTAAACAACCTAACCTTACACTGACAGCAATTAGAAAAAGAACAAAAAAACCCCAAAGTTAGCAGAAGGAAAGACATCATAAAGATCAGATATATAAATAAATGAAAAAGAAAGAAAGGAAACTATAGCAAAGATCAATAAAACTAAAATCTGGTTCTTTGAGAAGATAAACAAAATTGCAAAACCATTAGCCAGACTCATCAAGAAAAAAAGGGAGAAGACTCAAATCAATAGAATTAGAAATGAAAAAGGAGAAGTAACAACTGACACTGCAGAAATACAAAGGATCATGAGAGATTACTACAAGCAATTATATGGCAATAAAATGGACAACCTGGAAGAAATGAACAAATTCTTAGAAATGCACAACCTTCCGAGACTGAACCAGGAAGAAATAGAAAATATGAGCAGACCAATCACAAGCACTGAAATTGAAGCTGTGGTTAAAAATCTTCCAACAAATAAAAGCCCAGGACCAGATGGCTTCACTGGCGAATTCTATCAAACATTTAGAGAAGAGTTAACACCTATCCTTCTCAAACTCTTCCAAAATATAGCAGAGGGAGGAACACTCCCAAACTCATTCTACGAGGTCACCATCACCCTGATACCAAAACCAGACAAAGAAGTCACAAAGAAAGAAAACTATAGGCCAAAATCACTGATAAACATAGATGCAAAAATCCTCAACAAAATACTACCAAACAGAATCCAACAGCACATTAAAAGGATCATACACCATGTTAAAGTGGGGTTTATCCCAGGAATGCAAGGATTCTTCAATATATGCAAATCAATCAATGTGATACACCATATTAACAAATTGAAGGAGAAAAACCATATGGTCATCTCAATAGATACAGAGAAAGCTTTCGACAAAATTCAACACCCATTTATGATAAAAACCCTCCAAAAGTAGGCATAGAGGGAACTTACCTCAATGTAATAAAGGCCATATATGACAAACCAACAGCCAACATCGTCCTCAATGGTGAAAAACTGAAACCATTTCCAGTAAGATCAGGAACAAGACAAGGTTGCCCACTCTCACCACTATTATTCAACATAGTTTTGGAAGTTTTAGCCACAGCAATTAGAGAAGAAAAAGAAATAAAAGGATTCCAAATCGGAAAAGAAAAAGTAAAGCTGTCACTGTTTGCAGATGACATGATACTATATATAGAGAATCCTAAAGATGCCACCAGAAAACTACTAGAGCTAATCAATGAATTTGGTAAAGTTGCAGGATACAAATTTATGCACAGAAATCTCTGGCATTCCTATACACTAATGATGAAAAATCTGAAAGTGAAATTAAGAAAACACTCCCATTTACCACTGCAACAAAAAGAATAAAATATCTAGGAATAAACCTACCTAGGGAGACAAAAGCCCTGTATGCAGAAAATTATAAGACACTGATGAAAGAAATTAAAGATGATACAAATAGATGGAGAGATATACCATGTTCTTGGATTGGAAGAATCAACATTGTGAAAATTACTACCCAAAGCAATCTACAGATTGAATGCAATCCCTATCAAACTACCACTGGCATTTTTTACAGAACTAGAACAAAAAATCTCACAATTTGTGTGGAAACACAAAAGGCCCCAAATAGCCAAAGCAATCTTCAGAAAGAAAAACGGAGCTGGAGGAATCAGGCTCCCTGGCTTCAGACTATACTACAAAGCTACAGTAATCAAGACAGTATGATACTGGCACAAAAACAGAAATATGGATCAATGGAACAGGATGGAAAGCCCAGAGATAAACCCACACACATATGGTCACCTTATTGTTTTGTGTTTTGTTTTTGTTTTGGCGGTACGTGGGCCTCTCACCATTGTGGCCTCTCCCACTGCGGAGCACAGGCTCCAGATGCGCAGGCTCAGCGGCCATGGCTCACGGGCCCAGCCGCTCTGGCATGTGGGATCTTCCCGGACCGGGGCACGAACCCGTGTCCCCTGCATCGGCAGGTGGACTCTCAACCACTGCGCCACCAGGGAAGCCCAGTCACCTTATTTTTGATAAAGGTGGCAAGAATATACAATGGAGAAAAGACAGCCTCTTCAATAAGTGGTTCTGGGAAAACTGGACAGCTATATGTAAAATAATGATATTAGAACCCTCCCTAACACCATACACAAAAATAAACTCAAAATGGATTAAAGACCTAAATGTAAGGCTAGACACTATTTAACTCTTAGAGGAAAACATAGGCAGAACACTTCATGACATAAATCACAGCAAGATCCTTTTTGACCCACCTCCTAGAGAAATGGAAATAAAAACAAAAATAAACAAATGGGACCTAATGAAACTTCAAAGCTTTTGCACAGCATAGGAACCCAGAAACAAGACGAAAAGACAACCCTCAGAATGGGAGAAAATATTTGCAAATGAAGCAACTGACAAAGGATTAATCTCCAACATTTACAAGCAGCTCATGCAGCTCAATATCAAAAAAACAAAGAACCCAATCCAAAAATGGGCAGAAGACCTAAATAGACATTTCTCCAAAGAAGATATACAGATTGCCAACAAACACATGAAAGAATGCTCAACGTCATTAATCGTTAGAGAAATGCAAATCAAAACTACAATGAGATATCATTTCACACTGGTCAGAGTGGCCATCATCAAAACATCTACAAACAATAAGTGCTGGAGAGGCTGTGGAGAAAAGGGAACCCTTTTGCACTGTTGGTGGGAATGTAAATTGATACAGCCACTATGGAGAACAGTATGGATGTTCCTTAAAAAACTAAAAATAGAACTACCATACGACCCAGCAATCCTACTACTGGGCATATACCGTGAGAAAACCATAATTCAAAAAGAGTCATGTACCACAGTGTTCACTGCAGCTGTGTTTACTATAGCCAGGACATGGAAGCAACCTACGTGTCCATCAACAGATTAATGGATAAAAAAGATGTGGCACATACACACAATGGAATATTACTCAGCCACAAAAAGAAACAAAACTGAGTTATTTGTAGTGAGGTGGATGGACCTAGAGTCTGTCATACAGAGTGAAGTTAAGTCAGAAAGAGAAAAACAAATACCATATGCTAACACATATATATGGAATCTAAGAAAAAAACAAAAAATGGTCATGAAGAACCTAGGGGCAAGATGGGAATAAAGACGCAGACCTACTAGAGAATGGACTTGAGGATGTGGGGAGGGGGAAGGGTAAGCTGGGACAAAGTGAGAGAGTGGCATGGACACATATATACTACCAAATGTAAAACAGCTAGTGAGAAGCAGCTGCATAGCACAGGGAAATCATCTGGGTGCTTTGTGACCACCTAGGGGGGTGGGATAGGGAGGGTGGGAGGGAGGGAGACGCAAGAGGGAAGAGATATGGAGATATATGTATATGTATAACTGAATCACTTTGTTATAAAGCAGAAACTAATACACCACTGTAAAGCACTTATACTCCAACAAAGTTGTTAAAAAAAAAAAAGGTAAAGCAGTATTGAAAGTCAGAAGTTTAATACAAAGAGATAGAATGCTTAGAGACCTGTTAATAATACTGAAAATAAGCTGGAAAAATTGTAGAGCTGTGCAACTAAAGTGCCGGGAAAAACAGCCGAACGAGCAGTGCTGTCTAGTGTTCCACAGGCTAGGCGTGCATACCAGTCATCTCTACTGGTGAGGGCTGCCATTAACTTTCACATTAGACTTCATGAACTAAATGCTCAAGGTCAGTCAGTGTATTGGGTTCTATGCTTACACAAAGCGAGAAATATTCAATGACTGCTATCTATTTGGTAACACAACAAACAGTGTATTCTCAGGATTTTCAATAGTTACTGGAATACACAATAGTGTATTCTCAGGATTTTCAATAGTTCACTTCTCCTTTCTCTGGTACTGTTTGCCACCTCACTATCATGAAGGAAGCAGCTTTGTGAGAAGAATCCAGTACACACAAAGTAAGGCAGAGTAGAAAGACTGAAAAGCCAGAGGTCTGATCCAACTACATCTAAAGGCCAAGCTTCCCATACTGTAAAGGGAGGGGAAAAGAATCCTATGAAATCCTACCTTGCCCAAACTTTTTTTGCTTTTTTTTTTGGGGGGGGGGAA
The DNA here is from genome assembly GCF_963455315.2 of Globicephala melas. NCBI lineage: Eukaryota > Metazoa > Chordata > Mammalia > Artiodactyla > Delphinidae > Globicephala > Globicephala melas. The sequence goes on along the minus strand of NC_083316.1, from coordinate 69,303,524 downwards.
CAGCTGTTTTTAGGAGATATTAAGAAGGGTTTGAGAGAAAAAAAGGGAGAGTATCAAGGTCCAATGAATTCATGAAATACTGCATATTATACTCCCCTCTTGGTGATTCACAATACAAACACTGGCTAAAACTCCAGAATGCCCCTCTGTAAGGAAAATTATTTGTTCAATTCAGCATTTCCCAAACCTATCTGACCATTTAAAAAATGAACTGTTAAAATCACTAATGTGATCTCCTAAACACAGTTTGGAAAAAAAGATATGACAAGCTTTTATGCTCCACAGGTACTTCTCTTGAAGCCTTCCCACTTAAATAGGATAAACTAGGGTTGCCTAGTAGAAATGCCATCCTGCAGCATAAGTTGTTAAAAAAATTTGTTTTAATTGCCTGCGTTTTATTCATCATAGCAATAGGTAATAAAAGTGCTAAATATATCTAAAAACACTCTAGAATGGATTATTGATAATTCTGATGGTGAAATACAAAGAAAGGCCCTTATTACAAAAAACTAGATGTAATCAAGAGCTGAATTTGCCTTGTGCTGTTCAGGATTTACCTTTAGTTTATACGATTATTTTATTTTTTTAAAAACTCTAACATTAAGAAAAAATGTTTTTATTTCAAATCTGAAATACTCCTCTTTCCTATTGAAATAATTGTTTTTATACTATAGTTGTCTCTCAATGTCAAGTTTCTTAGGAATCAAGTTAATAGTACAACTGAGTGTATCTACTACCATCAGATGCACTGAGTTAACCAAGCATGATAAAATAGGGGAAAGGAGACAAGACTCAAAGTAAGTCACTCAAAAGAGTGGTGGTAGGTGCAGGCAGGAAACACACTACATACAGATCAAGTCTTACTACAGGAGAGGCATAGATTCCAAATGTTTCTATGTGATATAGTAGAGTAGAATTTTATGCATAGGTTAGTCTAAAATAAGTAAGGAAGACAGAAATTACCCTAGAGAGTATATGTGACATTTTCAGATTTCACAAATTGGTTTGCTATGCTTTGAAATGATCTGAACATACTATTTTTTTATTAAAACAATTCCAAAAAGAAATAGGAAACCAATTTCTTACCTGCCAAAGAGACTATCATGAACAACATAGACAGAACACACGCTGAGATCTATTAATCCTTTTGGTTTTGTAGCTCGTTTTTCACTTTCAAAATAAATAAGTTGGGCATCACTGCCCTCTAAGATAAAATATAAATTTTTCCACCTTTTTCCTTTGCCTGTTAAAAAAAATTGTTTCCCCTTAGCCAAATAATGAACTATGAAGTCACATATAGTAAAATCATAAAAATTATTGTTGCTAAAAACTAAAAATTAAATATTTTTATTCCAAAGCTTAAATAACACCAATCCTTACAAAATGAGAAAGTGTCTGTAATATATCTGTAGAAAAATATCTTTTGTTATATTGCTTGCTTTAATGAGTCACCGAGTAAGTGACAAGGGTACCTTAAAAGTATGTTTAGAGATTTCATTATGATAAAATCTTTAAAATTCTTGCTTAGGATTCATTCTTTTCCAGTCATGAGAAAAAAAACTCTTCTACTAATCATGCACCCCTCAATGCCCCAACATTTCTTAATGCCAAACTGAGGCAAATACATAAAATAGAAACATCAATACTATGAATGTGCCAAGTGCCGATAAGAATTTTCTCTTAAAAAAAAAAAAGTTATGGGGTAAAGAGGGGCTCAAGAATCAGATACCAACTTATTAAATACGTATCTCAGATAAGTTTTATGCCCAATATTTACAATGTTTCTAATAAATGTTAACGGTAAAATACTGAAATTGAATCTTTAGTCTTAAAAGTTTCACACTTACCTTTTTTTAGAAGATAACCTTTTTTAACAATGTTTTTATAAAAGGCATCCTTTGTTTTACGACGAATTGTATTATAAATTTCCTTGCCATCCACTGTATCATTGAATACTTGTTCTTGATCCTGAATTTTCAAAAATACTAAAATTATTTCATGAATTCTTGATGGAAATGAAGTAAAACCTACTAAACTACCAATTTAAAAACCAGATTGTCTGTCTAGACATTAAAAAAATTTTACTACTAAAATCTAAAATACTGTAACATATATATTATTAAGAGATCTTTGCTTTCCAAAGAAATTTTCAAAAAAGTGCACTTACCATTTCTCAAGAATATGGACAACTAATAAGCTTTTTTTTTTTGAAAAATACAGGGTTTTTTTTAAGTTTTACAAGCAACATTGTTTTGAAAACATGAATTTGTCCAAGCATAACTGATAGATTAGAACCAATTTGAGCATAAAGCAAATTCATGTTTGCTTATGGACAATTATATCCATGAGAAACTCTATGTGAATGCAGAAAATTGCACCCAGCTGAACTGAGATGCCTAGGAATATGCAAAATACATCTCAAAAGCCTAAAAGCCTCCCCAGCTTCACCGAGTGTTACACGCCATACCCATCCATTCACATCTGGTGTTCTAACATATCTGATTTCAGATAATCCTCCTTGTACCACTTCCCGCTATTTACAGCCCTTCTGATGGCCTCTTCCACAAGTAAACTTCAGGTCTTTTTCAAGGTAAAGTGCCTTATTTATTGTAATATTTAAATATTTCTTACCCATTTAGCACGTATAAAAACTACGCTACATTTTTACTAGCTTCTTATCTTTATGTGTCACTGATGAAGTTTTTGAGTGTTGTACCCTTAACCCCCTTTTTTCCATAATCCTGTGGTTTTTATTGCATGATTTCATACAACATCATGACTTACAGGAATGTATGTGTGTTAAATGCTAAATCCCTGCCCCCCTACAAGTAACAAAAAGAATTATGATGTCAGGAAGAATACAAAGCGAAGAGTGCCTTTATAAATGACCTTCCCAAAATAAGTCAATCTTCGATATTACCATCAAGGTCCAATGGACCCAATTTTAGTTTCTTAGTTTCTTTCTTGAGCAGCTCTTACTATTTGCAAGAATTAATATTTTATGACTTTGTTTTCTTAGAGACTTATGGATCCAGCTGATCGTTTTATAAGTCTAAGATATGTTATGGGATTTTCACGAATCATATTTTTCCTATATCTTGAAACACTCTGCTATTTCATCATCGTAGGAACCATTTCATCATGACTTAACAATTATTCTCAAGTATGCCAAAGAGGAGGCACTGGCAAACCACAGCACATGGACCAAATCTAGCCTACTGCCTGTTTCTGGACATAAGGTTTTATTGGAACACAGCCATGGCTCATTCCTTTACATACTGTCTGTGGTTGCTTTCACACTACAAAGGCAGTTTAGTAACTGAGACAGAGACTGAATGGCCCACAAAACCTAAAATGTTTATTATCTGGTCCTTTACAGAAAAGTTTGCCAGCCCTTGGTCTAGAGGGTGATCCAACAGTGAAATAAATCATCTCTATTGCATCACCCTTTGGCATTTTTTACTGTGTGGCCAACTATTGTAGCATCTTTCAAAAAAGTATAAAAGGCCATCTTTGTTATATTTTTATTAGTTTTCATTGAACACATAAGAAAATTCAGAATTCTTAATTTTCTGATCATAACAGCAAAGAGAAAAAAATTGACAAAGAAAGATGTGTGACAATTACAAAAAGACTCAGATGATAAATGCAAAGAAACAGCAAGACTCTGGGATCTATTGTGATGATAAAATTGATTTTGATAAGCAAAATCTCAGATTATAATTCTTCAGATGGTAATCTCCTTTGGTGATTTTTCTCAAACTAAGAATCGCTGAGTGAATGATATATTTCTAGGGGAAAAGAAATATAGTGCTCTCATCTAGTTAGTGATTCAATAGGAAGGACATCATCATGCAATAACTTGTAACAAGTATCTAGATTATCCTGTTTCCTAAAAGGAAATGAGGATTCTTTAAATTTTTATGATTGTGCACCAAGATTTACTCAGTATGATTTATAAATGGACAAAGGTTACTAGAAGGAAACATATAATGTAGAAATTTTAAAATTCACCATATTGATCATTCTGATGTTTATAAACATAAAAATGTATTACACTTACGAAGCAATAAAGACTGTACTATCCAACAAAATTATGAACCATCAAAGTTTTCAAAAGTATTGCAGTTGATGATGCAAGAAGAGCAAGAAAGAATCATAAACTAGAACCCAGTTGAAATATATTTAAAATCTGGAATCAGTACTGCATTTTGACAGTAAAAACGTAAGAAGAACCAGAGTAATCGTAAGAACTTATAAAAGATGTATCTGAAATTTGGATTTACAAGATGGATATGTTCCAAGTCCGTGCATGACAGTGGATGAGCAGTTAGCTGCCTTCTATTTCAAGTATGTAACCCTTTATAACCAAGGAAATATGGAACAAAAATGGGGTTTGCTACATTTAAATTCTTATTAAATTTTCTAATAAAGTTTTTTTGTACTAAACCTTTATTCTTACTTCTACAAATTATTCAGAAAATGACTAAGAATATAAAAAATTTGAAAAGATACATCGCACCCAGATGATAAATAGTGATGACTACCTCCCTAGTTGTATAGATTTGTGCTTACCAGTCTTTATTACAGTAGTGATAATATTTACTGTTAGGTGCAGAATGGGGCACATTTGTAGTTTATTTAAGACATATTACTACACTAACATTTGGATTTAAATATCTGATTTCAAGATAATCTATATAAGTCTCTCCTACTTATTTTAAGATAGGGGCTGATCAACTGATCTGTAACTCCTACATTAGAAGACACTACAGGCAAGGACACAACCTCACGGTCCAAGTTCTAGTAAATTACTGGATGACAGGAGGGAAGGCTTCTCAGCCTACTCTTTGTACACAGTTCTGAAGAAGGAAGTCTTATATATTACTCCCCAAGGGAAGTAGATAATCTGACGGGTGAGAGTTTAACAGCCACTGAAGCAAGCTTTTGCATAGCGGTTAGGTGTGCAGGCTCCTGTAACCAGACCTCAGTTGTAAATCCTGCCTTTGTCACGTAATGGCTAAGAAAACTCATTTAATAAATTAATTCAATAAATGTTTGTTGAGTGCCAGGTACTGTTCTAGTTCTTGAGATACATCAGTAAATAAATCAAATATCTTTACCTCCAAGGAATTTATATACCAATGAAGAAAAGAGGTAATAAACATAATAAGCAAATTGTATGTTAATAGGTGGTAAGTGCTCTACAGGGTAGGGCAAGTAGCAGCAACAAATAATGTGTACAAGTAGGTCTCAATTGTGAAGCTGATTTCTGAGCCAAATTTGAAAGAAATAACAGAGTGAGGCGAGTGGATATTTGAGGGAAAGTCATTTTGAGCAGAGTGAACAGCTGGAACAAAGATTCTAATGCCAAGATCCTGGCATATTTTTTTAAAATAGCAGAGAAGCCAACGTGAGTGGAGACGAGTGAGAGAGAAGGATGGTAGAAAGCATTCAGAGGACCACTCTAGGGTTTTGCATGCCACTGCAGGGACTCTGGCTTTTACTCTGAATGAAATGTAGAACACCTGTAAGTGTTAAACAGAGGCGTGCAATGGTCTGACACATTTTAAATGGATCCCTCTGACTGCAGTGCAGTGTTAAGGGGGGGCAAAAGTAGAAACAGAGAGATGAAGCCAGATTCTGGTGATGGTTGTATTCTAGATATATTTTGAAGGCAGACAGCATGATGTTCTTGACAGTTTGGATACAGAGTGTAGGAGAGAAAAAGAAGAGTCAAGGATGACCTGATGCCTTAAGTAATTTACTCTCTGGTTCCAGTTTCCTTATCTGTAAAATGGGCATAAATACAGGATCAACCTCATCAAATTGTTTAAAAAGTTAAATAAATTAGGGCTTCCCTGGTGGCGCAGTGGTTGAGAGTCCGCCTGCCGATGCGGGGGACACGGGTTCGTGCCCCGGTCCGGGAAGATCCCACATGCCACGGAGCGGCTGGGACCGTGAGCCATGGCTGCTGAGCCTGCACGTCCGGAGCCTGTGCTCCGCAACGGGAGAGGCCACAACAGTGAGAAGCCCGCGTACCGCAAAAAAAAAAAAAAAGTTAAATAAATTAATACGTATAAGAAACAGTGCCTAGAATATAGTGCTCCAAAAATGTTAGATATCAATATTTTTAGTGTGGGGTGCATTGTCTCAAAAGGCTCCTTCTTTTCCTGTAATTCGTCTGAAGTGTTAGTTCCACTAAGTTAGCACACCTAGCTAGGGACTCTGCTCTTTCTCTTCCAGCATCTTACCTGGAGTGGGAGTATGCAGGATCACCTCAGGGGGAATGAGATGATTCTGCTAGCTAATCACTTTTACATTAATAAAAGGACATTTTTAGCCTTTGGGTTCTCTAATAGTTAGAATCCTGCTAGGAAGGATAGGTAAGTGTTATGATTCTCAAACATCTACTGTAACCTACTTTTACTCCAGGCCCAAAATAATTGACTTCAAATAGCATTTAATGGTTTTTGTGAAGTAATCAAATTGCTCTGTAATCAGCATTTGTTATTTCTGAAGTATTCAAAGCATTATAGGCATTTTTGCAGATGACAATAATCTGAGGTTTGTTCAGTTATGAAACAGTAACACAAGTAAGAATGAGGCTCACTGTATATTTGAAGTAATTCTTAAAACTATCTCATAACATAAGTATAAAGTTTAAGTTTACTAGATGTCAAATGCTATTTTTCCAACTGTAAAAAATTAAATTAGAAAATTCTAAGCATAAATTCAGGATGGGAAAAATGCATGACTTAACTTGTGGGCCAATAAAATAAAATTTGTTAAAAAAATTTGTTGACTTAGAAACAATTTAAAATCATCATTAATTCAAACAGCCAATGTGAATCAGAATTTTAAGGATATAGCAATGGGACTGAGTGGCAGGATCTGTCATTTGTAGGTAAAGGCACCTCTGATTCCTAATAAAAAGATCCTAAGCTGTGGTTTCTAGAAAGCACATACCGCACTATGTGGTTTTAAAAAAAATTGGTCAAAGTCCGCCAGAACTGCCAACAAAAGTGGTACATCATTGCTAACTACAGATACTAGGAGGGTGTCAACAAGGAAGTAAAACTTGAGATGGATCTTAAACTTGCAGGATTTAGATAGGCAGAGAGGAAGAAACTGACATGGAGACAGCAACAAACACAATAAGACACATTAGTGATAATTCAGAGGATGAAGTGAGTGCTTCCTGTTGGAAAGGAGCTATTCATTCAATTAATATTGATTGAATACCTAATGCCTAGTACTATTCTAGGCACTAGGAATACAACACAAAACACTTGCCCTCCTGAACTTTACATTCTACCAGAAAAGCATGAGGAACTGAAGCAAGATACATTAAAATGTTTCAAGATGATGATTCTTAAATTTATATTAAGCATCAGAATAATGATGACCCCCCCCCCCCGCCTTCAGCAGCTGCAATGAATAGTAGGCTATAACCATCAGAAACTAACTTGTTCCGAGGAAGAAATATTGAGAAGCTCGAGACACTACAAATCACTATGAAAGTTTAGTGGGGTACCCAAAACCTCTCACAATCTTTCTTTATGTCCCTAGAATATCACTACCTCCATTTTCCACATAGGAAAATTCTTAATCACTCCTTTGAAGTACCTTTTTCTAACCCCTGCTACAACCTTTTCCCACCACACTTTAGGAAGTATCATGGGCAAGAAACAGAAGCTAATCAATCACCCTATGCATTAAGCAACTAGTATTCAACAGGCCCTCTTGTTCAAGGCCTGTCTTCTTATGTTCTGGACTTCAGCCACTCTTGCCTTCCCTAGGACCTTGTACGTGGGGTATTGCCATTACCCCATCCCTCACCCACCACTGTCACTCTCCTCCCGAGTACAGAGACATGCTCAAAAATTTCTCACCATAAAACTACAGGCAAATAAAACAAAGAAATAAAAAGTTTAAAGGTCTTTTGGCCCTACATCATCTTCTAGCTATCATTTTTTAATTTATTTTCTTTTCTTACCAGTCTCACCTAGACAAGCCTGGCTGTGATTTATCCTGGCTGTCTCCACTTTTGCCTCCAACAAACTCACTCCTTGACCCAGTGCAACTAGGCTTCTATCCCCACCACTGCTTCTATTCTCAAAAAGCCACCAAGGACTTCCTAATAATTATCTAGAACCAACATAAATAAAAACTAAGAGATTCGCTTATAAGTATTCACTTTCTGAAAGAATCTGTATAATCTGCAGTTTTAAATTTTATCCAATTTCAAATGCATGGATGTGTGCATAAACATATCACCAAAAATGCATTTTAAAATAAAATGCTAATTATTGTTAAAAGAAAAACAACACTGACCTGCATTGGTACAGGTTCCTTAAGATAATACCCTTCAACAATTTGTTCTTTTCGATAGTGATCTATGATGTCCCCAATGCTGTTAAAATAAAAATTACTAACATTGACATAATTTGTCTCATAAAAATTGCAAATCTTAAAGATACACCAAACCTTGTTAGCAAGGATTCTCTATTTGCAAGTCTTTTCCAAAGTATATAACCAGAATACATTAACAGACTATATGATCATTACAGTCACATTACTTTAGAAAAACAAGAATGTTCCTACTATTGGTTTACAGATCAGAAATACTTGAGTCAGAGATTTCAATTTTCCATCAACGTACTCAAAGCACCACTATACGTGAGGAAATGATTAAAAGTCTTTTTTTTTTTTTTTAAACAAAAGTATCTGAGAGACTGAGAAAGAAAAACCGACAGACAAACGGCATTTATTTTTAGCAAGTAGTGAATTCAGGTAAACTTCAAGAATTTTTATCATCAAAACATTTACATATTCTGCTTTTATATTAATCAGATGGAGTTAGGTCATGAGACATAAATAGCAGGTGAAAGCAGAAACAAATTTAAAAAAAAAAAAGGAAGAAAGAAAGACAGAAAGACCAGGAGCTAACCTTATATGTAGGATTATTACTACAGTAGGAAGGGCCTATTGATGATTTTGATAAAAAGTGCTATACAATATTCTTAATATTTGGGAAATACTACAAATAAAACAAAACTGAAAATAACATTATATAATGTATTTTAACACAAATTTTAACATGACATAATGAGTTTTTTAAATATAAAATGTTTCTCATGATCAGTTTGTCATTTTATTGTCCTGAATATGTAAATTCTAGAATTTTAAACTGTCCTTTAATACACTAGAGGAATTGGTATTTAACGACAGCTACGCAACATTTCTCAAAACAGATCTCATTAATTTACCCCTTGGTTTTTTTCATGTTCTTCCTACTGATCCAATAATTGGAATAAACACACACACATATATATTTATATATATATATTTATACATATATTTATATATATATATAATTGGATATATATTTATCACTTGATTTTTTTTCACAGTTCTTCCTACTGAAAAAATAATTGGAACATATGTTGTCTTTTATCTTTGGAGATACATATACATATATACACACACATATATATCTCTGATAATAAAATATCTGCTATACTACAAAATTATTTTAAACTAAATAAAGTATAATGTTAAAAAGCAAATAGAAGATTTGAAAGATTAATAAAAAAATTATGGATGAATATGAACTAAATACCAGATGTAGCATTTAACAGGAGGGGGTAGGGGAATGAGAAAAGTAAAAAGGTATTATCACAGAAGGACAAAGAAGGTTATACGTTTTTAAAGGAAAAATGTTAACACTAAAGAAAAACGAAAATCAGAAAGAATACATTTGAAGATACCTAGGTACCACAACAGAGATGACTATGTGTTTCAAAGCAAAAGGCACCAAATCTGAGAAAATATCCAAGGTCTCTGGCTCTACAACTGTAAATGCAATCTATTCTGTGTAGCACCTCAATGTTACGATATAATTCTTGACCATGAGCTGAAAGAACAGAATACTACTGCATGGAGTACATACAGTTCAGACTGTCCAGGAGCAAATTTACAAGCATGTGGCAACCAATCAGATATATTTTTTACCAATGACCTGGACTTCCAAGAAGTTTTTTTTTTTAATTACTCTTTAGTTCATAGTCTACCCAGATATGCCTAAGGAAACAGTCAAGAGAGACACAACAAACAAATATTTCCTAGACATTCCATAGTTCTAGCCATGAAATCAGATTTACAACTCAGAAAATTAAAACATGTTAACTATAAACCTGTAAAATAACTGTGAGTTTCTAGAGATACTATATCCTGTACTTTCATTTTAATAATTTACTTTTTAATAAATATAACTCTCTCTCTTCTTGAACACTACATGTTAGTAATCTTAAACGTCTGACCAAAATCTTCCCTCTCCCTTCTTAATCACCATCTCAACTACTCTCTTCCTACTGATTCTCCTATGCATAGTTGTACATCCTTGAATTTATCAGTCAGCTTACCATCTTTTCTAGAAGACCTGAGCACTAATAACGTAGGAACAGTATCTTTTTTCTTTACTATATATGCACAGATCTGTATAATACACTTCAAAAAGTAGATCACTCAATAAATGTTTACTGAATTATATTTGTTGTTAAATGCCTCTCCTACTTTTCTAAAATTTTAAATATAGGAATATTAAAGTTATGTCTCAACAATGTAGTTTCTAAATGAAACGGACATAACTGCTACTTCTCTTTGCCTGAAGACTAATGTAGAGTTAATGTGGAGACAGGTCAGCAGAATTTGGCTCTGTTACAGATTTATTGGATAATCCAACTTTACACTTCCATATCTAAACAATAAGTGATAATCATAAAGGTGTATCTTCTTAGAAATTACTTCATTACTGACATTAATGCTGAAATGGAGTATGGATTTCCAAAACAATTATAAAAACTGCCATTTTCTAGGCATGAGGGTCACATAGTTCCAGCTTTCCTTTAAAAATGATTTTTTTTAATATTAAGGCTAACAACAACAATACTCCTGAATTTTATAAGATGAACATATACAAGGGGAATAAACAGTCTAATTTGGGGGAATGACCACGGACACTACATTAACATATATTTGAAAAAAATTTAAATCATAATTTTGCAAGCAGACTAATAATTTGGAAAGAAATATACTTCAAATATGTATTTCTTCCTGTTTCATTCTGGTCTTTATCAACAAAAGAGACTACCTTTATACATTTTACAGGCTGCCTCCATTATGTAGGAAGAATTTTCATCTTTAGACAATGTGTATCGTAAAGAAGTTTAAATCAAGCAAAACAAACTTCCACCAGAATTAATGTAAAATACTTTATCTTAAAAAAAACTCCATGCAAACATTTATCAATTCAGTTAAGAATGTTTTCAATTTATTGTTTTATATATTCTATGCCCCTAGAAACCTGGACAATGGGAAAATTTAATTTACCTTCATAGAGAGCTCAAACTGCACCTAGCTAGATTTTCAGTGAGGATGTCTAGATCAGACTGTAATGCTAGAAGGGGTTCAAGCAGCTCATATATGAGGTGTGTGAAAAGGTCCAATAGTCTACACTCATCTTCCATTTGATGTCGTATCACTCACTATCCACTGAATAACTGGCAAGCAACAGAACTTGTTTTAGGTTTTTTGCTCTGTTCTATTTTAAGGCATTAAACTAGGAAAATGCCAGCATTTTAGCTTACACTAGCCTCCAAAAGAGGAAAATCATTCTACTCCAGAGTTATCCGGAATGGGAAAACGTTTACACTCAGAAATAAAATGAAAGATTACTTTCTATTATGCAGAAAAAAAAACAGCTGACATTCTATCATATGTTTTTTTCTATTAACTGGTTTTCCTAATCAAGTGAATGAAGTCCAACCTGAGTTTTGGGACAAGCAAAGAGTTTACCAAGAATTTTAAAGGTGAGAAGTAGGAACCAATAATTACAAATAATACCAACTTGAGAACAACCCAATTATTTTGGGGTAACATTATTAATAAGTCTCAGGTAAAAAGGTTCTTAAAGAGTGACCTATTAAAATGTCTCACTGATAAAAAACGGTAATATATTTTCTTTTTCTTAGATTAAATGTTCTGCTGTCCTACAGATAATGTATGGATTTAGCAAATTTGCTTCAAATAACTTGTGCATAACTAATCAAAAAATTACATAATTTTGGAAGGAAATAAAAAGTTATTAATTTATATTCACATTTGACACTAGCTAAAGAATTCTTGGATATGACTACTACTAAATTATATTAAATGTCTTATAATTTTAAATATTACAAAGTCAGAAACTTTTATATAATTTTGATTCTGATATATTATATTATCAAGATTTCAACTCTCCTTGCCAAAAGTAAAACTAAAAATTTCTCAAAACTTACCTGTTATAATATCGACCTCCCATCATAAACTGATTGTTTGGTGTTGGACATATTTTAAATCGCTGAATATTTTCATTGGTCCGAAAATAAAGTGAATAGTCACCAGGAGTATTATCTGATGGCCTCACAAGAAAACTGCAGACTTGACCAACTATAAAAATTAAGCTGTTAGTTTTATTCCCTAATTATCAAATTAAAAAAGAAAAAGCGTTAAGTAGTACAATTACAAAATACATTCAAAAGTCAAAAACATATGTAAAATTTTCACCAGGAACTTTTGATTGTTTTGGTTTTTTTTTTTGGCTGCACTGCACGGCTTGCAGGATTTAGTTCCCCGACCAGGGACTGAACCTAGATTTCATTGCCAGGGCAATGAAAGCGCCAAGTCCTAACCACTGGACCACCAGAGAATTCCTGAAACTTTTTTAAAATAAAGATAATTTTAAGGCAATTTCTTTTTGTATTTTCTGGTTTATGAGGCACAACCATCCATGATGTTGCTTGTCTTTATTACATAAAAATACAGGGCAGAAATGTGCAGCACTGACTTCTGGTTAATAAGTCTACACCTGTCATAACTTGGAAAGAATACTCTAACCACAGATGGGGTTACTGGCTAAAACTACTACATTCTGTTTGCAAAAGAAAAGTCTAAAAAAGTTAAAGTGAATTTTATTTAAGAACACTCTGTACTTAAGTAATGCTTCTGATTAAACATTAAAAAGTCATAACTATAATAAAATAGTACCAAAAGCTTACAAAAGTAGATTCAAAACAACTGAAATATTTGTGTACCTAATCAAAATCAATACACATGCACTATTTTTCATTTAATAGGCACGATCTTGAATAGTCATACAGAAGCAAATTATCATGTATTAAATATTTTCATATTAATTTTAGAGAAGTCTTTTTGACATCTGCAACTGGCAGTGACTTTTACCACTAAGATGCTTTTTTACCTTTTCTCTGTTTAAGTCCTAATGACAGAAAAGATCAGAACTTGATTGCTTTTAGGAAAGCACAATGAACACTTAGAATATCAGACGTCATTTTTATGTAAATTACTAATAGTTCCAATCATCTATCCAAGGCATTTACTACCAAGTAATTTCATGTTCAATACAAAAAATAAGAATTACTGCAAAACTGTGCATGCAAGTGCTTATGTGCTTTGGTGCTTATTTTTCCTGGGAGAAAATCATCAGACTCTTAAAAGAGCACATGACCGAAAGAAAATAAAAACTAACGTAAGGAAATTAAGTTTAGCTCTTTTTCAATTTACATGTCTAAAACAAGACTGAGTGCCTCAGGTATTTGTTGGTGCAAGTTCAAAATCATAAGTGTATATTCAAAATTCAGTAAATTCACTAAAATAAATATTTTGGTCCCACTTTGAAAGCAGGTAGCATGTCATTTTGGTTGAGCATTTGGTCTCTGTTACTACCATATAGAATTACCATGTTCTTTAATGAATTTTTAACCTATATCCCCACAATAAAATTGAATACTTCCTAAAACTGCCATACATCTTTCAAAAGAGCTAACTATTAATTACATTAAAGGCAATGACTTATGTCTTGAACAGTAACTCAGATAAGATCTTTAAATGATCAGTGGTTTATTCATCATATACATTGAACTCTGGTCATTTTTAAAGAACTAAGACTTCTAAATTACAGATTACTTATTAACTTCTCTCAAATCCTTCTAAAGTACGGGTTCCTGAAGAGATATTTGGTAACTAAATTAATTCAGTCTTAAATTTTAGTTAGGATAAGTGATAATGAAATAGTTTTTGTTTTAAATAATAAACCCACAGTACAATTCAATTTTTATTTTGCATATCTCTGTAACCACACAGTTTTAGGAAATGTTAAAATCAACATATTTTAAATAAGGCCCAATTTTATAATTCTACAAGTATACAAAGATAAATGCAAGAACATTTGCTGCACCTGAACAGCAAGAAAATGAAAACAACATGATATTCCTCTATAAGAGACTGATAATAAATTATGGTATCTGTACAATGGAAAGCTTATGGTCATTAAAAAGAATAATGAAAATTTATATATGCAGATACGGAATGATTTCCCAAAATACATCTTAACATGAAAAAAGTGTGTTGTATGTTCCTGTGAGAGCGTGTGGGGGGGTATGTGTAGCGGGGTAAGTAGGGGTGAGGAAGAAAGACAGACATGAAACTTCTGGAAAAAACACTCATCTGGCACTGCTTCTAAGGAAGAATACAGGGGCCTGGTGCAGAAGGAAAACACACTGCACTGAATTTTATACTGCATGTTTTCAACTAAAGAACACCCAAAACCAAGAACAGCAATTTATCTATGCTGGGCAAGAAATTACAATATACATAAATATCAAATGAATGCTAAAGGCAAAATACATGATAAATGGTTGGTTCACTTTTTTATTCTTTTTAAATAACAACATTAGAAAAGGAAAGTGAATATATAAATACCTGTCATTAGTAAATTATAAGCTTCTTGTTTGGAAATTTTCCCATGGAACCATCTTGAAAAAAGAATATATTAAATATGTAAATCAAAAGTCTTTTTTGCTGTTATACCATCAAAACTAAACAACTAACACAAGTTTAATTCAAGCTGACATAATGAAATAAATGCAATGCAATTGATCAAATGACCTCATTCCTTTTACATTTGTTACTACACTTTGTAAACATGCCTAAGTTCAACAAAATATAGAAAAATTAGGGACTATCTATTATTAACTACAATTTCCATATTAATTACCAATACAAAAACAGCAATGATTTTAATTCTGATAATGACAAATTGTTAAGCTTACATCATAGCTAGCATTCTTTTTTCTTTTTATTAGGAGGGGGGAGTGGTAGAGGTAGAGCCTACCAGAACTGCCCGGAAAAAAAATTAGTGGATTAATTTTTCTCATACTTCTCTCAAAGTGAATTTCTCTATAAGTTCTCTCTTCAAATCAACATGGTTGATTCATACTTTACTGAAAGCCAGAAAATAAGACTGAATGATGAGAAATAATAGATACCAACATCAAGAACTGAAAGAAAAGAATGACTTAGTATTACTAATTCTATTTGAGCTAATGGCCTATCATATCAGATTGCTAGAATATTTAATGTTCTGCATACTTAAAATAAGCCTTTAGAAATTATTATAAAAGGCATTATAGTCAAAATCTACTGCATATAATAACTAAAGTATTTAAATAATTTACCTTAAAATGATATATCTGTTTTAAAAAATTAATTACTAGTAATTACTTAAAATCTCTCATCTGAAGGACTATTATCTATCTTGCTGATTAAGACATGTTATATGTTAATACCAAGCTGACAACTCTAGATTACCTCTCTACCACTTTGCCATATATTCTTAGGGTCTATAATTATTTTTAATTGTGGCTTAAAGAACAAGTTGGAAAGTAAAAATACTACAAGACTAAAATATATAAATGCCCTAAAATCCAATGTTACAGGTTTAGAGGCTGTTCATACTGTTTTAAATTATCCATATTATTACTGGTCAGAGTATAAAATATAACTGAATTTTTAAATTTTCACATGAATAAAATGTTAAACTTTTACTTTCTCTCTTTAACTTTATTCCAACCCTTAACTCACTAATTCAGATTTCCTGAGGCTCATAAAGCTAATTATGAATCATTTAAAACAAGTATACAATAACTGGAGCAGTCCAGGCTGCCTTAAAAGGCAGTAAAGTGCCATCCTGCGTTCAAACACAGCTGAAATGACCATTTACTACAAATGCTAAAACAACATTTCTATATTCTAGTAGACAGTTGATTAGATGACCTCGAAGGCCCATTCTATATTTCTCTATAGCTAGAATAAAGGAGAAAAGGGGAATCTGAAAGGGGGAGGGGGCAAAAAATAGCGTTTAGAGAACAAATTGGCAATACTGCTTTCTGAAAGGATTGGATCTGAGTTTCCTCATTCAGGCATTTATTACCACATGTAAAATGAGTATATTTCAAGCACATGGTTTGTATCAATAATAGAAAAATGAGACTGTGACCTTAGGAAGTCCCCATTCTAGTAAGAAAAAGGAACATAAATACTGTATAACTATAAAAAGAATGTAGAAAATATAACAAAGCGCAGTGATAGGTACATGCTGAGGGCATTTTTAGAATAACAGAGAAGGGCAACCAATTCTGTAGGGTGTATAAGGGGGAAGATAACAGAAGACTTCTTGGGAAGAGTGATAAATAGGTTAAGTCTCTAAGTAAGAATAGGCACTAACCAAACACAATGGAGGGGAATTCTGGCCTAGGAAGTAGCTTGAGCGAAGGAGAAAAACAGTACTGAGCATTTGAAGATCTACAAGCCGGAGAGTAGAATATAAAACTAGAAATGACAAGAGATAGGGCTTATAAAGGACACAAGACCTGGATCAGATCTTTTCAGACTCTGCTAAGGTAAAGAGAATCAGGCAAGAATTTTAAGTGAGAAAGTAATACAGTCAGACACATGTTTTAGGTAGATTATTCTAGCTGTTAGAAGAAAGGATTTGAGGAGACTAAAGTGTCAAGCAAGACCAACTTAGAGGTTATTGCTACATCAAAGTCCTAGTACGAGATGAAAAGGGCCTGAATTAGAATATGGTTGCTTAAGACTGAGAAGAAAGCACACATTCAAGACATATTTTAGAAGATAAAAACAGCAGGACTTGGTACTTGTGTCATGGAAATATGGAGCTGAAAAGGAACACAGCTAAAATTATACCATCTATTTAGTCTGAAAAGGCACTCGGGGATGTTACTGAGGATGCTTCACTGCCAGTCAACACCTTAAGAAATCAGAAGGAGCTGACAAATACATAAAATAAACCAACAATGCAAATTTAGCTTATGCTAAATACCAAATAAGTTGAAAACTATAAAGTTCAGAATACGGAATGATCACAAATGTATTAAATTTTAAAAAAAGATTTCCCAGTGAAACTGGGATTTATACCTTTTAAGAAAACTGGATATAGCTTTAAATGTTTATTGGTATTTGACCTCTCTTTTTTTTTCTTTTCTTTTTAAAAAGAATTTATGGTATTATTTTAAATAGGGATAAAAATATAGATTTCTTGCTTCTCTTGAAAATCAGGAGGCTTTCATAACACTAGACTCACACACATTTACACATCAGTTAGACCGGTCACCTCACTGCCAGCAAACACTGTCTAGTTTTTGACTTCCTGCAGTCTTCTGTGATACAAACAGTAAATGTTAGTTTCCATTTACTACCACACTTGCAGTGTTATTTTCTTACAGTAGCCAAACATTTCCATGTTCCTTGATCGCTATCAAAGTGGGAAAATAAGAAAGATCAAGATTATTGTAATTTGAGAAAAATGGGAATATATACACCTGACCCAGTTCATTTGCTTACATTATCTGTATGCCTCCTCCAAACATTAATTAGAATTTGCAACTCCTCACATAGGTAGTGAGAAGACTTCAAACTAGTACTATCAACAAAGTACAGTCTCACTGATGAAGCCTACTTTGCAGCTGCACAGAACAATAAGGAAAATGAACTCAGAAAATCTCATATGTTCCACTTAAGAAAGGGTGGGAACTAAATTAGATGACTGAAAGTGGAGTATTCAGTTTGTTTTCATGTTCTAATGGTTAGAATTCAGAATAAGCAAACACTCGAGAGGCAAGCCTTAAATTCCATCCATAATTGCCGACAGGAAGGAAAGAAAAAATATTCCACTGAAAACATATTAGATGAACAGTTTATTAAAATAATATGAGTAAAACAGAATTTGGATTAAGAGTTAAGCCCTTTAGATACGGGGAGGGGGAAGGGTAAACTGGGACAAAGTGAGAGAGTAGCATTGACATATATACACTACCAAATGTAAAACAGATAGCTAGTGGGAAGCAGCTGCATAGCACAGGGAGATCAGCTCGGTGCTTTGTGACCATCTAGAGGGGTGGGATAGGGAGGGTGAGAGGGAGATGCAAGAGGGAAGGGATATGGGGATATACGTATACATATAGCTGATTTGCTTTGTTATACAGCAGAAACCAACACACCATTGTAAAGCAATTATACTCCAATAAAGATGTTAAAAAAGAAAAGAAAAAGAAAAAAATTTTTTTTGAAGTTAAGCCCTTTAAAAGAAAACATATACAAATAAATATCAAGAGGGATGAGAAGGACACTAAAAAATATCTTCAAGGACATTAATAAAATTAGAGCAAAGCTGAAACACCATGTGGAGTGATCTCCCATAAAAGCAACTAATAACTTCTGGAATATAAGAGAAAAATGTAGCAAACAGTAGGAATATAAAATAAGAATGTGGCAAGTAGTAGGTGTAGTAATACCTGGTCTTTGAATTAGCCCTTATACTTAAAATCAGCCTGAAAAAATTATGAAAATAAAGTCCTTGCAGAATCTTATTAATATGGTAAAGAACCATAATTTGGGGGAAAAGCTCTCTGACTTTAAAAAAACAAAACAAAAACTGAACCATAAAGTACATAAAAGATAATGGCAATAAAAACAAGAAACACTATGAATAAATCAATAAGAAAACCAAAAACAATGTGAGGAATTATGACATTCATAATGTTATTAATGTACTGTTTATCAAAAAGTCTTTAGTTTGGTGATATAAGAGTTATATGTAGGTATAAGCCACCTTCATTATCACTAGGTCCTTAAGAAAATAGTTAGAAATCAACTCAAGCCAAATTAAAAAAAATGTTTAAGTCAGCTCAAGAAGTATCAATTTTCTTTTAAAATATTTTTAGATCAAAGTTTTCCAATTAGTAAGTTTACAATATATTTTTTCCCCTTTAATAGTTAACACAGACTTACATTTTGCCTTCATGTGGATCTTCTTCCCGGCCCTAAAGGGAAAGACATTAAGACAGTTTTTATGTAATTATTAATATATTTTAATTAAAATTAATAAAATCTTATCTTCAAACATATCTACACCCTGACCTTCATATTTATTTATGTATATACAAGAAAAGGTGTTTCTATTCATGAAAGGTCTTTCCAAAACTCTCCCCCTTAGTCCTCTTCTCTCTTTGTTGTGATTACGCTAATCCAGGCCCTTCTCCTCTCTTTTCTTAAACTATTAACAACAGCCAACTAGTATAATTATCTCTGTGCCCCATCCCACCCCACCACTCCAATCTGGATTCATCAGTTTCAACTGCAACTCTGCCCTGCATTAAGAAACACCAAACCAAACCAAACAAAAATAAACAAATTTTAAAAACCAGACCTTTAGTACCTCTCTACTGCCCACAAACTCCTCAGTTTACAACCAGAATTCTTTACCAATGACTCAAGTCTACGTTTCCTGTCTCATACTACCATTTCTCTTTAGGTATCTATACCACGGTCACTCATAAACTACTTCTTTGCTAATCTACATTTTCCCACCACTGTAGCTTGCTCTTTTTTACTTAGAATGTTCTTTCCACTCACTACTTCCTACCTGTTAGTTAAAATCTAAACCATCTAGGCAGGATCTATCTCAAACACTACCTCCTCAGTAAGACACTGAGTCCCTAAAACATAAACATGAAGTTTTACTCTGAATAGAAAAGACATCCTTCTTTTTTCATCTTTTGAACTTTACCCTACTCTATTTAATATTGCCATTATTTAAGATATACTAGGTGATATTCATTCCATTATCATGGCTATAAGCATCTTAAGACCTGAGCCATTTTTTGTTAACACTGACTACCACAACCACTAGCACAACGCTTGGCACATAATTTTCACTGAATATCTGTTGAATTGTAGTCCTAGTACCCAGCACAGTACCTGGCATCAAGTTTCCACTGAATAACGAAGGAAAGGGTAGAAAAATGAACTAAGTACACATGGATTTACTTCTCTAAATTTGGTCCTCACTCAAATATCAAATATCTAACCAAATTAAAATCAAACACTTGCTAAATGCCTTCTATATTACAAAATGCTAAAAGCAAATTACATAAAAACAAAATGCATTATCCCTGCCCAAAAGGCGTTAATCTCTATATAAGAGGTTTACAGAATAAATTAATTTTAAATGTAATGGGTTATAAAGTTAACAAGGTGCTATGGAAACACACGAGGAAACAACTTAGCCTAAGAAAGGGTGTAAAAAAAGGGGCAACATCTGAGCCGAATTGATAGATGAATCAAATTTTACAAAGCAGTTTAGCAGGGCAGGAGTGTCAAGGAAGAGGGAAAAGAATAGGCATAGAGACATCCATTCATTCAACAAACATTTACTGAATGCCTGCTAATGCCAGACATTATTCTAGGCAACAGGGACACACTGAATCAGAGACAAAAATCCTCACAGAGCTTACATTCTGGAATTAAGACATAATATAGTACACAAATATGCTTGGAGAACAGTAATGAAAATTAGAATTTCAGGGTGGGAACTTCCGTAAATCCATCCAGCAACCAAATGTCTGAAATCTAGACAATCTCCAAATGGCTCTCCAATCTACAAGGATTCACTATGTTTCAGTGAAGACCATTATGAAATAGTATTCTAAATACTGAAGTAAAAACTGTTTATAATTCTAACCTGGAACCATTCCACTACTAATTCAAAGTATGACCATATTCATTTTTAACAGCCACATCACATTGTTCACTCACACTGAGTTGTTAACTTGTTCTCCTTTTTTTTTCTTTCCTTGTATGTTAGGTCATGTCTCCTTATCTTAAACTGGGCTTTTGTTTTCTTTTTTCCCCTATATTCAATGGATAACTTTCACTTATCCTTATTAAAATTTATCTTGTTAAATTTGACCCAGAGTTCCAAGAGCTTGAGAGAAAAGTTCAACTACACCTCAATTCCTTTAAATAATCAGAATAATGGGAGTAGGGGGGTTACAGCAGAAAGAAAATCCAACATACTACTAAGAAACTTTGTAGTAAAACTAATGTAGATGTTAAGATTCTTCAGTTTGAACACTTCCTGTCCATACAGAATAAATATCACTCTTGCTGTAGAGTACAGAATTCTAATCTAGGAATTAGTTCTAATCCCAGCTCTTCCACTAAGTAACTATGTGACTATGAGTATGGAACGTATCATACCATTTCCTCAACTCCTCCCACTTTTCCTCAGTATGTTTTACTGCTACATATCAAGATCTGGCTGCCAGAATAGGCAGACAAGAGAATTAATAGCAAAGAAAAATATTCTCCACTGCCGTCCTCCTGGAACAATAATCAGAGCACACGTTTCAGCATATTACCAGGTTCAAGGCATAATTTAAAAACAGTCACTCTGAGGGTTGTAAAAAATAACAGACAACCATTCCATCCTGCTGGACAAATCCAAAAGAGAAGAGTGAATTCCAAAACTATAATACAATGTTTAATATGTTTCAGTGATACTCAATACTGTATCTGAAATGCATATGCCGCTTGAACGCTGATCTGTATCTAAAAATGCACAAACACGATTATATATAGTGTCTAAGACTACTGATAATGTATTTTGTGATGACATTGAAAACAAGGGAAATATTCAAAATATAGAACCATGTGATAATATATGTGTAATATAACTCCATTTTTCCAAGGTTACTAGAAAATTATACATATATTTGGGAGATAAAGAGTTTGAAAGCAAACGTGCAACCATTTGAGATTCCATGATCAGTTGGACATAACATCATTTATAAGGAAGACCAAGAAGACAAAAAGGGATACAAATAAGCACACATGTTAATACATTTTTAATTCTTAGAAACTCATGAAAACATCCTGAAAATTGGCAACCACAGATTAAAACATGCTAGCTTGGTTGCGCTATTTACAAATAAATAGCATTACCAACAGTAAATACGTTTTAATGAAAAATTACTTGTACTTATGAATTGAGGCTTTTCATAAAAGAAATATATCCATAGCTAATTTCCCTGATTATGGACAAGTTCCAAAATTTAAAAAGTATTTAGAATTCTGAGAAGGAGAAGAAAAGAACAAAACTTACCACCTCTTCTACTAGGTCTTCAACAATAAGACCTTGTTCATCTGTTCTTAGATTTGTAACCCACATCCATCCATCTTCTAACTCGTTATGAACAATGAACATATCTCCTTTTAAGAAACTGAAAATAGCAATTATGAAGTTATTAAAATTAAATAAAATTTTTAAACATGGAAATTTAATTGATTATGTACCACCTCACAGAGATAATATGATACTGGAAAATGCAAGGGGTTAAAGTCAAATACTCTAGATTTTTGTCCTGTTTCTGTCATCATCTACATGTAAAAGACACTTATCTGAATCTTAATTTCGACATGCATAAAATGGGTTTAATAACGGTACCTATACTGTCTGTATCACTGGATTATTGTTAGAGATTCAAACTGGAATTTATGTAAACAGTAATTATACATATATTACAGGCTTTGGGGTGTAACTACAAGAAAACTGAACTTTAAAATTTAAGTTTCAATGTTATTACTCTTTCACATATAGGTTAGACATAAAATTATAAACATAAACTAAATATTAACTCATTCCACATATACAAGATAAGGTTACTTTAGAAGAAGTTTATTTTAAATAAGCATAATTAGCCTTATCACACAGATGCTTATGAGAGTAACATTTTTCTCATAAAAAACATTAGGGTTTATTTACTTCACTCAGCTATCCATGGTCCAACAAGTATAGCATTCTTTCTCCGAAAGTGGTACTAAGGGGTATACGTAATGAGAATGCATGCATGTTTTTGCTGTTACCAATACCTGAGTGGAGGGATGTATACACAATCTAGTTTCTTTTCATTGGAATCTAGATGTTTTCAACCTCCACACAATCACAGGATTAAAAAGTTGTTGATGTATGTCATCAATATAAAACCATCAGTAATTCCTTGAACTTTTCCTTTTAGGCTTGAACAAATGCCTTTGAGTGCTTAAGGTTTTAAGATTGACTGGATGCTACCATTGACCCTGTATCTATATCCCTATCTGTAATATATATGTATTTTTAAAATAAATTTTCCTTTAAGTCTTAATATTCACAAACCAAAGTTATAGTAAGTAAATCTCTTCTCATACCTTTGAAAACTTTGTTTTTCTCTAAAATATCTGAAGCTTCACTGTTACTTGGACCAGTTCAAGGATAAAAACTTGTACACGATGCTTCAGATGCACTCTTTTTGAATAAGCACAGAATACTGCATTCTACCTTGATTCTACAACTCTTAACAATGACCAGTATTTCACTAGCTGAAAGGGGGCAGACATTACCACTTAGCCAAGTATAAATTGTTCCTTTCCGGAACCAACCACCTAAATAAATACATTAAAATAGAAGTCAGAGAAATGAGAAATGACAAGTTTCATTTTTGGGCAAAAGCAGTCTTAAGATTTTTTTTTTTAAATTTTGACTTGTTTCTATACTACAAACTTTTTATGATGCAAAAAACAAAAACATGAAAAATAAAAAGCTTACTGGTAGAAACATCATAATCCTAAGATTAATTATGCATTATTTTGCATTTTTCCTCAAAACAGGTTAAAGTGCTTTATTAAATCTCATTAATCTTCAGATGTTTTTACTTTTAAAAAAAACAAAACACTTCTCAGGTATATATAAATTTAAAAAGACTCATAACTTCATACATATTTCTGTCATTCTAATTCTTGTTTAAATTTTCATCTTCCTAGATCAGAAGTACTCAATTTTTGGAAGGTCTCTCAGGACCCCTTCACAGTTTTAAAAAGTGATACCCTAACAGGCTTTCATTTATTCACTTGGATTATATCTATTGATAATTACCATATTAGAATTTAAAATGTAAATGTTTAAAAATATTTATTAATTCCTTTTAAAATAATAATATACCCTATTAACATGGTAACATAAAAAATGAAAAATAATTATAATCTTTACAAGTTTAATAAGAATGTTATTGCCTTGCATTTTTGCAAATCTCATGTCTGGCTTAACTGAAAACTGTTGGATTCTCATATCCATTTCTTTATTCAATCTGTTGCTATATGGTTTTTCTGCTTAAAGTATATGAGGAAAATCTGGCTTTATACAAATATGTAGTTGTGAAAGGGATGAGTATTTTAATAGCCTCTCAGATAATTATAGATATTCTATTACATTAACCCCAAAACTTGACTAGTGGTACTTTCTTGGAGGTTGGTTGTAATGTGGAATCTAAAACTATGTATCAATGAACTTTCTGTACCATTCTAATAACCTCTATTGGTCTATTTTGCACTGTGAATGGATCTTTTACCCAGCCATAATTTTGTAACATCATGCATTGATCATTTAGAAAATACTGGTTCACTGAGCTATGCAGATCATCCAGATATAAACACATTATACAGTATCAAAACATCACATTCTTCAATATCAGCACCATTTCATCAGAAAAGTCATTAAGTATCTAGGAAGCTGTCAAACTCCTGATGGCAAATATAGGGTCTCCAAAATACTAATTTTTCCTCGAAAGCTCAAATTGTCATTGGCAACAAATACGGCCAGTTATTTCCCTTGAAGTAACAGATTCACTTTGTTCTTTAAAAAAATTAAAAAGTCAGATATTCAAGTCTGAATAACCATAATTTGCCTGTCAGTCATTCTCCTTAGTGAAAATGATGTGCACAAAAAAAAAAAAGCAGCTAGTTCGGCTCTCAAAGCACCTCTTTTCCTCAAGACATTTGAACTGTGGTACACGGTAGAGGTGCTTTATGAGTATGTCCCATTTCATCACAAAGATATTAAAAAGATGTGTAGCCATAGGTTGAGATTTATAAAACAAATATTTTTTCATGTCTCACCAGGAACATTCGTAAGCGAAACTGGCTTTCTTTGTTTAACTGCAAGCATGGGGCAGTGAAAAACGATATACGTTTGTTACCACTGCCTTGATTTGTGCTAAGACACCAGCAGTTTTACTATCCATGGCTTCTGAACCATCATGTAAATGTCACAGTGAAAAAGGCAAATTATGTCTTAGTATTATTATAAAAATAGTTTTGATATTATGAATCATCTGAATGGATCTCAAGGATCCCCAGGGTTACATGTATCACACTTTGAGAGCTGCTGTCCTAGATGATCCCACTGGGAATTTACAAATTACCCAAAATTCCCGAATTTGCAGTTCAGTGCTGTTTTTCTTTCCCTTCTCTTTCTTTCACTGGCTTTTCCAGCTTAGATCACAAAAAAAGGTGTGCCAATAAGAACTAAATGAGAAGTTATTTTGAGGACAATCATATAAAAATGGAATGCCTACTTGGAGATTTCAGATAGTTGAATCTTTGTTTTTTAAAATACCATATTTCCAGAAATTTTTAGTACCTCCCAAAAGTTATCACTACATTTTAAATACTGCTGTTGATGTCAATGAGAAGCTGTAAACTCAGAATCAGTAATTATTCAAAGTAGCCTTAACATTTTACCAATAATAAACAAATTTTCTATCAGAAAGCTAAACTTATAGAAAGATACAGATAATCTGATAATAATTATCCAATTATATAATAAATCAAATTCTATAGAAATAATAAAAACAAATTATATATAAGAATTCTCCTTACTTTGTCACAGATAGTCTAATGAAAGCTAAGTTATTTCTCCTGTCATCTTCACTGTGGCCTCTCTGATCCAAATTCACAGTCTGAACAGATAAGCCAACACAGGGGGACAGGAACAATGGACTTAATATTAAGGGCATGCTTTGCTGGATGCTATTTCCTCAATTTCCAAAACCTTCCTAGTCCAAGAGCAACAAATTTTCAGTCTTTCAAATGCCTGTTTCAAATGCCTATAAACGAGATTATATCATAAAATACCTTATTTCATCAGTGTCTGGTACTTTTGTGTAAGGGAGAATGGCTCGAACACGCCTTCTATCTTCTACTGGCTAGAAACCATAAAAAAAATTGATTTACAAAAGATAACCTTTCTATGTCAAAGTCAAATTGGGTATGTCCACACAAAGTTAAAGCCAGTAAAACTCCACATTATAAATTCTGTAGGATCATTCAAACTATTTTTTACTGAAGCTCTGAATACCCAAACTCTGGAAATGCTCATCTTGTTTTGTTGTTGTTTGTACAGAAATTCTTTTAACAGTATAACCAATATGTTTTTAATCAGGTAATATGAGTTATCATTTAATCTTAAATACACTACGCAACATATAAAGTAACCTTTCTCCAATGATGCAGAAGACATTTCAGAATCTTGCAGCAACTTCAGCATTAGCACTATGATATCAGTAATTACTCCTCATTCATTCAGAAACATTTGTTAGGGTATCACCATACAGTACAATAAAAAAAATCTAGTAACTTAAATACAAAGTAACAGAAAAATTACTCTTTCTTTTTTTAAAGAAGTTGCCAGTTATGCTCTGACACTACAACCAGAATTAAATCTTGAATTATATTACAATAAACGTCACGAGAAACTGAACAAGAGCTAAACCCATTAGTAAAATGAAATAATAAAGTTTTGAAAGATATTTTACTTGCCTCTGGAGGTGCAACTGGATAAAGCAATTTTTCTCCTTTAAGCAAACAGGAAACATGACTGTAATAACCTATTAGGTCTGACAGAGAAGAAAAACGTCTTCCACCAATGTAGTAATCCCCACACATAGCAATAATCCTATTTGTACAGGAAAAAAAATACAGTAAAACAAAAACCTTTATAACCAATTTTTAAGACCAAGTTCCATGTAAATTATAAACCGATAATTTTCATACTTTTCCTTTATCTGCATCCTTATATTAAAATACCACTTATTAATACCTTCACCATATGCAAATTACTTGAGGTTATTATTTCTTTTGAAAAGATATATGTATGCATTTGATATGAAATACATTTCTGACTTATAAACCTCAATTACATAATTCATTAAAATATTTATAAATCCATCCTCAGATAACTCTTCTTACTTTCCATATTTAAGACAAAATAGCAATTTTAATTAGTTTCCTTTGGCTAAAAGTAGTTTACAGATCTCTTGAAATATTTACAGAGTATAATAATAATTTCACATTTTACACGTGATATGACAGTACTCTTAAAGTCTATTTTAAAATCTGAAAATTAAGGATATACAAACATTTTATCAGTTAACTTTACAGGCGCTAGATAATTTTTTTCAATGGCTCCCATAAAAATGAAATCAAAGACAATAATATATGTAAATATATTGATACAAACTTTGATATCTGTACTTGAAAATCTAGATGCCTGTTTAATTGAAATGAATGCAGAGTTTCAGAACAGTGAAGCTAAAATGAATTAAACTGCACTCTTAAAATACTGTTTCTATATTTTCTGTTACTCTGTGGTCTGAAAGTATACATTTCCTTTCTTTCTGCTTTACCACTCAAAGTTTCTTTGTAATTCTTTATACTTTAAAAGTGATAACTACACTTATGATTAGCACAAAAAAGTCCAATAATACTGTTTTTTTAAAAAAAAGTAAGCATTCAATAGTATCTACTCTAAATCACTTATTAAATCATTTAATTGAAAACACATTTCTTTCTCCATTATTTAAATGTCACTAAAGCAGGTATATTTATGAATACTACAGCAAAATAGCTACACTATGTAGCCTCATAATAGGAATAAAGACTTACCTAAAATGGTTGACAACATTTGTCTGGCTAAGAAATGAAAGTACAAAGGACCCTGGCCTCCGATCACTCTCTCTTATAAGGTAACTGCCGGACTTCCCTGCCTGCCTGAGGCGTTCTTCTGCTATAGTTCTATCAAGTTTTCCATGATACCACCTAAGAAAAAAGGTTAAGAGATTAGAATAAAAATAGCAACCATAAAATTACTACTGGCAGTTGAAAAACATACTACTACAGATTTTACATACCTACATGTAACTTAGACATTTACATTTTACTCTGAACCAGTCATTCCAATTTTAACTCAATTGTTTTTAATTTCTCAGTCTCTCAAAAATAATTCATTTACTCAGTTTTTAATCTGTTCGATAAGCTCAGGTCTAATCACCTCACATATTCACCTCTTCTATTTCTGCCCATCTCTCTACCTCCAGGACTGTCTACCTGTTCAAGATAAAAACATTTATTACAATCTAATGCCTACCTAGAAAAATAAGAGTAAGATGGACAAATGGAAACAAATGGTTCATTTACTACCTCTCTATATACTAAGGAACCAAGACTTGATATAACAAGGCACATGGTACCTGGGAGAAAATAAAACTTTATTCCATTTTAATGTTTGTGCCCTAAAATAGAAAAACAGAATGACACTGTCTAAAGGCTGCTATTCTAATTTCCTATTTCAATATGAAGCTGATTATTCTCTTTTGTCTTAAGATGATCCATTCCATAACCACGCATTTGAACTCTTCACATTTATTTAACAAACATGTGGGAAATACTGGGTTGGCCAAAAAGTTCGTCTGGTTTCCCCATAACATCTTACAGAAAAACCCAAACGAACTTTTTGGCCAAACCAATAAATAATACCTTTGTCCCTTTAACTTTCCTGCTCTCAATTTAACTATCTTCTACCTACCATACTACTAGATGATTTGCTTAAATGACTGGCTATACCATGGCTACAACTCTAGCATTATCCATACTACCAATCTATGCCTATAAAAGCCACGTGGATTGATATAAACAGAAGCACACTTAGAAACAGACTGGAATTTTCATATGGTCATGGTAACAAATCTACAAAGTAATTGTTATGAAATATTTTTACACTTTCCTTTGGACTTGTCTAACTTGAAACATTCAGAGGAAAACAATAAACATTCATATTACATTGATATACTTAAATATCTAGCCATAAGTTGACAGTCAAGACTATAATAGAACTATGACTATTTTTGTAAGATTGCTGTAATGAAAGCTTACATTGACTCCTTGGTTTATTTAAAAAAAAAAAAACTTAGAACTTCCCCAAAGAATTATTGTTAATTTTCTTCTAAAACCCAACCCATTTATTTGACAGTTTGTGTATAAGACAGAAATAAAATAAATGATGAAAAACAATCATGAAGCTTCAGTATAACTCAATAGAAAAAAACATAATTGTAAACCATTAGTATTAGAGGAAGAAAGGAAAGAACAATAAACATTGCATTCTTCTAGAATTCTAGTCTTAGTTCAACCACTGTCTTTGAGGCTACTGACAAGCAAATTTAGCTTTTAAGAGCTGTTTGTAGTTTTTTTTTTTTTAATTCTAATAGGAAAAGCTTGGACCAATGATCATTAAAAGTTCCTTGAAGAGCTAAAATTTAATGGTAGATGATCAGGACAATATTTTGAAATTCTAGGCTAGAAGTTTATTTAACTGTGAAAATATATGGGACAACCTTGGAATGTGAACCTGGTACATTCCTTATTACCTTAAGTAGTGGAGCTAACCCACAGAGCAGATTTACACATTGAACAAAGACAAAATTAAGGACAATTTTAAACAAAGTACCTATTTTTGTATACTTGATACTTGTTAAATTTCTGGAGTGTCAAAATGTCAAGATTAAAAGATTTTTTAATCTCATTCATCTTGTGAACTCACCATAAGACGATACACAAAGGTGCATGAGGCATTACACAATAACTAATTTATAATAAATACCTGACTAAAGACTTTTATATATTTGTGATTTTCAGTTTTTACATCTATGTACTTTCTATAAGATTCTGGCATTAAAACAGGTATTCAGTTCAAGACAGAGACATAAATCTTAATAAACAACTTTGTTTCCTGATTATTAGTAATTCCTTTTATGCCAAAAACTCTTAAGTTTTGAACACATTAGGAAAAACATGTCAATTCTTGATTATGACTATAAACTGAAATTAAATTATCCAATAATAGGCTTATGAGCACATATGTAGTTGAGCGTGATCCTCAAAACATTCCATTGTTACAAGTCTCCAGCTGTTCTAGGAAAAAACTGAATGGTGTTAATCAAAACTTAGAATTTCTTGAATTATCTTTATTGTTCACTTCAAATTATCAAGGTGAATCATACTAACAAGAATATTTTAAATATCTGCACAGATAGGATGGCTGCACTGATACCTCCTAAACGTCTTCAGAAGAGATTAAGCTGACTGGTGAGACTAGGACTTATCAGAAACCTCCATAATTATGGTCAAGTCTCTATACTTTGTACCTCATTACTATCACTTGTAAAAAAAGGGAACATAATCTCCATCTCAACCTTAGAACACATTAAATATTTGTCCTAAACTCCTTCAAAGAAAAACAAAACTGAAAAAGCACTATATAGGCTGTATAGTATAATGGTTAAGAGTAAAGACTCCAGAGTCACTGCTTGTGTTTGAATCCTAGCTCTGCCACTTGGCTGTACAAATATGGGCAAATTTCTTAATTTCTTAGCCTGAGTTTCCTCATCTAAAAAAGGCACATAATAACAGTACCTGCTTCATAGAAGGCTGTGTGATATTATTATAAATGAACTAATACATATAAAATTATATATATATAAATTATATACAGTATACACAGACTATGGGGCTAATTCAGCTTCATCAATGAAAATATCAAATTTTATACTGTTGCATAATGGATGATTAGATCACCTAAGCCTCTGTTATCTTCCTACCTTCCAGTCCTGTTTACACTGCATCTAATTTTGGGAAGAGAACAGGAGAAACCAATCTTCATTTCTGCTAAAACACTGATTTTTAAGAGGAAATTTCTTTTTCCAAAGCGCCTTTTTTGAACAGTAACAGATCATACACATTAATTGACACTGGAAGCTCCAAAGTATTCATAAACTAGAAATTCTTCCACTTCTGGCAATTCTAAAAGGAAACCCTCAAATAGCCCCACTCTTTCCCCAATGTGGATATATTCTTTGGAGGAATGGCAAAGACAATATGCATTTGAGATACTGTGACTTAAATTTGCCTAAATTAATAATAAAATATCTAATGTTCTATTTAAAAGTAAACTATCCCTCTCTCTTGTTCTCTCTGTCTTTCAAGGAAGATTGGGAAAAGAAACAGCAGGAAATTTAAGAAGTAAATACATTTTTCTCAGCTAGTTTTGCAATTTTTGGTTGCGAAATCTTACAGACAGATATGGAGTCTCTTGATTTCATTTTCTTAGACACTACACAATCAGTTTATCTAAAATAAAACATCCAAGATGAAACTACGTATTAAGTAAGTCAACAAGGAAAGAGACAAGTTGGACAAGCTGCAGGAATCATTTTACTTTTAAATTTGGAATCACATGAATGTTTTTATAAACATGTTGTACATTGGTGCAGTATATTTAAGGGGCCTTGGGAGGACCTTTGTGTTTTTTAGTCTCTCCTAATCAGGTAGAATAATATAGAAATCTATAAAATGAGAAAACAACCTGGTGTGAATATAGACAGATACAACTCAAACTACACAATTATTTAAAACTAACGTGACAATACTAAATGGAAACTGTCTACTACAGTAGAAAACAATTAAAATAGCACTACCATCAACAAGCTTCCTTTGTCTAAAAAGGAAACTAAATTGAAGTTCCCAGCAGATCACTTTTACTTTCCACTATGCTCTTCTTCCTAGTTATGTCACTGACAGGCACAGCAGTTCTCAGAGAGAAACGTAAGTGCAGAAATCTAATTGCCAAACAATCTCCTGTCACCTGAATTACCTGGAACTCTGTGTGCCTGATCATACCATGAACTTTTAAAGTTTTTCTGTAACTCTCAAAGATGTTAATCATATTTTCTCACACATGCTGTCCTTTCTGAAATTAAATTGGTTATTTCAGTCTGGTTAAGACATATACTAAAAACATTTGCTAAAACTACTATAAATCTCCTGAAACATCCATATTTCTTTTTTTCTTTTTTTTTTTTTTTTGCAGTACGTGGGCCTCTCACTGCTGCGGCCTCTCCCGTTGCGGAGCACAGCCTCCGGAGGTGCAGGCTCAGCGGCCATGGCTCACAGGCCCAGCCTCTCCGCGGCATGTGGGATCTTCCCGGACCAGGGCACGAACCCGTGTCCCCTGCATCGGCAGGCAGACTCTCAACCACTGTGCCACCAGGGAAGCCCTCCATATTTCTTTTTAACTAATATAGTCCCCACAGTCATACAGTCTGAGCTGGTGGTCAAGAAAAATAAACTGACTTTTTAAAGTGAAGGCAAAATAAAGATACCTTATAGTAAATGATTTTATTGTCTTTTTTCCCCCCCACGTTGTTATGCAGACAGGCTAAAATTTGGTCACTAGTAAATTCACCTGAACAACCACTGGACTAAGCATAAGAGGTGTAGTGCCCCTTAGACCAACTGCATTACTTAAGAAATATTCATGTGTATGTTTGACATCTTGAGTATATTTGTGTGTTCAGGCAAATAAGAAGTATGTGTGTATGTCTGTGTGTTTGTCTATGCATTTAGTTACATATCTCAGATCAAATTAGCTCAAGAAAAGAAACTGTTTTTCCTTTTGCCACAGGTAACATATTTACAGGGTCCAAAGAAGGTTTAAGTTCTGTGGGAGTATTTTTTAAAGAAACAACACTGTTACATGTCCATCCACGCAAAAATTCAGTTTACTGAAAGACTAATATACTAAAGGTGGGACCAACAACACAATGCTTATGCAATCAAAAGTTTATATTGGACTTCCCTGGTGGTCCAGTGGTTAAGACTTTGCCTTCCAATGCAGGGGTGCGGGTTCAATCCTTGGTAGGGGAGCTAAGATCCCACACGCCTCACAGGCGAAAAACCAAAACATAAAACAAAAGCAATATTGTAACAAATTCAGTAAAGACTTAAAATAAGTTTATATTGAAGTACACTTGACCAAGATAGTCTCATTCTCACTAACCTTAACTCCCATCACCCTAGAAAACAGATAATGAAGAGTAGGAAGAGCCACACCCTCTCCAAAAAATGTTATACACTAATCAAACATATTTATTTAAAAAAACAAAGGGAAAAATAAAGGAAAAGCACAATACTTACTAGCCCGAGGCTAACATCAGTTCCTACCTCACAGCCTCTAGCCCTTATATCAGTGAAATTTCATTTCTCAAAAAAAGCTACCAATTCTTACAGTTGACCTTCTCTTAGAACTTCAACAATTACAGGGTCATATCAGTAACTAAGTACATGAAAAGAGGGCAACGAAATGACTTGTGACCATCTGGTCCAATGAATGCATTACTGCAACATAGTTGTAAACTATCTTGAAGGGTAGTTTTTCTACTTAAAGAGAAACACTGTGATTTTTTTGTTTTGCTTTGTTTAATTTCACAACGTTCAATCTAAAACTTTGGAGGGTATGGTGATTCAGTGGCTACGTACTGCAACTATAACATTTCTTAACCTGTATTTTAAGATATACCTTTAAAACACTGAATCTGAAGTTGAAAAGCAAACTTTAGTCTGGCATGGCCTTTTATTTCATCCATCTCCAGCAAACTATGTGTCAAGCATTGGGCTACATGGTAGAAAAACAAGTTAATACCACAGAACTCCATGACATAGGTCTCATGGAGAACACAGACAAATCAGGGAACTGCAATCTGATACAGCAAGTACTAGAATGCGGGGGTATATGGAAAAACTAGTCTTAGCATTTTAGTATACACTTCCTGAAAAAACTGATGGCTAAACGGAAACCTACAAGCCAAGTAGCAACTAATTCAGAGAAAGCAAGGGACTGAGAAGGTGAGAAAGGTGTCACTGGCAGAGGGAAAAAGTAAAGACAAGCAAAGGCCAAAAAAAATTCATATACAGATATGGGAATATGAGAATACTTTAAACTTTCAAAATATATTTTGCAAGCCTAATTCTTATCAGATAATATGGAAAGAATATAACCTTCTGAATTAGACTAGATTTATAACCTTACTTGCTGAACTTCTTTCGGTACCTCAAAGAGAAATGTATCTCGAACATTTTAAAAGTTCAAAATATTCTCAGATCTATCCACTCATTTGCTCCCAGCAATAACCCAAGGTGGGGGGGCGGGGGCAGGCATTAGAACACAGCACTCAAAGTTCTCCACCGTAAGTCCATTATTCTCTCCTATGTTCCCTATATCCCAGACAAATTGCATTTATTCATTCAACAAATATTTTTTAAGCACCTGCTATGTTTAGGCACTGTTTTAGACATAGGTTTTCTCCCTATGCTTTCTCAAAATGTTTTTCCTATGTAACATTTTTTTAAATAAGGTGAAAAGATTATGCAATTTAGCCAAAAGTCATCCTAAAATTAAGGTATTTTCTATGGGTTTTTTTTCCCCTCAGAAATTTCTATTTCTCTCTTCTCACTCATAGAAATATCAGTATCTCTTCAGCTCAAATTATAACTTCTCTATGAGGATAATTCCCAAATTGTTCTTCCTAAAGCTGGCTTTCCTCCTAAGCTTCAGGCCTAAGTTACCAAGTACCTGCTAAGAAGCTTCACCTTAAGATGACTATACCAAATCTAAAATATCAGCAACTATCCTTACAAACACATACACATGCGCGCGCGCGCGCACACACACACACACACACACCCCTCTTCCTCTTTACTCCTCTATCCTGTTAATGGCACCAGCGTCTTTCCTAGTGTTTAGACTCAAAACTTCAAAAGCAACACTGATTCCTTCCTATCTCTCTACCCATAACACTACTGCCAACTTGCATACTGCATCTCCAACCTCACCAATTACTGTCGTTCAGGCCCTCTTTTTCTCTATTTCAACCCGTCCTATAACTGTGCAAAGATTATACTCCAATAAAGATGTTAAAAAAAAAAAAAAAAAAGACTTCCTCATCATTCTTTCCCACATCCCTTCTCTTCTTTCTCTCCTGCTTCTCATCTTGACTTATGTCACACATCAATCCACTCACCCAAGCTATTAGGTAAAACTATATACTGCTGTGTTTTTTAAGGTCAAAAAAACAATTACATATGGTTCAACCTAGTGGAAACCTCTCATCAGTACCTCTGACTTATTCCTCTATTCTGTTTACCTCATATCCAATTAGTCAAAAAGCCTTAACAATTCCAAATTCTCAATACCCTTTTTTCTATCTAGTCTTTTCCCTTCTCACTGTCAACATTCTTCCTCATCATGTCCTGTAGTAATTCCTGCATTAGGTCTTCTAGCTTCACTGCTCTTCTATTTCCTTATACATCTGTAATAATACCTCCCCAAACAGCTATGCTTGAAACTAGATCTCAAAAACTGAAATGGTCCCATTGCTTATGGAATAAAATCCGAACTTTTGACATGACATTCAGTAATTCTTATGACTTTCCCAGTCTTCACAGGACTACTTGCCACTTCCTAAACACATCAAGCACATACTTTGAAGTCTCTATCCCTTTGATCATGCTAGTCTTTTCATTTGAAATGCCCTTATTGCCTGCCTATGGAAATCCATGTCATTCTTCAATGCCTATCTCACGTGCTATCTCCTTGAACCTCTGGGCATAATTAATCTTCTTCTATCATACTACCAGCTTATTTCTTATATTCTTTTTTGATATTTTATCTTACTGTAATATAGTCATTTTCACATCTCTTTTTTTCCATTAGATTGAAAAGTACTTGAGGACACTGGGCACGTTAAGTCATCTTCACATTCTCTACTCTAGCCCTTGGCACAATGCTTTCAGCATGGTAGGAGTTGACAGGTGGGAGGCCAAGAAAAACAAATTTGTCAAAATTTCCTGCCTACGCTGAAATTCTCAAGTCATAATCCCTTACTGGAATCCACACGGAGAATGCCTTGCATTCTCTCATTCAAACTATTTCCTCAAGCTGCACTGTCCTCCCACCTGCATTCTAGAGATCTTTTATCACTCTTCCCTCCAGGGGACACCGTGACTCCAGGCTGAGCCCAAATGCCAACCCCTCAAAGGAATCTTCCAAAGACCATTCTGCCCAAAGTGATGTTTCAAGTCTAAAAATCATCTAGTATATGCCTTGTAGTCACATCTATTTTCTCAGTAGAAAAACTGAGTAGAAATATTAGTTCCCTCACCTGAATACCCCAATACCCCCAGCCTCTCCTACTCTGAACTTTCACAATATTGGCAATTTATACAAATTGCTGACACTCAAAGACATTGATTTGGTTGTTGCCTATTCAGCACCCATCCCATTCGGGGAAAACACACTCACACCACCCTCTGGATACTCCTCCTCCCCCACTTCCGAGGAAGCTTTCATTTTCTTTGAAGAATGCAGCCTAGTCAAAATCGATCATTCCATGATGAGCACCTGAACCAAGCAGAGTTCTTCACGCTGAAACTGACAGTCAGTCTTTTTCTGAAGGCAAAAGCTACAGGAAGCAAGGTCAAAGAAAGGGTTTTTGTTTATTTACTTGCTAGGTTTTCCACCACTTGGAAGACCCAGTCTATAATAAGAAAGAATGAAGGTGACAGGGCCAAACAGATAAAGAGATGGAACTAAAGATTCATGAGAACATTCAAACCCCTGTTGCACTTATCTCTGAGATTCCAGTTACAAGCCTACCCTTCCCTTAGTTTAGCTGTTCATCTCACCCATCTGTTACCTCTAGACCAGTTTTTTGATCTCCAGGTCCTTTCACATATTTAAAAAATTACTGGACCCCCAAGAAATGTGTTTATGTAGGTAGTTTCTATCAATATTAATAGAAATTAAAACTGAGTACATTCTAAATGTTTACTATTAATTTTAAATTAACATAGTGGAGTTAATATTGTCAATATAGAAAACATATTCCTTATATAACTATAATTTCCAAAAAACATTTAGTGAAAAGAGTAGCCTTATTTTAAATTTTATATACTCTTTCATAGCTCACTTAATAGAAGACAGCTGGATTCTCATATCTGTTTCTGAATTCAATCAGTTGCTGTATATTGTTTTGGTTCATAGGTTACGAAAACTGCTACTCAATGAAGCTACTTAAAAGTTAAATAAAATGTACAATCTAACCACACCTATAAATGTTCCATTCTGCTATTAAAATCCACTGGTGTACCATTTATTCATGCGTATTTTGTAGCATTATGCAATAGCCACTTGGTAATGTTGGGTCACTGAGTTATGAAGATCTCCCAGGTGTTAACATGTTTTATTTTATAATATCAAAATATCACATTCTTTATATCACCACTACACAATAAGGTAGGCTTGGGTTGTCTAAACTGCCTATCTCCCCCTTGCCCAGCTCCTAGGAGATAACCTCGAAGCCCTTGAAATATCCTGCCCAGTAAGAGTGTCTTTGTTTACTGAGAACCTTGGGCCATGCCAGATCATTTATGCTAATATGATTTTATGGTGGGGGATTTGGTCCACCTCTGAAGTCAAACTGATGCAGTAACTAAGGTCTGCCACAAGGGGGTGCCAAGCCCACATGACTACCCCTTAATAAAAATTTTAAACCTCAAGGCTCAGGTGAGCTTTCCGGATTGGCAATACCTCACATGTGTTGTCCCACATTGTTACTGAGAGAATTAAGCACTGTCTGTGTGACTTCACTGGGAAAGGACAACTAGAAGCTTGCATCTATTCTCTCCTGGACTCTGCCCTATGCACTTTCTTTCTTAGCTGATTTTAATGTGTCCTTTGGCTATAATAAACTGCTACTGTGAGTGTAACAGCTCTGCCGAGTTCTGTTTGTCCCTCTAGAAAATCACCGAAACTGAGGGTGGTTTTAGGAACCTCCAACAACAGGCATCAATATAACATGGGTGTCACAACTCTTTTCAGGTAGTAAGTGTAACCTTGAAGAAAAAGTGGCACTGTCTTCAAAAAAGTGATCTGACCCTGGGTTTGGTGGGGTGTTCAAGAAATAAAAAGCATCACATGTGTACATTATACATCCTTTCTAGTTGACCACAGATTTGTTCTAGAGTTCAGCATAAAAGTTCTAATTTTTGTTTTGTTTTGTTTTAGTGCAATGTCATGTCCGTTGTTAATTCTAGCTATTATAGTTGCACATGTGAAAAATATCTATATTGTAGTTTATGGATTGGTAGCATTTCAAATAAATGGTATATTTAAATACCGACCTGAATTTTTTTGAGATGCTTATCAATTGACATTTTTTCTCAGATCAAGAGTCTGAATTATTTTTTTAATTATACCTTTTAATATTAGATTTATTCTTTTAAATATATTAGGAATTTAAATATAAGCATGCAATTTTATCTTGGAACAAGAAAAGGATTCCTCACAAATGATTTTTCTCTTTGGAAAAAATAAGCTGCAAAAATACCTGATAAACTATATACAGTCTGTAAATGAGCGCAGCTCATTGAAGCTTCGTATACCTTCATAAGGTATATGAAGCTTATAGGATGTAATATTTCATCCAACTAGTTCTTATATTTTGAAAAAATGTTAAATAGTTTAATAATGCCATAAGAAATCTTTGCCCAGGAAGAAAAATATCATCAGAAAAGACATTAAGTATTTAGGAAGCTCTCAAACTTACAGTTGCAGATAACAAGGTTTCCAAAATTCTAATTTTTACTTGAATGCTCAAATTTTGCTTGAAAGCACCAAATACTGTCAGTTATTTCCCTTAGAGTAAGAGGCTCACTTTGTTCTTTTCCCAAAAAAGTTTCTGCCAAATACTCAAGTTTGACTAACCAAGGTTTGTCTGTCAATCATTCTTTATAGTAAAATAGTGTGCCATAAAAGAAGGGGCCAGTTCAGCTCTCAGCTCAAGTAATCACACAACTTCTTTTCAAGACAAAGTACTTAGGAATGCAGCATTATGTGAATTTTCCATTGCATCACACTAAATATTAAAAAGACATATGCCCAAGAATTGTAACTTAATAAAATTAATAATTTTCACTGCTCCATCAAAGACATTCTTAATTGAAACTGGCTTTTTTCTTTTTCTTTACAAGTGTATGGCAGTGATAAATAAAATGCCTAGTAGTATATAGTTTGGTGACACTGCATTAATTTATACTGAAGTACCAGAAGTTTTTACCTCCTATTGCTTTGCACCATCAGTGCAAACGTCAACAAAATGGAAATGGTAAATAATGACTTAGTATTATGAAAACCTTTACAGACCTCCGAAAGGGTCTCAAGGAACCCCAGGGTTCGAAGCCAATATCCTAGTCCAAGCAGACTACAAGAGTCCTAGGGAAGCTATTCCAACTTCTTGAAGCATCTCAGCTAAGCCTGTCACCTTTAATATGGAAGACAAAGCCATTGCCAATATTATAACCAAAATTTTAATTCTTCCCTTTCTATTTCTTTATGCCAAGCTCACCCAGCCTCCATTAGTTATGAATTTTTCGTTGTCATTGTTTTTATATAAGATCAACTCTGTTATGAAGCACCCTATTTCCAAATATTTTATTAATTCAAACATTATTTTATTTTATTGACGTTTCAGTTTTTTTTAACTTCCTAGCTTTGACATCTTTCTCTACTAATATTTTGATGAATAATTCCATTCTCTTTAGATTAGTAATTTTTCTTCAGTTGAATTACAGGCTTATGGAATTCTTTAAAAATTCCTTAGTTTCCACTTGATGGTTTGATTCCTTACCTTTAACATAATTTCAGCAATTATTTTGGAATGTCTTACAGATCACTCTAAATTATGCTCAAAGAAATGAACTTCAAGCCAGCCAATTATCATCTAATTGACCTTCAAAGTCAATAAGTTCCTTGACATGACTTGCCATAGTGAACAATCTGAGCCTTTCCTCTAGTCAAAACATTACATATGCCTCCATCCTCTTCCCCCCCTAAAGCCTTCTCTCCAGATCACCCAGCCAGCAGCACATCTGTCAACCACCTCACACACATCAATTCCAGAAAATGACCCTGTGGCACATAAAAACTGAATATGCAGTGGGAGGCATATTACAAAAAGTATTCATTAATAGTCCTGCCACAACCAATTAGCTGTTTGGAAAGTCATCAGGCAAAGATTTCCAAACAAAATACACAAAATAAGTGCAGGAGAAATTAAATAATTATTTTTTAAATCAAACTATAAAAACTATAGGTTTACATATAAATCTTAATATGATAATCCATGCTTAAAAGCCAAAAAAAAAAAGCTACAAAGATTGAGATTTGACAGCACAAAAACTTAGTATGTCAAAATAAAAGTAAGCAAAATTTTAAGTGCACACATGTGCTCATATAACACACACAAGGAACATCACTGTAGTTGTTTTCAATTCCAGAAGATTAGATAAAAATTAATAACTAGAGATCTGAGTAAATAAACTATGTACATCCAATAGAAAACTATGTAGCTACTTAAAAGAATAATCCAAATGTATACAAGTACAAAATCTCCTCAATGAGTCCTATTCTGACTACCCTAACTAAAATTTGCACCCTCCTTTCTGGCACTATTAATAGCCCCTTTATCCTATCCAATTTTTTCTTTTTTTTTTTTTACCATAGCACTTATTACCTCTAATATTTTGTATGATTTATTTACTATGTTTATGTCTTTCCGCCAGCAAAATATAACCGCCAAAGAAGCAAGTATCTTCATCTGTTCATTCATTTATCCTAAGCATCTAGAACAGTACCTGGTATACGATAGGTTCTAAAAAGTTTATCTGTTAAATAAATAAATACACAAAAAAGTGACATAGTTGAGCTTAGAAAGTGTAACTAGAGAACTGAGAGCCAATGGTAGACAGGGATTTTTTTTTTTAACTAAAGAATTATTCTGTATCCATTTCTATACATACTGCATTTTCTACCCTGTATGCAAGTATATACTGCCTACTGAAAACTTAATAATCTTAATGCTCATAACAATATGTATTCAATATTATACATATATGTGTGTAAATAAAAATATATATTATGTATATACTATATAATAGCAATGGCTACTACTAAGAACAGTGAGATTAGGGAGGTATGAAGAAATGGAGTAGACATTTTCCTGTATTTTTTTTTTTAACAAGAGGTATTTATTAATTCTTGTCACATTACTTGCAGCAGAATAATCCTCCAACTAAGAAAACCAGAAATGGCAAATAGAATACAAGAAAAAAAAAAAAGAGGTTTGTCCATTTGAAGTCATCCAAGAACTGGTAAGGCAATTAGAATCTGAGGAGCCAAAATTTCAGAGAAAGTCAGAGTGCCATTCAGTAGCCACTTGCCTACCTTTCCCCTCTGAGTATTTGCTGATTGCAGTCACAAAGCAAGAGGCTGATAATCCATGCAAAAGACCACTTCTTCTGCCTGGGTCCTAGTAGGAGGAAAGGGATCCAGGAGAGCTTTTCGACAGTCTCACAAAGCTAGTGAAACATTAGAGACTTGAAGGGCCAGGATTCCCGTTATAAAGGAAACAGAAAATTGAACCAGAGTCTGAACTAATTCCCTCCTAGAGACTGAATTCTGAAGCTACAGGGATAAGAAGCTCAGCAAAAACTGCAAAGCAAAATGAAGTATTGGAAAATTTTGTGATTAAAGTAATTTGACTGCATTCTATCTCCTTAGCAGAGGAAAAGGTGAGGCATCTTCTGTATCAAATTATCATTCAGATCTTCTATAAATTGTCAAACAGGTCTGGCACTTAATTAAAAAATTAACAGCATGCCAAGAGACAGGATCCAATAAAATGAAACAAATAAGCAAAATAAAACAAAGATACAATATAAAACTTCAGAAAAAATTCAAAGTTGGTTGTTGGAAAGACTAATAACTTGGAGAAATTCTAAAAAGACTGATCAGAAAAAGGTCACAAATTATCAATCTCAGACTCACAAGTGAATTAATTTGAAATTAATAAACAGAGACTTTAATAATCCAAGAAAATATGTGAAAAGGTAAAGCTGGAATTTAGCCACAAAATTGGAATGATTAAAAAGTAGTTGAGGGGCTTCCCTAGTGGCGCAGTGGTTGAGAGTCCGCCTGCCGATGCAGGGGACACGGGTTCGTGCCCCAGTCCAGGAAGATCCCACATGCCGCAGAGCGGCTAGGCCCATGAGCCATGGCTGCTGAGCCTGCGCGTCCGGAGCCTGTGCTCCGCAACGGGAGAGGCCACAACAGTGAGAGGCTCGTGTACCGCAAAAAAAAAAAAAAAAAAGTAGTTGAATTTACAAAATTAAGGACTAAGTATATATTAGGGTAACAGCAGATTAGGTATATTTTTAAAAAGCTAATAAATGGACAACTTTCATAGAAAGTATCCTTACTGAAGCACAAAAAGAAAAGGACAGAATATAGAGAAAAGAGCATATAAGACAAATGGGACAGGGACTTCCCTGGTGGTGCAGTGGTTAAGAATCCGCCTGCCAATGCAGGGGACACGGGTTCGAGACCTGATCCGGGAAGATCCCACATGCCGTGGAGCAACTAAGCCCGTGCGCCACAACTACTGAGCCTGCGCTCTAGAGCCCGTGAGCCACAACTACTGAGCAGTGTGCCGCAACTCCCAAAGCCCACGTGCCTACAGCCCATGCCCTGCAACAAGAGAAGCCACCGCAATGAGAAGCCCACGCTCACCACAACGAAGAGTAGCCCCCTCTCACCACAACTAGAGAAAGCCTGTGCGCAGCAATTTAGACCCAAAGCAGCCAAAAATAAATAAATAAAAAATTATATGAAGAAAAGATAAATGGGACGTAACTTTTTAAGTGGTTATTTATGTGGCATCTCAGAAGGAAGAGGAAGAGAATGGAGCAAAGGCAAAATTTGAAGAGAAAATAGCCAAGAATTTTCCAAATCCAATGAAAGATATCAACCCAAAGATGAGAGAGACAGAGACAGAGACAGACAGAAAGAAGGAGAAAAAGAGAGAGAGAGGGAGGGAGGAAGGAAGAAAGAAAAAAAGACAAGACTGCCTCATCTAGGTACATTACAGTAAAGATGCTAAAAACCAAAGACAAGACTAAATTTTAAAAGCATTCAGAACAAAAAGACATTATATCCAAAGAAAGAATAAAACTCCTCACTGACTCTGCTGGAAGCAAGAAACTAGACTATCTTTACATTTTTAAAGGAAAATAACTGCAAACCTAGAATTTTATGCCCAAGACAATATCCTTCAAAAACCAAAACTAGCATGCTTTTAGATAAACAAAGCAAATTTGTTGACAGTTGATGTTTAGCAAAAGTAATACTCAAAGAAGTTCTATAGGAAAAAAAAAGGTTCCCACGGAAAAGCATGGAAATGTAGTAAAAAGTAAAAAAGGTAAACATATGGGTAAATCTAAATAAACACTGACTGTATAAAGCAATACTATCTAATGAGTACTGAAGCATAAATGAAAATTCACAACAATAATGTAAAAAGCAGGAGAAGCATATGTAGTGTTCTAAGTTCTTAGCGTTGTTAAGGAAGTGGTAAGAGTAAATATTTTACGTAGATTGCAATAAGTCAATGATATGTGTTGTAATCTCTAGGGCAACCACTAAAAGATCAAGATTGTCAGAAAGGATAAAAAATAAAACACACTTGTAAGAGATATATCTTAAATGAACGAACACAGGAAAGTTGAAAGTGAAAGGATGGAAAAAGTTATACCATGCTAGCAAAATCAAATGAAAAATGTCAGACAAACTAGATTTTAAGGCAAGAAGTATTATTACAGATAATAAGGGGCATTTCATAATAATTAAGGGATCAATTCACCAGGAATTTAAGCTAAGCTGGTGGTGCATATACCCAATAATGGAACATCAAAATATAAAGCACAGTAGGTTGAGAAACTTTAGCATGCTCCTCTTAATAGTTGTTAAAAGAAGCAAACAGGGCTTCCCTGGTGGCGCAGTGGTTGAGAGTCCGCCTGCCAATGCAGGGTACACGGGTTCGTGCCCTGGTCCAGGAAGATCCCACATGCTGCGGAGCGGCTGGGCCCGTGAGCCATGGCCGCTGAGCCTGCGCGTCTGGAGCCTGTGCTCCGCAACGGGAGAGGCCACAGCAGTGAGAGGCCAGCGTACCGCAAAAAAAACAAAAAGCAAACAAACAAAAAGAACAGTAAACATATGGCCAAGATTCATAAATATAATGTAAAGACCTACACAGAAATAACATCTGATTACAAAAGAACATATATTCCTTTCAAGTGAACATGCAACATTTATCAAAACTGCCATATGCTAAATCAAAAAGGAAGCCTCATTTCAAAGGACTGATATCATTCAGAGTATGTTCTCTGGACTTATTGATACTAACAAGTCACTAAAACAAAATTTAAAAAAACAAAAAAACACTACGTACAGCTATTTGAAAATTAAGCAATATACGTCCTAACTACTGAATCAAAGAAGAAATCACAATGGAAAATAGGGAGTATTTAAATAAATGATAATGAAGATAGGACATATAAGAAATTGTGACATGCAGCCTAAGCTATACTTAAGAGTTAAATCTGTAGCCCTAAATGCTTATATCAAAAAAGGAGAATGACAATAATTATTTAAGTATCTACCTCAAGAAATTAGAGGAAGAACAAAAAGTTAAATCTGAAAAAGGCAGAAAGTAGAAAAGAACAGAATTAATGAATTCAAAAGCAAAGGTATAACAAAACTTCAGACAGCAAATCAGAAGTTGGTTTCAGGAAAGATTAACAAAATTGTTAATTCTAGAAAAACTAATCA
Organism: Globicephala melas; assembly: GCF_963455315.2. NCBI lineage: Eukaryota > Metazoa > Chordata > Mammalia > Artiodactyla > Delphinidae > Globicephala > Globicephala melas. Next base: position 69,258,559 of record NC_083316.1, on the reverse strand, counting down.
AAAGAAAAAAGTCATAAATTCTCATTTTCAGTAATGAAAAGGGAGAAAATCAAAGGTCCTACAGAAGAACAATTGATACAAATGATAGTTACACTATCATTTATCAAGACTTATTGAAAAGACAAACAAGTAAACCAAAGGAATAAAATTGAGTTGTAACAGGCTCACACATAGCCTGCCATTAATTTATGACAATAATAAACCTGAAAAATATCGTCATTCAGATAATATTGCTGGGTCAACTGGATATCAATATTTTAAAAAGGAGGAGGGGGGAATGATGGGGGAGGGGGAAGAAAGGAAGAGGAGGGGGAGGAGGTGGAGAAAGGAGGATGAAGCAAGGTACAAAATTGATATCTATAAGATGTATATCCAATGAAGGACTCAGAGCCAGGAAAAAGACCAACTAGAAATCAGGAAGGAGAAAGAAGAAGAGCCAACAGAAAAAATGGCAAAGGACTTGAACGGCCAATTTATGGAGGAAGTGATCCAAATAAGTCAATAAATATGAAAAGATACACAACATCATTCATCATTACATCTGGAAAATACTAATTAAAACCCCAAGGGCTATTTCATTACACACCCACCAAAACAGCTAAAATAAAAAGAATAAACAACACCAACCATTAGCAAGAATGTGGAGTAACTGGAATTCTCATATATTGCTACTGAGAATGTAAACTGGTATAAGTCCTTTGCAAAAATAACAGTATCTACCGACCTTATCATATGAACATCCTATGACCAGCAATTCTAATCCTAACTGCATATATATGTTGATCAAAAAATACAATAAAAATTCATAGTAGTAAAACAATTTGTAATAGACAAAACTGGATACAACCTAAATGTCACGTCTATCTATAGCAGAAAAGATAATAAATGTGTTAGTCACAGTGTAACAATACAAGCAATGAAAGAGTGAAATATTGCTACATGCAACAACATGGATAAACCTCATAAAGTTTATGAAGTAACACAAAAGAATTCATATTATATCACTCAATTTATATAAAACTCAATTTATAGAAAATTCAAAAACCCCAAAATAATCTCTGGTATAAGAAGTTAGTATTGTGTTTATCTTTGGGATAAGTGGTATGGGTATTAGACTGGGACACAAAAGGACTTCTAGGATGCTGCTAATACTGTTCCTTGATTTAAAGTTGGATTACATAGGTATTATCAGCAAATAATAATGCATTAATATGTATTAATACATAATATTATGTACATACAACACCTATTAGTAACATTGCTAAAATTCATTGAGATGAAAACTTACGATGCTATACTTTATGTACATTATATGTCAAAAAAAAGCATACTTAAAAAGAAGTAACTTGATTGGGATTGACATATATACACTAATATGTATAAAATAGATAATAAGAACCTCCTGTATAAAAAATAAAATAGAATTCAAAAAAATAAATAAAAATTTAAAAAAGAAGTAACTTGAAATACAGAAAAACTCTTTACACTAAAACTTTAATTTTGATATTAAAGGGGAACATGCTTAAATATATTTTTACATACATGCAAACAACATTATGTAGTCAAAATTATATCTATATTACATACCTCATACCAGTATACTGTACAACTGTCCAGCATACTGTTGCCCTCCCCCTCATCTATTATATCTTGGACTCAAACTCCCTTAACCCCCAATACCACCAAATGTTTGCACAGGTCAAGACTGTGGTAACTTTTGCAAATTTACATTATCTTCTGCTCAACAGCCTGAGAGTCTATGGTCAGTACTAGCAGAGCCAATGGATGACACAGAGCCAGGCTCTAGCCCCATCTCACCTGTTGTCTTCCCATGACTTATGACCACTGAGGTCAGAGATATGATGGGAATACATGCTTTTGCCTCTTTGGCATGCGTATTTTTATACTTCTAGGGATTTTGCCACCATTTTTCACTTTATTCATTAAGTAATTATGTACACGTTACTCATATCCATCACTTTTAAGCTTTTTCAATAATAAAAAAAAATTGTGAATACTTCAGTCTCTCTCCATATAGAAAGCTCTTCCACCCCAAATTATTGTAGGCATTATTCTAAAACTCAGTTTTAACTTCCTTAGAACAAAGCAATTAAAAGTGTATAAGTCATCTCAAAAACAACTGCATGATTTTACCCCAAAATGTTCTATCCTGTTTCTATCATATTTGTGTCATTAATAATTAGGATAAACTTCCTTGCTAAGGAAACTTCCTCTTATCCCTGTAAATCTTAATGAGTAACACTAAAATGTATATTTACTCTTGCTTTGTTGTCATCTTATTGTGGTCACATGTTATAGTATGTACAAAGAAAAAAATTACATGAAAACATAAGTTCTTAGCACTCCTGCTTTGACTTAACATTAACAAGCCATTCACTTATGTACTTGATTCATTTACTATTTCAATATTTATACAGGTTTCTGGTTTCTATGACAATTCACATCAATGTCACCTGCCGCGAGAAGGTAGGCGTCAAATGTTCACCTTCTATAAGAACCATATACAAAACTTATATATGTTTTACTAAAGCTTTTTTGATAATTATAAAACATCAACATCACTGTGAATTAGAAAAGAGAAAAGTTACCATATTTCACAAAAGGAAAAGTAAAGCATGAGGAAATTAAATAAACTTTCCAATACAGTGATTCACTAAAAGCATTAAAAACAGAAACTCAACTTTTCCAAAGACTAAACTATGGGTTCTTCCTCTATACTACACTTCCCCTATAAGCACCAAGAGGGCAGAAACCTAGCTACTTGCTATTACTATGTTTCTCAAAGCATGCTCTACAAAGAATGTTCATCAAGCGTGTACTTAAGTTTAGGAAAAGCAGAGTTAACAAAAAGCTTTGCTTAGTATATTAAAGACTCAGGAATCTTGTACTGTGTGCATTCTGAATTCCAAAAACACAGACCCAAATTATTTAACTGTCAAAAAAAAGTCACAGAATACCAATTCCTATAATTGAACAATGCAGTGTGCAATTTATAAAACGCTACAAGACACAAACAGTGGACTCTTGTTGGCTGGCTAGTAATTACCTCTTTTTTCAAACTACTTTCTTCTAATGATAAAGTCTCTGCCTTAATTCTCTAGATTTTGATTAAATGTATTAACATAGATTGAAAAATAAAGCACAACTTGCTTTTGAATATATTTGAGTAAAAACAAGAAATTCAACCCAAGTGATTGCTTCAAAAGACACCTAAATATTTACTGTTAGGAATAAAAATATTCTCATTCTGCTTCTACTTTGAAAAAGTTGCTCCCCTTACTTTGCTATCTCCTCTAGCTACCATTCTCTTGAAGGATTTATCCTGCAAATTCCCATAAACCAAACTATTTAACCTCTTTAAAACTTTTAACTTAAGAACTTCCCTGGTGGCACAGACGTTAGGAATCTGCCTGCCAACGTAGGAGACACGGGTTCAAGACCTGGTCCGGGAAGATCACACATGTCGCGGAGCAACTAAGCCCGTGTGCCACAACTACCGAGCCTGCGCTCTAGAGCTGACAAGTCACAACTACTGAGACCACACGCCTCAACCACTGAAGCCCACACTCTCTAGAGCCCATGCTCTGCAACGAGAAGCCACTGCAATGAGAAGCCTGCGCAACGCAACAAAGAGTAGCCCCTGCTCACCGCAACTAGAGAAAGCCCGTGCGCAGCAACGAAGACCCAATGCAGCCAAAAAATAAATTAATTTTTTGAAAAAGAAAAAAAATTTTTTTAATTGCTAAAATTTTTTAAGTTAAAACCTCTTTAAGCCACTTCCAGTTTCCAATCAGGCATATTAGGAACTAAGAAGTTGCTACTCTGTCCTAACAAGTAAAAACCTGCACAAACTGAGAAATCAACAATTCTTCCTAGATCCATCAGAGAAGTGAGGCCATAAGGCAAACTGCTGCCCCGCAAATTAGAGACAGCCGGCCAGATGAAGCGAATCATACTTTACCTGAGCAGAAATCTCCCCAGGGAACAAGCAACAGAGTAGGGAAACCTGAACTGTATCTGACAAATTACTGAAGGTTCAGTGTGGACAACTTATGGAGTTTTAACTCCAGGGTGACCCAGGCATTAAGGGGGCACCCCAACATTTTCAGAAGCTCTACTAGGTCCTCACAGTGAATATCTGAGAAAAACCACCTCATGCTTTTGGGAGGCAGAAGGAAAGAAACCATTTTGAATATACCAGAGCATTCTGTTTTTCTTAACAAGGCCTGTCCCCAGGAGAAATTAATTTACCAGAGGCTAACTTGCTAGGGTTTTATCAGGAGTCCCAACCCACCTGAAGGAAGGGAAATACCCAAGTCCAATCCTCTAGAGCCATCCTGTTTTAATAAAACAACTGAGAGGCACTGAAGTTCACAATCCAGGGGCATGAGATCACCAAAAGACTAAGACTTAACCATAGCACTATAGAACACTTCCTCCCTCTGCCTCCCAGACCTTAGCACTACCTAATTAAAGGTTTATGTACCACAGTTACTTTTTCCCAGTACATCATGTCCACCTTTCAACAAAAAATTACAAGGCACATTAAAAGGCAAAAAAAAAACAATTTGAAGAGATAGAGCAAGCCCTCGAACAGAGTCAGATATGGCAGAAATGCTGGAATTATCAGACCAGAAATCTTTTTTAAAAAACCATGATTAATATGGTAAGAGTTTTAACGGAAAAAAGTAAACAACATGCAAAAACAAAAGAATAATGTAAGCAGAAAAACGCCAATTTTACAAAAGAATCAAAAAGAAATGTTAGAGATCAAAAACACTGTAACAGAAATGAAGACTGCCTTTGATCTTTGATAGGTTCATTAGTAGACTGGAAACAACTGAGGAAAAAAATCTCTTGAACTTGAAGATATGACAATAGAAACTTCCGAAACTTAAAAGCAACAAGAAAAAAAACTGGGGGAAAAAATTTTTTTTTAATATCCAAAGAACTTAGTTGTGAATTTAGTTTTTTTTAATTTTCTTTTTAATTTTTCTGAAGGATATATATATATATATATCATGGGCAATAAAGTGCATTCTATGTGTTTATAAGCCATCATTTTGTTTAAGCAAACACAAGTACAAAGTAAAATAAAACCACAAAACAATGAACTGCATGTTGCCACTTACAACATTCTAATTCCTAAATATATTTATAAATTTACATTTTCAGTTAAAAAAAGACTTTTGAGAGTTCAGATTTTTAGATTTAGTTGTGAGACAAATACAAAAGATATAATATACATGTAATGGGAACACCATAAGGAGAAACCAAAGAGAAAGGAGGAGAAGCAATATCCAAGCAATAATGACTGAGAATTTCCCTTAATGTCAGATATCAAACCCTATATCCAGGCAACTCAAAACACCAAGCAAGATAAATGCCAAAAGGACTACACCTGGGCATAGCATATTCAAACTTCAGAAAATCAAAGAAAAAATCTTGAAAGAAGCACAAGAGGGGGAAAAAAAAACACCTTACACCTAGAGAGGAGCAAAGATTAAAATTAAATCTAACTTGTCCTCAGAAACCATGCAAGCAAGAGGAACACGGAGTGAAATATTTGAAGTGCTGAGAGAAACAACCAACCTAGAAATCTGTACCCTGCAAAATGTGCAAGAGAAATACTTTCTCAGACAAAAATTGAGGGAATTTGTTCACAATGGATCTGCTTTGCAAGAAATGTTAAAAATTCTTCAAAGAAAAGAAAAATGATATAGGTCAAAAGCTCAGATCTACATAAAGAAAGGAAGCATATGAGTGAAGGTACGACTGAAAGTTGTATTTTTCTTATTCTTAACTAATCTAACAAATAAAAGTCTGTCCCAAATAATAGCAACAATATATTTGACTATGTATGCTTATGTACATATCATATATATAAGCTTATATATAAATAAAATGAATGATACAAGGGACAGGAGGGAGGAATTAGTAATACTTTGTTATGGTACTTGCACTACCTGTGAAGCAGGTAAAGTAGTATAATATTATTTGAAAGTGGACCTGGATTAGTTTTAAATGTATAGTGCAACCTCTAGGGCAAAAACTAAAAAAAGTAAAATGAGAATTATGACAGACATGCTAAGAAAGGAGAGAAAATGGAATCCTTTAAATGCTCAGTTAAAACCACAAAAGGCAGGAAAAAAATGTGTTAGACATAAATAGAACAAAAACAAGGGCAACAAATAGAAAACAGTAACAAATATGGTAGATACTAATCTAATCATAGCAATAATTATTCAATACTTTAAAAGTCAATTGTCTAACGTACCAATTAGAAGACAGAGATTGTCAGAGTGGATCAAAGAGCAAGACTCAACTGTATGCTTCCTACAAGAAACCAACTTTAAATATAAAGACACATAAAGACTAAAAGTTAAAGAGATGGAGAGCTTAAACTTTCTCATTACCCACCCCCCAAAAAAAGTAACTAGGTAAATATGTGTTAAAAAAAGAAAAAAAAAAAAGTAAAGAGATCCAGAAAGATATACCTTGCTAACACTAATAAAAAAAAAAATCTGGAGTAGCTATATTACTTTCAGACAGAGCAGGTTTCAGAGCAAGGAAATTTATTAAGGATAGAATAGAGAGGGGTATTAAATAATGATACAGAGATCAATATTCCAAGAAGACATAGCAATCCTTAGTGTGTACATGCCTAACAACAGAACAGCAAAATTTGTGAGGAAAAATCTGATGGTACAGCAAGGTGAAACACATGAATTCAGTTACAGTTGGAGACTTCAGCAATCCTCTATCAGAAATGGACAGACCCACCAAGCAGAAAATCAGGACACAGTTACACTTAACAACACCATCAATCAACTGGATATAACTGACATCTATAGACTACTTCATCCAACAGCAGTTAACATGTTCTTCCCAAAGCCCACATGGAACATTCACCAAGACAGACCATATTATGGGCCATAAAAACATCTTAAGTTTAATATAGAGATCATACAACAATGGGATTAAAAAAGGAATCAGTAACAGAAAGATAGCTCAAGAATTCCAAAATGCTTGCAGACTGAACAACACACTTCTAAATAACACATGCATCAAAGAAGAAATCTCAAGAAATTTAAAAATATTTTTAACTAAATGAAAATGAAAATACAACTTATTAAATTTGCAGTATGTAGCATAAACAGTTCTTAGAAGGAAATTTATAGCACTAAATGCATAAATTAGAAAAGATATAAAATTAATGATCTAAACCTTCCATGTTAGGAAACTAGAAAAAGAAGAGCAAATTAAACCCAAAGTAAGAAGAAAATAAATAATATAAATTAGAGCAAAACTCAGTTTTTTTGAAATTGAAATTGAAAATAGGAAATCAATAGAGAAAAATCAATGAATCCACAGCCGGTTCTTTGAAAAGATCAATAAAGCTGAAAAACCTCTAACCAGGCTAAGAAAAAAGGAAAGACACAGATTATTAATATCAGAAATTAAAGATAGGACATCATGACTGATTCCCTAGACATTAAAAGGATAATAAAGGAACACTATGAAAAACTCTACACCCACAATTTGATAACCTAGATCAAATGGATCAATTCCATGAAAAACACAATTTGCCAAAATTCACACAAGAAGAAATAGATGATATGAACAGGCCTATATCAACTAAAGAAACTGAGTCAATAATTACTAACCTTCAAAACCAGAAAGCACGAGACCTAGATGGGTTCACTGATTAATTCTACCAAACATCAAACATTTAAGAAAGAAATTATACCAATTCTCTACAGTCTCTTCCAGAAGACAGTAGAGGGAATACTTCCTGTTTCTATGAGGCCAGCATTATCCTAAGACCAAAACCAGATAAAGACATTTCAAGAAAAAACTACAGACCAATATCTCATGAACACAGATGTAAAACTCCTTAACAAAACATTAGTAAATCAAATCCAACAATACATCAAAATAATTATACACCATGGCGAAGTGAGATTTATCCCAAGTATGCAAGGCTGATTCAACATTTGGAAATTAATCAACGTAATACATTACATCAACACACTAAAGAAAAAATCATATGAGCATATAGATGCAGGAAAAACATTTGACAAAGTCCAACACTCACTAATGATAAGAGAAAATTGCTCAAATATCTAGAAACACAAAGGAACTTCCTTTACGTAATAAAGATCTCACAACTTTAAAGAACTTTACAAAAAACCTACAGGTGACATCACACTTAATGGTGAGAAAACTGAAGTTTTTCACTAAGTTTGGAACAAGCCAAGGATGTCTTTTCACACCACTCTTTGTCAATATTGTACTGGAAGTCTTAATGCATTAGACAAGAAAAGGAAATAAGAGGCATACAATTGGGAAGAAAGAAATAAAACTCTCATTGTTCACATATGGCATGATTATCTAAGAAGAAAATTCAAATCAATCAACAAAAAACCTGCTAGAACTAATAAGAGATTTTAGCAAGATTTCAGGATACAAGGTTAATATAGCTTTCCTATATACAAGCTATGAACAAATGGAATTTTAAATTTAAAACACATTACCATTTATATTAGCAAAAAATTAAATACTCAGGTATAAATCTAACAGAACATGTGTAAGATCTATATGAGGAAAACTACAAAACTCTGATGAACAAAATCATGGAAGAACTAAATAAATGGAGAGATATTCCATGTCCATAGATAAGTAGACTCACTACTGTCAAGATGTCATTTCTTCCTAACTTGATGTATACATTCTAGGAAATCTCAATCAAAACCCCAGCAAGGGGCTTCCCTGGTGGCGCAGTGGTTGAGAGTCTGCCTGCTGATGCAGGGGACACAGGTTCATGCCCCGGTCCGGGAAGATCCCACATGCCGCGGAGCGGCTGGGCCCGTGAGCCATGGCCGCTAAGCCTGCGCATCCGGAACCTGTGCTCCACAATGGGAGAGGCCACAACAGTGAGAGGCCCGCGTACCACAAAAAAAAAAAAAAAAAACCAGCAAGTTATTTTATGGCTATCAACAAACTAACTCTAAAGTTTATATGGAGGGCTTCCCTGGTGGCGCAGTGGTTGAGAGTCCACCTGCCGATGCAGGGGACACGGGTTCGTGCCCCGGTCCGGGAAGATTCCACATGCCGCGGAGCGGTTGGGCCCTTGAGCCATGGCCACTGAGCCTGAGCGTCCGGAGCCTGTGCTCTGCAACGGCAGAGGCCACAACAGTGAGAGGCCCGCATACCGAAAAAATAAAATAAAGTTTATATGGAGAGACAAAAGACTCTGAATAGCCAACTCAATATTGAAAGAGAAGAACAAAGTCAGAGGACTGACATTATTTGACTTCAAGATTTACTACAAAGCCACAGTAATCAAAACAGAGTGGTATTGGTGAAAGAATAAACAAACAGATTAATGGAAAACAAACAGAAAACCCAGTACCAGACTCACATAAATATAGCCAAACTGATCTTGGACAAAGGAACAAAGGCAATATAATGGAGGAAAGATAGTCTTTTCAACAAACGGTGCTGGAACAACTGAACATTCAAATGCCAAAAAAAATAAGATAAAGGAATCTAGGCTGATTTTACATCCTTCACAAAAATCAACTCAAAATGGATCACAGACCTAAATGTAAAGCACAATACTATAAAACTTCTGGAAGATAACATAGATGAAAATCTAAATGACCGTGGGTATTGTGATGACTTTCAAGATACAACACCAAAGGCATTAAAATAATAGGTAAGCTAAACTTCATTAAAATTCAAAATATCTGACCTGTGAAAGACAATGTCAACAGAATGAAAAGGCAAGCCACAGACTAAGAGAAAATATTTGCAAAAGACATTTACCAAAGGACTGACAACTATTAGAATGGCCAAAATCTGGAACGTTGACAACACAAATGCTGGCCTGAATGGGGAGCAACAGGAACTTCCATTCACTGATAGTGGGAATGCAAAATGGTACAGCCACTTTGCAGGGCAGGTTCAGGGTTTCCAAAAACTAAACATACCTTTACCACATAACCCACCAATTACGCTCTTTGGTATTTACTCAAATAAATTGAAAACTTATGTCCATACAAAAACCTGCCCACGGATGTTTACAGCAGCTGTATTGGTAACTGCCAAAACATGGAAGCAACCCAGATGTCCTTCAGTAGGTGAAGGGATAAATAAAATGAAGTACACCCAGACAATGCAAAAATATTCAGCACTAAAAAGAGATGAGCTACCAAGCAATGAAAAGACATATAGAAACCTTAAATACATATTACTAAGTATAAGAAATCAAGATGAAAAGGCTACATACTATAGGATTCCAACTATATGACCTTCTGGAAAAGGCAAAACTACGGAGATAGTACAAAAGATTGCCAAGGATTGAGGGGGGTTGGGGAGGGATGAACAGACAGAACAAGCAATGAAACTATTCCCTGGGTTACTACAGTGGTGGACACATGTCATTTACATTTGTCAAAAACCATAAAATGTACAACACCAACAGTGAATCCTAATGTAAACCATGAACTTTGAGTGATAAGGATGTGTCAATGTAGGTTCATCGAGTGTAAAAAATGTACCAGTGTGGTATGGGATGCTGATAGTGAGGGAAGTTGTACATGTGTGGAGACGGGATATATAACTCTGTACTTTTTGTTCAATTTTTCCTTGAACTTTAAATTACTGTAAAAAAAATAAAGTTTATTAACTTAAACTGAGTTGGAAAAAAATACTCCTTTAAGCCTATCTACAAGCATTTACTATTTTCTAATATCCAAATAGCATTCCTGTTAATTACCCATCACCTTTAATATTAAATCCAACACCTTTTCTGATATGCATCCTCCCAGCCCTTATTATTTTGAAAAAATCACTGTAAAACACTGAAACAAAAGGGTAAGGTGCTGGCTGCCAAGAGACTCATAGAGTAGCAATAGCCAAGGTGACTTCTCCAGGATCTGCTACTCAAATTCAGATTAGTCAAGTTTCGATAGCAGACTGGATTCGAGGCTGTTGATCCATCCTAACAAAGCTCACAAGTGACTAATACAGAAACCAAAATAACAATTTTTCTATTAACAACAACAAAAAATGCCTTCAGGGCTTCCCTGGTGGCGCAGCAGTTGAGAATCTGCCTGCTAATGCAGGGGACACGGGTTCGAGCCCTGGTCTGGGAGGATCCCACATGCTGCGGAGCAACTAGGCCCATGAGCCACAGGTACTGAGCCTGCGCGTCTGGAGCCTGTGGTCCGCAACAAGAGAGGCCGCGATAGTGAGAGGCCCGCGCACCACGATGAAGAGTGGCCCCTGCTTGCCACAACTAGAGAAAGCCCTCACACAGAAACGAAGACCCAACATAGCAAAAATAAATTAATTAATTAATAAACTCCTACCCCAAACATCTTCTAAAAAAAAAAAAAAGCCTTCACACATCTTTTCCCAGCTTACTTTACCCCTGAAAGCCTATTAAGTGGGAAGCCAAATTATAATCACAAGGTTGTGTAATGAAGAATGCTAACTAATAAATTTCAAAGGAATGATAAATAGGAAAAAATAATAATCACCATTTTACCATACCATTACAACAGAGTAATAATAACTGATTCAGGTAAAAATCATCAATGAATACTAAAACCCCTGGGTACTTATTATTTATTAATTACCTTTCAATAGCAAAATATGGTAGAATCTACCTAAACCAAGTTCAAACTTATATACCTCATCAATAAGACAACTGACATCATACACTCTGGACATGATGTACCAAGAACCAATGGAGTATTCCTGCCAAGAATGGTTAACCTGAACCTAATTATGAGGAAACAATCAGACAAATACAAATAGAGATATATCCTGCAAAACAACTGTCCTAGACTCTTAAAAAAAGGTCAATATCATGGAAGAAAAAGAAGTTGACGGGACTGTTCTAGGTTAAAGGAGACTAAAGAGATATAACAATTAAATGGAATTAAACAAACAAAAAAAACCAGATATATAGGACATTACAGGAATAACTGAAGATATATGAATACTATGTTAGTGTTTAATTCATTATATTTGACTATGTAAGCTATTGCCCTTATTCTTAGGATATATAAGATAAGGTATTTAAGAGGAAAGTGACATGATCTCTGCAAGTAACTCACAGTTTAGTAAAAATAATGTACAATATGTGGATGTATAAAGATAAAAGGATAAACGAAATGTGGCAAACTGTCAAGGTAAAGGATATATAGTTACTCAGTACACTATTCTTATAACTTTTCTGCAGATTTTTCAACTTAAAAAATTGTGGGGGGAGGTTGCTTACTGAGCACGAAATCTGCACAAAGGATATATATAATTCATATATAGAATGAAAACATTTTTAAAAAGCATTAAAAAGAAAAAAAACTGCACCAGAAACAAAGAAGTTTCATCCTTGGGCTCCCACTCGCTTGAACTTATAGATGATCACTGACACACTTACCCTGAATAAGGCTCCATTTTCTATGAGTCCAATATGACTATGTCACTTGCTATAATCCCCATTCTTTAAATATGTCAATACCACCAACTTGTTACTGTCAGATCTTTCTAAACAGAAAGCATCTTCAAGTCACCACGTTAATTTAAGATATTGTGGTTTACTTCTCTAAGAAAACATTTCTTTCCAAGTTTGTTTGATGAGATCCCTGTCATCATTTCTTGAGAAGAAACTTTTATTTTTGTCATTCTCTACCACCTTCAGTAACATCTCAGCTAAATTCAGAAGAATGAACAAAGTTTGTCACACAATCAAGGAAGAGAGAGGGCACCCCAGACAGAATAGTAAATGGTGTAATAGAAAATACCATGGCAAGTTTAAGGAATAAACAGCATAGTATTGATGAAAAATTAAATACTGGAGAACAGTGTAAAATGGCATTATATGTCGTAATAAAGCTTTAATTTTCTTATCTCAACCTGCAGGTCTCAAGACATTGGGTCAAGAAATCAATTTAGCAGGTCACAATCAGTTTTGTTTTCTTTTTTCTAATGAAGTGAAATAGAAAAGAACAATAAATAGAGTGCATCCCAGGTAGTAAGAGTAAGTACTGTTTCATTAAACTTTGTTTCTGTTATATATGTTTGTTTATATGTGTGCACTGGGTCACAAATGTAAAATCTATTTCTTTTGGTGAGTCATGGTCAAAATTAGGTTTGAAAGCCACTACTCACTTAGACAATGGAGACTCACAGAAAGGTCTCAAGAGAGTGTACAATAAAGTCTGTATTTTAAAAATCATGCTGGCAGTAATATAAAGCAGTTTTGAAAACTGCTGGGAGTCTTGAATTCAATTTACTCTCCACCAATGTCTTTTTTTTTAAAGTAGAATAGAACAGAGTTTTAAAAAAGACAGCAAAATGTATCATAAGTAGTCATTAAAAAGGGTATTTTTCAGGCAATTTTTGGTTTTCTTTGTATTTACACACACCCAAGTTTTGTCACAATGTACAATAAGTTTCTTAATTTTTACTTGGATGAAATTAGAAAATTCTGAAAACCACTGCAAAACGAATTATTAATTGGCAAAGAGAGAGATCAGGGACAGGGAAAAATTAATGACTACCCCAACAGAAGGAAAGAGAAAATGAGGTTTGAAGCCACAGGAGATTTTAAAAAAGTTAGATTCCAAAGCAATTTAGGAAGTAGAAAAGAACCATCACAGTAAATGATTACATTGAAGTGGGAAAGGAGAAAAGGGCAAATTGACTGAAATCTTAAAAAAAAAAGTTTTCAAAACTTAAGTAGAAAAAGATTGCATTCTATGGATTCCACATGCCTACAGGACAATGCTCAGACTCCTTCCTTACCATGGCATTTACAACATATCAAGATATGTCTGCTAGCTATTACATTTCAACCTCTCATCCACTGTACTCATTCACAGGCCCTGTGCACTAGGCAAATAATATTATTTCCATGAAAGTTAATACTAATTTATTAAAACGTATTGTACTATTTCTCCACAGCACTCTAAGACTTTGTATGATTTCTGACTCTGTAGTGATGTCATTTTATCAAATTACACAGAATAGGTCCCTAAAAAACAGTGTCAAATAAAATGATTAGGTATTTTAAATGCTATTCACTTTTATAATTATTTCAAAATGGTTTCATGATGAAAATATTCTGAGGATAATATTCATCAATTCTATTAACTAGAGGATACAGCCCCTGTCAGTGTGTTCCTTTTTCCTGAATTCCATGAAAAGTCAAATTTATGTAATGACTAAAAGCAAACATCAAACCACATCGTTAACTCATCTTTAGTTGCCAGCAATGACAAATGTAGAGAATTCTAATAGGATTCCAAAGAATTGCTGAAGATTTAATTTCTCTTGATATTTAATTTCTCTTACCATCATGCTACCATTGCTGTGTCCCATAAGTAAATACATACAGTAGCAATTGCACTTTAGATAACTGGATTCGTTTTCTTAGGTAGAAACTAAAAGGTAGTGAGTTATTCCTAAGCCCTCATACAGTCACTATTTAACCCAATAATTAGGAATTTCCCCTAAATCAATTCTTAGACAGCTACCCTAAAACTCGCTGATATGGATAAACAACCAAGCTCACTACATACATGTGATGGGTGACCTTACAGTCACCTAAGTGAAATAATGCGTGGAAGAATTTCTACACAATTTGTTCCTCAATAAATGAGTAAGGAAGCTAACAATGATTTACTTAAAACAAAAACAAAAACACAACTTTCTTTTCAAGGAAGATAAAAGCCTGTAAAAAGAAAAAAAAGCCTGTTATTGCTTCCCATTCAAATGGAAGGAGGTATTCATTTATTTAAATATTCCCAAGTGGATGCCTAACAAGAGGTATCAAAACTCATTTCTCTACTACCTAAGATAATCTTCCAAAATGCATGTGTGTGTATATATATATACACACACATACACACACAAACACACACATATGTGTAATATATATGTATATAAACACATTCAAGTACCTATAGACATATATATTGAACTACTTAAAATAAACACTATTCAAAATGCCTTTTAGAGGGCTGTTAACCTATTGATTATCCCTCCCAAAATAAGTTCATTCTCCTACTGAAACAATTTTTCTGAAGTGGTACAGGGGGAGAAAAAAAAAAACAGAACAAGAGAGACTGTACCACAGTGGTTAAACACACAAACCCGGGAATCAAAAGTTTGCGTTGAATCATTTGGTAGTTTTGTGATCTGGGAAAGTTACCTAAAACTCTCCTTACTTCAATTTCCTCATCTGTGAAAGTGTTAGCTACAATTATATTTGAGGGGATGGGGATATACACAGGCATATCTCATTTTATTGTGCTTTACTTTATTGTCCTTTGCAAATAATTGTTTTTTTACATATTGACGGTTTGTGGTAATCCTGCATGGAGCAAGTCCATCTTTCCAACAGCATTTGCTCACTTTGTGTCTCTGTGTCACATTTTGGTAATTCTCACAATATTTCAAAATTTTTCCTTATTACTGATTTGTTACGGTGATCTGTGATCAGTGATCTTTGATGTTACTACTATGACTTGCTGAAGGTTCAGATAATGGTTAATTTTTTTTAGCAATAAAGTATTTTTTAATTAAGGTATGTGTATTTTTTAGACATAATGCTATTGCACTCTTAACAGACACTATAGTTCAGTGTAAACATAATTTTTTTTTAATGATCACCTGTATTCTCTGAATTCATATATAATTTTCTGTACCTTTTTCTGGAATTTTACTTTATTTTTTATACAGCAGGTTCTTATTAGTTATCTATTTTATACATATTAGTGTATATATGTCAATCCCAATCTCCCAATTCATCCCACCACCATAAACGTAATTTTAATATGGATAAATTAAAATTAATTCAATAGAATATCAAAAAAATTCCTGTGACTTGCTTTATTGTGATGTTCACTTTATTGTGGTAGTCTGAAATGGAACTTGCAATATAATACCTCCAAAGCATACCTGTACATATTTCCTTTCAGATAAATGTTATGTATTATTCATAACAGGAACTATCTTTGGCAATAGAAAAGTGATTTTTTTCTTTGTATTTCTCAATAGTCCCCAAATTTTCTACAGTAAATATATATTAATCACACTTATGGGGGGAGTTCCCTGGTGGAGTTCCAGTGGCTAAGACTCTGTGCTCCCAATGCACGGGGCCCAGGTTCAATCCCTGGTCAGGGAACTAGATCCCACATGGTGCAACTAATAGAGCCCACATGCCACAACTAAACAGCCCACATGCCACAACCGAAAAACAATCCCGCATGCTGCAACTAAGACCCAGTGCAGCCAAATTAAAAAAAAAAAAATGATACTTACAGGACAAACTGATTTTAAAAACATTACATGGAAGACAAAATGCCCAACACACAATCAAAAATCATCCATCATGCTAAGAACCAAAAAAATCACTACTTGAATGAGAAAAAGACAATTAACAGATGCCAACACTGATATGAATCAGACATTGGAATTATCTGACAAAGACTGTAAAGCAGCCATCATAAAAATTTTCCATCCATCAATTACAAATTCTCTTGAAACAGACAAAATTCAACCCAAGAAATAGAAAATATAAAAAAAAACAACCAAAAAGAAATTACAGAGCTGAAAACTACAATAAGAAAGAAAACCAAAAACTTATTAGATGGGCTCAATAGTAGGAATTATGGAGAACAGAATCAGTGAACTTGAGGACAGATCAACAGAATTCACCCAATATGAACAAAAAAGAAAAATCACTGAAAACAACAAGGTCTCGTAGATGGATGGGACAATAATGAAAGATCTAGATCCATATCATTTTGAGCCCCATGAAAAGAAGAGAAAAAGAGTAGAGTTGAAGAGTATTCAACAAATGGCTGAAAACTTCCAAATTTGGAGAAAGATGTAAAGCTACAGATTATAGTGAGCAAACCACAAACAGGTAAACCCACAGAAGTTACACCTTGACATACATATTTGAAACGAAAGACAAAGAAAAATCCTGAAAGCAACCACATCGAAAGGATGCATTACCTATAGGGAACACCAACTCAAATGACAGCAGTTTTCTAATCTGAAACCACAAAGGTCTGAAGAAAGTAACAAAAAATTTTTCAAGTGCTGAAAGAAAAGAACTGTTAACCATGAATTCTGTATCTGACAAAATTATCTTTCAGGAATGAAGCGGAAATAAAGACACAGCAGACAAAGGAAAACTAGAAGAATTTGTCACTACCAGATGTATCCTTCAAGAATGGCTATGGAAGTTCTTCAATTGATAAAACAAGGACTCTTGGAACATCAGGAAAGAAGAAAGCACAATGAGAAAAGCAAAAATATGGGTAAATACAATAGACTACCTTTCTACTCAAGAGGTTTTAAAACCATAACAGATGAATGGAATAAAAATTATACAGGCATAAAAAACTGGAGTTCATCAAAATTAAAAACCTCTGTGTATCAAAAGACACTATCAACAGAGTGAAAAAGCAATCCCTCAGAACAGGAGAAAATATTTGCAAACCATTTATCTGAAAAGGGACTGATATCCAGAATATATAAAGAACTCCTTCAACTTAACAAAAACAAACAACCTGATTAAAAAATGGACAAAGGACTTGAAAAGAGACATTCCTACAAAGAAGATATAAAAAAGGACAATAAGTACATGAAAAGATGCTCAACATCACTATTCATTAGGAAAATACAAGTCAAAACCACAATGAGAAACCATTTCACACCCATCAGGATAGCTATTTCATCTCCAAAAAAATCCAAAAAACAAACAAAGAAAAAAAAAGAAAATACAAGTGATGGTGAGGATATGGAGCAGTTAGAACCCTCATACATTGCTAGTGAGACTATAAAATGGTATAGCTGCTATCAAAAATGATATGGCAATTCCTCAAAAACTTAAACACAGAATTACCCTATGACCCAAAAATTCCTATTCCCAAAATGAAAGCAGTGACTAAAACAGATATTTATACACTATGTTCAAGCAGCATTATTCACAATATCCAAAAAGGGGAAGCAACCCAAGCGCCCACAAACAGATAAATGGATAAACAAAATGTGCAATAAGTCTAGAATGTTATTCAGACTTTAGAAACAAGTTCTGACAACTGCTACAGCACAGATGAACCTTGAAGACATGCTAAGTGAAACAAGTCAGTTACAAAAGTAAAATATTCTATGACTCCATTTATGCGAGGTACCTAGAGTAGTCAAATTCATAGAAACAGAAAGTAAAATGGTGGTTGCCGGGGCTGAGGAAAACGGGTTTGGAAAGTTAGTGTATAATGGGTACAGTTTTAGCTGGGGAAGATGGAAAAGTTCTGGAGAACAATGGTGACAATGGTTGAACAACAATGTGAATGTACTTTATACCACAGAACTATACACCTAAAAATGATTAAAATAAGTTTTATGTCATGTATATTTTACCACAATAACAAAAATATTAACACCATCAGAAAAGCTGCCCAATGTATGTAGAAGAAATAGTCAAGAGAACAATATTTACAAAGTGGGAAGGTAAAGGGATCTAAGTGGAAGAATAGTTTCCCCACTTCACTCAAATTGATAAAATGCTTATACCCATAGACTGTGGTAAATTACATATGTTATTTTAGTATCTACAAAGTGATATATTGAAAAAACACTATAAATACTTCAAGATGAAATCCTAACAAATGTTCGAGTAACCCATAGGAAAGCAAGAAAAGAGAAAAAGAGAAATGAGAATGAGAACAAACAGAAAACAAAAAGTAAAATGGCAGACTTAAGCCCTAAAATATTAATAATTACTGTAAACATAAATATTTAATACACCAACACAGATTAACAGCATGAACTAAAAAAAAAAAAAGACCCCACTATAAGTTCTCTATAATTAGATCACTTAAAATAAGACACATTGAAAGTAAAATGATGGAAAAATGTACAGGTAAAATAAAAGCAAGAGTTGCTATATTACTATTAGATAGACTTAAGAGCAAAGACAATTGCTAGAGACAAAAGAGGGACATTAGATAATGATAAAAGGATCTATCCACCAGAAATACATAACAATCCTAAATGTGTACACCCAAACAACAGGGCCCCAAAGTATATGAAGCAAAAACTGATAGAGCTGAAAGAAAAAATAGATAAATTCAAAATTATAGTGGGAACTTTAAGACTCCTATCTCAGAAACTCACAGAAATACTAAACAGAAAATGAGGAAAGATTTACAAGTTCTGAACAAAACAAACAGAAGAATCTAATTGACATATATAGAACATTCCACCAAAGAACAGCCAAATACACATTTTTTTCAAGCATCCATGGAACATTCACCAAGATAGACCATATCCAAATCCCAGACTATAAAACAAACTTCAACAAATTTAAAAGTACTGAAATCATAAGGGTATGTTCTCTGACCATAATGGACTCTAACGAGAAATCAATAACAGAAAGACAATTGGTAAATCTTAAAACACTTGGAAATGAAACAACACACTTCTAAATAATTCATGAGTCAAAATGTAAGTCTCAATGTAAAGTTAAAAAAAAGAAGCACAGAACTGAGTGAAAATGAAAAGGCAACATATCAAAAGATGCAGAATATGGCTAAAGATGGGTTAAGAGGGAAAAGTATAGCATTAAATGCTTACTCTAGGAAACAGGGAAAGTCTCAGATCAATCATCTTAAATTCCTTCCTCAAGAAGCTAGAAAAACAGGAACAAAATAAACCCAAAGCAATCAGAAAAAAAGAATAAAAATAAGAGCAAAAATCAATGAAATTTAAAACAAGGCCATAAGGGGAAAAAAAATCAATGAAACAAAAAGCTAACCTTTGAAAAAATTAATAGAAATGATAACGCTTTAACAAGACTGACAAAACAAAGAAGAGTTAAGACACAAATTCAAGTCTCAAGAATAAAAGAGAATATCACTATTCTACAGCCATCAAAAGGGTAACTAGGTAATAATGCAAACAAGTTTATGCTGCTATGTTAGACAAATTAGAAGAAATGAACCCACTTACTACCAAAATCCAACCAAAATAATATAAATAAGATGTATAACCCTATAACCATTTAAAATGAATTCATAATTTAAAATCTCCAAAAAAAATAAATCCCATGCTGAGATGTTTTCACTAGAGAATTCTACCAAATATTAATACCAATACTTCACAAACTCTTCCAAAGAACAGAAGAGTAGGGAACATTTCCTACCCCATACTATGAGGCCAGTATTATTCAACTACTGAAACAAGACAAAGATATCACAAGAAAACTACAGACCAATATCTCTCATGAACTTAGACACAAACATTCTCAACACATCAAAAACCTCAGTTTCAGCAATTCTTGAAAAACATTATACACCATAACCTACTGAGATTTATTCCAGCTATGCAAGGCTGGTTCAACATTAAAAAAATCAGTAAGCTACCATCTTAACATGCTACGGAAAAAATCATATGATCATATAAATTGACCCAGAAAAAAGAATTTGAAAATATCCAGCACCCATTCATGGTAAAAACTCACAGTAAACTAGGAAGAGAGGTGATCAACCTCAACTTGATAAAGAGCATCTATCCACTCTCCCCCCAAAACAGCTACTGTTAACATCATATTTAATGGCAAAACACATTTAAATGTTTTCCACCTAAGACAAGGAACAAAGCAAGGATGTCTGCTCTCACCACTCTCATTCAATATAGTACTAGAAGTTCTAGCCACTGCAATATGACAAGAAAAAGAAATAAAAGTCATACAGATCAGAAAGAAAGAAAAAAACAGCCCCTATTTGCAGTTGACATGATTGTCTATGTAGAAAATCCCAAGGAATCTGTAAAAAGTCTCTTAAAACTAAAAGGTAAGTTTAGCAAGGTCACAGGATATAAGACCAACATACAAAAATCAATCAGCATTTCTATATACTAACAAGGAACATGTGGAAACTTAAAAACATAACATTTACAAAACTGCTCCAAATAAAACAAAACCAAAAAAAGTACAAATTAAACAATAGGCATACAGGATTGATATACTAAAAATTACAAAATGCTGATTAAAGCAATCAAAGAACTAAATAAATGGAAACATACCATGTCAATATAGTAAAGATGTCAGTTCTCCCAAAACTGATCTATAGGTTTAATGCAATTCCTATGAAAATTTCAACAAAGTTTTTGTAGACATGGACAAGCTTGTTCTAAAATTTATACATAAAGACATGTCTTAGAATAGCTAAAAACATACTGAAAAGAGAATCACTCTACCCAATATTAAGGCTTACTATGTAGCTACGGTTATCAAGAGTGTGATATCAGCAAATGGAGACATACAGACCAACAGAATACAATAAAGAACCCAGAAGTAAACCCACACATATATGCCCAATTAATTTTTTATCAAAGTGCAAAAGCAATTCAATGGAAGAAAGATATTTGCCTTTCCAACAAATGGTGTTAGAGTAATCGGATATTCCTGGGCAAAAATATGAACCTCAATCTAAACCATATCTTTTATAAAAAAGAAAACAAAATGGATCATGGACTTAACTGTAAAACATAAAAATACAAAACTTTTGGAAACAATCATAGGAGAAAATCTTTGTGATCCAGGCTAGGCAAAGAGTTCTTAGACTTGCCTCTAAAAGCACAACCTATAGAAGAAAATATTAATAACTTAAGCCTCATAAAAATTAAAAACTTTTGCTCTGTGAAAGACCCTGTTAAAAGGAGAAAAAGACAAGCTACAGAATAGGAGAAAATATTTGCAAACCACATTATCAGATAGAGGACTAATATTTAGAATACATAAAGAACTCTTAAAACTCAATAATAAACAAACAATCCTACTGGAAAATGGGCAAAAGAGATGAACAGACATTTCACCCAAGAGGATATACAGATAGCAAATTAGCACATAAAAAGTTTCAATATCATCAATCATTAGGAAAAATGCATAACAAAACCACAATGAGATATCACTAGGCATCTAGTGATCACTAGGCAATGAGAATTGCTAAAATAAAAAATGGTTAGTAGTGAGGACATAGGGAATCAGGATCACTCATGAATTGTTAGTGAGAATGTAAAAGGATACAGCTATTCTAGAAAATAGATCGGCAGTTTCTTATAAAACTCAATATGTAATTACTACACGATCCAGCAGTTGCACTCTTGGACATTTATCTGACAGAAATGAAAACTTATGTTCACACAAAAACATAAACACAAATGTTCATAGCAGCTTTTTTTCATAATAGCTAAAACTGGAAATTACCCAAATGTTCTCTGATGAGTGAATGATTAAACAAACTGTAGTATATCCATACCATGGAATACTACCCAGCAACGAAAAGGTACAAAGTATTGATACAAGCAAGAACTTGAATAAATCTTGAGGGAATTGTGTTCAGTGACAAATGCTATTCCGAAAGGTTACATGCTGTATGAACTATTTATAATAGCCAGGACATGGAAGCAACCTAAGTCTCCATCGACAGATGAATGGATAAAGAAGATGTGGCACATATATACAATGGAATATTACTCAGCCATAAAAAGAAACGAAATTGAATTATTTGTAGTGAGGTGGATGGACCTAGAGACTGTCATACAGAGTGAAGTCAGTCAGAAAAAGAAAAACAAATACTGTATGCTAACACATATATATATATGGAATCTAAAAAAAAAATGGTTCTGAAGCTCCTAGGGACAGGACAGGAATAAAGACGCAGATGTAAAGAATGGACTTGAGGACACGGGGAGGGGGAAGGGTAAGCTGGGATGAAGTGAGAAAGTGGCATGGACCTATATACACTACCAAATGTAAAATAGATAGCTAGTAGGAAGCAGCTGCATAGCACAGGGAGATCAGCTCAGTGCTTTCTGACCACCTAGGGGGGTGGGATAGGGAGGGTGGGAGGGAGGGAGACGCAACAGGGAGGGGATATGGAGATATATGTATACGTATAGCTGATTCACTTTGTTATACAGCAGCAACTAACACAGCAATGTAAAGCAATTATACTCCAGTAAAGACGTTGACCAAAAAAAAAAGGTTACAAGCTGTATGAGTCCATTTATATAGTCTTTTGGAAATGACAAAATGAAGAACAGATTAGTGGTTGCCAGAGGTTAAAGATGGAGAAAGGTGGGTTTAGTTATAAAAGGACAACACAAGGGATCCTGGGAGTAATGAAATTGTTCTGTATCTTTACTGTGGTGATGATTATACAAATCTACCCATGTGATAAAACCGCATAGATTTAAATAAACACCATACACACACACACACACACACACACACACACACACAGAGTGTATGTAGAACTGGTGAAATCTGAATAAATGAACTATATCAATGAAATTGACTCCTAGTTGTGATATCACGAGATATTGCCATATATCTGGAAAAATAGGTGAAAGAAACATCTCTATTATTTCTTACAACTAAATATGAATCTACAATTATCTCAAAATAAGAAGTTTAATTGGAAAATCTGAGAGATAAATCAATATTTAGGTAGATAGACATGGATGGAAGAGAGGTATGGTTCTACTATTATACAAGTATCTTAACTGTGAACCCAGTGTAGTGGGCTATACCTACAAAGAAGACTTAAAAGAATTGAGAGGGATATCTCTAGGTCTTTCCCTTAGCTAGAGACAGATACATGAAAGAGAAGAATTTTAAAAGTAACACTGAATGTTACAACAATGAACACAGAGTGAATACAGAAAATCTCCTGGAGTAATGTCTCACCCATAGGTTTTCTACAGCTACCACCCACAATCTTGTGTAGGATCTTTTCACACTATAATAATCAGACATGCATTTAAATGCTTTCCAACTTTCAACACAAGTATAGCCAAAAGAGGAGATGTTAAGTCACGAACTCATGAAGAATGAAGCTAAAGTATAAGGAAACGTTTTCTTTCCTACAGTGAAAAATAGGAAATAAAAGCATGAAGACCCTGTTTCTCAAGTAGTAAATGAGCATTTAATCTGCTCCAAATCCTCCAAAGCCATTTTTAAAGATGCAGGTTTATGCAGTGTATCAGTCAGCTCAGGATATCATAACAGAATTCCATATACTAGATGGCTTAAACAACAGAAATGTATTTTCTCACAGTTCTGGAGGCTGAGTCCAAGATTAAGTTGCCAACAGAGTTGGTTTCTAAGCGAAGCATCTCTCCTTGGCTTATATATAGATAGCCACCTTCTCACTGTGAACTCATATGGTCTTTTCTCTGTTCACATGTGCTCCCATTTGTCTCCTCCTCTTCATATGAGAACACCAGTCCTATAGAACTATGGATCCACCTTTATGACCTCATTTAACCTTAATTACTACCTTAAAGGTCTTAACTCCATTCACCGTCACACTGGGGGTTAGGGCTTCAATCTATGAATTTTGGAGAGATATAATTCAGTCCAACACCCCATGACTAGCCAGTCCTGGAGTATATTAAGTTTTGTATGGGTGCACGTATATATGTGTGTATTATATGCACTGGAATGGAACAAGTAAAGTATTTGCATGAGAATTCCAGTTCTATCAGTTTTCTCAACAAAAAAAAAATGTGGATAATATCTATTCTCACTGTATAGTTATGAGAATTAAATGAGATAACCTATGTAAACTGCCTAGAATATAGTAAATGATTACTCAATAATGGGCCTCTGCCTTTCCACTTCCTCCCCCCGCAAAAATTAATTAAATATTACTCAAATTGAAACATATCTAAAAAATCATGGGAACTGGATTCTGTCCCAGATCCACCTAGCTCTTTGACCTTTTAAGCAAGTCACTCTACCAGAGTCTGCTTCTGCAATGGTCAATGAAAGAGTTTCCTCGTTTACTAAAATACTATGTATCTATGCATATCACTCTCCTGATTACACAGTAGTCTTCTCTTATCCTCAGGGGATACATTCCAAGACTCCCAGGCATGCCTGAAACCTCAAATTAGTACCGAATCCCATACATACTCTATTTTTCCCATATATAGATACCTATTTATAAATTAGGCACAGTAAGAAATTAACAACAACATTTATTATATGTTCTATAATAAAATAGAACAATTATAACGATATACTGTAATAAACATTACATGAATGTAGTCTCTCTCAAAATATCTTTCTGCAAAATGTAACGCCTTTTCCATCTCAACTAAGCACTATCACACACTGTGGTCATAACTTTTGCAGTTTGAGGTGCAACAGCAAAACTATCATGAATTTCTTTTTCCTTCACAATTTCACAGATAGAAGATTCGTTCTTACTGTAGATCTTAGTAATCTCTGCATATGATTTTTTTCATCCCCTTTTAAGTAGGAAACTTTCACCTTTTCACTTAAAGTAAGCACTTTACAGCTTCTCTGGAATATCCGAATTGCCAACATCACTACTCTTGCGCTTTGGAGCCATTATTAAGTAAAATAAGGCTTACTTGAACACAAGCACTGTGATAGTGCAACAGTCAATCTGTCGACCAAGGTAGGACCACTAAGTGATGGCAGGATACGTTGGACAAAGGTATGGTTCATGCCTGGGCGGGATGGAGCAGGATTTCATCACACTACTCTGAAAGGTGTACAATTCTTAAAACTCATGAATTGCTTATTTCTGGAATTTTCTGCTTAATATTTTTTGTTTGTTTGTTTGTGGTACGCGGGCCTCTCACTGTTGTGGCCTCTCCCATTGCGGAGCACAGGCTCCTGGACGCGCAGGCTCAGAGGCCATGGCTCACGGGCCTAGCCACTCCGCGGCATGTGGGATCTTCCCGGACGGGGGCACGAACCTGTGTCCCCTGCATCGGCAGGCAGACTCTCAACCACTGAGCCACCAGGGAAGCCCCGCTTAATATATTTGAGCCATGGTCAACCGAGAGCAACTGAAATCGTGGAAAGTGAAGCCGTGGATAAGGGGGAACTACTATAACATCAAATACTGATGCTACAAAAAGATAATTTAACTTTCTATAAAGCTTTAGTAAAAGAGAATTACAGTATAAAATTTCAAAATCACTTTCATACACTCTCATTCTTTCAACTCTTCCAAAACTATCCTCTAATTTGAAAAATTAGTACAATGTGTCCGTAGATTAATTTTATCATCTTATTTCTATATCATTAATGCCTTATTGTCCAGCTACATTGTACTTTCTTTTATATTTCTTTCTGTCCCCCCGCAATGTTCATTGTTTTACTCACAAAATCATGTAATCACTGGAACACCTAAAAGCATACTCCAAATCCCATTGAGATGTGATTAGACATATGGAGAAGTTATCCATACATTTTACCTGATAACAACTATTTTTTATTTAGCCCACAACTGAAATGTACTGCAGGTGATTTCAAGATAACACACCTACCATACATACATTGGCATAGTCAAACAATGAGCCATAACCAACATCCATATTCAGTATCTTTGGTTTAAAATTAAGATAATGGTGGTCAGAATCAAAATATATTGTCGGGATATTTGGACCATTCGATGAAAGACAATTTACCATGTAGACCCTAAGGGAAAAACTTCAAAGTACTTGCCCTTTCTCCCATGCTTTCCCTAACCACTAGTATTCTAATATTATCTAATATTTACTTGTAAATGAATAATACATGCAGTAGGCAGTTACTCTGATGCCCCCAAGAAATCTCACCTTCTAATATTGGTGCCCTTTTATAGCCCACTCCCACACTAAATCTAGACTGACTCACGTGATTAGCACTGGCCATTGGAACGTTAGCAAACATGAAGAACAGAGAGGTTTAATAAGTATTGGCAGGTGAGGCCTGTCCTCTGGGAATGCTCCCTCATGGAACCCATCTGCCATGCTGTGGAGAAGTTCAAGCTAATGAAATGGAGAAGTTGGGGTGGGGGGAGACATGGACACAGATACACACATACACACACAGATGCCCAGCTATCCACCAGCTGTTCCAGCCATCCCAGCTGAGGTACCAGACTTATGAGTTAAAAAGATACCTTGGACATTATAGCCAACAGGTGACACATGGAGCAGTCCCCAACAAGCCCTGCCCAAATTTTAGAATCAAGAGCAAATAAATGTTTCAGCAACTAAGTTTTGGAGTGAAGCAGTAGGCAACTACAACAACACATGTAAACCAATTAGAACAGTTCCTGTTAGGTAGTAAGCAACCAAGAAATGTCATCAGTAATACCTGACAATAATCGCTCTAAGTTCCATCACCTGCCCCCACCGAGGTACTGTTTGGAGTATTTGAGCTGCTCTTAAAGGCATTCTCTCATTTCCCTAATGGCTAGTAAAGAGATAGGGAGCAAAGCAACCAAAAGACCTCTTTATTTTCCCCTGCTTCTTCCTAATTTATCCCTGTCAGGTTTTTTTGTTGCTGTTGTTTTGGCTTTTGGGTCTTTTTTTTTGGCTCTGTCAATAATGTTTGCCTGGTTTCCCTAGAGTGGCTAATCAATGATCCAGACCAATTCAAGCCTTTGGTAGTGCTGTGTATTCTCAGTTAACTGTAGGCACCCCCTTCAACCTACCCCAGACCACAGGTAAATAATTAAGAGTTCAATAGGGGCTTCCCTAGTGGCACAGTGGTTGAGAGTCCGCCTGCCAATGCACGGGACACGGGTTCATGCCCCAGTCCAGGAAAATCCCACATGCCGCGGAGCAGCTGGGCCCGTGAGCCATGGCCACTGAGCCTGCGCGTCCAGAGGCTGTGCTCCACAACGGGAGAGGCCACAACAGTGAGAGGCCCACGTACCGGAAAAAAAAAAAAAAAAAGGGTTCAGTAGGACAGACTCCTCACTAAAGGTCAAAAGTTTATACTCATTAATTTGTAATTCTTTTCTACCTGACAGAATCTTTAGGCAAAGGGCATAGGAACCAATTACCTCTTGTTCAGAATAAATTAAGCAGCATTGAAATCATACCTGCTACTTTTCCTCTAAGACTTTACTGATTCTAATTATATAAATATCTTATTCTTTTAACACCCATGACCCTTTGCTCATACTTCACTCATGATATTTATCTTAAGCTAGCCTGAATTGACAGTAATTGGTAACTTAACTTTCTACTAGAGAGACATTAAGAAAAGGGGAATCTTACTCATTGTTGTATCCCTTAAATTAAGCTCCTACTACATTGCTCTACTACTCATATAGCAAAAATATCTGGTCCTGGTCAGGAACCAATTTGTCCATAACTAATCTCTTCAATTCTCACCCCCATTTTTATTAAGAAATAATGACTCACCCAGAGTTACAATGCAATCGGTGACAAAGTTAATGAATGCTACATGTCTTAGTACTAACATTTAACAATTATTTGACTTAAGAATGATTTTATTTTTGTAGAAACAGTAAGATGATTCTTAAGTAAAAGAAAGGTATTATTTACATTCCTTATTTCTTTTTTCTTCTACTTTCAGGCTTGAGAAAGCCTGCGTTTTAGGTCCAGGGTAAGATCTAGTTAAGCCAGATGCCAGGCAAATAACATCAAAGGCAAAGCAGGCCTGGTAGTAACCACAGTTAACTGTAGAGCTCAGAATTCACCTAAATGGGGCAATCACTACTCAGCTCTAGAAATCTATTCTCAAGCAGGAACAGGAACCAGGT
This sequence comes from Globicephala melas, assembly GCF_963455315.2. Lineage (NCBI taxonomy): Eukaryota > Metazoa > Chordata > Mammalia > Artiodactyla > Delphinidae > Globicephala > Globicephala melas. Next base: position 69,229,898 of record NC_083316.1, on the reverse strand, counting down.
AGAGCCAACTCCTCTGATTTCTCAAGTGATGCTAGAAATCGAGACTTCTTAAACATGAAGTTTTCCTATTTTTAAATGGTGGCAAGTAATCACTAAATGCTCCAAATACACTACGAGCAAGCAATATATATCTGTCAGTTGGATTCAGCCCAAGAGCCTCCTGCTACTGCAGGCTCATAGTTAAAAATCTCTGTACATAATTGATGGTGGACTAAGGGAACTATTCTCCTTTCCTATCACCCCTCACCCCTGGGGAAAAGAGAAAGAAATAACAAGGACCACGAAAAGCAGCTACATAACAATACAGGGAGTACCTGTACTGAAAAAAAACTTTGTTAGCAATTTTAGATACAGAACCTTTTATAGCATAAAAATATATGGGGAGAATTTTTTTTCTTTTTAAAATTTTTTCCTCAAACTTTGCACACACAAAAAAAGAATATTCAAATACATGTAATAGTTATAATTCTACAAACTTTTCTCGCCTTAACCCAACTAATGAAAATGCTCAGTAATAAACATGAGACTAATGATTCACCATGCACACAGAAAAACAAGGTACAAAATACTAATAGTGTTATTATATTTGCACTGGTCTATCTACATATTGTCACTTGACTCTTGTGACCAACAGCACTGAACCAGCTGGACACATGGTTGAACTCCATGACCAGGGAACCCTGGTCTATCTAACAAACCACTGTGGACTCGATCCTATGACCTGAACCTCCTTAATATCATGCTATCAATAACTAAGGTGACCAGTCACTAGTAATCATATATTAGTCCAAAAGCATTTCTTCAATACTTTTATGAAAGATTTGACATTATTTAACAAAGTCGTTAAGGCTTTTCCTTTTATTTAAAAATAGGAATTTATAGAAAACACTTGAATTCCATCTCTAAACCTGCTTAGCCTGCTAGAAGCCTTTATGAATTTAAAATAAAATTTTTGATATAATCAATCTTGGTAGACAGGCCTTCGGAGTTCAAAACATTCTCTCAAATAGTTATTAGTAAGGGAGTTCCTATAGCAATAGAATTAGTAGGCAATTTAATGACAATAAAATTATATATTATATGGCGAGACTACTAATTTATTGAACACTTACTATGTGCCAGATACTGTGCTGAATATGTTCAGGGGGTTCTCATTAACCTTAAAAACGACCATATGTGGCTTCCCTGGTGGCGCTGTGGTTGAGAGTCCGCCTGCCGATGCAGGGGACACGGGTTCGTGCCCCGGTCCGGAAAGATCCCACATGCTGTGGAGCGGCTAGGCCCGTGAGCCATGGCCGCTGAGCCTGTGCTCAGCTACGGGAGGGGCCACAACAGTGACAGGCCCGCATACCGCAAAAAAAAAACAAAAAAAAAACAAAAAAAAAAAACACACGACCGTATGAGGGAGACACCATTATTGTCCCCATTTTACAGATGGGGAAACTGACCTTTCCAAGATCACACAGCTAGTTAGTAGCAGAGTCAGGATTCCAACCCAAATCTTGTCTAACTTCAGAATTTGCACGCTTAACCACTACACTGTATTGCCTCCAGTGACTTTGGGTTGATATCTAAGATAAAGAAAAGAGGGAAATTTGTACTTCTCAGTGGCAAATTTAAAAAACATACTAGAAATGGAGGATACCTTTTAGAACAGGTACAATTCTCATATACACAGTCACACAAATAATATTTTTATTCCCAAATACAAACAATAATGATGAAAATCTCAAATGGACTTCTCAGAAACATAATTTTTCCTATATACTCACTCATGTTTATTATTAAAAATTTAATGGGAACACTATGTGTTTTCTGCTCAATTCTGCCGTGAAGCTAAAATTGCTCTACAAAATAAATTCTACCTTTAAAAATATTTAAAACTGCAATATACTAAATATGCCTAATTCAATTTAGTTAATAACTGGCATAAGCCTATATTCTTTCATAATGAAAAGTTGCACTTTATCGTAACCACAGGAACCTTAATACTTAAGTGATTTTTTCAAAAAGGCTTGAAGGTGTGTAAACAGTGCAGTATATTTTAAATTTTTAACACCCTCAGAACACCTTCAGAAAAGTCTGCAATACACAGATGTGAAATGATAAGTTGGTATGAAATCAGACCAAAAAATTGAACTCACAATGAATAACATAAAAGGAATACAACACCCCTAAACCATGGCTGACCTAAGTAAGACTAACTTTACTTTTCCATCAAAAGATGTAGCCTTAAGTCAAAAATGTCCTAATTCGTTAAGTCCTTTTTAAATCTTCCAAAGATTATCAAAAAAACAAAAAACAAATGAAAACAAAACCCACGAAAAAACAAAAAAACCTGCAATTGTCTAGAGTGATTGTCAACACAGAAACCAAATCTTTCTTCTTCTGATACTCACCAAGGTTGTCAACATTCTAAAGGAAAATTAAGACAGATATGAGGGATCTATAAAGCAAATTTTACCTACTATTACTTCTTCCCATCAACATTTTCCTCTCACCAAGGTCCAGCTTTATAAATACATACCTAAGTTCACTTATGAAGAGAACAAGGGGGAGGTACTATATATAGAAAAGTCATTTGTCATATATATTCCGCAGTAGACTGTCAAAATTAATTTTCAAATAGAATACTGTATTTGCCACCAACAAAGTGTTAAAGGGAAGCACACTATTAATTTTGTTTTGCTCCAATATTGTGCTTAGAAAGCTTCAACTTACAGAAGAATTACACTAATATTAATAAATGGGAATTCTACGGCACAAGTTACAAATATTGTTGGACTATGAGCCCTTAACCACACCTGTAATTAACAGAACTTTCCTTTCTCGCTGACCCACGTTTTCAAAAGTGATCCAAAGACTTCTCTGCATCGCAATGCTTTCAACAGGCAGAAGCTGGGATTTGCAGTGCAACAAAAACAAAGCATTCTGACCAATGCATGTTGCGAATGATATTAACACAATACTCATTTAAATGCTTGTATTCCAAGCTTCTCACTAGTCATCTAGCTTCAACAGGGAACACAACCAGGTTAATACAGACTACGACTGCCTTGGTAGCTGCAAGCTCAGCTGAATCCCAGGACGCCACCTCAATTTGGAAGGGGCAGAACCATATCCGGTTCTCACTGGATACACATTTTCCCATGCTTCCCATCTTTAAAACTTTACATCTTCCCAGAGGAGCAATAAATATACCAAGCCGCCAGAGAGTGTGCCTGTAGGGAAGATGAGTGATCAAATTAAATCCCTATGCACAGAACCATAAGCTTCAAAACTTTTCACAACGAGTAACAGCTGAAAGAACGAGGCATGTTTTCCCACTTCTTTCCAGGAGTCAGCTTCCCCCAAAACACCGGTCTTGACTTACTGGTTAGTTGGCGGAGCGGTCAGCGGGATGGCCACCTCTTCCTCCTCGTATTCTGGTCCATCCAGAGAGTCACCTTCGTCCACTGTTCCCAGGCCCGCGCCCAAAGGGGGCAGCTGAGGAGGCGGCGGCAAAGGAGGGAATCCGCCGCCTGCCCCGAAGGTCTCAGCAGGCAACGAAGTGGTCCCCTTGGTGAAAGCCATCTCCCCGCCAGGTCCGGCGGCGGCAGCACCAGCCACGCCAGCAGCAGCACCTCCCCCTGACAGTCCGGCTCCCCCCAGTGCCCCCACCACAGACCCGGGTCCCAGGAACCCTGACCCCAAAGCGGCTCCGCCACCCAGAGTCCCGGCCACTCCAGCCTCCGCCAGCCCAGGAAAGGGGGCGGCTGCCACAGACAGGGCGGCGGGTATCTTCACCCGACACACTGCCGGATAGGCACTGGAGCCCGCGGCCCCGCCGCCTCCTGCTGCCCCGGCGGTGACCGGGCCGCCCTCCTCACTGCCGGCCTCGGCCGCCATCATGTTGAAGCCCGCTCTACTCTGCCCTACCCTGCCCGCCCGGGAGCCCCGGGGGCCACCAGGCCCGGGCTCCGAGCCGCCCCACCCAGGCGCGTCCCCTCTTCAGCTCCCCAGGCGGAGGAAACAACAACAAAAGGAGAGAGCCCGCCGCCGCGCCCCCTCTTCGGGCCACAGCCCAGGCTCGGGAGCTACCCGGGTTACGGGAAGAGAAGTGGGCAAAAAAACCAACGCCTGCACAAACGCCGCCCAAATCTTCACCTTACACACCCACACTCACGCACACACACATGCACAGAAGCGAAAAACTTCCTGGCTGCACTCAAGAGGAAGGGAAGCACAGGGGAAGCGGCTGGGGCGGCTGCTGCTCCTTCAGCCACCGCCACGGCCACCGCCGCCACCGCTTCTTCACCACCCCAGTTCCGGCCACCCCCACCGCAGCCACCGCCGGTGCCGCTGCTGGGGCTGGGGCCACTGCAGCCGCTTCATCCTCCACGGGGTTGAGACGCGAGGGGTGGGGAGAAAAGAGGAAGGGGGGCGGGGTAGTGGGAAAACGGACTGAACTGCTCGCAACCTGGAGCGCTCAGTGAAATCGACGAGAGAGAAAGGAAGGCGGGGCACGGGAGGAGGAGCAGAGGGAAGGAAGGGCGGGGGAGGAGGAGGGAGAGGGCAGCTTCTGCGCAGGCGCCTTCCCGGCGCGGGGGTTGGGGGGCTGGGCCTGGAGAAGGAAAAGGAAGAGTCGGGAGGGAAGGAAGCGGCGGGGACGCGCGGTGCGCGGCCGCGCTCGCTGTCCCGCTCCGGGTGGAGCGCGTGGCGGCGCGGCCGCATCTCTCGTGCGCCGGCCTCCCTGGGCTTTGTTTGAAGGGCCGGTGAGGCGGAGGAGGGGAGGAGTGGGTCCAGTGCGCGCGGCCGCTCAGCGCGGTGAAAACAGGAGAGACGGGAGAGACAAGCAGGGGTTGACGAGGGAGGACCGGGGAGAGGGAAAGGAAGATGCCGCGAAGCCAGTTCCTTGCTTCCTGACCGGTAGAACAAACACCCGTGGCCGGCGGCGCAGAAACCAGACATTCAAGGCCCTCGGAGGTGGGGGGTTGGAGGGGGCGGCCCGCTTGGAAGGTCGAGACCGTACTGTTACTGTTTCCGTTTTCTTTTCATAGTATAAATTACTATATGACTCTTACAAGCTAAAAAATAAAATGAAATTTTAAAAACTGGGTTCTGAAACTCAAAGCGAGATGGATAAGGGGGGGGGCCATATGGGGAGGGCTAAGAATTTTAGTAGAAATAGTGGTTGTTTGAAGTCAGATTTCTACCACCGTACACGTTTTGTTTTCTTCTCCCACTCTCTCCCTCTATTCCCTTTCTCTTTTTCTTTCTCTTTCACACACACTACCTTGCCATTGTAAGTCTGTTGGGTAACTAATAAGGTGTGGAGAGGAGAGGTGCCCCAGACATCACTAATCAACGCCCTTTTGTCCTCGTTTGTGTGCAAAACACGGCAGGGCATACTCCACGATGTACATGTGAATGCACAGAGCACTTTCAACTGGCAGATGTCAAGGTCCCAAAGTGTCAGTTACAATTATGTATGGTTTCAAAAATTATCAATAAACTGAAATTTCACTCTTAATATATAGCCGAACAGAATGGTTTTGTTTTGTCTTTTCTACTGGAATATGTATAAACATAGGTGGAGGAATCGTTCCCATTTTTTGAAATTCCAGTATCTGATTTGCCCTTTTGGATTAATATATTATTCTTATATTTTGCATTCTCCCAGGAGGAATCCCACATTAAATACCATTAAATATTGATCTTTGAGATCAGTATTTTCTCTGCTAAGGATAGGCAAACCAACAAGAAGCACATTAAGGATGGGAAGGGTCTGAAATAGAGGCCAAGGGAAAAAGGAAAAGACCAGTAAACGAGGTGGCAAGGTGCACACAAGACATTTTCCTTTAGAAATGTCTATTTCCATAACCCTATTTGCCAAATCAGTGACAATGTGATTACCAGTAATCCTAAGGACTCCTTCATTCTGCTCACCTCTTATGCAGTGTACTACCTGGGAGAGTGAAGATGGACTGACTAATCGCAAGAGTGGTCTCAGACCAGCAATATCCTAGGAACTTGTTAGAAATGCAAATTCTTGGACCCCTCCAGCCCTAGACCTTCTGAATCAGAAAATGCAGTAATCTGTGTTTTAACGCGCCCTCCAAGATTTGCACATTTAAGTTTAAGAACCACTATATTATAGTACGCTAAACAAGAAAATGGTATGCAACACCATCATCAGCCTTTGAAAGTAGGACATTGGACTGGTAGGTAATCACCAGCTCTGGGTTATCACTGATATTTTCTAAGTGCTCACACACCATAGGTATTCTTCCTGAGATTCCAGGTAAGATTCACTACTCTAATTTGTGGAATTATGTCCTTCCCCTTTTTTGAAAATTCTTTAGCATCTAAAGGCCAATATTTAATGTAGTCCAACATCAATTACATACTGATTTATATTGTTTTCTAGTTACTACAAAGGTATACTGCAGATACAACCTGTAGTCTATCCTACTGCCTAGCCCAATACTATGCATCCTTGCCAACTGCTTTGAACAGGTCTCCATTCTTTTAACAAATCCTGGATTAGATCAGCTCACATCTTTAGACATCAATTGCTCAACCAGTGGGATCTACTATGTCTATTTGTGTATCAACCTAATACCAATACCTTACATTATATTCAGTCTTAGAGTAGTGTTGTCATTTTCATCTAAAGAGATTACCAAATATTTTTGATGAGATATTTTCAAATTTTTTTATATACTCCATTTATTGGATGGATCTAGGCCTTGATCTTTACTATTCTTTGTGTATTTCCTTAATCTCAAATCAGTCTTCTATCTTCACTGACTTTAAATTTTTTCCAAAAGGGCTAAATGTTTTACCTCCTTTATTTTTGTCTATTGCCTTTTTTCTTTCTCTATTCACCTTGACCTGCCCATCTCTCATTTACAGTCTCTATAGTCTCAAGTTTTTGTTTTTGTTTTTCTGCTAATTTCTCTCTCAGTTTCTTCTGTGTTTCCCTTTCCTTTTCTTCCAAGCCCCTGAATTTCCTGACATAGATACACTCCTTGAAGTTTCATGAGTCAAAAACTGAAGAAAATTTTAAAAGAACAAATACCTATGAAATATTTATTTGGAGAGGGGCATTACAGGGTTTCTGCAGGGACTGGTGTTAGATGTGGTGTTATGTAACATTAGTTAACAAAGGGAAGTAAACAGTCTGTTAATTAAATTCACAGATAATATTAAACAGGGAGGCACTGAAAAACAGTATACAAAAGAAAAGAGGAAAATTCAAAATAGCTTTTACTTTTAGTAAAACAATTTTTGATATCTGTGATTTAAGAAAAGTTATTCCAGATATGGAATTAAACATAGTATTTAATGAAGAATAAACAATCAGAAATGCTGGGCAAAGACACAGGTAAAAGAACCTGAACACAATTTTTTAAAAAATGAATTTGGCTCATTCTGATTTTATTGGCCACTCAAATATGAATGTAATACATTCCAAAACATTTTGCAGTTTTGATAACTCAATATGTGAAAAGGTAACTCTGACTCAGTAATACAATTTTAGAGAAACTCAAGGAATTTAGATCAAATATCTGAGTAGTTTCTGAAGGGAAAACTAAGCAAGAAGTCATGATGAGTATTATTGTGTTTCATGCCCTAGTGCATACTCAGCTAAACAAATAGGCTTCCAAGTTTCTCTAAAGAGTGTCAAAAGGTTTCATTGACCTCAGAATTTTGAAAAGAAGCCTTTACTCCTAACCCCTAATATCCTTACTGCATTTGTTGACCTCATCTTAAAATTTTCAAGAGCACAAATTTCCTTATTAGGGAGATGTTTTGAGCAAATAACATTGAGGAGATATAGGTTAGTGGAAATTATTTTGATGAAAAAGTAAATAGCTCTGCAGAGGTTACAGTATGTGGTATAATAACTAAGCTTGATGAAAATTATAAACACCATGGAGAAATTATAGTACAATCTCTGAGGCAGTAAAATAAACTTCAAAGAAAATTATTGGGAGCCCTCTTAAAACATTTAAACTTACATATGGTTAAAGGAGCTTAGATCAATTAGATCTAAATATCCCTTCTCTTGAAAGAAGAGTAGAAAAATATCTGTATTTTTTATTATTTAGGTTATTTTTATCCTTTGGTCTTTATTTTGCTGATTTTTCATTATTCTATATCAGAAATTTTTCCCCTTCATCAATTCTAGTCTGTTTTTCTTTGCCTACTAGTTTCCTCTAACCAGGAATAGTTCTATTTTTCCTTTCTGCACCAGGTTCCTTTACATGATAGTGCTCCATGCTAGAAGTAAGAGAGAAAAGGAAGTGGAATGGTTTCAGGGCAAGGGAAATGGGGGACTCAAGGTGGTATAAGCCTCCAGTTCACATTCTCTTCATCATTACACTCCCATTCTTTGCCTCTGTCTGTAACAATTTAAATACCACCTGAAACACCGTCATGGAATCCAACTAACCTTTGGCCTCTTCACCTTAGGAATCTTGCAAAGTCTCTGAATTCAGGTTGCATTCTTGGGTCTACCTGAGAATCTCCCAGTAACCCATTCATCTCTGAATTTAGTTAGTACATCAAATACACAAACCTTTTTAATAGGCTTTAAAGTAACTATACAATGAAAGGGTTAAATAGAGCCTTGAGATAATTACAGATAAAATAAGGTGAGTTTTATGTACATCAAAAGAAATTGTGAGTAATGTAACTTTACCTAACTAAAACTACCTTTCTAAGATATTTCTAACTATAATTATTTCTTAATTCACATTTTTGAAGAACTCAATTTCACTTGTTATCTTAACACAACTTTTTAATATTTTAACTTTCTCTTCATTCTTTAATTGTGAAAATAACAATGAAATATAACATGTAGTACAGCAGTAACTTCCAGATTTCTGGATTTTACAGACTACTAAACCTTCCACAAAATTGAGAGACTACTGAATTATGAATTTTGTGAAGTGAGGAGTATTTTGTTATTATTAACTATCATTTCCTACAACTCTATTTCATAAAAGGAAAAGACATTTCTAGCAGAAATAGTGAAAAGTGGGGTCGGGGAATAGGGGACAGGGAGAGAGAAAGGAAGGGAGAGAGGGAAAAAGCAAAAAGAAAGGGGGAGGAAATAATTTCAGCAAAAAAGCAAAAGTCTTTTGAATTACATAAATTTAGCTTCATGAAATGTGCATGGTATATTATATCCTTCTTTTTCATTTTTCCATGGATTTTTAAAAATTGGCATTGGTTTGCAGACCAGGTATCCTAGTTTGGGTTTTCCCAGAAGCAGACTCTGAAACTAAGACTTGAGTGTTAAGTTGTTTATTTGGGAGGTGATCCTAGGAAATTTCAGAAGGAGAGTAGGGAAGGGAAGGAAGTTAATACAAGATGTGTTAAGGATCTGGTCACTGCTAAGAGCAGCTGGGGCTCGATCCTACCGGGGAGCTCTGGGAGATAGCACAGAACTCCTCTGAGAGCTGACACACCTGAAGGACACTGAAACTGGTTTTTATTCTTGAGCTCCTGTTTGTCATTGGTTGAGGGCTGCTTCTGAAAGCATCTCCTTTCCAACACCTCCAGACTGCCCTGTGTGCAGCCTGAGCATCTCCCCTGGCTAGAGAAAGCCCACAGGTAGAAAGGAACTGGTGTTTGCAGTGAGAGACCACTGCCTGCATAGAACAGATGAATGCCAAAGGGTAGGGGCTTCGCACTACTTACACCAGGGTTTGAGAACCCCTGTGATGAAGAATTTATTTCTGTTAAATATAGGCATGTTGTTTGTTATACTGGAGTCATTTTGTATTTCAGTTATCCTATTCTATGACCTAACTAAGGCTATTTAGCACAAATGGCTAAGAAGCTTATTCAGTGTTAGTCATGGTGTGGCTGGGATGAGAACCCATTTCCCAGACATGAATATTATCACTGGAGCAATGCTGACCAGAGGGAGTGACTTTCTAGGACTATTTATTGCTTGATTCAAATATATTTTGTCTTTTTTTTAACATGTATTTTCAGCTAAATAATAGGATAGAAGCAAAAGTGGTTATGCATTGGACATAAAATAGCTCATTGACGACCAAATGGGAAAAATTCAAGAAAAACTATCATGAGTATTACAGTGGCATTTGTGAAGAAATAATCTGATAATATGTTTTGTTTTGTTAAAAGTTGTACAAAATTCATGCCTTATATTTGTATTGATAGAAACTTTTAAAGTTGTCAAAGTGTTCTCTTGTGCACTGTCTCTTTCACAACTCTGAAAAAGTATGACAATATTATTATCTTCAACAGACAGATCTGTAAGCTTTTGAGTTCCAAAGGTGTGGTCAATTCACCTTAAGTGATGAAGGTTTATTATAAGGATTTCTGGGGAAGTAAGGTAGGAGAAACAAACTGTCCCCCAACGAAACATCTAGTCTCATAGGGAACTGTAGGATCACTAACAGCCATGCTTGTGGTCATGTCTGAAGAATGGGGACCATGTTATTATCTCCTTTCGCGGTGCCACCATTCCCATGGCTCAGGAGCCCTGTTACTCCTTCGTTCTATTTCTCTGCTCAACACAGCCACTGATTCTGATTCTGCCCCCAGTATCAACCACCCCCAACCACCTCTCTCTCCACACCTCTCTATCTCAGGATTCCTGCTTACTCATGGCTTCCATTACATCTTTCCTTCCACTTACAAATATTTATTAAGTTCCAAGGAAACAACGCTGAGCCAAAATAGGCATGGTCCTTGCTCTCATGGATCATACAATTTAGAGTGAGGCAAACATTTAATCATCTAATAAATAAATGCAGCATTTAACACTAAGATAAATGATATTAGGGAAAGAAAAGCTAAACTGACTTGAAATCTTTATGGTTTTTATAGTCACTTGACAGATTCTTTGTTGAGTGTTCACAGAGCGTTACAGTATGATAACATAGATAGTAAATCAGCTCCAAACCTGAGTTGCTTGGACAGAGGGATTGTATGTAAATCCCTCCTCTGCCACTGCTAGCTCTATAACTCTGGTCAAGTTGCTTAACCTCTCTGAGTCTCAGTTTTCTCATCTGTTACCTGTGTGGATAGCAATACCTATTGTGAGGTTGGGTTCCCCCAGAATCAGACCCCAAGACTAGAATTGGTTTATAAATTATTTGAGAGATCATCACAAGAAACTCCACTGCAGAGGGAAGTGAGACAGGGAAGGGAAGGAAGCCAATAAAGGGTATGTCATCAAATAGGTAATCAGTGTGGGCAAGGGGTGCGAGCCCAATCCGATGGGGAACTAGGGGAAATCTTGTTAAACACACCTCAGAGTTATACTACATGAGGAGTGAGGAAGCTGAGGTACTTATCCCCCAACTCCCTTCCACCTTTGATGAAGGCTGCTCCTAGATTCTTTAACTCGTTGTACTTCTGAGATGTCCCATGCTCACAGGTGAGAGAAAGCAAAGCTGGGAGTTACCAGGGAGATTCCATGGCCATGCACTAGAATGGTGAGTGACAAGGGAATGTGGGTGAGGCGATGAGAGCTTCTACACCCTACCTTCAGGAGGTTTTTATGAGGATTTGAGATAAGAAGATAATGGAACAAAGTAGGAACTCAATAAACTGTATCTATTACAATGAATAAAATTCTTGTTGAGAGTATGAGATATGCACTTATGAAGTGGTAACATAATAACACACTACAATGTAAAATTCAATATGTGATTGTTAACATGAGTTAACATGTTATATTACCTCAATGGCAGTTCAGAAGAGTCTGATAGATTGTGTCCTAGAGAAAAAGGGCAAAGCTTTTCCTTGAGTTTCTAACTCCTTTAATAGTGAAAGAAAAGGGACTGGATCTCTCAGGCAAGGAGATAAGAAAAGGTAAGAAGACAAGATGAACATTTTTCTGTGGTAGAGAAGGAAGAAGCAGCCTTACTAGAGCAGGGAATTCATAATCACAAAGGAAGATGAAGTTGTAAGTTAGGGCAAAGTCAAGGAAGTTTTTAAAAGTTAATCAGAGGCATTTGGATTTTATCTTGAGGCAAATAGGCACCTTCTGAAGATTGCTGAATAAGGAAAACCATCATGAAAACAAAAATTGAAGGATGAACATTGAGTCTTAAATCTTGAAAAAGACATTGGAATTTATATAGAATAAGTCCTACCCAATACAAAAGGCCTTTCTAGAAAGTCTGTGACTTGTTGAAAATATGAACATTTGCAGTGATTCCATGTTCATAAGATATGGCATTAGCTATAAGTGTTAAAAAGTCGTTCCCTTTATTGAACAGAAATGTGCTCCTGTTGACTTCCTCACATTAGTCCTGATTCATGTTTCTAAATTTATATTAAACATAGAGCCCTTATAATACTTGAAGATAACTAATAAGTCCTTCAAGACACCTTTTTAAGTTCTAAATGTCGGGAGTACCCTTGGCTTTTTCACTGTCTACTACTCTTCCTAAATAATTTGATCTAGATCCATGACTTTAAATACCATATATATGCAAATAACTCCCAAATTAATATCTCCAACCCCAGCACCTCCTCTTAGCTCAAACTGTCCCTTGGCAGCTCCATTTGAATATCTCATGTTCAAACAAGAACTCTTGAATTTCCTATGCATAAAAGCTCCTCCCCCAGTATCCTCATGTAGCAAATCGTATCTCCGCTCCCTTACTGGCCAAAAACCTAAATAACATCATTGATTCCTCTCTTTTTCTCACATCCCACATTTAATTCATCTGCGTGTCCTGTCAGCTCTGCCTTCAAAAGATACCCTGTATTTAACTACATTTCAATCTTAATTGCTAACACCCCAGTCTAAGCTATCATCATCTCTTACCTAGACTTTTATAATAGAATCTTCTAGCAATCTTCCTGTTTCCACTTTTACTCCTCTTGCCTATTCTACACACATTAGCCAGAATGACCTTTTTAAAATGTAAATCAAGTCACCTCACATCCCTTTTTAAGATCCTCCTATCACACGTAATAGAATGCAAACTTCTTCCTCCTTACAGGAGGATCTGTAAGGTCCTCCATGACATGACCTCTTCCTCTCTCATAACCCTAAGACCTACCACACACCTCTACCCCTCTACTGTAGTCTTCTCACACTGAATGTCTTGCTGTTTACTGAATATACCAAAAAGTCTACTATCTCAGAGTCCTTAGACTTACTATACGCTCTGCATGAAATGCTCTTCAACAGAGCTTTGCCTGTCTTACTTCCTCCCTTCCCTGAAGTCTGCTCAAATGTCATATCCTCATAAAGTCCTGCACTGACTACTTTAACCACAACAAACCTCCACTTACACTGTTTGACTTTCCTTCTTAGTGCTTTTCAGTGCCTGAAGTTATGGCATATTTTCATTTGTTTACTTGTTTCTTGTCTACCTCCACAAATAGATCATAGGCTTCATGAGTGCAGGAATTCTGCCTGTATTTACTGCTATGTTCTGCTTGCCTAGGGCAGTGCCTGCCACCTAGTAAGTTCTCAACAAATCTCTGTGGAAAGAGAGAAGAATAGGAAAAAAAAGGAAGAAGGAAGGAAGAATGGAAGGAATGAATAGAATTCTTGGCAATTCACACCCATTGTTGAAAAACATTGAGTTTAGAGTCATTACTATTGAAATATTTTCCCTCTGAGTGCTCACCAAGTGAAGTCTCTCCAGTGCTGTGTTTATGCAACTCATAGAATTTAATCTGGTGCATTCTTTTAATTTAGGTTTAATATTTCAAGCTTTCAAGATTTTTTTTAAAAATCCACATTATGTAATAAAATATGTTGACTGTTTCTTCCACATTTTTGGTATCTGTGCTGACTAATTTTATGTGTCAACTTGGCTAGGCTATGATACTTAGTTATTTAATTACTTAGTTATTTAAATACTGTCTAGGTGTTGCTGTGAAGGAATTCTGAAGATGTGGTTAACAGCTGACTATAAATAAAGAAGAGTACTCTAAATGTGAGTAGGCCTCATCCAATCAGCTTAAGGCTTTAAGAGCAAAAGCAGATTTCTTGATGAAGAAATTCTGCCTCAAGATTGTACTGTCAGCCCCTATCAAGTTTCCAGCTTGCTGACCTGCCCTATAGATTTTTAGCTTGCCTTCTCCACAATTATGTAAGGAAATTCCTAAAAATAAAATCTCAATCCCTCTCTCTGAGATATATATATATATACACACACACATATATACACACATATATACATCATATATATCATATCACATCATATATCTTATATAGATAGAGATAAATACAGATTTATAGAGAGATCTCTTTGGAGAGATATAGATAGATATCTAGGTCTATTTATCTATCTTTCTATCTATCTATTTATCTATCTATATAACTATCATCTTTCTATTTCATATTAGTTCTGTTTCTCTGGAGAACTCTGGCAGGAACAGTGTCCAAATATGTGAAAAGCAAATCATGTATATCATCACTCAAATCCAAATCAATAATACAGTGAAAGACTACAAAGCAGAAACCTCTCTGTGTGGACATGAATCCATTTTTAAATACTATTTAGGAGTATTTTTTCAACAAGCAATAAATCCTCTTAACCTACCTTTATCTTATTTCTATGTATATTACAAGTGATTTTGAAAAATACCTTTTAATTTCAAAAAGAATGTCTATAGCATTTTTCCATCTATCAATTTAATAACTTTATCAAAAAAAACCCAAAATAAAACAAAGGAGAGCTTCATATATTTTGTTATGAATTTCTTCTTGGTGAACATAACTAATCATTGTTTTCATTCTAAACTCAAGACAATTGGTTAATGATGTTTTCTAAAGTTTTGTTAGGCACTGATATATTTATTACACATTTCTGGAAAGTTTTTTTTTTAATAGAGGAAAGAGCTAATATTTTAAAATTCTACTCTGTATTACATCTCATCTCATTTAATCCTGTCAGTGAACTTATGGAAATAATACTATTCCCATTAAGTAAATAAGAAAACCAAAGCTCCCAAGTTTAAACTAATTGCCAAGTCACCCTACACTACAGTACTCTTCTAATCAGAACGTATATCCAACATCTATCTTCTGGTTTCTCTTGTAATCATTACAACAACTCATTCAGCTTATCAGGGAATCCATTATCACACCTGTAAATTCTTTCAGTAGACCAAGATGTAATTTTTATGAAGCTATTTGTTGGAGCCCATTCAAAGCAACCATGCTCCCATTTAGTATTCTCTAACTTGTCTTGGATTATAGATCCTTATTAGGATGATCTCCGAATCAAGCAATACTCCAGGGGAAGAATTAAAGAAAGTTTGTAACTGACTGGGTGTGAGAAGCAAAGAAGACAAAGGCTTTTCTTTTCCTTTTTTTTTAATGACTCCAATATATTAAGCCTAAGAGAATAGGACTGGTAGATTATATTCCTCCTGAGTTGCTCCCTGCTTATCTGTAAGAGGGATTATGTGTCCCTACTCATTGCCCTAGGACTTGCAGTGCCCCCTGCTCAGTGAAGTATAGTTTCCTGACCCACCGGCAGGTTTGGTCATGTGATTTGCTTTGGCCAATGATGTGTAAACAGAAGCGACACATACCACTGGATATTTCTGCCAACAATCTTGCTCTTTCTCATTGCCAATAAGCAGAGTGTTCTACCCAGAGACTGTTCCTCCAGTCGAGGTCCCAGAATATGAATAAGAAAATATACATGGAGTAAAACTACAGGCAAACTTGTTGGCCAACATGTAATGTGAGCAAGAAATAAGCCATTGTTATTTTAAGTAACAGATTACTAGGATCATTTGTTCTTGAAGCAAAGTTGACTGATAAAGGTGATGGGCTTATAATGAAGAGAATCAAATATAGTGAAAAGTAATGGTGATTTAGGATTATGTTAATGGATTGAGAATGCTGCAACTTTATATAGCCTAAAATCTGAATTATAAATGAGCTTTTGTTACCATATAGAATAACAAAAAATATCTTCCATAAGATTATGAAGATTATTGAAGAATGAAAAGGCTTTAAAATCTGATTTATCTACATAACTGTCTACAGAGCCATTGGTAGGTCAAGATGCATTAATTTTCTACAGATTTTGAGCAATCGTAATAGATACCATAGATAATTAATTTTTGTTTGGAATCTAGATTGTTTTGTTCTTTTAGACCTTGGTTTTCAAACTGATTTTATGTTTTCAATTTTGCCATATCTCCATTCACTTTGTTTATTAATAAGTCCTAAAGCTATTGAGGGTTTCTGAATTTGTACTTTGATATTTGGTATAAATATTTTTTATGTCTTACCTAATAAAAAGGATATCCATTAAATTTCTATACTTTTTGGAATGCTTGAACAAACCAGAAAATCTGGTCAAGAATTTTTTTGCTGAAAAATCAAAACAAACATAGTAGGTTGAAAAGTACAGTGCCATGTTATTTTCCTAGTAGTTAAAAATTTATGACTTATTCACATAGTCTGATTTGTTTAAAATTGTGCTTTCTTCAAGTAAAATAAACAGAATTTTAAGACTTGGCATTAACCAAACCATGAGATGATTTTGGCCTGAAGTTTCTTAAATGCATTATATATTGATGAGCTTATTTCCTGAGCTTTCTGACTGAAGTCATGGACAATATGCTGCTTATATAATCTTTGTTCTTAGATGATGTAAATATATTTAGATTTATAAAATGTTCTACTAAACCAATCATTATAACATCACAGGAATAAATTTAACTAGTTAAATAATTATTGGAAGATTATATGGTTATACTTGTTTTCTTTTCTATATTTTGTAGCTATAAAAGTTTCATATTATATTATTCATCTGATATGAAGAAGAGTTCTGAGATTTATTAAAGGAATTACTTTTCTGTAATTCATTTTGATCTGAAACAATTTGTTCTTCCTTATAGTAATTATTTTTAAATTGATTTGAAATTTTTCTTTTTTGGTTAAGTTGATAAAATATTAACATTTTCTTTCATTTTATACAGACTAGGTAAATATATTTTCTTTAATTAAGACTTCCATTGTTCCATGTTATAACATTAGTACTTATCTAAAACTTTTATGTTAGTCTCATATTCTATCATAGCACATATTTTATAACTTATATTTTTGGTTAATTTTTTGATACAGTAGCATTTATTTTTACCTCTGTAATTAAAATATTAGGAGAAGATAAGATCAGGAAATATTATGACAAAATTTAAGGATTCTGCAGGGAATGGACACAGTGATTATGGCAGATCCTGTTAGTTATTTATCCACAAACCTCTTCCCACCTCCTTTCCTGCTAATTGAATCATGAATTCTTCAGGAGAGCAATGAGCCCTCTTGCGCAACGAATCCTAACTGCTCCAAGCAGTCTTTAACAACCCTGTTCCCATTTGACAGAAACTTAATTCCCACACACCCTTACAACTAAACACAGCCACGTGATCCATATGGGTTTCTTTATGGCTTCTAGATTTTTGTCATTGTTAAAAAAACCTCCTTCATTATAAGACTATTTTTAGAAATTCTCCCAAATTATCTTCCGGTGCTTTTATGGTTTCAGTTTCTGTGTTGTTCAAATCTTTAATTCATCTGGAATTTGTTTTGGAATAAGGAGTGAAGTAGTCATCCACGTTTTTTTTCTCTCTCTCTCTCTAAATATAACTTCCTCCTTTTTCTGCACTTATTACTGTCTGCTTTTTCTCCCATTACACACCTACACTGCTTTAAAAACATCTTTGACTCTCAGAGTGAGGTATTATTAAAAAGAGGAAGTACCAATAAGCCTCTCATATTATAATTATCTTTGGCATTCGGGAAAACTTTTATTATATTTAAAAGTTTGGATAATGGGAGATCAAAATCGACCTTCTCAAAATGCCTCTTCCTTCTTCCACCTCATACAAACATCCACTTTAGAGTGAAAATACCAAGGAGGAAAAGAGAAACTTCCATAAATATATGTGAAATATATTGATTTATCCAAAATTTTGTTGAAAATTTTTGTGTGTGTCAAAAAGATTTCTGGCACTGCACTTTTTGAAAATTAAACAGGGGCTTTTTGTAGTTAAACACTGTATTTTTTAACAAAAGAAGGAATCACTCACTGCTTTCTGTAGTGGAGATATGCTTCATGCATCCCCTTTTCCTCTGAGTGGATCACGATTCTCTTTACAGATGGAATACAACCATTTACAGTTTTGTGTTGTTTTGTTTTGTTTTTTGTGGTACGCGGGCCTCTCACTGTTGTGGCCTCTCCCGTTGCGGGGTACAGGCTCCGGATGCGCAGGCCCAGCGGCCATGGCTCACAGGCCCAGCCACTCCGTGGCATGTGGGATCTTCCCGGACCAGGGCACGAACCCGTGTCCCCTGCATCGGCAGGCGGACTCTCAACCACTGCGCCACCAGGGAAGCCCCCCATTTACAGTTTTGATCTAAGTTAGGCACATAGATTATAGGAAGAGATCCTTTAAAATGTTATGCATCTTTATAAATATATTTGAGAAAACATAATTTTTTATAAAATTGGCAAAACGTGAATACTTGTTGAAGCTGGGTGATGATGGTACTTGGAGGTTTATCATCCTATTCATTCTACTTTGATGTACAACTGAAAAGTTCCATAGAAATAGAATAAAAAACAGTAACATTTTAAACTTCGATTAGTCATTTATAACTCACTTTGTATAAAGATCCTTAGAACAATGGGGGAGGCGGTTCCAGCAAGAGCTGAGAAGGGCTCACCTCAGAGAGATGCACTCATATCAACCAACAACTGAAATAAAAAATTATCATTTCCCAAGCGTTTGGAAATAACACTTGCCCAGCCCAGAAGAAGGAAAAGCCTGAAAGGAGGACAGTACAAAATGGATCTGAAGACATCTACCAAACGTTCTTGAAAACACAAGGTCTTTTCATTACACTGAGGTTACATTACAACACTCCATTAGTATGACTGACTAGATGCTATGAGTCAATATCACACCCCAACTTTTAGGACATTATGTCATAGTTTTGTAGCTATTTATTATTTCTTTTAGGTCTTTCTCTTCACTATACATTTGACTCGTTAAGGTAAATTGAGAATCTAAAATAAAATCAGCATGGCATTTAGATTAGTTAAGAACCAAAATAAATAAAGCAATTAACACACACACACACACATATATATATATATATATATATCTCCTCTAAGTTCCATTTCAATTCTAAGATTCAAATACTCTTTGATTTGAAATGAGCTAAGACAAATAGCATGATGTACATTAAAGCCACGCTTGTAGTGAATTCTCACTTAAATTTTTCTAATCATATAGCTTCATTTTTACCAGGATTCACTTCTGCAAAAATGTTAATTGAAAGAACAAGAGGCAAGGGTTATTGAATGTGGTATGGTTTGTTGCTAAGCCAAATCCCTCCTGTGTGTGATTCAAACCAAAAGCTAAATAATGTTTATTTTCATCTCTATCTAAGAAAACAACAAAAAAAAGGAGACAGTGGGGTAGAAGGGACCAAGTAAAATCAAAAATTAAACATCAAAATTGTTTTCAAGTATGTCACAAAGATGTAAATGAGAGGAACTGGAATAAGATTTTATATAATAAAGAAATGGCATCATAATGAAGGAATAGACAGGAGAGAAAACAATACGGAGGGGAGCAGAGTTGTGTTTTGTTATTGTTGCTTGTTTCATTTTATTAGGCAGAGAAAGTAGTTTGGGGGAAAGCAAGATGTGTAAAGAAGGTTATAATGAACCTTTGAAGGGTGATCAGAATATGCATAATTTGCTTTTAGAGTTACATCTACATTTATTTTGGATGTGTTTCCAAGTTGATATGGGTCTGAAGTTGAAATAAGGTAGTCCCAGTTTTATTCAAGTTTCAGTTCTATAAAATGAGCTTCACTCACATTAGCCTAAAGCACGTGTGTTAACACTGCTTTTTAAGGCCACCATTATAAAGATGTTATGTTAATTTCATTATCAATGACTCAAATATTAGTTAATATAAAATCAAAAGACTGGAAGGAGACTATATATGGAAAGCCCTCTTTGCTCACTCATTTTCCCACTAAACTCAGGATTCAGTATAATAAAAAGATCACAGGCATTGTTTTCAGATTCACCATATACAAGTAGGGTGATTTTAAGCAAATCAAACTTAACAAACTTCTATTTCTATATATATAACTAAAATTACTATATTTTTTAGTTTTAGAAGTTCCACTTGGTATTTTTTCAAAATTGCCTGATACGGTTTGAGAATGTCATTTTTTCTACTTAAAAAAATCATGAATTATTTGAAACATACTTAAGTTGTAGTCAATATCTAATAATTCTACTTTCTAAAGTTGTTGGGATATAAGCATGCTATTTCTTGTGTGTGTTGACTAACACATGATGGATTATTTCCTCATGTGTTTTGAAATTTTGGATTATGAGTGCATCGTAATGAGAACTTTATTTGTGGTAATCCTACATGGTGTGTCCTTCTACCATGGACACACCCTGCCTGGCCCAATCCTTGTCCCCCCCATATCTATGCTTATGCTCCTAGAATAGTTTGTATTTTTACATGTAGGCAAGATGAAGTAACAGGGACTATATTTATCCTCCTGCCTGAAACAACTAAAATTCTGGACAAAATATATGGAGCAACAGTTTTTAAAGACAACAGACATTAAGAACAAAGACAATGACCTCTGAGAGATAGGAAATGAATGAGGTGAGCTCCACAATTAAGAAGGCTTCCAGAGAAAGGTCACACAAGAGGAGCCTGGCAGTTTTTTGAGGTAAAGAGGTAGAACTGGGAATGTGAAAGGCCAAGGAGACTGGAATTTATACAGCATAGTATCGAGGAGAGAGCTGCATAGAGAGAGAGTTCTAGAGACCTGTAGAGTCTCCTCAACTCTAAGAAACCTAATTACAATAAAAGGCAGAGATTGACAGATTGGATAAAAAGCAAGACCTAACTATGCACTATCTACAAAAAGCCCACTTTAAATAACAAGACAGTTTTAAGGTAAAAGGACAGAAAAAAATATATACAATGCTAACACTAACCAAAGGAAAGAAGGTTGGAGTGGCTATGTTAATACCAGATAAAATAGATTCCAAGCAAAGAATATTACCAAGGATAGAGAAATTTTATAGACTGATTCTGTGTTTGCTTCTGCAAGTCCCCCTATGAGTATTATTAGCTTTGATATTAATGGACACACAGGGAGAGGAGAGTGGACCTTAGACAAATAAGAGGCAGGGAGTTGGCACTGAGGCTGGGAATTTCTTGGCTTAAAGTTTTCCAGGCCCTACAGAGAGTAAAAATTCTAATCTCAAATCTGAGTGCTGTTCTGAGGTAAATTCTGGGGAGGCTATTTTCTCAAGCAGAATGCAGGGAGATGACATGCTTTTCTGTCTCTTAGTGCTACTGGGTTAACTTTTTCTACATCACCCTTTCCCTGGATGGCCGTGAGTCCATCTTTTTGCAGAGGATCAGTTCTAACCCCCAACCCTGCCTGGCCCAATCCTTGTCCCCCCCATATCTATGTTATAGTGAGTGAGAACCATTCCTGTGTCCTCCCTCAGACAACCCCACCATCAGTTCACACTTTGAGCTATAGTTTTTAGTTTTCTCTTCACGTTTGACATCTAGGGATTTCCTCTACTTTGTTGCAAGCTCAGTTATGTGTTTAAAAGGAGGTTTCTTATATTTTATCAAGCATTTTTTGGTGTGTTCTTTTGGAGGTTTTTCAGATATAGATTGCCACATTGCTGGTAACAGAAGTCTGTCTTTATGTGACTTGGCGGTAATAGTGGATATCTTAGGATGAGTGTAAGATTTGAAGACTATTCATAAAATGCTTAGAACAATGTCTGGAGCATAGTTAGTGCTCAATATAGCTAGTTATTATGGGGTGAGTGACTAGGGTGTCAAAGTGATGGTGCTTTGGAGATGACAAAATTCTGGAAAGAATGCACTCTGGGGAATACAAAAATAGGTTGGACACAGAGGTCTTGTTATTTTTATAGACTTTCTATAGGAATTTTTCAAGACTTTTTCCCCACAAATTTCTTATTTTTGTATTAGTGATTGTAATTGTTTTCTTTACATGAAGTACCCCTCCATTTTTGTGAGGAAAAATTATATATAAATGATTTAATTATCTGACAATGACCACTGTCTAAAGGGACTATGTATTGGATAGGAGATTAATTCTGAAAGACAGAAATGTTCATTTGTATCTTCAACAAAATTAGTATTGAAGATTCTGAGACACAAAAGAAACAGTTCTTACCCTAAAGGAGATGGAGACCTGGTGGAAATATGAAACATATATACTTGCAAAAAAGCAACTAACAATATTACCAGAAAATATGAGCTTTAATACTATGGGTAGGTCAGAAGAGGGAAAGCACCTTGAGTTGAATCAGTCAGGAAAGATTTTGTAATGAATGAGAGAATGTTTAGGTAGAATTAGGTGGAGGGAAGAAGGAAGCCAGAAGAGAGGGAGGGAATGTAGGCATGGGCTTGTAAGCTGTAAAATGAAGTCAGAAGGCTAGCCTAACTAAAGGGGATGATTTGTAAAAAGGAGCAGTGAAAAGGAGGAAAAAGCACATTGAGGAAGGTCCTAAAAGTTAAGGACTTATTTTTTAAGCATTAAAAGCAAATGAAGATTGAGATGGGGTGACACAGTGAAGGAGACCCTATAGAGTAATTGTGGCTCTCTGATATTAAATGATACACTCTTTTACATATGTATCCTCCTACTTGCTAGAACATATGCTCCCTGAGGGCAGGGACTTTGGCTGTCTTCTTCACTGCTGTAGTCTTCGCATTTAGACAGGTGCCTAACAGAGGGGTCACTGAATGAATGAATGATTCATCTGGCAGCAGTATGCAGAGCAAACTAGATAAAAGGAGAATTTAGAGGCAAGGCAACTAGTCCGGAGGTTTTTGACATAAATCAGGAGCAGGGACAATGGGAATTAAAGGAAACATTGTAAAACCACTATACTGGGCCCTGAGGTCCTACTAGCAGGAGTTATGACTTACTCATTGTGCCAATTTTGATGCCTGGCATGGTGCCTAAAGACAGCAGGTCCTTGGTAAATGTTTATTTAATGAATGAGGGGAATGATATAACGTACTGACTCTATTTGTTATGGGGATAAGGTAGGGAAGGGCATGGAAGATAACTTTGAAGTTTCTATTATTAGTGACTGGGAGGATGGTGATGCCATGAATGGAAATAGCCAAATTAGGAAGGAACAGGAGTTTCAGGGAAGAAAATGTTGCATTTTATTTTAGAAATGTTGACTACAATTTAAGATATGTGTAAATGCTTGTAGTTATTAAACAAATTCAATGACAGTTTATGTTTCACAGATATGTTAGCTACAACAAAATTCGTCCTATTTTTTTGTGAATGATCTCTAGAATTATCCTTTTTGTAAGATATTAAAAAACACCCTTGTATGGGTTACTTCTCTTAAAACGAACTATTTTAGGGTAAAAAGTACAAATATTGGTAACCCAAATGGGTTTCTTTTCATTTTAAAATTGTATACTGTACTTTAAGACAATAATGTTCAATTTATATCATTTTATGTTTGCGTTGTTTTATCTATGTAGTTTTTAACTTTGAGCCATCACTGTTTCTCCTCCTCTTCCTCCTTCTTTAAATATGTCTCTCACATTCTTTTCTAATCTTCACATCATGACAGAGTGGCTTATTAAATTTGCTCCTTATATTGGAAATTCATATGTGATTAATGTGCGCCTACGTAAGCAGGATTCTAAAACGAACCTTAGGATCCACTCTCCCTGGTATACAGACCCTCCTCTCGAGTATGGGCAGGACCTATGAATATGACAAGATATTTACTCCCTTGATTAGGTTATATTATATACGACTCCACCTAAGCTGACTGAAGGGACAAATTCTCCTTCTGACCTTGAAGAATTGCCATATTGTGGAGACAACCATGTGGTAGGGAACGGTGGGCAGCCTCTAGAAGCTGAGAACAGGTCCCAGCTGACAGCCAGCAAAAAAGCAGGGAACTCGGTCCTGCAATGGCAAGAAAATGAATTCTGCCAATAACCAGTGAGCTTGGAAGAGGATTCCAGAGCTTTATATGTGATCAGAACTCCATCTGACACCCAGGTGAGAGCCTGATTTGAGGATGCAGTTAACTCATACCTTGACTTCTGACCCACGGAAACCATGACAAAAAGTTTGTGCCTTTTTTAAGCTACAAAATTTGTGACAATTCGTTATGCAATAATAGAAAACTAACACAGGACCTATAACCCTATTATAATCCACCAGCTTCTTTATCTTGCATATTAAATGTTAGTATCATTATCCTACTTTTGAAATTTGGGGGCACTGATTACCCCAGTTTATATATTTCTTTGTCCTTAATTATCCAAACCTTAGACTTTATGGCCTCTGGCATAGATTAGTAGTTGAATTGCCTCTGGATTACTATCATTTTAATTTTTTAGAACATCCTATTAGAAGATTAATTATCACCGACAACCATAACCTTCTCCTCAATATTTGTTAATCACATAATTTGATTGATAATACCTTTAGTCACATGTTTAAAGTATAAATTAATGTCCAGATATTAATTAGTTATAAACAATCATCTTTGGTACTACAAAGGAGTGAAAATGTTTGTGTGTATATGTGTAATATCTATAGATCAGTAGCATGCTTTTTGATTTCAAATGAATATTTAGTGCTTATATAGTTTTATCTGAAGTTTTAGCAATAGGCTTAACAATCTTTTAAACAATTTTCTAATAGTTATTGAGTATATTTTAATTTTTTATTATTTTTATTTTTTATTGAAGTATATAGTTGTACAATATTATATAAGTTACAGGTGTACAATATAGTGACTCACCATTTTTAAAGGTTATACTCCATTTATAGTTATTATAAAATATTGGCTATATTCCCTGTGTTGTACGACATATCCTTGTAGCTTATTTTATACCTAACAGTTTGTACCTCTTAATCCCCTACCGCTATATTTCCCCTCGCTGCTCTCCTCTCCCCACTGGTAACCACTAGTTTGTTCTCTATATCTGTGGGTCTGTTTCTTTTTTGTTATATTCACTAGTTTGTTTTATTTTTTAGATTCCACATGTAAGGGATATCATACAGTATTTGTCTTCCTCTGTCTGGCTTATTTCACTTAGCATAATGCCCTCCAAGTCCATCCATGTTACAAATGGCAAAGTTTCATTCTTTTTTAATGGCTGAGTAGTAGTCCATTGTATATATGTACCACATCTTCTTTATCCATTCATCTGTTGGACACTTAGATTGCTTCCATATTTTGGCAATTGTAAATAATGCTGCTATGAACCCTGGGGTATGTGTATCTTTTTAAATTAGTGGGGTTTTTTTGTTTTGTTTTGTTTTTTGGGGATATATACTCAGGAGTGGAATTGCATGGTTACACATAGTTCTAGTTTTAGTTTTTTGAGAAACCTCCATAATGTTTTTCCCGCAGTGGCTGCATCAATTTACATTCCCCCCACCAGTAGTGTATGAAGGTTCTTTTTTTCTCCACACCCTCACCAACATTTGTTCTTTGGGTTCTTTTTGATGATAGCCATTCTGACTGGTGTGAGAATGATATCTTATTGTGGTTTTGATTTGCATTTCCCAGCTTAACAAGATTTTAAGTTTAATTTTCAGTTAATCTACATTTTCAGGTACATAGAGACAGGTAAGTGAAGTGCTATTCTGTTGAGGTTTTTTTGCTGGTGAGACGGATGGTGCTTTAGTTTTGCTTTTTAATAAAATATTACTGACATATAACATATGCATAGAAGTATACAAATAACTGTACTGCTCAGTTGACTTTCACAGAATGAGCACTCCCAAGTAACCTGTGACAAGGTCAATAAATAGAATAATGATAGAATCTTAGAAACCCCTTTCCAGTTCCTACATCCTTTATCCCAGTGGTAACCACTAACTTGAATGCAACATCACAGATTCATTTTGCCTGTTTTACACTTGTATCAATAGAATCATAGAGTATATTCTCTTTAATATCTGTATTATTTTACTCAGCATTTTGTTTGTGATATTCATTTATGTTGTTGTAGTTGTAGTTCATTCATTTTTATTGCCATATATTATTCTATGGTATGAACATACAATTATGGATTCCACTGTAGATGGACATTTGGCTTGTTTCCAGTTTCTGGCTATTATAGATAGTGATGTTACATTTTACCCATGTCTTTTGTTGAACATGTATATACATTTCTGTTGAGTTTATGCCAAGATTTGGAATTCCTAGAACATATGGTATGCATATATTCAGCTTTAGTAGATGCTGCCAAACATTTCTAAAGTGGTTGCTCCAATTTACACTCTTAACAGCATGTATGTGTTCCAGTTGTTCTGCATCCTCACCAGCACTTGATATTGTCTCTTTGTAATTTTAACAATGTTGGTGACACAGAGTGTTGTCACTTTATGGTTTTAATTTGCATTACCCTGACAAATATTTAAGTTGTTTACCTTCTTCACATTTTATTGGCTATTTTTGGTGAAGTGCTTTATTAAGTCTTTTGCTCAGTTACCAATTGGATTATCATTTTCTTTTTTATTTGTATACGTTCTTTATGTATTCTAGATATGAGGTATTTGTTAAACATATAAACAGCAAATACATTTTTCCATGCTATAGCTTGCCTTTTTACTTTCTTAATGGTGTCTTTTGGTAAATAAAAATTTTAGGCTTTAAAGAAGGCCAAACATCTTTTTTCCTTTTAGTTTATCATCTTTTGTGTCCCATTTAAGAAACCTTTGCCTACTCCAAAGACATGAAGATATTCTTCTATGTTTTCTTCTAGAAGCTTTATAATTTATCTTTCACATTTAGCTCTAGAATTCATCTGAGATTAATTTTGGTATGTTGTCTTTTGGATATTCTGTGTACACAATCATATCTGCAAACAATGGCAGTTTTATTTATTCATGATCTTTGTGCCTTTTATTTATTTTATTTCATAGGCACTTGAAAAGAATTTGTATTCTGACATTGTTGGATGCAGTGCTCTATCTATGCTGATTAGCTCAAATTTGTTCATTGTGTTGTTTAAATTTTCTATACCCACAGTGATAGTCTATCTTCTCTTTTTATTGACTCTTGAGAGAGTTTTATTAGTATCCTATTATGTTTGTGGCTTTGTATATTTCTCCTCTGAGATTTGTCAATTTTTGCTGCATATATTTTAAATATATATTCTTAGGTGCATATAGATTTAGAATTATGGTATTTTTCCGGTGGATGAACCCCTTTATTGTTATAAAATTTCCTCTTTATCTCTAACAATACTTCTTGCCTTTATGTCCACTTTGTTCTGATATCATGACAGGGATATTTTAGTTCCATTTCAGAATCTCTAAAGCAAGGCTGTTTTAATCCTAGACTTCCACAAAGTGAAAGGTAAGTACGTTTTCTGGTACTATGGGACAACATAATACATTTAAATGCAATAATAGTAATATCTTGTTTTACATGATATTTTTAACTTTTTTCAAAGTACTTTCATGTATGTCATATTATTTTCATAACTTACCTTTTTAGGCCAGGCTTATTTGAAGGTACTAATATCCAAGTAACTGCAGTCAATATATTTAACTACTAGTAATGCATGGATGGCAACCGATCAGAACAGATATTGTTAAATAGAGCATAAATAACTGAATAACAGCTCCGGTTACACCCCAAACACTCTTTCTTCAACTATTGAACTTATTCTAATAAAACCAGAGCAGTTTGTATTTCTGTATAATGAAAGATAGGATCAAGATAGGAAGTTAACTGAAAGTGAAACAATGGAAGACCAATGGTACAAAAAGAGAAATTTAGAGACCAGAACAAAATTTATTTTTTACCTGTCCTTAATGATAGCTTTCAGTATTTTATTGATGAGGACCCCATTGACTAGCCTTTATAGTCAATATGCTTTATTCATATATATATATACTGTTAAATAAAGTATATATATATATACACTTATATTAACTGTTTAATGGAATATAAGTATTATTCTGTATAGAATAGAAATCCTTAACAAATCTTTTTTTCCTTTAAAACAATCACAGGTAGGACTTCCCTGATGGTGCAGTGGTTAGGAATCCACCTGCCAATGCAGGGGGACACGGGTTCCATCCCTGGTCTAGGAAAATCCCACATGCCAAGGAGCAACTAAGCCCACGCACCACAACTACTGAGCCTGTGCTCTAGAGCCTGCGAGCCACAACTACTGAGCCCGTGTGCCACAACTACTGAAGCCTGTGCAGCCTAGAGCCCATGCTCTGCAACAAGAGAAGCCACTGCAATGAGAAGCCTGTACACCACAACGAAGAGTAGCCCCCGCTCACCACAACTAGAGAAAGCCTGTGCACAGCAACGAAGACCCAACACAGCCAAAAAAACAAAAAACAAAAAACATCACAGTTAAAGAACTCAACCAGGTATTGTTATATTTAAATAATTCAATTAAGAAAATCTTCTCGTAATCAGTGGCCAAGACAAGGGGAAACATACCCCTATCAGAATGTTGTTTAGCAACTCTTCTTTCTGCCTTGATGTTTTATTAATGTTTTTCATTGTACCATGCTGTCACTTTCATAACATGTTCTTTGACTTTTCTTCCCAATTACTACATATAAAGTTGCTCAAAATATATCTGCCAAGGGTGGTAGATCTTCTTTCTTGATTAAAAAAAAAAAGGAGGTCATAAGAGTGGCCAGATCAAAGGGAACTTGTAAGTTCTGTAGGTCAGAAGTCCAGGCACGACATGACAGGATTCTCTGCTTAGGGTCTCACTGAGCTGAAGTCAAGGTGTTGCCTGAGCCTGCACTTCATATCTGGGGCTCAGGTTCCCATCCAAGCTCATTCAGGTTGTTGACAGAATTCAACCCCTTGTGGTGGCAGGACTGAGGACCCTGCTTTCTTGCTGGCCTTCAGCTGTGGGCTGCTCTTAGCTCCTAGAAGCTGCCCACCATTCCCTGCTACATGGCCTTATGCACAGCTGGCTTTTGCCATCTTGTAGACCAGTCAAAATGTGTCTCTCTGACTTCCTCTTCTGTGATCAGCAGAGAAAACTCTGTTATTAAAGACTCATATGATCAGGTCCAGCCCACCAGGGTGGTTTCCCTATCTTAAAGTCAATTGATTTGGGACATTAATTACATCTGTAAAATCCCTTCAAACCAACACATGGTTTTTGACTGAATAAGTGGAAGAAGATATGTGTACATCAGGGGCCGGGAATCTTGGAAGGTCATCTAAGA
This sequence comes from Globicephala melas, assembly GCF_963455315.2. Classification (NCBI taxonomy): domain Eukaryota; kingdom Metazoa; phylum Chordata; class Mammalia; order Artiodactyla; family Delphinidae; genus Globicephala; species Globicephala melas. The sequence goes on along the minus strand of NC_083316.1, from coordinate 69,200,611 downwards.
ATTCTAACTAAGAGTCAGATATTTACTATGTGACCAATTACATGGGACACATTAGAGGAAAACAATATAAAAATATCATATCACATGAAGCATGTGAAGCATACATTTCTAGAAAGTTTAGGATATATATATATATATGTAAGATACTAGTATGTTACCATTTCAGAAGCTTTAGGAGATAAGCAGATATAAATTGTCATCAGAATAGGCCAATATAGATGTTTTACATGTTATTCTCTGCTAGTATTCAGTCAAATAACTTTAATAGATGATATTTTTTAATGTACTTATAAATATGTACGTAATGAAAATGTATAAGTTGTCATTTTACTATTTGAGCACTCCTTTTTTATTTCAGATTCATGGAATTTGAGAGAGGGACCTTAGAGATCATGTCCTCCTTTGTTAGCACTTAAGGGTAAGATAGTTGAAAGGAGATTTTCCTGTTTATAGTTAATAAAATATCAAGACTCTATTATATGTTTTTTGAATATGTGTACTTCTTTTCAAATGATAACAGATGTGACCATCCTAATGAGTACATTTCTCGAAATAGAGCAGAAACTTAAATAGCTAGAATGGGCAGGATACCAAGGAAACAGACTAATCAGGCAGATGGTGACTGTTTCCTAGGGAAAGTCTGAGTAAACCAGTAACTTTGCAGCAGTGATCTGAAAATAAAGGAACATTTGTGGGCATGGAAAACTTACTGCTTTTTCATATATTTTTTTCCTTATAATAGATAATTAGATATACGTACATATTTTTATGTATTACCATTGATCACATGAAATTTAGTCATTTCCTTCATTATAATGTTTTCTTTTCATATTAACCAAATTTTGTCAAAAATTTTTTGTAATTAAGATGCAGCAATGGATTTCCTTTTTTTTTTGCAAAACCTTTGGAGTATTTCTATTAGTCTTTTAAAATTATTTAATCATTTTGAAATGAGTTGATTTTTAAATTTAATAAAATAGATTTACAAATGACAGAGCTCTGGTAGTATAAAAATAAAAACTACAATCAACTGAAGTGCATTTGCTAAAGAATGAAATTTTGCTTAAAAAACAGAAGTAAAAAAACACATCCTAGCAGGAAACCAGGAACGGAATAAAAACACAAAAAGGTATCTCTGGCACAATGCCCTGAAGGTCAACAACCATGGCCAAGAGCATGAGGTAATGTCAGAAATAAGAAAACACCCTGGATCAGATCCTTGTCACTCTGATCCTAAGACCATTAGTGATCATGTAAAAATGTAATCTGTATAGTGATTTATAAAATTGTCGTATATTGTATTTCATTTCTACTTCATAACATCCTGGTGAGGCAAAGCAGTTCTTGTTATCCCCATTTTACAGATGAATACATTATATAGAGAAATTAGGTTGCCAAAATTCAAGTTACTAAGTGGCAGAACAGGAACTAGAACTGAGTCTTCTAATTCTGAATCCAATACACTTTTGGAATCCCATACACTTTTGGATTGAAGAATGGAACAGTCAAGACAGAGTGGCTATAGTTGCAAAAATGAATTTGTTTCCATTTAGTATTAATATATAGACAGCCCATAATTTGCCTGTATTCTTACTATAGCACGCTGTATTTCATTTATAAGGATAATGCTTGGAGGTTAGCATTATTAAAAAATTGTATTCATCTTCTTTCCAAAAGTGGTGAAGGGTTTGCATTTTCATAGAAATTTCTTTGCATGAATTTCTTTGCTTTGTCTCTCTTAGTGTCAACTGAAAGAAATCAAAAGGAGCAGCTACAAAACAAAGGGAATCTGATGGATCTTGCAAGGGATGAATCCTTCACATTGATTTCATGATGCTTAAAATACTTCACACAACATCCAAGTTCATTACAGAAGGATAGGAAGGATGAATTTGAAAAAGGTAGTGAAGAGGAACCAACTTTGGGGGGCTTGCAATCCAATGCAAGCACCAATACCCTCTCATGGTCTGTTCTTCTAAGAGAGGACAACTCTCTTAAGGACTACACATATTTTGTACTTTGACCTCCTCCCCATCTGTCATAAAAAAAAGCTATACCTTAGGAAGAGTAGGAGTAAACAGAATGCTTCCAGTATCCCAACATCTATAATCCCTGTAGTCTTCTAGAGAACAAAGACTCTGATATATATATATATAGCGCCTAGAAAGAAATGGTAAAAATTTAGTTGTTTACAAAGCATATGCGTGTATGGGAGTCTTTGGCACAGGCACAACCTCTGCTCACTATGACCTTTTCCTTTTATTCTAGGACAAACCACTAAGCACTACCCAGCATTCCTTGCATTTAGGTATGTCCATACGACTGAATTCTAGCCAGTGGAATCTAAGAAAGTGTGGTGTGTCATTTTTAGACCAGGTCCATGTGATCCTACATTCTCCTTTCCTCTTTCACTTGCTAAAGGATGATCTTGGAAGGCATAAGTGGAAGTAGGCAAAGTCTGCTACAGTTTGAAGTGCTGAATGACTGTGGTGGGGCAAATAAACCACAATGCAACCTAAAAATCTTCAGCCGCCTTGGTCTGTTTATGTATGAGAGAAATAAATTTCCATTATGTTTGAACCATTATAAATTTGGGGTCAAATTATTACAGGTCTTAGTCAGTTTAGTTTACCTTAACTAAATTCAGTACCCTAGACAAAGTGCCCCATCAGAGAATACACTTCTGATTTTCTTTTTTAATAAATGAGAAAAGTCGCCAACTCTTTTCTTGTGGCCCATCTTTTCCACCTGAGAGTCTTCACTATTGCCTCCTCTCTGAGCTTGTATCACTTATACAGAAAACGATGTGTTCCCATTTCATCTTGGGCTCAACAGCACTGGTCCACTCTATCCCTAATCTCAACTGTTCCATGTCCTTTAACTCAAAGGACCCTGATTAGTTCAGGTAAAAATTCTGTTAACTGAATATAATCCTGGATTAGGACCAGTCAAGATTGCTGGAGACAATACGACCTTAGAATCTGAGGCATTAGAAAAACCCAAGACGTCACCCAGCTTCTATACTGCACTCTTCTATAGCTAATGCTTAGAGGCAGACTGGACTTCCCTGTCTCTCCAGACACTAAAGAGTCTGAGAGGAATACTGGAGGCATAACTGAGAGAGTGTGGGAACTTCCAAACACGTTAGATTCGTGATCTGGATGCCTGCTATTGCAGGACTGTTAGGGATTAAACACTTATATCCTCAGGTAGACGTGTGTGTTAGCTACACTCCAGAAAGGGTAGGGGTCACCCTAGTTATTAAAAAATACCACACGGGTACAGCTAATCTAATGATACTCTAGATATAGGATGAAAAACAAAGAGTAGTGGCACCTGAGTGGTCTTCACAAAACTTTTTATGTCAGACAACAGCTGTCCATCTGTGTGGAAGCATGATGGGACTTAATTTGCTTATTCATTAAAAGTTTTTTTTTCATTTCGAAAAATTTTCAGGATTATAAGAAATTATTAAATATTACAAAGAATTTCTGTATTTACTTCACCTAGATAGTTCAAATGTTAATATCACAGGATGATTATAGAGCAGGAAATTAATAACTATTAATTAATCTGTAGATCTTATTAAAATGTCATTAATTGATCACACATTACATTTAGTTGTCATGTCTCCTTGGTCTCCTCCAATCTGAGAGATCCTTGTCTTTGATGACCTTGACACTTTTGAAGAGTACAAGTCACATATTTTGAAGAATGTGACTCAGTTTGGGTTTATCTGACGTCTCCTTAGGATTACATTCAGATTAGGCGTTTTTGGCAAGCTCACCACAGAAGTGATGTGCCCTTCTCATTGCCTCATAGCAGGAGGCTCATGATGCTGACACGTCTCATACTGATGATGTTACTTTGAGACGCGACAGCATCATTGCCTCCTGCTATGATGCATTGAGAAAGGCACAACATGCTCCTTTCCTCCTCACTGGATAGATGTTGATGCTCAACGTGGAAGATATGGAAAAGCCTTCTTCTGCCTGGGTCCCTGAATGATTGCATGGAGTAGAATCCCTTTCATCTCCACCCAGGAACCTGCAGCTGTCTTGGTCGGTTTTACTGTGAGAAAAATAAAGTTTTATTGTGTTTGAGCCATTGTACACTTTGAGTTCTTTCTTCAGAGCTGTTAGCCTACCTTACTATATTACCTAGAATTACTTTGATTCATGTCCTGCTAGAGAAAGTGCTTCATCCAAAAATACTCCTGTGACTTTCTTCTCTCTTTATTAGTAGTTGCCAAACCTATTCCTGTAGCCCACAGTTTCCACAAATATTTTTCTTCTGTTCCCTCCAAAGTCAACTACTTTGAAATATTTTAAGCTTGATATCCCACTCCTATATTTAGTTATACTGTATTTTAAGTCCTCCTTGTTTTTAAGCACTCTAAGATTAGTCATTTTTTACAGTGCTTAATAAGATTTATCAACATGTTTACCACGTTTTTTTAAAACACAGAGATTGCTTCTTACATCCCATATACCTTAGCATTTCTTTTAAGGAGGGTCTGCAAGTGGTAAACTAGGTTTTTTTCCTGATAACTGTCTTTATTTTGCAATAAATCTTAAAAGACAGTTTTATCCTTTGAAGATATTTGTTTCCTAGCACCAAACTTGTAAAACTGAAAATGGATTATCTTCACCTGAAAAATACAGAGATTCTCAGACTAGATTTTTGAAAACCTAAGTTTAAGCTATACTTTTTTTTTCCCAAGAAACACACCTAAAATATAATAATCTCAGCAAATTGAAAGTAATGAGGTGATAATAATGGGGTGAAAAAGGTTACACAAAGAAACCAAAATAAATCTGGCAGAGTAATATTGATATTAGAAGAAACACTTTGTAGCTATATCACTATTAGGGTTAAAGAAGCTGACTACTTAATGATAAAAGGATCAATTCACTGTGAAGACAAGGACTGCTGGAGCTTATCAATATTCATTTTCTTCTCTTCTTTTTTGGTGCGCAGCTAAAATCCTTCCATAGGCTTCTTATAATTTTATTAGAACAGTGTAGCTGAATTTTAGCCAATGGAATATATCCAATTACATTTGCCACTTCTAGGTCTGATATATTAACTCTTTTGATGTGTGACCTTTCAGACTCTTCCATTCTGCAGTGATATTTGAGATTTGTTGTTGAAGACAGATATGCATTATGTATTGCTACATGTCTTCCATTTTCCCCCATACCGATCAGAGTTTTTATCACAGTTATCCTGTTTGTGATCCATTATTTTATGTTAGATGTGTGTTTGTGTGTTTGGGAGTGGTGGTGAAGATAAGCTTGTCTTTCATTCATAGGATTCCATTTTAGGAGAAGCCAAATAGTCACGTATTGGAGAAGACTGCACATTCCTCAGATATTTTGGACTTAGAATGCACTGACTGGAAGGCACTTTGGGTTGTCTTCCCTGGAGAGAAGATGAGTATATTCTTCATGTAGAACTAAGAGTGAAATGGTCACATAACGTTCCTTTTCTCCTTTTCTTCCAGACCAGCAGTTCAAATACATTTCTCAGATGTCTTACACTTGGGTTGGGGTGATGTGGACAGAAATGACCTATGCCACTTCTAGTCCTGGTACACAGAAATAATTATGTGCCCCATCCTCCATTTTCTGTTCCCATTTTGGGGTGACCGTGGAGACCACATGATGAAGATTGTATGCCACAAGAAGAAAGATGACTGGGTCCTTGACTAAGTACATTGATCAATAAACCAAAAGCTGGATCTTCCCAAAGAGTAATAAAAATAAAAGATTATCAGAAAGAATGACCAATAATGCAAAGAGAGGACATTAATAAATAATATTAAGAATAGAAATAAAATAATTACAGGTATAGTACAAATTAAAATACCAAGATCATAAGAAAATTATATGTTAAATTTTATAAAAGAAAATTTTAAGACTAACTCAAATGGAAAATTTTCTATAAAAATTTAGATTACCTAAATTAACTCAAAAGGAATAAACTTGTATCTGATGAAACAACCACCAGAGAAAGTGAGTTAGCAGACAATAATCTATAGCAAATAAAGGCACCAAGTCCAGAAAATCTTACAGGTAGGCTTTACCAATACTTCAGAGGACAGAAAAATTCCTTTTTTGTGCAGAAAAATTTTTAAAAAGTAGAAAAAGAGGGAAATTCTACAGCTGCTTTTATGGGGTTAATATATTTTAGGTACCAGAACTAGAAAAGCAAGTAAGAGAAAGAAAAATGATAGCTTAACCTCCGTTATGACTACACAAGCAAATATCTTAAAGTGTTGAAAAATTGAATCAAACAAGTATTTTAAAAAGTACATTATTGTTGAGGATGGTTTATCCCAGGATTAATGTTTGAGCATTATAACATTCCCATTAGTATTAGGAATGAGCAAATAATACCTATTATCTCCACCAGTAATCATCATTGCTCTGGAGTTTCTAACCAGTGAAATAAAATAAGAAAGAAATAACAGTTGTATGAATTAGGAAGAAACAAATATTTATTATTCGAAGATTATTTGTACAGAAATCCAATAATATCCACAACCAAACAATTAGAACTAATATGACAGTTAAGCAGAGTTCCTGAATATAAGAGCAAGGTACCAAAATCAATAGAATATCTGTATGTCAGCTGTTTGTATGATGGTTTATACAATGACTTAATGTTTTCCCATGCAATGCGTAAATGTGCCACTGGTATTGCCCTACTAAATATTGATATCCTAAAGTTAAATTAGTAAAGCTGTGTTGTTGTTTCATGAATAAATTTATAGACCAATAAAACAAAACCCAGAGATAGGAACAGACACACATATGTGAGACCTTGGTATATGACAGGCATGACATTACAATTCAGGGCTAAAAAAAACCCAAAAAAACCAACAAAAAAAACCCTACTCAATAAATGATGCTGGGATAACTGTTTACTACATTGGAAAAAATAAAATCTCTGCTTTACACTATTTCTGAGAATATAACCCAGATGAATGAAATTTAAATGTAAAGAGCAAAACTTTAAAAGTTTTAGAACAATAGAGGAGAATTTATGACTTGAGGATAGGGAAGAATTTCATAAACCAGGCACAAAAATGAAAATATTGACAATTAGATAACATTAAATTAATAATCTATGTTCCAATAAAGACATCAAAATAAAATTGAAAGACTAGTCACAGACTTGTTATTTACAATGTATACAATTTATAAAATACTTCATGTCTAGACTACATAAAGAGCTCCTCAAACAGATGAAGAATAACAAAAGAGACATAAACACTGTTCACAGAAGAGACCCAGATGGCTAATAAACATATGAAAAAATGCTCAACTATTTTAGTGTCAGAAAAATGCCAGTGTGAACAATTGAGTTTACCTATAACACAGAACAGATATACAAAACTCGAATTAACTAGAAAAAAAAAAGCCTTAAAGTGTTAGCATGTAAAACACACACACACATACATACCCGCAAATCAAACAACCAAAAAGTCGCTAATAAAAGCATGAATTTGAGCAACTACTATAGCAGACACTGTTAACTGCCTATCCAATATTCATCCCTTTCTTCCTAAAGAATAAACACACAATATTGTCCAGAACAAAAAGAGGTAGGGTCCCAATGATGACTCACGACTAGTCTGATCCAGACATGACTTTTCCCCTCTCTCTCAGCCATCCTTGCAGATAGCAGCTCTGTGTGAAACTTTTCTGGCCAATGAGACATAAGGAGAAATATTTTGGTGGTGTTTCTGTGCAAACTTTTGCTGTCTCTGCCCTATCCACTCTACTTCCTTATTTGTACTTAAAAATGATGGCTGGAGCTGTGGCAACTATCCTGTCACCAAGAATAAAGACAAAGAGAATTGCAAACATATCAGTTGCTATAGTTAGTTTCTTTTACACATGCAGCCAAATGCCATCTTGTAACTGAGCAGGACCCTATGGGGCCTTCCCAGGACAGGACCCTGCCTCTCCCCATTTCCTCTACCTGTCTGTTGTTTGCAGAAAAACTTTAGCCTCCTAGGCCTTCCCCAAGTTCCAAAAAATAATTTTAATCAGAGAAATGAGAAAATGCGGAAAGAAAGGAAAACAGTCAAGCAAGACCTTTAGTTCCCTCTCAAGGGATATAGATAATATTCTGAGCCATGTCCTCTGAGCTGTTTTGCAGATACTGAAACCCCCACAAGGTGGAAGAATTTGACTGTGTGCTGCCCACAAGCACCTAGACCCCAGACGGGTTGGAACCAGAAGGCTGATGATACTGACTCCAGACTACCTCACCACTAACCAATCAAAATGTCCACGAGCTGATCATGCACCCCACAACCCCTCTCCCTTATCCTGTCTTTAAAAACCTTTCCCTGAAAGCCATAGGAGAGTTCAGGTCTTTTAAGCACTAGCTCCTTGTACTCCTTGCTTGGTGCCCTGCAATAAATGTTGCACTTTCCTTCACCACAATCTAGTGTCAGTAGATTGGCTTTATTGCATGCGCGAGTTGACTTAAGCTTGGTTGGATAACAACCCTATTTGGCAAACTGCATTGGTGAGCAATTTGTCAATATATAGTAAAGCTGAACATGTTCTTATCCTAAAAACTGGAAATTGGGTATCTATTTTATATCCTACAGGAAATCTTGCACATGTGTACAAGGAGATATGCATAAGGTCCACAATGCAACATTGATCATAAAACACTGCAAACAATCTAATTGTCCCTTAATGAACAAATAATACATTTTTTAATATTTACAGAATAGAATGATACAGGTCAAGTTAAATAAGTGAACTAGACCTATATGTATCCATACAGATATTTCTCAAAAATGTATTTTTGAATCAAAAGAACAAGTTGCAAAAGGATAATATATATAATATGTCAAACCTTTTATATAAATTTTAACATACAAACTAATTTTCATATTGTTTAGGTTCCCATATTTATCTAGAAAGCATAAAAATATGGGTAAGAAGGAATATCAACTTCAGACTAGTGATTAGTAATGTTGTGAAGGAAATGGAATTTGGGGACAACCACCAAAGGAGTAGCAAGTGTATTCAAATGTTTTATTTATTTAAATAAAAATTTAAAACAAGCATGGGAATACATTTATATTGTTTACATCTGAATTCTGAGTATATGGTTGTTATACTATTCTACGTATTTGACAGTATGCTTGAAATATTTATGATTTGAGAATAAAAGTAAAGAAGAGAATATGTAGAATTTCTATTAAGAAAGTTACAAAACTTTTGGAACAACATACATAAAGCTCTGAATCACTGGGAAGATTTGCCTTATTTCTGGAGGGAAAAAATAATTTTTGTAACAATTATTTAAAAATTAATATACAAATTTAATGTAATCCAATTAAAAATTCTAATAGTATTTTTTATGGAAATTCACAAGATAACTTTTAATTTCATTTGGAATATGAGAATAACCATGAAATATTTATGAGAAGAAAATAATGAAAGAATTCCTACTACTGTAGTAGTGAGGATTCTCCAGAGAAACAGAATCAACAGGATATATACATAAAAAGAGAAAGAGAGAGAACTTTTAAATAAATTAGCTCACACAATTGTGCAGGTTTGGCAAGTCCAAATCTGCAGGTAGGGCTGGCAGGCTGGAGACCCAGGGAAGAGTTGTGATTCAAATAAATCCAGCCAAACCAAAAAAAGAAAAAAAAAGAAAAAAAAAAAAGAAAAAATTACAATACAACTCAGGAATGGAGAAATTGTGATAAAAGGACTCTAGTGAATATTAAATCCATTTAAATATAGAACTAAGACTAAGCAATGTGGATATTATGTCAGAGGACAGAGGGTAGATATTATTCAAACTGATGGAATAAATACCAATAGGATTGGGAGATGATAAAAAGGAGACAGGAGGAAGCTTTTAAGCATGCTGGTTTCCTCTATTTATTATTAGGGAGTCAATCAACAAATGGCTAAAATTAAAACAAGGAATTAAAAAAATACACAATGACTTCAAACTCAATGATTTTAATATTTCCTCAAGCTAGAGTGATTAAAAAAACCCTTAATATCTTTTGGAGATCAAGAAACATTTATCTGATGTTAATTGTTTCAGTCACATTAGGACCTTTCACCTTTGGTAAATTCCAATAAAATTAACTTTAATATTTTTATTTGAAACAGGTTGTGTCATCCCATTATAACATACTTCTTCTCTCTATCAAACTATTCTCTCATTTGTATATATTTGTGTAAAGAGATGTCTGGGATGATTTTTATTCCAATGTTAAATATGATTTTTGACCCTCTAGAATATAAGTACCATGAGGGCAGGAAAATTTATTGGAGTTATTCACTGCTAGATCTTCAGTGTCTAGTTCAGTGTACAAAGTAGGCACTCAATGAAAATTTGTTGACAGTGGGAACTGGAGTGATGTTTTTATTTCAACTTTCCTTATTGTTTAAACTTTTTATATTGAGAATGTATTATTTTAATAAGAAGTCACCCAAGTGCCCATCAACAGACAATTGGCTTAAGAAGATGTGTTATATATATATAAATGTGTATATATATATATATATATAAATCTTATGTATATATACATAAGTATGTATATATACATAAGTATGTATATATATACATATATATAAAATGAGATATTACTTAGCCATAATAAAGAATGAAATATTGCCATTGCAGCAACATGGATGGACCTAGAGAATATTATGCTTAGTGAAATCAGTCAGACAAAGACTGATACTATATGATATCCCTTATATGTGGAATCTAAAAAATAATATAAATAAATCTATATACAAAACAGAAAGACTCACAGACAAACTTATGGTTACCAAAGGGGAGAGGGAAGTGTGGACAGACAAATTAAGAGTATGGGATAAAGAGATACAAACTACTAAACATAAAATATCAATAGATAAGCAACAAGGGTTTACTGTATAGCACAGGGAATTATATTCAATATCTTGTAATAACTGATAATGGAATATAATCTGCAAAAAAATGAATCACTATGCTGTACACTTGAAACTAGTGCAATATTGTAAATCAAATATACTTCAATAAAAACAAAAAATTGTTTAAAAAATTTAAAAAACAGTGAAGGAAAAGCAGAAGTGGAGAATTGTTTATGTGAATATATTAATAGATCAGTGAAACAATTAAAAATCTTGAAGCTTAGTCCATACACACAAAAAACTTCAAGACAAATTAGCATTAAATAAAACCAATGGATATAAATATATTAGAAGAAAATATAAGTAACTATTTTCATAATTTTTACATAGGGAAATCTTCACTAAGCCAGCCCCGGAAATCAGAAACCATAACGGAAATGTTGGTAGATTTGAGCACATAAGATTAAAATGTCTGGGACTTCCCTGGTGGCGCAGTGGTTAAGAATCCGCCTGCCAACGCAGGGGACATGGGTTCAAGCCCTGGTCTGGGAAGATCCCACATGCCACGGAGCAACTAAGCCCGTGTGCCACAACTACAGAGCCTGCACTCTAGAGCCCACGAACCACAACTACTGAGCCTGCGTGCTGCAACTACTGAAGCCTGTGCACCTAGAGCCCATGCTCCCCAACAAGAGAAGCCACCGCAGTGAGAAGCCCACGCACCGCAACCAAGAGTAGCCCCCGCTCACCGCAACTAGAGAAAGCCCGCACACAGCAACGAAGACCCAACGCAGCCAAAAAGTTAATAAATTAATAAATAAATAAATTTATTTTTAAAAAAATTAAAATGTCTGCAAGATAAAGGAAACCATTGAAAAAAACCTTAAAAGACAAACCACTGACTGAAGAGAAATATTTGCACTATACATATCAATTTTTAATATCTATATTATATAAAAAAGACCCACAAACAAATAAGATCAAGACAAATCAATGTAAACATGGCCAAAGGATATGAACAAGCAATTCACAGAAGAAGTATAAATGACTAATAGCTATGAAAACATGATCACGTTTACCAGTAATCAGGAATATGCAAGAATAAAGTATTTTTTTATTCATTACACTGCCAAAAATTAAAAGTGATAATATCCAATACTGACAAGATGTATGGACTTGGGCACTCTCATACATTGTTAACGGCAGTTTAAATTGGTACTGCTTTTTTGTAGGGTAACTTGGCAGTATCTATACAAAGGTATAATGCATATACCCTTTAACTATCCACCCTACTTAAGAAACGTATCTACAGAAATACTTGCATGTAATAATAGCTAACACAAATTGGATGCTTCCAACATGCTAGAAATTTTCTGAATGCTCCAAACTTATTCTCACAACAACTATCTATCAGGTAAATACTACTATTGTTTATTCTACAAACGAGAAAACTGAGGACCAGAGAGGTTTTCCACATGTTCATGGTCACACAGAGTTAGGAAGTAGGAGACCTGGGATTTGTCAGAACCCATACTCTTAAAAAATAATGTGTATAAAGACACACATACAAAAATGTTCATTGAGAATTGTTTGCAATGGTGAAAAAAAGAAAACTTCACAAATATTCATTAAAACGTTACTGCTACATTCATTACATGTATTCATACTATGTAATACTTTAAAACTATTAAAAAATTGGCATATTTTGAGGTATTCTAACATGGAAATATATCAAAGATGTAATTGAGTAATGCAGGTCACAGACTATTTATGTATATAAAATCTTACTTATTAAAAAATAAAGTGTATAATTTATACAATATATGTGTATATATGTATATATATGTGTGTGTATATATATATGTGTATATATGTGTGTGTGTATATATATAGAAAATGGCTTGATAGAATCCTACACCAAACTATTATTTTGGACAAGGGTGAGGGTTTGGGGCAAGAAGGCTAGAGAAATGAAGGTTGCTTTCTCACTTGTAGCTATATTTTTCTGTATTTTTGAAATTTTACCATGAGACTGTATGTTTATATACTTAAGTAAATAGTTTTAGAAAAAGTTAGATATCCATTATGTGAGCAATATAAAGAAACTACAATTTTGGAAGAGAATTCAACTAAACATAAATAGTAATTTTTGGCTGCGTTTTTCTTTCTAAAATATTCCTTTTCTATGTTGGGTCTGTGTTACTTTTTGAATTTTTTTTTTAAAGTGAGGAAAATAGACACACAGTTGGCAACTCCATAAGATAACTCTTTGGCATTTCCTCAAACATTCTTGTCTTACCCCAGCCACTGCTGTTGTCATGAACTCTCTATAGGCTGTGCTCTGCTGCATCCACATAACCAATTCCTCAGGGCTACAATGCAACATCACTTCTCCTCAAGCCTGTGTCATTTGCCTCTCACCTTCTACACCAGGACTTCCCTGTTGCCTCTGAATCATAAGAGGCTATAGGACTCCCTCATAACCCAGGCAGACCCAGCTTGGGAGAGCAACAGAGTAATTTCCTGTGCAGAGAACTTCTTGCAATGGGAAATAAGAGCTGGCGTGTAAATTCTTCTCCCTTCTTTTATGGAGTGTCTGGAGAAGAAGTGATTTATATGATATCTTGGAAGACAGTCCTATGACAAGCAATCAGTTGTGCTCAGTACCAAACAATGGCAACTGGGTAATGCACTCTTCCTAACACGCTCTGCCTCACATCCTATTTTTCTCACTCTTGCTTCCTTGGAACTGGAATCTAAGATAAAGTAATAGCCCATAAGATGTTACCAGGCCATGGTTTCCGGCGAACCCACGCTAAGAGAGTGGCCTAATTATGAACCATCTTTCTGGAAGGGTTAATCTGAAAACAGTTTGTTTGCTTTATAAATGTTATAATGAATAGTACATTACTTGTAAAAACAATACTATGACTGGCTGCATAGGGCAGTCATCTTAGACTAGAAAGATGAGAGTGAACAAATGAACATTTTTTAAAAGATCTACATAATATTCCTTCTAATTGGAGGTTATGATTGGAATGTCATCTATTGATATACAATTATTTAAGTTAAACATCAAACTTTTTAATATACTTAATTATGACTGGTATTTAAATTATAACTTTAAACAACAGTATTTACTTAATATGTGATTTTTGATCTTTAGCCAGTATGTAGCTGTTAGAATTTTGCCTGTTTTCTGAGGTAAACTTTCCCTAATGTCTGCAAAACTTATTATGAACTAAACACATATTCTTAAAAATTTGTGAAATAATATTACTTTTTATAGATCAGAAAATATCAGTTTAAATGCTAAAGTATAAATGAGTTGAGCAGGAGATGACTAATATCAGAGGAGATATAATTTGAATAAGTCCGGGTATAATGCCAAATATTTTCAATTGAGGCTCAGAATTAATATCTACACTTAAAATATGAAATTAGTGGTAGATGATACACAAAATCTTTGATAGAACAATTTATCTCAAAATGAACAATTAATTTATATTTAGATGTTGAGTAAGAAATTAGTAAATACTGTTTAAGAAAATAATCCTCTGCTCTAAAAAGCATTGCCTTGTATCATTTCAGGAAGCAATTAAAATTAATTTTGGCAATTTCTGAATATTATTTTTCCCACCTATGTGGCTATAACTCTTTCTTTGTGGGGAATAGATGACTAATGACTTCACTACTATCATGGAGGTAACTGTTACAATAGAGACATTGACTGTAACTTCTAGAACACTTATCTCCCTAGTGAGATGTATGTCCCCAAGAAGGGGTGCATAGTCAACTCAATACAGATAGAGATATTAAACTTTACTTATGTTTAATATATGGATTGACTGGAGATACATATATATGTATCTGACTAAAATCAGACCTTCTGACAGATGTTCACACTTTACTTACATAATGTGAGGTATGACTGAGGAAAGAGTCCCACAGTGTGGAAGATTTTACACTGGCACCCACATTTGTGTAAAATCATATTACCACGTAAAGCAGTTTATATGTTTTTGGCTGAATAGATCAGGTGGTTATACCTCCTATATTATCTGAAATAGTATATAATTAGAAGAAGTATTACCATGAATATATTTTATACAATAAAAGGTTCATAACTTATCTCAGGGAAAAGTATTTATATTACATTAGGTTCAGAGTCTGAAGGGAAGGTTTATGTGTTATAGTGTCATGTGACAGAACAGGGGAGTGTGGCAGGGAATGAGAAAGAGCCAATACAAACTTGCATTATCAAGTTTGTCACCATTAGTATCAAATGCCACAGCTCAGTCTATGAGATCATCTTCCATGAAACAGTATAAGTGACTTCATCCTCCCTTCATCATCACTTGGGAAGACAAATTAGGAAGTAATAGTCTTCTGGCCTCCTTCTTTTAATGAAAGATTGTGATGGTTAATGTTATCTGTCCACTTATCTAGCCACTGGATGTCCAGACACCTGGTTAAACATTATTTCTGGGTGTTTCTGTGAAGGTGTTTCTGGAAGAGATTAGATTTGAATTGGTGCACTAATTAAAGCAGATTGTCCTCACCAGTGCTGGGGTTGGGGGGACCATCTCATTTGTGGAGGGTTTGAAAAGAACAAAATGGAGACAAAAGTTGAATTTACTTTCTGCCTGAATGCATACATGAGATGGGACATGGATCTTCTACTGCCCTTGGCGATCCTGGCTCTCAAAACTTCAGACTCAGGGCTCCAGCTCTCAGGCTTTCAAACTGCACCACTGGCTTTCCTAGGTCTTCAGCTTGCAAATAGCAGATTGTGGGACTTCCTAGCCCCATCATCACACAAGCCAATATCTTATAATAAATATCATTTTATATATGCATATATACTATTGATTCTGTTTCCCTGGAGAACTCTAACTAATACAAAGGTTCAGCCTGTGGGGCTTTAATTCCCCCACACTCTGACTTTTGCATGACTGTCAAGCAGTCCTGTGGCTTCTTATGCTTCAGCATCAGAAGAGAGTCCCAGGGCTGGAGGAGAGGCACTGTTAGCTTGTATGTGTGTGAAGTTGGTTGAAGTCCACAAAGAATGTTGCTGCATTAGCTGCTGGAGTAAGTGCACAAAGGTCCCAAGGACTGATGAGGCCAAGATGAGTAAGTCATTTTTCATCACAAAAAGACAATTGTTCCAAGTATGTATTTTACCCAGAAGTTTTTTTAGAAAAAAAATGCTTATATTTAATTTGTTCCTTAAAGATAAAAATAATACTTTAGCAGTTAGTGAAAAATCAACTTATTTTTGAGAGAAATGTGTGTTATAGGGAGAGAATTTTGAATACAAATCTTTGCAAAATTTTCCATGTTTATGGGATATCATGGCTGAAAATGATTAAGTACAGCACCTATAAATTCCTTTATCTGCACACTTAAAAAAGAATTTTCCAACTTATTCTAAATGATTCAAATAATTTATTGAGTTTTAAATTCATTTGCTACAAATGTTAAAATATATCTTTTGATTGGTTTATAGGAAAGCTGATTGATACCAATGTAAATTGAAATTTACTGTCAATGATGAAGTCAAAGAGGAAATTTAAAAATACCTTGAGACAAATGACAATTAAAAACACAATCATACAAAATCTATGGGATGCAGTGAAAGCAGTTCTTAGAGAGAAGTTCATAGCGATACAGGCCTTCCTCAAAGAACAAGAAAAATCTCAATCAACCTAACCTATCACTTAAAAGAATTAGAAAAAGAGGAACAAAACCTAAGGTCAGCAGAAGGAAGGAAATAATAAAGAACAAGAGAGGAAATAAATAATATAGAGATTAAAAAAACAATAGAAAAAAATCAATAAAACCAAGAGCTGGTTCTTTGAAAGGGTAAACAAGACTGACAAACCTCTGGCCAGGCTTACTGAGAAGAAAGGAGAGAGAATCCAAATGAACAAAATAAGAAATGAAAAAGTGGAAATAACGACCAATACCGTAGAAATACAAAAAACCATAGGGAGTACTATGAACAATTATATGCCAACAAATTTGACAACCTAGAGGAAATGGACAAGTTTCTAGAAACGTATAGCCCACCAAAATTGAATCAAGAAGAAATAGATAACTTGAACAGACTGAATACTAGAGGTGAAATAGAATCTGTAATTTAAAAACTCTCTACAAACAAAAGTCCAGGACCAGATGGCTTCACAGGTGAATTCTACCAAACATACAAAGAAGAACTTACTATACCAATCCTTCTCAAACTCTTCCAAAAAATTCAAGAGGAGAGAACACTTCTAACAACATTCTATGAAGCCAACATCACCCTGATAACAAAACCAAAGACACCACCAAAAAAGAGAATTACAGGCTAATATCTTTGATGAATATAGATGCAAAAATTCTCAACAAAATATTAGTAAACTGAATCCAACAACACATAAAAAAGATCATACACCACAACCAAATGGGATTCATCACAAGTTCACAAGTTCAATATATGCAAATTAATCAATGTGATACACCACATAAATAAAAGACAAAAACCACATGATCATCTCAATAGATGTAAAAAAAGCATTTGACAAATTCAACATCCATTCATGATAAAAATTCTTACCAAAGTGGGTACAAAGCGGATGTATTTCAATATAATAAAAATTATTTATGACAAACCCACAGCCAGTATAATACTCAATGATGAAAAGCTGAAAGCCTTCCCACTAAAATCTGGAACAAGACAAGAATGCCCACTCTTATCTCTTCTATTCAACATAGTATTGGAAGTCCTAGCCACAGCAATCAGACAAGAAAAAGAAATAAAATGTATCCAAATTGGAAAGGAAGAGGTAAAACAGTCATCATATGCAGATGACATGATTCTATATGTAGAAAGCCCTAAAGACTCCACACAAAAACTACTAAAACTGATAAATGAATTCAGCAAGGTAGGAGAATACAAGATTAACATACAGAAATCAGTTGCATTTCTTTACACTAACAATGAAATATCAGAAAGGGAATGTAAAAAAACAATACCTTTCAAAATCACACCCCCCAAAGTAAAATACTTAGGAATAAACCTGACCAAGGAGGTGAAAGACTTATATGCTGAGACCAATAAAACATTAATAAAGGAAACTGAAGATGATTCAAAGAAATGGAAAGATATCTCATGCTCTTGGATTGGAAGAATTAATAGTGTTTAAATGGCCATGCTACCCAAAGCAAGCTACAGACTTAATGCAATCCTTATCAAATTACTCATAACATTTTTCACAAAACTAGAACAAATAATCTTAAAATTTATATGGAGCCATAAAAGACACAAAATTGCCAAAGCAATTCTGAAGAAAAAGAACATAGCAGGAGACAAAACCCTCCCAGACTTCAGACAATACTACAAAGCTACAGTAATCAAAAACGTGTGGTATTGGCACAAAAACTAACATATGGATCATTGGAACAGAATAGAGAGCTGAGAAATAAACCCACGCACCTATGGTCAACTAATCTTCAACAAAAGAGGCTAGAATATACAATGGGAAAAAGACAGTCTCTTTGGCAAGTGGTGTTGGAAAATTTGGACAGCCACATGTAAATCAGTGAAGTTAGAACACACTCTCTCACCATACACAAAAATAAACTCAAAATGGCTTAAAGGCTTAAACATAAGACATGACACCATAAAACTACTAGAAGAGATCATAGGCAAAATATTCTCTGACATAAATTGTACCAATGTTTTCTTAGATAAGTCTCCCAAGGCAATAGAAATAAAAGCAAAAATAAACAAACCTAATCAAAATTACAGGCTTTTATAACAGCAAATGAAACCATAAACAAAATGAAAAGACAACCTATGGACTGGCAGAAAATATTTACAAATGATGTGACCAACAAGGCTTAATTTCAAAAATATACAAAAAGCTCATATAACTCAATAACAACAACAAAAAAACAACACAATTGAAAAATGGGCAGAAGACCTAAACAGACGTTTTCCCAAAGAAGACATACCTATGGCCAGCAGGCACATGAAAAGATGTTCAACATCACTAATTATTAAAGAAATGCAAATCAAAACTACAATGAGGTACCACCTCACACTGGTCAGAATGGCCATCATTAAAAACTCTAAAGATAACAAATGCTGGAGAGGATGTGGAGAAAAGGGAACCCTCTTACACTGTTGGTGAAAATGTACGTTGGTACAGCCACTATGGAAAACAGTATGGAGGTTCCTCAGAAAACTAAAAATAGAATTACCATATGATACAGCAATCCCATTCTTGGGCATATATCCAGACAAAACTCTAATCCAAAAAGATACATGCACCCCTATGCTCATAGCAGCACTATTCACAATAGCCAAAACATGGAAACAACCTAAATGTCCATGGACAGATGAATGGATAAAGAAGATGTGGTACATATACACAATGGAATACTACTCAGCCATAAAAAAGAATGAAATAATGCCATTTGCAGCAACATGGATGCAACTAGAATTATCATACTAAGCAAAGTAAGAGAGAAGGAGAAAGACATAGACCATATGATATCACCTATATGTGGAATCTAAAATATCACACAAATGAACCTATCTACAAAACAGAAACAGACTCATGGACATAGAGAACAGACTTGTGCTTGCTAAGGGGGAGGGGGTTGGGGGAGGGGTGGAGTGGGAGGGTGGGATTAGCAGATGTAAGCTATTATATATGGAACAGATAAACAACAAGGTCCTAGTGTATGGTGCAGAGAACTATATTCAGTATCCTATGATAATCCATAATGGAAAAGAATATTAAAAAAAGAATGTAGAGCTTCCCTGGTGGCGCAGTGGTTGAGAGTCTGCCTGCCGAGGCAGGGGACATGGGTTCATGCCCCGGTCCGGGAAGATCCCACATGCCGCGGAGCGGCTGCGCCCGTGAGCCATGGCCGCTGAGCCTGTGCGTCCGGAGCCTGTTGCTCCGCAATGGGAGAGGCCACAACAGTGAGAGGCCTGCGTACCGCAAAAAACAAACAAACAAACAAACAAAAAAAGAATGTATATGTATGTATAACTGACTCACTTTGCTGTACAGCAGAAATTAACACATTGTAAATCAATTATACTTCAATAAAAAAATAAGAAGAAATTTACTATATAAAATTATTGAAAATATTTGTATACTTGGTAGACGAGATTAAAAAATGAGTATCAGAATTTGGTAAACACAGCCAACAAAAAACTTCTTTCATTTGGATATAAATATTTTTGTGAAGTTTCTCTTTCAGTTAGGAAAGTCATTAAAACATATACTGATATAAACTAAACTTAGTACCAGACTGTCAGATCACTCAGTTACAAAGTTTAAATCAGGATGTAAAAAAAAATTTTTTACAGGATGTAAAAAAATATTTTCAATTATAAAATGATTAATAGTAATTTTCTAGTGAGAGCAAAAAGATTTTATAATAGTAATAATGAAATAGGTTTAAGTATAGTTTATTTCATATAAATTTCATCCTTTAAAATGTCTTTCATAATAAATATCTTCAGAGTAGCACATATGTAATTTATAAATAAATAAATATTATAGTATATGCTCAAAATTCTTGATTGATAGGAGTATGTGATTTACAAAAATAAAGACACTCACTTTAGAAAACATTATTGGTTATGTAATAGTATATATATACATTTTTCTTTATAGAGCCATGCTGCATTGTCTTCAGGACAATAGACTTATAAACTTAGCTGAACATGTACTCTGTGGGTTCCTATCTAGCTTTACTACCTATGACTTCTTGGTGATAATTCCTAGCTACCTTCCTAATCATTTCTCCTCATTCATTTAAGATTTCAACTACTGACTCACTGCCTTCCTGTATATCTTAATTCCTGTCATTGTTCTTAGTGATTGTAAGAACCATGTGGATGAAATACCCTAAACTTAAGCCTCTCTGTTCCTTGACCTCTCCTTCACTCTCTTCCTCAACTCCACCTTTGCCACCTACTCACATGAGCACTGGAATTTGTCATCATCAGTAAATAAACCACCTCCTTTATTTAAAGTATCTTACTTTATGACCATCACCTCGTGCTCTATTTCACTCATCCTGTTCTCCCATTGCTGCAATTCTTTAACCCACTGTAATCCAATCTACAGACCCCTCTCCTTGCTTGCACTTCAGTAGGTGAACATTGATGGAATAAAGCAAGACTGACTGATAGTACTTGAAATTCATGACCAAAACTTCAAATGCCCATTCAATCCTGCCTAGTACTCTTGTATGTTTTCCTAGTAAATTTGCTTTTCACTTTTTCAGATGACTGTTTTAAACCTTCTCTTTACCCTTAACACCTGTTCCCTGAGCTTAACTGAGAAAATAGGATGCGTCAATGGCAAACTTCCTCATCTTCCCACCCTAAATCTAGCCAAACAGAACCTATGCCCTGTGGTTCCAATGAAAGAAATACCCCTGCCCCTATCAAGTGCAAGCCCTTCTATTTTTCTCTGGATTTAATTTCCTCTTGCTTTCTGGTGAACTGGGATCTACATCTGTCTCCTCTACCTCTCACCCTCTCTACTGGATCATGCCAATTAACATACTAACATGTCCCATGTTAAAAAAATAAACACACTTCTGTTGATCTCACATTCTTTTGCAGATATTGCCTAATTTCTCTGTATCTTTCTGTTAAACATGTGGAACATGTTATCATTGCTCACTATCACCTCTTTATTACTTCTAATTAATTCTTCACCCCATTCTAATTTAGCTTCCATTTCCACCTCTGTACTGAAACTCCTTTTGTCAAGATCTCCCACAATCTCCATATCGCCAAACTTAACTCCTCTGTCATCTCACTAGATGCCTTGATAACATATGACACAGCCAGACACACCCTCCTTGGAATCTTTTCTTCTCTTGGCTCTCTGACACCACACTCTCCTGATTTTTCTCTTACCTCACTGTTGTTCCTTCTCTTTGCCAAAGCTCAGAGCTAGTCCTCTTTCAAATTCAAATGTCAGAACTTTTTTCTTGAGTGATCTTATTCACTTTCATAGATTTAAGTATTTTTACAGTTGTCCCTTGGTATTCACGGGGGATTGGTTCCAGGAGCTCCCATGAATACTAAAATCTTCAGATGCTCAAGTCCCTTATATAAAATGCCATAGTATTTGCATATAACCAACACACATCCTCCTGCATACTCTACGTCATCTCTAGATTACTTTAATACCTGATACAATGTAAATGCTATGTAAATAGTTGTAAATAAAATGTAAATACTATGTCAGAGTTGCCAGAGCAGCAAATTCAAGTTTTGTTTTTTGGGGCTTTCTGGAATTTTTTTTCTGAATATTTTTCATCCATGGTTGGTTGAATCCCTGTATCCAGAACCCATGGACAGAGAGCGTTGACTAAAGTATGCTAACGGATTTCAAAATTAAATTTCTTGCCCAATGTTCCAAACTGAGATTTTGATTTTCTTCACAAATCTATCTTCACCTACTCTTCTTCATCTCAGCATTTGGCACCACTATTCATCCACTTTCTTGAATAAAACTTAGTTATCAGCTTTAATTCCTCTCTTTCTGCAATTCCCCACATCCAACCATCATCCAGTTCTTTTGTTTCTACGACCAAAAAATATCTGACTTTGCCACTTCCCTCAACCTATATACCATCATCCTAAATTAAGCCACCATAATCTTTTTTCTGTGCAATTTGAAATAGGTCTCAACTGGTCTCTTTGATTCCCATCTTTGTTCTTATTCAAAAATATTTTTTTCACATTCTAATCAGAGGTATCACTTAAAAACATGAATCAGGCCATGTCTCTTGTTCCTTAGATCCATTCAATGGCTTCTCAGCATCTTAGAAATAGAGCCATACTTCTTAGGCTGGCCTACAATATTGTATGATGTGGCTTTCATCTATCTCTCCATCACATTCTCCCTTGATTACAATACGCCAATCCCATTGGCCTCTTTTCTGTTCCTCAAATTCCCCAAGTGCGTTTTGACACCACAGCCTTTGCACTTCCTGCTTTCTTTGCCTACAAAGCTCATACCTCAGCATTTTGCACATCTAGCTCGGTTTCATTCTTTAGGTCTCAGCTTAAATGTCATCTCCCCAGAGAGTTCTTCCTTGACTATTCAAGACATACCTGCATCATATGTAGTTATTCTTTATTGCATCTCCCTTCAGAGTACTTATGATCTCTATCTGGTTATTTATTTGTCTATTATTCCTTGTTTGTGATTCATCACAGAATATAACTTGTATGTAGGTAGGAGTTGTGCATTATTTATTACGTATTATGTCTTATACAGTGTCTGGAACAAGATAAATTCTCAATAAATATTTATGAATAAATAAAGTCTTTTTCCTTGGCTTCCTTGCTATTACATTATCTTGGTTTTCTTCTTACCACTCTCTTATTCACATTTCCTCATTTGCCCTCTTATGAGCATCTGTATTAGTCTGTTCAGGCTGCCATAACAAAGTATCACAGGCTTAAACAACAGAATTTTATTTTCTTAACACTTTTGGAGCCTAAAAGTCCAAGATTAAGGTTTCAGTTGATTTAGTTTCTGATGAGGGCCCTATTCCTTCTTTGCAGATGGCTGTCTTCTCACTATGCCTTCACATGGCTTTTCCTTGGTGTGTACCCAGGGAGGGGGAAGGCGGGTGGAGAAAGGGCTCTCTGGTGTCTCTTCTTATAAAGATCCTAATTCTATTGGATCAGGGCCCCTCCTTTATGACCACATTTAATTTTAATTACTTTCTTAATGGTGCCACCTCCAAATACATCAACATTGGGGGTTAGGACTTAAGCATGTGAATTTTGAGGGAACACAAACATTCAGTTTATAACACCATCTGTTTCCTCAGAGATCTCATTTACACTAACAAAGTGTGCATGCTGGGGAATCTATATTAAACTCTTAAATGCTGCTTATTTTTCCTATCTTATTTGACACAGGCACTTTTTTCTGTTGTTCCCTCTATGTAGACATAAGCCTTGACTCTCCAATAATTTGCATGTTAGTATTCACTCCCTTCCCTTTCTTCATACAAGGCCTTAAAAGCATTTGCTCTATGTATATCTGCTGGTTGACTGATTAAATCTAAATTCACATTTCCATTCACGAACTTTTACCCAACATCAAATTCTTTATCTCCAGCTACTGATTATATTTACACTTGAGTTATCCACTTTTGTCTCAAATTTATTATGTCCCGAATTTATCGTTTGCTTAACCACCAGCAAGCTTCCTCTCTCATTTTTCCTCTTTGTCACTGGCATTACATTCTCCTGGCCATTCAAGCCTTATCTATGACTCATTCATTATTTTTTCATCTCCTTTATTCAGTTAATCACCAACCCAGATTTTACTTCCTCTAAAATCTTGCATAAAACAGTTCTTCCTATAAAGTCTCTCTGCCATTAAAAAATAACCCTTTTATCTTAGAATAGCTTTAGAATTACAGAAATATTGAAAGCTAGTACAAAGAGTTCCATTATATTCTATACCAAATTTCCCTGATTATTAGCATTTAACATTAGTATGGTACATTTGGCACAACTAATGAAACAATATTGATGCACTATTAACTAAAGTCCATACTTTATTCAGACTTCCTTAGTTTTTACCTGTCTTTTCTGTTTCAGAGTCCCATCCAGGATACCACGTTACATTTATGTCTCCTTAGGCTCCTTTAGGCTGTGACAGCTTCTCAGACTTTCCTTGTTGTTGATGACCCTGCAGTTTTGAGGAATACTGGTCAGGTATTTTGTAGATTTCCCCTCAGCTGGGGTTTGTCTGAAGTTTTTCTCATGATTAGACTGAGGTAAGTTTTGGAAAGGAAGACTACCAAAGTAAGGTGCTATTCTCATCACATCACATCACATCACAAGTAGATGCTGTCACACAGGAGGGGGAAGGGTAAGCTGGGACGAAGTGAGAGAGTGGCATGGACATATATACACTGCCAAATGTAAAATAGATAGCTAGTGGGAAGCAGCCGCATAGCACAGGGAGATCAGCTCAGTGCTCTGTGGCCACCTAGAGGGGTGGGATAGGGAGGGTGGGAGGGAGACGCAAGAGGGAGGGGATATGGGGATATATGTATATGTATAGCTGATTCACTTTGTTATACAGCAGAAACTAACACACCATTGTAAAGCAATTATACGCCAATAAAGATGTTAAAAAAAAAAAGTAGATGCTGTCAACATGACTAAACTACTGTTAGTGTTAACCTTGATCATCTAGGTGAGGTTGGGTTAGTCAGATTTCTCCACTATCAAGTTACTCTCTTTTCCCCCTTTCTATACTATATTTTTTGGAAGAAAGTCACTACGTGCAGCCCACACTGAAAGAGTAGGTAGTCATGCTCCCCTTGAAGACAGAGTATCTAAAGAATTATTTGGAATTCTGCATGGAGTGTGGATAGTCTTCCCATTTATTTATTTAATTTATATCAACATGGACTCATGGATATTTATTTTATACTTAGAGTTATAATACTATACTATGTTATTAATTTTCTTGTTCAAATTGTTCCAGCTTCAGCCATTGGGAGATCTTCTACTTAGCTCCTATTCCCCTTTGACAT
Organism: Globicephala melas; assembly: GCF_963455315.2. Lineage (NCBI taxonomy): Eukaryota > Metazoa > Chordata > Mammalia > Artiodactyla > Delphinidae > Globicephala > Globicephala melas. The sequence goes on along the minus strand of NC_083316.1, from coordinate 69,175,109 downwards.
ATTTCCTTGATGTGTGTGTGTGTTTTAAATGCCTACTTACTTTCTTAAAAAAAATTGTTTTTTATGGAAGTATAATTGATTTACAATATTGTGTTAGTTTCAGGTGTACAACAAAGTGATTCATAATACACACATATATATATGTATGTATGTATATATATATATATATATATATGTATTTTTTGGTTTTTGATTCTTTTCCATTATAGTTTGTAACACTTCCTTACTTTCTGACACTAAGATGTGCTAGGGTCATCTTGCATATTTTTGGTGGTACTAGTTTCAAACTACTATTGCAAAAACTTACCACAAACTTACTGGCTTAAAATAACACAAAATTTATTATCTTATAATTCTGGAGGTTAGAATTCCAAGATGGGTCTCATCGGACTAACATCGATGTATAGGTAGGGCTGCATTCCTTCTGGAGGCTCTAGAGGAGAATTTGTTTTTTTCTTTCTTTCTTTCTTTTTTTTGCCTTTCCCATCTTCTAAAGTTTGGTGGCATTCTTGACTCACAGCCTCATTCCTTCATCTTGAAAGCCAGCAATGTCAGCTTGGATCCTTCTCATGCTGTCATCTCTTCGGCTCTTCTCTTCTGCCTCCCTCTTCCACATTTTATGACCCTTGAAATTACATTGGGCCTACCTGGAAAATACACGATAATCTCTGCATATTGAAGTCAGCTGATCAGCAACCTTAACCCTGTCTGCTACCTTAATGCCTCTTTGCCATTTAAAATAACATTCAAAGGTTCTGGGAATTAGGATGTGAACATCTTGGGGGGGGCGCATTATTCTTTCTATCATAATGCCATAGCTATTGAATTAACCATTTCTCCAAGGAGTCCAAGTTCCTTTTATTGGATAATGGTATTAGAAACCAAGATTTGGGCACTTGGTGTGCCCATTGCTGCTGGGATATTGTTGCTTTTAGAACCTCTCAACTGACAAAGAAAGGCAATATATGTATGTATACTAGTCTATGTATATACACATATCTATAAATATTTCTATATGTATCCACCTGTATCTATATTAAGCTAAACCTGAGTACACACTAATGTCTCCAACTCTAGTCTAGTATCTGCCATTTTTTTGAATCCAGCTTTAGGCACTGTAAGCATAAGTTACTCTAAAACCTCCTGCAGAGTGGTTGCCTTGGCTCTTTCCCTCATTTATCATACATATCGATGGCAGATCAATGTCCCTTAAAGACCACTTTTATCAGGTTACCATGCTGAGAAACACCCAACAGCATTCCATTCAGCAACAATTTGTCCACAGTTTGGGCAAAAGTCTTTGGCAGGCAAAACTTTCTATAATCATTAACCATCTGAATTTATTTCCCAGAATTCCCTACTATCGCCACTGTCTTTTCACAGCTTCACCAGCACTCCTGCCACATGTTAATCAAGTTAGTTTCACAGTCCCTCAAAATGCAACACTTCAGTTCTTAATAGTGTATATTTGCTTTTCTAAATACTCTCACTCTTAGCACTTTATGTTCAATCCCACTTGTCCTTGAAAATCCCTTTAATCTTTCCCATTTATTCCAACTAACATTAATTGTTCTCTCCTTTAAATTCTATTGCACTTGAATAGAGAATACATAATATTGAATCCTTTTAAAAAAGTTTAATAATCCTAGTAAAAATTGTTCAGTAGAGACTTTCAAGATGGTGGAGGAGTAAGACGTGGAGATCTCCTTCCTCCCCACAAATACATCAGAAATACATCTACATGTGGAACAACTCCCACAGAACACTTACTGAACGCTGGCAGAAGACCTCAGTCTTCACAAAAGGCAAGAAGCCCCCCACCTACCTGGGTAGGGCAAAAGAAAAAACAGAGACAAAAGAATAGGGACGGGACCTGCACCTCTGGAGGGAGCTGTGAAGGAGGAAAAGTTTCCACACACTAGGAAGCCCCTTCACTGGCGGAGATGGGGGGTGGGAGGAGGGGGGAAGCTTCGGAGCCATGCAGAAGAGAGCAGCAACAGTGGTGTGGAGGGCAAAACAGAGAGATTCCCGCACAGAGGATCTGTGCCAACCAACACTCACCAGCCAGGGAGGCTTGTCTGCGCATCCTCTGGGGCGGGTGGGGGATGGGAGCAGAGGCTCGGGCTTCGGAGGTCAGATCCCAGGGAGAGGACTGGGGTTGGCTGCGTGAACACAGCCTGAAGGGGGCTAGTGCGCCACAGCTAGCCGGGAGGGAGTCCGGGAAAAAGTCTGGAGCTGCCAAAGAGGCAAGGGACCATTGTTTCAGGGTGTGCATGGAGAGGTGATTCAGAGCACTAACTGCTAACTTTGTTTTTTTTTGTTGTTCTTTTTTCTCTAATTGCTTTAGGTGTAAGGTTAGGTTGTTTATTTGAGGTGTTTCTTGTTTCTTGAGGTAGGATTCTATTTCTATAAACTTCCCTCTTAGAACTAATTTTGCTGCATCCCATAGGTTTTGGGTGGTCGTGTTTTCATTTTCATTTGTTTCTAGGTATTTTTTGATTTCCTCTTTGATTTCTTCAGTGATCTCTTGGTTATTTAGCAGTGTATTGTTTAGCCACCATGTGTTTGTATTTTGTACAGATTTTTTCCTGTAATTGATATCTAGTCTCATAGCATTGTGGTCAGAAAAGATACTCGATACGATTTCAATTTTCTTAAATTTACCAAGGCTTGATTTGTGACCCAAGATATGATCTATCCTGGAGAATGTTCCATGAGCACTTGAGAAGAAAGTGTATTCAGTTGCTTTTGATGGAATGTCCTATAAATATCAATTAAGTCCATCTTGCTTAATGTATCATTTAAAGCTTGTGTTTCCTTATTTATTTTCATTTTGGATGATCTGTCCATTGGTGAAAGTGGGGTGCTAAAGTCCCCTACTATGATTGTGTTACTGTCGATTTTGCCTTTTATGGCTGTTAGTATTTCTCTTATGTTGAGGTGCTCCTATGTTGGGTGCATAAATATTTACCACTGTTACATCTTCTTCTTGGATTGATCCCTTGATCATTATGTAGTGTCCTTCTTTGTCTCTTGTGATAGACTTTATTTTAAAGTCTATTTTGTCTGATATGAGAATTGCTCCTCCAGTTTTCCTTTGATTTCCATTTGCATGGAATATCTTTTTCCATCCCCTCACTTTCCATCTGTATGTGCCCCTAGGTCTGAATTGGGTCTCTTGTAGACAGCATATATACGGGTCTTGTTTTTGTATCGATTCAGCAAGTCTATGTCTTTACCTTGGGGCATTTAATCCATTTACATTTAAGGTAATTATCAATATGTATGTTCCTATTCCCATTTTCTTAATTGTTTTGGGTTTGTTATTGTAGGTCTTTTCCTTCTGTTGTGTTTCCTGCCTAGAGAAGTTCCTTTAGCATTTGTTGTAAACTGGTCTGGTGGTGCTGAATTCTCTTAGCTTTTGTTTGTCTGTAAAGGTTTTAATTTCTCCATCGAATCTGAATGAGTTCCTTGCTGGGTAGACTAATCTTGGTTGTAGGTTTTTCCCTTTCGTCACTTTCAATATGTCCTGCCACTCCCTTCTGGCTTGCAGAGTTTCTGCTGAAAGATCAACTGTTAACCTTATGGGGATTCCCTTGCATATTATTTTTTGCTTTTCCCTTGCTGCCTTTAATATTTTTTCTCTGTATTTAATTTTTGATAGTTTGATTAATATGTGTCTTGGCATGTTTCTCCTTGGATTTATCCTGTATGGGACTCTCTGTGCTGCCTGAACTTGATTGACTATTTCCTTTCTCATATTAGGGAAGTTTTCAATTATAATCTCTTCAAATATCTTCTCAGTCCCTTTCTTTTTCTCTTCTTCTTCTGGGACCCCTATAATTCAAATATTGTTGCATTTAATGTTGACCCAGAGGTCTCTGAGACTGTCCTCAATTCTTTTCATTCTTTTTTCTTTATTCTGCTCTGTGGTAGTTATTTCCACTATTTTATCTTCCAGGTCACTTTTCCGTTCTTCTGCCTCAGTTATTCTGCTATTGATTCCTCCTAGAGAATTTTTAATTTCATTTATTGTGTTTTTCATCATTGTTTGTTTGCTCTTCAGTTCTTCTAGGTCCTTGTTAAAGGTTTCTTTTATTTTCTCTATTCTATTTCCAAAATTTTGAATCATCTTTACTCTCATTATTCTGAATTCTTTTTCAGGTAGACTGCCTATTTCCTCTTCATTTGTTTGGTCTGGTGAGTTTTTACCTTGCTCCTTCATCTGCTGTGTGTTCCTCTGTCTTCTCATTTTGCTTAACTTCCTGTGTTTGGGGTCTCCTTTTCGCAGGCTACAGGTTCATAGTTCCTGTTGTTTTTGGTGTTTGCCCCCAGTGGCTATGGTTGCTTCAGTGGGCTGTGTAGGCTTCCTGGTGGAGGGAATTGGCGCCTGTGTTCTGGTGGATGAGGCTGGATCTTGTCTTTCTGGTGGGCAGGACCGTGTCTGGTGGTGTGTTTTGGGGTGTCTGTGACCTTATTATGATTTTAGGCAGCCTCTCTTCTAATGGGTGGGGTTGTGGTCTCATCTTGCTAGTTGTTTGGCATAGGGTGTCCAGCACTGTAGCTTGCTGGTTGTTGAGTGGAGCTGGTTCTTAGCGTTGAGATGGTGATCTCTGGGAGAGCTTTTGCCGTTTGATATTACGTGGAGCTGGGAGGTCTCTGGTGGATCAATGTCCTGAACTTGGCTCTCCCACCTCAGAAACACAGGCCTGACACCCTGCCGGAATACAAAGACCCTGTCAGCAACATGGCTGCTAGTGTTGGAGGGTCTCCTGCAGCAGCAGGGGTGGCTGTGGCTCACCGCAGGCACAAGGACCTAAAAATATCTTTAACATTTAAAAAAGGACTCAAGTCTAGTGTTAGAACTCAAAACTAGCGTTAGGTTTTCAAATGTTAGAGTACAAAGGAATCACCTGGGAGAATGATAAAAAAGCAAATTCCTAGGCTTCCCTGGTGGCGCAGTGGTTGAGAGTCCGCCTGCCGATGCAGGGGACATGGGTTCGTGCCCCAGTCCGGGAAGATCCCACGTGCCGCGGAGCGGCTGGGCCCGTGGGCCATGGCCGCTGGGCCTGTGCGTCCGGAGCCTGTGCTCCGCAATGGGAGAGGCCACAACAGTGAGAGAGCTGCGTACAGAAAAAAAAAAAAAAAAAAGCAAATTCCTGTACTTCATATCCAGAGATTTTTGATTTGGTAGGTATATTATTTTCCTACTGCTATTATAATAATTTCCCACAAATTTAGTGGCTTAAACAACACAAATTTATCTCTCAGTGTTGTAGGTTAGAAGTCCAACACTGGTCTTACTGGGTTAACATCAAGGTGTCAGCAACACTGTATTCCCTTCTGGAGGCTCTAGAGGAATGTCTCTTTCCTTGCCCTTTCCAACTTCTAGAGGCTGCCCACATTCTTTGGCTCATGGCCATGTCTTCCATCTTCAAAGCCAGCAACAGTGCATTGCTTTGTACCGTTCTTCCATAGTTTTTCTCAGACTGATTTTCCTTTTCTGCCTCCTATTCTACTTTTTAAGCACACTTGTGATTACAATGGACCCACCTGGATAACCTAGGATCCTCTTCCTACTTTAGGATCAGTTGACAAGCAACCTTAATTCTACCCACATCTTTAATTCTCCCTTGCGTGTAGCATAACATAGTCATTGGTTCTGGGGATTAGAATGTGGGCATCTTTAGGGGGTCATTATTCTGCCTACCACAGTAGGATTGGCGTGGTGGAGCCCAGGAGACTGGCCTTTTACCAGTCGTCCCAGCTGATTTTAATAAAAACAGTCACAACAACACACTTTGAGAAACACACCTTCCTCTAGATATTTAAACGTAACAGGAATATTTGTTCAACTTTGGAATTCAAACAAACACAGTAGAGGTGGTTTAAACAGCAGAGTTGATGCAAAGAGAAAATTAAAATTAGACTCCAATCTTAAACATGGTTATCTAAAAAAAGCTGTTTACATGGGAAAAAGGTATTGGTAGATTTCTTGATTTTTATAAGGGTTTTATTCTGAGGTGCTGTAGTATGAAAATATAGTTTTACAATTCATTTTAAGAAATATTTTATAGCCCAAATACCAAACATCAGAAAGACAACTATAATATAATTAAGATATGAAAATAAAATCATTACTCAATTGTAACACTATACTTGGCTAGATGTTCTTTATTCTATGATTGGTCCAACTTATTTCCACATATACATATTATTTACCTTCCCTTCCCATATATATTCAACATTCTCAGGACATCCTGAAGTACTCTTTTCTATTTTCCCAAATCTGTAACTGTGCTAGGAATAGTCTCTAATCCCTTAATATGTATTATTGAAAAGATTGAGTTTGCTGAGAGTTATATTATTTACAAAGATGAATTCAGCAATTTGTTTGTAGAGTTTATCCCAGTGTAACCACCTACTTTTGTAGAGTCTGTTTATTAGTCTATTGTTCACAAGTCATATTCTTTCAAAAGTCAAGTAAAATTACTTTAAAAAATTCTGTTTGGAAAAGTGGTCATGAGATTTAGTAAGAGATGAATGATAACAATAAGCATAATATGTTTGAAGAGTGGGTTTCAACATTTTAGTTCCCCTAATTAAAATAGTTCCCCTATTTAAATATTTAAATCTACTTATATGCTTAATTTTTATAAAGTAAAGTATATTTTTAGAGCTAAAGCACAAAAAAGCTATTTACAGTATTGCTGTGGCAGAATAAGAACTTTAAAGAATCGGTGAAGTTTTAATGAATGAACACATCAAGTAATTTAACCAATATTTAGTCAAATCCAACTAACCTGAAATGTTAACTCAATTTCATTCTCATAATAATCCATGAGTAAAGTATAATTATCCATAATTTCTTAATGCAGAAATATGCTATGTTGAGTGATTTCTCCTAGCTCTCATAACTATTAAGTGGTAGAGCTAAGTAACTGTTCAAACTTGGTCTCTGATTCCAAGGTAAATCTCTTAATAGTATAGTCAAGCTTCTATATGTTTCTTCACTATGCTAATTATTATTATTATAATTTATTTTATTTTATTTTATTTATTTTATTTATAACTGAATGAGTACTCACTAATACACAAGAATAGAAGGCAGATTCCGGGTGGGGAAAGGTTGGCCAATATTTGGCCCAGGAGTTGAGAGGTGATGCCTTTTAGGGCTGGCTCTGTTACATGCTGAACTAAAGAGCTCATTTCCAGAAATTAGTAATCATTATAGAGTTAGTATTAGGGCTTTTAGTCCATAATTCCAAGTAGTTCAGTATCCTGCAAGTCATTGGAAAAAAAATGTCCTTTATATTTAGTGATTACTTCCATAGGAAACTTTTTTGGGTAGTCAAGTATTTCAGTTATCGAGACATACATTTACTTTTACTGTTTTGTCATCTAGCAGCTGTGCTGTTTCCAGCTATAGAAAACGGAGCCCAGCAAAGTCCAGTTCCTGAGAGCATGGAATGTGAACATATTTCTGTACCAGACCATGGCCTGGTCAGTAGCCATGACCCCATCAGGATGAGGCATCTGGAACAGGCCCTCCCCCAGCACCTCACGCTAGGTGCTTTGAGGGCCACAAATCAATTCCTAAGATGCTGATTATCCAAACAATCAGATTAGTATAATTCCTGAAGCCCTCTAAGGTGGTAATTAAGAAACTTTTAAGTCAGCACCAAATAAGTCAAATCAGGTAATTAATATGTCTTTTGGACCTGGAATTCAATCAGCATTATCCTATGAAATTTAAGTATTATATAACTCAGTTTAGCAATCTAGAGTACCGTTAAGCAGTGTCTTTTTGGAAGTATGGGACATTTACCACTGAAAACATCCAAGATGATATTAAGAGGCACCAGACATGACATAAAATTCATGAATATGGCATTAACTAGCACTGAGTCACATGAGGACAACGTTATTTTTCTCTGCAAACATCTTTCAATCCTTGTGATTATATCAAGGAGGAAGTTGTAGTTTGGTGTTAATCTGAATCTAAGTTTCTCAAATCCTCCATTTTAACAAGGCAGAGCAGGCTCTGACAGAGTTTTCGTCAGGTAAGATAATAGCTAAAATATATTACCATGTTTTGTTATTTTTATTACATTGTATTAATATTTACTGTTACTTTCTATTTATGGCAAATGGTTCTGGTTTTCTATTTGTGGTAATGATGCAAAGTTTCTTATTTATATAAATGTATTAAGTAAAGAACAGTGAATAAATTTCAGAAAAATATGATAGTACTAGTGATAGTAAGATGAGGCAAAAAGTAACAAGGAAATAGAAATGACTGAAGATTAGTAAACAACACTGGCATAGAATAACAGGAAGAAAGCTGACCTAGTTGTCTGGAGCGGATTCTGCCACAAACCTCTTAGTAAACTTGGGCACATCACTTAACATTTCTGGGTCTCAGTTTTCATGTCCTCTATTCGAACAGTTTGCAATAACATCTGAAATATAATTTTATTGGTAAAGCTAAAAGTGAGGTTAAGGTCAATTCTGTTGGCTGGAAATATATTTTCAGGCCTATTAGATGTTGTGCATATGTGTTTTCATCCCTGATTTTGGAGCCAGTCTCTCTAGTGATCAAGTCTCCAAAGTCCATTTTCTGTCTTCCTTTTCTTTCTAATCAATGTTTATCAGGAGATTAGCACCAATTGGATTTCCTCTCAGATAGTTGCTACTATGGAATGTGATCTGGTGTACACATCATATGGGAAAGGGGTACACATTACCCCTACTGTGTACCCTTAGGAATGACAATCCAATGAACCAAGGGATGACTATAATGATGGAGTATTGGGCCCATGGAAGAAATTTTGAGAGGATTTTCTAATGCTCCTTAAGAAACATTATTTAGGCAACTATCCATGTCATTTACATATAGCAAATCCAAATTCATCTTATTGCAAGACAAGGAGAAAATGAATACTAGAGTTAAAAAGATCTTGGGTTCTAAATAGGAGAAAGAATTGGGATTCTGAATAGTGGAATATATACCCTCTCTTCTGTTAGACAATGTCTTTTTTATCCCCTAAATGAAGGCAGAGAATCTTTGTTTTTCTTTTTCTTTTTTTTTTTATGACCAGGTAAAATTTATTCCAGAAAATAAGGAACCATATTAATGTAATTCACCATATTATAAATTCAAGTAAAAACATCAAACAATTATCTCCATAAATGATAAAAGACCTTCAACACAATTTAATACTTATTTAAAAAACCTATTATATATACATTTACATAATGAGAACTCACTAGGTGTCTTCCAAGTCAGAAGTAAGGCTAACATGCCCTCTACCACCACTACTATTTATAGCTGTGCTGGAGTCATGAGCCATAGTCATTTGAAAAATGAAAATAATTAAAAGCATAAAAAATGGGTGGCAAACAAGTAAAATTATCATTATTTTGTAGAAGACATGATAGTGAACTTTCCAAACCTAGAGAACCAAAGATAAAACTAACACAAACATTAAGGAAATTAAATAATCTCTCAGGATATAAGATTAGCACACAAAAGTAAATAGCCTTCACAAACACAAATTGATACCAGTTAGAAGATATATTGAAAGAGAAAAACCCACTTACAGTAACAAAAATAAAAGACACTTAGATATAAAGTTTAAAGAGAAACTTCAAAACTGTCCTGAAGCTGAGAGAGAGGGAGAAGGAGAGAGAGAGACCCCACAACAAAAAGAAAGACATTACCTCTTCTTGGATAGGGCAATTTAGCATCATAAATATACACCAGTGAGAATCTTTGTTTTTCACCTGCTATATTCCCATGATTTCAGAGTTTATATGAAAATATCTTCATGTTTTCCATAGGCTCAGTTTCTCTCAGATTTTTTGAAAGATTCCATCTAATGATATTGTCAAGGTCTATATGTTAGTATTTATTGGAAAGTGGAAATGAAAGTATCATTTCTCTTCTTAATTTTAGTCTAGAATTTCCAGTTCTAGCACTACTTCTGCCTCAAACATACTTTTTTTTTATTTGTTTTTGTTTTATAAAGGAGCACTCTCTGCCACTAGGCTAATCCCAACACGGTCCCATCACACAAGTACTAGCCTTCAGGTATGGGTTGGCAAAATACTTGCCAGAGATTCTTCTTGTTGCTTTTGGCATTCAGCCAGGCCTTACCTCTGAAGGACTCACCAAACAATTTAAAGAAAGGCAACTTTGGGCTTCCTTGGTGGCGCAGTGGTTGAGAGTCCACCTGCCGATGCAGGGGACACGGGTTTGTGACCCGGTCCGGGAAGATCCCACATGCCGCGGAGCGGCTGGGTCCGTGAGCCATGGCCGCTGAGCCTGCGTGTCCGCAACGGGAGAGGCCCGTGTACCGCAAAAAAAAAAAAGGCATTTTTTTCTCTTCCCACATACATGTTTCATTGTCCTCTTCTCTTCCACACCATTAATCAAACGTTGATTTTGGGACTTCTACAATTTCAGCCTACTTTTTTTTTTTTTTTTTTTTTTTTGCGGTACGCGGGCCTCTCACTGCTGCAGCCTCTACCGCTGCGGAGCACAGGCTCCGGACACGCAGGCTCAGTGGCCATGGCCCACGGGCCCAGCCACTCCGCGGCACGTGGGATCCTCGCGGACCGGGGCACGAACCCGCATCCCCTGCATCAGGACGCGGACTCCCAACCACTGCGCCACCAGGGAAGCCCTCAGCCTACTTTTGACTGAGAGCAATTTGATCTTCCTTAACTACATTTTCCCTTGGCTCTGCTCTATGTGATTTTGTTTCTCCTACACTAGAAAGTTATTTCTTCTTGGTTGGCTGGCTTTCTAGTAGATCCTGATATTCGAAAACAGGTTAGATTCGTTTAGTCCATGTCTGTCAAGGTCTGGTTCTTTGGGTGGAGGAAATTATTTAAATGAATCTCACCCACTTGGAAACAGCTCCATCAAAGGCTGCTTACAAAATAAGGCAGATGGATTTCAAAATTGCTGTCTTGAATGTATACTATGGCCAAGTATACTGCCAAATTTTTCATTACCTTAAATGTCTATTTGTCAATCCTAAGTTCCAGCTGTTTCTCACCATCTAGAACATGAGACTTCAATGAGAACTATTTCTACATATTCCACTGTTTGCCCATTGAGCATTTTTATTCATAATTAAGAAAAACACTGCAAGTATAAGCCACCCCAAAAACACAATTTGTATTAGGATCACCTCCAAAAGACACTGGCAGTGGGAAAAGTAGCCTCTTTCCCTTTTATGTATTTGTCATGCTAAACTGTAACTTCATCTTGAGTAAACTATTTTTCTGAAGTAGGGGAGCAAGATACTGTAGGGAAGGGGAGGAGTGGAATTTGGAAACTGTTTGTACATCCAATTACTCAGCTGTACTTGGTTGTAGTTTAAGATACCACAAATCTGGCTTATAGTGTGTATGTATGTATGTATGTATGTATTTAATTTAGACCATTGGTCACATTATAGGATTTTCTGGGACTGTTTAGCTAACTCAAAGAATTCAAGAGAAGGTTATCTCTAAGTACATTCATAATAAAATAACAATGACTAAGGGCTTAGTTGTGATTATCTGTGTTTTCAGGCTCATTCCTTTTATGGATTAACGTGAAGAACAGTTAAAGTAGAAAGCTGAGGAAATAGGTAGCTTCTACCTAAAATATCTCAGACACTAATACAATTAAAATTTTTTTCAAATCATTTGTGTTGCTCCAGTTGACTGAATTATATGCTGTACTACAGACTTTCTACTTTGACATCCAGGCCTGATTTAGTGTGCTTGGTAGGCTATATAGTTACCAGTGAGTTTGGTACTTTGGGGGCAAATGATCCAATGGTTCAAAATGCACATCCTGAATGTTGTCTTTGCTCTATGGTTTTGAACAGGTCACTTCACCTCCCTTAGTTTCAGTTCCCTCATCAGCAAAATGGGAGAATAATGCCCATCTTGTAGAGAGGCTTACTGTAAAGAAAAAAGATGATGTATATGAAATGTACAGTGCATGGTAATATTGGTATGTTAAAAATGTTATTAATTATAGTGATTCATTTTATGTAAGAGTAAGATAAAGTCTGGTATATATTATTTCTAGATGTCAGTAGAATAATTATCATTGCTCAAACCAAAGCCAATTCCCAGTTTCTAGCCCTATGGCTGGGCATTTTTTCCTGCTACTGTAATAGTGTTGGAGTCACAAGCCTTGCTTTTAATTCTGTGTTTGCAAGTGGAACAATTAGTAATGGCTTTATAAAGACGACAAGTTTGTAAAGATTTTACAAGTCTACTTGGAAAATAAATCAAGCACGTAGGAATGCTTTCAATACTCATTTTCTTACCTTGGTAACTGATTCTTTTACTTTTAAGACTCATAATGTAATTTCAGTTCTATAAAAACCAACTAACAACTTAAATAATACCTCTGACTCACAGACATCAATCTGGATCATCATGTATATAGTTCAACAAAAAAAGAATGGAAGGCTTTCTCTTTCTAAGACTTATTAGACTCCTTGATGAATATTTATTAACAGTCCATGGAGTATGACATATGGTCTGATTGCAAGATGCATAATCGAAGTTCTAAGAGCATATGATAAAGATAATCCAGAAAACTACAAGAGTGATTCCACAGCATTGCATAATAGTGCTAAGTTCCATGAAGGCAGGATCTCTGTTTAGTTAACTGCTGCATTTCCAGGGCTTCAAACAATTCCCGGAACAGAATAAGGATTAAATAAATATTTGTTGAATAACTGAGCTTAGACTTAACGATATTAATAAGCAGATCTTTTACATTTTGTGTTTGTGTCTTAAAGCCACACCAGTGTAATATGTGAATTTGATATTATCACTTAAAAAAATCATTGAATAAAAAATGCACTTTTGTAATAGAAAAGTAAGCCCTTCTTAAGTAAGCCTTTATCTATCTGAAATAAATTATAACAGCATAGGTTTTCTCCAGAAAAATAATAAAATATAAGTAATTAAGTAATTTTAAAGTGTTTTATTTTGGCATTCTGTGTGTGTGTGTGTGTGTGTGTGTGTGTGTGTGTGTGTAGGGAATATTCCCTATACACATACATACAAAATACTTAAGTATAATAGCTAATTACTTGATGAGATGAAGATACTCTCTAAATAAACATTTATTTGAAGAGATCTATCACTGTGCCTAGAACATGGTAAATGCTCAGTGACTATTTCTTGGCTGGATGAAATGTCTTTTAAGTGTGTACACGTTCTGTTTCCAGTATACCTGTTTATAATACATATAAATTTTTGGTGTATTCTGAGAGTATAGAGTATATCAAATAATATTACAAGTAAAACTGAAGCAGAATATTCTGGAACACAGAACACATTAGATTAGCCAAATTATTTAAATCACTAGACTTTTAGCCTCTAGGATATAGAATGTAGATTCATAAGTTTATTTTTAAGGATGAAATGGGTAATTAAAAAAATATTACTCTAACATTTCCAGTGTTAATTTAATTTATTTATTTTTATAAACTCATTTATTTATTTCTTTTTGGCTGCATTGGGTCTTTGTTCCTGAGTGCGGGCTTTCTCTAGTTGCCGCAAGCGGGGCTATTCTTTATTGCGGTGTGCGGGCTTGTCATTGCAGTGGCTTCTCTTGTTGTGGAGCACGGGCTCTAGGCGTGTGAGCTTCAGTAGTTGTGGCTTATAGTCTCTAGAGCACAGGCTCAGAAGTTGTGGCATACAGGCTTAGTTGCTCTGCGTCATGTGGGATCTTCCCGGACCAGGGCTCGAACCCGTGTCTCCTGCATTGGCAGGCGGATTCTTACCCACTGTGCCAACAGGGAAGTCCTCCAGTGTTAATTTTAAAAGCCAGTAAGAATGTATATATTCTAAACTACTAAATGTAACTTAGAGCAGCATTTAATAGTTGATACATCTTATTTTTAGTCACATTTTTTCCCTCATGAATGAAAATACGCCTGACTATTCTTTCATCACAATGTTAGGAAACAAATTTAAATTCTTTTCATCTGAATTTTTCTGTTTTAGCAATAGCATTCTAGCACCCTTGAAAGCTTAGATAGAACAAGTGAAAACATTCAAGATGTTTTTAATTTATCTCATTGGATTGAAGCAAATGACAGCATAAATCTTTGTTTTTGCCTCTGCAACTCTAAATTTTATACATTTTAAGTCTGAATCAAATTACTACTTTTGATGTTCTTAATAACAGGTCCAGGAGATTGTCCCCTAAATGTGGCTTTGCTTGGATTATCAGCTATTGAAGAAAGGGAATTGCATAGCTTCCTTAAACTCAGAGTAATAGTAAAATATTACGGAAAAGGGGGAAAGATTATATTATAACCAGTTCTCTTTGCCTCTCTCTCTCCGTCTCATGATATTAAAAAAAATTAGCTGCTGCTCTTGAGGAGAAAAGAAAATTCCCTTTTCTCCATTTTGGCATTGTGTGTGTGTGTGTGTGTGTGTGTGTGTGTGTGTGTGTGTTTGTGTGTATACAAATGTACTTAAGAAATTGGGGGATATGTTTCCACACACCACCAAAAGCCACAGATACTAACTTCTTTAGGCCTTGGGCAATGTATTTCAGAGTTTACATTAGAAAATGATGATACTGTTCTAATCTATAAACCACTTTCTTGGAATTTGGATTTCTTGGTAAACTGTAGTAATTAACTCTTTAAGGATAGGAAATCAGTTTCTTAAACTGTGAAGTAATGTCATCTAATGTCTCATTGTTATCCTGAGTGAAAAATTTCTCTGCCCGGCAAAATTACTATAGCCACATCTCAGTTTAACCACAGGTACTGTCCCAAAGTTATGAGTCTGCTAGCTGAACATGGAACAAACATATTTTCTCAGAGAAGCACATTTTCTAATATTAACATCAATAGGAGAGGCGGTATACAATTGGTGATCTTTCGTGACAGAAAGCTAAAGTATGCAAGATAACAGCATTAAATATAGGGCTTTCTGTCTTACAGACAATTGGGTGGCTAAAACCCTGGGAAAAAACTCCAGTGTTGGATTCATACTCAGAGCTCCAGCAAGGTCAAGTTTTACAAAGACTTTCTTCCCAGAAAGAATAGAAAGTCATTGACTGTCTGTAGGAGCTGAATTTCATTACTACTTAAAGAGTCTTTTTCACAATCCACTTGTGGTCTCTGTATCACAAAAGATGTATTGCACAAGGACCCAAGTTCATTTCTTTTATATATTCTTTAATATTTTTTTCTTATAGCTACAAGAACATTTCTGGATTTTAAGTACTTAGTTCTTCAGAGAATGTAATGCGAAATCTATTGAAAATTGCCAATAATACATTTTTTAAACAGATGGCATACTTTGGTTACAGATTATTTACCAAATAGTTTTTGTGTCATCCCCTTTGAGAATGACTAGAAGATGCTAGGACTACATGTCTTCTTTTATATTCACAACTTTCTTTATCAATACTGTGTTCTTTGTAAACTTTAAGGGAACATGGGAGCTTCAGGAAGAATACAGCTGGCCTCATGAGAAATACTGAGGAACTCTTTGTGAATTTGGGGTTCAATTCTGAGCAGTATACTTTGTCAGAGGTATCCTTCTGACAGAGTGTGTTCCCTGCATCCCCCACAGTGTGCACTAGGATTGAAGGGATTGCATTTCTATGCATATATTCTGAACATACAGTTCCCCTATTCTGCTGTCCTCCTGGAAAAATCTGTCTCAACATGCTCTGGATGACATTCAGAGAAATTTATTCTTTCAAGTTTGTAATGAGTAGGAGAACAGATTCTACCTAAAACCTCTCTAAGGGCATCGTAACTGACAAAACTGGTACACTCATTGAACAATATTATAGTGTTTGGTTAATACATGTAAATGCAAAGTGTAGTACAATACTGTTACCTAAGAAATCCTCAAGATTTTAATGTGAAGAAGGTAGCACAAACATACCCTTCAAAAAGCTGAGGCTACAAAATGTTTTTGAGAAATCTGTGGAATATTCAAAAAAACAGTCATGTATTAGGCCAGGATGAAGCTTTAACATGTTCCAAATATTACCATCAGGTCAACTATAATCTCTTACCATAGTATAGAATAATTAGAAATCAGTAACGAATAGTTTTAAAAATTCTACATGTCTGCAATATAAGCAGCAATGTTTTCTCTAGGCTGCTGATAATGCATAAGAAGAGAAGTCTTTTAAAAATGATAGGTAATTAGTGTAGCCTTTAATAATATAATAAATTTACCACTAATATAACATAGCTGAGGCACGGTTTAGTAGATAATCTTATTACTAAAGGGGAAATGCTTGGGACCTACCGTCAGAATGATATTATGTTATTTTTTCTGTACAGGTATTTAGTGGAACCAATAAATTATTTGATCTTTCTTTTCCTCTTATGTATTTTATAATGTTTCTATAATTACCATCTTTCTCTTAAAAAAGAGAAAGATAAAGTCTCAAGGAAAATGAAGAGTATATTGCTGACAAGACTCAGTTTCCAAACCTACTCTTGGCAAGTAGCCTATATCAGGAACAATCTAATTTCTTCATGAGATTAAAAATTTTTTATAACTCAGTAATTCATGGAAAATCAAATCTGATACATACTTCGGTTTGGTAAAGAAATTATACTGAGAAAAACACCTTCAGTTTCCTTAGAAAAGAGTAAAGTCAATACTTTCTCAGCATTTACATATCATTAAGGGTAGTAACTAGATTTACTTGAACTAAACAGGTTAAGTAAACTCAACAGTAACCATTTATGGCCCCGCAGCTGATGCTGTTGCTGCTCTGTCTGTGTCCTTCTGGCCCACCCTGAGGTCATGTGCAGCTGTGGTGGATAAGCAATACCTGCGACAGCTTCCTGGCCTCGAGCTCTTGTGTCTCTGCCCCAGGGCCTTCTCTGGCTACAGGGAGGAATACCGGGCTGGCCAGCTGTGACTTGCAGTTAACCCCCTAGGAGCAACCCTGAAACAAGGAGGGCAGAACTGTGGGCTTTATACCTCAGTCCCTCATCTCAGGCATGTTCTACATGGTTTCTCAGAGGGTCCCCAGCAGGACTGGGCCCTGACTGCCCACAGTGGAAACCTGTTCATTATTTTTTCCCCAGCTTTACTGAGGTATAATTGACATATACAATTGTACATATTTAAAGTGCAATAAGATAATCTGATATGCATAGACATTGTGAAATGATTACCACAATCAAGTTAATTAACACATCCATCCCCTCACATAGTTACTATGGGTTTTTTTTTGGTCATGAGAATGTCTAGAATGCTTAAGATTACTCTTAGCAAATTTCAAGTGTACAGTACAGTATTATTAACTATAGTCAGGATTTGTACATTAGACCCACTGAACTTATTCATCTTATAACCTAAAGTTTGTATCCTTTGACTAACATTCCCCCCACACACACGGCTTGCCCTACATCCCAGCCCCTGGCAATCCCAACTCTTTGTTTCCACGGAAACCTGATCACTAATAATGTGTCCCTTTTGGCTTTCTTTCCTTTACTATCTCACTTCCTCACTCCTCACTTCTCAAATAAACTACTAGCATCCAAATCCTTTTGTCAAGGTCTGCTTTCTGACAGGGGAATATAACCTAAGTCCCCATGCTAGACATTAGATAGTTTCTTGAAGCCAAGGGCCTGTTCATTTGACTCTGGAATCCCTGATACAGCATGTCCCTAGCATGTATAAAATGAGATATTTTCCCAGGCCTCACATAGATTGGAATGTAGCAGGGAAGGCACCCAGGTGCTCTACAGAACAAGGTAGACTGGATTAATATCTCAAAGAGGTACAACCAAAGAGTTACGGGGAGTAGTTACTAATTATAAATTTGCAGATCAGCAAGGCTTTAAGGAGGAGGTGATATTAAATCAGGTGTTGAAGGATGTTTAAGATTCTAGCAAATGGAGAAGAAGGAGGGAAATGACATTTCAGGCAAAAAAAAGAGCAATGGCAAACTTGCAGAAGTTTTAAGGTACATATGGACTATTGGAAGAAAATAATAGTGTTCTTGGGCTGAATCTTGGGATGCATGAAGCAGGAGGTGGAAAAGCAAAGTAAATCTAAATTAGTCCAAGGCAGCCTGGACATTTGAGGAAGGCTTTAACAGTGGAGGAAGAATGTTTCAGAACTGTACACACAGAGCTATTTTTTTAATGTGACTTCTAAAAAAAAAATCTCTCCCACACATTGACAGTCACTTCCTTTGCTAACATTATTTTGAAAGTCTGACTCACTAATAGAGCATTTTTCCTGAAACTCAAGAAATTTAGAATTTTTTCTTTTCTTTCCTTTCTTTGTTTTGTTTTCGATTTTGTTTCCCAAAGAGGACAAGAAAAAGAGACAGGAGCGCCTCTTCTTGCCTGAAATTTCAACAGATATTTATATCTTATGTTATCTGTTTTATTAGAATTCAGGTCTTAAGCCTTCCACTTTGAAGCTATCATTCAGCCCCACTTTTTCCTGAAGGGGACTATGATGTGAGTAGCTCATTCTCCTTATCCTGTAAATACATTTGTGGACGGGAAGATGGAAGGATGCCATTGAAAAATAGTGGAGTTTTGTTGGTTGGGACAAGCACTGGTTTGGAAACCAGGAAACCCAGGCCCTAGCTCTGGATCTGCCTCAGCCCAGCTTTTTGGCCTTGGGAAAGTCATTAAAATGTTCACTGTCTATAAAATGAGGTGTTGGACTAGAAGATCTCTATGATTTCTTCTAGCCTCTGTGATTAAGTCAAGGTCAGAAGATAAAACGAAGACTCTTATGCATGTCACAATACACACACACACACACACACACACACACACACACAAGCTATTTGACAGCTGATGACATTTTAATTTTTTGAAAAAACATTGCAAACATCACTGCCACTAGTTCCTTTAAAATATCTATTTTCTGATGAGTTAATGTAAGCCCCATCAATTAAAACAAGCATAATAGTTCTCATAAAACAGTAAAATAGTAATTTTCTAAAATGCATCTGATGGCACCAGGTCTTGGGGTATTTTCCATTAGTTGCTGGAATGATAATAGCATTTCATTAAAAAATGAACCACTAACAAATAACTAGATTCTGAACGTTGTATTCCCCACTGAAACGTACATATTATTCATAGATGATGGTCTGTTTTGAGATCTAGTGTTCTTTAAGATATTGTTGTAGCATAAAACAAGAGGTTAAAAAAGTACAGTTGCTCCTATATCCTTAGACTCTGCATAAAGTAGTAGCCAGATAAGCTGCCCTCATTATTTTACTACTACCCTCTTTTATCATGTACTTTCTCAATCAAGTTGTTGTTGTTTTTTTTTTTTTGTTTTTTTGTTTTTTTTAAATTTTTTTATTTTTTTTTATTTATTTTTTTTTTTTGCGGTTCGCGGGCCTCTCACTGCTGTGGCCTCTCCCGTTGCGGAGCACAGGCTCCGGACGCGCAGGCTCAGCGGCCATGGCTCACGGGCCTAGCCGCTCCGCGGCATGTGGGATCCTCCCAGACCGGGGCACGAACCCGTGTTCCCTGCATCGGCAGGCGGGCTCTCAACCACTGCGCCACCGGGGAAGCCCCCGTTGTTGTTTTTTAATGTTGGAAAATAATTGAGATTGTTCTATGAGTGGTTTTTTCGCCGCATGATGATGATGGGAAGATTTTAACTTACAGAGAAGTAACTGATGGAAGCAAGAACTGTAGAAGCGGTGAGCCCATGGACAGACGAGAGCGTGAGGGAGGAAGTCGTTTTGCCCAAGGGGAGCTCTTGGTTGAGAGCACTGAACACAGCATTCCAATCTCAACGTTTTGCATTTAGAAGTCTGAAGTAGAGAACCAGTATTATCAAGGGAACCTGGAGAGGAAAACTGCTGTGCTCAATAAATATTTTCTTAAAAATCATGTTGGATTTTAGAAACCTTTAGCCTGATTGTTTACTTTTCAGACATCAAACAGTTCAGGGGAATACAAGACAAACTATACTTTGAACCTAATAGTCCAATGACAAAATAACTATTTTCTTTCTAAAACATTGAAAATATGTCTAGTATACTTCTTAAGACAAAATTCTAGATCCACAAATGTTAAAGTCACAGAAATGATTTTGGTGCGAAGTGGTGAGGAATCCAGGCAGGCTACGTGAAGAGGGAAAGAGAATCAGCACTTGCAGCATCGCCATTCTGTGCAGGTGCCTGATTTACACTTTGTATATATTAGTTTATGTAATCCTCACAGACAATTCTATGCGGTAGATATTATCTTTATTTTATAGTTGATAGAACTGAGGTTCATTAAAGTTAATTAACTTGTTCAAGATACTATAATTGTTAATGTCAGAGACCTCATTTGATTTTAAGAGCTGTGCTCTTCCTAACACCATGATTTCTTCTGCATCAGGTTATCCATCTCTGCTGTGGAATTAAAAGTATACACTGTATATCTATTTTCCAAGAATCAAATCACCATCATTTGATTTTAACACAGTATGGAAAAGGCCCCAGAACATAAGCCTAACTTTGTTAACCCACTGCATGCTTGAGTATCACAGAGTCCACCCAGCAGGCTGGTGGGACCTCAGGTTAGTCTGACTGAGGATTTGATTCAAGTGATGGGAGAGACTGGGGACTGTACTATTGGGGGTCAGTTACTGGCCGCTAGGAACCATTTAGAACCTGAGTTCTAAGTCTGTTGCTTATTGGCAGAGCCAGAGTAAAGGGAAGCAAATGAACCTTTGCCTCGGGAGTAAAATTTAAGGGGCATTCCAAACTCAGTAATCAAAATAAATAATATTTAATGCAATTTCTTAAAAAATCAAATCAGCAAATTACAGCCATTGGACAGCCACCTGTTTTTGTAAATGACACAAGGGCTCTGAGTTCCACACTGTTGCAAATAATAGCCTTTCTTTATCTCTCAGTAGTCTAAAGAAGAAGAAAGATCTGCCTCTGAGTGAAATCAGAACTAAGAATTACCTGCTGGGTTCAGGCACCCTGTTTTGGGGACGTGATGGCAATATTTTCTCCAGTCCTATCCAGGAGGAATCTCCTATCTTCTTAGAGTAGGAGTTAGACTTACGGTGACAAGGTGTCCCAGTTTGCCCAGACTGTTAGGTTTTAGCACTGAAAGGACTGCATCCCCCCCAAACCCCTCAGTCCTGGACAAACCATGACAGTTGGTCATCCTCATAGAGGGGATGTGCTTAGAGTCATGCTATTAAAAATGAGAATACATGAATACTCTGCATGAGACTGACTCTTAGAGTTTAACATTGGTGGAAGAAGAATATTTTAGTCTAAATTGACTATTAGAATTAGAGTCATGCTAACTTGGGTGAGGTCACAAGGGGATGTAATTCGTGTGCCCCCAGGATTCACCAGTTCGGGAATGGGGTATGGAGAATCACAGTTTCAGTGCCTTCTCTGGCAGATACCCCCACCTGCTATATTTGGCCTTCCAACTCACTTCAAAACCTGTTCTAACTATTTCTGGAGTCCGTAGGAGGTACTGCATCTGTGATATTGAGCAAGTCCTCTTAGCCTCCATTTTTGAAATGGACATTAGTGATCATCACTGCAATTGAGGGCTTGGGGTTTCTGAAGCATCCAGAAGCAGCTGTTGTCAACATTTGCTGCAGGGGTGGCCTCCTGCTTTATTCAGTCATGCTCACTGTACTAAGATAAGTCTTCCCAAGTCTTCTTTTCAACGAGTTCCCTGCACTCTTTCCCCAACCCCTCCAAGTTAGATCTGAATGGAAGTCTAATGGGCCTCCTAAACAGAGGCAGAATTACTGTGAAGCTGTTGTAAGTACAGTTTCAGGGGCCTTTGAGAGGCCTGTACTGATTCTGTATTATTTTTCTTAAATAAGAATATCCCTTTTCTGTGACATCTTTGTCTGGTTTTGGTATCAGGGTGATGGTGGCCTTGTAGAATGAGTTTGGGAGTGTTCCTCTCTCTGCTATATTTTGGAAGAGCTTGAGAAGGATAGGTGTTAGCTCTTCTCTAAATGTTTGATAGAATTCACCTGTGAAGCCATCTGGTCCTGAGCTTTGGTTTGATGGAAGATTTTTAATCATAGTTTCAATTTCAGTGCTTGTGATTGGTCTGCTCATATTTTCTATTTCTTCCTGGTTCAGTCTCCGAAGGTTATGCTTTTCTAAGAATTTGTCCATTTCATCCAGGTTTTCCATTTTATTGACATATAGTTGCTTGTAGTAATCTCTCATGATCCTTTGTATTTCTGCAGTATCAGTTGTTACTTCTCCTTTTTCATTTCAAATTCTGTTGATTTGAGTCTTCTCCCTTTTTTTCTTGATGAGTCTGGTTAATGGCTTATCAATATTGTTTATCTTCTCAAAGAACCAGCTTTTAGTTTTATTGATCTTTGCTACTGTTTCTTTCATTTCTTTTTCATTTATTTCTGATCTGATCTTTATGATTTCTTTCCTTCTGCTAACTCTGGGTTTTTTTTGGTTCTTCTTTCTCTAATTGTTTTAAGTATAAGATTACTTTGTTTAATTGAGATATTTCTTGTTTACTGAGGTAGGATTGTATTGCTACAAACTTCCCTCTTAGAACTGCTTTTGCTGCATCCTATAGGTTTTCGGTCATCATGTTTCAATTGTCATTTGTTTCTAGGTAGTTTTTGATTTCCTCAGTGATATCTTGGTTATTTAGTAGCATATGGTTTAGCCTCCATGTGTTTGTATTTTTTACAGTTTTTCAGGTCAATATCACTGATGAACATAGATGCAAAAATTCTCAACAAAATACTAGCAAACAGAATCCAACAGCATATTAAAAGGATCATACACCATGATCAAGTGGGGTTTATCCCAGGAATGCAAGGATTCTTCAATACACGCAAATCAATCAATGTGATACACCATATTAACAAACTGAAGGAGAAAAACCACATGATAATCTCATGTAGAAAAAGCTTTTGACAAAATTCAACACCCACTTATGATAAAAACTCTCCAGAAAGTACGCATAGAGGGAACCTACCTCAACATAATAAAGGCCATATATGACAAACCCACAGCCAACATCGTTCTCAATTGTGAAAAACTGAAACCATTTCCTCTAAGATCAGGAATAAGAAAGGTTGCCCACTCTCACCACTATTATTCAACATAGTTTTGGAAGTTTTAGCCATGGCAATCAAAGAAGAAAAAGAAATAAAAGGAATCCAAATTGGAAAAGAATAAGTAAAACTGTCACTGTTTGCAGATGACATGATAATATACATAGAGAATCCTAAAGATGCTACGAGAAAACTACTAGAGCTAATCAATGAATTTGGTAAAGTTGCAGGATACAAAATTAGTGCACAGAAATCTCTTGCATTCCTATACATTAACAACGAAAGATCAGGAAGAGAAATTAAGGAAACAATCTCATTCATCACTGCAACAAAAAGAATAAAATACCTAGGAATAAACCTACCTAAGGAGGTAAAAGACCTGTACTCAGAAAACTATAAGACACTGATGAAAAAATCAAAGATGACACAAACAGATGGAGAGATATACCATGTTCTTGGATTGGAAGAATCAGTATTGTGAAAATGATTATATTACCCAAGGAAATCTACAGATTCAATGCAATCCCTATCAAACTACCAATGGCATTTTTTCCAGAACTAGAACAAAAAATTTCAGTTTGTATGGAAAGACAAAAGACACTGAATAGCCAAAGCAATCTATTTTTTTTTTTTTTTTTTTTTGCGGTACGAAGGCCTCTCAGTGCTGTGGCCTCTCCCGTTGCGGAGCACAGGCTCTGGACGTGCAGGCTCAGTGGCCATGGCTCACGGGCCCAGCCGCTCCACGGCATTTGGGATCTTCCCAGACCGGGGCATGAACCCATGTCCCATGCATCAGCAGGCGGACTCCCAACCACTGCGCCACCAGGGAAGCCCCAAAGCAATCTTGAGAAAGAAAAACGGAGCTGGAGGAATCAGGGTCCTGGACTTCAGACTATACTACAAAGTTACAGTAATGAAGACAGTATGGTAGTGGCACAAAAACAGAAATATAGGTCAATGGAACAGGATAGAAAGTCCAGAGATTAAACCCATGGACATATGGTCACCTTATCTTTGATAAAGGTGGCAAGAATATACAATGGAGAAAAGACAGCCTCTTCAATAAGTGGTGCTGGGAAAACTGGACAGCTACATGTAAAAGAATGAAATTAGAAAACTCCCTAACACCATATAGAAAAAAAATTCAAATTGGATTAAAGACCTAAATGTAAGGCCAGACACTATCAAACTCTTAGAGGAAAACATAGGCAGAACACTCTATGACATAAATCACAGCAAGATCCTTTTTGACCCACCTCCTAGAGAAATGGAAATAAAAACAAAAATAAACAAATGGGACCTAATGAAATTAAAACCATTTGCACCACAAAGGAATCCATAAACAAGACGAAAAGACAACCCTCAGAATGGGAGAAAATATTTGCAAATGAAGCAACCGACAAAGGATTAATCTCCAAAGTATACAAGCAGCTTATTCAGCTCAATATCAAAAAACAAACAACCCAATCCACAAATGGGCAGAAGACCTAAATAGACATTTCTCCATAGAAGATATACAGATTGCCAACAAAGAGATGAAAGGATGCTCAACATCGCTAATCATTAGAGAAATGTAAATCAAAACCACAATGAGGGATCACCTCATACCAGTCAGAATGGCCATCATCAAAAAATCTACAAACAATAAATGCTGGAGAGGGTGTGGAGAAAAGGGAACCCTCTTGCACTGTTGGTGGGAATGTAAATTCATACAGCCACTATGGAGAACAGTATGGAGGTTCCTTAAAAATCTAAAAATAGGGCTTCCCTGGTGGCGCAGTGGTTGAGGGTCTGCCTGCCGATGCAGTGGACACGGGTTCGTGCCCTGGTCCGGGAGGATCCCACATGCCGCGGAGCGGCTGGGCCCGTGAGCCATGGCCGCTGGGCCTGCGCATCCGGAGCCTGTGCTCCACAGCGGGAGAGGCCACAACAGTGAGAGGCCCACTTCAAATAAAAAAAAAAAAAAAAAATCTAAAAATAGAAGTACCATATGACCCAGCAATCCCACTACTGGGCATATACCCTGAGAAAACCATAATTCAAAAAGAGACATGTACCACAATGTTT
This sequence comes from Globicephala melas, assembly GCF_963455315.2. NCBI lineage: Eukaryota > Metazoa > Chordata > Mammalia > Artiodactyla > Delphinidae > Globicephala > Globicephala melas. The sequence goes on along the minus strand of NC_083316.1, from coordinate 69,149,957 downwards.
ATTGTAGCTCTATTTACAATGTGCAGGACATGGAAGCAACCTAAGTGTTCATCAACAGATGAATGGATAAAGAAGATGTGGCACATATATACAATGGAATATTACTTGGCCATAAAAAGAAACAAAATTGAGTTATTTGTAGTGAGGTTGATGGACCTAGAGTCTGTCATACAGAGTGAAGTAAGTCAGAAAGAGAAAAACAAATACCGTATGCTAACACATATATATGGAATCAAAAAAAAAAAAAAAAGGTTATGAAGAACCTAGTGGCAGGATAGGAATAAAGACGCAGACAACGAGAATGGCTTGAGGACATGGGGAGGGGGAAGGGTAAGCTGGGACGAAGTGAGAGAGTGGCATGGAGTTATATGTACTACCAAATGTAAAACAGATAGCTAGTGGGAAGAAGCAGCATAGCACAGGGAGATCAGCTTGGTGCTTTGTGACCACCTAGAGGGGTGGGATAGGGAGGGCGGGAGGGAGATGCAAGAGGGAGGGCATATGGGGTATATGTATACATATAGCTGATTCACTTTGTTATAAAGCAGAAACTAACACACCATTGTAAAGCAATTACAGTCTGATAAAGATGTTAAAAAAAAGAAAAAAGAATATCCCTGGGTTCATGCTATGGATTAAATTGTTTCCCGTCTGCCAAAATCATATGCCCAAGCCCTTACTTTAATATGACTGTATTTAGTGATAGGGCTTTTAGGAGGTAACCAATGTTAAAAAAAATTCATAAGGCTGGTATCCTACTTTAAAAGGATCAGTGGCCTTATAGAAAAGGAACAAAAATCTCTCTCTCTCTCTCCTCCAGCACACACACTGAGGAAAGGCCACATGAGGTTATAGCAAGAAGGTGGACATCTGCAAGTCAGGAAGGGAGACCTTACCAGAACCTGACCATACTGGCACCCTGATATTGAACTTCCAGCCTCAAGAACTGTGAATAAATAAATTTCTGTTGGTTAAGTCAGTCTACGGTACTTTGTTATGGCAGTCTGAGCAGACTAAGACCATCTGTTTTGTCCATAAACCTATATTTGATTATTAGCAATGCAATTTGGAATATTTTTCTCTGCCTCCTTCAACCCCAATTTAAGGCCCAGAAGGGTGATATCAACACAGAGATAGAAATATTTTTTGGCTTGGAGAATTGATAGCAACTTAGCTATTAGGAAGCTATTGTTGTGAACACCAGAGAATGAAAGCCATGAGGTGGAAAGGACAAGAAGTTCCTTTTGTTTGAGCAACCCAAGGGCAACAAATCTGGGGGCAGGGCAGTTGGAGACATTTATGAACATGGAGGCAGCATAGTAAAGTGATTAAAAGCCTGGCCCCAGACTCAAAACCTAGACCATTACTTGTTTCTATGTGTAAATGGACATGCCACTTAATCTTTCTTTGCTTCAGTTCCTCATCTTTGAGATGGAGAAAACAGTAATAATACTTATATCATAGAGTTGTTGTAAAGAATACATTTTATGAAATGTGTAAAGGATTTAGAAAAATGACTTGCATAGTAAATGCTCAATAAATATTACCCACTGGGTTCATTGTAAGTTTCCAGTATTTTCCAAATGAATGGCATTCTCCTCTGTCCAGTTGTCAAAACCCTCGACTACCCCTTGTGCCTTGTACCCATATCCGATTCATTACTATGTCTTGTCAATTTTTTTTTTTCTTTTTTTTGGTACACGGGCCTCTCATTGTTGCGGCCTCTCCTGTTGCGGAGCACAGTCTCCGGACATGCAGGCTCAGCGGCCATGGCTCACGGGCCTAGCCCTAGCAGAGTGTTTGTTTCATATACAATACTCAATAAAATGTTTGTTGAATGAATGAACTGATGAAGGATTGACCAGTGGAAAAAGGTTCCATTCATTTTGCTGTTCGATGTTGTCTTTACTCTGTCTCTGACACAATGCTTTAATTGTTCCCTCAGGCCAATATGGCCTGGAAACATGGGTTATGAGTGCTATCATTTTTCCCAAGTCATATTAAATTATCCACCTCTTTAATATATTCCAACCTACATTATCTAAAAATTATATTACAAACTTTATCTGAATGCCTGAATGCAAGGAAATACCACTGACCATTCAATAACAGCGGGTTGAACTGCACAGGTCCACTCATATGCAACTTTTCTTCAATAAATACTTACTACAGTACTACACGATCTGCGATTGGTTCAATCTGCAGATGCAGAACAGCAGATACGGGAGGAACCTCAGATATGGGGGAACTGAGTATATGGAGGGCCAAATATAAATTATACTTGGATTTTTGTGCAGGGAGTTAGCACCCCCTAATCCCTGTGATGTTCAAGGCTCAACTGTGTATTCAAACAGCCTCCTTAGGATATAAAACTCAGTTGCTCTCTCTACATGGAGTCTTAGACTCATATGAGTCCTTAATTAAGACTCAGCTTCAGATACAGGATTCCTGGAGCTACAAGCATTTCATTCATCTAAAAAGTGCCAACACCAATCTTTGAAGAATTCAGAAAATAAAGTTTGCAACTGGAAATAGTTTTGATTGGTATGCACCTTTTCTTCCCTTGTAGCTCTGATAGAAGGAAACGTGTTATTTACTGAGTGGCACTTAGAAAAACATTTGTTAAGCAGAAAATATATTGTTTTACCCTATAAGGTATTATGGTATGAACAAAGCTTATTTTCATATGTAGAAGTGGAGACTTAAAAGAAATTATTTTGAACAGATGGTCTCAGCTGGTAATAGTAAAACTGAGTTTCAAAATTCTGGGGCTTTTTACTTTTAGGTTCATATTCCTGGTGTGCAATACTCTCTGCCTTCAGGGTGGCCATGAGCTTGTCTGCTGCCCACCTGGCCAGGAGGTAGTCAATACTCTGAAAGATGGTGGCTTAGGTGCTATAAAAGTTCTTTCCTTCTGTCTGCCCTCCCTCTCTCTCCCTCTTTCCCTTCCTCCCTCCCTCCCTCCCTCCTTTCCTATTTTCTCCTTCCTAGAGGAATTGCTTGAGTTGTTTAAGGGAAATTTTCTCTTTCTTTCCCATCATTTATTTTTTCTTGTATTTTTTAATACATTATCCAGTTATATGACATTGAGAGATTCTCAGAAATTAAGTGGATTTAATTCTTCACGCTTTAAAAAAACTCCACTAATATTCCAATTCTTTAATATTGAAATCATTTTCTACCTCTTCCCACTACAAAACCCTGAATAAAAGTTGCATGTGTGGGTACTTTAATCCTCCACACGTCAACCTTTCCAATTATTGATTTATTGAATTTTATTCCTGGAGTAAGATAGGAATGCATTACAATTTGGGTAAATAATGATTGCATTGTTCCCTCCTCATATAATTTACTGAAGATTGGCACATCTTAGAGTAAATTGCAAAGAGCAGAATTGGATTGAAGTGAATTGCAGCTGTTACTCTTCTGTGTGCAGACAACTTCCAAATGACAGTCTAAAATAGTTTTCCAACAGCGTTGTGTGAACTGGCCTGCAATTTTTCTCATTGCCCTGGGATGTGATTGAGCTCAGCTAGGAGGCTTAAATTTAATAGAATGCCTTTTAGAACAGCTTAGTAGTTATTTTAATTGTATTAAAAACAATTACTTTTAAGGTATAGAAAATTACCTGAAGTTTGGTATGTACATATGCATATATGACATTGATTTTCTAAACTCTGTAATTTTTTTTTTTTATAAATTTACTTCTAAACTCTGTAATTTTTATTTCACACTGTGGCAGTTTCACATGTCTTCTGGGATCCCTCTGACATAGAATCTGTTGGCTTTCCAAGCATTGATATTCATATCAAATTTTAAATCTGACTTGAAACATTTTACATGGTTATACACTGAGATACAATTCAGTTTGTTTATGGCTGTGCCAATAGCTCTATCTATATGTACAAAAGGACATCCCTAAATTCAGTTTGTTTTTGAAAGTCTAATTTAGCTGAACTAACAGATGGATTGAACTATTCTCATTATGTTTACGGGTGTGTAGGCAGTGGGAGGTGGGGAGAAATAATGATCTTAGTGATCATTATGAATTGCATGGTTGACACGAAGTTTCACTAATTTTACAAGTGTTAACTGAGAGCTTAGTGGACCCCAATTATTATATTATAGCAGGCTATGGAATCTAAGAGATGAAAATTCTTTGTCCCACTCTGAGCACTCAGCTTCTTAAGGAGATATCCATGGAAATAAAAAGAACCTAGTATGATGGCTGCTATAGTAAATGTCTGTGCAAAATAATCAGGAAATAGGAAAAGGATTACCTAATTTGGGGCCTTTAAGTTTTCCTACCTTTTCACTTTTATAAAAAATATTTCAGTAACATGCTTTGCATAAAAACACTCCTCTATTTTTTAGTCTATTTTCTTAGAATAAATTCTTAAAAAATGGAATTACTGGGACAAAAGGCATAAGAAATTTTAAAGTCCTTGATTGAGATTGCAAATTGCTTTTTTGACGGTATGCTCAGGTTAGATTTTCACTAACAGTTTATTAGAGTGCCCATTTCACTGTGCTACTATCAAGGAAGTAGACTATTGTCTTTAAAATTAATCTCTTAGTGTTTCCTTCAGTGGAGACAACCACTGAAACACATTTCTTGTACTTCTTTCCAGAGACACACTTTATGTATTTATGATATTTTTGATATATGGAAATAATTTAGTTTCATAAAGACAAATTCATTATACAGTCAAATCTGCTAATAATTTTTCATTATTTTTTCCCCTTTCGCTTTCAAGATATGCACTTTTTATTTTCCTCTATCCTTTATCATTGACTGACTGGTTAATATGATCATTTTGGTCAAAGAAGAATCATGCTAGTCTTGAAAACTGGCAGAAGAGAACTTTGTAGCATGTGTGCTTTGGCCAGATCCATTTTACTCTTCTCAAGGGAACCTGAAAGGTGACCCACACACAATGTAAACCTTGGGTTTTGCCAACAAGTAGAAACCATCGGCTTGATCTCTGGGAGGGTAGTGCATCAGAAACAATGTCTGGCTACTGCTGAGAGGGTTGGAAAGTAGTGACGATTCTACCCATTGCCATTAGGAAATATAGCATTTCCAGGAGAGGAAATGTGTCTACACAGAGGGAGGAGAGTGCATAAATCAGAATTAAACATACTGGTGGTAGCAAGTCAGGTAAGAATAGATGACTATAAAGTTTCAGGGTTCTTTCTTTGAATTGTACCAATTAATGACCCTGACTTAGCAAAGAAGGCAAGCTCTCTCAAATGCCCTCCTTATACTAAATTCCGCAGTGACATGATCTTCTACCATATACAGGATTGCATCCATAGAAACCTGCCACACTGGAGAAGGCTTGTTTTCTCTTTGTTTATTTTCCTTAAAACATTCTTTCAAGTTATTTTTGTTATTCTGACACTCAGCTACTTAAAAGTAGAATCATAAACAAAATCATTTAATGCCAATGTATATGATGACGGGATTTGGATAAAATGAATAAAAATAGTTTTTACCCAAATGTGCTATAAAACAGCATAATGATGTATTACAGAGGTGTTAAAAAATAATTACAACTCTTCAAAAAATCCTGCCCTAAAGATCAGATAGTCTAAATTTTTAAAGATAATCTTAGTGGAAACAGTTTATGTTTTATTAAAATTTCTCAGAAAAAATCTAAACCTTTCCTAGTGCAAACCTGTCAAAATACAGAACAGGTTTATCTAATAAATATAAATTTTATTTTTTAACTTTATGTGATCCATGACTTGGGTTCGTCATGTTCTTCCCTCCCTTGTAATGAAACAGGAATGAGGACCCATTAAGTTTTCTCTCTGGTTAACAGGTGTTTTCTTTGGGCAGCTGGATGAAGGGCATAAAGGGAAAGAGAAGGTTTTCCCTCTGGAATAATCATTTTGAGAGACTTTGAGTAGGGATAAAACCTGGAGAGCAAACTATAACCTACTGGAAGCAGCTATTAAAGAAAATGTAGGGTGTGTGTGAGATGATTATAGTCATAAAGGGGGAAAGGGCTGAAAGAGAATAGTAAATGGCAGGACACCAAGTATGTTCTTCTACCAGTAAGGGGTAACACATAAGAAATAGTCACATATTCATTGAAATAATTCTGGGCATTGGAACAAAAACTGAAGGTTTCTTGCTTTAAAAATGTACAGAATAAAGAAGCTTATCTTTGAAAGTTTTGATAAGAGTCATGAGTTGTAGGTAAGGTGGTTTGAGGGGAGATGTAATTTTCCAATTTCCTTTCCTGCTACTCTCCCTGAACTCCCCTCCAGACAGAAGGGCTTAGTTGTGGTTTCAAACACGCCAAGAAAGCTCCACCTTGGGGCTTTGGCTTTCGGGACAGTTGTTCCTCGGTGTCCGTGGGGTATTGGTTCCAGGAATGGATGCCAAATCCCCGGATGCTCAAGTTCCTTATATAAAATGGCAGTAGAACAATGAATACAGTCAGCCCTCCATATCCACTTTTGGCATCTGTGGATTCAACCAACTATGGATTGAACTGAATGCAGGTGCTAAACCCAGGGATATGGAAAGCAGACCATATTCCCTTTCATTGAACTTTCTTCTCCAGATATTCTCCTGAGTAATTCCCTCATCCTTCAAGTCTTTGCTCAAAAGTCACTTTCTCATGGACACATACAGATGATGTATCCAGCCCCCTCCTTCTCTCAGCTGACAACCCCTTCCCAACAGCTTTCTGAAGCCACTCTACCTGCTCTACTCCATTTTCCCATAGCACTATCATCCTCTAACATACAGTCAATATTAATTATTTTCAATATTTATTATCTGTTACATCCTCCACCTCAGTTGAATGCTGAGCTCCAAGAGAGCAAGAATCTTTGTTTATTTTCACAGATGTGTCCAAAATACCTACCACAGTGCCTGACATGTACAAGGTACAAAAGGTACTCAATTAGTATTTGTTAAATTAATAAGTGAAGGTTTATGTAATCCACATGAACTGGGATGTATATATCAGCTTAAGTAAGGCAACACAGTGATTTTCATACATATCTACTTTTGCTGTAGCTGGGAGGTACAGAAACAGAAAGCCAAACAGACCAAGGTTTTATTTTGTTTTCTGGGAGAAAAACTACCGAGAAACTGGTCCTTTTTACTACTCAGGTCACAGTATTTCTCAAAGTAAATAATAATATCGTGCATTTGGATGACGCTTCAGAAATTTTCCTTAAAGGTCTGTGATAGATGTAAGCTCACCTTAATCCCTATTTTACAATACGAAAACTAAAGCTCAGAGAGGCAAAAAGTTATCCAATGTGTCACATTCAGCAAATGTGACCTCACAGAATGATACCCAGGCTTTCTAATTTCATAAGCTCTCTCATCACATAGAGAAGAGAAAAGGACTACACCACTGAGAGGAGGAGAGACAAAAGACTGATGTGTGTGTGTGTGTGTGGGGGGTGTGGGTGTGGGTGTGGATGTGTGTATATGTGTGTGAGGGGGACTCAGTGTGGTATTTGTGGGTACACCAAGATCACAGGACAAGAACAGAAAGAACAGACTGATTATTAGAGCTAAAGGAGAACATTGCCATTTACTTGTTCAATTTCCAAAACATGTTTTGAAAGCTTAACATGATTGCTAAAGAATATTTCACAGTGTTCATTTATGCCTTAAATGGCATAAAATTTAGACTTTGTAGGGGATTTATTATTATTTTCCCTGTTCCGATTCACACTGACTATAACCCACTTCGAAAATTAAGGTCAATACTGAAATTTTGTCACTGTTTTTCAATAGTTCTCAGCTCTCTAGCTATGAATTTTCAGTATTGGATAGCAATTTTGGTCATTGTTATGATGTATTTATCAGATATTTTATTTCTGGGATACACAACTGTTAACGGCAAAACTATTCTTTTAAGTGTCAACCTTCAATCATTTAGCCATTTCATTTCTATTTTTTCCCCTGGCAGCTGTTCTATTGATTGTCTAGAAATTGTCCCTGTTATGTTTAAAATTAAAACAGGAAGTGCAAAATAAAAGGGTAATATGTAAAAAAGGATAGTAAAATTCTAAGAACCCAAGTGCTGTGCTCCAAAAAAACTAAGTATATGCCCTGTAAACACACAAACATATTCACACACATTTGCAATGTGTCAATACATATACACACTTATTAACCAATATTGTCCTTAGTGAAATAATTCAGGAAAATATCAAATACATTAAGTGCATATCACGTGCTTGTTACTTTGCTAGCTGCTGCTATACAGTTTCAGGAAGTAGGCATATTATTAATATCCTCATTTTACACTTGAGGAAGCTGAAGTTCAGAGAAATCAAAAACCTAGTCAAGGTCCCACAGCCAGTAAGTTGCAGGGATGAGGTTGGAATTGAGTTTTGTTTTGATTTCAAAAAGCTTGTGTTCTCTTTTCCTTTAATCTCCTTTTTTTTCCTGAAATATTTCAGACATATAAAAACTGTAAAGAAATAGAAAATCATAAATACAGTTGGATCCCTAATTATATTTACCAATCCATTTCCCCTCTTTTCTCTTTTTCTCCTGAGCCCTGAATTTGTGTTTTTCATTCCTATTTATATCTTTACATGTTTACTACATAAATGTGTGTCTCAAAGCAATATTTGGTGTTGACGTTTTAAAATTCCATATACTGTTGTGAAAACTTATATTTTCACTCAATATTATTTTCATTGTTCTAGAGTATTTCTTTTTTTTTTTTTTTGTGGTACGCGGGCCTCTCACTGCTGTGGCCTCTCCCATTGCGGAGCACAGGCTCCGGACGCACAGGCTCAGCAGCCATTGCTCACGGGCCTAGCCACTCCGCGGCATGTGGGATCTTCCCGGACCGGGGCACGAACCCGTGTCCCCTGCATCGGCAGGCGGACTCTCAACCACTGCGCCACCAGGGAAGCCCCTAGAGTATTTCTTTGTTTGAATATAACACTATTTTTTGATCTGTCTTTTTTTTTTTTAATTTTTTTTATTTTTGGCTTCATTGGGTTTTCACTGACGTGCGCGGGCTTTTCATTGCAGTGGCTTCTCTTGCTGTGGAGCACCGGCTCTAGGCGCGCAGGCTTCAGTAGTTGTGGCTTGTGGGCTCTAGAGCATAGGCTCAGTAGTTGTGGCGCACGGGCTTAGTTACTCTGTGACATGTGGGATCTTCCCGGACCAGGGCTTGAACCCGTGTCCCCTGCATTGGCAGGTGGATTCTTAACCACTCTGCCACCAGGGAATCCCCAAGATCTGTCTTTTGTTGATAGATGTTTAGGTTATTTCCAACTTGTAGCAACTGCTTTTAATTTTTGACAAGTTGATGGGTGTAAAATGCTGTCATAGTGTTAATTTGCATTTTCCTGATTAGTACTGAAGTGGGAGTTTTTCATATTCTCACTGGTGATTAACATTTACTGTGAATTGCCAGTTCAAGTATTTTGCCTCTTGGTTCTATTGAGTTGTCCATCCTTTTCTCATTAATTTGAGGATGAGTACAAATTCTCTCTGTAGATATTTTATTGAGTTTTTAAATAAATTTTATCATGTCTTTTGATGTACAGACATTTTTCATATGTTTAAAGGCAAACTTTACTTCTTTTGCTGTGAATTGTCTGTTCCTATCCTTTGCCCATTAGCCCATTTTTTCCATTGTGGCATTTTGCCTGTCCCTCAACCTTTTAAAAAAAAATTTAAGAGCAGTTACTTCTTTTTCTGGGGTCTGAATTACATGTATTTTTTTCCTACTTTTGTAATTTGCCTTTGACTTATGCTCCTTGTTTACCTTATAAAAGATGATTTTTATGGAGCATAATTTTATCAGTTTTCAATGGCTTCTGGAATTTGAATCATAGCTAGACAGGCCTTCTTCATTCAAAGGTTATAAAAAAAATTACCTATGCTTTTGGGACTTCCCTGGTGGTCCAGTGGTAAGGAATGCACCTTCCAATGCAGGGGATGCAGGTTTGATCCCTGGTCAGGGAACTAAGATCCCACATGCCGCGGGGCAACCAAGCCCGTGCACCACAACTACTGAGCTCATGCGCCTCAAAGAGAGCCTGCGTGCTGCAAACTACAGAGCCCATGTGCCCTGGAGCCTGCATGCCACAACTAGAGAGAGAAAACCCACACACCACAATTAGAGAGAAGCCTGGGTGTCACAACTAGAGAGAAACCTGTGTGCCACAATGAAGAGCCTGCACTGCAACAAAAGATACCTAAACAAAGACCCCGCAAACCGCAACTAAGACCCAATGCAGCCAAAAAAATAAATAAATATTTAAAAAAATTACCTACGCTGCTTCCTGAATGTTTGTGATCTTGCTTTTTCATTTAAATACTGTATCCTTTGAGAACTTATCTTAGTGTAAGGTATTGATTTAAACTTATCTTGGCTACTCAATTATCTCAACACCGTTTATTAAAAAGTCCACCTTCTACTGGTATAAAAGCAAAAGTATAGATCAATGGAACAGGATAGAAAGCTCAGAGATAAACTCATGCACCTATGGTCAATTAATCTATGACAAAAGAGGCAAGGATACACAATGGAGAAAAGACAGTCTCTTCAATAAGTGGTGATAGGAAAACTGGACAGCTACATGTAAAAGAATGAAATTAGAACACTCCCTAACACCATACAAAAAAATAAACTCAAAATGGATTAGAGACCTAAATGTAAGACTGGACACTATAAAACTCTTAGAGGAAAACATAGGAAGAACACTCTTTGACATAAATCACAGCAAGATCTTTTTTGATCCACCTCCTAGAGTAATGGAAATAAAAATAAACAAATGGGACCTAATGAAACTTAAAAGCTTTTGCAAAGCAAAGGAAACTACAAACAAGACAAAAAGACAACCCTCAGAATGGGAGAAAATATTTGCAAATGAAACAATGGACAAAGGATTAATCTCCAAAATATATAAACAGCTCATGAACCTCAATATTATAAAAACAAACAACCCAATCAAAAAATGGGCAGAGACCTCAATAGACATTTCTCCAAAGAAGACATACAGATGGCCAAGAAGTACATGAAAAGCTGCTCGATATCACCAATTATTAGAGAAATGCAAATCAAAACTACAATGAGGTATCACCTCACACCAGTTAGAATGGGCATCATCAGAAAATCTACAAACAACAAATGCTGGAGAGGGTGTGGAGAAGAGGGAACCCTCTTGCACTGTTGGTGGGAATGTAAATTAATACAACCACTATGGAGAACAGTATGGAGGTTCCTTAAAAAACTAAAACTAGAACTGCCGTACAACCCAGCAATCCACAACTGGGCATATACCCCAAGAAAAAAATAATTCAAAAAGACGCATGCACCCCAATCTTCATTGTAGCACTATGTACAATAGCTAGGTCATGGAAGCAACCTAAATGCCCATTGACAGGTGAATTGATAAAGAAGATGTGGTATATATATACAATGGAATATTACTCAGCCATAAAAAGGAACAAAATTGGGTCATTTGTAGAGATGTGGATGGATCTAGAGACTGTCATACCGAGTGAAGTAAGTCAGAAAGAAAAAAAACAAATATCGTGTATTAACACATATATGTGAAACCTAGAAAAATCGTACAGATGAACTGGTTTGCAGGGCAGAAATAGAGACACAGATGTAGAGAACAAACATATGGACACCAAGGTGGGAAACTGGCAGGCGGCGGGGGCGGGGGGGGGGCGTTGGTGGTGGTGTGATGAATTGGGAGATTGTGATTGACATATATACACTAATATGTATAAAATGGATAACTAATAAGAACCTGCTGTATAAAAAAATAAATAAAATAAAATTCAAAAAAAATAAAATGAAATAAAAAGTCCACCTTTATTTCACTGATTTAAGATGCCACTGAATTCTTATGTACACTGAGTATATTTCTGACCTTTATATTCTGTTCCATTGTGTGTCTATTCATGTATCATTACTACACTATATTAATGATCAAGGCTTCATGATATAATTTAATATATTGCTTGGCTAGCTGCTCCTTACCACCCTTGTTTATAATAGTTTTCCTGGCCATTCTTACTTTTTAATTTTTCTGTGTGAACTTTAGTATCACTATGGCCGTTTTTTAAAAAATTCCTCTTGAGATTTGGTTGAATTTGTGAATTAACTTAGGTAGAATTAATATCTTTATAATTTTTTTTCCATTAAAAACATGGAATGACACAATTCATTCAAATCAACTTTGGGGTTTTTTAGGAGTACTTAAGTTTTTGTACTATAAATGATATATTTTTTAAAAAGTTATGTTTCAATTTATTTTAGTAATAACTGTTCCTAGTTGTTTAATATTTTTGTTGCTCTTTTAAACTGAGTCTTTTCTTCTATTTTATCTTCCATGAGGTTACTGTTTGTATATATGCAGACTATTGATATATTAATCTGATACCTCACTACCCTACTGATTCTCTTATTGTTTATAGTTTACAGTAAAGTCTTTGGGGGTTTTCAGTTATACAATATAACAACCACAGATAGTGATAGTTTTGCTTTCTCCTTCTAAATTTTGCACATTTTTTTATACATCTTTTTCCTTTTTGCTACATTGACTAACACTTCAAATATAATGTTAAAAATATTAACTAGCAGTGATGACAATGCACATTCTTGTCATTTTCCTAAGTGCAAGTAACTCCAACGTTTTACTTTTACTATGACACTAATACTTATATAAACTCACAAATATGTATATATGCACATATATTTATATATGCTTATGTCATATATACATATACACATACATGTGTATATACATATAAATATATGTGTGTGTACATATACTGATATATGTGCATAAAATTATATATTTATATATTACACATAAGTATTATACATGTATTATCTGTATATATGTGCTGAGATATGTGTGTATATGCACATTTTTATACATATATGTAAACCATGTTATGGAAAAAACAATCTGAATGATTTTAACAAGAACTGGTGTTGAACTTTATGAAAAACCTTTTTGGCATCAATGGAGATTATCACATAATACTTCTCCTTAAGTCTTATAATGTAATGGATTTTATTTATTGATTTTCTAATATAACCATCTTTGAATTTTTAGAATCTCTCTCTCTTGGTGCTGATATATTATTTTTTAAATGTGCTTTTGGCTTTTAACTGCTAAACTTTACTTAAGATTTATGTATTGATATTTATGAGTGATATTGGTCAGAGCCGATAATCTAGGACGTTATACATTTATTTACTTAATTATTTACTTTTCTTTTGGCAGGGGGGATGGTTTCCCTGGACTTTGCAGTTAACTTGAGTTCAAACTCCAAACGAGGATAAGGGCACATCTGGTGAGCAAATTCTATGAACCCCCTCTTTTTTGAGAACCTTCAAGTGTCAGCTTTATGAACAGGTATAATTTTAATTTCCTACTTTGTGCAGGCAGGGCCTTATCTCCTATTTTCACATGTCTTTTAAGATCTAAGCCTCATGGTTACTGAGCTCAATTGAATGTATAAAGGCATGTTTGTCATAAACATGATATCTGGCATCCCCCAGACCAGGTGATTTAAGAGAGAAACAGCAACCAAGATGGAAGTTGTCCTTTATAGCCTAATCTCAGAAGTGATATATTATTACTTCTGCCATATTCAATGGTCACAGAGACCAACTCTGGTGTAATATGGGAGGGGATTAACAAGGGTATTAATTGCAGGGGGTGGAGATCATTAGGAGCCATTTTTAAAAAAAATTTTAATTTTAATTTTATTTAGTTTTATTTACAGCAGGTTCTTATTAGTCATCAATTTTATACACATCAGTGTATACATGTCAATCCCAATCGCCCAATTCATCACACCCCCACGCTCACCCGCTGCTGCTTTCCCCGCTTGGTGTCCATACGTTTGTTCTCTACATCTGTGTCTCAATTTCTGCCCCGAAAGCTGGTTCATCTGTACCATTTTTCTAGGTTCCACATATATGTGTTAATATACGATATTTGTTTTTTTCTTTCTGACTTACTTCACTCTGTATGACAGTCTCTAGATCCATCCACGTCTCTACAAATGACCCAATTTCGTTCCTTTTTATGGCTGAGTAATATTCCATTGTATATATGTACAACATCTTCTTTATCCATTCGTCAGTCGATGGGCATTTAGGTTGCTTCCATGACCTGGCTATTGTAAATAGTGCTGCAAAGAACATTGGGGTGCATGTGTCTTTTTGAATTATGGTTCTTCCCTAGGTATATGCCCAGTAGTGGGATTGCTGGGTCATATGATAATTTTATTATTAGTTTTTTAAGGAACATCCATACTGTTCCCCTTAGTGGCTGTAAAAATTTACATTCCCACCAACAGTGCAATAGGGTTCTCTTTTCTGCACACCCTCTCCAGCATTTGTTGTTTGTAGATTTTCTGATGATGCCCATTCTAAATGGTGTGAAGTAATACCTCATTGCAGTTTTGATTTGCATTTCTCTAATAATTAGTGATGTTGAGCAGCTTTTCATGTGCTTCTTGGCCATCTGTATGTCTTCTTTGGAGAAATTTCTATTTAGGTCATCTGCCCATTTTTGGACTGGGTTGTTTGGTTTTTTAATAGTGAGCAGCATGAGCTGTTTATATATTGTGGAGATTAACCCTTTGTCCATTGATTCGTTTGCAAATATTTTCTCCCATTCTGAGGGTTTTCTTTTCATCTTGTTTACAGTTTCCTTTGCTGTGCAAAAGCTTTGAACTTCCATTAGGTTCCATATGTTTATTTTTGTTTTTATTTCCATTACTCTAGGAGGTGGATCAAAAAAGATCTTGCTGTGATTTATGTCAAAGAGTGCTCTTCCTATGTTTTCCTCTAAGAGTGTTATACTGTCCAGTCTTACATTTAGGTCTCTAATCCATTTTGAGTTTATTTTTGTGTATGGTGTTAGGGAGTGTTCTAATTTCATTCTTTTACATGTAGCTGTCCAGTTTTCCTAGCACCACTTATTGAAGAGACTGACTTTTCTCCATTGTATATCCTTGTCTCCTTTGTCATAGATTAGTTGACCATAGGTGCGTGGGTTTATCTCTGGGCTTTCTATCTTGTTCCATTGCTCTATGTTTCTGTTTTTGTGCCAGTACCATACTGTCTTGATTACTGTAGGTTTGTAGTATAGTCTGAAGTCAAGGAGTCTGATTCCTCCAGCTCCATTTTTTCCCCTGAAGACTGCTTTGGCTATTTGGGGTCTTTTGTGCCTCCATACAAATTTTAAGATTTTTTGTTCTAGTTCCGTAAAAAATGCCATTGGCAATTTGATAGGGATTGCATTGAATCTGTAGATTACTTTGGGTTGTTTAGTTATTTTTACAGTATTTATTCTTCCAATTCAAGAACATGGTATATCTCTCCATCTGTTGATATCATCTTTAATTTCTTTCAACAGTGTCTTATAGTTTTCTGCCACAGGGCTTTTGTCTCCCTAGGTAGGTCTATTCCTAGGTATTTTATTCTTTTTGTTGCAGTGGTAAGTGGGAGTGTTTCCTTAATTTCTCTTTCAGATTTTTCATCATTAGTGTATAGGAATGCAAGAGATTTCTGTGCATTAATTTTGTATCCTGCAACTTCACCAAATTCATTGATTAGCTCTAGTAGTTTTCTGGTGGCATCTTTAGGATTCTCTATGTATAGTATCAGGTCATCTGCAAACAGTGACAGTTTTACTGCTTCTTTTCTAATTTGTGTTCCTTTTATTTCTTTTTTTTCTCTGATTGCTGCGGCTAGGACTTCCAAAACTATGTTGAATAAGCGTGGCGAGAGTGGACACGCTTGTCTTGCTCCTGATCTTAGAGGAAATGCTTTCAGTTTTTCACCATTGAGAATGATGTTTGCTGTGGGTTTGTCGCATATGGCCTTAATTATGTTGCGGTAGGTTCCCTCTATGCCCCCTTTCTGGAGAGTTTTTATCATACATGGGTGTTGAATTTTGTCGAAAGCTTTTCCTGCATCTATTCAGATGATCATATGGTTTTTATTCTTCAATTTGTTAATATGGTGTATCACATTGATTGATTTGCATATTGAAGAATCCTTGCACCCTTGAGGTAAATCCCAGTTGATCATGGTGTATGATCCTTTCAATGTGTTGTTGGATTCTGTTTGCTAGTATTTTGTTGAGGATTTTTGCATCTATATTCATCAGTGATATTGGTCTGTAATTTTGTTTTTTTGTAGTATCTTTGTCTGGTTTTGGTATCAGGGTGATGGTGGCCTCATAGAATGGGTTTGGGAGTGTTCCTTTCTCTGCAATTTTTTGGAAGAGTTTGAGAAGGATGGGTGTTAACTCTTCTCTAAAAGTTTGATAGAATTCACCTGCGAAGCCATCTGGTCCTGGACTTTTGTTTGTTGGAAGATTTTTAATCACAGTTTCAATTTCATTACTTGTGATTGGTCTGTTCATATTTCCTATTTCTTCCTTTTTCACTCTTGGAAGTTTATACCTTTCTAAGAATTCATTTCTTCCGGGTTGTCCGTTATTGGCATAGAGTTGCTTGTAGTATTCTCTTAGGATGCTTTGTATTTCTGTGGTGTGGTGTCTGTTGTAACTGCTCCTTTTTCAATTCTAATTTTATTGATTTGAGTCCTCTCCATCTTTTTTTTTTGATGTGCCTGGGTTATGGTTTATCAATTTTGTTTATCTTCTCAAAGAACCAGCTTTTAGTTTTATTGATCTTTGCTGTTGTTTCCTTTATTTCTGTTTCATTTATTTCTCCTCTGATCTTTATGATTTCTCTCCTTCTTCTAGTTTTGGGTTTTGTTTGTTCTTCTTTCTCTAGTTCCTTCAGATGTAAGGTTAGATTTTTTATTTGAGATTTTTCTTGTTTCTTGAGGTAGGATTGT
Organism: Globicephala melas; assembly: GCF_963455315.2. NCBI lineage: Eukaryota > Metazoa > Chordata > Mammalia > Artiodactyla > Delphinidae > Globicephala > Globicephala melas. The sequence continues at coordinate 69,133,095 of NC_083316.1, read as the reverse complement.
ATAGCTATAAACTTTCCTCTTAGAACTGCTTTTGCTGCATCCCATAGGTTTTGGATCATCGTGTTTTCATTGTCATTTGTCTCTAGGTATTTTTTGATTTCCTCTTTGATTTCTTCAGTGATCTTTTGGTTATTTAGTAACGTAGTGTTTAGCCTCCATGTGTTTGTGTTTTTTATGTTTTTTTCCTTGTAATTAATTTCTAATCTCATAGTGTAGTGGTCAGAAAAGATGCTAGATATGATTTCAATTTTCTTAAATTTACTAAGGCTTGATTTGTGACCCAAGATATGACCTATCCTGGAGAATGTTCCATGTGAACTTGAGAAGAAAGTGTAATCTGCTGTTTTTGAAAGGAATGTCCTATAAATATTTATTAAGTGTATGTGGTCTACTGTGTCATTTAAAGCTTCTGTTTCCTTATTTATTTTCATTTTCGATGATCTGTCCATTGGTGTAAGTGAGGTGTTAAAGTTCCCCACTATTATTGTGTTACTGTCGATTTCCTCTTTTATAGCTGTTAGCAGTTGCCTTATGTATTGAGGTGCTCCTATGTTGGGTACATGTATATTTATAATTGTTATATCTTCTTCTTGGATTGATCCCTTGATCATTATGTAGTGTTCTTCCTCGTCTCTTGTAACATTCTTTATTTTAAAGTCTATTTTATCTGATATGAGTATTGCTACTCCAGCTTTCTTTTGATTTCCATTTGCATGGAATATCTTTTTCCATCCCTTCACTTTCAGTCTGTGTGTGTCCCTAGGTCTGAAGTGGGTCTCTTGTAGACAGCATATAGATGGGTCTTGTTTTTCTATCCATTCATGAAGCCTGTGTCTTTTGGTTGGAGCATTTAATCCATTCACATTTAAGGTAATTATCGATATGTATGTTCCTATTACCATTTTATTAATTGTTTTGGGTTTGTTTTATGTAGGTCCTTTTCTTCTCTTGTGTTTCCCACTTAGAGTAGTTCCTTTAGCATTTGTTGTAGAGCTGGTTTGGTGGTGCTGAATTCTCTTAGCTTTTGCTTGTCTGTAAAGCTTTTGATTTCTCCATGGAATCTGAATGAGATCCTTTCTGGATAGAGTAATCTTTGTTGTAGGTTTTTCCCTTTCATCACTTTAATTATATCATGCCACTCTCTTCTGGTTTGTAGAGTTTCTGCTGAGAAATCAGCTGTTAACCTTATGGGAGTTCCATTGTATGTTATTTGTCATTTTCCCTTGCTGCTTTCAATAATTTTTCTTTGTCTTTATTTTTTACCAATTTGATTACTATGTGTTTCGGCGTGTTTCTCCTTGGGTTTATCCTGTATGGGACCCGCTGTGCTTCCTGGACTTCGGTGGCTATTTCCTTTCCCATGTTAGGGAAGTTTTAGACTATAATCTCTTCAAATATTTTCTCTGGTCCTTTCTCTCTCTCGTCTCCTTCTGGAACCCCTATAATGCGAATGTTGTTGCATTTAATATTTTCCCAGAGGTCTCTTAGGCTGTCTTCATTTCTTTTCATTTTTTTTCTTTATTCTGTTCCGCAGCAGTGTATTCCACCATTCTGTCTTCCAGGTCACTTATCCGTTCTTCTGCCTCAGTTATTCTGCTATTGATTCCTTCTAGTGTAGTTTTCATTTCAGTTATTGTATTGTTCATCTCTGTTTGTTTGTTCTTTAATTCTTCTAGGTCTTTGTTAAACATTTCTTTCATCTTCTCGATCTTTGCCTCCATTCTTTTTCTGAGGTCTTGGATTATCTTCACTATCATTATTCTGAATTCTTTTTCTGGAATGTTGCCTATCTCCACTTCATTTAGTTGTTTTTCTGGGGGTTTATCTTGTTTCTTCATCTGGTACATAGCCCTCTGTCTTTTCATCTTGCCTCTCTTTCTGTGAATGTGCTGGGAGCCATTTTTGATGCTCGCTACTAGAGTGCATTTCCATTTTTAATTTCTATTAATCCTATTATATACTGACAGTCCATGACAACAATGTATTTCCAGTACCTAAGACAGTGTCTGACACATAGTAAGGTCTCAGTAATTTTTAATAATTAACTAATTTTATATTATCACAGATAGAGATATCATAGTGTAGATGAGTGGTTTTTAATGTTTTCCAAGGAGGATTCATAGAAGTGCACCTTGGCTGCCATAATTTAGTAAAGAGAAATCAAAAGCCCTTAACTACTATGTTTATGTGAATCCTAGACAATACTTCAAAAATTTATATCAGTGAAAGAGGGAGGTTCAGAAGAATGGGCATTTAAAGCTGAATTCCAGATAATAAATTAACAAGAAGTACCAGAATAAAATAACTAATGTAGGGAACCATCATCACTGGATGCTACACCATCAAGTAAAATTTTGTCAGGAAACATCATAATGAAGGAATCGGGATCATACTACCTTAACCTTCTGATTTATCTCAGCATCACTAAGGTGTGCCAACCAGTCATTTTGTGCCTCGTGATGTAGTACAGCAGGAAATAACACAGAATTCTTGCCTATAAAAATGAACCTGAATCTAATTAAGTCTCTGTATATAACAACTAGATTTTAGAAAATATTAAGGGGAAGATACTTCAAGAAAGCAATCTGCCAAATCCAGAATGTGGGACATGCTAGGGGACAAAGTTTTCACAGCACATGTATAGCACATGGGAAAAGAAAGACTTAGGAGGAAAAATCAAGTGTAATGTGTGGATCTTGTTAGAATCCCAGTGGAAATAAATCAAATGTGAATATACATTATTAATCAGAACAATTTGAATACAAACAGAATAAATAATACAAAAGAGTTAATATTAATTTAATGTGATAGTGCTCTGATAACTTTAAAAATGTCAAAAACATGGTCATATCAGTTAAGATACACACTGAAGAATTTATAGGTGAAATAACATGAACTCTTATGTCTAAGGTTTGCTTCTAAATACTTATAAGAAATAAAATATGTCAGGGAAATTGAAGAAACAAGATTGGCTAAATATTAAAAATTGTTAGAGCTGAGTGATAGTAGAGGTTCACTATAATATTATTTCAACTATTGTGTACCTTTCTATAATTAAAAAACCCTCTGCTTTCATGGAGCTGACATTTTAATGGAATATAGAGATAACAAAAGTAAATAATAAAATGTACAGTATTTTAAATTGTAGTAAGTGCTACGGAGAAAAAGTAAATCAAACATGGAGGATTGGAAAATGTAAGATGGAGATGTATAATTTTTAATAGAGTGGCCAAGAAAGTCCTCACTGAGAAAGGACAAGTCAGTTAAGACCTGAAGGAAGTGAGATAGGCATCCATCCAGATATCTGCATGAAGAACATTTCAGGCAGAGTAAACAGCAAGTGCAAAGGCCCTGAGGCAGGAGCATGAGTTGCTCAAGGAACAAAGTGTGACAGGAACAGTGTGAGTGATGGATTGAGTAGGCGGAGATGAGGTCAGAGGAAAAAAAAAAGAGTGGAGAGGAGATACAGATTATGTAGTTCTGTCTAGGTCACAATGAGGTAAGACTTTAAATTCCTCCTCACCAAGTAAAATTGATATTACCAGTAGATGTGATATATTTCCCTTGTGGCTTTAGGTACCCACCATACTACTGCGTAAATCACAGAATGTGTGCCTCAATTTAAGAAGCACAGATTTAGTCCATCCTTGTAATGTTATCAGCAAATAATGGCTTAAGGAATTATCTCAGCAAGGTATATTAATGTTAAGAGAGGGGAAATCCTTAAAAATTTGTCTTACAGATTCATATGATGCAATTAGAACAAAGCAAGCCCTAGGCCCAGTAGGGAAGAAAAACTCGTAGAAGGGGAATTAAACGATTATATTTTCTCACTATTCCAGATAGGTTACTAGGCAAGCTGATAGTATAGAAGGAGAATGGGCACAGTCAAGGCAGCCTAGAGGCCCCCAGAGAAACTGTCCCTGTCTCATCCTGCAGGAAATGAAGAGCAATTCTGCCCATGAGTCTCAGGTTTCAGTAACAGCAGCAGGAACACATGTCCTATTACCTCAGTTGCCTTGAAGAGAGGATCATGGGCCCTTATTTTTTGTGGGATAGTCAGGACTCTTTTAGCAAATAGGTATTTGGAGCTGGGCTGCTGTGCACAGATAACTCACTATTCCATTTAAATTATATTGCTGAAAGTCATCACCCTCTTTTATTTCAAGCACAGCACTTACACCTAAATTCTAAGTGGTCTATTTTCAAGTCATATGAGTATGTTTAAAAGCTTTAGTTCGTGCCTTACACATCTTAACTAATTTAGAGGATGGTCTGCTGATCAAAAAAAAAAAAAAATTACTTTACAAAGGGGCCAGGCAGGTCCAAAATAGGAAAATTTCAGGGGAATACTAACAATATAAGACACTGTAAAATGTTTTTTAGGCTTTGTGTTTTTCCCGTTTTAACAATATCACAGAAATATCTCTGAGATCATAAACTCAGTTATAGTATTACTATTGTTGTTATTATTTACTTATTCACCATGCCAATACTCTATGATTTGGGCTATATGATGAAGTGATGAACCATTCCATAATTTCCTGAGCTGCTCTCTGGGGTGAGAAGCAGCTTAGTGCTTTTGGCCTGGGCTGGAATTCTGGGATTCAGGTCAGGTATGAGAGTGGAAAAGAACTACAGGGCATGTTGGAAAGAAGAACTAAAGATAGCATTCTTGAAGAAATTTTCAGGAACTAAAGCTCAATTTCAAATTAGGAATTGGAGGAGAACAAAACTTGGTCAAAAGTAAGAGGTCTGCCTCTTTCACTGCTCCTTTTCAACATTGTACTAAAAATTCTAGCTGGGCTTCCCTGATGGCGCAGTGGTTGAGAGTCCGCCTGCCAATGCAGGGGACACAGGTTCGTGCCCCGGTCCGGGAAGATCCCACATGCCGCAGAGTGGCTGGGCCCGTGAGCCATGGCTGCTGAGCCTGCGCGTCCGGAGCCTGTGCTCTGCAACGGGAGAGGCCACAACAGTGAGAGGCCCGCGTACCATTAAAAAAAAAAAAAAAAAGAGCTAAAAGGTGAAACTCTAGCAATTAATGAACTTGAATTTATAAAGTCTAAATCTGATCTATGAACCAGAACATGTTATATAAATGATGTAAGCCAGATCCTAGCTTGAATTCTCCTAAGCAGTAACACTCAAAAAAAAATTTTTAATCTATACTACCTTTTATCCGATAATTTCAGAGATCAATATTCTATCTTTTTGGTTCATGAAAAAATAAGGAATGGTACTTAATGAATCTTATGAGAAATAAAAAAAAATTCTAGCTAATGTATAAGACAAAAAAAGGGGGAAAAAAAGACATACAGATTGTGGAGGAAGAAATAAAACTGTCTTTCTTTGCAGATACATGATTGTCTATGTAGAAAATTCAAAAGAATAGACCAAAAAACTCCTAGAACTAATAAGAGATTATAGCAAAGTTGCAGGATACAAAGTTCATGTACAAAAGTTAATTGCTCTCCTATATACTACCAATGAACAAGTGGAATTTGAAATTAAAAACACAATACCATTTACATAAGCATTCCCCCCAATGAAATACTCAGGTATAAATCTAACAAAATATGTATAAGATCTACATGAGAAAACTCAAAAACTCTGATGAACAAAATCAGAGAAGAACAAAATAAATGGAGAGATATTCCATTTATCTGGAAAGGTGGACTAGATATTGTCAAGATGTCAGTTCTTCCCATCATCTATAGATTCAATGCAATCCAAATCAAAATCCAAACAAGGTATTTTGTGGATATAAACAAACTAATTCTAAAGTTTGTGCGGACAGGCAAAAGACCCAGAATATCCAACACAATGTTGAAGGAGAGGAACAAAGTTGGAGGACTGACACTGCCTGACTTCAAGACTTACTATAAAGACACAGTAATCGAGACAGTGTGGTATTAGTGAATGAATAGACAAATAGATCAATAGAATAGAGAGCTCAGAAATAGACTCACATAAATTTAATCAACTGATCTTGAACAAATGAGCAAAGGCAACATAATGGAGGAAAGATAGATAGTTTTTGAACAAAAGGTGCTGGAACAACTGGACTTCCACATGCAAAAAAAGGAATCTAGAGACAGATCCTACATCCTTGACAAAAATTAACTCAAGATGGATCACAGACCTAAATGTGAAATGCAAAACTATAAAACTCCTAGAAGATGACATAGGAGAAAACCTAGATGATCTTGGGTATGGTGATGACTTTATAGATACAACACCAATGGCACAAGCTACGAAGGAAATAACTGATAAGCTGGACTTCACTAAAATTAAAAACTTCTGCTTTGTGAAGGACAATGTCAAGAGAGTAAGACAAGTCGCACATTGTGAGAAAATATTTGCAAAAGATACATTTGATAAAGGACTGTTATCTAAAATATACATAGAACTCTTAAAACTCAACAACAAGAAAACAAACAACCTGATTGAGAAAGCTCTTAACAGATATCTCCCCAAATAAGATATACAGAAGGAAAATAAGCATATAAAAAGATCATCAGGGAAGTGCAAATTCAAACAACACGATATTACTACACACCCATCAAAAGGGCCAAAATCTGGAATACTGACAACAACAAATGTGGCCTGGGATGGGGAGCGACAGGACTGCTCCTTTATTGCTGGTAGGAGTGGAAAATGGTACAGCCATTTCCACACCACAGTTTGGTGGTTTCTTACAAAACTAAACACACTTTTGCCATATGATCAACAATCCTGCTCTTTGATATTTACCCAAAAGAGTGAAAACTTAGGTTTACATAGAACATTTACACGGATGTTATAGCAGCTTTATTCATAATTGCCAAAATTTGGAAGCACTCAAGATGTCCTTCAGTAGGTGAGTGAATAAATAAACTGTGGTACATCCAGACAATGGAATCTTATTCAGTGCTAAAAGAAGTAAGCTATCAAGCCATGAAAAGACATGGAGGAATCTTAAATGCATAGTACTAAGTGAAAGAAGCTAACCTGAAAATGCTATATATTGTATGATTCCAATCATATGACCTTCTGGAAAAGGCAAAACTATGGAGACAGTAAAAATCAGTGGTTGCAGGGGAGTGGGTGTTGGGAAGGGATGTGTAGGCAGAGTAAAGAGGAATTTTAGGGCAGTGACACTATAGTATATGACACTATAATAGTGGATATATGACATTGTACATTTGTCCAAACCCACAGCATATACAACATCAAGAGTAAACTGTAATGTAAACTATGGACTTTGGGTGATAATGATGTCAATGTAGATTCATCAGTTGTAACATGTGCCACTCCTTGGCTGGGGGCGTGGGCGGAATGTTGATAATGGGCGAGGCTATATGTGTGTGGGTACAGGGAATATACAGTAAATTTCTGTGCTTTCCTCTCAGTTTTGTTGTTAACCTGAAACTGCTCTAAAAAAATTAAGTCTTAATAAATTACAAAAAAGTACGAGGTCTGTGACTGGGGTCAACAATTATGAATAAACGTGAAATGGCACCTGGAGACACTGAGTTATCATTATCCAGAAAAAAGGGAAATTAATAGTATTCCTGCCTTCTTGGCTAGGAGCTAGTTTGGAAAATATGAAGAGGCCTGTATCTTCAGACTTGGTGTAGACATAGGCGTCAACAGCCAACTATATTGCCCTTGGAATGACCCAGGAGCCCAGAGAACCACACTGGTCATGTCGTATTACATACGTTTTCCCTCCACTTATTTGATTCAAGCTCAAGATGGATTATCTGCCTGATTTGATTTACATGTTTGTCTTCCCCATGAAATTATTAAGTTTTCAAGACCAGGGACCGTGTCCAGTTCAAGTTTGTGCATCACTATTTTTTGAAGGGAAGGAAGAATTATTTTGGCTAAAGGTAAGAGAATTCACTTGGACTCACGCATCTCAAGCCTAAAGAAGCCAGGTTGCCAGCTTATTTACAAAAAGTGGCAGTTAATGCCCACTTCACAAGCTTACAGATATGAAGTTGGCCGCAAAGTCACAATGTACAGCCTTTGTGGACTTCACAGTGATGGGAAAATCAATCTCGTGAACATTCTCTCGGCAATAACAATGATAGCTCTATTCTCTTCCTTTTGCTCATCTGGATGTGTGTTACTGACTGCTTGAAGGTGGAAGGCTAGAAGCAGCTGCTCATGTAGTATTATATGAGAATTTCTTAAAGATTCTCTGTCCCAAATCATTTCCTCCCTTTTCTATGCTTTATGCTTGCAAATCCTATATTTTTAATACTAAGAAATGCCCTAAATGAATACAGAACAAAAATATAAAGTGATATGACTACAAACTGATAATTAATTTGGCCTCTATGCCCTCCCCACCTCGTTGCTCCCTACGCTTTCCTTTTCAAGCTGCACACCCAGGCAGGAAAGACAATCTTCTTAGATAGAAGAGGGTTCCTGAGAAATGGGAGGACCTGCGTTTCCTTGCTAAATACTCCAAACAAACTGTTAAGATCTATTCAGGGCACAACCTGATTAAATTCCTAGTGATGAAGAATTGATCAGTAGGGCAGATCCAGGCATAGTGACCACTCTGGGGAGCAGTGGGCTGCCATTAAGATGCTGGATGCTTCAGGGTGAAGAAAAATAGACAGGTATGTTTCCTTCCAGTTTCCTACTCATTTGGAAACTGCAGATACTTTATTTTCTTCTTTTAAATAATTAATTCTGGGATTTGGAGCAGATGATCTTATCCAAATTGCATCCATAAAATTTCTCATATGTCCTTTCAATTTCTGCATTTGACTAAAAGGCACAAGCATTTAAAATCAAGAGTATTTTCTTTAGAATCTCAGAAACGTACAGAAATCTCAGCTGAGATGCCTTTGTACCACATATGTTATAATAAGCAACACAATTCAAAGCTTTTGTATTTTATTCATCCAAGATTTTAACAAGAAATAATCTGAAGAAGCTAGTGATATAGGGATCTTCCAGGCAGGAAGGGAGTATGTATCCCCTGTTTTCAATTACAGAGTGAACATCCATGCAAGCATCAACCATGAAAGAACATGAACAAAGCCTTGGGAAATTAAAATGTTACCAGTTACAGCACAAAAGGGATAAGAAGCACACTTTTCTCTTTTTGATCAATTGCTTTTTAACTATGAGAAAAACAGAGCATTCCATTGAACATCTGTCAGTACTATTTTGAGAACTTCTCTAGAATATTTTTATGTTTAATTAAAGGTTTGTTTTCATATTACCCTAAACACTGTTCATTGGTGTAGAAACACAGAACGGGGATTAAACATATTAATCGATATGCAGGAAAAGTGAACTTACAAGTTGAGCCCACTTGTGGCATAAACTAATTAAAAAAACAATAAACTTTGGAATGTATCCATAAATAAAATGAATGCAAAATGTAGTCTTTCAGCAAAAACTCAGGTTTACCATACTCTTAGCAAATCCAATAAATGAGCATGGAAATATAAAATATATATAAGCCAGGCATTCATTATTCGCTTTACAAAAGGAGTTTTTATTTTAAGGAAGTTTTTTTTTTTTTTTTTTTTTTTTGCAGTACGCGGGCCGGACGCGCAGACTCCGGACGCGCAGGCTCAGCGGCCATGGCTCACGGGCCCAGCCGCTCCGCGGCATGTGGGATCTTCCCGGACCGGGGCACGAACCCGTGTGCCCTGCATCGGCAGGCGGACTCTCAACCACTGCGCCACCAGGGAAGCCCTAAGGAAATATTTTTAAAGGAAGTATTTTACTTGTATATTAAATATATAACTTGATTTACAAAAATTTTATCTATTACCACGTTTAAACGATGCTGGTAGTTGCTCTACGTGAGATATTCTTATGTTGAACCAGGAAACACACTTATAAAAAAATTCTTGATTGTGACTCAGAAATATATTAATCTTACATGTGTCTATTTCTTGACTTTCTGTGGGGCTGATAACAACAACAACAAAAAAGCCTATCAAAAGTATCATTTTTCTAAATATGCCACATAAATCATTAATATGAGCTGATTTTATGATGAAAGACTGCAGGTCAAATTTAAGTATAAGAGGACAAATCACATTGCCAAGTATTAAATGATAGCGAACATTACACTTATCACCGCCATTCTGTTGTTTTATTTTAAATGCCTTTCTGTACTTTTTGCTATTCTTACTCCTTTTTTTGTCTCTATTATACCTGTGTCTTTGCCCTTTATCTTACTTCTTCCTCTTCTTTCGCTCCTTGCTGTCTACCCCTTATGTCTACAGTGGTGCCCAGTGACATTTCCAGCACTGCTTGGTTCTCTGTTAGTATACATTATTATATTTGGGTATTAGTAAGTTAGTCTAGATGAGTATACTAGAGTATAGCAATATGGTTCATGGAACTGCCAGCCTATTCATCACAATGGGAAGATCAAAAGGCTTACTGGGAGGGCTTTATCTATGAAACAAGCAGTCACACCCATATTGCAATTTCCTTGTATTTATTAGCCCTAAGAGAAATTTCGCAGAGCTTGATTTTATTTTCAGAGGATTATTCTGAATACTGATTTTCAACTCTGAAAAATAAGCCCTTTCGATATGTCTCAGCAAGACAGATAAAAATTACTAATAAATCAGATAAGGTAGTTAAAGCAGTTCACATGACTTATAGTTATCTACAACACACTTGAGAATTTGATTTGGTAAATACACAAACACTGTGAAGAAGTATTTAAAGTAGAATAGGATTGCAAAATAAAGGAAAAACACAATGTCCTAAGTAAACAGGTCTTAAAATAGTGCTAACTTTTTTCTTCCTCAAAATAAGTCGTGTCACTACTTAGCAGACATAGTTGTTGTTAATTTTTTCCTTGTCTGCTGCATTATTATCCATGCCATTTCAGTCCAAGAATGAGGCATGTATGAACAAGTATAAGGGCCATCTCCAAATTGTTGAGTGGGAGTAGTAAAATATAACTGTCATAGATTTGGAGGTTCAGGTTTCCAGATCCTTGTGATGCCCTCACAAAAATAGCATCACAGTTTTCTACTGAGGCCATTTCTCTCAAAGACTTTGAATGGGTAGCTAATGCCATAATCCCCCAGGTATACATGAGTCAGGTATTTGAGTAGCTATTTACTTAGCCATTTTCAGATTTACCTGAATTAGATACAAAGAGAAAAGTAGATGTATAGCATTAATAATTAAAGTTACATCACTTATTTATACATCAATAGAACCAAATATGGAGGTAAAATAGTACATGATATAAAAATTTTAAAACCTGATTGGAGACATATAAAAAATATTTTATAGCTTTATTTTCTTTTACTTTAACCAATTTCTTAAACAAATCAATGTATTTGACTCTCCCAAGTGTCAATTGCCTCAGATACCAGAATGTCAGTTTCTTGCTCATTCTGATTTCTTTTCTACTTGGTTTACACTATCATAACTGAGATACAAAAAAAACCTGTGGATTACTTTACACTGTTCACACTCTGCTTGGTATTGCTGCAATTTTCCTTTATGTTTCCTATTCACTTACTAATCTAGAACACTGAGGAGATAAGAGTATGTACCTATGGATTTACTTATATTTTGAGAAAACATTATTTGTCTGGGTGACTTCCAAGTCTAATCACAACACACGCTTGTGTGTAAGCAAAGGAGCTGCATCCTCAATACTAGAACTCTAAAGTTGTTTCCCTTTATTGGACCCAAGAGAAGGGAACTCAGTCCAATTACTTCTATTTACTCATGAGTAATCTGACAGCATAAGTGATCAAAGTCATACAACTTGTTAGAAACCCAAGCAGAACCAAAGCCCCGGGCTTCCAGTTCCAGTTCGGTGTCTTGCCCCTTCTTCCACTGTAACCTATTTACTCGAATATATGTGATATTCACTGCATTTAGAGTATACATATGCATGCTACTGGAGGAGTTTTCAAGCAAATTCAAATTCATGCCCAATTGTTTTTTTGCATCATACGTAGCAATAGCAATTGAGATTATACATGAAAGAGCGCTTCACAATATTCTCTCATAACGAATTGTTTTAGAAGGAAAAAATTCTATTAGATGATCTCTATTGTTGCTTCTAGTTTTAATATTCTCTGAATCCATGAATCATCCCAGTACACACTGGTATGCAGCAAATGGCAAGAGGGATGTCTTTATAAATTTAATATGTTGTTATACATTCCTTTGGTGCACATTTACTGCTGAAAACATAGAATAAGAATAACCATCACAGCTGAAATGAGTATTTATTCTCCCTTTAATGTTGCCACGTCTCATGCTTTCCTGCCTCCACTATTTTCCAATCTCATTCCCCATCAATCTACACAAGGCACTCTGTCCATAAATGCAGTGTGGTGGAATTGAAAGAGCACTCTCCTTGGCAAAAGATAGAAATAGTTTGTGAATCCAGGTTGTGCAACTTTCAACCACATACTTAATCTTTCTCTGAGTCTCAGTTTCTTTCACTGTAATAGAGGGATACTGATATAAACCTGCAGAGGTGGTTATGAGGGTCAGTGGTCATAAATGGAATACACTTAGTACAGTGTTGTAATGATAATAATGTTAATGATCTGATCTTTATTATCATTACAAAACAAGTATTCTGCAAACTTGTGGGGGGTGGGGGGAGGAGGAGGCAGGGGGTTTGACTTTATCCCCTCAAACATTTTATTTTAACATTCACTTTTCTCTCTGGTCTTATAATATTGTGCTCCAAGTGCAAGGACAAATATAGTTCACTGCTAATTTAAAACTTCATTTAAAGCACAGTTCTACTTTGATGAACTCTTAACATTACTGCTTACAAGTCCTGTTACAATGGTGTCTGCCTGAATAATTGAAATATCTTAAGGCATATTTTTAAAATCTTGCTCTATGTTGCTTACAGCTTATAAGTGATTTCTCACTGGTTTCAAATGAAAGTATGATTGGGCAAAATGTTGGATTTAGTTAATAATGTACAATTGTGGTTAGTTAAAATAAAGGCCTAATATTGAGATGTACCAAGTAGGAAAAAGAAAAGAGATTGAATAGAAAATAAATTATGAAAGAAAAGTGAATCTAAGCCAATAAACAGTATGCCTTATGTTCCTAAATTGAAAGCAAGTGGAGTGAAGGAAAAAAATATAAAAATGGCGAAATATTTAAGGATAAAAAGTCTCCTAAAAAATATAGATATTAATTTGTCTTCCGTGGCTCCTGTTTTCTAAGATTAAGGTGACTGCACTGAATGCATTTGTTAAAAAATCTTAATTTACTGGTGATAAAAGTAATTTATGTTCATTTTAGAATGTATGAGGGAGCAACGGGGATAAAAACAAAGTCTGCCCCCCAAGAAAATCACTGTTAACTTTTGGTACTTTTCATCTGTTCTTTTGTCTATGCATAATGCATATGTGATCTTATTTCTTACAAAATTTAGATGCTAGTATATAAACAGTTTAAAAACCTTTTACTATGGAATATTTTTACACATAAAAATTAGAAAAATTGTATAATGAATCCCCATGTGCTATCAACAATGATCAAGGTACAGCCACCTTGTTTTATCTATACCTTCTATTCCTCCAGCCCTGAATTATTTTAAAGCAAATCCAGATGGTCTATCATTTCATCCATAAATACTTCAACATTTACCTCTAAAAGATAAGCACTGTTCCACAAAACCAACCACAATCTCAATATCAATCATTAACAAATTAACAATAATTTCTTCATATCATCAAATAGCCACATAATGTTCTTTTCTCTTCTTTTTTTAATCTGGCTTCTTTTTGACAATATCATGGTCATCTTTTATTTGTAGTATAAATGTCTACTGCGTAGAAAACCTGAAGTAATTCATATTGACAAAAAATTATATGAGCGCCAATTTTCCTGCATTTCAGCCCAAATTGGATTTTATCGTTCTTTTAATAATTCTCAATTTGTTAGATTAAAAACATAAGCTTTTCTTTCATATGTTTATTGTCCACCTGTGCTTTTGTCAATTGCTTATCCATGCCTTTTACTTAGTTACTACTGAGACGTTTGCTTTTTCTTATTGATATTTAAGAGTTCTTCACAAAGATGTGTACGTCCTCAAACTGTTCACTCACTAGCATTGCTATAATTTTACCTTATGCTTTCTATTCATTTACTAGGCTAGAACATATGAGAGAAACAGTATGCACCTGTGGATTTATTTATATTATGGGAAACGCTATTTTCCCAGACACCATCCAAGCCTAATCACAATGCCCTCTTCTCTGTTTCACAATGGATACTAACACTTTGTCATATATTGAAAATATTTTCTCATTGTCATTTATTTTTCACCCTTGTTTATAGTAATTTTTTTCTGTACTAAAATCTTCCTACCTCAAGTTGAATTTAAATAGTAATAATTTTCTTCTTATATTTTTTTGTTTCATTTTTTCCATTTTAAAACCTTAACTCAATCTGAAATTATTATAATATGAAGCATGAAGTAGAAAAGTTTACCTTCATTCTAAATTGCTAGTTAATTGTTCCACCGTATTTGAGCAGACCATTTCCCCTGTAATGATTCAATATGCCTTCTTTATCACCTAAAATATTTTACATATTGAATAATTTAAAAACACACATTATATGATATATATATATATAGCAAAAGCAGGGACCTAAGAAAGGGGACAAGGCTTAACTGAGAATAGAAAGGAGGCAGTCTATATAGGGTAGATGGACTGTGTCACTGGCATATAGGAAATAAAAGGAAACCTTAAATATTTTTAGGGAATAAACAATGAAAAATTATATAAATGGAAAAGTAAAATGACACCTGTTAACCTGCAAATATTTCTGTCTCACAAGTTTTGCTGAAGACTTAACAGAGGGCAGAGCTAGCCCTTCCAAGCTTACCTCTGGGTACAAGCCCCGTACCTTTCACTCATTCAACATTTATTCAGCCTCATTATGTGTAAGGCATTTTACTAGGCGCTAGTTATACAAAAAAGCATATGATTTAATACATTCCCTTAAGGAATTCATACATTCTTTCATCGACTGCACTTTTTATGTTAATATGGTAATGATCTGTTTGTGGGCCTACTTCTTTTTCCAGACTCTGACTTTCTGCAGGACAGAGTCCATGTTTTATTCATGTTCTAATCCCTAGTGTTTAGAATAATTCTTGACACATAGTTTCTGCTGATCAATGAATATTTGTTAGAATTCCCTGGGAGCAGAATCCCATTATTTCCAGGGTTATTCATACCCAAATCCATCTGCCAAGGGAAGATGAGAGCCATCTACTAAGCATTCATTTTCGCAAATGAGTGACTTTTCCTCTCCTACTCAGGTTTCTTTCAATGTTGCTGTGCCAGATAACTCCCTTTTTCTTCTGCAGATTCACTTTCTACCCTCAGGCTGGCTAGGTTCCTCCACCGAAAGTCTTTAGTCCTCTCAAGGCAGCCTGAGATGATACACTCTCCTCCTTTTGGCTTCCAATAACTTCTCCTTTCCTTCATCCTTCAGAGTCTATGGTGGTGGCTGACGGGCAGCTAAGAGCCCTGGGTTCTCAATAAGCTTCTGTGGCTCCAATATATGCCCCATCCGTTCCTTTTTGGATAATCTCTCTGCAGATAAAATCTCTTCACAGTATACTTTTAAGTGTGCAATCTACTTGTTTTCTGTCAATATTTTTATAATAATAATAATTATTGCTTTCCTCATGTGTGTGTGTGTTGGGACGGGTAGGGAAGGTAGGTAGGGGTGGAAGTGTGGTGTGCATGTGCAGGAAAGAAGTTTTATTTTTAAGGGATCCAGTAGCCTGAAAAGAAGTTCCAAAGACTGAAGTGATACTCTGGCAAAAGGATCAGTGAAAATAAGAGAGAAAAAACTTGGATATCCCTGAAAATAAATATTCCTTCATGTGGTGATCAGTTGATGAGTCACAGTGAGTTATGGTATTTATTTATTTTTCAAAATTTTACCCAACATTAACTACACGTGTCCTGGGACTCTCAATGGCTTATTGTTTCTTGACAAGTTGCGAAGAAAACCTATTTGCCATTACTATCTAAAGGTGATATTGTCTGTCCTGAATAAAGAATTCTATTCTATACATATTAGTTGAACTACAAAAACCCTTTCAAACTTCTTAGGAACATAGTCTAAAATTTTCAGGAGTAATTATTAAAGGACTCCAAAATGATATAATTTGCTGATCTAACTTTTATTTTCCTTGATTCTTATGGTGCATTGAATAGTGTTCACTTGATTTGTAAATGTAGACTCCAAGGGAATAAAATAAATTTCACCTTGTTGCCTTTGGTCACAATTCTGGTGGATTATTCATTAACTGTTTGCTACTGTGTGTATCCTTACATTATAGGTAAAGAAATATGTAGATAAAAATATCTTAGACACTGTACTTATTTCATTTATACTTCTCTTCAATAAGCTTCTGTGAGAACTAATTAAATACTAGATGTCATGATAGGCACTGAGGAATCATAAATAAGACATATTTCTCTCAAGGTACTTAAGTGAAGATTGATGGGCTGTGAAAATGAACTTCATTAAAGGTTAAGTCCCTTTCACTTTCCATTACAGAGGCATAGGAAGAACTACTTTACCTTCATTGTGAGATTTTAAAAGTGACTGTTATGGGAGTAGTTCCAAGAGTATCACAGAGGCTGGATCCAAAGCTATGCATTGGTCCTGCTTCTACATTCTGACAGTTCTCTTTCAGTGTTAATATTTTTATAATGTTATTATAGTTGCAAAATTCATCTCTAGTGTAGCAAGTTCAGACAAGATAAACTACATAAGGTTTATAGGTTTGACTTTTATTTTGGTGTAAGGCAGATACACATCACAGAAAGTCCTTATGTGTGAGCCAAGGAAGGCATATGACCAGTACGAGTTGTTAAAATAACTGCAATAGATACTCGATGTCACTCACCCTAATTATCTTGATATTGAAATCATTTTTCTATATCTTGAATGTATTTCTTTGAAGCAATAGTACCATTTCATCATTTCCCACTGAATAAACTTTAGTAGGGAGGTGTCATGTACCAGGGAACTAGGAACTCTTGCTTTTAAGTCACTATTTGATTCATGACTTTGCCATTACTCTTGTCTCCTTGCATTTTCTCATGGCACTCCATTTCCTTAATAATAGAAAAGTCTCTAGTCTTAACACACTTCATTTGTATGTACTCAAGTTCTCTTGGCTGGCATTTGCTGATATCCCTTCCCCAGCTGTTTCTATTTATGACACCGTTGTGCTTTGAAAAGATATATTTTTAAGAAGCGATGGAGGAGCATTTTTATAAATTCTACATGAGGGGGAATATTTAGTTTCTATGCAGTTTTTGAAGACCAAATAATAGATGTTCAATGATGATCTTTTAAAGTAGTACCTGTAGGTTGCTTACTTTCCCTCTAGATAGAAGAGACAGAAGAGTGTTGACACTCTTGGGGAGTCATGTCCCCGTGGCCTGTTGCTTAATAGTTCTGACAGGGCCCTGCAGACTAGTGCTAATCAGTGCTAATTTCATATGTTCCACAAATAAATAAGCAAATAAATATTAATAAGGAGCAGCCCTGGACTGTAATTGTGAATGAAAGCAAGAAGGTGATATTCATTCTCAAGATAAAAATGTATTAGGATCTTAAAGACGTATAATTCAAGTTAACAGTTGTTTCTCCACTTTATGAGAAGCAAAAGTGTCGCTCTTCGTGACAGTACCATTTTTGAAATGTTGAGAGCTTGGATTACGTAGAGAACGATTTAAAAGCTCATTTGAAAGATTAAATGGCTTTTTATGAAGTCTGTGTTATCTTTGAGGAACAGCGATGTATATCAGAAAATTAGATTAATCACTCTACTTAAATTGTTTTCTTGTTTCATTTTATATACTAGAATATTTTATATACTACCATTTTCATTAAAAATATTTAAGATGATCCTGAGTATACAATATGCACATGGAGGACTACAGAAAAGTGCCATGGTCTGAGTACCAAATGAATGCCTTTACTCTCAAAGACTTTATAGAAGGGGATACCCTTTCTCTTGACATACATTGTGCTGAAACCAATCTTTGTTCATTTAAGAATTCAAGCAAAATAAGAGGACCACACAGATGCAAAAATGAGTCTAATTATGTTTTCTATTTTATAAATGTTAGAAGTGAATAAGTAAAATGTCAAGCATTTTGTTAAAAAGCAGTTTTTAAATTTCAGTATTTTAAATAATATTAAATATTATCAATTAAAACCTAAGCTTCATTCAAAAGCACCAGACATATCTTCTTTTTTAGAATGGGGAGGCAAAGCTTGTTTTTTTCTCAATTTGGTTCTTGAATTAACTTGACTACGGAAATCAAACTCTTTTAAGCTGTTATAAATAATTAACCAAAACTGATGTTCTACATTTTTTGAAAGTACACATTTTATTTCAAACGTTAAGGCTTTCATTTCAGGAGAATAGTCTTTAAAGAGAAAAGCCAAATGCATCTTTAAAAAGTCAAGAATATGATTTCTTCTGTCTCATTAATATGTTTATGGCACTGAAAAAAATATCTTATTTTAGGTAACTTCTTATTACTGGCCTCTACAAAACTTCCAGCCTCTACATGCTTTCCATATGTCCATGTCAGTGCTTATTTGCCACAAAAATTAGTTATTATTTACAAAGATAGACTTTTTTTTAAGTGAACAATATATTTATCTTTGAGAATTTACATTTTGGATTGTGCTCTTAATTTTTCTTATAGGAATGCGTTAATTTTACATTTTAAGGAAAAAGTCCTTTATAAATTGGAAAAATATTTAGTGATAAATTGAGTAACTGCTACAATTCAAAGTTGTAGATTTTAACAGCTAGTGACTAGAAAATAAGATCGTGCTTTCTTTTAATTCTCCAATTAATATAGCTTGAGCCTCTACCATTCTAATCACTGGAAGTAAGACTTCTGAGAGTTGTCCTGGGTCCCGCCTTTCATCTGCTCAGAAGTATTGAGCTCTTCATTACACTGCTGCCTCAGCTGCTGGCCCTGCTCCTGAAAACTCTAAATATGCAGGTTCAGCAACGTTGTCCTCAAGAACAACTACTGCTGCCTTTCTCTGATCCAAGTACTAACCAGGCCCGACTCTGGTCAGCTTCTGAGATCAGAGATCGGGTGTGTTCAGGGTGGTATGTCCGTAGACACTTCTGCCTTTCTGATCTCTTACAAGCCTGACCCTCTCTCTCCCCTATCTGATAAATGAGATAGATCTCTGCTAACTCCCCAGAGGACAACTGAGATCAGGTTAAAATGTTAAATTGGCCTTATTAAAGGTTTGGGCATCATGGAAGGAAAGTACAATAAAGACAGTCATTTTACTATTGCTATAAAAGTGGCTATTTTAGAGTAGACAGGACCTCAGATCTCTTTTTGGTCCAGCTTTAGGCTGGCTGAGATCTTGCCAGCAATGTCCCAGCATATCCATCACTCAGAGCCCCACCCTAATCCCTAGGCCCAAAGTGAAGATGCCATTCACCCTAATCTAAGGCCCTAAATCCTCATTTCTTACCTCATATTGGAGCTCATCCAAGATGTTTGACAATGAGAAGATATACTACCAACAAGGAAAAATCTACACCTATCCACAAAGCTGTGATCTTGCCTTAGAAGCCATCAAAAGACCCTACAACACCACAACCTAACAGGTTTTTCTGCTTTAAGTAATGTTTCATTTGCATGTAGTCATCCAGGTGAGTGTGTACTGGCCTTACCCAGTCCAGCTTCCTCCCCATAGTATGAAGTAGAGGAAGAATTGGTCCTGTAAGACCTTCTTACCATCCTCTCTCTCCTTGCTTTACATTTCAAATACTCAGGGAATGAGACAGACAATGCTACAAATATGCAGTCACTGATACTTATAGTATGGCTCAAATCTAGTTTGTGAAAAGAAGCATTTTCTAAAAACACAGTCTCTGAAAGCTCTTCTTAAAAATTTCCCTGTTTACATGATTAAATCGTAACTTTCCATTCTGAAGCATTTGCACTGGAGTTATTTCATTGAGTTCAGGTTTTTCTTCCAAACAATGAGTTGGTACTTTTCTGCTTTTTTTTTTTCCCTAGGAACAAAGTAACAGACTTCCTTAAGGACTCCACCCAAGAATGTAGGACTATGGATCAATGGAACAGGATAGAAAGCCCAGAGATAAACCCACGCATATATTGTCACCTTATCTTTGATAAAGGAGGCAAGAATATACAGTGGAGAAAAGACAGCCTCTTCAATAAGTGGTGCTGGGAAAATTGGACAGCTACATGTAAAAGAATGAAATTAAAGCACTCCCTAACACCATACACAAAAATAAACTCAAAATGGATTAAAGACCTCAACGTAAGGCCAGACACTATGAAAGTCTTAGAGGAAAACATAGGCAGAACACTCTCTGACATAAATCGCAGCAAGATCTTTTTTGACCACCTCCTAGAGTAATGGGAATAAAAATGAAAGTAATGGGACCTAATGAAACTTAAAAGGTTTTGCACGGCAAAGGAAACCATAAATAAGACAAAAAGACAACCCTCAGAATGGGAGAAAATATTTGCAAACTAAGCAACTGACAAAGGATTAATCTCCAAAATATATAAACAGCTCATGCAGCTCAATAACAAGAAACCAAACACCCAGCCAAAAAATAAGCAGAAGATCTAAATAGACATTTCTCCAAAGAAGACATAGAGATGGCCAAAAGGCACATGAAAAGATGCTCAACAGGGCTTCCCTGGTGGCGCAGTGGTGGAGAGTCTGCCTGCCGAGGCAGGAGACACGGGTTCGTGCCCCGGTCTGGGAAGATCCCACATGCCGCAGAGCAGCTAGGCCCGTGAGCCATGGCCGCTGGGCCTGTGCGTCTGGAGCCTGTGCTCCGCAATGGGAGAGGCCACAACAGTGAGAGGCCCGCGTACCGCAAAAAAAAAAAAAAGATGCTCAACATTACTAATTATTAGAGAAATGCAAATCAAAACTACAATGAGGTATTACCTCACACCAGTCAGAATGGTCATCATCAAAAAATCTGCAAACAATAAATGCTGGAGAGGGTGTGGAGAAAAGGGAACCCTCTTGCACTGTTGGTGGGAATGTAAATTGGTACAGCCACTATGGAGAATAGTATGGAGGTCCCTTTAAAAACTAAAAATAGAGCTACTGTATGATCCAGCAATCCCACTCCTGGGCATATATCTGGAGCAAACCATAATTCGAAAAGATACATGCACCCCGATATTCATTGCAGCACTATTTACAATAGCCAGGACATGGAAGCAACCTAAATGTTCATCAACAGAAGAATGAATAAAGATGTGGTACATATATACAATGGAATATTACTCAGCCATAAAAAAAGTGAAATAATGCCATTTGCAGCAACATGGATGGACCTAGAGATTGTCATACTGAGTGAAGTAAGTCAGACAGAGAAGGACAAGTATCATATGATATCATTTATATGTGGAATCTAAAAAAATGGTACAAATGAACTTATTTACAAAACAGAAATAGAGTTACAGATGTGGAAAACAATCTAATGGTTACCAGGGGGTAAGGGGGGAGGGATAAATTGGGAGATTGGGACTGACATATACACACTACTATATATAAAGTAGATAACTAATAAGAACCTACTGTATAGCATGGGGAACTCTACTCAGTACTATGTAATGACCTATATGGGAAAAGAGTCTAAAAAAGAGTGGATTATGTATATGTATAACTGATTCACTGTGCTGTACAAAAGAAAGTAACACAACACTGTAAATCAACTATACTCCAGAGAAAAAAAAAAAGGGAATTCCCTGTTGGTCCACTGGTTAGGACTCTGCGCTCTCACTTTTGAGGGCCTGTGTTCTGTCCCTGTTTGGGGAACTAAGATTCCACAAGCTGCTCATCACCTTGAAAATAGCACTTTTGGGGGCTTGCAGGGATTGCCAACAGCAGAGACAGCAGTGTGAAGAGGAGGCCACCAAGTTTAAAAAAAATCTCAAATTTTAGAATCCAGAGCATCCTGTAAGAAACTGATCTAAAATTAAATGGCTACCTTAGAACAATTTTTTGTTCTCACAAGTTGGGTGAGGCTGGACTCCAGAGTCTGGGCTCTGAGCTGCAGGCTGCATGTTGGGTTCAGGCCAGCTCCATGCGTCTCATTCTGGAGCCCAGGTCAGAGTTCAGCTCTGGCAGATTCCAGAGCTCAAAGGGCTACCTCACGTGCACAAGTGCATTTCAAGCTTCTGCTTGAGCCATGCCCATAAACATCAGTCAAAAAATCAGTCAGAGGAAGACACATGGCCAAGTCCAATGTCAAGTTGAAGTTCACTTAGCCTTCCCCTCCACAAAGCTGTTGCAAGGGTGTGGGTGCATAATTCTATTACAGAGGAGCCGATAATTATGTTCAGTAATTCAATATCCTTTTCTGGACCACTGCAGACTTTGCCCAGTTCTCCAACAACTCTCTCTGTGTCTAACCTTGCTCCATATCCTCATTGTTTATAACTATGTGATTGCTTCTTGGCTCAAATCAATGTTTCAAGTTTAGAAAAAATGTAAACTTTTTAGTGAGACCAGTAAGTTCATCCTGGTTACTTTTATAGCATGTTTTATTTCTCTGTTTGTTCTTTCTGTACCCTCACCCTCTAGAGCTATGTTTCCATCTACCTGGTACTTCTCTGGACATCTAAACTCTTTCAAGGCTCATGGGTTTTTGCAGCTATTTCTTCTTACAGAAATTTATTTTATTTACCCAGCAAGTATTTATTAAATGCCTATGACATGCCAGGGATCCAGTTATATTAGAGATACATTGGAGAACAAAATAGAAATTGTCCCTTCCCTCAGAGAGCTTACAGGAGATTGAGGGAAACCTTTGCCACAGTGAATATGCAGTCATATTTTAGGGTGCAGTTTTGATCACCTAAGACTTTCTCTGCTTTTCCCAGGGGTAGTTAATTTTTGCCGTTTTAACGTTCTCATACCACTTTGCATCAGAGTGGCTAAATTATATTTTGACATACAAATTAATGCTTTTTTCTATACTTTCCCCTTTTTCCTCCTCCCTATTCTTTGGCCAGGGAAGTTTTTGGAAAAGAACACCTCCTCTCTCCTCCAAAACAACTACATAACCTATTGAGAACATTTTGATAGGTGACCGTAAGAAAAATACCAAGATAGAGTGGTGTGTGACTGGAGGTGGAGAATCTAGGGGAGAGTGGTGGAGAGCACAGGACCTTTCTCCCTGACCTGGGGAAAGGAGGAAGAGAAGAGATCTGTAGGTCCCAGAAGCAGAGAGGACCCATTTACTCCTTCTGGTAGTGCCCTGAGCATGATGGTGTCGGTAATCATAACAACAACAATAATAACAGCAACAGCAACGATAATGAAAGCAGTTAACTGTTACTGAATTCTTACAACTGTTACTGAATTCTTACAACTGTTACTGAATTCTTACAAAAATGCTAGGTATTGTTCCTAATGCTTTATATTAAATTACCTCATTTTGCCTTCACAACAACTCTGTGAGGTAGATAACATATATATGTCTACTTTGCAGATGAAAATCTGAAGTTTAGGAAATTGAAAAAATTCTGCCGAGGTCACACAGGTATGGTATGCCCAGGATTGGGTTCAAGTGATGCCAAAGTCAGCCTTTTTAAGCAATTCATGATTCTGCCTCTCCACAGCAGGGCCCTCTAGGCTGGCTGCCTGGGAAACTGAGGCAGAGAAAGCCATGTAAAAGCTTCTTGTTTCTTCTGCAGGACACAGAGGTGGTCAAAGGTCCCTGGGTCAAGGAGTCCTCTAGCCAAGGGGCAAACCCTCCATCCTCTTTTCCTTCCCATTCCAATGGCCCAGGTAAGAGGATGGGTGGGAAAAGAACTAAGAGTTAACAAGGTCAAATTTTCGGCTGGTCTGGAAGATGGGGGCTTGGTGTAAAAAAACAATCAAGCATAATTAGAGAAAATAATAAATGTAATTCTTGTGCATGTGAGTTTGTAAAGTGAGACTTATACCCATTACACAGATTATCTCTATTCTTCCTCTTCTCACTTTGCATTATAATTAGAACCTTTGCTGTTGATTATGAACAAGTAGAAGTTAGGAAATTTCTGTTGTTTTACTTTGCTGCCTACACAAAGCAGAATGACAGGCATATGTTGGTTGAATGGATTATTGAGATGCCCTTAATAAGCTTTTTCTACTACTCAATTTTCCCCCAGTAAATTCTGTTTACTTACAATGTTGAAGTCTTTGTTGCAAATATAAATTCAATTAACAGGAATAGCTAATATTTCAAATGTCCTTGCTCTTGAAAGTATTTTTTACCCCTTTCTTTATTCTTATTTTTAAGATAATGTTTTGAGAATAAATCAGAGACTGTAACATGAAAACATTTTAGACAAAATGCTTATTAATTGCACTATGAAATTTCTAAAGGCAAAGGGAACTTCCACAGTGTAACGACAATAGCTACAGAATTTATCAAGAAAACAGCACTGATGAATAGGAAGAGGAAATACATTCTCAGCTGAGGAATGATGCCAGAGAGACCTGCAACAAATGACTCAGCAGGAGGAGGTCTTGTTACTGGTAAGGGCCAAGAAGCCAAGCACTGTCACTGAGAGTAAAATCAGGCAAAGAATGGAGAGCATGAAGCAACTTCATGTAAATCGAGCTATTGTTGGTATCTGTGATGATAACAGCTGCCCAGTTAGTGTGCTGCCCTTCTTACTCACTTCCTTCCTATTCCTCCAACTTTTTGTGGTTCCTGAGCTGCGTCTCTTGAGCTTGCCAGTTCTCTAGTCCCACTAACCTCAAATAGATTTTTTTTCTTTTGGGTAAATATCAACCTTAACAGCTTCCATTTGAATTCATGAGAATAACTATGTCAGTGACACCAAAGTACATGCATAAACTTACAAGTCTCAACTTAAAACTGTAAGACTTTTGAGGAAAAGCATAAGTTCTTAGGTTCATTCCTTCATTCACTCACAGACCATCCAGTCACCATCTATTATTTACTACATGTTGGATAGTGCTCTAACTGCTGGGATTCACAGATAAGGTGGGGAGACAGCCATAAGAATAACACAATGAATGCTAGAGTAGAGGCATTTTACGGTTCCACGAGAGCACAAAGGAAGAAGGCAATATTGAAAATAGATGAGGATTTCTAGAGCAGGGGACTTTTGAGCTGGATCTCAAAATATCCTAAGAGGGCTTCCTATTGGCTCAGAGAGAAAAAGGTATCCAGGGATAAAAGAACGGCATTTTCAAAGGCCCAGACTCATGAAAGAACATGATGTATTTATGGATTGGAAAATGATTCCATGTGGATGATGTTAGGGTGAGCTGTGAGAAGAGAAGTTTGGGAGGTGAGGTAGGGGAAGAAAGGGAGGCTGTGAGTGGCTTTGAATGTTGTACTTAACAATTTAGAGATTGTTGCAAACTTCACTGATACAGTTAATTTTCAATGGCAACAGTTATTCTGTTGACTGGTTGGGGACTGATGTGAATAGGCAATATCTCTCCACTGATGGCAAAATGATGCTAGTACTAGGGTAGGGACAGCTGAACCCCGTAGGGACACAACCAAACAGGGTGTAGAGATGGCTCCAGTTTCTACTAAGTAGATTTGCACATGACAGGTATCCATGAATATTCTTGACTTACTGGGGTTTGGGGTGTGTGTGTATAAGATGATATTTGGTTCTATTGGAATTGAAATAAAGAAAGGTGGGCTGGGGTGGAGTATAAATATTGCTGCTCACTCAGGTACTAGAAATTCTTAATTACGCCTCTGCTCACGATTACCTGGACAGAGTTACCCTTCAGGTTCTTGTGAGACATGAGTAATAGGTATACTATGTCAATGTCTCTCTTACCCACCCCTCCCTTAATATATGGGGGAGTATTTTAGTTCAAGAGAAAAAGGGAAGCGTAGAGGAACTGGTGTGAGAGAAAATCCTTGAGAAAAATTCCTGTTAGTTTTTCTCAGAGTTTTAGTCTTTTGCTTCAAATTAGTCAGCATGACAAAGTGGGCCAGAGCAAACTTTGGAGGCAGATCATTCTAGGTTCTTATTCTGACTCTACCCATTAACAGCTATGGGACCTGTGGCAATCAGGTGACATCTTTTAACCCAATTTCCCATCTCCAAACTGGGCAGAGCAACTCCTACGTCGAGAGTAGTAAGAATCAAAAGAGGTTAATATGTGGAAAGTACTCAGCACAATGCTTATCATAGGAATCATAAACTAAATTAGTCTTTGCGGAGACTTCCTATGAAGGATCTCTTTGCATCTGAAATGCATCGGTCATAGCCTTTTCTTTTTAAACACACCTTTTCTTGCCTAGTTCCATTCGCAGTATGTCCTGTTCATTTCATATGTCACGTCATAAGCCTCTGACCCTCCTCTCTCTTCTCACACTTGCTGCAAGGACCCACCAGCCCCTTTTCCCTTTTCGGGGCAGCACCTCCTGTCCGCTTGCTTGTTTCTATTTTGACGCCTTTGTGCCTGTTTGTAGACAGCTTTGGTTCTTCAATCATCATGTCTAAACAGTATTTTTCTGACCTCTGAAATAGCACATTAACAATTAATTTGACTCTCTATTTTATGTTTGCTCTGAAGAACTTGCTCAGGGTTTAAGAAAATCTGGGCTATCCTCTCATTTTTTTAAAGTTGGCTCAGTCATGAAGATTGGAAAACTAAACACTAAAAGTCACTAGACACAGGAGAACAACTAGACTTAAATTCTTAATCATTTTACAGTCAAATGTTATTTCTTACACTAGGAAATTTGACTTTAGAATGACAAGGTTGGAAATATTTGACTTGTTACATCTCAACAAAGATCATTTGCATTCAAATTTGCAATCAGGAATTACCTTTAATTCTTTAGGCTTTTTCCAAATACAGGTATCCCTGCTCTTCGAAAGTTTGTGTTATACCACTTCGATTTTATGAAAAACCTACATTAATACTTATTTTTGTTTTTTGCTTTTACAAAAAAAGGCAAAAAGTGAAAACAGCCTTCAGTATTTGTTTTGCGGCCAGCCATTATAGAGGCTGTGCGCACCAGAGCAGCGAGAGTGGCCCCGCCAAACTCCTTCCCCCGGAACTACGCTCAGCATCTCAACAGTCAGCCACCGTAGCTTTGAACTGTGTCTATGAGCATCTGCGCTTTATCTCCATTTATTTTGTTCATCCGTTAGCACAATTTATCTGAAGATAATTGCTTCTTCCCTTACACCATTTTGACTTACTTAAGCTGTCCTAGAAACAATCTACTTTCCAATATTGGGATATTGGGGTGGGGGTAGGGGACCTGTAGCCAAGAAAAAGCCACCACCTGCTGGAGATAAGTTTTGCATAATTACAAATTAGCATATAAAAGATGAGATTTTGAATTAGAAATCTAGAATAAGGTATCATGCATACTCTGGCATCATTTTTTGGTAATCTGTTAACTTACTGTCTCTCAGTTCTTCCACCTAAAATGCAATCAACAAATTCTTACTTTCCTTTGTTTATAGGGGAGTGGTGAGGCTAAATAAAGTAATATATATGAGGACATTATGCGCTCTTTGGAGGACAGCTACTATGTAAATTCAAGTTATTATTATTGGCAACAACAAGAGCACTGGAGCAGAAATATGCATCCTGCTTAATTCCTACCCTGACCTGCTATGAGCTTCAGTAGGCAGCTCGGAGGATTCCTGTACATTTCACTTTCACAGTCGTATAGCTGACAGGAGGGCCCTCAGTTATGTGATTGGGGTGCAAAGGGTTATCTTATTATTGGAGGACTGCATGGACAATGTCATGGTAACCATGCTATAGATAGAGACCTAGAAAACCATTTTAGGATCTCATTGCCATCCTTGAGGGTCTCAGTGTTATTCCTAACAGGATTGGCAGAGAGTACAATCTGAGGCATTTTCTACCTCAATTAAAAATAGAAAACTTGAGATTTCCCTATTGGTCCAATGGGTAAGACTCCTTGCTCCCAATCCAAGGGCCCTGGGTTCAATTCCTGGTCAGGGAACTACATCCCCTATGCATGCCGCAACTAAGAAGCCCATATGTCACAACTTAGAAAAAAAAAAAAAAGATCCCACATGCCACAGTTAAGACCCTGTGCAGCCAAATTAAATAAAATAAATAAATTAATTAATATTTTTTTTAAAAATAGAAAACTTAGTGTAAGATGTATATGTGGGCAGAATGAATGGCAAGAACTGGCAGGACCTGTTCCTTCCTTCCTTCTTTTGTAATCTAATCTATAGTATCTTTTCTATTGCTTAATAGCACAAATCTAAATTCTTTGTATCTAAGAGTGTCTTGATATTCTGGACTTTGGGTGCCCTTATAAGAAGTCATTTGGGTTTTAATTTTTTCATGACTCAGTTCAGTAAACATCACAACTAGTATAAATACCTTTAGCTTTGTGCTGAAATCCTTGTTTTTCTTTGCAAGCCCAATATTATCTTGTAGCAGGTGCAGATCCTGTGTTTTCTGAGTTCTTAATGAACATAAATCCCTAGTGGAGATATTTTTTATTCCCTACATGCCATTGTTCTGATAATGATGCTTATAAAAAAACAGATACTTTTCTAGACTGCATGACTAAGGATGTACTTCAAAAAAGGCCAGTGTTCATCAGGAAATGGGAAACTGCCTATGGCTTTTGTAGATACTCTATGCGGATGTCTTTGAGTAAGTTTGCTAAGTAAAAGCCACATTATTCATTGCAATCCTCTGTCATCAGTGTGGCTCATAGAAAGTGTGTCACACTGTGAAATTGTTATACGCCCCTTTCTGTGCTCCTGGAGTCACTTAGCTATTAAAATATAATTTAAAATTATAATTGCCGGAAATGGGCATGATCAGGGAAGGGTTCCAGGGAATTTTGCAAATAAATACAGACCATTTATAAGCACACTTTTAAAAACCTGGTTCCCAGACTCTATTTAAAAGATATCTGGGTGAGAGAAAAAAAAATTAAACCAGTATTTTCCACCATTCATCTAGTCTCCAATCATAATTTTTCAGAAGGAAGCATCTGCTTGCAAATAACAGAATGGTGCCCCGATACATCTCTCTCTCTCTCTCTCTCGTTGATGGAAGTAATGATATGAAGATAGGAATCTATCTGAGGCCAATGATTACAGTTAATATGGTTACCTTTAGCCCACCTTACAAACTGCTAGACACAGTGAAAGATCCTGTCTTTACCACTTTATCTTGAAGGGTTAGGGAGTTGCATACCTAAAATAAATATAAGCATAATAAGCTCCTACCAATTATTCATGAGAAGCTTGTAGGGACTGTCAGACTCTCGGAAGGAGTAGGTGGATTGCTTCTGATCCGTATCTCCATCCTGATCTTGCTCCAGAGCTGGCATCTCACATTTCCCACTGCTGCTAGACATTTTCTTGTGAATGCCTCTTTGTTGCCTAAAACTCTATACGGTTAAAGCTAAACTCTAACCTTGGTTCATGTGTTTATTCTTTACTTCACTCAATCAACTGACAAAATCTATCAATGTGTTTTCGTCCCCTCCCTCCCTCTCTCTCTCCATCCTTCCTTTCTTTAATCCATCTGTGCATCTATCCAAGCAGTATATGTTAAGTGTGTCCTCTATGCGGATCTCTGTGTATACAGATATCAATGAGGCAGCCACATGGTTTTCCTCCTTACTGATGGAACTGTTTAAAGGTGTCCTATCTAAATCCTTGTTCTCAGTGTCCCTTATCTTTTTCTCCCCCTCTTCCCACCAATTTCCTATCCATCCCACACATTGTTATCAAATTAGTTGTTCAAAAAACTTTCCTTTGAATATGTTACTCTTCGGTTTTAAAAAACCTTCATTGGTTTTTATTTTCCACAGGAAAATGGAAGTGGTTTGGAGGGAAGGAGGGGGGAGAAGCACTTCTTTCCCCCCTCACCTTCCTCAAGTCCATCTGACACGTCTTTTCAGTGGATTTCCTGTTAACCTTCTTCATAAGCCTTCTATCCCAGCAGTCCATGTGTTCATTACCTTCTGAATAAGCCATGTGTCTTCCTCATGCTATGCTTTCTCATTCTTTTCTTGAAAGTCACCCCCCTCACCATTCTACCAGTATCAATTCTACCTTATTCTTCAAGATTTGATTCAAAACATATGTCAGTCATAAAGCTTTCCTTGCTCTTCTAGGCCAGGGATTGACAATTATTTTTTTTCTGTGAAGGGCCAGATAGTAAATATTTCAGGCTTTCTGGGCCATACAATCTCAGTAGCAACCATTCACCTCTGCTGTTGTATCATGAAAGCAGACATAGACAAAATGTAAAAGAGTGAGTATGGCTGTTTTCCAATAGAACTTTGTGGACACTGAAATTATACTTTCAACTTTCAAGCGTCATGATATATTTCTCCAAAATAAATGCATAGTTTCATTTGCATGATATATTGTTCTTCTTTTGAATTTTGTTCAATCATTTAAAAACATAAAAAGCAATCTTAGCTTATGAACCATATAAAAACAGGTGGCAGGGCTTCCCTGGTGGTGCAGTGGTTGAGAGTCCGCCTGCCGATGCAGGGGACACAGGTTCGTGCCCCGGTCCGGGAAGGTCCCACATGCTGCAGAGCGGCTGGGCCCGTGAGCCATGGCCGCTGAGCCTGCGCGTCCGGAGCCTGTGCTCCACAACAGGAGAGGCCACAACAGTGAGAGGCCCGCGTACCGCAAAAAAACAAAACAAAACAAAACAAAAAACAGGTGGCAGGTAGATTTGGTCTATGGGCTGCAGTCTGCAGACTCCTGCTTTGGGCAGAAGATTCTTTCTCATGTAATTCCTAATTGTTTGAACTGTGCAACTAAAGTGCAGTGTACTTTTTCTATACTGACCTGCCCTGAGTTTTAAGTATGTGTTTATTAACTTTAATCAGACTAGAATCCATGGAAGCAGGGGTTTTATTTCACAGATCTTCCTACTTATTCAGCATCTATGACAATATCTTTCATACAATTAGCGCTCCATGAAAATATGATGATATAAGTGATTCAAGCATGCTTTGTTAGATGAGTCTTTCTGCCTCTATGTTTAGGTCAAAGTAAATGAGAAATAACATTTTTTACAGATAACTTGTTGCAGAATTATTGCCCCTTTTCATGTGTTCATGTGCAAACTTAAAATACAGCTTGTTATTACAGGGATAAATATGACATAAGTTTATTTTTTGCTTTATAATCACTATAGCATTAATATGAAAATGCTTGCTTTCTCGGCAAGTAAAATAAATTAGGAAAACGACATGACAAAATTAGGATAGCAGCAATGGGAGTTTCTAAAACTGTGTTTTTAATACCGAGACAGTGAAGGTATCCCCTTTTAAGACCTCTGAGGCCACCTGGAAATCAGCATAAGTCATACTCCCATGGACCCAGACACTGCAGTTATGGGTGGTACTGACACATCCCAGTGTCTGTGGTCTGCCCAGGCTCATTGGTGGCAGAACTGAGGCCACCAAATAAGTCATGATTATCATGGTTTTGCAAATAACTCCAGCCTTAAATTTAAGAAACAGTTGAATAAAAAATTATACATTTGATTAAGTGTAAAGGGAGGTATTTCAAGGTATAAAAACATGCCACGAAGGAAGAAAATCCAGGCATTTCTTCTTTCCATTAGCCTTATAATACTCAGTCTCAAAAAAGTGCTACAAATACTCTTCTGAGTAGTTGTGGGGATAGAATAAGCTCTGCAATTCTTTTGGTTTTTATGTTTGTCGCTAGTTTTTCAGGCCAGCTGGCTAAGCAGGGACTATTTCTAGCCTAAAGGAAGCTCTAAGGAAGACCTTGTGATTTAGTTGCTAAGTAAGTATTTCTGCAGATGCTGTTATCTTTAGGTAATGATGCCCTACTTTACAAATGAAACGATGCATTCATTTTGGAGGGATAGTTGGATTTCTGAAAACTTGTGCTTTCTTATCTGGGATTCTGCTATTAACTACTGGTGTGTCTCAAGAACGGCCCTCATTTATAAAGTATTGGTCTGGATGGTGTGTACATTTCTCTCTGGCTTTATGACTCCACTTGTGTTTGACTGCCCACTAGGGCCGAAAATATCCTGGTTTACCAGCCAGAATGGAGAATAGACTTTCTGGTCTATCTCGTGCAGGGTGGAATGCCCAACACCCATGAGGTGCAGATAGGTCACCCTCTTCAGACATAACAGAAAGTCGAATACTGTAACATGGATAACCATGTCCCTTTTCACAAGCACTTCCTGAGAAATCCTTGCTTATGAAAGGATATAATAAACTCTCTGGTTTGTCACCAGTGGTTATAATACTTTAAATAACTCAGATTACTTTGGGTTAAGCAGGATTGAAAACTATTATTTTTCTTGCCTGTGGGAGCAAATCATGAAAGATTTATTTTTAATCGCTCACTTGCCCTATTTGCAGGAACACAGTTTCGGGTCCTTGTTCTCCTTCTTCTTTTCTTTTGAAATCCTGTTTTCCACCTTATAGTAAGGTTAAGTGGTTTGTAGATTGAGTTGTTTAATCCAGACAGACATGACTTCCATGGCTCTGTTGATTGTCCTGACCACATTTGTGCAGCAGAAATGACCACCCTGGCCTCTGGGGCACACAGTGGGGACATGAGCATGATGTGGGTGCCAGACTTATTTTAAAATACTACTTCTGTTGTTGGCTGGCCAGAGTAAACTGGGAAAATCATTTAACCTACCTGAGCCTTAGTTTCCTAATCTTTTTTAAGGACTAAAATAAAATTATTTTTTAATTTACAAATTCTATTTGTAGGGCATACAAATAATCTAACACACTACTTAACTCAGAGTAGGAATACAATAAATGATAGCTTCTGGCCCCATATCCTCATCTAGGCCTTTTTGTTGTTATTGTTTGCTGTTGCAGTGATAATCTGGCAACAAGGTAATTGCTGATTTTCAGGACTATAATAAAATATTTTAGAGTGAGATACACTTCTAAGAATCTCAGAATTCTTACTGTATGCTACACCCCAACCCATTCCCCTCCACCCCCAACCCCTTGCTAGCAAACTGTGAAACAAATAGCAGTTCTTTTGCACAGTTTTCTTACAAAGGGAGAACTAAACTAAAAAGCAGTTAAATTTGAGATTGCAGAGAGGAAACGGAGGAGCTGGGAATAGGACCTGAAATTCTTGCTTAGCCTGGTGCTATGATAAGCACTATTAGATCATGTTCTCTGCTTGGAATGTCTTATCATCTATTTTGTGTAAGTATCCATAGAGATGGTTTTGTTTAAAAAGAAAACTCACAGAAAGTTTTAGGGAGCTATAATTTTTCAGTGCACAGTATGTTTTGCTCCAACATAGAAATTTAAAAGAAAATGGTTAAATAAATAGGGCCCCCAAAATCTATTAAAACATAACACTTGACACCAGCCCTTCTCAATCTTAAAGTCCAAATTGACGTTTCATTTAATGTCAGTGAGTATTGGCTGCTTCGCACAATATAGACACATTCTCTGACTAGTGATCATTTTCAGCCTTTATAAATCTTGATTTTTAAAGTCTCAGTTTCTTTAAAATTTTGGATGTGAATCCATCTGAACAACAATTACAAAAACTTTCCAGTTGGCTTCCCATTGCTGAACAGATAATAATCCAGTTTCTCTGACAAATAAATGTAGAGTACACAATTAACTTGACCAGTTTTGATAAACCTTGTTGAAATATAATGAAGTGTCTTCACACTTTCTTTCTTTTCTGTTATTACTAGGACTTATAAATAAATACACCACATTAGTTAGCATTGAGAAGATATTCTCTCATTCATTAACTGGGAATGATAAATTAAACTTACATGTTTTACTTGTAAAAAATTGTTTTGCTAAAATTTTCTTAATTTACATAACCTTCTTCATATGACATTCACGCTTAATTGTATAAAAATGAAAATACCTTTTAAGACCATTACTGCAGTCCATACCTGTTATGGGCTCAGTTTTGTCTCCCGAAATTCTTATGTTGAAATCCTAACTCTCAGTACCGCAGAATGTGACAGGGTCTCTAAGACAAAATTAAGGTAAAATGAGGCAATTACAGTGGGCCCTAATTTAATATAACTGGCGTCTCTAAAAGAACAGGAGATCAGGACAGAGACATGCAAAGAAAAGAGATGATGTGAAGACACAGGGAGAACACAGGCATCTACAAGCTGAAGAGAGAGGCCCCTGAGGAAATCAACCCTGCTGACAGGTTGATCTCCAAAATTGTGAGAAAATAAATTTTTCTTGTTTAAACCACCCAATGTGTGGTACTTTGTTATGGTAGCCCTAACCAACTTATATAACATCTTAAATTTGGGAATAGTATTGTATGATAGAGCAAAAATTTCCCACATGAGTCTTTATTTCTGCCAAAATTCCCTTTAATTCTTTTTCTTCTGATACCATCAAAGTGTGACTGGCAAACCTTCTGGGCATAAGTATATTAAAATTTCTTTTACAGACAAATATTCTATAATTCTGACTTGAGGTAAACCAAATTTTGACCGTTTCCCTTAATTTTAATGAATTAATGAGATCTTCCTGAGTAATCCATCTCTGAGATAATTTTTACAAAATTGGTTCTAGGACAATCTCTTCAACATCCAATCAATTCTTAAGTCTTATTGTTTTTAATACATTACTCATAAAATACAGCATTTTATTACCTTGTTTTCCCTTCCACTTTCACTACCCTAATGAAGACACTAATGTCTCTCTGGGCTCATATAATAACTTCCCAAATGCCCTCACCTCTAGACTCCGTCTACCTCCAAATATTCAATACATAGACAGAAGAGTTAAGATTATGACAGGAAATTTTTCTCATGGCAAATTTCTTCAATAGTTTCCCATTATCTACAGGATAAAATCTAAACCCCTTTCACAATACAATAGTATAGGCTTCATGATGTAGTCCTGCGTATGCGTTCTGCTTTGTGTCTATTCCCAGTCTCCCAAGCTCAGCCCTTACTTTACTAATATTTACTTCCTGTAGATTCTAGAATGTGTCAAGCTTTTTTTAAAAAATGCCTCTATGTCTTTGCATATGTGTTACAGAATGTAATGTTTCCTCAATATTTTCTGACCAACCTCTCATTCTTCAAGTGTTGGCTCAAATAATATTTCATCTCTTGGTAAGTTCAAATGTGTATTCTATGCACCCATGACATACTGTTTATAGCTCCTTGTTCATATCCACACTGGATCAATGTATCTCCGCATTTGTCTACTCTGTCCCTAGTACTATGCCTTCATGGTGAAAGGACTCAGTAACTATTTACTAAGTGATTACAAGGATAATATGGGTTATGGCATATATAATCCCTCAAAAGTTTTCAAGAAGGCTGTACACTCACACAAAGTCTTTATGGAGATGACCATAATGGAAGATCATTTCAATACAATTTCCTCCATAGGGATAATGTAATGGGGTTGTATTAATCAAGACAATACCAGGTAAACCATAATTTTGATCACATGGGCAAAGATATGACGATTATAAACTGATATAATTAATAAAGATTACACTCTAAGTTCTATAATAGGAGTATATGTGTTGTAGATATACTTGTAATTTAATGCAGTAAAAAGTAAATATAACTATTGAATAATAAATTTGACATTAAATTTTCTGAATCTTCTAAAATGAATTTAAGCCTTCTTTGAAAACACATATAATAGCAGTATCATTAGAATGAAATTCTAGAACAATATACTTAAAGTAAACTTGAAAGCAATATCAAGCATTAACAAAATATTTAATGTTAAATGTCATTTTTATTTCCTTATAATAACTTACTTTAGAATTAGTGTGAAGTTGGCCTATATCTCTGTGAAAAGTATATGAATTTCCCATGCACATTTGTGGGGATGTAAATTCAAAAACATATTTGACAGCAATTTATCTTTGTGTTTCCAGATTATTCAAATTGTTCACAGTATTTGACCTAGTATATGAAATCCTGGAAGCTGATCTTAAGAGACAAATCAGACATTTAAAAAAGCTTCCTGAACAAATATGTTTACCATAGCACTGTCTGAAAAAAATTAATAAAGTGTTGTTAAGAAAACATGGTACATCAGTTCAATGGAATATTTTACTGCTATTAGAAATTTACAATAGCATGGTGAAACATTAGTGTTATAATAGTGAAAAGCAGGAAAGAAAACTATGCTTAAAATAAGATCACAATTATGATATTGAAATATGCTGGGGAACAAACAATCCCAAAGTTAGTTGAAAGACGGAAATAACAAAGATCAGAGCAGAAATAGAAACAAAAAGACAGTAGAAAAGATCAGTGAAACTAAGATTTGGTTCTTTGGAATGATAAAGAAAATTGACAAACCTTAACTAAATCACCAAAAAAAAAAAAAGACAGTTGACTCAAATAAATAAAATCAGAATTGAAAGTGGAGACTGATATAACTGATACCACAGGAATACAAAGAATTATAAGAGACTGCTATGAATAATTATATGCCAACAAACTGAATAACCTAGAAGAAATGGATAAGTTCCTAGAAACATACAACCTACCAAGACTGAGTCATAAATAGAAAATCTGAGCAGATCAATTACTAGTACGAAGACTGAATCAGTAATCCAAAGCCCTCCCAATCAACAAAAGTTCAGGACCAGATGGATTCACCGGTGAATTCTACCAAACATTTAAAGAGTAACGATTATCAATCCTTCTCAAACTCTTCCAAAAAAGAGAATAGTAGGAGGGACCACTTTCAAACTCATTTTATAAGGCCAGCATTACCCTATTACCAAAACTAGACAAGGACACCACAAGAAAAGAAAATTACAGACCAATATCCCTGATGAACATAGATGTAAAAATCCTCAACAAAATATTAGCAAACTGAATTCAACAATACATTAAAAGGATCATACACCATGATCAAGTGAAATTTATTCCAGGATATTCAATCAGTGTGGTACCCCACATTGACAAGATGAAGAATAAAAATCATATGATCATCTCTATAGATGCAAACACAGGATTTGACAAAATTCAACATCTGTTTATGATAAAAACACTCAACAACGTGGGTATAGAGGGAATGTATTTCAACATAATAAAGGCCATATACGACAAGCCCACAGCTTGAAACACTCAATAGTGAAAAGCTAAAACCTTTTCATCTAAGATCAGGAACAAGACAAGGATGCCCATTCTTGCCACTCTTACTCAACATAGTATTGAAAGCCCTAGCCAGAGCAGTTATGCAAGAAAAAGAGGTAAAAGGCATCCAAATTGGAAAGAAAGAAGTAAAACTGTCATTATTTGTAGACGACATGATACTATATATAGAAAACATTATAAAGATTCCACCAAAAAACTGTTCGAACTAATTAAACAAATTCAGTAAAGTTGCACGATACAAAATCAATATACAAAAATCTGTTGCATTTCTATACACTACTAACAAACTATCGAAAGGGAAATTAAGAATACAATCTCATTTACAGTTGCATCAAAAAGAATAAAACACCTAGGAATAAACTGAACAAGGAGGTGAAAGACATGTACACTGAAAACTATAAGACATTGATGAAATCAATTGAAGACGACACCAATAAATGGAAAGATAGTTCATGTTCATGGATTAGAGGAACTAATACTGTTAAAATATCCATATTACCCAAAGCAATCTATAGATTCAATGCAATCTCTATCAAAATCATAATGGCATTTTTCATAGAAATAGAACAAACAATTCTAAAATTTGTATGGAACTGCAAAAGATCCCAAACAGCCAAAACAATCTTGAGAAAGAAGAACAAAGCTGGAGGCATCATGCTTCCTGATTTCAAACTACAGTTGGCCTTCCATATCTGTAGGTTCTGCATCTGCGTATGAGGAGGGCTGACTGTATTATACCATGTTATATAAGGAACTTGAGCATCTGTGGATTTGGATCTCCTCTGGGGCCTTGGAACAAATCCTCTATAGATACCAAGGGGTGACTGTGTATTACCAAGCTGTAAGTAATCAAAGCAGTGTGATATTGGCATTAAAAACAGACACACAGATCAATGGAATAGAATAGAGAGCCCGGAAAAAACCCATACATATATGGTCAATTAATTTATGACAAGGAGCCAAGAATATACAATGAGGAAAGGACAGTTTCTTCAATAAATGGTGATGGGAAAACTGGACAGTCACATGCAAAAGAATGAAATTGGGCCACTAGCTCCCAGAACAAAACATAGGCAATAAGCTTCTGGACACTGGTCTTGGCAATAATTTTTTGGATTTGACACAAAAAGCAAAGGCAAAAAAAAAAGCAAAAACAAACAAGTGGGTGTATATCAACTTAAAAATCTTCTGCACAGCAGAGGAAACCATCAACAAATGAAAATGAAAGGTATGGAATGGGAGAAAATATTTGCAAATCATATATCTGACACAGGGTTAATATTGAAAACATACAAAGAACTCATACAACTCAACAGCAAAATTTAAAATAATCCATTAGAAAATGGACAGAAGATCTGAATAGATGTTTTTCTAAAGAAGACATACATATAGTCAACAGGTACTTGAAAAGGTGCTCAACATCACTCATCATCAGGGAAAAGCAAATCAAAATCACAATGAAACATCACCTCACATCTGTTAGAATGGCTATTATCGTAGGCATGGGCAGGGGGTGGGGAGGGGGAATGGGGAGTTAGTGTTTAATGGGGACAGAATTTCAGTTTTGGAAGATGAAAAATTCGGGAGGTGGATGATGGTGAGAGTTGCACAACAATGTGAATGTACTTAGTGCCACTGAACTGTACAATTAAATATGGTTAAAATAGTATGTGTTATATTATGTGACTTTTACCACAATAAAAAAACATTAAAAAATGTTACTTAAATTAAAAAAAAAGAATAAATTCTTGCTATTTGTGACAAGGACAGACTTTGAGGCCATTATGCTAAGTGAAGTACGTCAGACAGAGAAAGACAAATGTGACCTCGTTTATATGTGAAGTCTAAAAACAAAAAACAAAACCAAACTCAGAGATACAGAGAACAGATCGTTGGTTCCCAGAGACAGGGACTGGGGTGGGGGGGAGGGGAAATGGCTGAAGAGGGTCAAAAGGTACAAAATTCTAGTTACAATGTAAGTCCTGGGATGTAATGTACAGCATGGTGACTATAATTAATAATACTGTATTGTATATTTGAAAGTTCTCATCACAAGGGAAAACATTTTTGTAACTGTGTGTTGATACGTGTTAACTAGTCTTAATATGGTGAACAATTTGCAGTATATTCAAATACTGTATCATTATGTTATACACCTGAAATGAATATGATGTTAAATGTTAATTTATTTCAATTTTTAAAAATTCCAATGAAATATGCTGAGAAACCTGGAAGAAAATTCTTCAAAATATTAATGGTGACTGCTGCTGAGTTGTGAATTTTTAAAAACTTTTATTTACCTTCTCCAGGTCGTATGTACTATTTTATAATTGCAAATTTATTAACTTTCAACATTATTCCATTGGCCTTAGCTTTTTCTCAGCGTTCTAGAGGCATAATGAATAGTCACTGTTGTTGATAGACATGTTTCTCCTACTGAAAAATGATTCTTAGAAGTAAGTTCTCACTGTCTTCCCATTTCCTCAGTCTATTTCAAGTTACAATAGCATTTACTTGTGTCGCTATCCCTTGGTTTCGTGTACTCCACTTCATGAAAACAACATGGCCATTATCCTAAATACTAAGCCATTAAGGGAAACCTTTAAAACGCACCTTCAAAACATCTTAGCAACTTGTTAGAATGGTACTTGAAGGAAGGAAAATTGGAGATGAGCTATATTGTACATTTCCTACATAAGGCTCTCTTCTCAGTCTTATAATAAATTTAAAGGTCACGTTTCTACCCTAGATAACAGTAATAGTCTTCCTTAAGTAGGTCAGTGATAGTCTATGCCAGCTGTATATCCTATTCCTTATATTTGCTCTACTGTTCATTCCTGGTCTTCCTCTGGGTGGTTTTTTATTTGTAAGGCACAAACATGCTCTTATTTTCACTCCCTGATCTTGTTTTTACATTTAGTTTCAAATGGCATAGTCCTTATTTCAATCCAGAAGATTTAACTATTTCCTCTGAGAATAAATTGATATTTGCTCTTCCAGCAGTCAGACTGAAGTGTTTTGAGTAAGTGACTTACTAAAAATATCCTATTGTTTTCTGAATCATTTTGAATGATCATTTCTAAAGGAAGCATTTTCCTTTGGTCTGGAACCACTGACTCACAGAGAGATGCTCCTATGTTTCCAGTTATTTTGCGCACCAAACCTAGGGAGCAAATAAATTAAACCGCTATCTGAGCACCTTTTGGATTTACAGAAACAAAATGATAAAGAGAAATACTTTAATGCTGGTTCCTTCCATTCTCCTCCTAAGGTTTAACTTTGGCCATTTGCTTTCTAAACCTGTTGTCTTAATACTGCTGAAACCAAACATGTATCAGTACTTCAATGTAAGCACCATAGCACTGCTGCTTTCGTTAGGTGATTTGAATTGGATTATTTTCCAATCATTATTTTGGCATCATGTCCGCCACTTACTGAGAGAAGATCAGGAACTGACCCAAGATGTCAATTAGCATGCCCTCCCTGGAATGTGCTGGATGTTCCGCACCTGACAGACTCAGCATATTCCCATAATGTCTTTTTCTTTTGGTACCGCTGGCCTGCCAGTGGGTAACACTCATACAAGTAGAAGTTTAAAATACATCCCATTTTGGGGTTCTCCAAAAATAAACAACCTGTCAAAGTACAATCTAAAAGCATAGTGCTTTTCTCAAAGAAAAATTACTACAGAAGTATTTTCCCAGGTACCAGTATGACACGTGAACTGACTGATGGAGGAGGTGGCCTTGCCAGGATGCCAAGAGTGCAGACGTTTTAAAGACAATTCTAATGGCAGGAAACAGAGACGTTAACTGGCATATGAGCAAATCAGACACTTCTTAGGTAAAAAGTATTTTGCTTAGAGAAAAGTTTTGTTTGTAAGCAGTATTTCCTGCATTTAGGGAAGACACATCTCCAATGAGTCTGAGTCACAAAGAATATGGCCCAACACCAATATCATTTGAAGATACTTATTCTTAATAAGTCAATGAGAATTAAATATAAACATATGATTCTTGAAATACCAGAACAATATTTGGATGTTGACCATTTTTCAGGTTCTCATAAACGAGGAAGAATAGCATGAGAAAAATGCATTTAAATTCTTCGTGTATGATCATGGGGTGAGTGCAGTGGAACAGGTGGAAACATCACTTTAGAGGCAGAAAGCCAGTTTTCAAATCTATGAAACAGAGATAATAATCCCTATCTTGGGACTATTTGTGGATTAAATGAAATGCTATATACGTAAGTAGTTTGTCATAAGAATGATACTCTGGAACTGGGATGAGATGTTTAAAGATGGCTGAATATTGGGAAATTGCTTTCACCCTATTGGGGAAGGTACCAAAATGAATGCCAATTAAGGAGGTTTCGAAAATGAGAACAGGGACACAGTCACTCTGGCTACTGTGATGCGATATACTGTTTTGACATGAAGAACAGCCAATAGAATGTTGCAGAAGTAGGAGAGACAGGAAGAATTATAATGGTTAAATGGAATGAGTGGGTTGAAATGTTAAAGGGGCTCAGAGGGATGAGAAAACCAAACACGATGTGGTAAAGAAGAAAAATGCCTGAAATACCAGGTGATCACTCTTTGATCTTGACTGAAGAAAAGGATGAATGGTAATAAGCAGGGTTAATTATGGAAGTTGACGGAGGGTATGATCTCTTTTATGATGTGAATTTGAGGGAGTACATAACTTAGCTCCCTGCTTGAAAACATTCACTTATTTGTCCTCAGGATTCCTATTGCCTGTCACATTTCTTAGCCCCCAGAATATACTAAATAAATATCTTGTATAAAGAATGAATGAGTGTCTTAAGTTGGATCTTTCCCCAGAAGAAGACCCTAAAATACTGACTCAAGGGCAAGTAGTTTATTTGAAAGGTAATACCAGGAAGCCCCGGAAGTGAGACAAAAAAGGGGAAAGGAATCCAAAAATGGGTATGTTAATCAGCAGGTTACCACTGTGGGCCCCTGGGGCTTATTTCTGTTGGGGACCTCTGAGAGATGATGGAGAACTCCCATCCTTTATCAGTTGAGGTCTGCTGCCGAGGGCATCAACTCCCTATGACCTTCCTCTTGAGCATGCTCCTATGGTAGAGAAAGCCCTGCGGCAGAGTCTCCAGGTGTTTGTAGTAAGAAATTGTAGGCTGTATAAAAATGGCGATTACCGATGTTGCTTCGGGCAAGCCCTTTTTATGAAGATTCTGATAATAGTTATCTTATGCAGTAGGATAAATATAATTGCATCCTGGAGAAATGTAAAGCATGTTAACTAACTAACTAACCAACTTCCTCCCTCCCTCCCTCCTTCCCTCTCTTCCTTCCTTCCGAAACAAAGTATTAAATAGTTTCCCTCATCCTGTAGGATTTGTTTCAAGAATTCAGGTGATAGTGATACAAAATAGAATCTTCCAATTTAGAGAAAATTTATGTTTGCTCCCTCTCTAATTAGGGTACTTAGAAAAGTTTCTAGGATTTTGAACATTCAACCCAATTCTATGCTTGTCTGACCTTCATAGAAGCCTAAGGCAAGCACAGAAGTCAGAGTTTGGCCCAATATCCTCACCCAGAGGGATTAATTGTCAAGTGTATTTCATTTACTAGATTGTGAATTTTTAGTGTCCACACTCACTCTTTTCCATAAAAGAGTA
Organism: Globicephala melas; assembly: GCF_963455315.2. Lineage (NCBI taxonomy): Eukaryota > Metazoa > Chordata > Mammalia > Artiodactyla > Delphinidae > Globicephala > Globicephala melas. Next base: position 69,090,225 of record NC_083316.1, on the reverse strand, counting down.
GCTATATTTAAACAGGACTGCACCCTCACAAGAAGTGCCAGTTTGTGTTATTAGCCAGTTCAAACTTTGAAGAATTAATGGATTGGAACTGAGCATTTTATTGCTGCCTGCTTTTTCTTTGTCTCTGTTTGGTAATGTAAAATATGGAACATATCCGTTATCAAGGTCAAATGCCTAATATTTTATTCACTGGCTATTCAAAAACAGTGGGATTAAGAAAATACCAGAATCATGTAGACAATTTTTAAAATGTATTTTAATGTATAGTCTTAGGAAGAGTTGTTAAAATATTCTTACATATTCTTCTAGAAGTCAGTTGCCTAGGGTGGTTCAAATTTTGAATTTTTTCCCTTTAGCTTTTCTTTTATTTTGATGCTTAGAAATAAGTATAATATTTACTATTTGCCCAAAATCATTAAAAGAGAATATTTCTCAATGATTTTTCCTTTTAACAACTTCATTCACTGAACTCTGAATCTAACATGTAATCACTACATGCCTCTGTAAATACTTTTCCATTTAAATATTTATTTAAATATTTAAAATTTAATTTCATTAAATATTCCATATTTAAATCTAAATTTCTCATATAAAAAATTAAATGGTGATAATTTCTCAACTTGAATCAAATTGGTGAAAAATCATTGTTCTCAATTTTTTATGTTTGTTATTATGACTATCAGCACATAAACATTTGTAGTATCAATGTTGAAAGAAGATAGTACACCTACTAACAATATAAATCATTTATGGAGTATGTTTATACAGAGCATCTGAAAAAAATCAGCTGAGTCTGTTCTTAAAGATCAGAACTCAGCCATAATAACATGAATTCACTGTATAATAATACTTACTAATACTTCTCCAGATTATTTTATACTTCCTTATAACTGTTAGATCATTAAAAATAATATTTGAGTATTTAAAAATCATTGCTACTTACAAAAAAAAGATTTAGAAAAAGATTTAGAAACTACAGAAAAATATTTAGGTAGAGTATGTGGTTAGAAACTGCAAGAAAAAGCATCAACTAATGCTAAGATATTGTCAACTATACCTTGTCTCAGTATTTGTTTCTTTCAAAGTGAAATAAATTCTGTGAGATAACATCTGTATACATAAAATTAATAAAATAAACTGAACATGCTCATATAGCAACATTGTTTAGGGAGATGTTTTATGATAATTACTTCTTTTAAAGCTCAGTACATTTTAAGGAGCCATTAAATAAATTTCCATTCTTTAATGCAAAACTGTCACATTACCTGGTTCGGATCATTTTGAAACTGGAGTCCTAATTGAATGAGGGAAATGTAGATTATATTTAAAATTTTTCCAGTATTTTTGACAAACAAATGCATTTGCCTGATCAAAAATTTAAATTATTCAAAAAAGATATACAATGAAATTAACTTTTTCTTCCCTGGTCCTTGCCCCAAAGCTTCTTCCCCAGAGGCACATATTAATTTCATGTGTGTCTTCCAGACATCTCTATATATTCACAATAATATAAGCAAAATTTCATGATCTCTTATCTATAAAACAACCATTTCTTTATATATCCTTTGATTAGCATATTATATGCAGTTTGATGACTTACTTATTCACTTAATATTTCTTAGACATTACTTCATAACAATAAGTTACAATTCTAACTCACTTTAAAAAATAACTATATACTATTACATTATATGGATATAGTAGTTTATTTTGTGTATTCAGTACCCTATTGTCAGACATTTATGTTGTTTCCATGCTTTTCAGAAATAAACATTTATAGCAATCAAGACTTTTTTTACATATATCTTTGTACAAAGATGGACGTATTTCAATAGCAAAAATTCCTATATGCAGTGTTGCTGTTTTAATTTTTAATTTTTATAAATATTAATTTTGATAGTTATTGACCAACTTCCCTTCATATAGTTTTTATCAAATAATAATTTAAATTGGAAAAGTAGTTGATTTACTTTATTATGTTGGCTCTCTCAAAACTTAATGCTGGTACCACTCATTTGTCACTGAGCTTAAGTGACTTTACACTTATTTATTTTGTTTTTCCAAAATAGATTTAAAAGTCCTTGAAGCCTGCTGTAATGTCTTCCATATTTTGATATTTTTAACACTAAGTAAGAAGGCATGTCTTGGGGCAAGCCCCATTTAAAACTCCTCTAATTGGTAACTTGAAATATTTTGCATCAATACTTAATTATCCCAGTAAATGGTTAATCTCTGTGTTAGTGTCCATTTGCTCCTCATATTAGGAATTTATTGCAAAACCCTGCATTTGAACAGAATTGGAAAATGAGTAAATAATACAAATAGTTATCTTTTATATGATATCACATGCAATGTTGCTTTTATATTATTACTCTGTTAACATTGTTTTTGAAGACTGTATCTGTGTATCAAATCAAAGAATAAATAGATCTTTTTGCTTTATCAGTCTTGGGCACAGTGGGTCCTGAGCACCTTGCTCTAGAATGTAGCATCAGGAATTCCAAACATCAAAATAAAAAACATTGAGGAAATCCCCATCCTGTAGTCCGGGGGGGCTGGTTATCTCTTTTGCTAATGATAGGAAGATTAAATTACTACCCAGAAAATGTTTGCCTGTGTTAGACAACAGCTAGTGTAGCACTGAAGACACTACCACCTCCCATAGAGAGAAGTGTCTCCCTCATCTGAACTGTGTACTGAATGGGCAAGTTGGTTGTAAGTACAGTAACACCCTGAATGATGCAAAAAAGAAAAGTATTAAGTTTCACAAATATATTTTCTCAGTTTCAGATCCTCAGCAATTTCATTGAGTGCACGGCTTGAAGTGAAAGGGCTCAAGAAGAAAAATATTGCATTTTCTTATGTCTCAGGAAATACTTTCTATGGTAACTTAGATTGTCTATGAACAAGCCTGATAAAGTTATCTTTTCTTCACGTGATATTTTATGCAAGGCACTGCAGATGTGTTATTAGGTGTGACTAATTTTGACAAATTCTATTAGATTTGTATCACTAGTTTATGTATACTCAGTCTTTCATGAATCATCACTTTTTTGTTAAAAAAACATGGCCTATTTTGAGCCTTTGTATAAGTACATTCCTGTTATTGTGACAAAAAAGCACCCCCCAAAATCAGAATTAAATAATGACTATCAGAAATCTGTTCGGTTTTAGTATTTTGTTTTAGTGTTACCATTACTGTCTTTGTTTAATGTAAAGGTGGATATTTAGCATTCAGTGTAATTTTTGATAAAAAAATAACAAAAGTTTCTGTTAAAAAAACAAAAAAAAAATCAAAGACTGATATTTGAACAGCTTTGTTTTTTTAAAAACATTATTTATTTTACAGGCTGCATTCTTAGACTTTGAAGATCAGGCTTCAGGGTTCATATTATTATTATTATTATTTTTAATTTTTATTTTTTTTGCGATACGCGGGCCTCTCACTGTTGTGGCCTCTCCCGTTGCGGAGCACAGGCTCCGGACGTGCAGGCTCAGCGGCCATGGTTCACGGGCCCAGCCGCTCCGCGGCATGTGGGATCTTCGCGGACCGGGGCACGAACCCGTGTCCCCTGCATCGGCAGGCGGAGTCTCAACCGCTGCGCCAGGAGGGAAGCCCCAGGGTTCATATTATTTAGTGGTGATTGGGACAGTGTCATTTGGTGGTGCTCCAGGGCAAGTAGCCTCAGGGTGTCATGATATGACATGTTGGCTCAGTAAAGTGGGATCATTCTAAACGACACTCTGAACTACTCTGGAAAGTCGGCTTTCTAATGAGAACTTAGCTACTTGAAGAAGCACTTGGCGAAGTAACAACAGATCTCTCTGCCATTGTAAAGAGTAATTTCTTTTTTTCTGTCAGCATTTAGAACACAACCACTTACATTTAGGAAGTTATCAATACAAGTAAAAATAAGGCGGGAAGGCAGAGAAGCAGTGGGAAATGTGTGGTTAAAATAATAATTTAGCTATAATGGACATGCTGGATGTGGGTAATACTTAGAAAACAAATTGAATGCTATACATACAGAACTGAGGAAATTCATTTTTGATATACATGTGTCAGAAATGGCTCTGTGATACACTGGCAGTTTAAAAGTGTTTCCTGGGCTTCCCTGGTGGCGCAGTGGTTGGGGTTCCGCCTGCCGAGGCAGGGGGCGCGGGTTCGTGACGCGGAGGGGCTGGGCCTGTGAGCCGTGGCCGCTGGGCCTGCGCGTCCAGAGCCTGTGCTCCACGGGGGAGAGGCCGCGGCAGTGAGAGGTCCGCATACCGCAAAAAAAAAAAAAAAAAAAAAAAAAGTGTTTCCTGAAGCGAGGGCTGTGAGAGTCTGCTCCAAAACCAATATAAAAAGACTCTGTCTCAATCATAGTTTTCATCCTGCTTGCAGACATACTATCAAATAAGGATCAATGAACACTCCACAAAAGTATCACAAACAAGCACAAATACTGCTCAGAGACTTCCAGAAAACATTCATTCATTCATTCAATAAACGTTTTTTGAGGTCCAGGAGATATGATGAAGAACAAGACTAATGAGATCCCTCCTTTTATCAAAATTACATCCTAGCTAGGAGATACACAGTAATCAAGCATGTATATTTATAATGTAATTTCAGATAACATTAAGTTCTTTGGAGATAATAGAACAAGGTGGAGTGATACCTGGTGTGGGAGGCAACATTATTCAAGGAAGGCATCCTAGATAGGGACATTTGGGGCTAAAGCATAAATGATAAGAAGGAATCAGCCACATGAAGATTTGGAAGAAAGGAATTCCATACAGAGAAACAGCAGCTGCAAAGTCCTTGCTATGAGAAGGTTCAAACAGAAGAGAGCAAGCCAGCATGGTGAAGACAGAAGGGTAGTGTCGTGGAGGATGAGGTCAGAGAGACAGTGAAGAGTCCTGACTACACATGGCCTGGAAATAATGGCAAATTCAACTTTTGTTCTAAGTACCAAAGGAAGCCTTTGGCGAATTATAAGCACAGAAGTGAAATAATATTTATAATTAAAATCATCATAGTTTCTGAAACTAAGAAATTACCTGGTGCATAATTGGATGAAGATTAAATGGCGTAAGGACAAACTTAGAAGTGAGGAGACCAATTAGAGGTTGTTGTAGTCCAGATGTTTGACAATGGTGGTAGGATTAGGGTGGTAATAATGGAGATGGTAAAGTGATGAGATTCAAGATACATTTTGGAAGCAGAGTTTACTTGCTGAGGGTTTGGATAAGGGGAATGAGGAAAAGAGAGGATTTTGCCCTGAGCTTCTGGTTAGATGGAAGCACATTTACTGAGAGAAGATTGGGGGAGACCAATTTACAGGGGAGGAAATGAGAAGTTCCGTTTTGGACATGTTAAGTTCAAGATGTTTATTAGATGTCTAAGTGGATCTTGGCTATAAGTCTATCTGCAGTCTCAGCAAACTCAAGAGCTCTGTGGGTAATCGACAGTGTTCCCTTGTTCTTGCCTTCCTGCATATTCCTATATTGAGATCGAGGGAACACTAGAAGAAATTCACTTATTCATTCATTCGACAAATATCTATTAAGCATCTATGCCATAAACATTCATGCCAGGCACTGTTCTAGCAGACGTGGACAGGACAATAAACAAGATGGAGTTGTATTTTGTATTAAACTTTTTCCCTTTCATGTTTGGTTCCAAGAGTGTGGGTGAAAAATAGATGACTCATTTCCGTTCTTTACTGGTGGGTACAAGACTGGTGGTCAGTTTGGTCTCTGTTGCATCACACTGCTCTGGTATTCAGTAGAAACATTCAGAAGCAGACTTAGCAGCCTGAATGCACAATGTCACCTGCCAATGTCCATTAGTAATGAACACAAAATGAATGGTACTATTTAATATATATTTCCTCCCACTTATTCATCCTACCTTTTCATTCTTCTATCATTTACTGTTCTGTAGAGTACTAGAATAAATGTCTTTGAGCTTGCGATGATTAATAGAAACGGTTAGATATAGAAATAATTCAGTTTAAGTCTGCCAAAAAGCACCAAAATATTTCTGAGTAATTGGTTATTGCAGCCTTCATGGAATTTCATTAGCAGCAGATTGAGATTTCTGAAACTAAGAAATTACATGGTGCTTTTCAATACTGATATGATAGATTCTGAGGCTGCTTGTTTAATGAAGGACTAGTTTCTGTTCTTCTTCTATCGAATTTTAAACCAAAGAGAGAAGCAGAGATGAAACGTAACTTCTCATTTGTGCTTTGAACTAATTCTGGTCCTAATTAAATGGCAGGCGAACCAAATTTGAGACCATAAAATATAGTCAGCCTGATTGCTCAGCTTCACTTAATATTCCCGCCCCCCTTCCTTAGAACCAGTTCCTCCAGTTTCCATCTGAATGATGCTATCATCAGAGTGAGCTGTGCCAAACTGAGATTATTGTGCACTGTAGTCACAGTCTGGTTTCCTGTCTAATGAAGAAGTGTTTCATGGTGGGTCATAGCACGGGCTTTAGTCAATTAGACTAGGATTTGAAATCTGGCCCTGCCATTCCCTGGCTGGATGACCTCGGGCAAGATTCTTATTCTTTCTGCACCTCAATTTCCTCGTTCGTGTTTATGTGTGAGACTTAAATGAGCTTCTCCAAGCTATAGGGCCCGTCACAGAGTAGGCATTTGTTCACACACCTCACAAATATTTGAGTGTCAGTCACTGTTCTAGGCTCTGGGATAGAGCAGAAACAAATTAGACACAGTCTGTGCCTTTGTGTATCTCATATTTGGGTACTCTATAACTTCAATTCCCTTTCTTGTCATTTTCTTTCTTTCCAGGATGGCTCAGGACAAAATAGTAATAGAGGAAAAAAAACAGGGTATTTTATCATACTTTTCCCTTTGTGTGTGTCACGGCAGAGTGTGTGTGGCCCAACTCCAGCTCATCTATTTACCACAAGGCTGTCCTCCCAGGCTCAACCTCCACTACGGGCTTCCGTGTAACGCTCCTCAGCCCACCCCAGCAAGACTCACCTGCATAGTCTGTGCCTTATTCGCTCCCTTCTCAGTTACACAAGGCAATCAACAGAGTTTCTCATCACTGATACAGACCTAATATATTACTCTATTGAGGACTTTGCTTAGTCCCCCCAAAATGAATCTCTAGAAGTAGAGTGTTGTAACCTTGTGGAATATATGAAACAGTAGAGGGCTGTAGAGAAGCCTCTGCTGTGTCTGTTTACAGAGCACAATGTTTTGTTTCTTGAACCTAGCCTGTCAAATGACTTTCTTCTTTTCTTCCCATACTTTTCCCCTTTCATCCCTCTCTCTTAAGTTCATATCATTCACTTTACACAAAATATATCCTGAAGCCAACTTAAGTACTGTGTCCTCCTATGACCTTTCCAGTTGAAAATAAACTCCCTCCTCTTTACCTCTCTGGCCAGTCTTCCCAGTATTGTCCACTGACTTGTTACTTCTTCCTCACCTCTCTGCAACCACCAACTTCATTAAGACATGTATGAATGTGTGGGGATAAAATCCAAGTGAGCCTTTCAGAGGTTGAGCAAGGCCCTTCCCTCTCTCCCTTTTTTTCTTTCCTCAAAATATGTTTTTAAAAAGCTAAAACAAAACACACACACACACACACACAAAAGCTAAAACAAATTTTTAATATTATAAGAAATAATATTTGAATACATAAGTTATGATATAATAATTATGCTATTTATAAAAATCATTTGGGGTTTTATTTAAAAAGTAATATGTGGGATTTCCCTGGTGGTGCAGTGGTTAGGAATCTGCCTGCCAATGCAGGGGACATGGGTTCGATCCCTGGTCTGGGAGGATCCCACATGCCGCAGAGCAACTAAGCCCGTGTGCCACAGCTACTGAGCCTGCGCTCTAGAGCCTGCGAGCCACAACTACGGAGCCCATGTGCCACAACTACTGAAGGCTGCGGGCCTAGAGCCCATGCTCCACAACAAAAAGAAGGCACCACAATGAGAAGCCCGTGCACCACAAAGAAGAGTAGTCCCCACTCGCCGCAAGTAGAGAAAGCCCGCGTGCAGCAATGGAGACCCAACGCAGCCAAAAAAATAAAATAATAAATTAAAAAAGAAAATTAAAAATATAAAAGGTCAATTAATAAAAAGTAATTTGTGATACACTATAGGTATCTAGTAATTGGCTATTAAAGTTTTTTGATGAACGAAATCTTAAGTGTATACTGAAGACTACACATATAAAAGAATTCAGAGAGACTATTAGAAGTTTATTTGAGGCGTTATTGAGTGAGACCCAGAGTGAGTGACTCTTTACTCCATACCCCGTGATACATCCTGTGTATGAGCAGTGGTGTCAGGTGTAGATAAAATCAGTAACTAAAATGTTAATTGGATGAAAAGTTAGGGAGATCACAGATAGATGAAAAGATACAGAGGTAGAATTCTGGGGAAGGGCTGAGACAGTTTTGGGTGATGGTGTTTGTATTAGCTCAGGGCATGGGCACAGATCCTGACTGCTTTGAGGTTTCATAGAATCAGGGAGGCAAAGAACCAAGAGACCTAGAAAGAAGGTCTCCCCATCAGAGATAGGATTTTCGTAGTGGTGGAGGAAGGGCATCAAGGGAGAGGCCTCGTAAGAACAAAAAGAAGAGATTTAAGAACTTATCTTTGGTGGATCTGCTTTGGAGTATCTCTGCCCATCATCCCTTTCTTTGAGACCCTGTTCCCTATGTAGCACCGGGAATGGAGAGTCCCAAGGAACTGGTGATCTCCTTGCCAGAAAGCTGGTCTGCAAACAGAAGGAAGAGGACAGAGGAACTGTGCAGAGAGAAGCAGAAACTAGAAGCCATGTGAATCTTGAGAGATGAAATAAATTGTCTCAGTTCCTTGATGACATCAGTTCCATTGAATCCTCTTTGTACTTTGCTGTGGATTCTGTGTATCTATAGCATTATTTGAAGCTCCCTTGCTTTATAACCTGCAAGTAAGAGTATTTTACAATGAGAAGGATCCTGATTAAAACAATATCTGGTATGTTTTTGAAAACTGATGGTCTCTTCTTGTCCCAGGAACTTAAGCTCTTAGTCATAGATACAGGGAGAACTATATCTGTTTCTTCACCCAGTTAATATAATTGGAGCTAGTTTCCCATTTTCAGTAGGGAGGTGTGTTTGGACAGTCTTCATACAGTTGGGTTGGACTAAGGTAAGGCAGAAGGGGGCAGTTTTTAATGAGGCTTGGATACAGATCGATGGATGTTATGTTTAGGGTAAAGTCTAATCTTTTGCTGAAACAAAGGGACCCTTCAAGTATAAGAGTTTCAATAAGATTAAAGTTTATCTCTTTTGTTCAAGTCATAGTAATATGTGAGTTCTTTTACATAAGGTCAGTTGTCCTTGTCTACAGGGTCACTAGTATCATGATCATGTTCCAACCTGCAGGAATGGAGAAAGGCCTAAAGCTGGATTTGTCACACACTACCTACAGTCATATCCCATTGGCCAAAACTCAGTTATTTGATCATATGTAGCTGCAAGGGAGGCTGGCTGATCTACTCTCTAGCTTTGTGGCCACATAACCAGCTAAATAACTTTTGATATTCTATCATAAAAAGAAAGGAGGAGCAGCAATTACCTTCTGGTTTCAGGGGTCCGTTAGGAGAATTTGAAGCAAGCAGGAGCCTAGCTGGGAACTATCTCCTGAAAGATGAACATGGTTTGTGTTCTCCTCTCCCTTTGGTATTGACTGGATTTTGGGTTTCATTCGTCTGTTTACAATTTTAATTAGCTCATTAATTTTATTCGTTATGTGTGGTATGTGTTTTGTTGTTCAATATTTTGTATTTCTAATTCACTAAAAGGTAATCAAAAATTCAAATTAAAATTTTTTACATATTACTTTTGTATGACCATTAATAGTTTTATTGGGTATGGGTAGGTGTCAACAACTTTCTAAAATCAGTTATTGCTGATTTAGTCCTCTGGATACACTAGAAAGGAAAGTGTGTTTCACTCTGATAAGCCTCTGGGGATCAGAAATTGCTATTTCAAAGCAGAAAGAAATGCCAGCTAGTGGCTGCAGGTGGAGGTGGAATATGTGAAATACTTTTATAATTTATTTAACTCTTTAAAAATAGTTGTGTGATAACTTTTCAGGAGGTCATGGTAGGGCAAGGCATCTAAGTGAAATAAAGGCAATCAGACACAGCAAAGCATAAGGGAGGACACAAGAATCCAGAGCTGAAAAAACTGGAGATATTCATTCTTTTATAAACAGTGTGTCAAATAATACCTTAGTAGCACATTAAAAATAACCTGACTTTAAATATGTACAAAAATCCTATATTTTTCCACATTCATTTTTTTTTCTAGGTTGGGCTTGGCAATAAGAAGCAGAAAACTCAAAGTACTCTGCTATGATCCCTGCTTATAGGGGCTTACTGGCAGGGACCTTCTATGTCCTCAAAGTAGATATGGCTTTAAATAGAACTCAGAAAAGAAAGATTTCATGTGAGGTCATATGGGCAAGATTCTTCAGAGAGAATGGAAAGAGTTCGGGCTGCTAGGGGAGAATGGAAAACTATTTTAGATACACAGTGTCACTTATCCTTCACAACACAATCTATCCTTCTTAGAATCTCTCTGGATTCCAAGGTCTGTTGCCTGCTCTAATATTCCACACTTTTTCTGTCCTCCTGGCCTTGTCTGATCTATGGTTCTGAACTACCACTTTGACCTTACCTTTTGGCACAGGTATTTAGTGAATGTTTCTTCTGTAGAATGCTTCACTAGTTCCAAGCTCCAGCTTGCGACCACCTGCATCTGAATTTCCACCAGGGCTGGACCACTCAAGTGCCTAAGCTTTATCTTCTGTCCAGCCTTGTCTCAGGTTTTCTGAGCCTGATTCTCATCCTCTTTTTATAAACTGCTATTTAACAGTACAAATAGTCAGATACTCATTTCAATTGTGCAGAATAGACCTGAAAATGGTACAGGAAGTCAGAAAAGAAAGATTATTGGGAACTTAAGGTGAGGAATCAGGATGAAGGTGAGTTCTTAGCAAGGCCTTAAAGGATGAGGTGTGTCCTTTCCACAAAGGTGGAATGACACCTTTGTGATGCTGTGGAGTGAAGCAGCTGGACGTTCTGGTGACCCACACACACAGAAAACAGTGCGGGGTGAGGTGGAAGTGTTTGGCAGAATGTGTTGAGCTGCCCTACATCTGAATCCTTATTCTCATCTCCGGATACCTGTGTGTATTTCCTGCTTCCAATTTTGGATACCTCCTAGGATGGGAGCTTTTTAACTTCCTTGTTGACAGACTTCCAGGGTCTTGAGAATGATTAGCAGCTTTTGATATACAAGTCTGTTCTTCAGATCATAGCTTGCATTCATCTTTTGCTCATAAAATACTTAGTATTGACCTTGTATTCCTGTGAGTTTCATTTTTGTTCAGTCCTAAGTAGAGTGAGATGTGTGAAAGGGTGGGGAAGAAGACCTTCTTTCAGTAGAAGTCAAGGCAATCTAATACTAACCTTTAAGGGATTTGGAGTTTTGATGGATAAAGTGAAACACTGAGAAAATAAAACCTGTAAATGTACAAGACCCAAACTGTAAGGTATGAAACTTGACTTACATTAGACCATTTGGTTTTACCATGTAATACCTCTCCCTTTTTAATAGTGTGATTTAATTATTCACTAAACTCTGTCATTTAGAAAGGCACCACACTGAATATTTTGGAGTAAATGGCCACGATTTAGCTATGGAAGAACAGTAACGTGGCACTCTCTAGAAGACTAATTTTTCCAGATGCTCAACACATGGACCCTGAAAGCCAGCTGCCTATTTATTTTTCATGTTACATTTGCTGATGAAAGTTATATCTGGAGTTAAAAAATATTTGGCAGATTCATAAGGATCCTTTTTAGACTAAAATTCGACAGTGGCCTTTTAGCATTTAATGTCATGCTTGCTATGTGTAGAGAGGTGGGAATGGAAAATGTCTTTCTGGGGAAAAGATTGACACCTGGAAGGCTTCTGGCAACTTCCAACAAAAGCACTGTGGAAAACTGCACATCAGATGCTATGCAAATGTGCTTCTATTTAGCATACACCATCAAGTACATTGTATCCTGTTATTCTGATACATATTGGAAAATAATTTTAATATCCATTTTAGGATTTTTTTCTCCATGGGTCCTTCTCATAAAAAGAAATTTCTCTGATAACCTTTTATAATTATTGTTTATTAAAATAACAGAGGCTCTGCTCTGATCATTCCTGATCATATTGCTGCTGCTCTCCTTTCAATCCCTGGTGTACTTTATGCCTCACCGATGCTACTTGTCATTTCCAGCTTTCTTTACTTTTTACTTCCTCTCTCCTATTTGACTGTGAACTCCTAGAAGACAGATTCCACATTCATTTCACCCATCTCCTGTATAACATTTTGCTTAAAATTGTTGCTCAAGGGAACAAATTATGTTGTGACACTATACTTTTTCATTTGGTACTGTAAGCTCCTTGAGGTCCAAAGAGAATACCTCATTCATAACTCCCAGCACCTGTTAAATTCTTTTTTTTTTTTTTTGCTGTACACGGGCCTCTCACCACCGTGGCCTCTCCCATTGGGGAGCACAGGCTCCGTACGCGCAGGCCCAGCAGCCCTGGCTCATGGGCCCAGCCGCTCCGCAGCATGTGGGATACTCCCGGACCGGGGCACAAACCCGTGTCCCCTGCATTGGCAGGCGGACTCTCAACCACTGTGCCACCAGAGAAGCCCCTGTTAAATTCTTTAGTCTGCAGAAGAATTCAATAAACAATTGTCCCATAAATCAATGGGAATTGTATGCAAATGCTACATTTTGTCTTCTGCACCTGTTTGTCTTAACTGCTTTCAGGGAAAGGGGAGATGTGTTCAGACAAACCACAGGAATCACATGGAATGTTCCCATTGGTTCTCTAATTCCAACAAAGGTAGCTGTATAATGTTGCCAACAGACCATAAAGCTCCAAAGAAAGATCTGGGACAGGTGCAAAGTTTATATGGAGACACGGGGGAGATTCTAAAGAATAAGTATACTCTATATTGTTTTCACATTCATGTTTGGGAGACAAATATGATATAAACAAGCTCATTAACATTCTTAGCTATACCTATCAAAATTAATTTGAAACCTCTTCACCATTGGTATCTAGGCAGATGGAAGAGTTATTTAAAGGCAATCTTTCTGTGATATTATGGGAAGTATATCAAGTGTGTTGGGATTGCCAACTGCCACACAGTTGAATCCACAGATGAACGTGAAAATTATACCAATGAGTTATTGCTGATGACCTTTTATAAAATATGGTTCAAGTAGTCAGCATGGTGGAAAGTAGCAGAAAAGGCTGCAAAAAGAAGGACAAAAGTGAAAACTAATGAAAAAAACTTGATAATATAGAAGAGGCTGTTTGAAATAAAGAAGGCAATGTAATTTTGCTTGCATGATCTAATCAAACCTGTGCAAGGACCTTATCGACTTATTATGCACATCATATAAACATGTCCTCATTGTGGGCAACAATTTTTCAGGTCTGTGTTACAGGTAGAACTAGTAATGACCATGTAACAGAGTTTCTGGTCATCACTGTTGATGTTAGGAAGATAAAGCACATGATCTCATTTTGCATACATCTAGAGGCTAATTTTTTAAAAACAAGGAGGCAGTTTTTAGAACATGAGTAACAGAAGCAAGGTCTTTATATAAAAGTAAACTAAGTTTAGTATAAAAGGAAAGGGAATTTTTAGAAACACAGATGCATGACAAGAAGACAGCATAATATCATTCCAAGATTTCAAAAGGAGATTATTTTACTTAATTTGTTTTGAAATCAGCCAAATTTGTTTCAGATTTTGGGGGGATAAAGGGCTGAGTTAATTTTTAGAATCTCTTTTATAACTATCACAGGGGATTGTTTAGATCCTTACCCTATGAAGAAATAGATTTTTTAAAGTTCATTCTAAATTTTGACAAAGCTGTATCTATATTCTTGAGCAATTATATTAATATGAACTGGCAAAGGAGAGTAAGTAATTAAAAAATGAGTGTGGTGTCATGCTACCAGTGCTCAAGTGTTGGCATCCACCACATTATCTGATTGTGGTGAATGGGTCAAGGTGCCGGACAGCTTCGGGTAGAGAGCCACAGTAGGGTAAGGGAAAAGAGAGAGAGAGGAAGTAATTTTGATTCCATTTCCTATATCATGTCATAATATCTAAATTCTAATCTGGAGTTATTTTGTGATAAGCTTCTCTCACTTTATTTTCTTCTTTTCTTTTCCCAGGTCTCATAAAATATGTGACAAAAAATATGAGTCCTATTTTTGTATCTCTGTTGCTTAATAATGATGAACTACTAATTCAGTTAATTCTGTATGTTATTCCAACTTTCTACTCACTTGGAAAACCAGGCAGCATTGAGGCTTGGGCCCTGTCTTTCTTTTTAAGTCAGACAGGGGTAGGCCTGTGAAATCTATTTTTTGACAATCGTTTCAGGTGATTCTGAGCATCAGCTAGGGTTTTAAATCCTAAAATATGTCCTTCTCTTTAACCCTTTCCCACCTCATTCAGGAAGCAGAGTAATCTTTTCCTTGAGATTAACTGATTTCAATAATGATATAGTTAATGTATTACCCCTTCTTCTTTACATCTGCATTTCAAGATAGGCTTCAATGTGTTAAAATAGAGCATCAGTTCTCTTTTGAGTTTCCATCACTTCCAGAATTATCTAAGAACCAAGATAATTCTGTGGGGTGGTTTACTCAGTCCAAAAGGTTCCGTCCACTTCCCAAGGCCAGTTGGAGAGAATACTGGAGGGTCGAGTCTGTTCACTACTGCACGTGCTTCTGGCACTCACAGTATTTGATGGACGCTTACAGTCATGCCCTTGGTGGCTAGATCCTTGCCTAAGCCCGAGCTCCACAGTTAGGCTTTCTGATCAGAGCTCCCTTTATTTTATACTCACATGCTTACCAAAACAACACTGGTTCCGAAGTCTGCTAGATTAACATGTTTGCGTGTGTGTGTGTTCATGCACCAGCATCAGTCCTTTCTCAAAAATCTGTAGATCCTCATGATAAGCTTAGCATTTCAGCCCAGGCTACCCTTTCCTTATGGTGAGATTGTGTCCTCACTGGCTAGCACAGTAGCTCTCACATGTTAACTTGCATTAAAATCACTTTGAGGATTTATTAAAACACAGATGGCTGGGCCCACACCTCCCAGTTGCTTACTCAATAGGTGTATGGATTGAATTGTGTCTCCTCAAAATTTATATGTTGAAGCCCTAACCCTGATACCTTAGAATGTGACTGTATTTGGAGATAGGGCCTTTAAAGAGGCAATTAGCTTAAATGGTCATAACGGTGGGGCCCTAATCCAACAGGACTGGTTTTCGTATAAGAAGAGGAAGAAACTCCAGGGGTGCTCACACACAGAGGAAAGGCCACACGAGGACACAGCAGGAAGGCAGCCATCTGCAAGCCAGAGAGAGAGAGACCTCAGGAGAAACCAAATCTGTGGGCACCTTGACCTTAGACCTCTAAACCTCCAGAACTGTAACAACAAATTTCTGTTGTTCAAGCCCCTCAGTCTGTGGTGTTTTGTCATGGCAGCCCTAGCTGACTAATACAGTAGATTTGGGCTGGGCTCAAGAATTTGCCTTTCTAACAAGTTCCTGGATGCTGCTGATGCTGCTGGTCTGAGAACCACATTTTGTAAAAGGCTGAGCTGGCAAATCTTTATTTTAGTATTGAAAACTAAAATTAACTATGAATATGGTACTTCCTATTTGAGTCAAATTGAGTGATCTAAGCTTTTTATTCTCTCCTCCTTATTTCTGAGGTGCTTGGTTTCTCTCCAAATCCTAACTCTGAGTCGAGAATAAAAGAGAAATTTATTAGTTAAAAAAGAGGGCAAAAGAAAAACTGAGAATGAGTTGCTGATTTAGAGTAATGCAAGGGTACAGTAGGGATCAAGAAGAAGATCAGACTGGGAGTCTGAAAATTTGGATTGTGTCTTGATTCTGTCCCTGACTAACTAGAGGACTGTGATCAATTTAAGAACTAAGGTTCCTATTTGTATAAAGATGACATTGGATTAGATGGTCTTTAAGGTTCTACACTGTTCCAATATTTTATAATTTATCCAATAGATGCTAATAAAATCCTGAGGAATGGTGATGGAGAGTACTCAATAATTTTAACCCTTTCCCTTTTCCCAAATCAGTGAATGACCAATGACAGTAGAAATAATCGCAGTAAATATTGGGATCTCCAAAGGTGCACCTAGTAAATAGCACTCCTCTTCCCCATCAGGCTTCTAAACTTGTTGAGAAATAAGATAAATAAGAGAAACAGAGGGGTATCACCCTAATTATTTTATTTTATTATTATTATTTTTTGTGGTACGCGGGCCTCTCACTGCTGTGGCCTCTCCCGTTGCGGAGCACAGCTCCCGTCGCGCAGGCTCAGCGGCCATGGCTCACGGGCCCAGCCGCTCTGCGGCATGTGGGATCCTCCCTGACCGGGGCACGAACCCACGTCCCCTGCATCGGTAGGCGGACTCCCAACCACTGCGCCACCAGGGAAGCCCCACCCTGATTATTAATAGAGACGATGTTAGAAGACGTGGCTTTAAGTCTTACCCACCAATCATGACAAGGCTGAACTGGGACAAGCCTCCCAGGTAAGACTGAAGGCATGGGAAAGCAGAACATACCTTTGTTCTCTATGACTTTGGTGGCCAGGCTTGCTCCTTGGAGCTAAGTGTGAAGAGTTATTCTTTTCAAATTTACTAATCAGA
Organism: Globicephala melas; assembly: GCF_963455315.2. Lineage (NCBI taxonomy): Eukaryota > Metazoa > Chordata > Mammalia > Artiodactyla > Delphinidae > Globicephala > Globicephala melas. The sequence goes on along the minus strand of NC_083316.1, from coordinate 69,073,403 downwards.
AAAGTCTTTTCCCAGAGGCAGAACAAATAGAACATGTAGAGAGCCAGTGCAGGTCTTTGGACCTGGAAAAAACCCTCAGTAGTGGGGAGATAAGCTTTATCTCCTACTGTCCTCACCATCCCATGAAGTTGATGAGGTTTGCAAAGGTGAACCGCTTACCTTGGGTCACACAGCTGCAAAGATGCATAGCTGGGCCTGCGGCCCAGTTCTGATTGCCTCTGATATCAGCATTCCTAACTTCTCTGCCAAAGCTGTAGCTGTAGAAATGAAACCTGGTGATGTGTATGTAAATCTCATACTGATACATAGAGAAGCTAAGCCCAGGCTAAGAGCCTGGACTTCAGCTGTGATAATCAACCATCGCAGTAGCCATTTTCTTTGGGTATATGTTCATTTAATTTTAAGGGAAGAAACACATCCCCTGCTTTTCCCCTCCATTTCATCCTGCAAGGCCTGCAGCAGATGCTTCAGATTTACTTGGTATATTCCTGCTATCAAAGGGCTCTAGTGCTCTTTGGTTTTCACAAATACAAGACTATGATAATTATTAAAACTGGGCTAAACAAGCACAGAAGCACATCGCTTCTCAACATTTACACTTATTCTTCTTTCTAGTTAAAATATAGCCTTTCGAGTTTGGGGAGGAACTACTTCCCTTTAAATCTCTCCAGAACCTTTGAGTTTGGAAATTAAATGGAAAAAGAAGCTTAAAAAAGTAAAATTCATATTCAATCCATATTCACACACACACAAAAATGGTAGTAACAACAGATGCCTCTGCTTACAGGAACAGATTTATCCTAAATCTAGATATAATGAACTCCTTTTATTTCCTTAGAAAAGCAGATCTTTGACCAGATTTAGTAGAATATTTCTCTCTTGTGAGTTAACAAAATTATCTCAGCCTATATTTTAATTATGTGAAATGATGGAAAATGAATTCTTCACCACTTTTAAGGTATTGTTTCTATATAATATTCTCTAGTTCTAGCACAAGGCTGACATATAGTTCCATTTATTTGGCTATTCTTTAATTGATCTTGCTTGGTTCTTTAAAAAATGTAATGTTTTAATATTTATATCATCCAACCTTTAGAGAATTTTAAGTTTCAAGATATTCAGAGATTATTACAGTATTCATTAGTTAAGTTAATTAGCTTACTGATAGATAATACAGTAGGTAATAATAGAAGATTTTTACTTTGTCTCTGACCATATACCTGACAATTTTGTTGCTAGACAATTTTCACAGGTATGAAAGGCTGTAAGAATTGGGTAAATGAGGAAAAATTGTGTTATTATATAGCAAACACTTGATGTTTAACATATTCACACATCTTATATGTTCCTATTCAGTGAATTTTAGGTATAATTTTCTAGAGAAATTTTGCTAATAACTGACATTATCCTTTCTGTTCTATACGCTATGCTGATTTCCTTCTGCATTAAATCACTACAACTTAAAAGGGCAATAGTTTATATAAGGGTTTTAGCAAGTACTGGATTATTGGATTATTAGTTGTACTATTTTCTATTTCTCCTCAGTCACTGCTAATCCTTCCCTCTTACTGGGAAAGTTTAGGTGCTTCTTTTCTTTTCTTTTTTTTCTCTTCTCTTCTCTCCTCCCATCTCCCCTTCCCTTCCCCTCCCCTCTCCCTCCCTCCCTCCCTTCCTTCCTTTTCTCTTTCTCTCTTCCTCTCTTCTTTCCCTTTCCTTCCTTCCTTCCATCCCTCTTCTTTTTTCTTTTCTAAAACTTTACTCAAATGTTTAACTTTTAAATGTTTCCCTATTATTTTCTCACTGATATACCATTTTTTCACATACCATTTCAACTCTTAGCCTTAATAATTATACTTTAACTGAATAAAGTCAGTTTTCTGTTTAAACCTGCTTGCTTGGTATTCTAATGTACTTTTCTGGCTTTTGGAAGTTAACTGTCACAGAAATCGATTCATTTTACTGAAATTAATACATTGACACTTGCTCTTTCTCTGCCTGGGATGCTCTCCTCAGAGGTCCCCATGGCTTCCTCTTTCTCAGTCTCAGGATCCTGCTCAAATACCACCCCCTAGTATGACCATCACTGACTACTATTGAAAATAGCTCCTCTGCTCCCTGGTCACTCTCCATTTTTGTGCAAACCCAGGCTTTGCCCTCAGATCCTTTCCTTGCCCATCTCCCACTGGACTGTTGGACACGGGCTGACTATGGCAAGCTGTATTTTCTAGTCTGGCCTGTTAGCTGGCTTCCTGTTGCATTTGGCCAATGAGTGGCGTTGATGCAGAGATGGAATTTTCCTCCCGCTCTCTTTCTGGGGTGGTGTCTCCAGCAATGCCTATTTTTTCTCTGTGGCTCTAGCTCATTCCAGGTGCACTGTGGTTTCTGCTTCTTCCAGATGACCCCAGTCCTTAGAATCTAGTTAACACAACCTCCTTCCTTTGTCCTTCCCACCTAGGAGTGGTAATGACATTCCTCTTCTGCTAATCTCTGGAAAGTATTCCCTATTTGACTCTTCAGCTCTACCACTAGTTCATTACCTTTTTTTAAAACTTTTTTTTCGTATTGGAGTATAGCCGATTAACAATGTTGTGATAGCTTCAGGTGCACAACAAAGAGACTCAGCCATACATATACATGTATCCATTCTCCCCCAGACTCCCCTCCCATCCAGGCTGCCATGTAACATTGAACAGAGTTCCCTGTACAGTAGGTCCTTGTTGGTTATCCATTTTAAATATAGCAGTGTGTACATGTCGATTACCTTTGTTTTAAATAGAGTATTTCCTTGACTGTATGCTAATTTAGTCTTATTGCTCTGTTTTATTTTCTTTAAAATCTTTATCAGTATCTGATATTATTTTTGTCACTATCTGTGCTGTCTGGACTTCACTGCACTATTACTGGTTTACGTTAATAGAACGTAAGAGCCAAGAGGACAGACGCTTTGTCTACTTATCACTGTGTTATCAATATCTATCACAGTGCTTGGCACATGGTAGTTGCTGGATAAACATTTTCTGAGTAAAATAAAAGTCTGGATGAATTTCTTCAGGTTTCAAATATTGATATAACACTAGTAGCAGCACATATATTGTTCTCATACTAATGAGGTCTTTAAACACCAGTCCTAATGAAAAGGCCATTTTTTCCCCTAATCTAATGGAAATAGGGGTGTTTTAATTTGTTTTAGAGGAGAGTGAGAAAAGCATCTAAGAAGTGTGATTCTATGAGATTCAGAGTTCTAAGCTGGATCAAGAGTTTTATAAATCCAAATGGATTATTCCTATAAGGCTGTGGTATCCCCATTCTTTTTTTTTGCGGGGGGGTATGGTTGTTTTACATTGTTGTGTTAGTTTCTACTGTACAGTGAAGTGGAGTTCCCTGTGCTATATAGCAAGTTCTCATTAGTTATCTGTCTTATGCATATTGATGTATATATGTTAATCCCAATCTCCCAATTCATCTCATCCCCCCTTTCCCCCCATGGTGTCCATATGTTTGTTCTCTACATCTGTGTCTCTATTTCTGTCTTGCAAACCGGTTCATCTGTACCATTTTTCTAGGTTCCACAAATATGTGTTAATATACGATATTTGTTTTTCTCTTTCTGACTTACTTCACACTGTATGACAGTCTCTAGGTCCATCCACATCTCTACAAATGACCCAGTTTCATTCCTCTTTATGGCTGAGTAATGTTCCGTGGTATATATGTACCACATCTTCTTTATCCATTCATCTGTCGATGGATGTCCCCATTCTTAACAAAATGGTCTTTTATACATGGATGTGTACGCCTTTTTGAATCACAATCCTAATAAGGGCCAATTGTTTGATTCACTTGACAATGCTGTGATTCCCTTCAGTTTGGCTGGCATCAATAAAAACATAGGGAACTTCTTACTTTGCAGGCAAAATTGACATATCAATTTTTGTCCTCAATGATGTCCTAATGAATATCGGACAGATTTTATTCTGTTGGTGGCCTCATTTTTAATGATTCTACTATTGAAGATACTTTCAGTTTTCTAAAGACAATGCTGCTTTTGGACACTTGTGTAAACTTTGGTAGGATAATCAAGACCCAAATCTATTAAAACTAAAATTTACTGTTTGGTCAGTAGCTGTAGAAAAGCAAGTCCTGGCATACTATATTTATTTGTTTGTTTATTTATGAATCTACCTATTCACCTATCTGTTCATTCATTAGTATACATACATTCATTAGTAAACATTTCTGCCCCATTCTCCAATTCAAAAAATAGTTTTAAGGTACATATAGGAGTGCATATCCTATACAGGATAAAGAGAATGAATGAATGGTTGTGACAATAAGAACACAGGTAAATAATGAATAGTAAGGGAAATTGAATATAAATTTAGTATACAAAAGCATGTCATAAAATTCTTAATAGTCCCTAGAGGTAGGTTAATAGTTGGTTCAGAGTTTTCTAGCAACAAAAACAAAGAAAGAATGTCATGATTCACAAGTTCATAGTGTCTATAGGGCTAACAAATGAAAAACTACTCAGGAGAAGCTAAGCCTTCTGAGGTACTGAAAGGATTTTCCAGTGGGCTCTTATAAGTGGGGCACAATGCATCCTTATAAAGAAGAAAGACAAACACTGCTTTGTCAAGAAAGCACAAGGGAAATGAGAGATATGATTTCAAATATGGTGGGATGTCAGAAGTAGATAGATATAGAGCCTGTCATTGTGCTAGCACAGAGGGGCTGAGGGCACACCCCAGAGAGAGAAAGTGTTGCTATATATCATCTAGTGAAATTCTCTAGATGAGATAGGTGAGGCATCTGGGTTCAGAACAGATAAACAACTTTCCAAAAGACTTGCAACGTGTATGAAATTCAAGAGTTTGGATTCTAATCAATGTCTCTGACTCCATACGCAATGTTTTTCCAACAAACTAAGTGAAAAATGTAATCTGATTTTATTCCCACAGTTCCATAAATCAGTGATAGTTGGAGAAAGGCAGAACACAGGTGTAGCCCAGATTTTGAGTCATCAAATAGGAAATGAAGAGCTTGGATGTGCAGGAGTTAAAAAGCTGGAGTATGAAATTTAGTGTGATAATGTCAGAAAGAAAATGGATGTTGAATCAGACTGACCTGGTATAAATTCTGTCTCTGCCTTCTACCAGATGTGTGAACTAGACAAGTTATTTATCATTTTAGAGATTCCATTTTCTTATTTATGAGATAGGAATAATGAAGCATTATTTCAAGAATGCAATAATATGTGTATAGCGGTTGGCAGACATCAAGTGCCCTGTAATGTTAGCCTTTACTGTAATTATGATTATTATCAGGCCAAAGAAGTAATTAAGGAAGCAAAAAGTTCAATGCATATACAGAATTTGAAGGTCAGGACGGGCAAGAAGTAAAATACCAGTTTGGAAACCCAAAGTCAAAAATTATAAAGGACAAATCCAAGCTTAAGATCAAGAAGACATAGGTGCAGAAGGTAGCAGAGCCAGGTAGGCAGGGCAACACATTCTAATTATCCTGGATGGGAAAGGCTGGATTTGATGCCCTGTTATGTTTAATTCAGGAATTTGCCATTTGCTTCCACCCGGCACAGAAGCCCCTCCCAGCACTTAACCCACTGGGGGGAGTGATGTTCATTAAAGTGAAAATGAGAACAGATCCTCATCCAATGGGACAAAGCTTCTTTTTTTTTTTTTTTTTTGTGGTACGCGGGCTTCTCACTGCTGTGGCCTCTCCCATTGCAGAGCACAGGCTCCGGACGCGCAGGCCCAGCGGCCACGGCTCACGGGCCCAGCCGCTCCGCGACACGTGGGATGTTCCCGGACCGGGGCACGAACCCGCGTCCCCCGCATCGGCAATCAGACTCCCAACCACTGCGCCACCAGGGAAGCCCGGGACAAAGCTTCTTACTGAAAATCTCATCAAAGGAAACACTGACTTCCCAAATGCTAATTTGAGTGCATCTGAACTCAACCAGGGAAGTTGGTGGCACACAGTTCAACCTTTGGTGCACAACATGCTGTGCTAAAGTTCATAAAATCTCAGGTGAAGAAGACAATGACCAAGAAGAAAGAGGACCAGTCAAGCACTGTGTTCTATCACTCACCATTTAAACATTAGATTGATTTTGTAGTCAACATGAACCATATCAAGAATTTTGATTATCTTTTAAATAGAAAAAAAAATCAGATATATTACTCCCCAAATCAATTTGTTAAAGTTTATTTAGCATTGCTATTTCTGTTTTTGAGATGACGAAACAGAGTTACATATAGGATCAAAAACCTTTATGACTAAGTGTTATAAAATCAAGTGCCAAAATTCTTAGTACGTCAACTGGAACTTCTACAATTATTCTGTCACCTCCCTTCAGACTTTTTACTTCCTTTCTCATAAATGAGATATTCTAATCTAACACACTACTCCAGAAATATGCCTTGCACTCTCCTCCTTTTCTGTATTTGCTCACATTTTCCCCGCAACCAGTGGGGATATATTTGTTCCCTCCACTTTTGAATACTGAAATCTTAGTTATCTAAATTTCTCTTCCTCTGTGGAATTTTTCCAAGTCTCTCCAGATCAATTAATTGTACTTTCTTTATACTTCACTTTTGGTTATTGAGTAAAATTTTTGCATGCATCCATTCCCCCCTCCCCCCTTTCACTGTGCTAAGCATTTGTGCAAAGTTCTGAGTAACAGTGAGAAAAAGGAAAAACAAACAGGAGGAGCCATTCCTGCCTTCTTCTAACTTACAGTTAAGTGGGGGAGACAAATATGAAACAAATTAATATGAGGTAAGTATATAATTGCATATTATGGCAAGTGCTATGAAGGAAAACAAAATCATACCAGGAGAAAGGCTAACAAGGGAAACCTATTTAGATTTAGGGAGGGAGGGCTAGGAGAGCCTTTCTGAAGGAACATTTAAGCTGAGAACTGAAGGATGAGTATCTTTTTATTGCAGTCATTTACATACTTGGGTTTTCCCCTGCTAGATCTAAGTTCCTATACTCAATTCATCTTCTCCTCTACAGGATCTGACACAGGACCTTGCCTGTTGGCTGCCTCGATAAATGTTGCATGAAAGCCCACATAGGAAAAATCTAACTTGGTAAATTTGTCTTCGTTGTGAAGAAATGTTTTAAGCTCTCTTTTGTCTTAAACTGGACATTTTGGACTGAGTCCTTGGTGGTTCAGGAGGCACTGGACTAGGGGAAAGGGAGAAGGAAAGTTTGCTGCTAGCCAGGTCTTCACCACAAGATGAAGCTCAGGAGATATGCACACAAATTCTGCTCATGTTAGTTTTCCATCCCTTAGGAAAGAATTGGGAGGACATTCCATGGGTAATCTTTGTCTTTGCAAAGGAGTAGGGGATTCTGTTATCAAATTAGGGAAAATCGATGTAAAATTCAAAACATGGAGACTGTTGCAACTAGAACACATTTAATACCTATATATTTTTTAATGGAAATGTCTTTAATTTACATGGGTTTTTAGTAGTATTGCCACTGTGATAAGTATGTAAATCACATGCTATTTAGCCATCTTCACCAAAATTGATTTTCCAGTTGGATACCTCTACATGTCCAGTTTTCTTTGGCAAGAGAATAAGATTGATTTCAAATTAGAGTTGGTAAGTCCTAAGGCACTGCTTTTGGATGATTGAACAGGGAGGTGTGAAGTAGTTTGGCTACAATACTGAACTTTTCATTGATTTCTTGGGCGGATTCAACTGGTCTGGCTCATTTGTCTTTGCTAAAACTTAAATTTGACTTTCAGGAAAAAACATACAGTGCTCCTCTTTTGGGACTGATGAAAAACCCAAACAAGTAATCTGGGGAAAGAGTCTGAATCTAGACATTTACAGCGGGAGGCCATTTGTCATATAGGACTGCAGAATGGTGAGTCCACCTGGAGAGAAGCCCAGGCCTCTCCTGCCCAAAGGAAATCACACCAAGCAGAGCAGGCGCCAAGGTGTGTTTGGAAGATTGGTAATTATTATCTTTAAGTAATTTAATATAAGAACATGATAGTGTTAGAACTGAAGTAAGAGAACTGTCTAAAAGAAAAATCGTAGTAAAACAGAGACAGTTTCAGAGTGACAGCATTTCTACGACATCTAGGACCAGAAAATAAACATTTACCCACATGAAAAACATACTTAACGGTTTGTATGGACTGAATAGAAAATTAGCATTATTTTCTTTCATTCTTTTTGTCCAGAAAACATAACTGGACAGTGTATTGTCGCAACACATTGTGATCTTTCTTGAGACCTTTTCCAATTAATGGTATTGCTTCCTTAGGTGTAAGCTCACACCTAAGGAAGCAATACCACAATTTAAATAGCAGCCTACGTTCAAAGATATATTTCATGCTGTGTCACTTTATCAGAAGAGCAATCTGCCATTTTGTGACAGCCAGTGACTTGTGGCTGAATCAGTGATACGTTTAAAAAGAACTCATTATCAGTCTAGTGAACAAAATATGCATTATAAAATAGTGCAGGATTTTAATTTTCGATGTCAGTGATTTTTGTCTGCATAGGTATGATGGATTGCGATCAGCTGAAGCAGTTTCAAATATTTCATATCAGGAGATTAGCAAATTTAGACAGTCAAGGATACCCTCCATTCTTCTTGGGATAAACTATCTGTTCTTTTCTTACGAGTAGTCCTACTTTGAGGAGAGATTAAGAAAAGAAATTAAGACATGTTCTGTGACTGAGAAGTCATCTTTTGAGGAACAAGGGAGCATTAGTAGCCATGCAGACATCTTTTATAAACATCATCAATGGACTTCATTTGAGAATTAAGGATGAATGAAACATGGGCTAGGCTGTATGGTCTTGATTAATTCTGAAAAGTTCTTCATGGTTCTGTGACATTGCAGTCAATTTCACATCCTGTGAGAAGTCAGCTAATGGAAAAAAACAAAACAAAACAAAACTAGAATGTGAAGAGGTTAGAAGAACAGCATCCTGCTAGCTGACCTAAGGACATTTTTAGACAAACAATCCTAATCACTGATGGCCTGTGGCAGATTATTTACACATCTCTAGTGTTGGTTATTATATGAATGCCTCAAATTATTTCAGCTATGGAAAGGTGACATTGTGATGGTGTCAGGTTGAAACCTCATTTGAGAGAATCCCACATTCCACAACGACTAATGACTGGAAATTCAGATTTGATGAGGAAAGGGAGAGAAGTGAGCACAATGAAATAGCACTGGCACCAGAATACTTGTCATTTTTCAGAAGAATTTTTTTTTTGAAACTGATCACTTACTTTTAACCCCATACAGGCATATCTAAATCTCTGTTATGGGATTTCCATCTGGCCATATACTATTTATAAGCGTCTAATATCTCCATCAGAAAGTATTCTCACTTAGAGTGAGTTGAAAAGATTTTTTAAATACTGTGAAAATTTTTATGTTAAGACCTCACCTCCTTACAGAATATGCATAAAAGAAAAAATAATGAGGTGAATCTATTCTTTCTGTCATCCCTCACCAAAATGCCTTTTCCTAATATTGGTATATGTCAATGTCAGCTGCTTGGTGGTAGAAGGCAGAGATGGTTTATCTATCAGGCTTTGGAGTCATAGTGGCTTGTGTTTAAAATTCAACTTTTCCACTTGTTTGGAATCTATTAAAAGTGTAGTATGGAGAGTTATAAATGTTATTATTGCTCAAGTGATGAATCTAGGCAGCATTTGCTACCGCTCTGCTTTTATACTTTTCAAATCTGCTTGGTTACCAGACTCTATCCATCTGATCTAATAAGTATTTTCCAATAATCATATCCTAACCAGCCATATTGCCACAGCCTCTGCTACTGCCATGGGCCTTTATCACTGTTTGCTTAGGTTTCTGAGATAACTTCTTTAGACTCCTTTTCTCCATGTAATTCTTTCTACATGTTACTGAAAAATATAATCTTATAAAATTCAAATCTAATCACACCATAACATGTATTAGAATCCTTCAGTAGCTTTCTTTAACTTCCAACATAAAGTTTAAACTCATAAAATTGTATACAAGACTCTTCGTTTCCTCTCCTATAGCATACTTATGGATACCCTATGGGCCAGTTAGATTGAAATATACGTTATTTTCCACACTGAGAGACCTAAAATTTCCCCTCTGTTGACCCCTTCACTCTTACCTTGCACCCTTCCCCCCCTCCCAACCCCCCCCACCCCCCCCCCCCCCCACACACGCATGCACACACACTCTCTTACTGGTCCTGACCATGCTACTGAAATGGAGGTTCCTCTGGGAAATCTTCCCTTACTCACCACAATGAATTTGGTTTACCTTCCTCAAGTCTCAATGACACAAGCCCACACATCTTTCTGAGCACCTAGACTCTATTTGTAATGTGAGTCTTCAGGACTGATTTTATAGTTGGAGTGTAACACCCTTGAGGCAGTGATTGTGTCTTCTTTACTTTTAGATTCCTCAAAAAGTGTTAGGCAACACAATAAATAAGCTATAAACGATTGTTGAAAGGATGAATGTTTAAGGCTTAAGTGTTACTAATTCTAGAGGTATTTGTATTTTGAATGAGATCAACAACTTATGCTAAGGAAGTGAGTCTTAAATTGTGGAATTTCAGGCTTAGGCCAACTGATGAATGGGGAATGTGTATATACGTGTGTATGTGTGCTGTGATGTGTCAGTGTATGTGTCAAGAGATGCAGTAGGAATGTGGGCAGCAGGGATGTAGGCAATAGGGGTGTCTCAAAATGCTTTGAATAATATCAGGTAGTTGGCTATTCTATCAGTTAGGTATATGACTATTAGTCACCGTGACTTAAACACAATAGGACTTATTTTTCTCTTGTAATGAGAAGTCTGGAGGTAGGTAGTTGCTGGTTCAGTGGCTCAAAAATGTCAGGATAGAGGTCTCTACGATTCTCTTAGTCTTTTTCTTAAGGCCCCAAAATAGGATTGGGGTTTGGGTGAGATTTTCCCCAGAGTTGTATAAGGTCATCAGGGACAGTGACAGTCAAGATCGCCAGCACGTCTCTTTCTTTTTCCTCTCACCCTTCCCTTTTCTCCATCTGTTCTGGTGAGACTTTAGGGATCTTCTTTTAAGGATGCACGTGGATTGAAACTGGAAGATTATCAGGTATTAGGGCAGCTCTAGGGATCAGAAGTAATCTTTTTTTTTTCTTTTTTCCATTTGAACAAGTGTTTCCATGGTTAAAAACAAGTTTGAAGGCCATATGTCAAAAGCAATGGATCAACTAAATACCCTTCAGAGAACTCTACACAAATTCTAATTCTTTCTGTTGATATTCAAGCTGTTGTATATTTTGTTAAAATTTTTTTCTTAAATGTAAATTCTTTTTCTCACCTCATAAACCACAAGGGCATAAGTTGCTTTTCAGAGCAACTTTGTTGTAGATGACACTGTTGACTTTTAATGTCTACAGCTTTTCTATATGATTTTTCCTGCTCAGAATAACTCGCATCATAATAAACCATCCTGAAATGATACTCTCTTTCATAGATATCTCCTAAAACAATTTCAAGTCTATAATGTGCTCAATAAATGCTTTTAATATAGGCGAGGCAGTGTGTGACTCTGTGATTGGTCATAGTTACAGTTTCTACTTGTGGGGCCTCTACTTTTCACTTCAGAGACATAAATTTAAGAGATATTCGTACATAAAAGGTTTTTGTTTCTTTGCTGTGTTTACTTCTAGGGAAGCCTCAGTTGGAAATACAGTACTATCCTTACACCATTAAGCCGGGAGAGAATTCTTTATTTTTGTGTTTTACTACTCTGTTATTTTAGTTCTTATCTTCTTTCCTTACTTTTTTCTTTTTTCTTTCCTTTTCTCTCTTTTGCTGCAACTTTATCTAATTTCATTAAAGCCTCTTTAGGAGAAATTATGGTCTTTATTTAAATACAAAAGGGCTAGGTGTTAGACTATGGTTAGTGTTATTCAAAACTTAAAAGCTATTACCTAAAAATATTATTTCAGAAAAATGCAGCATTTTATGAAAGGCTACATTTTGTACTTCCATCAGGAAAGATGTGACAATGTGTTACTAAATTGCTAGTAAAAGAGAATTTTCAGATTATATAATTTTTTAGTGTATATGCAAATATGTATAGTCTTATTGCTTGCTGTTCCAACAAATTGCAGTCATTCAAAATGAAATGTAATAGGCTTTTTTAAAGGATTTGTGGGAATAGTTTTCAAATCTGTATTTGTAAAGGATGAACTGTTCAAATCTAAATATGGGAGAGATAACTTGGAAATCTGTTTATAGACATTTGGACTGAACTTCCACAACAGGAGGGAAATAAAATTAACTTATTCAGATTGTGCTCATGTTTAAGATAAGGGGAAAGAAGGTGGTTTCTGCTATTAGATCCAGTGTTAAAGTGCAACCTCAGGGGAGAAACAGTTTCAGAATGCTCTGTGAAAGTAGCAAAAACGAAATGAAAATTTAAATGTGTGATGAAAAGTGAAATGAAAATCTAAATGTGTGATGAAAAGTGAAGTATCACTCAAGGGCAGAATTTTCAAAGGGGACTTACCCTAAAATCTCTTCAGCGATGTTCAATCTGTAGTGTGAACATTTAATCTTTTTTGCTCAGCTTTGAAATTATACCCATTTAAATCTGCCTTGTGCCATTTTAGAAAGGTCTATACATTTGAGAAGGTGTCTGAGTCATTTCTCATATTAATGCCAAAGGCAAGAGACAAGGTCTTTGAATTTATCTCACTGGGACAAAATCAGAAGGCTTGGGGTTATAATTTCAGAGAGACAGGGAAATGCATAAGTACCAACAAATTCCTGTATTTTGCTTATGGATTGTTTGAGAGAGATAATTTAGCTTGTGCTATTATTGTAGAGAACTTGAAGTGACTGCTATGTATGTATTTTTAAATGACTTAATTCAGACTTTATATATTGAGACTATGAAAGATTGTCTCCCCGTCTTGTTCAGAGGTGTGAATTTTCAGAACTCTTTCTAATAATCTTGTGATATGCTTGGATTTCCCCCAAAGTATGAAGGAGGATGGAGCAAGAATGTCCAAGGAGGAGGAAAGGTGAGAATTAAGGTAGCACATTTCCTATCATGTAAATTAAATTGACACCTATCTGGAAACTATTCCTTATTATCCTTTTAAAATAGCCTAGAATTGTCTTTGTTTTACAACTTAGTGCCCTATAGTTCTACTTTGTCTTGGAAATACTATATTTAGTGTAGAAAACTAAATATGTATGAATGCCTTCAAATTAACATTGGAAAGATATTTTAAAATTATTGTTTTTAAAATGAACTTTTTCCTAACTGAAGTGAATAAAGTTCAAAAGTCTATAAGCTCTTCAGCTAGATATCTGTGTGATTCTTTTCTGAACTAATGGCACCCGACTAAGCATATTGTTTGAGACCTGTTTTTACATGCTACCTCTTACCTCATTTTTTCTAGGTTTTACTCACTATATCTAGGACCTCTCAATAGTTCTCTTCACTCTTGAAGTAAAATCACTTTACTCATTAATTTAATTCATTCATATAGGTATTTGTTGAATGTGTAAATACTGAGGAAGTTATTCACTCATCTATTCATTAAACTAAATGAAAAGAATATTGAACAACTACTCAAAATAATGTGTAGTTCTGGGTGCTTGCGGTATTCATTAATGACTAGCACCTGACTCTCTTTTGACTAGCTTGCAGTGAACCAGAGGGTGTAATATGTATTCAGAAATAACTCTTAATACAAGAAAGAAAATGGTGCCTCAGGAGAAGACAGGACTGTTGCTTAAGTAATTCAAAGATGAAATTAGCTACATATTTGTTTAGTATTTCATTTGCATTAACCTCTCCATCTTGTAACCAAGAACCATTTCAAATGGATTATTTCAGGAGGAAAGGATGTACAACTGCAATCTGCTTAAAAGAGATTTTTTTTTTTCATCTAGCATCTTCTGAATAATTCTGGACCTCAGGCACCTTTATCTATTTCTAATCATTGAAACCCAGATTTCTTCCTGCCTTCTTCTTTCAGAAGTCAGCTTCCTCTAACATATGGGGGAGGAGGGTGGAGAAGACAGTCTAGGTGTCTCTCTTCAGCCCTCTTTAGGGTCATATATTTTTTTCCCAGCTGCTCATTGAAGTCTACTCAAGGTTACCACACCAGGCAGGGAAAATCTACAAAATTTGTATTATTGTACGGATGGAATCATTTCAAAAGGGAATGATACGGTAGGATGGGAAATATATAAATTTTTGAATTTTATTTAGTTTTTATATAGCAGATTCTTATTAGTTGTCTATTTTATACATATTAGTGTATATATGTCATGGGAAATATTTTAACACTTGATAACTAGGACTTTCCCCAAAGTACCAGAGAGAAAGTACCTAAGTAAGTTAGGCCCTTCCCAATGGGGAAGGGATGAGGTTGGGGGAAAGAGAAGAGTTACCTAATTTTTCCTTTTGCCATTTACATTGATAGAGTCCACTCTAGAGATAGTAAAAATGTAAGACCAAATAAAATAGTCTGGTTTTGTCATGCTTTAAACTGTAGGGGCAGTGTACAGGAAAACTTAAGCTAGTATTTAATTGATTTGACTTTCCTGAGATTTTTGCCCTCTCTCTAGCATCTTCTTCAGTTCTCTCTGATAATCTCCAAACTCACCTCTCATCAACTGTTATCCCATTTGCACGAATGCTCCCACTCTCTGCCTCCAACTCCTACTCCCTCCATTTATTCAGTCTGAGGTCTTCATCTGGAGAAGAGCCTCTAGGGTCATTAGGATGGTCAGAGACACAGCTGAAATTTAAGCCCTTATGTCTCTGGTTTTCTTATTCCTTGGACAATTGAGCCAATGTGGACTGCAGGTACATTTATTATTAAACTATAACATGCTAAAGGCAAACATATGCACCTCCCTGAAAGACAAACATTCACTTTCAGGAATAGCAAAAGTCCAAACTCGCACTGTGAAATGAAATGTTTCCTTAATTAACAAGTTCCATTTCCCTTCCCATGGAGTCAGTATATCTGTAAGAGTTTACTGAGTCACAAACCACACCAAAATTTAATGGCTTCATACAGCAACTGTTTAGCTTTTGTTTCCATCATCATGTTGGTGATTCGGGCTGGGGTCATATGATAATTTTGCTCCTGATTGTAGCTGATTGTGTCTCGCTCTTGTGTCTGCTGTGTACTGATAACTCAACTAGGGCACAGTTGATGATGGCCTCATTCGCATGTCCAGGAGGTTAGCTCACTGGGTTACCTGTCTCTCATCATCTGGGACATCTACCCACATCATTCAGCACACCTGCTCATTTCACATTATCTAAAATACTTATGTAGTGGGTCTTATTCATGTGGCAGCTAAAGGGTTCCCAGAGCATCAAGATATCAAGTCCCAAAGTGCAAAGCACTTTCAACTCTGTACTGTGTCACATTTGCTAAAGTACCATCGAGCTGTGCAAGTCATGTGACTAATCCAGATTTAGGGGGTAGAGAAATGCATTCCACCTACTGATAGGAGGATCTACAAAGTTATGTGGCAAAGCTGTGGATATGGGGAGGAGAAGAACTTGAGGCTATTTTAAAAATGCATGAGACCTATTTTTGTGTAGAGTAGAAATTGTTTTTTCCTGCTTAGAGCCTACCAGAATAAGAAAGAAACTACATTATGCTGTAATGACTGGCCCCTTCTCTAGCCTAAGAAGGAGTCCAAGTTGACGGTTCTTTACTTCTCCACAAGCCCCCCCCGCCCCCCCCTGCCCCCGCTCGCCAAAATGGGGAAAGGATGAGGTTGGGGGAAAGAGAAGGGTTACCTAATTTTTCCTTTTGCCATTTGCATTGATAGAGTTCACTCTAGAGATAGTAAAAATGTAAAACCAAATAAAATAGTCTGGTTTTGTCATGCTTTAAACTATAGGGGCAGTGTACAGGAAAACTTAAGCTATTATTTAACTATGTAAAACAACCACTTGATTTTTGTTGTTGCTGTTTTTCTAATTTTTAACTTGTTTGAAAATATCTACACAAGCCAAATAGGTATGTCAGTAATGTAGAAAGTTGACACAATTTGAAAGATTTAAAACCCCCTTGGTTTACGAAGTTATCTCTTAGAACACCTACTAAAAGGCAAACGTAGTTCTGGAAAGTGAAGGCTGGAAAAATGAAGTATATAGGTAGAAAACAAACTTTGACACAATGGAATTCTGTACAGAAAAAATTTTATGAGGGAGGTAGAAGGAAAATATAATGGAATAATATATCATCGGAATATATTTCACTGGAGTGTCCTAAGAAGTCAGGAAGTAGCCTGGGGGTGCTGGATACATATGGGCTTCAGAAAGGAGAGGATGCAGATGCGGATACTTCATATTCTGTCTAGCACATGTGATCAAACCCACCCTTCATGCACATTTTCTCCCAATATGGTATTCAAGTCCCACCTTTAAAAAGTAATTTGGGGGCTTCCCTGATGGCGCAGTGGTTGAGAATCTGCCTGCTAATGCAGGGGACACGGGTTCGAGCCCTGGTCTGGGAAGATCCCACGTGCCGCAGAGCAGCTAGGCCCGTGAGCCACAACTACTGAGCTTGCGCGTCTGGAGCTTGTGCTCCGCAGCAAGAGAGGCCGTGATAGTGAGAGGCCTACGCACCGCGATGAAGAGTGGCCCCCGCTTGCCACAAATAGAGAAAGCCCTCGCACAGAAACGAAGACTCAACACAGCAAAAATAAATTAATTAATTAATAAACTCCTACCCCCAACATGTTCTTTAAAAAAAAAAAAAAGTAATTTGTAACAATAGATTAAAAAATGTTGCCAAGTTGCATTCAGATATGAAAGTTTTGCTAATGAAACATTTTTTAAACCATGTTTTTTTTTTAATTTAAAGAATAAGATTTAATGTGTTTGTCTCTCTTATATACTGTTTTTCTCTAACATATTTTTTTAAAGGAAAAATTCACAGAAAACTTAATGTGATATATCCTTATTGTTTAATAGTCCAAACTTCTTAGTAAGAGCCTTGGAAGGATGGCCAGAGTCTGCATTTTTTATATATTTGTATTTCCCTCCACTTTTGTCATTACATTAAAAACTACAGAACATTTACTATACGATGTTAGAAAACGTATATGTTAATGAGGTTTGTGGCCAATAATCTTACAGTTTATAATCTACCAGAGTCCACACAATACATCCCACAGATGTATAGTCAAGTAGATGACCTGAAAATTGAGCAAATGAAGTTGGGAAGTTATAAATGAGTAATGAACTAAGTGCATTTAATGGGGTTCTCAGTGACAAAATCACATGTTATGTGCATGTTTAGACCACCTGGGATGGGATCTAATGACCATCTTTCTGAAAGAGGGAAGGGTTTATAGAAGAGATGAGTTTCATGAATTCTTTCTATGAAAGAAAGGGGAGAGTTTGGTCACCTGATAATACTCTAGGCTCTTAACTCTTCAGGTATTGTTGGTAGTTTGAAAGGAGGCTTTCATCTTATTTTTTAGCATAATTGACATATAATTATACATAGGTGCAAAACATAATGATCGGATGTATACATATATTCTGAAATGATTACCAAAAGAGTTCAGGCCTTTTGACTTAGTTCTGAATTCGTTTTTGTTGTTGTTTTGTTTTGAATTGTTTTTCTTTATTTTCTTTATTTTTTATACAGCAGGTTCTTATTAGTTACCCATTTTATACATATTAGTGTATATATGTCAATCCTGAATTCTTGATCTCTTTATAATGGCATTAAATTGAAAATGGGTGTATAATTATTTAACTGGAGAATACATAAATATAGCTGAAACTAATTGGTGTGCCTTTCTTCCTTCTTCTGTCTACCATTTGTATTAATATATACAGATTTCAGACTCCTTGCTTTTCATCTGTGCCATTCTAAGTCAGAGAAGGCCCTTTTTATAGAGCACGTGCAGACCCCCTGTGCCACTTGAGGTGTTTGATGTTCTAGGATCTAGTCTCCTTGTGCATCTGTAGGCAGCTTTTGCCTTTATCTTCTCAGCTAAATTAGTTCCTGCATGTTAAGAAAGGGGAAGTGGTGAGCCACCCCCACGAAAGGCTTTATTTGGTTTTTAAAAGTGGGTTTGTTAGGATCCTGCTGTGGTTATTACAGGAGACAATTTTAGCAGTTTGAGCTGTGTGTTTTCCAGAGGAAGTGTTTAAAGAAGGATTTTGCAAAATGTTGAAGGTTAACATTTCAGCCCTGCTAGTTGTTAAAGGTCAGGATATGTTTTGTGATTAAGTGTGAGAGAATTCATGTGATGTGAGTGACAGAAATTAATAAGGAAATAGTACACAGTGCATCCACACTTTCTTGTTCCTACAACTTACTATTTAATATACACTGAAAATTCCTTGCACTTCTTTTCTTTTTCAGTGGAATATGATGTTGGAAACAACTCAAAGTGCTTTCCCAAGAGTTAGTGGGTGGTAATTTTACATACAAACAATAGCACAGTGTTACAGTGGTGAAAGAGGGCACTGACAAATGTCTAGATCTTTCTTATAGTACGGATCTATGTAGCTTATATTTCCACATATGCAAAATTCATTGACACAATACAATACTAGTGCTTGTTTAGGAGACACGAATGGAATAATCTATTTGTTGGTACTATGATGTAATAACTTGAAATTCCATACATGTTATAAAAAAAATCTAGATACATAAATTGGTGTCTTGAAAGAAATACTAGTTAATCTAAGACAAAGTTAGTTTCCTAGTTTTTAATGGTGTTCTTCAAACCATTGCTTTGAATTTTGAACTGCTTTTGGTTTCTTACCTAGGGATCCATTGTTTTGATACATGTAGAGAAATCATATGTGAAACTATATCACTGCTTCAGTTCCTGGAACATGGCAGGTAGTCAGCTAATGTTGTGGAATATATTATAGCTAAATGACTCATGATGTGCAGGAAATATTAATTATCTATAAGGTAATTTTAAATATCTATTAGGCCTAAAAATGTCCTTCCAAGAGAATGAAAGAGGAAATTGGAAAGAACCTTAAAATGTCAGTGACTGACAATCCTTTCTCAAAGGTCATCCAAAGGGAACCAAAGGGCTCATTATCACATATATCATCTTCATTTCAGATTGGGAAACTGGGAACAAGGGTGTTTGCCAGTAGTCCTTTCATTTAAGTAGATAAGAAGAAATTCTCCAAATAGTATCAATAACTATATTACACTTGAAAAGCTCTTGCTATGGGCCACTCAGAGTGCTAAGTAACTTAGAGATGGGGTCTTAATCAATCCTCACAATGACTGGATGAGGTAGATAATGATAGTACTACATTCAAAGCAGTAAGTGGAGAAGCCAGGATTTGAACCCAGGTACTTTCTAACCTGAACACTGTGATACACTCTACAATTAATTAGAAGTTAGGTTATATGTTCTGGTTAGTAGCCATTGCCAACTTTGAGATACTAACACTGAAGCTCCATTCTGTGCTTGGCTGACATCATCATCATTAGCCTGTGTTCATTCCTTTTATTTCTTAACAGAATCCCATTTCTGTGCTGATTGGTACAATAGCTTAATTTTTGTTTTTATTGCTTTGTCTTCTGCTACTTTCTTACTCTTCTCCTCCCCTGACAGAGAACTCTATAGATTAAAAAGCAAAATTGTACATGCTTATAGTTCATTAAAATTTTTTCTCAAGTGTAAAACTTTCTATAGTAACTCAAACAAGTGGCATTTTTCAAGAAGTGCTTGTTACAATTACTAGCATTTCTTTTATTTATTTTTTTTCAATTTTTAAAATTTTTGGCTGCGTTGGGTCTTCGTTGCTGCACACGGGATTTCTCTAGCTGCAGCGAGCAGGGGCTACTCTTAGTTGTTGTGAGCGGGCTTCTCATTGTCGGTGGCTTCTCTTGTTGCGGAGCAAGGCCCTAGGCCCCCGGGCTTCAGTAGTTGTGGTTCCAGAAGATCCCACATGCCTCAGAGCAACTAAGCCCGTGCGCCACAACTACTGAGCCTGCGCTCTAGAGCCCTCGAGCCACAACTAACATTTTTTTTTTTAATAGAAAGGGGAGTGCCAACAAGGTCTCCATCCCTACGGAGCAAACAGGTGCATAGAAGATAATGTTTATATTAGAAAGCAGGAGAAATAGTACTGCCACTTGCCTCTATTTTACTTGCTAGTTAGTAATTGAAACTTGAAACTTGCAATTTGCTTGTACATTGCAAACCTCCCTTTCAGGCGGGCTTTTTGCAACTGCTTGTTCTTGTCACTTAGTATCGCTTTTACTTCTGCAGCTTGGCAGCCGCAGGGCCGCGTTCTGACAGCTCAGCAGATTCCCTCCCTGGCTGGCTCCACCTCAGTTCCTCCTCCTCTCTCATCTCTCAAGCGTATGGGTACTCCGCTTTCCCGTTGTGGCATTCTAATCCACTGCCCCCACTTCCTGTGTTATTCCTTTATTTTCAATTCTATCAATGATAAAAACATCATTTATTCATGATCACCATTTTTACACTTAGTTTTATTTATGTTTGTTTCGTTCAATGGTCTATGTTGCATTTTTGCCCAACTACATTAAAAGCTCCCCAGAACTAGAACGTTCCTTTCTTTAATGCCAACCGAGGACAATGTTGAATGCCAATAGTTACTGCTTTGAATTATAGTAGATACGAAAAATAAATCAGGGTGCACTCCCCCAGCCCCTACTCAAGGCCCCGTTTCTCAGACTCCCCATTTCTCCCAGTAGTTTGCTAGTAGTATTCTATAGGCCTGTCTCCTTATAAAGGACTGTTAGAGTTATATTTGTTACACTAGCCTTATTCTTCTGCAACCAGTCTATTAGGGACTTGGGTTTCCTCCTTTTTCAACATTTCTCAAATTCACCCTTTTGTTTCCTTTTCAAGCACCCTGCTATTAGTCAGATTCTTATGATAATATGCCTGAATTATGGATTTAGCCTCATGGCTGATATGCATAAATTAACTCATCTTTCTGCAGACCCAACCAACACAGATTCCTAAAACATCCTGTCCAGGTGTCACCCCCAGTTACAGAAACTATAATGTCTTCCTGACCTATCAGTTTCAAGTTCTTCAGCCATATGTACAAGTCTGGGACTACCTGACTGTATGATTTTTTTACATTGTTCCCTAATATATTCAGTCTACTTTGCCCAGACTAATTTCATTCATTCTCTCTCCACATACATTCTACTCATTCCTATCTCTTTTCTTTAATTAAGTTGCTTCTGGGGATTGAGGATGTCTTGGCTACTATCCTTTGCTTACACTCCAATTAGATCTTCCTGTGTCCTTCATGAAACATTATCTAGACATTCAATTTATTTTTAAACACACACACACACACATAATTATCTTTCCCAAATGTCCATGGCAAAGATATTTATTCTGTAATCTAGCTTTTAATGGTTTGTAAATTATTCTGTTTCTTTGCTTTACTCAACATTTAGATTGCAGTGTCCTTAAAGTCCAGATTAGATGTAATTTCCTTATTGTTTAGATATTATTAAATGTTCAAGAAGCTTTCTGGTTCAAAATTCCCTCGTGGTCCTCATTATCAACAAAGGCCTTCTGCATTTTGAGAATAGGGAAAAAAGGTAGTCAACTTCCAAAGGCTTGGGTTTATCTTTGTTAAGGGACAAAGAGATTCTGGGAAGAAGCTAAATCTTTGAGTTGTCTTTCATTTTTTTCTGCTTCTAAAGTAAATAGTGTTGTTAGCAGCAGCTTAAAGATTTCTCTGTTCATATCAGAAAATACTTTGTACGATCAGATTCATATTATTTTATAAAAGAGCTTTAGCAAGTCATATACTATGTTTACTGTTAGTTCAAAAGTAAGAAGGCCCTTCCGTCATTTCCTTAGAGCAGAGCTCTAGGAAATTAGAATACGTCAAAGTGGTTAAAAGGACAGAACCTAACTCTAGCTCCCTCCTGATCACCTGTGCGGAATATTCTCACCACTGGGGGCCATTGGTCTTGTGGCTTTCGTTTCCTGCTCACTAGACTGTTGGTTGATGGGCTGAGGGTGTGACTTTGCTCATTTCCTTTTTGTCACCTCACAAAGCCCTGCTTTGTTTGCTTTATCTAAGACCTCTCTGCTACCTAGCTAAGACTGGCTTCCTGTCCAATGCTGTGCACTGCGTCTCCATGGTCCCAGCTCAGTTGGAAGAAAATCAATTGAGGGTCTGAAAGCCTACCGAGTTTTTAACGACTTCCTCAAACTTCTTACTTAACCCTCAGTGCTGGCAACAGCCAAGTCAGAGGAGAAGGTGGTAGGGGTGACTCAAATATTTAAATTTTAGCACAGTAAAAATGCTGAGCATTCTGCTGGCTGAAACTGCATGGGGTAAGGGAGGGAATGGAAATTCTAGGGCAGAGCACTAGTTTCTATTGTCTGTACGTGTTTGGGTTTAATAATACTCCCTAGTACCTTCTGTTGGTGAGGAACAATAAGAATTTGACATCCCTTCATGATGGCACTTAAGGAAATCACTCCTACTTATTCTAAGGAGAAGTAGGAGGATTTTGGAGCTGGGGCAAGCCAGAAGTCTGGATTTTAAAAAGATAATGGTGAGCCCATAGTCAATATTAGGGATAGAAAGAACTTTAATAGTGAAAAAGGAATAGCCTTCCTAGAGGAGATATGGAGGACCAACTTCCTGTACACTGAATATGGATGTTTCTTCCCCAACCAAGCATGGACTCTGCTAGAGAGGTTTCTTTGGAAAGAGTTGAAGCTGGTGGAGGATCATTCTATCAGGAGGGACTTTTCAGGTGTCTTCCTTACAATGACATATCTGAAAAGTATGGATATAAATTTCAGAGACATGGCCATAAATATGATGGGACAGGCTTATACCGTACCATTGCAGGGTGAGTAGTTGACCCTCTAAAAACAGTGCACACCACCCAAGGGCAAGCAAAACCCACATCTGTAAATTCTTTGAGATTTGCCATAGACCTTGGAATGAAAGCTTAAGAGAGTCTCTATCAATCTGTATGTAAATTGGTACAGCCACTGTGGAAAACAGTACGGAGGTTCCACAAAAAATTAAAAATAGAGTTACCAGGGAAAAGCGGGGGGGAATAAATTAGGAGGTTGGGATTAACATATACACACTACTATATATAAAATAGATAATCAACAAGGACCTACTATATTTCACAGAGAACTCTACTCAATACTCTGTAATAACCTATATAGGAAGAAGAATGAATATATGTATATGTATAACTAAATCACTTTGCTGCACACCTGAAACTGACACAACATTGTAAATCAACTATACTCCAATACAAAAGAAAAAAAAAATAGAGCTACCATATGATCCAGGAATCTCACTTCTAAATATATATATGAAGAAGATAAAATCACTATCTCAAAGAAATATCTCTACTTCCTTGTTAATTGCAACATTATTCACAACAGTCAAGACATGGAAACAACTTAAAGGTTCACTGACAGATAAAATAATATATATATATATAACTGGTATATTATTCAGCCATAAAAATGAAGGAAATCCTGCCATTTGTGGCAGTATGGCTGGACCTTCAGGGTATTATGCAAAGGTCCAGTCATATGACTGGACCTTCATATGAAGCAAACAGAGAAAGATAAATACTGTATGAATTCACTTACATGTGGAATCTAAAAGCAGCAAACTCATAGAAACAGAGAGTAGAATGGTGGTTGCTACGGGCTGAGAGGTGGGGAAAATGGGGAGACAGTGGCCAAGCTTTCAGTTATAATAAGTTCCAGATATCTAATATACAACATGGTGGCTATAGTTAACGGTTCTGTATTGTACACTTGAAAGTTGCTGTGAGGGCTTCCCTGGTGGTCCAGTGGTTAAGAATCCCCCTGCCGATGCAGGGGACACAGGAGCCCTGGTCCGGGAAGATCCCACATGCCACGGAGCAGCTAAGCCCCTGCACCACAACTACTGAAGCCCAGGTGCCTAGAGCCCATGTGCCGCAACAAGAGAAGCCACTGCAATGAGAAGCCTGCTCACCGCAACAAAGAGTAGCCCCTGCTCGCCGCAACTATAGAAAGCCCGTGCGCAGCAACAATGACTGAACGCAGCCAAAAATAAATAAATAAAATTTAAAAAAGAAGTTTTAATTAAAGAAAAAGAAAGTTGCTGTAAGAGTAGAGTTTTAATGTTCTCACCATAACAATAACAGCAAAATTGTAATTATGCAAGGTAAAGGATGGATTAACCTTGTTCTGGTAAACATTTTGCAATATATACTTGTATCAAGTCATCACACTGTACACCTTAAACTTACACAATGTAATATATCAAGTACATCTCAAAGCTAGAAAAAAAAAGCTGAAGTGCTTCTGGGTGTCTTGATTGAGGCCACTATCAGATAGCGCTACTTGTTTATTTTTGCTTTGTCACTACGTAAACACACACCACTATTATGAGTTATTTAATATATATATATACATCATGTGTAATCATGTATAAATGTATATAAACATACATATATATATCTTTATTATGTAGTGTTTTACTACATTATCAGAAATCGAGATGTTGACATATATTGGAATTTTTGAAGACTGACTTGGTGGTTTGGCACTGCTAAATTGAATATAGATTTTAAGACCACTTAACATTAAACCCTCTCCAAAGAGTGATCTGAAATTCCATTTCTTAAAGTAGTAGATGAAACTGAAATAAGCTGAAATTCTGAGGTCCATGTGGTGTATACCAAAAATGTCTGCATTTTCTACACAAGGAATAAGCATTCTCTAACCCCTTTGCTTTCTCATAATTTAATTGTTAGAGTTATAAATCCTGATATGAATATAGAATGAGATAATAAAGTATAAAAATTCAAAGAGTTCAAGCATAATATAAGGTGAGCTACTAGTTTTTGAAACAAAGGCATTTTTTAAAGAGTATGAATTTATTCTTCTAAAAGAACTTAGAAGTCATTATTTAGGTTGGCTTCTAGTTTCAGTTCAGTATTTCACAATGAAAAAGTTAATAAAAAGCAAAATGGGAAGTGATAGCTGAAAGATAAAAAATACATTCTCCAAAATGATGTTTTACTCTTAGAAAATATTCAAATAAGTAACAAGCTTAAGTTTTCCAAAACATCCCCTCTTCCAAACTGGGCCCTTTAGAAACAATGGTGACTCATGAAATTCTCCAAATTTTAAAAAATGACTTTAGAAAAATGATTATATGGAAACATATCAGTATAGTGCCAGAAATAGTTAATTCAGTTCCATAATTAATGAAATACTTACAAGCAGCTCTGTGAAGGAGAAATTTTCTTATTGGGGTGCTTTAGTGTTTGAGAGTGTGAACTGTGGAACAAACTTTCTCCTTTCAAGTCCTACATCTGCCGTTGACAACTGTGTGAACTTGGGCAAGTTACAGACTTGTCTATGCCTCAGTTTACTCATCTTAAAAATGGGGATAAAATAGAACAAACCTCAAGTGGTTGTTAGGAGGATGAAACGAGGTTATGTAAAGTACTTGGAACATATCCCTGGCACATAGGGAGTTTGCATAAGGGTTTGCTATCATTATTATTAAAGTACACAGATTGCAAACTAGTTTCCTTCAGCCTTTTCTACATTTAAGTATCAGAAGAATGATACAGATTTTTTTAGTTTCTCTTGACAAATAAAAAAATATCTGGCCATACGGTAGCGGGGCTAGTGTCCATGACCGTTCCCACTCCTGGGCCTGCTTCTCTCATTCAAGTTGATGTCCACCCGTGCAGCCCTGGGTGGGGCACAGTACCTTCGATGCCAAGAACCTTTATGGAGCAGGACTTGTGCTGATGGGGACACCAGGACTGGGCATTCCTGCTCTCCCCTCACCTCTTGAAATTAACAACATGTTTTTTAATATGTAAAAATGCCAACATTAAAAACAGAAGTCAGCAAAGTCTAAACCAAATTATTTCCACAAGATCTGTAATAAAAGGTCTTGAGAATGTCCTTTTCTTTTCTTTTTCCTTTATTTTATGCTCTTGTATCTCATTGCGTTTCAGCTGTCCTCGCCTTTGGCCCCATCCTGTGATCATTTATTCATGCTCATCGTCTATGCTCTTCAGTGAGAACAACTCAAATTTAGCCTTTACAATTGTAGGTGACTAAACTAACACAAGATAGTTCCCAGGTAACATCTATCCTCACCCACCTATCCATTTTTTTTTTTTAAACATCTTTATTGGAGTATAATTGCTTTACAATGGTGTGTTAGTTTCTGCTTTATAACAAAGTGAATCAGCTATATATATACATATACATATATCCCCATATCTCCTCCCTCTTGCGTCTCCCTCTCACACTCCCTATCCCACCCCTCTAGGTGGTCACAAAGTACCAAGCTGATCTCCCTGTGCTATGCGGCTGCTTCCCACTAGCTAGCTATTTTACATTTGGTAGTGTATATATGTCCATGCCACTCTCTCACTTTGTCCCAGCTTACCCTTCCCCCTCCCTGTGTCCTCAGGTCCATTCTCTACATCTGCACCTTTATCCCTGTCCTGCCCCTAGATTCTTCAGAACCATTTTTAATGCTCCCTTTGTTTCTTTACCTTTGCTGTGCTTAATTAAACTGACACTTGTTTTTGAGGTTCTTTTTCTGCAGAAAACACGCTAAGCCAGCTAGTCCAACAGAAAAAAATTAACCATGAAAATAAATCCTTTCAGGGAAAACATTAATGTTGAAATATTTCATTTTCATACCGTTACAAATGTTGTTTTGGTCCATGATACTCTGAACATCTAGATCCTATAATGACAAATACATCACTCATAGATCTGACATTATTTAATTTACATGAACAAATGAGACCATTTTCAGTCACCTTTCTTGTCATCTGACATAATGAATGGGATAGTTCAAATATTTGTGGCTATAAATGCATTAACACTCTGATGTTAAGGTGATAAAATTCTCAAATTTGTCTAAACTTATACTGCATTTTTCTTTATTATATATTTTATAAGATCTTAACAGAGACAGTATTTTCCTTTAAACCAGTGATAAAATGTCACTCAGCCTCATAAGGCTGACTCATTTTAAAACTTGCTTTAGAAATGTGTTACAGTGTTAGGCATTAAATTACAGATTTAGATGATATTCTTTATGGTTTTTCTGAATTGCAAGAAATAGATATGATAATAAAATGTTATGCATTTCAGTATATTCTGCTTCAAGTTGTCAGCTGATCATTTAATGGTAAATTTTTTTTTCTTTATAGGTGATATTCAGATTAATTTTGAAGTTGACATTTTTGCACTGCATGGAATGCTTTCACTACTTCAGCTTACTATAAATTGTTTCATCCCTTCATAGTCTCCATTAGAAAAAAATATGTTAAAATTTACAATTCCTGTTCTGAAATATCTCAGGAAACTTCGTTCATTTTGACACATAAAAACAGCTGCATACTAGAACCACTTCCCCACCATATCTCTGAAAGTGTGACTTTTCAAACTCTGAGATAGGTAGAAAGATAGCCGAAGGCATCGTTTTTATTGCTTGGCTTTTTTTTTAAAAACTAAATTAATATTAATTTTACTTTAAAATAAACTGATTTTTAAATATAATCCATTGAATAGGTAATAAAATCATCTTTCAAAGAAAAACACCGTGTAATTAATTATGTGTAGTCTGCAAAGACTGCCTTCTATCGTAGTCTCCTTTTCCCATTTCCCTCCCCTCCCCCCTCATACATACACTGGTAACTACTATAATTAATTGTGTATTCTTCCTGAGGTTCAGTAGGCAAATATAAACCAATAAAAACACAAAAGCAATCTTTTTCAAAGAGTGGATATAAAAAAACACAAAAGGAAAAATCACAAAGGAAAAGAATGACAATTTGACTCCATCAAAATAAAAAACAGGTGCACATCAGAAGAAACCACATATAAAATTAAAAGCTAAGCCATGATACAGAAGAAAATAATTGCCTCACATAAAGCAAACAATATATTGTTTTCTAGGAAGTAAAAAGAAACCCTAAAATAATCAATATGAAAAAGACAAACAATCAAGTAGAAACAAGCGTGTAAAAGATGCAAACAGGCAATTTCACAGAAGAGGAAATCGAAATGGTCATTAAAAACATAAGAAGCTGCAGTAATCAGCAAAATGCTAACTTAAAACAATAAGATGTCATATTTCTACCCATTAGATTTGCAAAGATCAGAAAGTTTGAAAATATCATGTACTAGGGAATCAAATATCCTTACAGATGGCTAATAATGGGAGTATGAATTAAGGTTTCTTTAGCAGTCTTTGGTAACATTTAAACATTTGCTGTATTTGAAATTCATGTTGGTGTGTGGTGTGAAGTATGGATTTAACTTAAAAAAATATTTTTCAGAAGTTTACCCAGCTGCTTTCACACCATTTGCTTAAATAGTCCCTCTATTTCCCCCTGACTTGAGATGCCATCTTTGCCGTATACTAGATTCATGTGTGTATTTGGGTCACTTTCTGAATTTACCAATCTGTTCATTGATCTATCAATTCATGTGTCACTGCCACATTGTTTTAATTATTAAAGCTTTATGATATGATTTACAGTATTGTGGGAATTACTCTTTTTTTCTGTCTGACTTTTGTTCTTGGTGACATTTTTCTGGTGAGATTTTTTTTTTTCTTATACTGCCTTTGTATTGATTTTGTACTTATTCCATTTCTTTTAGTTATTGTTAAATGGGTTGAATTTTCCTAGACCAGCTATTTTCTGTAGGTTCCACTCCAGTTAAATAGAGGGAGGGGTCACCACTTAGGATATTTCTCCTTGTTTGCTGCCACAGAAGCAGGGTACTCCTGCAAATAGGGTTAATCAGCATGATGCTTCTTCAGAACCACTCATGTTCTGCTACACCGAATCAAATTGCTACCTGCATTGCTCAACACGGTTCCAGCACGCTTGCTGCAAACAAGGACTATGGTTTTTGGATTTCAAAATGGGTCTTTCATTTTGAGAAAGTTATATTTTTGTTGGTGCTTTTTGGGACAACCTGCAACATCAGGCACACTCCACTTTCTGTAATTCCACTCATCATGAACTTCTGTACTGCTTGTGACCAATCATAATTGTTTTTGTCAATTCATAGTTATATTCAGGTTATATTTCCTAGTTTATCTGCAAAGATTTTTATTAAGTTTTTATTTTTTATTCTTGTTAGCTTTGTGTACTTCTTGGAAGAGCAGGATGAGAAAGGATTCCTGACTTTTGTAGCCTTGTTTTCACTTAGAAGGACTGGTGTTGCCTTTTTTTATGCCTGTCCCAGCTAACATAGATGTGTTTGCAGTTCTGACTACAGAATGTCACTGTGCATAGTAAGACACTCAGGGCTTTGCCCATGCCTGAAAATTCTTTCTGAAAAGCCCACCACTGACTTCTCCCTTTTCACTTAATTTACTCAGACTTGTCCTCAGAGATCCATTTGTTGTATCACTTCTTTGTAGAAGTTTTCCCTCATGTAATAGGGAAGAGCAAATCTGACTCCATATGGGATCTGTTTCTTTTACTTTAACCTTTGTATTCTATTACCTCTGCTGTAAGTTAATAACTAAAAGAATGTTGCCTATAACCTGAAATATACAGGATAGCCCATTCTCAAGGCTCTGACCTTTAAATGTATAACACTTTTCCATCCATATACAGATAAAAAGTTGCAGAACAGAGAATAACATTTGTCTTGTTGGAGGTTTATAGGAACACTGTGACCAGACCTACATGGACAGATGCAAGAACAAAGGTTTCTGGCGCCAAGAAGTTTACAGTAACCAACCATACACCCTCATTCCCTTTTAATACAAAAAAGGCCTGAATTCTAACTTGGGTAAGATGGTTCTTTGGGACACTAGTCCACCTCTTCTTGGTCTGCTGGCTCTCCAAATAAAGTCACTACTCTTTGCCCCAACAACTCACCTCTCAAATTATTGGCCTGTACTGCGGCAGAAGTACATGCTTGGATTTGGTAACACACGCACTCAGTCCTTGGAACCTTCCTTTGTACTTGTATTCCACCCGGTGATGCTACCACAGCTCTTATTTCCTTAAACCACAATTATCTGTTTACTTGTCTATATACTCTAGAGGGTATTTCTCAAAGTATTCTCATGCACTGCTTCTTCCAGATGCATCGTGAACACTGTGGTGTGAACAGGTAAGTTTGGGAAATAATGCATATTATATTTTGAGTCCTGGAGAGACACAGATTACATTTGAATATCAGAAGTCTCAAAAAGTCCTAAGGAAAAGATATACCTCAGAGTGACCGTAAAGTATTTGTTTATAAAACCCTCATTTACTTATGACACACGTTAATACATTCCAGGAGGCTACATGTAAGAAGAGCCTCCTTGAGGGTCCATATGGCAGGATCTCCAGTTCTTAGCACAGTGCCTGGGACATAGGGGCTACTTCTTATGTGCCTGTTAAATAACTTATCTATCTTATGTACTATCTAAGATGCTTAGTCGTTTAGAGAAACATTTTATACGATGGTTTTACATCCAAAGGATCGTAATTGCATAAACTCTGGAGACTTCTGTAGGCGAGCCTCAAATAAATAGATTTGACTTCAATGTTTGATGCTATTTATGAGGCATGAGGGGCATTTTCCAAACAAAGAGGATCCAGAGGAGGGTGAGCAGGTGCTTTAGGGACTTGGAAAACTTTTCTATGTGAAATGGCACGACATATTATATACGTGTAGTTTGGAGAAGAGAGGAAGAAAATTCTGTCTTCAAATATTTGAACAATGACTAAGATAATTTTTCTTCAGCCAAAAATTTCCCAGTAGAATGAAGAAAACATATACTTGTTACAACATAATGAAGCTAGCCCTGGTGGAGTCCATTGGGATAGAGAAAAGGGAGTAGCTGCTCTCCTTGGAAGGTGGGTGAGGGGTAGTCAGGGAGATTCCCTAATGAGGCAGCATCTGAGCAAACTTTCAAGGGTGAGCATTACAGAGTGCTTCCTACCATGACACAGCCCACCTTTGAAGAAAGCTCTGGATGAAAATCAAGAGTATTTCTCATTAAAGGCAAACTGTCATGTTTGGACAGAGAGTTGTTCCAGTCCCTTGGTCCACATTGAAATGAGAAGTATAACAGATAGTTTTTTTTTTTTTTACTTTCTTTAGTGTTCGCTATAACTTCTAAAACCTCATTCCTTATATTTGACAACAACTCTTTTTCACATGTTAGGAGTTAATTTCTCCAATGCTTCTCAGATTCTCAGTTTCTGACATTTCAGATATTATTTTCTGCTTTCACCCTTTGCCTTTGGAAACAACTGTATGGAAATAACGTCGATAGAGTATTATCGTGCTGTAGTCACATGTCCTTTTCTCTCCATGTTGATAACTTACCAATGACAAGGAAATAATTACTAGACCAATATTCTTTTGTCTGACAAGAGGTTAGTACAGAATCAGACGAGGGTCACCTGGCTCCTGGTCATTTCAAGACTACAGAATCTAACGCAAATTAGAGAGATTCAACTAATGAAAATAAATCTGAGTTTAACATTGACTTGGGGTTATTCCAGTGTCCTAACATCATCCCTGGCCTCTTGTTCAGAGAAACCAATTCCCTAGGATTATCCACATATATTTGAATTTCCAGAGATGTCTCCTGAGAGAAGAATATCCTGGCCCCTATGAACCATTTTCTTTGGTTTTGGTGGGCAACTGCAGGGCATTTCAGATTTGCACTTTCCATTGGTAACATCTGCTTTTCTCATATGCTTTAGTTATATAGAAAAGATCACTAGAGGATGTCAAATGCCCTTATTCCTTTCCTGGATATTCTTTAAAGTATATTTTCAAACTTCCCCACTAATTAAATTCTTCCTTTTCCTTTTCCTGTTTAAAAACTTCATTGTGTTATGCAAAATGGAGGCCTTGATTTCAGGGAAATGGAATACATTATCATTTACTCCTTGAATTGTCAAAATAGGAAGTGATTCCACCAAATAAGAAAAGAAACATGTATAAAATCTGTACTTTTTTTGAAAATGTAGTCAGCAAAGTTCAGCGTGAAGTAGAGGTTGGAGGTTGTGGAGAGGTGGGAAAGACACAAGAACATACTAGCCTATCACTTATATGGAGATGCTTGGTCTTTGTCTGACAATTTTTAAAATTATGATCTATGCTGTTTCAGCTGAAGAAAACAACCTAAATGTTTTGTTATCTGTTTTGTGGTCTATTCAATCCATTTACAATTGAAATGTATCCAAAACCTCCTAAAGTTGGGCCTGATCACTTTTGCCTTCCAAATAGGTTACTAACTACTGTTCTGAATGGGTTTCCATAATCATCCAACTTTAGGATGTCATCTGTATATTTCTCCAAATAGTCTAAGGACTCACTGTCACTGTTCATAACAGTATCTCCTTATCAGCCAATTAAAAAGAAAGATTAGTCATTAAAATGCCATTCTAAATTTAAGTGTTAAGTTTCAGGATCTGAATAATAATTCTTCTCACGTTTGAACAAGTGTTCTTTAGAAGGAAATCAACCACATGTCAATCAGAATATGCCTAAAGGGCAACATACTTAAATTTACTTATAAGAAACAGAATTGACATGATATCAGTTTAATACCAGATTGCATTTCAGTCCAAATGATAATATTAGCAATTAGTAAAAGCCAAGTGGAGTTTATATTGCTATATGATACATAGACCATATCTTATATTTAAAATTACAATTTCTGGTTGGAAAACTAGCTGAGTCTCCAAATATGCCATCACTCAAAGTTATTTATAATAGTTTTTCTAGATTTTTTTGCCCTAATGATTTGCTTCTAAATTACTCTACTTTGATTTTTATTATTCTAAATCTCATTGTGTTTTTACTAAAGGTTTAAATGATATTATTTCTAGCAATAACAACAGCCAATGTCTTTGAGAACCTACTATTTGCCAAACTGTGATCATTTAGAATTTTACATGGATCATCTCATTTAAGAATCACTAAAATCCTATAAAACAAGCAATATCATTATTTCCATTTTACATTTCAGAAAAACTGAAATACAGAGAAGTAATTTACATAAAGTTATATGGACAGTGGTGAGTCTACGATCAAACCTATATCAGCATTCTTATCCATGATCATATTAGTTGCCAAATAAGTAGTAGAGTTCATATTTAACAAACTTAATTTTAAAGTGGAAGGCATTCTTGTTCATGTTTTTGATAAATATCTTAAGAAAGTCTTTATTTAAGTTTGAGAATAAAATTTTAGAAGGTTTGAAGTCATTGTGAGCTGCTTCTCATTTTTTTGTCAACAAATTTGTCAAAAAATTTTAATGGATAAAAAAGTAAACAAGTGACCATTATTCTTAGGAGCCAGTTAAAAATAATTATACATACATAGGTGGGGCAGGGAGTGTCTATGGAAACTCCCTATACTTTCCATTCAACTTTGCTATGGATCTAAAACTGTCTAAAAATCAAGTGCATTAAATAGCTGCATATTTGAATTGTGACTAAAAATATTTGAGAGGAAATTCTTCTTTAAGTGCTTTTCAGTCCTTTCCCCTGAATTTCCCCTAAGGGTAGAGGAGAGTGAATGTTTATCTCAGGAGTTTAGTTTTATATTAATCTGGGTCCAATTAGGAAAGAGAAATCACATAATAATTTGAATAGGGAAAGTTTAATATAAAGAGTGATTAAGTATAACAGTGGATTGGAATAATGAGAGATTGGTTAAGAAGAAGATACCTCTAAGAAATATAGCAATGGCAGGTATAAGGAGTAAACACTACCCACAGGGCTAAGATAGAGTACCCAAAGTGTTCAAGGAGAGGCCCTCAGGGCTGAGATCCAGATGTTGGAAAGGGCCCATCTGTGGCTCACTGAATGGCAGAGAATTACTGTTGTGCCATGCCAGTGAGACTTGCTGGAAACTAGCCCTTGGAAATTTACTGAAATCTGCTCTCTGGGGTGCTAGGGAGAGCTGTTCATGGGAGGTGTCTCACCAGAAGAAAAAAAAAAAAAAGTTAGAAAACATTTTCAGGATTTGGTTCTTTAAAAAGTCATGTTGAAAATGGCTTAATGTTTTGTGAATGAGTATACTGGAAATTTATTGGTTTTTTGTTTGGTTTTTTTTTTTTTGGCGGTACATGGGCCTCTCACTGTTGTGGCCTCTCTAGTTGCAGAACACAGGCTCTGGACGCGAAGACTCAGCGGCTATGGCTCATGGGCCTAGCCGCTCCGCAGCATGTGGGATCTTCCCGGACCAGGGCATGAACCCGTGTCCCCTGCATCGGCAGGCGGACTCTCAACCACTGCGCCACCAGGGAAGCCCTCATTAATTGTTTTGATTCATAAATTTTTTAATTTTTAAAGATCAACCCACTAATTTACTAGTTTTATTAATGCTGCTAGTAGAGGAGAAAGAAAAGCCTGAAGAGAAATTGGATTTACAGGAATGAAAAGGTAGAATGTTAAGTAGTTCAGTAACATTTAGCCCATAATTTTCTAAGTGGTTCTTCATATTTTATTTCACCATATGACATGTATTCAATTTGGACAAATGTGGCAGATGATACATTTACACCTACTGCAAAATTACCCAGTAGTGATTTATAAGTCAGCAGACTTCATAATATTAGTAACTTTGTATTATCTGTATGAATTAGCTTGTGCTTCTCTTCCTAAGTATCCTGGTTTTTCTATGACTGAGGCTCAGTTTATAGACACCTTTTGGTTTTTTTTTTTTTATTAATTAATTAATTTTTACTGAAGTATAGTTGATTTACAAAGTTGTGTTAGTTTCAGGTGTACAGCAAAGTGATTCAGTTATACATACATATTTATCTATTTTTCTTTCAGATTCTTTTCCCTTAGTCACCATTTATTTTTAATTGATCATTTAATCAGAATTTAAGCTATTGGTCCTGATCATTCATGTGTTTTTTCAGTGTCTGTAAATAATGCTGTGTTATCTGTTTCCTTGTCTGATTATATTGATTCAAGGCACTTAGGCTTAAATTAAATTAGGAGAGACATATTTGGACTGATATAAATGGACTAGACATTTATATGTGCATACTGGCTAACTATACTTGTAACGTCTATTTATTTCTGTATTTGGCCTAGAATGTGGAAACAGATATAGCAGTAATGATCCCAAATGTTTTGAAATGTTGTGTTATTTTAAAGCAGCATCTGGCTAACCTGAAGGAGAAAATGACTGACACAGTTCACACTTTAACTAATCTATTTAACAAAAATTAAAAGGAAATACTATTTAAATCCCACATTTTTTGTCAAGGACATTTAATTTTGTTTTTGTGAACATCCTTTAAAAATAAATGTTTTCAAAAAATGAAGAAAAAACATTATAAAGGATGGCAATTTCACCAGTGGTTAAAACTATAGCAAGCAAAATTTGGATATGAACTAAAGTTTTACTCAGAATTTTTTTTTTTTAACGAAATGCTCTCTCTTAAATTTGACAGGGGGGAGGGCAAGGGTATATAGTTTTATAGAACAAACACAATAGCAAATCATTTTCAATATTAAAAAAAACTCAATATACCAATAATAAATTTTTAAAAATCTCAACTATATTTTAAATTTCTCCTACTTGTTTCCAATATTTATTTGAAAACAGTGATTTTTCAATGTAATTCTGCTATTTATGATCATCCAAAAAACATTTATGAACATTTTTTATATGCTAAATACTATGGGCTATATGTTTACAGCACTCAAGCTAGATTTACTTTCTGCTTCGAGACAGTGAGTGAAAATTTCAATTCAAGATTATTCGAAGCTCAACAAAATATTTCTTGATTTATAAAGCATCACTATCCTACTTTCCTAGTAATCAGTTTCTATCCTGTTCAAATACTGTAATCTCTTGACTTGCAGTTTCAGCATGTAAAAATTTTGGAGCACTTACGGTCAAAATGGCAGTGTTAGCTGATGTTGGAAAGCATGCTTCTTCAGTATAAATACATAGAATTACAGTAAAACTATTAAAATGCCAAAGCTATGTAAAATTACGTAGCTGAGTTTCAAAAGAAGAAAGTTAAATCTACAAGTACTGGTAACCACGCAGAAACGAGCAGTGATAGGAGGGAGCTGGAGCTGTGTGGCCCACAAAGGTGAATGCTTTAGAGGCTGGGGCTTTAATGGCAACAGAAGAGCAGGATTCAAGGTTGTAGATCATGTACAGGAGAGACTAGTCCTCAGCACTTTGCATAAAACCAGAGGCTGCAAATATACAGTCCAATTGGAAATGCTCTTCCTTCTTATTCAAGGAAAGGGTGTAGATTATAATCATTCATCCTGGACCATGCATGGAAATGCAGTCACAAAGCCCCGAAACTTTATGATCCTTGTGGAAACTCTGAGCCAAGAAACTAATGTGAAATCTCTCTGAAACCAGTGAGCACTGTAACTTTCAACAGAGGCAACAACAAAATTGTCCCCTCAAAAATGTCTCTTTAATAAAAGTCACATGCAGTATCCCTACAGAAGACAATTAGATTACCACAGGCACTTGTTTTCCACTTGTGAATGGAAAACCCCTATGGGACTTGCCCTCTTGACAAAAACAACTAGAAAATAGGAAAAATATATGAAAAAAACACTGTTTTCATATATTGGTTATCAGACAGCACAGAACCATAATTCCTGATAGGAGGAAAGAAAGTGAGATGAGCTCTATGGCTGCCCTCAGCTTTCTACCTAGTGGCAGAAAGGGGAGGGTCCTAACAGGTTAATGGGTTGAAGGGACCAAGACCAGAGATCAGAAAGCCAAGGTGGCTAGAATATGCTGGGAAGATTTACAGAGAAGAGGTTGCTATGCATAGAAAGTGCTGTGGAAATCTGTAAATAAATCCCCTTGAGTTTTTGGCCAAACACAAATCTGTGCATATAAATTGGAACTTTATTGGTGAGGTAAAGAAAAACTATCAGGGAAGGAAAAATTTATGGAGAACTGTATGGTGAACAACTTTCAGAATTTACACAGGGCAAGGAATTATTTGAGTTCCTACCAGCCAGAGTAGAGAGGTCTCACTGAGTATGTGGAGCATTCAGAAGAAATCCCAAAAGGGTTATGCTGGTAGTGGGGACTAAATTAGCCCCAGAGTAAAGGTAATTCTAGACCCACTCTAAAAATTTAAAAACAACCCTGACATATATCATGCTGATCTGAAGTAATCTAAATGCCTACAAGAACAAAGCCCAACATTCTTTAAAGGTATACCTTGAAATTTAGCACTCAACAATATAAAATTCATAATGTCTGACATCCAAAGAAGAAGTACTAGACAGTCAAAGAAAGCAGGAAAATGTAATCCTTAACCAGAAGAAACTTCGGTCAATAAAAGCAGACACAGGAATAGCAATGATTATGGAATTAGCATACATGACTTTAAAATAATTTTATACATACACATACACACATGTGTGTAGGTATTAAATGTATTGAGTGATCTAAAGGAAAACATGAATACAATGAGAGAAAGGAACTTATTAAAAATGAACAAATGGAACTTTTAAAAATAAAACTTTTATAAGATGGAATTGCCTACAAATTAGACATTGCAGAAGAAAAGATTAAAGATTTTGAAGAGATAGCAATATAAATATTCTAAATGAAACACAGAGAAAAGAAGACTGATAATAAAAATAACAGAGTCTTAGTGACCCCAAAGCAGCCTAACACACAGACATACAGTCACAGACACACACACAATTAGAGTCCCAGAAGAAAAAAGGAACAGAAAAATATGTAAATAGTAGCAAAATACTTCCAAAATTGGTGAAAGCTAGACATCCACAAATCTAAGAAGCTCAAACAAACCCAAGCATGATAAACACCAAGAAAATCACATCAAGGCACATTATAAATTGTTGTAACTTAGTCATAAAGAGAAAATATTAAAGATGACCATAAGAAAAAAATAGTCACATTATGCACAGAGGAATTAAGGAAAGGATGACTGCATGATTCTCACCAGAAGCTAATCAAGCCAAGATACACTGAAACGACATATAAGTGCCAAAAAAGAAGGTACAGAAGTTTATATCCAATGCTGTTTGTGATATACATTGTGATTGAATATTAGTGTCCCCAAATTTATGTGTTGAAAATCTAATGCCCAAGGAGGTGAAACCTCTGGGAAGTGATTAGATCATGAGGGCAGAGCCCTCATGAATAGTATTAGTGCCCTTGTAAAAGAGGCCCCAGGGCTTCCCTGCTGGCGCAGTGGTTGAGAGTCTACTTGCCGATGCAGGGGACATGGGCTCGTGCCCCGGTCTGGGAAGATCCCACATGCCGCAGAGCGGCTAGGCCCGTGAGCCATGGCCACTGAGCCTGCGTGTCTGGAGCCTGTCCTCTGCAACGGGAGAGGCCACAACAGTGAGAGGCCTGTGTACTGCCAAAAAAAAAAAAAAAAAAAAAGGCCCTAGAGAGAGCCTCACTTCTTCTACCTTTTGCAGACACAGAGAGAAGTCAGCAGTCTGCAAACTGGAAGAAGGCTTTCATCAGAATTCTATCATGCTGACACTCTAATCTTGAATTTCCAGCTTCCCAAACTGTGAGAAATAAATTTCTGTTGTTTAAAAGACATTTGGTCTGTTATTTTTTAAAATAGCAGCCCAAATGGACTAAGACATCCATATTTTTCATAATGAAGATAAAATAAAGACTTTTTAGACAAAATCAAAGTTTAGAAAATTCATTGACAGCAGAACTTCATTATAAAAATTGTTCTAGTAAGTTCATCAAGCAGAAGGAAAATGATATGAGATGGAATCTCAGATCTACATAGAGATCTGTGTGTGCTCTGGGAATGGAAAACAGATAGGTGAATAGAAAAGATATAATTTTCTTATTTTTAAATTCTTTTAAAGATATTTAGTTCTCCAAAGCATAACAGTGACAATGTTATGCGGGTTTTGTAACATTTGTAGAAATAAAATATATGTAGAAGAAGATAGTAAAATGACAACAATAGGGTAAAGAACAAAGGGAAATGGAAGTATATTACTGTAAGTTTCTTATATTTGAAGTGATATAATATCTGAAGATACACTATCACAAATTAAAGGTGTATTTTTATAACATTAGAGAAAATACTAAAAAAAAATATAGAAATAGACCTAATAATAAGCCATTGTGAAAATAAAAATGGAGTACTAATAAAATACTCAACCCAAAATAAAGATAAGACAAAAAGAATAAGAACAGAAGGGACAAATGGAAAATAAAGAGAAAGATGGTAGATTTAAACCATATTGATATTACATTAAATATAAATGGCCTAAATACTCCATGAGACAAAGAACACAGCACAAGGGAAATTAGAAAAAGTTTTGAACTGAATGAAAATGAAATTACATTTCATATATATATAAGTCAATGAGACAAAACTAAAACAGTGATTTGAGGAAAATATATAGTTTTAAGTGACTATTAAAAAGAAGCAATGTCTAAAAATTATTTAAATTTGCATGTAGAAATCACAAAGGGAAGAACAACTTAAATCCTAGGTAAAAAGAAAGAAAATAATAAAAATAAATGTAAAAATCAAAGAAATTAACATCATAAAAACAATAGAGAAAAATCAATGAACCTCAAACTTGTTTTTTTTTTCCAAAATAATCAATGAAATTGATGTCTTTACCTATACTGATCAAGAAAAAACTGAAAGGAACTAAAGTGACAATATCAGAAATAAAAATAGGAACATCACCAGAGACTCTACAGACCTTAAAAGGATAAAAAGGTAATATTACAAACAAGTCTATGTCAATAAATTAACAGTGTAGATTATATGGGCAATTTCCTTGAAGAACGTAACTGACCAAAACTAATTCAAGAAGAAACAGAACTCCTAAATATCTTTATTCAATTAAAGAAACTAAATATTTTAACCAGGCCAAAATAGCATCATGGATGAATTCTATCAAACATTTAAGGAAGAAATAATCCTACACAAACCAATCCTACACAAACTCTTTCTGAAAATAAAGGAAGAGGGGCTACTTCAAAACTCATTTTACAACTTTAATATTACCTTGAAAGCAAAACTGACA
Organism: Globicephala melas; assembly: GCF_963455315.2. Lineage (NCBI taxonomy): Eukaryota > Metazoa > Chordata > Mammalia > Artiodactyla > Delphinidae > Globicephala > Globicephala melas. The sequence continues at coordinate 69,033,284 of NC_083316.1, read as the reverse complement.
AAGACATCACAGGGAAAGAAAACTAAAGATGACTGTCCTTCATGAACATATATTCAAAATCTGTAACAAATATTGTCAAATTGAATGCAGCAATTTACACAACTTAAAAAATGGAAAATACATCATGGCAAAGTGAAATGTATTCTAGTAATGCAGAGTTGACTTATCATTCAAAAACGAATGTAACCAAACAAAAGAGAAAAAACGTATGTTATCTCAGTGAATGCAGAGAAAGAATTTGTCATAATTCAACACCTACTCATGATTAAAGAAAACAAACTAGAAATTGAAGGAAACTTCTACAATATGATGAAGGACATATATCTATTTATCAATCAATCTATCTATCCATCCATCCATCCTACAACTAACATAATAGAAGACAGGATGCTTTCCACATTATATCAGAAACAAAACAAAGATAGCCACTCTCATCATTTCTATTTAACATTGTACTGAAGGTCCAAACAAGCCTGTGTGATAAAGCCACAAAAACAAAAATAAAAAAGAAAGAAAGAAAAGAAATATGTGACACAGACTGGAAAGGAAGAGTAAAACTATCTTTATTCTTAGACAACATGGTACCATATATTGAAAATCCTAAGGAATCTACAAGAATCTTTTAGATCTAATAGGTGAGTTTAGCAAGTTTGCAGGATACAAAATCAATATAAAAAACCAATTATATTTATATATAATAGTGATGAACAATTGAAAAATAAAATAAGATTTACTGTAGCATTTAAAATAGCATGTAAAATCATGAAATACATAGGGATAAATGGTATAAAATGTGTTTGAGACATGTACATTGAAAACTGTAAAATACTGTTGAGAGAAATTAAGACCCTAATTAAAACTGGTGAGAGATATATCTTATTCATTGATTGGAAAACTCAATATTGTTAAGATAATAATTCTCCCCAAAGTGATCAATAGATTTAAAATAATCCCAATCAAAATTTCATTGGGCTTTTTGGTAGAAATTGACACACTTATTAAAAAATTTGTATGGAAATGCAAGGACTTTTGAAAAAGGTGGACAATTTGGGTGACTTAGGATACTTGATTTTGAACTACAGTAATTAAAATAATGTGGTATTAGCATAACTATAGTTATTTAGGAAAAGGATTAGAATCAATATTCCAAATATAAACCACAAACACATATTTATTTGATTTTTGGCAAAGATGGCAAAGTAATTCCATGAGGAAAAGGTAGTCTTTTCACCAAATGGTGCTGGCATTTGAGCTTAACCCTCATCTCTTACCACACATACAAGTTAAGTTAAAATGAAATACAGACATGTAAAAGTTAAGCTACAAGCCGTTTAGAAGAAAACACAGGAGATAATCATTATGACCTTGTATTAGGCAAAGATTCTTGGATAGGATATAAAAAGCATGACCTGTAAGAGAAAAGAATCAATTAATTGGACTTCATTAAAATGTAAAACTTTTGCTCTTACAAAGACAGCTTTAAGAAAATGGAAGAAAATATTTATAAAACATATACATGTCAAAAGACTTGTGTCCAGACATATACAAAGCTTATAAACTCAACAGTAACAAGAGAAACAATGCAATTAAAATATGGGCAAAAGTTTTGAGGAGACTTTCCAAAAGAAGATATATAAATGATGAGTAAGCACCTAAACAGATGCTCCATATTATTGGTCATCAGAGAAATGGAGATTAAAACCACAATGAGATACACTACACCCCCATCAGAATGCTAAAATTAAAAAGACTGACAATGTTATTCTGGCCTGAGAAGTGGCGAAGGTGCACAACTGAAACCTTCATACATTGCTGGTAGGAATGGAAAATGGCACAACCACTGTGAACAGCTCGGCAATCTTTTACAAAGCTAAACAGATGTTTGTTACGTTACCCAGAAATTTCACTCCTATGTATTTATTCAAGAGAAATAAAAATATACGTCCACGGACATATATGTATAAAGATGAACACAGATGTTCATAGAAGATAAAAGGTAAAAAACAAACCAGCAGCAAACCAAATATTTAACAAGTGATGAATGAACAAAATGTTGTATCCATACAATGTAATATCAGTAACGAAAGGAATGAACTTGATACACATAAAACATAGATAAATCTCAAAAGCATTATTACTTTGTAAAAGAAGCCAGAAACAAAAAAGTACACACTGTGTGGTTCTCCTCATCTGAAGTTCTAGAAAAAGACATAACTAGGTTATAAGGACAGAAAGCATATCAGTAGTTTCACAGGGTTAGAGATGGGATAAATGACTACAAGGGGTTACGGGGGAACTTTTTTGAGTACTGGAAATGTTCTATATATTAAATGCATGGTACATTTTACTGTATATAAATTATATCTCAGTAGTGATAATTATGAAAAACTAAAAAACATGATTACCACAGAAGATGTGCTGACATAAAAATGTTAAAATAACACAAAGAAATCAAATGCTGGAGACCCACAAGATGGCGGAGGAGTAAGACGTGGAGATCACCTTCCTCCCCACAAATACATCACAAATACATCTACATGTGGAACAACTCCTACAGAACACCTACTGAACACTGGCAGAAGACCTCAGACTTCCCAAGAGGCAAGAAACTCCCCATGTACCTGGGTAGGGCAAAAGAAAAAAGAAAAACCAGAGACAAAAGAATAGGGATGGGACCTGCCTCTCTGGAAGGGAGCTGTGAAGGAGGAAAGGTTTCCACACACTAGGGAGCCCCTCTACTGGCGGAGACGGGTGGTGGGGTGGGGGGAGCTTCGGAGCCACAGAGGAGAGTGCAGCAACAGGGTGCAGAGGGCAAAGTGGAGAGATTCCCGCACAGAGGATTGGTGCCGACCAGCACTCACCAGCCCAAGAGGATTGTCTGCTCACCCGCTGGGACAGGTGGAGGCTGGGAGCTCAGGCTCCAGCTTTGGAGGTTAGATCCCAGCGAGAGGACTGGGGTTGGCTGCGTGAACACAGCCTGAAGGGGGCTAGTGCGCCACAGCTAGCCGGAGGGAGTCCGGGAAAAAGTGTGGACCTGCCTAAGAGGCAAGATAACATTGTTTTGGGGTGCACGAGGAGAAGGGATTTAGAGCACAGCCTAAACAAGCTCAGAGACGGGCACGAGCCGCCGCTAACAGCGTGAACAGCAGAGATGGGCATGAAATGCTAAGGCTGCTGCTGCAGCCACCAAGAAGCCTGTGTGTAAGCACAGGTCATTATCCACATCTCCCCTTCCAGGCGCCTATGCAGCCCGCCACTGCCAGGATCCCGTGATCCAGGTACAACTTCCCCGAGGAGAACACACGGCGTGCCTCAGGCTATTGCAATGTCACACAGGCCTCTGCTGCTGCAGTCTCGTCCCACATTCCGTACCCTGCCCTCCCCTCGGCCTGAGTGAGCCAGAGCCCCCGAGTCAGCTGCTCCTTTAACCCCGTCCTGCCTGGGCAGGAAAAGACGCCCTCAGGCGACCTACATGCAGAGACGGGGCCAAATCCAAAGCTGAACTCCAGGAGCTGTGCCAACGAAGAAGAGAAAGGGAAATTTCTCCCAGGAGCCTCAGGAGCAGTAGATTAAATCTCCACAATCAACTTGATGTATCCTGCATCTGTGGAATACCTGAATACACAACGAATCATCCCAAAATTGAGGCGATGGACTTTGGGAGCAACTGTAGACATGGGGTTTGCTGTATGCGACTGACTGGTTTCTGATTTATGTTTATCTTGTTTCATCATTGGTAGATTTGTTTATTACTTTGGTTGCTGTCTTCCTTTTTTTAAAAAAAATACTTTTTTTCCTTTTTCTCTTTCTGTGACTGTGTATGGGTATGCTTCTTTGTGTGATTTTGTCTGTATAGCTTTGCTTTTATAATTTGTCCTAGGATTCTGTCAGTTTTTGTTTTTTTAATAGTTTTTAGTGCTTGTTATCATAGGTGAACTTGTTTTTTGGTATGGTTGCTCTGTTCCTTCTTTTTTCTCTTTTTTAAATTACTTTTTAATTTTTAATAATTATTTATTTTAATAACTTTATTTCTTTTTATTTTCTTTTTTTCTTTCTTTCTTTCTCCCTTTTCTTCTGAGCCGTGTGGCTGGCAGAGTCTTGGTACTCTGGCCAGGGGTCAGGTCTGTGCCTCTGAGGTGGGAGAGCCGAGTTCAGGACTTTGGTACACCAGAGACCTCCCACCTCCATGTAATATCATATGGTGAAAGCTCTCCCAGAGATCTCTATCTCAACCTAAGACCCAGCTCCACTCAACAACCAGCAAGCTACAGTGTTGGGCACCCCATGTGAAACAACTAGTAAGACAGAAACACAACCCCACCCATTAGGTAGAGGCTACCTAGAATCATAATAAGGTCACAGACACTCCAAAACACATGACTGGATGCAATCCCGCCCACCAGAAAGACAAGATCCAGCCTCATCCACCAGAACACAGGCATTAGTCCCCTCCACCAGGAAGCCTACACAACCCACTGAACCAACCTTATCCACTGGGGACAGACACCAAAAACAACGTGAACTACGAACATACAGCCTGTGAAAAGGAGACCCCAAACATAGTAAGTTAAGCAAAATGAGAAGACAGAGAAACACACAGCAGATGAAGGAGCAAGGTAAAAACCCAACAGACCAAACAAATGAAGAGGAAATAGGAAGTCTATTGGAAAAAGAATTCAGAATAATGATAGTAAAGATGATCCAAAATCTTGGAAATAAAATGGAGAAAATACAATAAACGTTTAACAGGAATCTAGAAGAACTAAAGAGCAAACAAACAATGATGAAAAACACAATAAATGAAATTAAAAATTCTCTAGAAGGAATCAATAGCAGAATAACTGAGGGAGAGGAACGGATACATGACCTGGAAGATAAAATAGTGGAAATAGCTACCACAGAACAGAATGAAGAAAAAAGAATGAAAAGAATTGAGGACAGTCTCAGAGACTTCTGGGACAACATTAAATGCACCAACATTAGAATAATAGGGGTCCTAGAAGAAGAAGAGAAAAAGAAAGGGACTGAGAAAATATTTGAAGAGATTACAGTTGAAAACTTCCCTAATATGGGAAAGGAAATAGTTAATCAAGTCCAGGAAGCTCAGAGAGTCCCATACAGGATAAATCCAAGGAGAAACAGGCCAAGACATATTAATCAAACTATCAAAAACTAAATATAAAGAAAAAATATTAAAAGCAATAAGGGAAAAACAACAAATAACATAAAAGGGAATCTCTATAAGGTTAAGAGCTGATCTTTCAGCAGAAACTCTGAAGGCAGAAGGGAGTGGCAGGACATATTTAAGTGATGAAAGGGAAAAAATTACAACCAAGATTACTCAGTACAGCAAGGATCTCATTCAGACTTGATGGAGAAATTAAAAACTTTATAGACAAGCAAAGGCTAAGAGAATTCAGCACCACAAACTAGCTTTATAACAAATGCTACAGGAACTTCTCTAGGCAGGAAATACAACAGAAGGAAGGACCTACAAAAACAAACACAAAACAATTAAGAAAATGGTAACAGTAACATACATATTGACAATTACCTTAAATGTAAATGGATTAAATATTCCAACCAAAAGACAGACTGGCTGAATGGGTACAAAAAGAAGACCCATATATTTACTGTCTGTAAGAGACCCACTTCAGACCTAGGAACAAAAGCAGACTGAAAATGAGGGGATGGAAAAAGACATTCCATGCAAATGGAAATTAAAAGAAAGCTGGAGTAGAAATTCTCATACCAGACAAAATAGACTTTAAAAAAAAGACTATTACATGACAGAAAGAAGGACACTACGTAATTATCAAGGTATTAATCCAAGAAGACATAACAATGGTAAATATTTATGCACCCAACATAGGACACCTCACTACATAAAGCAAATGCTATCAGCCATAAAAGGGGAAATCGACAGTAGCACAATCATAATAGGGGATTTTAACACCCCACTTTCACCAATGGACAGATCACCCAAAATGAAAATAAATAAGGAAACACAAGCTTTAAATGATACATTAAACAAGATGGACTTAATTGATGCTTATAGGACATTCCATCCAACAACAGAATACACTTTCTTCTCAAGTGCTTATGGAACATTTTCCAGGATAGACCATCTCTTGGGTCACAAATCAATTCTTGGTAAATTTAAGAAAGTTGAAAATGTATCAAGTATTTTTCTGACCACAATGTTGTGAGACTAGATATCAACAACAGGAAAAAATTTGTAAAAATACAAACACATGGAGGCTAAACAATTCACTACTGAATAACCAAGAGATCAAAGAAATTAAAGAGGAAATCAAAAAATACCTAGAAACAAATGACAATGAAAACATGATGACCCAAAACCTATGGGATGCAGCAAAAGCAGTTCTAAGAGGGAAGTTTACAGCAATACAGTGCTACCTTACGAAACAAGAAACATCTCAAATAAACAATCTAACCTTACACCTAAAGCAATTAGAGAAAGAAGAACAAAATAACCCAAAGTTAGCAGAAAGAAAGAAATCATAATGATCATATCAGAAATAAAGGAAAAAGAAATGAAGGAAACAATAGCAAAGATCAATAAAACTAAAACCTGGTTCTTTGAGAAGATAAACAAAATTAATAAACCATCAGCCAGACATATCAAGAAAAAAAGGGAGAAGACTCAAATCAATAGAAATAGAAATGAAAAAGGAGAAGTAACAACTGACACTGCAGAAATACAAAGGATCATAGCAATTACTAAGAGCAACTCTATGCCAATAAAATGGACAAACTGGAAGAAATGGACAAATTCTTAGAAAAGCACAAACTTTGGAGACTGAACCAGGAAGAAATAGAAAATATGAACAGACCAATCACAAGTAAACAAATTGAAACCGTGATTAAAAATCTTCCAACAACTAAAGCCCAGGACCAGATGGCTTCACAGGCAAATTCTATCAAACATTTAGAGAAGAGCTAACACCTATCCTTCTCAAACTCTTCCAAAATATAGCAGAGGGAAGAAAACTCCCAAACTCATTCTACGAGGCCGCCATCACCCTGATACCAAAACCAGACAATGATGTCACAAAGAAAGAAAACTACAGGCCAATATCACTGATGAGCATAGATGCACAAATCCTCAACAAAATACTAGCAAACAGAATCCAACAGCACATTAAAACGATCATACACCATGATCAAGTGGGGTTTATCCCAGGAATGCAAGGATTCTTCAATATATGCAAATCAATCAGTGTGATAAACCATATTAACAAATTGAAGGAGAAAAATCATATGAGCATCTCAATAGATGCAAAAAAAGCTTTCAACAATATTCAACACCTATTTATGATAAAAGCTGTCCAGAAAGTAGGCATAGAGGGAACTTATCTCAACATAATAAAGGCCATATATGACAAACCTACAGCCAATATCGTTCTTAATGGTGAAAAACTGAAACCCTCTCCTCTAAGATGAGGAACAAGACAAGGTTGCCCACTCTCACCACTCTTATTCAACACAGTTTTGGGAGTATTAGCCACAGCAATCAGAGAAGAAGAAGAAATAAAAGGAATCCAAACTGGAAAAGAAGAAGTAAAACTGTCACTGTTTGCAGATTACATGATACTATACATGGAGAATACTAAAGATGCTACCAGAAAACTACTAGAGCTTATCAATGAATTTGGTAGAGTACAGGATACAAAATTAATGCACAGAAATCTCTTGCATTCCTATCCATGAATGATGAAAAATCTGAAGGAGAAATTAAGGAAACACTCCCATTTACCACTGCAACAAAAGAATAAAATACCTAGGAATAAACCTACCTAAGGAGACAAAAGACCTGTATGAAGAAAACTAAGACACTGATGAAAGAAATTAAAGATGATACCAACAGATGGAGAGATATACCATGTTCTTGAATTGGAAGAATCAACATTGGGAAAATGACTATACAACCTAAAGCAATCTACAGGTTGAATGCAATCTGTATTCAATCAAACTACCAATGGCATTTTTCACAGAACTAGAACAAAAAATTTCACAATTTGTATGGAAACACAAAAGACCCTGAATAGCCAAAGCAATCTTGAGGAAAAAAAAAACAGAGCTGGAGGAATCATGCTCCTGAACTTCAGATTATAGTACAAAGCTACGGTAATCAAGGCAGTATGGTACTGGCATAAAAACAGAAATATAGATCAATGGAACAAAATAGAAAGCCCAGAGATAAACCCACACACATATGGTCACCTCAGTTTTGATAAAGGAGGCAAGAATATACAATGGAGAAAAGACAGCCTCTTCAATAAGTGGTGCTGGGGAAACTGGACAGCTACATGTAAAAGAATGAAATTAGAACACTCCCTAACACCATAAACAAAAATAAACTCAAAATGTATTAAAGACCTAAATGTAAGGCCAGACACTGTAAAACTCTTAGAGGAAACACAGGCAGAACACTCTATGGCATCAATCACAGCAAGATCCTTTTTGACCTGCCACCTAGAGAAATGGAAATAAAAACAAAAATAAACAAATTGGACCTAATGAAACTTCAAAGCTTTTGCACAGCAAAGGAAACCATAAACAAGACGAAAAGATAACCCTCAGAGTGGGAGAAAATATTTGCAAGTGAAGCAACAGGGAAAGGATTAAGCTCCAAAATTTGAAAGCAGCTCATGCAGCTCATTATGAAAAAAACAAAGAACCCAATCCAAAAATGGGCAGAAGACCTAAACAGGCATTTCTCCAAAGAAGATATACAGATTGCAACAAACACATGAAAGGATGCTCAACATCACTAATCATTAGAGAAAAGCAAATCAAAACTACAATGTGAGGTATCACCTCACACCGGTCAGAATGGCTATCATCAAAAAATCTACAAACAATAAATGCTGGAGAGTGTGTGCAGAAAAGGGAACTCTCTTGCACTGTTGGTGGGAATTTAAATTGATACAGCCACTATGGAGAACAGTATAGAGGTTCCTTAAAAAACTAAAAATAGAACTACCATACGACCCAGCAATCCCACTAGTGGGCATATACCCTGAGAAAACCATAATTCAAAAAGAGTCATGTACCACAATGTTCATTGCAGCTCTATTTACAATAGCCAGAACATGGAAGCAACCTAAGTGTCCATTGACAGATGAGTGGATAAAGAAGATGTGGCGCATATATACAATGGAATGTTACTAAGCCATAAAAAGCAACGAAATTGAGTTATTTGTAGTGAGGTGGATGGACCTAGAGTCTGTCATACAGAGTGAAGTAAGTCAGAAAGAGAAAAACAAATACCGTATGCTAACACATATATATGGAATTAAAAAAAAATGGTTCTGATGATCCTAGGGACAGGGCAGGAATAAAGATGCAGACATACGGAATGGACTTGAGGACATGGGGGGGGGAAGTGTAAGCTGGGATGAAGTGAGAGAGTGGCATGGATTCGTATATACTGCTTAATGTAAAATAGATCAGTAGTGTGAAGCAGCCACATAGCACAGGGAGATCAGCTTGGTGCTTTGTGACCACCTAGAGGAGTTACATAGGGAGGGTGGGAGGGATATGCAAGAGGGATGAGATATGTATATGTACAGCTGATTCACTTTGTTATAAAGCAGAAACTAACACACCATTGTAAAGCAATTATACTCCAATAAAGATGTTTTTTAAAAAAAGAAATCAAATGACATGAAACATAGTCAAAAGATGCAGGACACATGGTAAATCACATCCAACTCCAAATAAAAAGTAGAGATTTGGACTGTTTTATATGTATGTGTATATATATATATATATATATATATACACCAAATCTTCTGTCAGCTTTATTTGAGCAAATACATGTATTTTAGGGTCTTTTGGTAATCTCTTGAAAAATAAATCTGCTTATGATATAGACTCTGCTATGGGGCTGTTTCAAGCATAACTAATAATATGTTTTCATGCCATCTGTGCATTCTGGCAAGGCAGATGTACAGCCACTTGATGAACAAATACTAATTAGGAAAAGTTTATGTGCAGCATTCTCTCGTAATTTGGAATTCTAAAAAAATTTATATGGCCTTTGCTCTCAAGCAGTCTTCAAGTTCAGTTAAAAAGACCAGATTAAAAAAGAATAACACCAAAGATACACTTTGCATACAAAATACATGGGATGTACATGTGACAATACAGCTGTAGAAATTCAGAAAAAGAGAGAGCTCCAGATCACTGGTTGTCAGTGTGTGGGCAATGTTTCCTGGTTGTTCACTGGATGATTTTAGCTGTTACACAAATGAACTTCAAACCAAGGAGGTCATTCCTTTGTGCAATTCTCTTCTAATCCTCTGACAATTATGTCAAGGAGAAAGTCTAAATTTGGTGCTATCACATCCTTAATGTCTCCCTAATATTTACTAACCTCTCTCTCTCTTACAACCAGAAAGCAGAATCAGGATCAGGGCCTTTAGGAAAAAATAGCATCTAGCAAAAAAAAAAAAAAAATTAGTTTTTCATTTATTCTCTTTATAGTTCTCTTTTATTTATGATCAGTAATTATTTTCCATTTACTGAATTTGTATCTTGTGTTTAAAACTTCTAATATTGTCTACTTCCCCTTCCTTTACATTATTCTGAAAATCTGTGAGGACACAAACCACAGCAGAATTATATAAGAACAACAAAACCAAAAGCAAAAAACCTGCTTCAGCAACTTTTTAAAAAAGATAGACATTATTTGCAAGATTTAAAATCTAAAACTTTAGTATTGTCCAAGCTTTTGGAGACTATTTTTGTGAAAATGAAGCAAAATGGAATATACTCACTCATACATAGCAGACAATCCTTCAACAAAAAGAACTTTTCAACTTCTGCTTTAAAAATACTGACTGTACTGATTTGTGTCTGACTCATTGCTGATATTTTGAATTTAGGAAGTTGCACTCCTTTTGAAATACTAGCAAAAGGTCAGTCTTAATCATTGGGGGATTCTGATGTCAGTAGGGTTAAAGGTCCTAAAATTCAGGTTTTCATATTAAAGTATCCAAAATGTAAGAAAAAGAACTGAATGCAACAGAGTTAATAAGTAATACTAAAAAGCCACGTTACTAACACATTTGCTACCTATTGAGAATAGATTATTTTTAAAAATGTTTTAATTTTTAATATAATAGAAGCTCATTATAACTGTAGTATTTATCTCACTTTTCTTTTTTTCTGAGAAACTAGATTTTAAAACCTAGTATATTATCATATACAATACTTAATGATGCCTAATCAATATCTTTGGTAAAGAAGTGAGATTTTTTTCAAAAATTGATGAAAACTTTAAGGAAACTCAGTATTACCCATAAGATAGCTTTATGCTTTTACCCAGGTTTATCTTAGTAACATTTCCTAAGCTAATCACCCATTTAATATTGATTAATATTATGTTCTTTGATATCTACGCTCAAGTAGAAATTTTGGGAATTTTTCTCTATCAAATAGTTTAACCTTCAGTTACTATATGAACTTGAGAAAACAACTTCTGATTTAGTAACTTTATTACAGATCTATTTGTAATTCCTGGGAATAATCTTTCCCTTTCTGATCTATTCTATTTTTTTTTTTTTTTTTTTGCGGTATGCGGGCCTCCCACTGTTGTGGCCTCTCCCGCTGCGGAGCACAGGCTCCGGACGTGCAGGCTCAGCGGCCATGGCTCACGGGCCCAGCCGCTCCGCGGCATGCGGGATCTTCCCGGACCAGGGCACGAACCCGTGTCCCCTGCATCGGCAGGTGGACTCTCAACCACTGTGCCACCAGGGAAGCCCTGATCTATTCTTATGATGAAGAGTTGGGAGGGAGGATTTCTTCCTCTGATCCACTTAATGTAGTCTTACTAACTTTTCTAATTTTTTCTGATGTTTCATTCAATCACTGTCCAAGAGAGAGACTCCCCTTTGTCCTATCTATACTTTATAGTGACATTTTCCTGTAGAATTTTGTTCATTGATCTGTATCCAGTGACATAGAGATTTTGAGGTTATACATTTCAAGAACAGAAAATAAAGCTTTTTCCCCACATCTCTAAATGACTTTAACTCTGAAATAAAAGCATTTTAGTGCACAAGCAAAAGAAAATTAGCTCATTTTAAATAGAATAGTCATTGATATGTTGCCTTGTGTAATATTGTGCTTAAAATTAATCAAGGGATAAGATTAAAGATTACTGACTACATAGGAGAAAATAATGCTAAGTTTAGTGACAAAACTATTTCTAATGATTGAGACTTACAGCAGTCATTAGGACAGCTTTTCCTCTCCCCGCAGGATTTAGGTAACAACTGAATTAATTTATCACTTAAGAGCTAAACTGTTTGTGATAGAAGAACTGGCTGATATTATAGGAGGTGCCTGAAGATAAGATTAATAACAACAACAAAACTTGCAAAGTTAAAATACTATACAGTAATTAATAGGATTTTAGTACATTTGCTCACTTTCTTTGGGCAATTTTCTTACAGAAAAAAGTTCCCTTTAGACTAGGTTAAAAATCTATTTGAAATCAGTTTTACTTTATTTTTTAATGAGCTTGATTTTCCTTTTTTAAAAAAAAGCCTTCTTTCTTAGTTTAAGCTTTCTGTTCCTTTTTTCTCCTACATAGATGGGTCTCAGTTAAAAGACTATGTATTTGATTAAGCATGCTACCATTCAAGAAACCTTTCTTTGAAGAGGTAAGGGGCTTGAACACCACATTTTAGGGAAACAAAATTGCTATTTTAAATTGAAACAAAATTATTTATTTTACATTTTTACATAATATATAAAATATATTTATTTAAATTAAAATAAAGTGTTTTGTTATTCAAGCTTCTTAGCACATTTTTCTCACATTCTTTAGAAAGTTTTGTCATGTCCATGGATAGGTATTATTTGTTAGTGTGTTATTTAGGTGTGATACAGTAGACTTCACTGAGTGGAGAAGAATAAGATGAGGAAGAACTCACAAAGGTTAGGGGACTACTTTTCAATTTCCAACTGAGGACAAATTAAGAGGAAACTTCTTTAAATAGTCAAATGACAGAGTTAGGTAGGGTATAAGAATGTCTACTAATAAGGATTTTCAAAATAAAATAAAAATGGTAAATTGTGCTTTATCTTTCCTAGAAGTTTTTTTTTTCTTTTCTTCTACATATGCGAGAACAAACATTATATACTCTTGTAGGTTTCCTTCTAGTCTGTCTATTAGTTTCATTATAGTTTAAAATACTTAGTAAACCTGTAAATATAAAGAAGGAAGTAAATAAATCTAATTAGATTAAACATATTTTTCTAAAATATATTACAATAGTTGAGCAAAAATATAACTGTATTTTAAGACATTTGAAAGCATTTTCATAATGAAGCAATCACACCTTACTTTTAGATTTTTGTATTTTGAACTATATTAAAGCAGGACGTGTTTGCGTTAAAAATTTTTTAAAAAATAAAAGCATTTTCATGGTCTTTACACACCAAGTTGAACCCACTACTTAAGAAAACTAGCTTATGATTTGACCATTGTTTTCAATTTGTTTTTCAGTGACATGTGTTTAGGTTTAAAAGGGGATTCCTTTATATGAAAATAAGTAAAACTATTGTAAAATATTTAGTACATAAAAATATTTAGTGAACAAAAGTATTTACTTATATAAACCCCTTTTGGTGAATATTTATGCATCCTAGTAAATATTAGCCATAAAGTTTTTTGTAATGCTATACTGTAAGAATAATATTTTTGTTATTCTATATTATTAAAAGTAACGTTCAATTGTATAATGAATCTTGAAATTCCTTTTAAAATGAAACACCACATGATGGCACTGTTTACTAAGAAATTGTTACAGCGTGCAACCCTCACAAGGGTCAGTGTCTTTTATAAGCAGCTGTATCCTTTGGTGTCTGTCAAACTCGCCATGTATTACAACTGTTAAAAATGTATACTAGATTCTTAAGAGTGGAAATGGTAAATGCTTTTTATTTTATAAATTGTTTTATGTATACAGAGCCTATGACAGCTCCTTTTATAAATATTAAAAACAGTTAGAAAATATTATTGAATTTGGTTTGCAGATTTATACCTTGTATATTTGCTTACAGATGAAAAGCAACAGAAGGAAGTGAATAATAAACATGACCTAGATATTAGAATTTTCTGCCAGTGTGTATTTTCAATATACATAACAGTGGTGGGTTGAATAATGGTAGAATGTTTTAAAATGAGAACCCAAAGCATTTAAGCATGAATACAGTGGACTTATAGCTGCAGGTCACTGAAAACTGAAGGACAAGATTGAAGAAATGCTAATATAGAAATTCCCTTCTATTTTCCTACTGGCACTCTCCCTTTCCTTGCCAAAAATGCATCATTGAAGATGTCCTATATTGTTTAAATAATGAGTTCAACTATTGAGACCTTAAAATGCACATGTATTTGAAGAAATTTTCCACTTTGCTTTGTGTAGGACAGCCTATACCTCTATCCTATACAAAGCTGTGACTAAGTTGCTATTGGATTTTATGGTCTTGGGACACATAATGATACAAATAATGCTCTTCTGCATTTACATCATTTATGCATTAAATTAATCCATAAAACCTGTTATGGTGAGCTAGATACATATTAACTCTAAAAAAGGGGAATTTCTGTAAATAATATGAAATGATTCCCATGTGAAGGAATTAGAGCCCAGTTTCCTGGTGGCTAATACATAAACTCCATCAGGTCAGGGATCTTCATCTGCTGGGTTCAACAATGTAGCCAAATACCTACTGAGTGTTTGATGTAAAGCAGGTGCTCAATAAATATTTTTAATGTTTTCAACAAATAAATGTTTGAACTTCTAGCAAAGTAACCCAATTAAAAAGCTCTTTTGTTAAGGAATATGGTGAAAGATGGTATGACATTGAAATAAGATTTGGAAGAATGAATAAATAATTCATTTCAAAAGTTATAACTTCAATTTCTGGGTCTTCAATGAACAGAAAATGAAAGTTTATTATAAAATTTTAAAAATCATGTAGAGTAGTAGTTAGCGGAAATATTAATTCAATGATTATTGTATATAAAATAGAGATATTGGCCACATCCTTTATAAAGGCACATTATAAGTAGTATATAATTATTTGGAACATATTTTTCCCACAAAGAAATAAAGAACAATACAAGGTCACAGGTAGGGATGAAGAGCCAGGGAATTTTGAACATTAATATGACCTGAATTGTGCCCTCTGGCTGGATCTTGAGGATTCTGATGCCTTTATCTGGGTATCATTGCAATGATGCCAATGGTAAGTGCTAGGATGATATTTGGGGGTTAACTAATGGAAATGTATTGATTAGGTAACTTTGGTCATTTGCCTTCAATCATTTATTCCATTTTGTTTAGGTAGCTTCCTGTTTGCTGTTACTATTTTTTTTTTTTTCTTTGACTGATGACAAAAATCCTCTCAGTAATGAATCCCATCGCACTGGGTGGGATATATGGAAGGTTTTTGCAAGTGAGTGGAGACAACAAATTGTAGCTCTCCAGTCTCTGGCCTGATAGCGTTAGACAGGAAGAAGGCACACACTCCCCCTGCTTTCCTTTCCAGTCACATTTTCTTCCTCCTCACTTTGGCCTCTGTTGACGCCCTGCACTCTTCCACCACTTCAAACTTGCTCTCACATTCTCCCTTCTTAGTTATAAATGGCAGCTTCATTCAAAAGTATTTACACCTTAACGGATAGGAGTTTCAAAAGCAAAGGAATAAAATTCTTGTGTGATGCAGTGACATCTACTGCCGAAGAACAGACTCTGGGGCAGATTTTCTGGACTTGAACTTGTGTGACTTTAGGCAAATTACTTGATCTCTTTGGGCCTCAGTTTCCTCATGTGTAAAATAGTATCCACCTGTTGAAAGGATTAAATGACTTGCATAAGTAAAGCTTTTAGCACAATGCCTGGCACCATCACAAGTGGTGTTTGACAGCTAGCTGTCTGAGACGCAGGATTTTAGGCAACAGTGTGTGAGAGAGGAAGGTATTGTGAGGCCTCTGGGGGTCCTAGCGTTCATGGCATCATACCACTAATAAGTTACCTCCCTTATCTGGGAATAAGGCCTCCTGCAACTATGGCCTGGGTTGGGTTAATTATCATCTGCTCTTTCTGGATTTGAAGGAGTTTAAAAGGCAAGAAATTTTTAACCAGAAAACTTCCCTCGAAACACAGAAACAGATGTTCTAAAAGTGTTTGAAGTTTTATTATACTGAGGTATTTTCTAATATGAAGAAATTAATCATATATTAGTCTTCAAAATATTTTTAAATAAGAAATCACAAAGTTTACCATAGATAAGTGTACACTCATATGTGTTTCTGACATTGAAGCATAATGCTATAATTCCTCTAGTACAAATATTGCTGATAAAATATGGACGTTTTCTTTATGGGAAAAATATCTTATTTGCATCCTTTCTTGGTTTTAAAAAATGAAAGTATTCTCAATTGGCATTAACTTGGTCTTCCTACAACATGTATTGTTAAGCGAATTTTATATCAATTTGCTTATCATTTAGGGTTGGTAAATCTGTGACTTTTCGATGCTTTTTTCACTAGCAAAGAGGACCAGGAAGCAGGATGTGTGTGAAACTAGAGCAAGAACATTAATGGAGAATGTGAAATAATAGAGCTACGGAAAAGGGCTTATGTTCGTTTATATCCTGGTAACAAAATAAAGCCCAGAGTCTGTTCCTCAATCCATAGCCAATCTCCTTATTAAGACCAGTAACAAAATTTGTGGGACCAGGGACAAAATAAAAATATGGGGTCCCTTGTTAAAAATTTATTAAGAATTTCAAGAGGGCAACATCAGAGCATTAAGTCAAGCACAGGTCAAACATCCAGAAGTTGGCCCTTGTGCCCAGGGAGTGATGTAGGCTTTGAACTGCTCTTGCTTGCTCCTTTCTTTCAAAGGAGAAAAAAAAAATAATCTTCAAAAATGAATGGGAATCATTGTGAACTGAATATCTGTTATATGATATCCAGTTGCCAAGTTCTTGGTAGATACTGAGAGCCTATTCTATGATTACTTCCTTTGTGGTTTTAGACAATGTTTTTAATATCAGATGAATGGTATTTATTTATATTTTGGCAAAGTATAACAATATCCCCAAATATGAAGTGTCTACTACTCAAAAGAACTTTGGAAAACCAGGAGTTTATTATTTCCTTAAGTAAATCACTCATATCTGTTAATCAGTAAAATGGTGTAGACTACTAGGTCTTTCATGCAAAACATAAACACTATGACTAATACTCTAGATCACCAAGATGACTTTTCCTGATTGGTAACAGCTTTGACAATTCATGTTAGTTTCATCTGTGTTTTCACGCCAGAGACCAGGCTTAGCCACACATAGAGAAGAATATATAAAACTTGGAGTGCAAACTGTTTTGGAATTCTCTTTCATTTACTGGCATAAATGAAAGCCTTGGTTCTATAGGTTCTCATTTTAATATTTTCTCATCTTGCTTAGGTAATTTCATATGTAAAGTGGCAACATGTAGTCTACTGTATTGTATAAAAGTTATACTTGTCACTTAATAATAAGATCTCCATGAATTGGAGGTTATAAATTTAAATCTACCTATTACAATTCTGGTTTATAAATAATGATCTCAGGCAGAGGTTAGATACTTCACTTAGGTAGCATGTGTTCTGTATATACTGGCTGGGTTGGTTCTGTGCCAACACGTGAGTAATGCCCAGTTGAGCCCCTATGTATATGCATTAAGGCACTTAGATAGCTAGCATTCACTTAGTCCACAGTTGATGTGAGTCACTAAATCATATAGGAATGAGATAAGAATTTGGAACTTAGAGTCCAGTAAATATAAATCACTAGGAAGCTGAATATACTTTTTTCTTTTCAGACAGTTTAGAGAATGATTAGGAAATAAAGCATACTTGGATATGTGTAAGCATATCCAAATTTACTCCTGCATTCTGAATGGGTTAGAATACTTTTGCTTTATGATCTAATATAGAACCAACAGAAACTTTATAACTAATAACCTACACAACAGGTTCTATTAGTTAAATTATCTATTACCATCGGTGTAACCATTAGAAATTGGAAAATTAAATTGAAATCTGCAATTTTTAACAGGGACATGTAAAGTGTATTTGGATTTGTGTTTAGTAGGTAGGAGCAGGGAGAATGAAGTATGTGTAAGACACATTAAACTGATAGTGTAGTTATTAGGCTAATATGTAGCAAAGCATTTTATAATAAGTACTAGTTTGATAAGCTGATTAATATTTAGTTCAAAGTGAGGCAAGAAAAACAGAGTTGGAATCTGAAAGTAATACCACATTATATCTGGTTCACAATGACCACATACATATTTGTTGAATCTGATAGGAGACATGGGAATTTCTAACGTTTTGGTTCACACTTTAGGAGTTAATTATCAAATCACTTCTCTTCCCTGCTGAATACTCCCACATCTACAATTGTCCCTTTTCTGCTTTAAATTAAATAAATTCTAAATTCAATTATCCTGCATATGAAGTTTGATTATATCCATTACAAGGGTTAAAATATAATTCAGTTTCTATTCTTAGCATTAGTTGACAGAGTGACCTGAGAAGTAAAGCCCTTTAGGAGCTCTGGCAGGTAGAATTGTTTCTGTGACTCTAATCAAAACGTATTACTCACTGTTCACCTCATTTTCTTAAATGATCATAATATAGTGAATTTCTCAACTTGTTAAAAAATAGAAACATGAAACATGAAAAGCAAGCATTTGAAAATCAGTAAAATCTTTGCATCTAACATTTGTTTCTAGATATTTATTATTTTTTACCTGAAATAAATACCTCAGCTGATTTATTTCACCATTTCTAATTTTTTTCTAGAAGCTAACAATTCATATCTTTGGGTATTTAGCTCTTTTCAGAGAGCAACTGACATTTATTTATAGGACAGGAAGAAAGAGTAATTTCTAAAACGTCTAAAAATCTCCTAGAACTCAATAACAACAAAACAAATAACGCAATTTTAAAAATGGGTAAAAGACCTGAATAGACATTTCTCCGAAGAAGACATACAAATGGCCAATAGGTATAGGAAAAGGAACTCAACATCACTAATCATCAGGGAAATCCAAATCAAAACCATAAGGAGATATCACCTCATATCTGTTAAGATGGTTATTATAAAAATATATATATAAGTGTCTGCTAGACACTTATAGGGAAGTGAGAAAAGGGAAAAGGGAATCCTTGTATACTGTCAGTGTGAATGTAAATTGGTACAGTCACTATGGAAAACTGTAAGGATGTTCCTCAAAAACTTAAAAATAGAACTACCATATGATCTAGCAGTCCCACTTCTGGGTATATACTCAGAAGAATTGAAATCAAGACCTCAAAAGATATACCTGAACTCCCATGTTCATTGCAGCATTATTCAGAATAATAAAGACATGGAAACAACCTAAATGTCCATCAGTAGATGAATGGATCAAGAAAATGTGGTATATACATAGAATAGAATATTATCCAGCTTTTAAAAAAGTAGAAAATCCTGTCATTTGGACTAACATGGACGAACCTAGAGGACATTATGCCAAGTACAATAACCCAGACATACAAGAACACATACTGTATGGTCCCACTTATATCAAGAATCTAAATTAATCAATCTCATTGAAGTAGAGGGTGAATCAGGAAGGTATTGGTCAAAAGGTACAAATTTAGTTTTAAAAGATGAATAAGCCCTAGAGATCTACTGTGCACACAGTGCATATAGTTACTACTATATTATATGCTTAAAAATTTGTTAAGAGGGTAGATCTTATGTTAAATATTCTTATTACAAAAAAAAAAGAGGGAGGGAGGGAGGAAATCTTTAGAAGTGACAATTTAGTTTATGGCATTGTTTATGGCGACAGTTTAACAGATGTATACTTATTTTCAAACTCATCAAAATGTATACATTAAAAATATGTTTCTTTGTATGTCAATCATATCTCAATTTAAATAAACCGAAAAACCCACAAAGACTTAAAAACTAGCACAGGGGTAAGTAATGCAGCTACATAAAATTTCTCTTCTCCAACTGCCAATTAACAAATTTTGGATCAATTAACACTCTCCATCTCCCTTATAAAACATCCTAATACTCAAGGCAAGCAAAATGAGAGTAGTAAGTTACTCCTTTGCACGTCCCTATTTTCTGCTTAGCCCGAGTTGATTTGTGTGTCATAACATATGTTAGTTGCATTTGCTATTATAATTATGTAATTTGATTAATTTATGAATCGAGAAACATGCACACACAGAAAACTATTTCTACAAAAGTAATTTGAATACCTTGGAAAGCAAGCAATAAACATTTACTGAAAATTTGTTATTTATGTAAATTTTAAAAAACTGTAAAGGATGGAAAAATCTGGAAATCTAGAATTTAGCACTTCAATTATAACATGGGCTTCTTTTTTTTCATTTTAAAGAAATGGGAAAAGAGAGACACTGTATTATAAGTGTGAAAAATACAAGAAAGCTGTTGCAGAACTGTAATCGGTAGCACACACTCTAAGGAGAGATGTGGCCCTAGACCAAAAGATTGGCAAAAGAATGTATATTTCCATGTTTTAAAGTTAAATTTTTATCATTTTTTGAATAAAAGAAAATCTATATAATTTACTTAAACACTTCTGGTTCACGCATTTTGAGTTCTATCCCACTGAAGCCACTTATAGTAGAGACTGCTGGTTGCCCATCTAATACACAATATTTCTCTTCCTACTAACAGAAATCCTAATTTTATTCAAGGGAGCAATGTTCCCTATTACAATTCCCAGTGTCTCTTGCCATTAGAGGTGGTCATGGGAAAGAGTTTTTGCCAATGAGATATAAGAGCTCATTAAAATAGCTTGACTCCAGGGCTTACCTGGTGGCGCAGTGGTTGAGAGTCTGCCTGCCGATGCTAGAGGACGCGGGATTGCACCCCGGTCCGGGTCCCACATGCCGCGGAGCGGCTGGGCCCATGAGCCATGGCCGCTGAGCCTGCGCATCCCGAGCCTGTGCTCTGCAACGGCAAAGGCCACAGCAGTGAGAGGCCCGCGTACAGCAAAACAAACAAACAACAAAAAAAAAACAACACCTTGACTCCAATACACATGGTTCTTTCCACCCTTTGTTCTTCCCTTTAACCTGCCTGAAATGCCAGCCTGATGGCAGTTGTGGCAGAAACCTTGAGAGCATGAGAATGAGGGTCATTCCTTAGGAATGCTGGTGCAGAAAGTTAAAAAGAGCACAGTTTGTGATAAGTGAAGTCACTCTAGTTTACTACATCCCTGGTTTGTCTGCCTCCAGACTTCCTCTACACTTGACAGGAAAAATCCTCAAACTCCTCATTTGTTTGTCTCTGCTTTTTGTTTCGTTTTTAGCAGCACAAGATGATTCCTACCTGATGGCTGACTCTTGCATTTGATGTGCTGGTGAAGTGTGTGGGTTCTTGAGTCAGAGTGCTGGGCTGGACACCTGGCTCAGTCACTCTCTGTGTCACCAGAGAGCTTCCTTAATTCCCTGTACCTCAGTTTCTTCAACTGCAAAATGGGGTTAATTATAACCATTCTCATGGAATTTGTGGGTCAAGCAAATAAAATAATCCATGTAAATTGTTCAACACTCACTTACCTGCAGTAAATGCTCAATAAATGTTATTTTTAACAAGGCCACAAATGACTTCCTAATTTATAAATCTAGTGGATTTTTAGTACTTATTTGTATTTTGAAGTTTTTTTCTCATTAAATAATATTTCTTCCTTTTTGTAACTTTCTACCTGTATGTAACTGGATTTAAATATCTCTTTCTTTAGAATACAGGAAAAAGTGAAGGATATAATAAGTTCCATGAACAAGGGATACAGGGTGGAAAATCTTGTAAAAATATAGTAGAGCAGACAGAATTTCACAAGTCATAAGTACAGGTATGTAAAATTTAACGTAATCTTTTTTTCTATTTTAATTCCGGTTCTGAAACCCCATTCTGTCTGATTTGGAAAAAATAATCTAGGTTGATATTATCTCTGTTAGCAGTGTTTGTGCTGAGAGGCAGTCTTACACAAAAATTAGTAAGGCATCAGCTAGGAGGGGATACCCACTTATCAGCTGCAATTTTGGTTTTTTGCTGGCATCCTTTGAGAAGTAACTGATTTCACTGTTCCCTCAACGGTGTTCTCCCTCATGCCATGGAATAATTCCCATCTAGGTGGTCCACTCCTCATTCTTTGCTTCAGAAGTATACAAATCTTTTTCTCCCATCACAGAGATTCCTGCATACAGGCCTGATTTTTTTTCTTCCTCGGACAATTTTCAAACTCTTTCCCATAGTTACACGTCCTCGCCTGCAAATTTCTGGAATTACAAGGTCCCCAGACTGTTCAGGTGCTATTCATTCTCGTACTGACACCCCTTGCACGTGTCTCATTTCTCTGACTTTCATGCCATGTAGAAAGTTGTCAACTCTGAATTTCCAGATGAAATGATGAGGCACGTGTGTGTTCCTCTCTGGGATATGCCACACCCCTGCCTGGTCTCACCTCCAATTTAGCTGGTGGCAGTTTGCAGAGTACAGAAACAAATAAAATGCTTAAGGCTCTGTTTCTTCTCTAAGGTCTGTCCTTCTCTCTAGCTCCTGAGATCTTAATCTCTTACAGTGGGAACTGTTGTGGAAAGCAGAATAAATCAGTTCTGTCTAATGAATATCCCTTTCAATCTTTTTGTATTACACTTCATTTATAGCCTTTCATCCTTATGGATGGACATGATTTTTTCATAAATATTCTGTGGATATATGAAAAGTGTACATTCTCTGTTCAAAGGATGAAAATTTCTCTGCATTAAATTAAGTTTACTGATTGAATGATTACATTCCTCATGATATTACTTGTTTTTATTTTCTACTAGATTTGTTCAGTTCTGAAAAGGGTGTATTGAAGTCAATCTTTAAAAATAACTCTGTATTAAGTGACTTTGTTGGGTATACAACTTATAGCTAGCGTTAGGTTTTTGATATTCTCTGATAGTTTGATTTTAACAGCCAACTCAATTTATTAATACTTAGTGTAATTACTGATATACTTTATTCCTCCCATGCTAATTTAGATTTCTTTTCCTTTTTCTTTTCAGGGAAAAATTGTTCAAGACCTGAAAATGTGGCAAAGGGACTGCTGAGAGCCCTGCCCTTCTAGTGAAGCCCTGGGTCACCTGGGTCAGACCCAACTTGTGATTGATGGCTTCTCTAGGGATGTTGTACTTGAACTCCTCATAAATGCTCTTATTATTTTTCTGTTAAAGTTGCTAGTCTCCTTCAGCAGTTCTGAGGACTGGCCATGTGTTCTGTTTATTCTTACTCTCTAGCACACTCTGACTGCTAGTTCATTTGTTGGATTGTTATTTTTATTTCATTGGCTCTTTGGTTGTCAAACATTAAGTGGTGGGGGTCTACAAGTGGTGAGAGGTGAAACTTTCTTCCATGAGCCAGTGGCATGGGGTCTTCTGTTCCTTGATCTCATATCCTTTCTGCAGAAGATATGAAAAACAGACTCAGCCCACCTATTGCTGAATAAACCAACCCACAGATTTCCATGAAGTAAGCTATTTAAAGGATCTGTTTCTTTGTGATCCTCACCCTGAGGCTTAAAAACTCTTTGTTCATTGAATCATCAGGAGGTGAAGACAGCAGGGAACATACTCCATTTTTCTCCTCAGGGAGTTTCTCAGAGCCTATAGCTTCATTTATCCTAGTTTCCCAGGGACCCAAGCAGATTTTATAATTGAACAAAAATTGTACAGATCTTTGTATTGAATGTTGGCAACCATTGTCCACCACGAAAGGAGCACTAAACAATCAAGTAGATGAATCACCAGCTTCTGTCATCAGCCAGCCAAGTGCTAGTACAGTGTAATGCATTAATAGCCTAACAATGGGAGCAAGAGTGGAAGCTATGCATGGAGTCAACATCATGGCCTCTCATTTACCAAAACTGGTCTAGCACCTCTATTGCTTAGTGTTCAACCTTCTAGCGACAGAGACCAATGGCGAGTCCCTTACATGGCACCATCTTTCTAGAAGAACTACCACCTGCTTTGCGGCAACTTAATACATTGAACCCCCTCTATTCTAGAAAAGGAAGAAATCATCTTGACAGAAATAGATACATATTCTGGTTTGTCTTTCCCACCTGCAAAACTTCAGCCAGGATTACTATCTGAGAGTGGAGAGAGTGTTTGATCCATAATACAGGCTCCAGCATAATGTCCGAGGGATGCACTTTACAGCCAAGGAAGTGTGGTAGTGGGAACTGAACACGGGAGTCACTGGCTCTATCACACATCATGCCAAAGACAAGCTGATGGCCCGACAGAGCGATAGAACTACCTTAAAAAACAGTTGTATTGAGATATAATTGACATGCCATTGAAGTCACTCATTTTAAGTGTACAATTCAATGAATTTTAGCATGTTTACAGATTATACAGCCATGACCACAATCTAATTTAGAACATTTTTATCACCCCCCCAAAAAACCTCAGGTCCACTTATAGTCATTACCCATTCCTGCCCCTTGAAAAGCCCTTTGAAGGCAGAGCTGATGCATTGGCTTAGAAATGATACCTTACAAGGTGTCATCCTCTGAGATGCAGGATACATCCTAAATGAATGGCCACGTGCCCCCAATGAGTAGAAAACATGGATCTTGGAAGAAACTGGTAAAAGTAAGAGTTGACCCTCTTATCATCTCAGTGATCCACTTGCGAAGTAGGTCTGTCACTGCAATTCTAAATTACAGGGTTCTAGAGATTTTAGTTCTCCGAAGGGCAAGGCTTTCACCAAGCAACACAGCAAAGGTTTCATTAAACCTTTAGCTATGGCTGTTACCCAGTCACTCTCGGTGCCTTTGTTCACTAGATTAGCAGGGGAAATTAACTTGATTACCAGGAAGAAATATGACTGTTGTTATACAATGGAGTCAGGGAAGAATCTGATTGAGACCGAGGTGATTCAGTGGGTTTCCTATTGGTAGTCTCCCCTCAAATTTTGACAGTGAATGGACATGTTCAGCAACCATGATTTGAGAAGGGCATGGTTTCCAGTAATTTAGACCCCTTAGGGCTGAAAAACTCAATCATCCCAGTAGGTAAGCCACCAAGACCAGCAGAGGTACTTGCTGAAGGTATGATTGATCTGGAATTGATAGTATAGGATGGAAATGATTTTTAATCAGTCCTGAAAGTAGCTGCAGCCATGGGGACGGTAATTTGTCTCACTACCCTTTTTCTTATAACTTTTCCTAGGAAATGAGACCAATCAGAATCCTGGAGGAACTGCATCTGAAGTAAACTTATCATATGAAGCAAGTGGATCCAAAAGGTGCAGTGCTGAATTGTAATGATACTGTAGTTCACTGGTCAGAGTCCACCTGGGATGAGGCACTCTTCTTCCTACCTGCTGGGAATGTTGCCTGCTGATGGCTGAGTTGAATCCCTCTTCTGCAAGTGCCCTCAACCAGGGGAAATGCCTTGGCCATGGTTCCACCCTCTCTCAAAGAGGTCTATGCATAGGTACAAAGGCCCAGGTCTTTCTATAAATTTGACATTCCTGAAGTACCATCTCAACTTCAGAGCTCCTTATGGGAGTGACTGAGACCTTGAATTACAGGATAAATATAATTGCCTAAACCTGCTTCCTTCACTGCCTTTGAGGTGTCGTTTCCAAGAACACCCCCAAAAAAGCACTTGCACACAGTTCTCTGATTCCGTCTGTTTTCCACAGAACCTGACCATGTCAAACATTCTAATATTATAACAGAGTCTACCCAAAACACTGAAGTGAGCAACTGATAATTTACTTACTAAATGCAATTATAGTAAGCAGTCAAAAGAGATAATTTGCCCCCTCTACACCCCCCATTTTTTTGCCTAAGACTCCTTTCTTGATTTATTGCAAAATTGATTCAATTCTCTAAATCTCAATCTACGAAAGAGGACTCTTTCAGAGTGGATGTCTTTTAAGCTAATAAACTCATGAATTTTATCTAATTTTATTATAAGAATTGATAGACCATTAGGTAGCACATGGAATCATTAACAGCAATATTGCAATATTTTATACACTGTTGCAAGTTATAATCTCTTCCTTCAAGGTTAACAGTATAATCAATTATATGACCACTAGTTTTTATTTGGTAGAATTATGGCTAGATTCGTTGTAAGGGACAAATCATTGAACCTTCATCAATTAACTGGATAAAAAGTTGCCTTGTAAGGAATATTAACATTGTGTTGGGAAAACCTTACCAAACCTGGCCTTCTTATTATTAATCCATTACATCATATGTTTGCATGTGGAAGTCCAGTAATCAAAAGTTACTTTCTCCTTTTTAAATATATGTTAAAAAAAATAACTATACTAAAACTATGTGATCTGGCACCTTGATTAGTACAGAATTAAATTAGTTGTCTGTAATCAAAAAAATAAAGTCCACATAGTTATGTGAAAGACACACACACACACACACGTGCCTATGCACACACAGACACACATTCCCGATATGCACAGATCTACCACAGAATTTCTTATTTAAACACACGAGCATCATGACCAAATAAATTCTCATTAGCATACTTATAAGATAATACATAACTAATACAGTGTGATTTTGGTGCAGAGATAGATAAACTACAAATAGAACAGAATAAAGAGTTCAGAAATACCATTATGTGTATGTTCACCTGATTTATCAAAGAAAGAAAAGACACTGCATGTATAGGAAAGAATGTTTTATCTTTTCTTTTTAACATCTTTATTGGAGTATAATTGCTTTACAATGGTGAGTTTGTTCTGCTGTATAACAAAGTGCATCAGCTATACATATACATATATCCCCATATCTCCTCCCTCTAGCGTCTCCCTCCCACCCTCCCTATCACACCAATCTAGGTGGACACAGCATTGAACTGATCTCCCTGTGCTATGCAGCCGCTTCCCACTAGCTATTTTACATTTGGTAGTTTATATATGCCATGTCACTCTTTCACTTCGTCCAGCTTACGCTTCCCCTTCTCCATGTCCTCAAGTCCATTCTCTACATCTGCATCTTTATTCCTGTCCTGCCCCTAGGTTCTTTCTTTAGAACCATTTTTTTTTCTACATTCCGTATATATGTGTTAGCATATGGTATTTGTTTTTCTCTTTCTGACTTACTTCACTCTGTATGACAGACTCTAGGTCCATCCACCTCACTACAAATAACTCAATTTCATTTCTTTTTATGGCTGAGTAATATTCCACTGTATATATGTGCCACATCTTTTTTTTGTTTTATTTTTGTTTTCTTTGTTTTTTTTTTTTGTTTTTGTTTAAATATTTCACAAAAAATTTATTAGAACTAATAACACAACTTAGCAAAGTTTGTTTGCAGAATATGAAATCAACATATATGCACCACTTGCATTTCTACACATCAACAATGAACAATCCGAAAAAGAAATCAGGAGAACAATTCCACCCACAATAGCATCAAAAAAAATAAAACACTTAGGAACAAGCCCAACCAAAGACATGAAAGACCTGTACACTGAACACTACAGCATTATTGAAAGAAATTAAGGAAAACACAAATAAATGGAAAGACATCCCATGCTCATGAACGATTGTTAAAATGTCCATATTACACAAAGCTACCCACAGATTCAATGCAATGCCTATCAAAATCCCCTATTCTTTTTTCTTTTTTTAACATCTTTATTGGGGTATAATTGCTTTACAATGGTGTGTTAGTTTCTGCTTTATAACAAAGTGAATCAGTTATACATATACATATGTTCCCATATCTCTTCCCTCTTGCGTCTCCCTCCCTCCCATCCTCCCTATTCCATCCCTCCAGGCGGTCACAAAGCACCGAGCTGATATCCCTGTGCTATGCGAGTGCCACATCTTCTTTATCCATTCATCTGTCAGTGGCCACATAGGCTGCTTCCATGTCCTGGCTATTGTAAATAGAGCTGCAATGAACATTGTGGTATGTGACTCTTTTTGAATTATGGTTTTCCCACAGTATATGCCCAGTAGTGGGATTGCTGGGTCGTATGGTAGTTCTATTTTTAGTTTTTTAAGGAACCTCCATACTGTTCTCCATAGTGGCTGTATCAATTTACATTCCCACCAACAGTGCAAGAGAGTTCTCTTTTCTCCACACCCTCTCCAGCATTTCTTGTTTGTAGATTTTTTGATGATGGCCATTCTGACCGGTGTGAGGTGATACCTCCTTGTAGTTTTGACTTGCATTTCTCTAATGATTAGTGATGCTGAGCATCCTTTCATGTGCTTGCTGGCAATCTGTATATCTTCTTTGGAGAAATGTCTATTTAGGTCTTCTGCCCATATTTGCATTTGATTTCTTGTTTTTTGATATCGAGCTGCATGAGCTGCTTGTATATTTTGGAGATTAATCCTTTGTCAGTTGCTCCATTTGCAAATACTTTCTCCCATTCTGAGGGTTGTCTTTTCATCTTATTTATGGTTTCCTTTGCTGTGCAAAAGGTTTTAAGTTTCATTAGGTCCAATTTGTTTATTTTCGTTTTTATTTCCATTTCTCTAGGAGATGGGTCAAAAAGGATCTTGCTATGATTTATGTCATAGACTGTTGTGCCTGTTTTCTTCTAACAGTATTATAGTGTCTGGCCTTATATTTAGGTCTTTAATCCATTTTGAGTTTATTTTTGTGTATGGTGTTCTATTTTCATTCTTTTACATGTAGTTGTCCAATTTTCCCAGCACCACTTACAGAAGAGGTTGTCTTTTATCCATTGTACATTCTTGCCTCATTTATCAAAGATAAGGTGACCATATGTGCATGGGTTTATCTCTGGGCTTTCTATCCTGTTCCATTGATGTATCTTTCTGTTTTTGTGCCAGTATCATACTGTCTTGATTACTATAGCTTTGTAGTATAGTCTGAAGTCAAGGAGCCTGATTCTTCTAGCTTCATTTTTCTTTCTCAAGATTGCTCTGGCTATTCAGGGTCTTTTGTGTTTCCATACAAATTGTGACATTTTTTGTTCTAGTTCTTGAAAAATGCCAGTGGTAGTTTGATAGGGATTGTATTGAATCTGTAGATTGCTTTGGGCAGTATAGTCAATTTCACAATGTTGATTCTTCCAGTCCAAGAACATGGTATAACTCTCCATCTGTTTGTATCATCTTTGATTTCTTTCATCAGTGTCCCATAGTTTTCTGCATACAGGTCTTTTGTCTCCTTACATAGGTTTATACCTAGGTAATTTATTCTTTTTGTTGCAATGGTAAATGGGAAGTGTTTCCTTAATTTCTCTTTCATATTTTTCATCATTAGTGTATAGGAATGCAAGAGATTTCTGTGCATTAATTTTGTGTCCTGCTACCTTACCAAATTCATTGATTAGCTCTAGTAGTTTCCTGGTAGCATCTTTAGGATTCTTTATGTATAGTATAATGTCATCTGCAAACAGTGACAGTTTTACTCTTCTTTTCCATTTTGGATTCCTTTTATTTCTTTTTCTTCCCTGATTTCTGTGGCTAAAACTTCCAAAACTATGTTGAATAACAGTGGTGAGAGTGGGCAACCTTGTCTTGTTCCTGATCTTAGTGGAATTTGTTTCATGTTTTTACCACTGAGAATGATGTTGGCTGTGGGTTTGTCATATATAGCCTTTCTTAGGTTGAGGTAAGTTCCCTCTATGGCTATTTTCTGGAGGGTTTTTATCATAAATGGTGTTGAATTTTGTTGAAAGCTTTTTCTGTATCTATTGAGATGATCATATGGTTTCTTGCCTTCAGTTTGTTAATATGGTTTATCACACTGATTGATTTGTGTATATTGAAGAATCCTCGCATTCCTGGGATAAACTACACTTTATCATGGTGTATGATCCTTTAATGTGCTCTTGGATTCTGTTTACTAGTATTTTGTTGAGGACTTTTGCATCTATATTCATCAGTGATATTGGCCTGTAGTTTTCTTTTTTTGTGACATCTTTATCTGGTTTTGGTATCAGGATGATGGTGGCCTCATAGAATGAATTTGGGTGTGTTCCTCCCTCTGTTATATTTTGGAAGAGTTTGAGAAGGATAGGTGTTAGCTCTTCCCTAAATGTTTGATAGAATTCGCCTGTGAAGCCATCTGGTTCTGGGCTTTTGTCTGTTGGAATGTTTATAATCACAGTCTCAATTTCAGTGCTTGTGACTCGTCTGTTTATATTTTCTATTTCTTCCTGGTTCAGTCTCAGAAGGTTGTGCTTTTCAATGAATTTGTCCATTTCTTCCAGGTTGTCCATTTTATTGGCATACAGTGGCTTGTAGTACTCTCTCATTATCCTTTGTATTTCTGCAGTGTCAGTTGTTACTTCTCCTTTTTCATTTTTAATTCTATTGATTTCAGTCTTCTCCCTTTTTTTCTTGATGAGTCTGGGTAATGGTTTATCAATTTTGTTTATCTTCTCAAAGAACCAGCTTCTAGTTTTATTGATCTTTGCTATTGTTTCCTTCATTTATTTTTCCTTTATTTCTGATATGAGGTTTATGATTTCTTTCCTTCTACTAACTTTGGGATTTTTCATTCTTCTTTCTCTAATTGCTTTAGGTGTAAGCTTAGGTTGTTTATTTGAGATGTTTCTTGTTTCTTGAGGTAGGATTTTATTGCTAAAAACTTCCCTCTTAGAACTGCTTTTGCTGCATCCCATAGGTTTTGGGTCATCGTGTTTCATTGTCATTTGTTTCTAGGTATTTTTTGATTTTCTCTTTGATTTCTTCAGTGGTATCTTGGTTATTAAGTAGTGTATTGTTTAGCCTCCATGTGTTTGTATTTTTTACAGTTTTTTTTCCTGTAATTGATATCTAGTCTTATAGCGTTGTGGTTGGAAAAGATACTTGATACGATTTCAATTTTCTTAAATTTACCAAGGCTTGATTTGTAACCCAAGATATGATCCATCCTGGAGAATGTTCCATGAGCACTTGAGAAGAAAGTTTATTCTGTTGTTTTTGGATGGAATGTCCTATAAATATCAATTAAGTCCATCTTGTTTAATGTATCATTTAAAGCTTGTGTTTCTTTCTTTATTTTCCTTTTGGATGATCTGTCCATTGGTGAAAGTGGGGTGTTAAAATCCCCTACTGTTATTGTGTTA
Source organism: Globicephala melas (assembly GCF_963455315.2). Classification (NCBI taxonomy): domain Eukaryota; kingdom Metazoa; phylum Chordata; class Mammalia; order Artiodactyla; family Delphinidae; genus Globicephala; species Globicephala melas. The sequence continues at coordinate 69,002,058 of NC_083316.1, read as the reverse complement.
CTGTCTATTTCCCCTTTTATGGCTGTTGGCATTTGCCTTATGTATTGAGGTGCTCCTATGTTGGGCGCATAAATATTTACAATTGTTATATCTTCTTCTTGGACTGATCCCTTGATCTTTATGTAGTGTCTTTTTTGTGTCTTGTAATAGTCTTTATTTTAAAATCTATGTTGTCTGATATGAGAATTGCTACTAAAGCTTTCTTTTGATTTCCATTTGCATGGAATATATTTTTCCATCCCTTCACTTTCAATCTGTATGTGTCCCTAGGTCTGAAGTGTGTCTCTTGTAGACAGCAAATATATGGTTCTTGTTTTTTTATCCACTCAGCCAGTTTATGTCTTTTGCTTGGAGCATTCAATCCATTTACTTTTAAGGTAGGTATCGATATGTGTGTTCCTATTACCATTTTCTTAATTGTTTTGGCTTTGTTATTGTAGGTCTTTTCCTTCTCTTGTGTTTCCTGTCTAGAGAAGTTGCTTTAGCGTTTGTTTAAAGCTGGTTTGCTGGTGCTGTATTCTCTTAATTTCTGCTTGTCTGTAAAGGTTTTAATTTCTCTGACAAATCTGAATGAGATCCTTGCTGGATAGAGTAATGTTGGTTGTAGGTTTTTCCCTTTCATCACTTAAAATATGTCCTCACACTCCCTTCTGGCTTGCAGAGTTTCTGCTGAAAGATCAGCTGTTAACCTTATGGGGATTCCCTTGTATGTTATTTGTTGTTTTTCCCTTGTTGCTTTTACTATTTTTTATTGGTGTTTAATTTTTTATAGTTTGATTAGTATGTGTCTTGGCATGTTTCTCCTTGGATTTATCCTGTATGGGAGTCTCTGCACTTCCTGGACTTGATTATTTCCTTTCCCATATTAGGGAAAATTTCAACTATAACCTCTTCAAATATTTTCTCAGTCCCTTTTTTTTCCTCTTCTTCTTCTGGGACCCCTATAATTTGAATGTTCATGCATTTAACATCATCCCAGAGTCTCTGAGACTGTCCTCAATTCTTTTTTCTTTATTCTGTTTGACAGTAGTTGTTTCAACTATTTTATCTTCCAGGTCAGTTATCCGTTCTTCTGCCTCAGTTATTCTGCTATTCTTTCTAGAGAATTTTAACTTTCATTTATTGTGTTGTTCATCATTGTTTGTTTGCTCTTTAGTTCTTCTAGGCCCTTATTAAACATTTCTTGTATCTTCTCCATTCTGTTTCCAAGATTTTGGATCATCTTTACTATCATTATTCTGAATTCTTTTTCAGGTAGACTGCCTATTTCCTCTCAATTTGTTTGGTCTGTTGGGTTTTTACCTTGCTCCTTCATCTGCTGTGTGTTTCTCTGTCTTCTCATTTTGCTTAACTTACTGTGTTTGGGGTCTCCTTTTTGCAGGATGCAGGTTTCTAGTTTCTGTTGTTTTTGGTGTCTGCCCCCAGTGGCTAAGGTTGGTTCAGTGGGTTGTGTAGCTTCTTGGTGGAGGGGACTGGTTCCTGTGTTCTGGTGGATGAGGCTGGATCTTGTCTTTCTGGTGGTCAGGACCACGTCCAGTGTTATGTTTTGGGGTGTCTGTGAACTTATTATAATCTTAGGCTGTCTCTCTGCTAATGGGTAGTATTGTGTTCCTGTCTTGCTAGTTATTTGGCATGGGGTGTCCAGCACTGGGGCTTGCTGATCATTGAGTGTAGCTGGGTCTTAGTGTTGAGATGAACATCTCTGGGAGAGCTTTGCCATTTGATATTATGTGGGGCCGAGATGTCTCTGGTTGACCAAAGTCCTGAACTCAACTCTCCCACCTCAGAGTGTCAGGCCTGACACCTGGACAGAGCACGAGGACACTGTCAACCACACAACTTAGAAGAAAAGGGAGAAAAATAAATAAATAAATAAATGAAATGAAATAAAATAAAATAAAGTTATTAAAATAAAAATTATTAAAACTAAAAAAATTAAAAAGTAATAAAAAAATAAGAAAGAAAGAAGAGTGCAACCAAACCAAAAAACAAATCCACCAATGATAACAAATGCTAAAAACTATACTAAAAAAAGAAAAAAAAGACAAATAGAATCCTAGGGTAAATGGTAAAAGCAAAGCTATACAGAGAAAATCACAGAGGAGCATATACTTACACACAAAAAGAAAAAGGAAAAAAAATGTATATATATATATATATATATATATATATATATAAAGGAAGAGATCAACCAAATCAATAAACAAATATACCAATGATAATAAGCTTTAAATACTAAACTAAGATAAACATAAAACCGGAAACAAATTAGATGCAGAAAGCAAACCCCAAGTCTACAGTTGCTCCCAAATTCCACTGCCTCAATTTTGGGATGATTCGTTGTGTATTCAGGTATTCCACAGATATAGGGTACATCAAGTTGATTGTAAAGATTTAATCCACTGCTCCTGAGGTTGCTGGGAGAGATCTCTCTTTCTCTTCTTTGTTTGCACAGTTCCTGGGGTTCTGCTTTTGATTTGGCCCCGCCTCTGTGTGTAGGTCTCTTAAGGGTGTCTGTCCCCGCAGAGACAGAATGGCATTAAAGGAGCAGCTGATTCGGGGGCTCTGGCTCACTCAGCCATCGGGAGGGAGGGGTATGGAATGCAGGGCGAGCCTGTGGTGGCAGAGGTTGGAATGACATTGCAACAGCCTTAGGCACGCCGTGCATTCTCCCAGGGAAGTTGTCCCTGGATCACGGGACCCTGGCTGTGGTGGGCTGCACAGACTCCCAGGAGGGGAGGTATGTGTAGTGATCTGTGCTTGTACACAGACTTCTTGGTGGCTGCAGTAGCAGCCTTAGTGTTTCATGCCCATCTCTGCTGTCCGTGCTGATAGCCCGTCTCTGGACCTTGTTTAGGCAGTGCTCTGAGTCCCCTTTCCTCACGCACTCCGAAACAATGGTCTCTTACCTCTTAGGCAGGTCCAGACTTTTTCCCAGACTCCCTCCCGGCTAGCTGTGGCACACTAGCCCCCTTCAGGCTGTGTTCACGCAGCCAATCCCAGTCCTCCCCTTGGGATCTGATCTCGAATCCTAAGCCTCAGCTCCCAGCCCCGCCCACCCTGGCACATGAGCATACAAGCCTCTTGGGCTGGTGAGTGCTGGTCAGCACTGATCCTCTCTGCAGAAATCTCTCCGCTTTGTCCTCTGCACCCCTGTTGCTGTGCTCTCCTCCATGGCTCCGAAGCTTCCACCCTGTCCACCCCCCCATTTCCAACAGTGAAGGGGCTTCCCCTTGTGTAGAAACTTTTCCTCCTTCACAGTCTCCCTCCCCGAGGAGCAGGTCCCTTTCCTATTCTTTTGTCTCTGTTTTTTTCTTTTTTCTTTTGCCCTACCCAGGTATGTGGGGTGTTTATTGCCTTTTGGGAAGTCTGAGGTCTGCTGCCAGCATTCAGTAGGTGTTCTGTAGGAGTTATTCCACATTCAGATGTATTTCTGATGTATTTGTGGGGAGGAAGGTGATCTCCATGTCTTACTCCTCCACCATCTTGAAGGTGCCCCCTGATTTATCTTTTAAATAAGTTGTGCTGGGTTTAATAAATAACTATACAGAGAAAAAGGTACTTTGTTTCCTACCTCACCACATATAAAGAAGTCAGTTATAGGTGGATTGCTGAAATACAATCCAAAACAAGATTAGAGCAAAACGTACGAGTACATTTTCATGACATTGGAGTAGGCAAAGAAATCTTAAATAGAACATAAAAAGTAATAACCATGAAATAAAATTGTATTATGTTAAAGATAAGAATTTATGTCCATTAAAAGATACAAAAAATGAAGTGAAGAGGCAAGATATTGACTGAGAGAAAATACTCACAATCCATATATATGAGAAAAGGCTTTTGTTAAGAATATATAAAGAACTCCTACAAATCAGTAAGAAAAAGATTGATGATGCAATAAAAGTGGGCAAGATTTGAAGAAACTTCATGATAAGGATATCCCAATGGCCAGTAAACTTATAAATAGATGTATAAATTCATTAGTTACAAGAGAAAGGTAAATTAATTCAGGATATAACATGATAATACTTCATAGCCACCAACAAATTAAAAAACAAATGTTAGTGAAGACAGAGAGATATTGGAGCTCCCATACACTGCTGGTGGAACTGTGAATTGGTACAACTTTGGAACATATGAATATTCTATCAACAAGTAATTCAACTCATAGGTTCATTTAGTAAAAAGTATACATATGTTTTCCAAAATGCATTGTGTTTTCCAAAATGCATAATAATCAAAAATTGTAATTTCCAAAATATTAATCAATAATAGAATTGGTGAATAGACACAGAGAGTAAATAGGAATGTGAATGAGTGATATACAGCTTTAGCAACAATATTGATGAATTTCACAAACATATTGTTAAGGGAGATGAACTTGCAAAAGAGTATAGCTTCCATTTATATAAAGTGTAGGAACCAACAAAATTAATTTATTCTTTAAAAATTCAGGATAGTGGTTTTCCTTAATGATATAGTGACTGGAAGGGAGAATAATGAGAACCATTAGTGATTGTCTATTTTTTGGTCTGGAGCTGGTTATACAGGATTGTACACATTATGCCAATAAACTGAGCAATATGCTTAAGTACCCTCTTCTCTATGTGTGTTTATGTCAATACAGATGAGAAATGACATCTTTCATCTTTTGAAGAAAAAAACTCCCTAGATATATTTCTATATCACTTAGATTTTTTAGATGATAGCAATTATTTTTTGCCTATCTTTAGTCTTATCCCCATACTGTAAACATTACCTATTCTTATGTTGCTGGTAGGTGTTTCTGGGATTTCACATTCAGTATTTCAGGAGAATATGGCACCAAAATCTTGTTACTCCTCTCAATCCGCAGCAGTCTGTTCTAAGTCAGGGATACTTAGAGCTGTGTGGGCATCAGCTTCATCTCTGAATAGTCTGACTCAGTTGGTCTGTGTTGTGGTCATCAACTTTCCCTGGTACATCTAGTAGGAGACGAGGGTCATGAAACCACTGGACCAGACTGCTAAAGATAGCATTAACATATCTCTGTAGCCATCTTGACAGCAGAAAGGTGAGGGGTTAGAATTTAAAAAGTCATATTAGGCCATCTGCACTGGAATTACTTCCTGACCCCCAAGACTCCGATCTACTACATTTGAGTATATGTGGAGAGGTCAGGAATCCAAAAAAATTTTTAACAAGCATCCCAGATGATTCTTATATTAATTAAAGTTTGAGAAACACTGTTCTAATATCCATACATTTCTTAACTTCCTGAAGAAGAAAAATAAATTATTATAGCGCATAGCGGTGACACGTTACTATTCCAAAATACTTTCTCCTAACTTTCCAGCATCTCATTTTTCTAAGCTAAATATCAAGCTGCTAAAATTTAACAAGTGTAGGGCTTCACTGGTGGTGCAGTAGTTAATCCACCTGCCAATGCAGGGGACACAGGTTCAAGCCCTGGTCTGGGAAGGTCCCACATGCCGCGGACCAACTAAGATCCTGTGCCACAACAATTGATCCTGCGCTCGAGCCACAACTACTGAGCCTGTGTGCCAGAACTACTGATCCCATGTGCCTAGAGCCTGTGCTCTGCAGCAAGAAAAGCCGCTGCAGTGAGAAGCCTGCTCAACGCAACGAAGAGTAGCCCCTGCTCACCCCAGCTAGAGAAAGCCCGCTGCAACTAGAGAAAGCTCGCCGCAACTAGAGAAAACCCAACACAGCCAAAAATAAAAATAAATAAAATAAATAAAATAAAAATAAAATAAAATTTAGCAAGTGTAAAATTGAGACTATTGGAGATTAATATAATATAATATAATATAATATAATATAATATAATATAATATAATGTTATCTAGTAGTCTCTTAGCAGTTTACAACTTACAAGTTTACTTCCCACCAGCTCTTTTCAGGAAAATGAAAAAAAAAGTATTTGTATCTCTTACCACCAAAAAATGTAACAAAGTTTTAAAACAGAGAAAGAAAACAGCTGCAGCACATACCCACTGCTGGTCTATAGACAGGGAAGGCAAATTTCTATCTCTGTCCAAATGACAAGTCACTTTCCTAAACTTTTTATGTGGACCAAAAGCAAAGAAAAATGCTTTTTCACTGCCCTCTCATCAATGATATTTTCATTAAAAATACTTGTTTCTTATTCATAGTCAAAGTAAAACAAAACAATTTAACTCCCATATAAAGAATCTATATATTTTTAAGGACTCCTTGTAGTATATACTAAATGTTTCCAAAATGGCCTACATAGAGCACTCATTAACAAAATATCCAGTAATTGCTTCTAAAGAAATCAGGAAAGAATTTCATTTTCATTCTGTTGGACCCAAACATTAAAGCTAATGAGGGGCTGTATTACTTCAAGGGGGCTTATAACACAGATGACAAGTTTTGCTCTATTGCCTGATTTCTGGGGCTTATGGCAAACCATTATCTTTACTATTGAAGTTTTCTATTTTCCTGTTTGCTTACTATATGGTAAAAAGAAAATTGATGACAGCTTAAAAAGAAAGCCACTGCGGCCATCTCCTCTGATGAGAAGATGAGTGAAAATGAAGACTCTTAGCTAAGGGAACAAATAAATTGTTTCAAGTGAAACTGGTCAGGTTCCTGGACAAAAAAATATTTAGGCTGAAAATTGTTTTAATGTCTTTGATCAAATGCCAGTTATTAAGTTCATAAAAAAAATCACCTGCAAAGCAATTCAAGTTTCAAACTTGTAAAGTTGTTTTCTTTTGTTTTTGGCAAGGTGTATAAGGTATGCTGTCTGAAGATAACTGTATTTTATTTTTATCATAATAATCCCCACTTAGGTAAGTAACAATAACAAATAAGGGTTGCATAAGGGATGTTTGGATCTCAAGGATATATCTCTGAAAATATCTAAGAATCAATCAGATTGATCTAGAACTATCTTTCAGGGAGTATTTTGAAAACGTTGAACACCATTTTCTTTTAATATAGTATTAATATTTGATGATATTCTATTTTATTTCTTTCCTCTAATGGAAGGAGATTCTTTCTCTTTCTTCCTCTCTCTCTCTCTCTCTCTCTGCATGTGTGAAGGAATGGTTTGTTTATATGTATATGGTTTCTGGGGGAAAGTGGAGGAAAAATTTCATGAATGAAGCAATGTAGTACGAAGTTCTCAAAGAAGCAGGCTGTAGCTAAAAATCATTGAATTTATGAGGGGAAAAACCAATTCTAAGCTGCACTCAGCAGAGATCAAGAAATAACAGCATGAAGTTTTATTGCTACAAGAATCAATACTTGGGTCTTTTCCCTGTGTGAGACAATGTTTGTCACAGAAGATGAAACATTAGAGATTTGTGTGCAGAATACATGATGCTCTTTTCTGTTTTTTCTTCTTTTCTTTTTTTCTTTTTTTTAACCTCAGGCTCTATGGAGACTGAGGTGTCATTTGACAGGTGGTTTAATACAGACAATTTAATAACATTTGAGCTATTCTGTATGCTTGCTGGAAACATTAACACATTTAAAGCAAGATTCTAACATACATTTTGCTGCTGTGTGGTCATTTTCTCTTTAGTTTTATTATCTAGGTTAACACAAAACAGAGTAGAATCCTCTACAACTACCATAATGTGATTAAGAAAAATCTCTTCCTTTAAGAAGATAATTATATAAGCCATTAGGGAACACATTAGCTTTCTACTTTTTAATAAACCAACTTGAGGAACACTTGAGGTACTGACTAGAACTGTCCAAGACAGGAAGTTACAACTTTGATGTTTCTAAAGAAGGAAGAATTAAAGAAGCTTTCAGAGAGATTTTGTAAGAAAGAGAGACAGGGAGAGACAGAAAGACTCAAATAAGACTACTTGGATGCTTCATGAACAGTGGGTTGGAACTAAGGAATGTGAATTCTAATTCTGTTTCTACTGAAAACCAGCTAAGGAAAAATGGGAACATTATAACCACCTTGGGATTCAATGTCCTTATCAAGAAAAAGAGATAGTTAATCTTCAATGTTTCCTCAGCAATTAGAATCTGCTCCTCTTGGGCTGTATATAAATAGGATGTAAGACTTTTTACTTTGGTCTGTATATGGGGAAAGACATAAAAAATAGTAAAGTATGATTAATTGATTTTTTGGTGGTTTGCTAGTTTTTTGAATTCCTTTGCCAAGCCTGCAAGAATTCATTTCTGTGTCCCTAATACAGAAGGTGTCTGAAACTCATGAAATCTAATAGAAAAATTGTCATTCAGTGATAACCAAAATCAGATTTAGTTGATCATAGCCTCTTTTTCAGATCAGTGAAGACAGAGAAATTTAAGCATGTTCATTAGAATTTTAGGTAACTTCTAGAGGATTTGAATGTCATATTGGCACCATCTATAGATACTTAAGGTGAAGTACACCCACAACAATTTCATTTTATGATAATCCATCCCTCTCTTTTATTTAAGCTAAGTAGTATTAATTTCAATTAATCAGGAGTTACTAAACAGTTAAATCTAAAGCACAGCCAGCATTTGTCTAGTTGGGCTACAAATCATTCAGGCAGATGCTATTCTTCCTTTTGCCAGTTTATATTCTGGATGCATGATATCTACACTTTTAACATTCTTTAAACTTCTACAACTTCTGTAAAATGTTAAAGTTTCATTTTTAATGATGAGTAGCAAATCATTTTAATGTTTAAATCATCAGTTAACGTTCCATTTTAATGATGAGTTCCACTAAATTTATCTTAGAGGTTTTTTTTTTTTTTTTTTTTTTTTTTTTGTGGTACGCGGGCCTCTAACTCTTATGGCCTCTCCCGTTGTGGAGCACAGGCTCCGGACGCACAGGCTCAGCAGCCATGGCTCATGGGCCTAGCCACTCTGTGGCATGTGGGATCTTCCCAGACCGGGGCACAAACCTGTGTCCCCTGCATTAGCAGGCGGACTCTCAACCACTGCGCCGCCAGGGAAGCCCCAGGAATTAGTTCTTAAACCTTATTCCTTAACCAATAACTACAGTGAATGTAATAAGAAATATCTGTTGTAGACTGAACCTGAGGAATCAAATGAGTAACTTTCAAACACAAAAGCAAAGTCTCTGAATTCACTCTACTTGCTGTTTCATTGACTAGCCCCTTCTTTCATTGCTTTCCCTGTGTTGAATAGCTATTTTGGAAGAACAGCAATGAAAAACACACTAGCTCTATACATAATTATACATTTCTCTGATATCGTTTTAGGTTCTGTTAGCTAATAAACCTGCAAAGATTTTGGGCTTTTGCCAAAAAAGAAGCATTTCCTAATGCCATTTGCAGCAACAAGGATGCAACTAGAAATTATCATACTAAAAGAAGTCAGAAAGAGAAAGACAAATACCATATGATATCACTTACACATGGAAACTCAGATATGACACAAATGAACCTATCTATGAAACAAAAATGGAATCAGAGCATAGAGAATAGACTGGTGGTTGCCAAGCAGGAGAGGGGTGGGAAAGGGATAGATTGGGAGCTTGGGATTAGCAGATGCAAACTGGAAATATAGAACAGATAGACAACAAGGTCCTACTTATAGCACAGGGAACTATATTCAATACCTTGTGAAAAAAGAATATGAAAAGAATGTATATATACATATATATATATACATACATATATATATGTATAACTGAGTCACTTTGCTGTAGGGCAGTAATTAAAACACAATTGTAAATCAACTATACTTCAACAAAATATGAAATTTAAAAAAGCATTTCAGTATTCATCAGCTTAGAGAAGCCTAAATCACTGTAAATGCCTTAAATGTTTTCAGATATTTCCAAATTAACATGGGAAAAAACGTGGGAACATATGTATATGTATAACTGATTCACTTTGTTATAAAGCAGAAATTAACACACCATTGTAAAGCAATTATACCCCAATAAAGATGTTAAAAAAAAGTGAAAATGAATTCCATTGATTTCTATGAGAATCCTATAACAATGGACAAATTGAGCCATCAGAAGAAGACTGGCAACTGAGGTATTCTGATTAATTACATTTTTCTATTTAACTGAAGTCTATGTTCCAAATCTTTCTTGTTCTTAATCTCATTAACAGGAAGACACAGAGGGCAGAAAGCAGAAGCAAGAAGAACTACAATCCTGCTGCCTGTGGAACAAAAACCACATTCACAGAAAGATAAACAAGATGAAAAGGCAGAGGGCTATGTGTCAGATGAAGGAACAAGATAAAACCCCAGAAAAACAACTAAATGAAGTGGAGATAGGAAAGCTTCTAGAAAAAGAATTCAGAATAATGAGAGTGAAGATGATCCAGGACCTCAGAAAAGGAATGGAGGCAAAGATCGAGAAGATGCAAGAAGTGTTTAACAAAGACCTAGAAGAATCAAAGAACAAACAAACAGAGATGAACAATACAATAACTGAAATGAAAACCACACTAGAAGGAATCAACAGCAGAATAACTGAGGGAGAAGAACAGATAAGTGACCTGGAAGACAGAATGGTGGAATTCACTGCTACGAAACAGAATAAACAAAAAAGAATGAAAAGAAATGAAGACAGCTTAAGAGATCTCTGGGACAACATTAAACACAACAACATTTGCATTATAGGGGTCAAGAAGGAGAAGAGAGAGAGAAAGGACCAGAGAAAATGTTTGAAGAGATTATAGTCAAAAACCTACCCAACACAGGAAAGGAAATAGCCATCCAAGTCCAGGAAGCACAGAGAGTCCCATACAGCATAAACTCAAGGAGAAATGCGCCGAGACACATAGGAATCAAATTGGAAAAACTAAAGACAAAGAAAAATTATTGAAAGCAGCAGGAAAAACGACAAATAACATACAATGGAACTCCCATAAGGTTAACAGCTGATTTCTCAGCAGAAATTCTACAAGCCAGAAGGGAGTGGCATGATATATTTCAAGTGAGGAAAGGGAAGAACCTACAACCAAGATTACTCTACCCAGCAAGGATCTTTCAGGTTCGATGGAGAAATCAAAAGCTTTACAGACAAGCAAAACCTAAAAGAATTCAGCACCACCAAACCAATTCTACAACAAATGCTAAAGGAACTTCTCTAAGTGGGAAACACAAGAGAAGGAAAGGACCTACAAAAACAAACCCAAAACAATTAGGAAAATAGTAATAGGAACGTACATATCGATAATTACCTTAAACGTGAAAGGAATAAATGCACCAACCAAAAGACACAGTCTTGCTGAATGGATACAAAAACAAGACCTATATATATGCTGTCTACAAGAGACCCAGTTCAGACCTAGGTACACATACAGACTGAAAGTGAAGAAATGGAAAAAGATATTCCATGCAAATAGAAATCAAAAGAAGGCTGGAGTAGCAATACTCATATCAGATAAAAAACCTTTAAAATAAAGAATGTTACAAGAGACACAGAAGGAAAGTACATAATGAACAAGGGATCAAACCCAGAAAAAGATAAAACAATTATAAATATATATGCACCCAACATAGGAGCACCTCAATACATAAGACAACCGTTAACAGCTATAAAAGAGGAAATCGACAGTAACACAATAATAGTGAGGGACTTTAACACCTCACTTACACCAATGGACAGATAATCCAATGAGAAAATAAATAAGAAAACACAAGCTTTAAATGACAAAATAGACCAGATAGATTTAATTGATATTTATAGGACATTGCATTCAAAAACAGCAGGTTACACTTTCTTCTCAAGTGCACAAAGAACATTCTCCAGGATAGATCACATCTTGGGTCACAAATCAAGCCTCAGTAAATTTAAGAAAACTGAAATCATATCAAGCATCTTTTCTGACCACAATGCTATGAGATTAGAAATTAATTACAGGGAAAACAACTAAAAAAAAACAAACATATGGAGGCTAAACAATACATTAGTAAATAACCAAGAGATCACTGAAGTTTTCAAAGAGCAAATAAAAAATACCTAGAGACAAATGACAATGAAAACATGATGATCCAAAACCTATGGGATGCAGCAAAAGTAATTCTAAGAGGGAAGTTTATAGCAATAGAAGCCTACCTCAAGAACAACTAACATCTCAAATAAACAATCTAACCTTACACATAAAGGAACTAGAGAAAGAAGAACAAAGAAAACCCAAAGTTAGTACAAGGAAAGAATTCATAAAGATCAGAGCAGAAATAAATGAAATAGAAACAAAGAAAAGAAAAACAAAGATCAATAAAACTAAAAGCTGGTTCTTTGAGATGATAAACAAAATCGATAAACCATTAGCCAGACTCATCAAAAATAGAGGGAGAGGACTCAAATCAATAAAATTAGAAATGAAAATGGAGAAGTTACGACAGACACTGCAGAAATACAAAGCATCCTAAGAAACTATGACAAGCAACTCTATGCCAATATAATGGACAACCTGGAAGAAATGGACAAATTCTTAGAAAGGTATAAGCTTCCAAGACTGAACCAGGAAGAAACAGAAAATATGAACAGACCAATACAAGTAATGAATTTGAAACTGTGATTAAAAATCTTCCAACAAACAAAAGTCCAGGACCAGATGGCTTCACAGGTGAATTCTATCAAACATTTAGAGAAGAGCTAACACCCATCCTTCTCAAACCCTTCCAAAAAACTACAAAGGAAGGAATACTACCAAACTCATTCTATGAAGCCACTATCATCCTGATACCAAAACCAGAAAAAGATACTACAAGAAAAGATAATTACAGACTAATTTCACTGATGAATATAGATGCAAAAATCCTTAACAAAATACTAACAAACAGAAACCAACAACACATTAAAAGGATCATACCCCATGATCAAGTGGGATTTATCCCAGTGATGCAAGGATTCTTCAGTATATGCAAATTAATCATTGTGATAAACCATTTTTAAAATTGAAGAATAAAAACCATATGATCATCTCAATAGATGGAGAAAAAGCTTTTGACAAAATTCAACACCGATTTATGATGAAAAATCTCCAGAAAGTGGGAATACAGGGAACCAACCTCAACATAATAAAGGCCATATATGACAGATCCACAGCGAACATCATTCTCAATGGTGAAAAACTGTAAGCATTTCCTCTAAGATCAGGAACAAGACAAGGATGTCCACTCTCACGACTATTATTCAACATAGTTTTGGAAGTCCTAGCCATGGCAATCGTAGAAGAAAAAGAAACAAAAGGAATACAAATTGGAAATGAAGAAGTAAAACTGTCACTGTTTGCAGATGACTGATACTATACACAGAGATTCCTAAAGATACTACCAGAAAACTACTAGAGCTAATCAATGAATTTGGTGAAGTTTCAGGATACAAAACTAATGCACAGAAATCTCTTGCATTCCTATACACTAATGATGAAAAATCTGAAAGAGAAATTAAGGAAACACTTCCCATTTACCATTGCAACAAAAAGAATAAAATACCTAGGAATAAACCTACCTAAGGAGACAAAAGACCTGTATGCAGAAAACTATAAGACACTGATGAAAGCAATTAAAGATGACACCAACAGGTAGAGAGATATACCATGTTCTTAGATTGGAAGAATCAATATTGTGAAAATGACTATACTACCCAAAGCAATCTACAGATTCAATGCAATCCCTATCAAATTACCAATGGCAGTTTTTACAGAACTGGAACAAAAAATCTTAAAATTTCTATGGAGACATGAAAGATCCTGAAGAGCCAAAGCAGTCTTGAGGGAAAAAACCAGAGCTGGAGGAAGCAGACTCCCTCACTTTGTAGGCTATACTACAAAGCTACAATAATCAATACAATATGGTACTGGCACAAAAACAGAGATATAGATCAATGGAACACTATAGAAAGCCCAGAGATAAACCCACACATCTATGGTCAACTAATCTATGACAAAGGAGGCAAGGATATACAATGGAGAAAAAACAGTCTCTTCAATAAGTGGTGCTGAGAAAACTGGACAGCTACGTGTAAAAGAATGAAATTAGAACCCTACCTAACACCATACACAAAAATAAACTCAAAATGGATCAGAGACCTAAATGTAAGACTGGACACTATAAAACTCTTAGAGGAAAACGTAGGAAGAAGACTCTTTGATATAAATCACAGCAAGATCGTTTTTGATCCACTTCCTAGAGTAATGGAAATAAAAAGAAAAATAAAGAAATGGGAACTAATGAAACTTCAAAGCTTTTGCACAGCAAAGGAAACTACAAACAAGACGAAAAGACAACCCTCAGAATGGGAGAAAATATTTGCAAATGAATCAACGAACAAAGGATTAATCTCCAAAATATATAAACAGCTCATGCAGCTCAATATTAAAAAAACAAACAACCTAATCCAAAAACGCACAGGAGACCTAAATAGACATTTCTCCAAAGAAGACATATAGATGGCCAAGAAGCACATGAAAAGCTGCTCAACATCACTAAGTATTAGAGAAATGCAAATCAAAACTACAATGAGGTATCACCTCACACCAGTTAGAATGGGCATCATCAGAAAATCTACAAACAACAAATGCTGGAGAGGGTGTGAAGAAAAGGGAATCTTCCTGCACTGTTGGTGGGAATGTAAGTGGATACAGCCACTACGGAGAACAGTATGGAGGTTCCTTAAATACTAAACGTAGAATTACCAATAACCCAGCAATCCCACTTCGGTGCATATACCCAGAGAAAACCATAATTCAAAAAGACACATGCATCCCAATGTTCATTGCAGCACTATTTAAAACAGCCAGGACATGGAAGCTATCTAAATGCCCATCGACAGATGAATGGATAAAGAAGATGCGGTACATATATACAATGGAATAATACTCAGCCATAAAAAGGAACAAAATTGAGTCATTTGTAGAGATGTGGATGGATCTAGAGACTGTCATACAGAGTGAAGTACGTCAGAAAGAGAAAAACAAATATCGTATGTTAACGCATATATGTGGAACCTAGAAAAATCGTATAGATGAACTGGTTTGCAGGGCAGAAATTGAAACACAGATTTAGAGAACAAACGTATGGACACCAAGGGGGGAAAATGGCCAGGGGTGGGTGGTAGTGTGATGAATTCGGAGATTGGGATTGACATATATACACTAATATGTATAAAGTGGATAACTAATAAGAATCTGCTGTATAAAAAAATAAATTAAATTAAATTAAAAAAAGGAAGACACATTAACCCATTTTTAGTAAGTACTTTGTATTAGATGTAGAAGTAGTTGGAGATATGTAGACTAAATGTCTACTAATACCTAGATGTAGTCCATTCATTTCTATTCATTACACAATCCTAAAATATGAGCTTATTTTGTTAGGCTTTGCTTGTCCATTCTCAAAGTTACCGGCTCACTATAACTGGAGTTAAAATCGTAAATTAGGTCTTACAGATGCTTTCATTTTTAATAAAAATGGTTTGCAAGGATGCTATCAACTGCTTTGCATGTATATATAATGGTGTTTTTTAAAATACAGGATGTGCTTGAAATTACGTATTTCTTTAAATATTGTAAAAATACTGTACTGTAACCCTGTTTGAACCATTAATTTATCAAGTGGACTCATTAAAAAATGTAAAACCAACTTTAAAACTTTAAAATAACATATTTTGGAACACCAACTCATAGGGCCAGTCATGGTAAATTTTAACTTAGTTCTGTTGAAGCTCTTACAAATTCTGAAGTTAAGTATTCTTAATATATGACTTTATTATTCTACTGTTCTTATTAATTTAGTTTTTATCAGATAATTATGCAATATTCCATTGTTTTTGGAATGCTTATGGAAGAAAAGTTAACATGTTTTCCTTCAAAATATAGTCTTACTACTCCTCACATGACAGGAGATATTACTCAGCATTCTCCTAGATGCAAGATTCCATGAGGGAGAACCCAAGTAGGTGTCTGTAAGGTGAGGAGGAAGGCTGGAAGCGAGTTTGACAACCGTTGCATCTGAAAAGCTCTTGATCAATGTTTTTCAGGATTGGATCAATGCTATCCCCTGGGAGGAATGTTAAACACATCAGGATGAAGAGCTCTTTCCTTTCCTCTGTTCTGCTCTTTGTCACCACATCTCTTTATCTGCATTTTTTATACACTCATTTATTGCCTAATGTCATATTTTTCTGCAAATAATAATACAGTATTTTCTGCAAATGAACAGCAAGCACAGACAAATGGTAGTGTCTAACTAAACCCCTGTAATGGGATTTATTAGATTTCTCCCACTTAGCTCTTCTTTCACATATTTGTGCTGTACCAGGAAGAATGATGAGTCAGACAACTTAATAAGTAAACATGTTATTGAGTCATACAGTGGAGAATTGGATTCCAAACACTTGTTTTATATGATAAAACTAACTTTAAAACATTGTCATTAAAAAATAAATTTACTGACAGCCTCACCATAATATCTATTAATTTTTCTTGATCCCTCCAAACATTCATATATGCCTCTGAATTGGCATTATAATTATCCTTTATATGCCATTTTGTTTGATCATTTTTTTCTGAATAACATTTAGAATTAATTAAGAGCTTCTGAATCATCTTTTTTAATATATAATATAAAAAAGCTGGCATTCACTGAGCACTTATTGCATTCTAGGTACTAAGCTAAACTCATTATACATATTTTCTTGTTTATATAAAATAGGTGAGAGGTGGTTGTTATTATTGCCATTTATTGAGGACTGGAACAGTTAAGCAATTTACTCAACATCACACAGGTAGCCAGTGATGGATCAAGGATTAATAACCAGATGGTCTGACGTTAAAACTTATGCCCTCAACCAATATGTTATACTGCTTCTTACAACTAAAAATATCTGACAAAGAAATAAGGACTGTAAAGGGTTGACAAAACATAGTTACATTAAAGTTTATGTTAGGGCTTTAAATTAATAAATTCTTAATTCCTTTATCTGGTTACTCCCTCCTGTGGTTCTCCCTCCTCCTCACCCCAAAATAAGAAATAGCTTTGGGGATGTGACTTAGTATTCCAGAGCTTTTAAAAAAAAAGAAAAAGATATATATATATATATATATGTATGTATATTCTTATCCCTGGGTTTCAGAACACACCAGCAGGAGAGTAAGACAGACTTACTCTACATAAGACCAGGGATCAGGGACCGAAGCAGGGAATATTTGTCAGTGAATTTCCATAACAAAGATCAAAACATGTTTAAGTTCATCAAGCTAAATAAATCTACCACATGGTTAGTCAAATTACAAAAGAAACTAGTGACAACAGTGGGGTTAGGTATGAATATAAAGAAGTAATTTTTTTTTAAATAACAAAAATTACCTGTAGAAAAAAACTTGAAAATTATTTCAAGTTTGTTCAAATGTGTTCCGAAAACACATTTCAGAAGATCTCTTTGGCTTTAAGGAAAAAACAGCATTTATTTTTGAAAGGAATTATTTTCTAACTCAAAACGTTTTTATTTTCTCTCTAGAAAATGCCACCTTAGAATATTCATATTTCTGGTGTAATCCTGTGTCCATATTCTTGAGTGTATTTGTGGGTCTTGAGGAAGAAACAAGATTTTAAAAGCTTTAATATCCTGATATACTATGGAGAATAGTGTCTACAAAATGTCATGGGTTAAATGCCATCTAGAAATTAGGAGAACCAAGGAAGAATTTAGGGACAACAACCTAATATTCTAAAGACAACAATTAGAAATTGTTGTCTGCATGTGTCAAATTCAGGGAGTGTTATGGAATTGAATGGGGACATTTAAAGATAAAATAAGAAAAATGTGTGCTCAGAGAGAAAAAGAAAATAGTGAAGAGAATACATTATCTTTGTACTTAATTGTAGAAAATGAAAGATTTCCTCTCTCCACTTTTTAAACAGACAGGAAGTTCAAGTTATATTAAATGGCAATATATACAGCAGATTACAGCTATTTGATAAAATAGGTGAATAAAATACTAGGACTTATCACCTGAGTATTAAACAAGTAGAAATAAACCTTATTAAGAAAGCATTTTACAAGGGGGCCTGACCACCAATTTCTTGACCAAGTTGACTGAAGTTGTAGTCTGCTTCACTCAAACATTAGTCTATAATTAGGGGTGCTTGTGATTGTATGAAGACCCTAAAACAGTTACTTTAGAGTGAGCAGATCCACAGTCTGAAATAAGAATGTATGTATTATTTATTATGCAATTTCCATAAGTGTAATTGTATACAGTAAAAGCCCTCTCCTGTGTTTGGGTCCTGTAGAGAGTTGGCTAATCAAATTATTTAAAGCTAGGTGTACCTTCAACATTTGCTTAACTTAAAAGATATAAATGTGCATTCTCTAGCCTTTAGATGCAGAATGAAGCCCTTTTCTGTATGTCCACTGTTTAGACTTGTACCTAATCTTCCTTGAATAAACCGTACATATAAAGCATCCTTCAAAAATGTCTAGTTTTGGTGTTTTAGTATCTTTAATATGTAGAAAAAATGTACAGATTCTTGTGAAGCTGAGCGCAGAAACATTCTATATTTTTATGATTCTCTCATCTCCCGTCTGTTTTTCACTCAAATAATTCAATGTTTGTTTGTTTTCTTTTTTGGTCCTAGACTCTATGAAGCCTTTCCAAAGCACTTAACTTAATTTGCATGTAACAGTGAGTTTCTTTTCACACTCATATTTTTCAATTAATGTAGAATTTAATTAAATTATATAATTATAAAGATGATTCCACAGTAGGATGGAATCATCCTATACATTGAAGCTAAATTAACATTGGCCCAAAGGAAAAAGTTCTATCTCTCTCCAACAGACAAATCTCGTTAGGTATTTTAAGGCTGACAGGTTGGCTCAACAATCATTAGCCTTCTTCTAACTACTCTAGTGCTCCAACTAGTGGAACAAAATGATTGCTCCCATTCCTGCCATTACATTCAAAATTCCAGGCAGTGGCAAAAGGGAAAGAAGAAAAGTATAACTTCTTCACTTTAATGACATGACCCATAATTTGCACACATCACCTGACCACATTTAGTCATCTCCTTTGTCATACCTAGCTGCAAAGGAGGCTAGGAAATGTAGCCTTTTAGCTGGGTGACTATACATTGACTAAAAATTCTATTGTTATATAAGAATGAGAGATGGGGAGAACAGATATTGAGAGACACAAAGCAGTCTCTAAAATATTTAGATCTACTGCCCAGTGATTCTTTTGAAACCAGGCAAATGTTTTACCAAGTTTTTTTCTGACTGTCCTCTGGTTATGCCACTCCACACAGGGTGAGGAGACCACGGGGCCAAGAGGACTTGCCTAACTGGAATCATACCCTCCTTCTAAACCTGGCTACCAGGACTTCAAAATTCCATCTGAACAGCCCTGGGCCTGCTTCCATTGCCTCAGGTAGGCCCTCTGGAGGATGAACTACATGCACTACAGGAGTATGAAAGCAGCTTGGATGAGCAGGCTGGGAATGTCACATGTGTGTTATGTCCCCTATAAAGTCAGAGTCGGACGTGAGAAGAGAATGGGAGAGTATGAACCAGCTTACCTGGTACTGGATAATCCAAATGCAGAACTCAGAGACAGTAGAACAATTGAAAACTGAATCTAGCCTTTCAGCTCATTATGTAGGTGTATTTGCCAAAGTAGAAAGATGATTTCAATTGTCTATGGCTATGTAACAAACTATGCCAAAGCATGGCGGTTTAAGACAACAATCATTTATTGTTCCAGTGAGGACAGTTCCACAAGCTGTAGGCTATTGCTAGAGGACCCAAGATGCTTCCCTCATGTGTTTGGAGCCTTGGTGTTGGTTGCCAGCTGAGGTATCTTGTTTTTCTTCATATGACCTCTCTTTCCATGTGTTTTCTTATGATCCGAAGCATCTATTATAAATTTCTTTACATGGAAGCTGACTTCTAAGAAGGTGAAAATGGGAAGATGCAAGGCCTCTTAAGGCCTAGACCCAGAAATCACACTTCCACATATTCTAGTGCCCAAAGCAAGTCATAGGACCAGTCCAGATAAAGGGAGGGCAAATAAGTCCAACTATTTAATTGGACATTGGCAAAGTCATATTGCAAAAAGGCATGCGGGATGGGATGGACTGTCATGGCCAGATGGCCACTATTTAATAGCTTTGTTTTTTTAAATCTAGGTTGATGGCTCCATTTGTATTCTTGCCTCAGTCTTTGAACATATTAGGCATGTATCTGTCTTTATCCATCCAAATTCCACTTATTCCTGCACATCAAATACTTTTTCCCACACAGAAAACATCTGCATCTTCAATAGAGACCTTCACATTGTCTCATCTAGTTTGTGCGTGCAAATGCAAGGTCTCTGGGTGATGTTCAGTCCTTCCCACTGAGTCAGACTCAGTGTGGTCTGGTAACCTATACTCTAAAAGGCAAATTCTATTTCTTCCCTCACATGCATTGTACAATGGTGAAGTAGGAACAGTATAACCACAATAGAAATCTGTATTCAGAAAAAGGAAAAATGGAAAATGTGACAACTGCTAAGGCAAAGTGCCAGGGCACCAGAGAACGTTTCTTGGTCAGCCCAGTTGCAAGTCTAGGTTTTATTCCCTGGGAGAAA
Organism: Globicephala melas; assembly: GCF_963455315.2. Taxonomy (NCBI): domain Eukaryota; kingdom Metazoa; phylum Chordata; class Mammalia; order Artiodactyla; family Delphinidae; genus Globicephala; species Globicephala melas. The sequence continues at coordinate 68,981,500 of NC_083316.1, read as the reverse complement.
AACCCTATCCATGGTCCTCAATGGTCCTTAGACTTTTGCCTTAACAATTATTTTTCAGGAAGTGGGTGATGGATTATATGCCTTTCTTGGGGGCCACACAGCTCTTATCATCTTTTTGTTGCTAGTGGGGGGCTCTGTTGGGGGTCCAGGGGTTGCTTTAAGTTTCAAAAAATTATGGGAATTTTATTGCTAAAGAGATTACAGGGTCAGCCTGCCAGCACTTAATTTCTTAGAAAAACCTAGTCATCTCTGGTATTCGCTTCTGATCATTTCCATGTAAGAGTAACCATAGCCAAATATATAAACATGGTTTATAAGCCTGGAAAAGCTGAACTTTGTTTACTGGCTTTTATGCTCTATCTTCCTGGCCTTAATTTAATGGGGACAAATTTGAGAGTATCTACAGTAAGAGTCTTGGGTGGGGTGGTAATAGTCTTAATTTGATTTTCACGCTGTAGCATTCAGCATGCTTTGGGTATCAGTCAGTGTGCTTTATAGAAGAAATGAAATCTTGTGAGTTGGTTGAGAAGCAGGTTTAAGATAGTTGGTTAAGAAATTTTCTACTGTAGAGCCCGGAACCAAGATGGCGGAGTAGAAGGATGTGCTCTCACTCCCTCTTGTGAGAACAAGAAAATCACAACTAGCTGCTAGACAATCATTGACATGAAGACACTGGAACTCACAAAAAAGACACCCCACATCCAAAGACAAAAGAGAAGCCACAATGAGACTGTAGGAGAGACGCAATCACAGTAAAATCAAATCCCATAACTGCTGGGTGTGTGACTCACAGACTGGAGAACACTTATACCACAGAAGTCCACCCACTGGAGTGAAAGTTCTGAGCCCCATGTCAGGCTTCCAAACCTGGGGGTCCAGTAACAGAAGGAGGAATTCCTAGAGAATCAGACTTAGAAGGCTAGTGGGATTTGACTGCAGGACTTCGACAGGACTGGGGGAAACAGAGACTCCACTCTTGGAGGGCACACACAAAGTAATGTCTGTATCGGGACCCAGGGGAAGGAGCAGAGACCTCACGGGAAATTGAACCAGACCTACATGCTAGTGCTGGAGGGTCTCCTGCAGAGCCAGGGGATGGCTGTGGCTCACGGTGGGGACAAGGACACTGGCAGCAGAAGTTTGGGGAAGCACTCTCTGGCGTGAGGAATCCCAGAGTCCACCATTAGCCCCACCAAAGAGCCCAGGTAGGCTCCAGTGTTCAGCTGCCTCGGGCCAAACAACAAACAGGGAGGGAACCCAGCCCCACGGACAGACAGTAAAGCAGATTAAAGTTTTACTGAGCTCTGCCCACCAGAGCAATAGTCAGCTCTACCCACCAACAATCCCTCCCATCAAGGAGCTTGCACAAGCCCCATAGATAGCCACATCCACCAGAGGGCAGACAGCAGAAGCAAGAAGAACTGCAATCCTGCAGCCTGTGGAACAAAAACCACATTCACAGAAAGATAGACAAGATGAAAAGGCAGAGGGCTATGTGTCAGGTGAAGGAACAAGAAAAAACACCAGAAAACCCACTAAATGAAGTGGAGATAGACAACCTTCCAGAAAAAGAATTCAGAATAATGATAGTGTAGATGATCCAGGACCTTGGAAAAAGAATGGAGGCAAACATCGAGAAGATGCAAGAAATGTTTAACAAAGACCTAGAAGAATCAAAGAACAAACAAACAGAGATGAACAATACAATACAATAACTGAACAATACAATAACTGAAATGAAAATTACACTAGAAGGAATCAACAGCAGAATAACTGAGGCAGAAGAACAGATAAGTGACCTGGAAGACAGAATGGTGGAATTCACTACTGTGGAACAGAAAAAAGAAAGAAGAATGAAAAGAAATGAAGACAGCCTAAGACACTTCTGGGACAACATTAAAGGCAACAACATTCACATTATAGGGGTCGCAGAAGGAGAAGAGAGAGAGAAAGGAACAGAGAAAATATTTGAAGAGATTATAGTCAAAAACTTCCCTAACAAGGGAAAGGAAATAGCCACCCAAGTCCAGGAAGTACAGAGAGTCACATACAGGATAAATCCAGGAGAAACACGCCGAGACACATAGTAATCAATTTGGCAAAAATTAAAGACAAAGAAAAATTATTGAAATCAGCAAGGGAAAAACGACAAATAACATACAAGGGAATTCCCATAAGGTTAACAGCTGATTTCTCAGCAGAAACTCTACAAGACAGAAGGGAGTGGCATCATCACTTAAAGTGATGAAAGGGAAGAATCTACATCCAAGATTACTCTACCCGGCAAGGATCTCATTCAGATTCGTTGGAGAAATCAAAAACTTTACAGACAAGCAAAAGCGAAGAGAATTCTGTGCCACGAAACTAGCTCTACAACAAATGATAAAGGAAATTCTCTAAGTGGGAAACACAAGAGAAGAAAAGGACCTACAAAAACAAACCCAAAACAATTAAGAAAATGGTAATAGGAACATACATTATCGATAATTACCTTAAACGTGAAAGGATTAAATGCACCAACCAAAAGACACAGTCTTGCTGAATGGATACAAAAACAAGACCCAAATATATGCTGTCTACAAGAGACCCAGTTCAGACCTAGGGACACATACAGACTGAAGGTGAAGGAATGGAAAAAGATATTCCATGCAAATGGAAATCAAAAGAAAGCTGGAGTAGCAATACTCATATCACATAAAATAGACTTTAAACTAAAGAATGTTACAAGAGACAAGGAAGGACACTACATAATGATCAAGGGATCAATCTAAGAAGAAGATATAACAATTATAAATATATATGCACCCAACATAGGAGCACCTCAATACGTAAGGCAACTGGTAACAGCTCTAAAAGAGGAAACTGACAGTAACACAATAATAGTGGGGGACTTTAACACCTAATTTACACCAATGGACAGATCATCCAAAATGAAAATAAATAAGGAAACAGAAGATTTAAATGACATAATAGACCAGATAGATTTCATTGATATTTATAGGACATTACATCCAAAAACAGAAGATTACACTTTCTTCTCAAGTGTGCACAGAACATTCTCCAGGATAGATCACATCTTGGGGCACAAATCAAGCCTCTGTAAAGTTAAGAAAATTGAAATCATATCAAGCATCTTTTCTGACCACAACCCTATGAGATTACAAATCAATTACAGGGAAAAATGTAAAAAACACAAACACATGGAGGCTAAACAATACATTAGTAAATAACCAAGAGATCACTGAAGGAATCAAAGAGCAAATAAAAAAATACCTAGAGACAAATGACAATGAAAACATGATGATCCAAAACCTACGGGATGCAGCAAAAGCAATTCTAAGAGGGAAGTTTATAGAAATACAAGTCTACCCCAAGAAAAATCTCATATAAACAATCTAACCTTACACGTGAAGGAACTAAAGAAAGAAGAACAATCAAAACCCAAAGCTAGAAGAAGGAGAGAAATCATAAAGATCAGAGGAGAAATAAATGAAAGAGAAATAAAGGAAACAACAGCAAAGATCAATAAAACTAAAAGCTGGTTCTTTGAGAAGATAACCAAAATTGATAAACCATTAGCTAGACTCATCAAGAAAAAGAGGGAGAGGACTCAAATCAATAAAAGAAGAAATGAAAAAGGAGAAGTTACAACAGGCACCGCAGAAATACAAAGCATCCTATGAGACTATGACAAGCAAATCTATGCCAGTAAAATAGACCACCTGGAAAAAATGGACAAATTCTTAAAAAGGTATAACCTTCCACTGAACCAGGAAGAAATAGAAAATATGAACAGACCAATCACAAGTAAACAAATTGAAACTGTGATTAAAAATCTTCCAACAAACAAAAGTCCAGGACCAGATGGCTTCACAGGTGAATTCTATCAAACATTTAGAGAAGAGCTAACACCCATCCTTCTCAAACTCTTCTAAAAAACTGGAGAGGAAGGTAAACTCCCAAACTCATTCTATGAGGCCAACATCACCCTGATACCAAAACCAGATAAAGATACTACAAAAAAAGAAAATTATAGACCAATATCACTGATGAATATAGATGCAAAAATCCTCAGCCAAATACTAGTAAACAGAATCCAACAAAAAATTAAAAGGATCATGCATCATAATCAAGTGGGATTTATCCCAGGATGCAAGGATTCTTCAATATGCGCAAATCAATCAATGTGATACACCATATTAACATATTTAAGAATAAAAAACATATGATCATCCTAATAGATGCAGAAAAAGCTTTCGACAAAATTCACCACCCATGTATGATAAAAAATCTCCAGAAAGTGAGCATAGAGGAAACCCACCTCAACATAATAAAGGCCATATACGACAAACCCAGAGCAAACATCATTCTCAATGGTGAAAAACTGTAAGCATTTCCTCTAAGATCAGGAACAAGACAAGGATGTCCACTCCCACCAGTATTATTCAACATAATTTTAGAAGTCCTAGCCACGGCAATCAGGGAAGAAAAATAAATAAAAGGAATACAAATTGGAAAAGAAGAAGTAAAACGGTCACTGTTTGCAGATGTCATGATACTGTACATAAAGAATCCTAAATATGCCACCAGAAAACTACTAGAGCTAATCAATGAATTTGGTAAAGTTGCAGGATACAAAATTAATGCACAGAAATCTCTTGCATTCCTATTCATGAATGATGAAAAATCTGAAAGAGAAATTAAAGAAGCACTCCCATTTACCATTGCAACAAAAAGAATAAAATACCTAGGAATAAACCTACCTAGGGAGACAAAAGTCCTCTATGCAGAAAACTATAAGACACTGGTGAAAGAAATTAAATATGATACCAACAGATGGAGAGATATATCATGTTCTTGGATTGGAAGAATCAATATTGTGAAAATGACTATACTACCCAAAGCAATCTACAGATTCAATGCAATCCCTATCAAATTACCAATGGCATTTTTTGCGGAACTAGAATAAAAACTCTTAAAATTTGTATGGAGACACAAAAGACCCCAAGGAGCCAAAGCAGTCTTGAGGGAAAAACACGGAGCTGGAGGAAGCAGACTCCCTGACTTCAGACTATACTACAAAGCTACAGTAATCAAGACAATATGGTAGTGGTCCAAAAACAGAAACATAGATCAATGGAACAAGATAGAAAGCAAAGAGATAAACCCATGCAGCTATGGTCAACTAATCTATGACAAAGGAGGCAAAGATATACAATGGAGAAAAGACAGTCTCTTCAATAAGTGGTGCTGGGAAAACTGGAAAGCTACTTGTATAAGAATGAAATTAGAACACTCCCTAACACCATACACAAAAATAAACTCAAAATGGATTAGAGACCTAAATGTAAGACTGGACACTATAAAACTCTTAGAGGAAAACATAGGAAGAACACTCTTTGACATAAGTCACAGCAAGATCATTTTTGATCCACCTCCTAGAGTAATGAAAATAAAAAGAAAAATAAACAAGTGGGTACTACTGAAACGTAGAAGCTTTTGCACAGCAAAGGAAACCATAAATAAGATGAAAAGACAACCCTTAGAATGGGAGAAAATATTTGCAAATGAATCAATGGACAAAGGATTAATCTCCAAAATATATAAACAGCTCATGCAGCTCAATATTAAAAAAAACAAACAACCCAATCCAAAAATGGGCAGAAGACCTAAATAGACATTTCTCCAAAGAATACATACAGGTGGCCAAGAAGCACATGAAAAGCTGCTCAACATCACTAATTATTGGAGAAATGCAAATCAAAACTACAGTGAGGTATCAGCTCATACCAGTTAGAGTGGACATCATCAGAAATTCTACAAATAACAAATGCTGGAGAGGGTGTGGAGAAAAGGGAACCCTCTTGCACTGTTGGTGGGAATGTAAATTGACACAGACACTATGGAGAAGAGTAAGAAGCTTCCTTAACAAACTAAAAATAAAATTACCATATGACCCAGCAATCCCACTACTGGGCATATAACCAGAGAAAACCATAATTCAAAAAGACACGTGCACCCCAATGTTCATTGCAGCATTATTTACAATAGCCAGGTCATGGAAGCAACCTAAATGCCCATCGACAGATGAATGGATAAAAAAGATGTGGTAGATATATACAATGGAATATTACTCAGCCATAAAAGTAATGAAATTGGGTCATTTGTTGAGATGTGGATGGATATAGAGGCTGTCATACAGAGTGAAGTACGTCAGAAAGAGAAAAACAAATATCGTATATTAACGCATATATGTGGAACCTAGAAAAATGGTAGAGATGAACTGGTTTGCAGGGCAGAAATTGAGACACAGATGTAGAGAACAAACCTGTGGACACCAAGGGGGGAAAGCTGCGGGGGTGGTGGTGGTGGTGGTGGTGGTGTGATGAATTGGGCAATTGGGATTGATGTGCATACACTGATGTGTATAAAATTGATGACTAATAAGAACAAAATTTTTTTTTGTTCTACTGTAGAATAAACTAAAGTAATATAAGTGGAATTCAGACTTTAGCTCCCAGTTCTTCCTCATCATTATTTGTTGAAACCATCATCCCAGAGTGGCTGAGAGATCTGTCTCTGTCATGACTGGCTTCAGGTATATATTTTTTGTTCTCAAGCATCTACTATTCCTCCTATTTTTGTCTGACTTCACTCGCATGTAGTAAATCAAAGTTCAGAGTTTAAATGCAGTGTGTTAAATAATTGTATTAAAGAGAAATGTTTTTACTTCTAATGCCTTCCCATAAGTGCTTCGAAATGATTGATCTTTATTTGTGTTGCATTTCTGCTCTGGTCTGTGTTCTTATTGTTCAACATCTCTTTCTCTTTCAAGGTTCTTCCACTTCTGTGGTTTTCCTAAATCAGTGCTGTCCAGTCGGTATATAATGCAAGCCAAATATGTAGTTAATAAATGTTCCAGTACCCTTATTAAAAAATGTAAGAATAGTTGAAATTAATTTTAATATTTAACTCAGCATAAAAACTATTGTTTCAAATGTAACTAATACAAAAATTGAGATTTTAAAATATTTTTTCATATGAAATCTTCAAATTTTGTTGTATATTTTATACTTAAAAGAGATATAATTTTTCATTAGCTATATTTCAAGTACTCAGCAGTTAGAGTGCAGCTCTACAGTTTTGCAATGACTTGGGAAGCAAGTAGGATATATTGGTTATCATTTACCATGTAAATGCACTTTTCTAATCATTGTGAGGGATATCAATTGTCTCATTTTAAGAAATTCATATTTAGTGAATACTATAAGGGATATAACACTATAATTATAACATGTTTCTCAAATAGTAAAGTTCTAGAAAACATAAATTTGAGTCATTCATTTTGGAGATAATTATATCTCCTTCTATTTTCTTTTTTCTTTAAACAGGGAGGCTCTGTAGGGCTTTTTTGTTGTTGTTGTTTTCCACTTGGAAAAATATTTTCAAGGAAAAGTCCACCCAGGTCTTACAACTATCATCTTCCATCTTTTACAGAAAAGTCCTGATAAGCCTGAGAGTGGTTGTTCATGTCCTTGATATGAAATTATCTTGGGAAAGATTAAATATTAGTTAGATTACTATTGAAAATAATGCTCCTCATCTATAACGAACTGAAGTTGTTAAATAGCACGCTTTGTTTATTTCCCCCAAGTAAAGCACTTAAGTCTCTGAGGGATACATCCAGGAGGTCAATACTCAAAGATCTTACTTCACAAAGTATTTGATCATTTATATTAAGGGAAACAAAATGTCTTCCTCTTGGAATTCACGTAGACCTCCAGCTTCCTGGGGCCATCTTTCATTCTAACATTTAAATAAAATGGCTCAAACCCCTTTTTATAAAATAATATTACCTAGCTTCCATCTACTTCCCCCTCCTTTAGGGGGCCAACTTCCTCTAAAATATTTGGAGAAATGGAGGCTATTTCAAGTTTGCTTTTCTACTGTCATCTCCAGGACTCATAATCATAACTCCTTTGCCCAACCACAGGCTTTAATTACTTTGTGGCTGGTTTCCACCTACAACTTTGGAGCTTTGCTTCCCTTCCTTCATTCCTCAAAGTATCACTAATATTAAATGACTAAGATTCTATGGTAAACAGATTTCTGCTAAAGACTTAGGGAGATAAGACAGTAATTCCCAAATAGTCAGAAGGCAATTCTACTTGCCCTCCCACAAACCATGTCGCTGAGAATCCTACCTGTCTAGACCAGTGTTGTCTGACAAAACTTTTGCACTGTCCAACCCAGTAGCCTCTAGCATCATACTGCTGTTGAGCACTTGAAATGTGGCTATAGTGGCTGAGGAACTGAATTTTTAACTTGATTAAATTAATGTACATAGTGGCTACTATGTTGAATAATGTGGGTCTAGAAACTTGATTCCCTTTCTTTTTCAAGATTTTCACTCCCATTTACCAAGCATTGGTAGATAATTACAAAATCCTTGTTACTTTATTTCAAAGAGAGAGATTTCACTTAATTTTTTCTCAAAGTCTTGTCTATCTAGATTATCCTAGGGCCCCTACTACATACAATAAAAAAATACCCAATGTGGCCTATCAAAATGTTTTCCTAGAACCAAAGAAAAATTTACTTTGGTAAATGTCTACACTTAGGAAGTCTTAAGTAGTTGCAAATAATATTTTGTTTTAAAAATTAATATTTTCTTTTGATTATACTTTTTCTTCAGCAAAATCTTTGCAGTACCCAGAAAGGAAGGTTACCCATAAACTCTTTCCATAGATAATGTTCTGGAAAAGATAAAAGCATACTATCCACTGTCCTATGAAAACTTCATAGGCTACTCAGTCTCTATGAGTTGCAGTCTTAAAATGAGAAACTATCATAGGCAGACTTCTCCAAAACCAGAAGAAATTGCTTAAAATTTTTTGTATATTTTAGTTGGGGAATGAGAACAAACAGCTGTTTCTTGAGCATGAGGGAATTGGTGTGACCAGAATGTCAAGTTGATTTTTTATCTTGAGGCTTGTGGCCTTGAAATTCAGTGCCCATTCCCAAGATTCTGTCTCTTTGAAGATGGTGGACTCCTGTTATTAAAATAATCTCCTTTTCCCATGTCTGCTTCCCACTGTGGAATCCAGAGAATAGTAAATAGAACCCTTTACCAAGTTCCTTTTAGGGTCATATTCTGCCTGTACTTGGTGTGAAGCTCTTCTTCCTCCGATTTGCCTGTTTCCCAAGTCCCTACAAAAGGTGAGAGAGTCCCAAGAGTAAACTAAGTCTATGTGCTCACAGAGTCTAAAAGTTCCATTCCTCTGGAAATTCTCCCTCTCCCTTTCCTGCCACTTGTTGCCAGAACCTTCCCAGATAAGCCTTAGCTTCCACATAATTAAAGTTGACTTCTTGGTGTTCTTAGTGCTTGCTAAGTACCCACTCTTCTCACAATCACAGTAAGAGGGTGATATTTTCATTTCATGGAGTCTTAAGTCTCAGCTTCGAAAATAACCAGAATTCTCAGGGCTTTAGTGATGGCTGGTGGCCACCCCAGTGAATTATGAAACAAGGATTAGAATTCATTAGTGGCAAGTGGTTTTCTCCTCTACAATCCTATGTTTTTTTCCTTGATTTGTTTTATATAGACTGTAGGTTTTTATCAGACCTGGTCAAACACATCCTATTTATGCTCACCTGCCCCCAGTTAGTAGAATAGTGGTATTTATTGTCACTGTCCCAAAGTCCTCTAACTGGAAAGGAAAATACCACCTGTCCCTACTCTATGGAGCCTTAAATAATGAAATTCTGAGACCAGATTTTTGCTGACAACAATTTCTTCTGCCCGTGTCTGAGTTGGTGTCTCGTGTGCTGGGATGAAGTGTTTTCTACTGGTTTCCAGTGCCACCTATCTTTCTTCCTTCTGATGAATTATCCTTACTATTTGAAAGAAATATCCTATTTACTTTGAGATATTACAATACAATTTTTACAATAAATAGATCCACTACTTATTTTTCCAATTAAATTCTCTTTGAAATAGTTTTTCTAACTTCATCTGATAAATAAATGTATTTATACTATAAATATTTATTGAGCACATAGTATGTGAAGATATCTTTCTAGATGCTGGGGATACAGCAGTGAGCAAAACTCACACAAATCCCCAGTCTCATGGAGTTTACATTCTAGTTGATGAAAACAGAAAATAAAGAGATGTTTATAAGTTCTGTAAAGAAATCTTCCTTTCTGAAAAGGCAAGTGTGAGAATGGAAGGGATGAGCTGAGAATTATTAGTGGGAGTAGTTACTGTTTTAGGCAATATGAGCAGGGAAGAACTCACTAGTAAGTTAACATTTGACCAGAGACTTAAAGGAGGCTGATGGAGTAAACCAGGTAGAGATCTGGGGAAAAATGTTGCAGAAAGACAGGAATGGTGAGTACAAAGTCTTGACATGTACAAGAAACAGCAAGATGGTCAGTGCAGCTGGAGTTAAGCTAGGAATGGGAGCCATAGTAGCTGAAGTCAGAAAGAGAGAGAGAGAGAGAGGTAGATAGATGGATAGGTAGGTAGGTAGGGAGAGAGAGAGAGAGAGAGAGAGAGAGAGAGGAGGAAACTACAGTGTCTTACAGATATGTGTACTTTGGCTTTTACTCTGAGATAAGACACCACTGGTAGGTTTGGGGCAGAAGAATGATCCACACAAATGAAGGTATTTTTCTTCCTTCTTTGTGATGTGTGTTTAGAAATTAAATGCTAGAGTAGTGGCTACTCTACAAATTTGTCAAGACCTGATCCAGTGCTGTACCCATATCTGGGCAGACACAAGAACAAACAGCCATATCAAGGATAGGCCATTAGAATTTCGTAACTTTCTTACATCCATCCACAAGTAATCTGAAAGAGTTAAGGTTGGGATTCCATTTCCAAAATTTCAGATGAGTCACCAATTTCCAAGCAAGGAAATGGAAAGATGGTGGAATAGTCACTGATAGAATATCTTACAACTCCACATAAATGGACAGAAAAGCAGCAGAGATACTTGAATACTGACATGCCAGGAAATAACCTTGAGGGAAAATAATTTAAACCATATTTATAGGATAATAAGTCTAGGGGGTAAAAATTCACCAAATCTGTAAGAATGACCACTGTTCTTGCAACCACTTTTCACAATGTCAGGATTAATGGTATATGGTAAAACGAATTCAGCTGAAATTTGCCTGTTGCCATTACCACACCCACTGCAACCTCCACACATCCATGGTCATCACTATCATCATCCTTTTTCAGAAATATTAAGCAATTTGTCAGAGGACAAACATCTGGAAATAAAACTATGCTAGCCTGAGCATGTCTTTTTATAATAAACCATACTGCCTCTCTAGAAATTACGATTCCAGATCAATTCCTGTACCCTTTGGAGGAAAACAATATTGACGATATGAACTCCAAGTTTCAGATGAAACACTAAATTCACTGTGAATTCGTAGTGAATAAGGACTACTTTAAAGATACTTTAGTCTCATGTGGCAATATGAAATTTTAACACATATTGACAATAAAAAAGACACAACATTCTACTTTTTAGCTCTTTAAAAAGAGAGCCATGAAGTTTGGAATCTTTTAAAGATAAAATTTAAATACACAATATGTGTTTATTGAATTAGTTCTGTCATAATCCTAGTGCCCAAAGTCAGCCATCATTGCCATTTAGGCATATTTCCTTTTGTTCACTCTTTTTGTCTTTTTTCTTTTTGACAATGTTAGAAACATCATATTTATAATTTATGTCTGCACAGAGTTTTACCTTGTCATTTTAGTTAACATGCCATCAAAGCATTCCTCTTGTTGTTTTATAAACTCACCAAAATATAATTTTAGCTTAATACTTCTAAAATATTACACATTCATGAACTTTACTATCGAAAATTCTTTACTAGCTCTGTACCACCTTCAGTATAAGGTCCTGAACTCCTTAGTGGAGCATATTAGGCTTGTCATGATTTCCTCTTCCAGACTCTCTGGTTTTTTTCTTTTTTTTCATTTCCCAAATGTACCTTAGCTTCTCACAATTTGGAATGACTTACTATTTTTGAGCCAATCACACTTTCTCAACTTTTGCATAATTTCACTCTTGGCCTTCAATGCCTTTACCATTATCACCTGATACAAAAAATTCCTACTTGTCTTTAATGACCGAGGTTTAGGATTAGCTTTTCTAAACAGCTATTCTTTTTTTTTTTAACACCTTTATTGCAGTAAAATTACTTTACAATGGTGTGTTAGTTTCTGCTTTATAACATAGTGAATCAGCTATACATATACATATATCCCCATATCTCCTCCCTCTTGCATCTCCCTCCCGGTCTCCCTATCCCACCCCTCTAGGTGGTCACAAAGCACCAAGCTGATCTCCCTGTGCTATGCGGCTGCTTCCCACTAGCTATCTATTTTACATTTGGTAGTATATATAAGCCCATGCCACTCTCTCACTTTGTCCCAGCTTACCCTTCCCCCTCCCCATGTCCTCAAGTCCATTCTCTATGTCTGCGTCTTTATTCCTGTCCTGCCCCTAGGTTCTTCAGAACCATTTTGTTTTCTTTTAAGATTCCGTAGATATGTGTTAGCATACGGCATTTGTTTTCCTCTTTCTGACTTACTTCACTCTGTTTGACAGACTCTAGGTCCATCCACCTCACTACAAATAACTCAATTTCATTTCTTTTTATGGCTGAGTAATATTCCATTGTGTATATGTGCCACATCTTCTTTATCCATTCATCTGTCAGTGGCCACTTAGGTTGCTTCCATGTCCTGGCTATTGTAAATAGAGCTGCAATGAACATTGTGGTACATGACTCTTTTTGAATTATGGTTTTCTCACGGTATATGCCCAGTAGTGGGATTGCTGGGTCATACGGGAGTTTTATTTTTAGTTTTTTAAGGAACCTCCATACTGTTCTCCATAGTGGCTGTATCAATTTACATTTCCACCAACAGTGCAAGAGGGTTCCCTTTTCTCCACACCCTCTCCAGCTTGTAGATTATTTGATGATGGCCATTCTGACTGGAGTGAGGTGATACCTCATTGTAGTTTTGATTTGCATTTCTCTAATGATTAGTGATGTTGAGCATTCTTTCATGTGTTTGTTGGCAATCTGTATATCTTCTTTGGAGAAATGTCTATTTAGGTCTCCTGCCCATTTTTGGATTAGGTTGCTTGTTTTTTTGATATTGAGCTGCATGAGCTGTTTGTAAATTTTTGAAATTAACCCTTTCTCTAAACAGCTAGTCTTGACTGCTGCACCCTCTACCAAACTTCCCCAGTGCTGGTTCAGGGCTCCCCTATCCTATGAGCCCCAGAGCAGCCTTCAGTTGCCACAGGCCTGCTTTCCTCCTCTAGACCAGGAACTTCATGAGCCTAGGGACCTGTCTTTTTCTTATTTGTATTACAGTTCTTAGCACAGTCTCTGGCACATAGGAGGCATTCATTTACTGTATGTTGAAAGAATTAATAAATGACCAGAAATAAAGTTTCTTATCGGTGTTCCATTACTGAGACCTTGACCTCTTTAACATGAAGTCCCTACTGTCCTTGTCCACTGCCCACTTGCTATGTTTATTGACTCATTCCCTATGGTCACTTTAGGTTTTAGGACTTAGAGTTCTTTGTCTGCATTTTGCTAATAAAGTTAAAAATAATATCCATTAAAACAAATTTGAAATGAAAAACAAAGGGAAATAACCTGTTAAGGATACCTATGAATCTGCTGCAAATGTTAAGTATGTATATGAAATTTCACATCTGACAGATATTTAAACATGAATGATGGTATTCATTTTGAATATTAAAGTGATTATAAAATTAGATATTTTAACTGGGTAGTATCTGTGTAAGTCCCCCATTTTTGCTTCCACAAGCTAAGGATTATGGTGATTACCTCTTAGAAATATAATAACTATCCTGCACAGAAATGTCCTCTTCATAGTAACTTTCTTCTAACTGGGAATGAATCAGGAAAGGATAGACTTTATATGGATGTGTGTTTAGTTTCAGATTTATGAGCTTGGACAAGTTATTTAATTTCTCTGAGTTCAACTCTACCACCTGTAAAATGGACAGAATTATAATATCTGGCCCACAAGACTTTGAGGATTATACATACTACATAAAAGAATTCTGTATATTTTCAGTTTCAGGCTTGTAGTTACTGACTTTATAACTACTGTGTGACTTTGGGTCTATATGCCTAAGCTTTACCTGCTAAACTCCTTCTCTTTGTCATCTAAAAGAATCTGTATTCTCTTTTAAATTCCAATTTTCTTCTAACCCCTGTTCTACAAAATCTAAGACTTGGGTTAATTCAACAGTTCATTTTGTGATCCCACTCAAATTCCTCTTTTTCCCCCCTTACTAACCCAGATGTCTAGAAATTCTTAGAATTATGGCCAACAGGTTGTCAACAGTTCACACTGAAGGTAGGAGCGAGGCTCTTGCTTAGTCTTAAACAGTTAAGTAGTTATTTTTCTACCCACACATAGAGGGATTGTTATTTACACCATCACTGAACATTTGAATACTGCCAATTACCTTATAAATATTTTTTCATGAACACCACATCTTCCCTTGTAACACTAAGATGATATTATGCATGAAAAAAATTTGAAAAACTTTCAGAAGAATTCTTTGCACATAAATTCTTCTGTGTTATGATAGATTTTCATTACAGTAGTCTTAACTTTACACGGGAAAAATAAGTATTGCACAAGATATTTGAACATTTACAATGAATAAATTACTGTTTTTACTTGGTTAAAGTAGTATAAAAATAAATAATGATTTTTTTTTCTCCTCAAATTGCAGTATAATGGGGGAAAATAGACATGTGTATCTAACTTCATTTTAATCTTTTTAAGATTTCTAAATAAGAAGAACCTAATAAGAGTGTAACTTTATTTCACTTTTTACATTTTTTAAAGGTCAAAATGCCAAAGCACTTCTATTTGCTTTACAATGTAATTTATTTTAAATTATCAAAATAAATCTTGCTATGAGGCATTAAAGAATGGGGTAAGGCTGCTATTTATAAGAATTATTGGGATCTTTGTTATAATTCTACCAAATTTATAGAGTAAAATGTAGGTGTGAGCTGAATTATTTTGTGGTTTGTTTATCTGGGTGACAGTACATGCTAATATTGTGGCTGATTTATAGCCTCCCTTAGTTTTTAATTGTAAACATGTATGATAGACTGGTGTTGTAGAATAGTTTATAGATTTGTTTTATAAACAATCATTTGTACTCTCTTGCCATTTGAAAATGACCACATGGAAACTTCTGCAAGTTTAAGAAATAGATTAGTGTGCCTCTAAAACTTCGCATTGGATTCAAACTGCAGCATAAACCAATCCATTTATATGCAGTGTCATTATTGCCTTCATTGTGGTTATGCTTCTTGGTCAAAAAGATATGGAGACTGTTTTATAAATATACCCCCAAAGTATACAAAAAATTCTACATTCAAAATCCGAATAAAATACATTAACATTTTGGTCCCAGAAAACATCTATCTCCAGGGCTCAGTGGGAATTCTCTCCAGCTCCATTCACCAGCACTCACTTGGTCAAGGGAGCAAGGACTCTGCAATAGTAAGAAGGAAGGAGCTTCTGGACTGAGAAATGGATGTTAGCGGGAGAGGTGAGATGGTGGTTGGCTTCTCGGGGAGGGTTGATCAGGGGCACATGAAAAAGTTGGGCAATGGTTGATCAGGGGAACATGAGAAAATTCCTATCCTTTCTCCTAACCTCCTTCAGTGTTTCTCTTCCTCTACTCCATTGAAGACTCAACCCTCTACAACTCTGTCCCTAGAACAAATAAAAGCCCCTTTTCCACATCAGGACCAAGGAAGAAATGATGGTGGCAGAATGTGATGAGGAAGAGAGTGGAGAAGGAGAAGCATTACAAATTATGGACAGTGATTGGTAAAGGTGAATTCTTAGAAATCTCACATTAAAAAGTATTCCTGATATTCCCTGAAAACTAAATAGAGCCAGGCTCTGGTACTTGCCAGGACTCTCATGCTTGCTAGTCTCTTGCAAAATTTTAGTCACCTGAGCTTCTTTCTTCTTAAAGAAGATATCCAGATTCTGCATTTTGAGGTTCTAAGAATAAGGTAAGATTAATTTGCCATGGACCCAATCAGATCTCTGAACTTCTCTTTTCCATTCTCTTATCCTCACAAAAGGAAATACCTGGAATATGTTTCATAGTCTGTGGCAGACTGTCAGAAGAGCATGGTTATGAGCATGGTTTTGGAGATAGCAGACCTGCTCTCAACCAGTAATGTGATCTACATTAGGCAACTTTTCATAAGCTTCAATTTCCTCATTTGTAAGCAGAGATAACAATAGCATCCACCTCATAAGGTCATTGTGAAATTTAAGTATGACGACACATGAAAAGAGCTGAGGAGAGAAGCTAGAGTAAGATAAATGCTCAATACATGTATTAATATATTATCTTTTCCAAATCCTTTTCCTTTCATTTATCAATATCTTTTCTTCCCTTTTCCCCTTTCTTTGACACCACTTCTGACCCTGCAGATGCCACAGACTTTATTGGTGGCAGGGCAAGGCACTGGGGTGAGGAGAAGCTGTGTATGGGCTATACCAGGCTTCCCAGCAGGGACTGAGACAATGAACTCCATTCACCAAGACCAGAACTGCTGTGTGTGTCCAAAAAAATGGCCATTAGTGAAGGATTTGTAAGATAACTTGAAGGCATAGGTTTCCATTGGACGCTTCTGATCAACTTCCATTCCAAGTGGACAATTCACCATAGTAGTATATAGTTATAAATACAGAAGAACTCTCAAATTCCTTTTATGAAACCCACTGACTGGGTTGAATTTGTCTAAAATAACTTATCTGTTAGGAACTGAGCTTGACAAATAACACATTTTTGTTTTAAATATTTCATTTAGGGCCTTTCATAATGGAGTTCTTTATTTTCAGGAGCTATAGGACAGCTGTCCATTTTTTTTCTAAAATGGCCTTTCATAATGGAGTTCTTTATTTTCAGGAGCTATAGGACAGCTGTCCATGTTTTTTCTTGTAATAATTATTTTTTTAGCTTTATTGAGGTATGGTTGACAAACTGTAAGGTATTTAAAGTGTGCAATGTGATGATTTGATGTATGTACACATGGTGAAAGGATTCCCCACATTGACTTATTAACCACTTACCCTGTGTACATTCTGTGCATTTCTTTCTGGTCTTTGTTTGCAAATATATTTAAAAACATAGGATTGAACTGACTATACATTTTTGTATTCTACTCTTTTCATTAACTATTAATTGCTGTTTTAAAACATTATTCTTAATGGTGCTTAATATTCCACTGTATGAATATACAATAATTTATCCTTCTCTGTAAATGGGAGCATTTATCTCCTTGTCTCCAAAGAAACATTTACTTTGTTTTCGGTATTATAGATCAAGTAATGTTGAAAACTCTTACACCTAAATATTTATCCTTGTATAGAGAGCTTTGATGGAAAGAATGACGATGCAAATTGTTTTAAGGGTAATTCTATGGTATTATTCAATTTTAATTGTGGAATTTAAGGAATAAAGCATGTGTTTTGAAATAAAGTGGAAAGAGATCTGCTAAAGAAGAGATGGTTAACATCATAGCTATGACCTCAGTAGAACTTTAACAAAAACTGGACCTCAGATTTAGTGACAGCAGAAAGTGAAAGGAAGGATAGGATACAGGAAGAAATGGCAGTACTATTATGTGAAAGTAGGAAAAGACAGAGAAGTAGAAATCAAGTTGTCCTTATGAGTCTTCTTTTTTTTTAATTTTTGAATTTTATTTTATTTAATTTTTCATACAGCAGGTTCTTATTAGTCATCAATTTTATACACATCAGTGTATACATGTCAATCCCAATCACCCAGTTCATCACACCCCCACCCCCACCCTACTGCAGCTTTCCCCCTTTGGTGTCTGTACATTTATTCTCTATATCTGTGTCTCAACTTCTGCCCTGCAAACCGGTTCATCTGTACCATTTTTCTAGGTTCCACATATATGCGTTAATATACGATATTTGTTTTTCTCTTTCTGATGTACTTCACTCTGTATGACAGCCTCTATAACCATCCACATCTCAACAAATGACCCAATTTCATTACTTTTTATGGCTGAGTAATATTCCATTGTGTATATCTACCACATCTTTTTTATCCATTCATCTGTCGATGGGCATTTAGGTTGCTTCCATGACCTGGCTATTGTAAATAATGCTGCAATGAACATTGGGGTGCACGTGTCTTTTTGAATTATGGTTTTCTCTGGTTATATGCCCAGTAGTGGGATTGCTGGATCATATGGTAATTTTATTTTTAGTTTTTTAAGGAACCTTCTTACTCTTCTCCATAGTGTCTGTATCAATTTACATTCCCACCAACAGTGCAAGAGGGTTCCCTTTTCTCCACACCCTCTCCAGCATTTGTTATTTGTAGAATTTCTGATGATGTCCACTCTAACTGGTATGAGCTGATACCTCACTGTAGTTTTGATTTGCATTTCTCCAATAATTAGTGATGTTGAGCAGCTTTTCATGTGCTTCTTGGCCACCTGTATGTATTCTTTGGAGAAATGTCTATTTAGGTCTTCTGCCCATTTTTGGATTGGGTTGTTTGTTTTTTTTAATATTGAGCTGCATGAGCTGTTTATATATTTTGGAGATTAATCCTTTGTCCATTGATTCATTTGCAAATATTTTCTCCCATTCTGAGGGTTGTCTTTTCATCTTATGGTTTCCTTTGCTGTGCAAAAGCTTCTACGTTTCAGTAGGTCCCATTTGCTTATTTTTCTTTTTATTTCCATTACTCTAGGAGGTGGATCGAAAATGATCTTGCTGTGACTTATGTCAAAGAGTGTTCTTCCTATGTTTTCCTCTAAGAGTTTTATAGTGTCCAGTCTTACATTTAGGTCTCTAATCCATTTTGAGTTTATTTTTGTGTATGGTGTTAGGGAGTGTTCTAATTTCATTCTTATACACGTAGCTTTCCAGTTTTCCCAGCACCACTTATTGAAGAGACTGTCTTTTCTCCATTGTATATCTTTGCCTCCTTTGTCATAGATTAGTTGACCATAGCTGCATGGGTTTATCTCTTTGCTTTCTATCTTGTTCCATTGATCTATGTTTCTGTTTTTGGACCACTACCATATTGTCTTGATTACTGTAGCTTTGTAGTATAGTCTGAAGTCAGGGAGTCTGCTTCCTCCAGCTCCGTGTTTTTCCCTCAAGACTGCTTTGGCTCCTTGGGGTCTTTTGTGTCTCCATACAAATTTTAAGAGTTTTTATTCTAGTTCCATAAAAAATGCCATTGGTAATTTGATAGGGATTGCATTGAATCTGTAGATTGCTTTGGGTAGTATAGTCATTTTCACAATATTGATTCTTCCAATCCTAGAACATGGTATATCTCTCCATCTGTTGGTATCCTCTTTAATTTCTTTCATCAGTGTCTTATAGCTTTCTGCATACAGGTTTTTGTCTCTCTAGGTAGGTTTATTCCTAGGTATTTTATTCTTTTTGTTGCAATGGTAAATGGGAGTGCTTCCTTAATTTTTCTTTCAGATTTTTCATCATTAGTGTATAGGAATGCAATACATTTCTGTGTATTAATTTTGTATCCTGCAACTTTACCAAATTCATTGATTAGCACTAGTAGTTTCCTGGTGGCATCTTTAGGATCCTCTAAGTATAGCATCATGACATCTGCAAACAGTGACAGTTTTACTTCTTCTTTTCCCATTTGTATTCCTTTTATTTCTTTTTCTTCTCTGATTGCCATGGCTAGGACTTCGAAAACTACGTTGAATAATAGTGGTGAGAGTGGGCAACCTTGTCTTATTCCTGATCTTAGAGGAAATGGTTTCAGTTTTTCACCACTGAGAATGATGTTTGCTACGGGTTTGTCATATATGGCCTTTATTATGTTGCAGTAGGTTCCCTCTTTGCCCACTTTCTGGAGAGTTTTTATCATACATGGGTGTTGAATTTTCTCAAAAGCGTTTTCTGCATCTATTGATGATCATATGGTTTCTATTCTTCAACTTCTTAATATGGTGTATCACATTGATTGATTTGCATATATTGAAGAATCCTTGCATTACTCGGATAAATCCCACTTGATCATGGTGTATGATACTTTTGATCTGCTGTTGGATTCTGTTTCCTAGAATTTTTTTGAGGGTTTTGCACCTATATTCATCAGTGATATTGGTCTGTACTTTTCTTTTTTTGAAGTATCTTTGTCTGGTTTTGGTACCAGGGTGATGGTGACCTAATAGAATGAGTTTGGGAGTGTTCCTTCCTCTACAATATTTTGGAAGAGTTTGAGAAGGATGGGTGTTAGTTCTTCTCTAAATGTTTGATAGAATTCACCTGTGAAGCCATTTGATCCTGGACTTTTCTTTGTTTGAAGATTTTTAATCACAGTTTCAATTTGTTTACTTGTGATTTGTCTGTTCATATTTTCTATTTCTTCCTGTTCAGTCTTGGAAGGTTATACCTTTTTAAGAATTTGTCCATTTTTTCCAGGTGGTCTATTTTACTGGCATAGAGTTGCTTGTAATAGTCTCTTAGGATGCTTTCTATTTCTGCGGTGTCTGCTGTAACTTCTCCTTTTTCATTTCTACTTTTATTGATTTGAATCCTCTCCCTCTTTTTCTTGATGAGTCTGGCTAATGGTTTATCAATTTTGCTTATCTTCTCAAAGAACCAGCTTTTAGTTTTATTGATCTTTGCTATTGTTTTCTTTGTTTCTATTTCATTTATTTCTGCTCTGATCTTTATGATTTCTTTCCTCCTGCTAACTTTGGGTTTTGTTTTTTCTTCTTTCTCTAGTTCCTTTAGCTGTAAGGTTAGATTGTTTATTTGAGATTTTTCTTGTTTCTTGAGATAGGCTTGTATAGCTATAAACTTCCCTCTTAGAACTGCTTTTGCTGCAACCCATAGGTTTTGGATCATAGTGTTTTCATTGTCATTTGTCTCTAGGTATTTTTTGATTTCATCTTTGATTTCTTCAGTGATCTCTTGGTTATTTACTAATGTATTGTTTAGCCTCCATGTGTTTGTGTTTTTTACCTTTTATTCCCTGTAATTCATT
This sequence comes from Globicephala melas, assembly GCF_963455315.2. Lineage (NCBI taxonomy): Eukaryota > Metazoa > Chordata > Mammalia > Artiodactyla > Delphinidae > Globicephala > Globicephala melas. The sequence goes on along the minus strand of NC_083316.1, from coordinate 68,960,351 downwards.
TTTAATCTCATAGTATTGTGGTCAGAAAAGATGCTTGATATGATTTCAATTTTCTTAAATTTATTGAGGCTTGATTTGTGACCCAAGATGTGATCTATCCTGGAGAATGTTCTATGCGCACTTGAGAAGAAAGTGTAATCTGCTCTTTATGGATGGAATGTCCTATAATTATCAATTAAATCTATCTGGTCTATTGTGTCATTTAAAGCTTCTGTTTCTTTCTTTATTTTCATTTTGGATGATCTGTCCATTGGTGTAAGTGAGGTGTTAAAGTCCCCCACTATTATTGTGTTACTCTCGATTTACTTTTTTAGAGCTGTTAGTAGTTGCCTTATGTATTGAGGTGCTACTATGCTGTGCGCATATATATTTATAATTTTATATCATCTTCTTAGATTGATCCCTTGATCATTATGTAGTGTCCTTCCTTGTCTCTTGTAACATTCTTTATTCTAAATTCTATTTTATCTGATATGAGTTGCTACTCCAGGTTTCTTTTGATTTTCATTTGCATGGAATATCTTTTTCCATCCCCTCACTTTCAGTCTGTATGTGTCCCTAGGTCTGATGTGGGTCTCTTGTAGGCAGCATATATATGGGTCTTGTTTTTGTATCCATTCAGCAAGCCTGTGTCTTTTGGTTGGAGCATTTAATCCATTCACGTTTAAGGTAATTATCAATATGTATGCTCCTATGACCATTTTCTTAATTGTTTTGGGTTTGTTTTTGTAGGTCCTTTTCTTCTCTTTTGTTTCCCACTTAGAGAAGTTCCTTTAGCATTTGTTGTAGAGTTGGTTTGGTGGTGCTGAATTCTCTTATCTTTTGCTTGTCTGTAAAGCTTTTGATTTCTCCATCGAATCTGAAAGATCCTTGCTGGGTAGAGTAATCTTGGTTGTAGGTTCTTTCCTTTCCTCACTTGAAATATATCATGCCACTCCCTTCTGGCTTGTAGAATTTCTGCTGAGAAATCAGCTGTTAACCTTATGGGAGTTCCATTGTATGTTAATTGTCGTTTTTCCTGCTGCTTTCAATAAGTTTTCTTTGTCTTTAATTTTTGCCAACTTGATTACTATGTGTCTCGGTGTGTTTCTCCTTTGGTTTATCCTGTATGTGACTCTCTGCACTTCCTGGACTTGGGTGGCTATTTGCTTTCCCATGTTAGGGAAGTTTTTGACTATAATCTCTTCAAATATTTTTTATGGTCCTTTCTCTCTCTCTTCTCCTTCTTGCCACTTATAATGCAAATGTTGTTGCCTTTAATGTTGTCCCAGAGGTGTCTTAGGCTGTCTTCATTTGTTTTCATTTTTTTGTTGTTGTTGTTTATTCTGTTCCGCAGCAGTGAATTCCACCATTCTGTCTTCCAGGTCAGTTATCCATTCTTCTGCCTCAGTTATTCTGCTATTGATTCCTTCTAGTGTAGTTTTCATTTCAGTTATTGTATGTTCATCTCTGTTTGTTTGTTCTTTAATTCTTCTAGTTCTTTGTTTAACATTTCTTTCATCTTCTAGATCTTTGCGTCCATTCTTTTTCCAAGGTCCTGGATCATCTTCACTCTCATTATTCTGAATTCTTTTTCTGGAAGGCTAACTATGTCCACTTCATTTAGTTCTTTTTCTGGGGTTTTATGTTGTTCCTTCATCTGGTACATAGCCCTCTGCCTTTTCATCTTGTGTATCTTTCTGTGAATTTGGTTTTTGTTCCACAGGTGGCAGGATTGTAGTTCTTCTTGCTTCTGCTGTCTGCCCTCCTGTCCTTATGATTCTATATCAGGGTTTCAGAAATAATGATGCTAAAGATTTTTACAAGAAGTTGTGAAACTATTATCATATTTTTAAGAAATGATTAGACTCTCAGGTCCATATACTTGCATGAGTGATACTGAATTCTAGCAAGATTACAGAAATAAATTAAATTAGAAACCATGATTAAGTAAATGGCCATTAAAGTAGTGACTCAGACAAAGAAAGTTTCCTCTAACCACATCCACACAGCAGTTACCACATAGAGAGTGATGTCCTACATGCACAAGGAGATACAAAAATAAGCCTCAGATGCAAATGATGAGATGATTGGTAAATGTAAACAGCTTTACCAGAGAAATGATTATATTTACCCATACTTTGATATATATTGGTTTTAGTCATGGTTATAAAGTAAAATATACTGGGATAGGAAATCAAACACTGTCACTCATTCCTTGTGATAATTAAGGAAACAGAATAACCACGAGGTGGTGCTATTCAACAAGAAATAAGAAACCATTGAGGAGAAAGACCTTCCTGTTTCTTTGGGCATGCTAATTCTCTGAAAAGATACCTTGAAACTGTTAAATTAGAAGGAAACAAACACTGGGAATTGAAAGGGACAAATTACTAACTGCTCCATCTACCTTATTTCCTTAGGCAATTTTTCTTTGGAAACATATTGCAAATAAATGAAATTGTGGTTTTCTAGAATTAGGAACAACAGCAACTTGAAGACCCTCAGAGAGAAAGCTTCTTCCCTTGTATAAGTGCCTGCTGTGGGACTTCGCCTGGGCAGGATGAAGGGCCAGAGCTCTGGGAACGGGAAAACAGTAGCGCTTCTGTTTTCTCCACTTTTACATTTGTCAGTTTCTCCAGAGGGCAAGGCACCTCCATGTGTTTGGCAGAGAATGATTTTGGGCTGAGCAATATGGAATCTTCTGTGAAACAAACTTTGGCTGATTTACATTAATAAAAAAGCAAGTGTTTGAAAAATATAAGGGGGGGCAGTGACACTGGAAAAAAAAAACAGAACAATTTTGCCTTGGCAAATCATAATAATTTCAGTTATTCTGAGCCATTTGAAAATAAACATCAAATAAGCTATATATTAAAACAGAGATATTAAATTTTTTTTTTATAAACTGTGGCTATACATGAGATTAACTTTCTATCTTTCATGAGATTTCTAAGACTGAGTATGAGCTAAACTAGTGTTTACATTCTACTCTCTCCTTCCTGGATAATTGCCAGGGTTTCTTCAAAATACATGTGGCCTCTAGAGTTAAACCACCTGGTCCTTTAAAAGGAGATACATTTGGTGATGGAGGCAGATGAGGGAAGACCCATAAAAAAGTTTTTCATCTCAATAGAAAGCTTTATAATATCAGTTAGGACTTTCAAAACATTTAGGAAATACCTAATAAAAGCAGAGAGGCTAAGGAAAGCAGTAGGATATAAAGAAAGTTCTCCAGAGGCAAAAATAAGTGAAAAAAGGGGAAATTGAAGTAGTTTAGGCTTGTTGCATATTTAAGTGAAGTATTCTGTGAATTTTAGTAGCTTTTTCGAATTTGAGAGTGATGCTGCTATTTGGGTATAATGGTAAAAACATAGTTTCCTTAGCAACAGATAACGTCTATGTCCCCCTCTGTCCCCAAACCCACAAACCTGTCCTAATTACTGGACATCTCCAGTGTTGGTGGGATCTCAATCTTTCTAAGCTGCACCAGGTAGGAAGGTAACAGAACATGAGATAAGGAACACTCACAAGAAGGGGCTGAATCTGAAAACATATAAGCTGAAGAAGATAGAAGGAAAATGAAAAAGATAGGGAATTAGCCTCAAGGACAGATTTAGACCCTCTCTGGTCCCTGAATAGGGATCAGAAAGGCAAAATTACTCAGAGAGAGAACATTTTCTTGACTCTGGCATCTTCTCAAGCAGCAAACTCATCTTGCACTTTCTTCTCACCACCAAGTAAGTGCCAATGATGCACCAAGTTCCTTTTACCATTGGTTTTCCCATAGTCTTTAATGTGGTTGCCCAATTTAAAACAGTGCATGATGTCACCAGATCCCTCCAAATTGTCCAATAGATTGGTAATTTTTTTTCCTAGTCATTTCATTTGACACCTGACTTTATACCTCATTGAAGTTTGGCTTCCTTTATCTTCTGTAAGAAGCTCTCCCATGTTTCCCCCCTGGCCCCCTGAATGTCCTTCTCTGTCCCCTTTTCAACTGTTTCTCCTTGGATGTTGACATCCTTGGAGTTCACTCTAAGCTTCTTTCCTCTGGCTCTAACCACTTTCATGGGATGAGCTTCTTCTCCCTTGGACAGTCTTCTAATTCTTTGCTGATAAATCTCAAGTCCACGCTCAGTCCTAGCCATTCCTAGAGCTGTAAAACTCCATATCCCATTGTCTGAGGAGCATCTCCATAAAATGTTTACAGGCACCTCAAACTTGGCAAGTTCCCGTACTGATAAGTGGCTTTTCTCACTGAATCCTTCCTCTCCTTCTGTTCTTCATAAAGGAGCTCTATAAGTTCCCCATCCAGAAACTCAGGGGTCTTTTCTACATCATCTATTTCATATTCATGAGTAAGTCTTTGGAATGTGTTTTATATGTTTTAACACATCATGTTATTTATGTATTTTCTGCTTTATATGTTTAAGCACATTATACATTTGTGCCTATTATCCATATCTTTTTTCAGATTTTATTTTATTGTCTCCCTGACTGTTCCAATAGCCCCATAACCCAATTCTTTTATAGGTTTCATTTAGTCCTTCATGCAAACTAGTATCAGTTCTAACTTTCCAAAAGACAAATCAGATCCCACATCACATTTCTATTCTTACAAATTTCCTCTGTCTTCCCATGATCCACTGATTAAAACCCATTTACTAACATGGCATTCAAGATTACTCATGATCTGGTCCTAGCACACCTTTCCAGTCTCACTTCATCCCTCTTACACTTGAGCACTCCAAAAGATGCATTATCACTTCTACCTCACAGCAAATTCTAGTCTCTCTGCCTTAAAAGTTCCCTTTCCCCATTTTCCACATCGTATCAATCAAGACTCAGATCAAACATCAACTTGTCTAGGACAGTGATTCATATTTTTCTAGCACCTATTCCATAATAAGAATTCTATAAATGTTTTATTTTCCTAAAATTGTAAGGATTTCAAACCACTAATTAAATAATTAATTCATCTCTCTCCTTTTTTTTTTTTTTATCAACATTTATGAGTAATTTGTGTCAACTACCATGCTGGATCATGGGAAGACAAAAATGAATCAGACATAACCTTTGCTCTTAAAGGATTTACAGTGAATTAGGAAATAAAGACAGAGACAAGCATTGTTAAATGTAATTGTCTAGCCCTTTGCCGCCATGAATGACTGAAACACTATTTCCTTTCCAACACGAATTTTGTGTACACCAAGTGGGTCTCTCTTCTGTTAGACATGGGCAAATGTTGCAGACTCATCCAGCTCTTAGTACTCTATTTTCTTTCTTTCTTTCTTTTTTTTTTTTTTTTTTGGCAGCATGACCAGGGTTTTCGGGACTAAACTTGTTTTCCTCTCCACTCTAAAGCTGCCTTGCTACCACTTGATTTTCTTGGGCTCCCCTAGTTTCCCATAAAGAAAAGCAAACAGGCACTTTCATTAGTTGGGTTTTACTACTGTATGATCAATACCGGGGAGCAGACAGGGCAGAATGGAAATAATACACAGGGAATTTACCAAGTTTAAGGGGATCTTCCCAAAATTAATTTAGTGTGCCCTGGCATACTGTTTCTGAGGTAACTGGGTGCCCCATTGGTTTTCTGCCTTGAGCTTTTATTCCATAAGGTAAACTCATTGCTCTCCCTCCTTCTAACTCCCACTAAAGGGCTTGGTTGCCTCATTTTCTTTAGAGTTCCCTTTCCAAGCAAGGAGGCTAGGAAGATCTATTAGAAAAGTACAAAGTTGATGTAGGTACCATCACCTTTGGTGTCTCTTCCAATTAAGGGGGTGATTCACGTGTCTGCAGACCTTCAAACTTGAGAATATCTAAGTCCACCTGAACCCTGCCTCACACAAGAAGGTTCACATTTGGTCTTTACCCTACAGAAACTTATTTTAGTCCTTTGGTTTATACTTTTCCTACCCTAACTTTCTCTTCCAGCTTCCCTGGAAATTTTAGTGATGACAGCAGCCACTTTCTTTGATTGGTATACCATTTCTTCACATACCTGAAAGTTTGTTAATAAGTGGCCATGCATTTTAAGGCAAAGGAAGCACAAGACTCACTAAACAGTAAACTCTAGGAGGGCAGTAGTTTTTTTGTGTACTTATTTTGTTACTGACTTGTCATTAGTACCTAAAATAGTGCCTGACAAGGAGTAAGCAGATATTGTTTAAAAGAAGGAAGACATGGGACTTCCCTGGTGGTACAGTGGCAAAGAATCTGTCTTACAGCGCAGGGGATGTGGGTTTGATTCCTGGTCAGGGAACTAAGATCCCACATGCAGTGGGGCATCTAGGCCCATGTACCACAATTACTGAGGTGGTGCACCTCAACTAGAGAGCCTGTGTACTGCAAACTACAGAGCCTGTGCACTCTGGAACCCATGCACCACATCTACAGAGCCCATGTGCTCTGGAGCCTGTGCACCACAAATAAAGAAGAGGAAGCCCCACGCACCACAACTAGAGAGAAGCCTGTGCACCTCAACGAAGAGCCCACATGCCTCAACAAATGTCCCACGTGCTGCAACTAAGACCCGATGCAGCCAAAAATAAATAATAATAAAATAATAAATATTAAAAAGAAGAAGGAAAACATTATGTTTTAGCACCCTAAATTGTGATAATCTCAAATTAATTGAAGAGAATAATACATTCAATAAACACTTCAAAAAAATCTCATAAATAATGCTGAGTACTAATAAAACTAAGATATTTTGGCTTTTCTAGATGCAGTTAAAAAATCATCTATAACTTTAGCTTTTTTAATGCAGATGATATAATCAGAACAATTTCTTCTATGTTGTCAATAGTAGTTATTTTATAACAATGACTTATCTAAGTACCTAATTTTTATATCAAATTATACATTGTTCATATTAAATTTTAAAATATTTTTATAAGAAAACCTTATTTAGTGAGCTGGTGGGTAGAAATGAATAATTTTAATTAACTGAGATTAAATCAGCATAGTTATTTTTGAGTACTTAGTCATTCTAGTCAATGCTTTCCCTTAGTTATGATAAATTGTATGTTAACAGTTTACAAAGACAAAAACAAAACAACAACATAAATCCAATGTCACAAATTTATTCTTGCTCCTGTATTTTAGGAAACATATTCTCAAACACTCCATGCATAAGAATCAAGTCAAATTCTTCATAAAGTCTGGGGTGGGGCTCAAATATCTGAGTTTTACTAAGTATCCAGGTGACTCTGGTGTGGGCAGTGGGTGCATTAAAATTTGAGTATCTTGTTCTCAGGAAGCAGACTTGCCACATTTGTAATATGGTGACAACATAGTCGTTATCTTTAAAAAGGAGTCTGTACTTAAATTTTGAATACTTATTATCTAGTTCCTTATACTATGTGATTGAATATAGTAGTATACTTAATATTTACTTAGTTTAGTTAATTCTAGATTAGCATTACTTAGGGTATGAGCTATGTATGTAGACTCTATGGATTCAAATCCTTACTCTATAATACATAACTTTGTGACTTTAATGAAATTCATTAGCCTCTCTAGATAATAAATTACCAATTAGTAAAATGGTCTCTTTACCTTGTAAAGTTGATGCCAGGATGAGTATTTGGAATATAGTAACCACCAAATAAACATTCACTGTGACTATTCAAATGACTTTGTGGTTTTGTCCATTATATGGATTTAAAATCATTTTTTGTATTTATATATTTTTTATAATATACACAGATCTTAGTGTATATATATATACCCTAAGGTTTGCCCAGAACAGTCCCAGTTTATGCCTATTGTCCATGAATTTTTTCTGGTTTAGTATTTGTCCTGGACAAAATTCTTATGGTTTGGACAATAAATTATATGGTCACCATTAAATGTGTAAATATAACTGTATATATGAGAGCACAGAACTCATAACTAAATAAATATCAGCCAATTACACATAAAAATGTTTTCTTTTTTCCCTTTAGATATGAAATTTGGAATTTTTGTAGATATAGTTTATTGTGGACCTCTTGCTAATCTGGCCCCATGAACTCTCTTTATTTCTATTAGTATCTGAACTAAGCTAGGCTTCTTAGCAGTGACTCCACCAGTGAAGTGATGCATTTGCCAGTCACCGAGACATGACCCCCTTGCGCTCCAGATTAGTTTTATGAATCAATGTTCATGACATTATTTGCTACATCAGTGGAATCTCTGGCATCTCTCACCCAGAGCCAATTCTGCTAAACAGGTTCCAAGAATTATATCTGTGTTAGTTTGAGCAAGTGAATTTCTCTATCCTTTCACTCTCCCTTTCAATTTCCTACAGATAAATTAACTCCATATCGTGTATACCTCAGCTAAGTATATCTGCTTTTCTGTAATAAGGATGTATTGGAATATGTTATCTAAACCTAACCAGAAGGGAGATTCTGTGACCAATAACTGGTAATTAGTTCTTAAATTTCTGGTGCAAATTAGTGCAGAAAGTTGATTTCAATGTAGCAGACGAGTTTGAAGAAATAGAACTGCTCCCATGTTCCCTGTTTTGGGCTGAATTAAATTTCTTTCTCTTTTTTGGAAGCTAAGTTTAAGTTCTTAGTGATAGGTTTCTCCTGGAACTGTGGATACAGTAATATCTGTCAGGGAGAAAATACAGATTTTTCTGTTTGACCCAAAAATGTCACAGTATGTCACTCAACATCAGACGGCTTGACTTTATAAAGATAGTATACAACATTCTTTTGCCTTCAGAACTTATGTATACAACCTAGAATGTTCTCTTCCTAGAAAAAGAAAAATATAATTGTAGCTATTTAGCATATGCCAACTGAAACTGATCTATAACAAGTTGTTCAGGGAACTTAAGCAATGATTTAAAGAGGGGGTGCATACATATGCACAACATAAGCACATATAAAGAGGCGAAGTCAAGTGTTGGAAACTTCTACTTTTCTTGAAGCAAAATTGCATATAACATCCCAAATCAGTGAATGCCTATCCTTAATTTTAAGCTCTCAAAAAATTCAGGGCTTTGTTTCTTTCCACAAATTCCTTTGTGGTTCTCATCATGCCTTCCAGACAGTAGAATTCATTTTATGTCTAACTCAAATCTGAGAATGCACCTAAGTTAGAGCTGCCAGATAAAATATAGGACTCCTGGCTAAATTTAAGTTTTAGATGAATGATAAATAATTTTTACTATAAGTATATGCATAAAATGTTCAGGACATAAACTAAAAAATAGTCAATACTATCAATACTTAAATTTGAATTGCAGATAAATAATTTTTAGTATTATATATCTTAAATATCACATGGGTTACATTTATACTAAAAAAAAAAAAGTTGTTCAAATTTAAATTTATTTTTCCTTGCTAAATCTGACACCATTAACCCAAATCTACCTGTCAACTGACTCCTTAAACTTTAGAAAGGAGGCTAGTTATGCTTTAGCACATGTAGCCCCGATGGATAGGAAACTATGATATTTGGCTGATTAAATTGAGAAAAAAGGACTTGTGAGTCCTTCATGCGAGCAACACTGAACACAGTGTAATGAAATTCAAATACGGTGAGAAAGTGTGAACACCCCTTTAGAGTTCATTATAATGGGCTCTGACTAGGAATAATATGTTGACTGTTTTTAGCAGCTGGCCCCCTGATAGGATGTGAGCAGAATATATTGAAAAGAAATCTGCACAATCTGGTCATGTGAGAGCCTTTGATAATGACATGGGTGCTTTGGGTAGTTAAATGAAAATTATGCTCATTAAATGTACTTTTGCCACCAGTTTGAATGAATGGTCAGGAGAATGATAACAACATGAACAACAGTATCAGAATTCAGAATACGATGGAAAGTTGAAAGTGAAAGTACATATAAACAGGGCACAGTTGAAAGTAGAGGAGGTGGGCTAATTACATTAGAATAATAAAATAATTTCTAAATATATGGGTAAGAGTGTGCAGGCAGAGGTACCTAGAGAGGACCTGGGACTAGATCTACAGTGACCAGCAATGTATTAAGGAGCAAGTGAGAGGTGTGCAAAAACGAGAGTAAACCATGGCTGAACAGAAATCCTCCTATCTTAATCAGCTCTGGTACAAGTCAGGGTGGGTCTAAGTGCTGAAAATTATAAGTTAAGGCAACTGAGAGAGAAAATTTAATAGTGAGTCAACAAGGTAAATGAGTGGAAAACTCATATGAGGGAAGGATAAAGAAATAATGATGCTGTGGATAGCAGAAGGAAAAGTTGCAATGAGATTTATTTACCAAAAAAGATTATTATTAAGAAAATGGAGATGACTCCCAAATAGCTTTACTTTCTTACTGTAAAATCTCAGGAGAAAGCTCTCTCATATCTGTCCTGGGGCCATTTTCTGTCAGTTTTGTAGGGACGGAGGAACTGAAATTGGCATCCCTTGATGGTCCATACTTCCTATGAACTACTCAACAGGAAGTAATAGTTACACGCTTTTTTTTGGATGGCTATCTCTATTTATACAGCTGTTCTGCCCTCACCAATTTCACAATAAGTTTAATTTATTTTATTGAACATGTACTGAATACTATACTGGGCACTGGGAACATACAAATGACTAAGTCATACAATCTTTGACCTTGAGGAGTTTACAGCCCTGTGTGTGTGTGTGCGTGTGTGTGTGTGCGTGTGCGCATGCAGGTGCATGCGTGTGTGTGTTGGAAGTGATTATAAATAATTTGATATTTCTGGACTGTAAATTTCACAGTGAGGAAATTTAAATAAAACATAGGCATGAAAAGAGTACATATTTATTAGTACTTGATATGAAGGCATTAATATACATGCAAAATATGCAAGCAGAGAGAAAATATTATGGTATTATGCTAAATGATAGCTCAGAACCTGAAAAGTTTGTTTTTCCCCATTACCTTAGGAACTTATTTCTAGCACAGAAAATAGTACTTGCAAATTTTCTATTCTGTGCATGTGTTTATGAGGGGCTAGGGTAGGGTGGATTGACTTGAAGATTCAATACTAAAGAATGAGGAAAGGCACTAGGAATGTTCATCTAAAAATCTTTAAACTTTTGGAAGCCAGCCCTATTTAGGCAGCAGGTATGGGCTTTCCATAATTGTAGTGAATCTTCACATGCTTAGAGCTTTAAGACTTATTTTGTACCTTTGCCTGTTCTACGGATTACCTACCCACCATTATTAATTTATTATTTGTTTTCTTTACTTGCCTCTTTACTTTGATGCAGTTAACCAGTTTCTTCTGGCTTTTGACCACAACTTTCTTTCTGGTAATATTTGTGTCTTATCTCATTGGAAATGCCCTTCTTTCCTTAGTTCGGGCCATAGAATACCTTGTTATGGTTTATTCTCACCAAGTCTATCATGGGGGTCAGGAATTGGTGTTTGGTTTGAATCTAGGTTTTCAATTAACAGTTACTCTCATAAGATCCATGTAGAGAAACAAGGCCAGAGGAAAAAAAGTTTGGTTCCAAATTAGGTGTTCTAGAGAGCAAGGTTGTACCATGAGGCTACTTAGGGTTGCTAGTACCCTGCTCCCAGGCTCATCCCTTACAGAAATACTCTGAGGTTTAAGATACACAATGCAAAGATGAATAGAACAAGGACAGGAGGATAACAAGTTTTTTGCTTTAGGCTGAGGGTCTTCTCAGACCACCTGTCCAAGTAGAGCCTCTTCTGGAGTCTATTGCCACATTAGTCTCATGGAAGAAGAAAGAGAAATACAAGGAAGTAAGAGTCAAATAGAAGGATTGTCTACTTAGAGGGGCAGCTCTAGCTCATTGGCCCCCAAATTGTCCCGAAGCCCAAACTCATCAATTTCAGTCCCCTTCCTCTTTGGATATGAAATAAGAGGACAGGTAGGCAAAAATATAGATGTGCCCCAACAAAAAATAGAAAGGGTCTGAGCACTTAACAATTCTTATACCAAACCATCAGGGCATTTATGCATCATTTTTTACAGAGGAACTGTTATATGTCAGGAATCGTTCTGGTTGCTCTCACAGAGCTTGTATTCTAGATCCAGGACTGTCTAATGTTCAGCCAGCTGAGGAATACTGGGGCCCCCTACTGGCTCTGACATTATATCCTCAGCTCCAGTACCTGCATGCCCTCACCATTCCCAACACACAGAAAAGATATTGGCTAAACATTTGCGGTGTCTTACTGATAACTTTGTGTCAGTTGTCTGGACTTTTAATAGTTAGATTCCCAATTATTTTTCTTGATGAACTCTTACTCATCATTAAAACTTCTTTTATGAAGTCTTCTCCCAAAATGCCTCCTCCAACAAAATAGAATACACAAGAGGAACAAAAAGCCACTTGTTCTACCATGGGTTCAAGTTAACAATGAAAAACAATAAATTGAAGAAAAGAAAGAAAAAGAAATCCCTAGATATAAAAGGGAAGGTAATTGTAAATGACAAACAACATTAAAATATAATCTTGCAGGATGAGTATACCTCTACACAAAATAGGTGTGCATATTAAAATGGTTGTTGAATAAATTCATTACTGAATGAACAACCCTCGAGCAGATGAATTTTATGAATGAATGAGTGCAAAAGCATGTTAGGTTGTACTAGTGAAAAACTAAAAAATTTAAGTCAGCATAGCTGTAGTTTCTAAATGCTGAGTAATTGCATAAAGTATTGACTTGAGGTGTTGTTATGCATCGTTAAGTGTAGTATATGACAATTTCCAGTCAAAGTAATGCTTAAGTCAGAATCCCAATGAAGTGCTCAACAGGATAAGGGCTAATGTGAAAGGTTTTAATATATGTATGAGGATGATAAAACTAGTTTGAATGTTGACCAGAATATTTTAAAGGAGAGAAATGTTCTGCAAATGCCTTTTAAAATACATATCAAGTATATTGAAAATGGAATATAAAGTTTACAATTGGCCTACAAAAACTTCAAGTGATTTATAATGTATACCGGTTGCACACTGTAAAAGAATTATTACCCTCATAAATGTTTTCATGCCAAATATAGATCTGAATGCTTTAATAAATATTAGACTTCCTAACTTTCCATTATAGAAAGTTTGTTCTGCTTGTATATCAGAATAGTGACAAGTTGGTAAGTCAGTAATGCTTTATACATTTTAGAATCACCATTAGCCCCTTATTTCTCTAAAACCTCAAATAACTCTTAGGTCCAGGTGAGATGGGTGTACAGAGCGGAAAGAACTGGGAAGTCCAACTTCCCCATTTTCTTACTCTGTGACCTTGCAAAAATTACTTAACCTCTATAAATCCGGATTTCCTCATCTGTAAAATCTGTAAAAAAAAATCTGTAGGAATACTAACACTATAGTGGAAAAAATTAAATGAAATCACATGTTTAAAGTGTCGAGTCCAGTACCAGTTCATAGGAGGCATAAGATAAATGTGAATTCTTCTGCTTGGATTAGAAGCAGAAGGAAAGAAGGAAAAGTAGGTGAATGTTACATGATTGATGCCCTAATACCTCTAACACATCCTGTCTGTCATGCATAGAGATGGACCAAGGCAAACACCAAAGGATGAGAATGGGTAGGGCTCAGAAGTGGGAAATGCAGCCACAACAGTTACAACCGCAGATAGGAATGAGAACACTCAAGACCCTGCAGGGAACAGCTGGAGTGTGTCAAAAAGGACAGCCTACACCGACCACACCTGTGGGAAACCCTGCTAAGCAGTGAATCAGAACTCTAATTTTGCCTTTCTGTCCAATGACACTAATTCTAAGGCTTCCAACCATTCGTCTTTAACCTTCTGATTTCTAAAATCAAAACAGGTGAATTACAGTAATGAATTCAGATTTTAAGTTCCAAGTATAATTTTGTGTAAGTTCATTGACCTCATTAAAATTTCTTTGAAATGGTACATAAATGGCTAAAAGCATTATTTTTATTAAATATATCACTTCTCTCATTGGAGGTAGGCTGGAGACAATTGGAGAAAACTTTGTCACTTTGACAGTTAGGATCTGGGGTAGACTTTGACATCAGAAAGGGCAAAAATAATGCACACTCTTGTCCTTGCTTTATATAAATCAGTTCACTCATAGGGGGTCAGGTTCTGCTGCTGAAAAATTGAAGAGGATTTGTTTTTTCTTTAAAGAAACAGTTTTTTTAATAACTCTAGCAAGTGCTTGAGTAGTCACTTTATATAATTCTTTATATTTAAAAAATAAATACTAGTAATGCTTCAAAAAATTAAAGCAAGCATCACCAATTTTATGGCAGTGGTGAGAGACAGGGAAGAAGCAAGTAAAAATGATACAATTTACTAAGTCTCAATTTTGATCAGAGAAATGAAGCCAGGCAGCAAGATGTGTCAATTTATGTAACCCATTTCAATCACTGTCAAACCTATCTTGAGGGCCCTGTCAATTTTATAACAAAACATGCTGAGTCAATATTTTCTTAATTCTTCAACTTATCAACCATCTTCTAACTTTCATCACTTTATAACATTTTGAAAATTCCCTTTTCTTTTGACTAAGACGTACTGATGTTTTGGTGGCGGAACTTGCCAGCTTCCGAAATGTGTGTCCCAGTCTGAAATTCCTCTACCTCTGTTCTGTTCTAACCGATTACCTGATGTTCTTTGAAAATACTAATTATAAATATCATTAGCTTTAGTGACCTTCAGCTTCTAATGTTTAAGAAATGGATCATTAACTCAAAAAATTTCCTAAAAAGCTTAGTTCTACACACTTTTCCTTCATTTAACTCCCAGCCTGCAAAGTAGAAGAAACAGAAGCTGTTCTAAGTGATATCTGGGACCAGAAAAAAGAATCAGCTTGCCAGCAGAGCATATTTAAAAGAATGATTAATCTCTCTGAATTTGATAGTCAAAACATTTTGACACTAACTAGAAGTTTTAATGATCACTGTAATTCAGCTGATGGATTCATAAATAAAACTCCAGAACTTCTTTATAACATTTAATACTGTGATTACTACAGTTAAGGTTACAGAGAACAAGGAAGCACTTCCTTAGGACCTGTATAGCATGCTCTCAGTAATCTGGGTGGGAGACTGTGCATAATGATTTCTAGCAAACAAGTAACCAGGAAAGTTGTCTTATTTGCTAGTAGCCCTTGGTCCTGTCTTATAGGTGAGGTGCCTCAAAGTTCTCCCAAATGATCCTTCTACCAAGAGCTCGCTCTATAAATTTTAGCTCCTTGCAGAGGAAGTTAAAAACACAAGCATTATCAAATTAACAATGTATAATATCTTTTAAACTCCACTGGAAATATGAGGACTTAACAATATTAGTTTTGGTACAGTAATGTATAATGATGTGGTCAATCATTTTGGGAGTAAAGTTCAAGAAGTTTCTCTAAGGTGGAAGTTTCCTCCATGAGGCCCTGTGGTTTAAGATGTTATGACTGAGTTCACCTCTCTCAAGTAAAAGGTGAGGTTATAATTTTGATTTGCATTTCTCTGATAATTAGTTATGCTGAGCATCTTTTCATGTGCCTACTGGCCATTTGTATGACTTCTTTGGAGAAACACCTATTAAGGTCTTCTGCCCATTTTTCAATTGGATTGTTTGTTTTTTTTGTTGTTGAGTTGTATGAGCTGTTTGTATATTTTGGAGATTAAGCCCTTGTCGGTTTCATCATTTGCAAATATTTTCTCCCACTCCGTAGGTTGTCTTTTCATGTGTGTGTGTGTGTGTTTTTTTTAATGGTTTCCTTTGCTGTGCAAAAGCTTGTAAGTTTCAAATCAAAAATACAATGAGGTACCATCTCACACTGGTCAGAATGGCCATCATTAAAAAGTCTACAAATAACAAATGCTGGAGAGGGTGTGGAGAAAAGGGAACCCTCCTACACTGTTGGTGGGAATTTAAGTTGGTGCAGTCACTATGGAAAATAGTTTGAATGCTCCTCAGAAAACTAAAAATAGAATTATCATATGATCCAGCAACCCCACTCCTGGGCATATACCTGGACAAAACTATAATTCAAAAAGATACATGCACCCCTATGTTCATAGCAGCACTATTCACAATAGCCAAAACATGGAAACAACCTAAATGTCCATGGACAGATGAATGGATAAAGAAGATGTGGTACATATATGCAATGGAATAGTACTCAGCCATAGAAAGAACAAAGATTGCCATTTGCAGCAACATGGATGCAAATAGAGATTATCATACTAAGTGAAGTAAGTCAGAAAGAGAAAGACAAATATCATATGATATCACTTATATGTGGAATCTAAAATATGGCACAAATGAAACTATCTATGAAACAGAAACAGACTTACAGACATAGAGATCAGACTTGTGGTTGCCAGGGGGAAGGGGGGAAGGGAGAGGGAGGGACTGGGAATTTGGTGTTGGTAGATGCAAACTATCACATTTAGAATGGATAAACAACAAGATCTTACTGTATAGCACAGGGAACTATATCCAGTCTTCTGGGATAAGCATGATGGAACAGAATACAAAAAAATGAATGTATATATGTGTATAACTGAGTAGCTTTGCTGTACAGCAGAGATTGGCATAACACTGTAAATCAGCTATACTTCAGTTTTGAAAAAAGTGAGGTTATAAGACCAAATAACATTTATTCAATTTAACTAGTACCTCAGCAACTCTCTGGTATGTTAGACAACTCTAAGAGTATCAGGTAGCCACTAGGAATTTAGTCATTATTATTTTGACAGTTTCAGGTACAGTTCAGGTAAAACAGACAAAACAAAAATACTGTATCTGAATGGAGAATTGCATTTTTGGAAAGTAGAATTACACCCTGTGGTGTAGAAATATAGCCCCCCAGCAAACACTAGTACCAAGAAGAGAGAGAGAAATCAGATGAAGAAAATGTTCATAAGAACTCATGTAGAAATAGCATAGAAACCAAAAAAAAAAAAAAAAATTGAGACTATAAATACCAGATTTACTGTTACTGGAATCCTTGCTGGAAAACTCATTCTAAGCTAAAACATAAAAATGATGGTTGAGCATTTTTAGGGTTATAAAAGGCTTAAAAATTAAATTGCTAGGCATGGAATGTAGAATAATTTCATTTAGTTTTTAATTTCTCCTACATAGGTGGTCCTCAGATACAGAGGGTTTTGGAATAAACAGAGCAATGGGCTGTTGTTAAAGTCAGAGAAGTTTTTATTTTCATGCAGTTTTACTTCCATTTGGATTAGTTTAAACACATGGAGACAACAAAACTGTGTTCAATTTGACCATTTATAGTTAGGTTCATAAAAGGAATGAAATTTCAAAGTAATTTTTTATAGAAAATCTGTTATGTTTAATGTTTAACAGGGATAGGATATAACACTGTCTAGCCCTACCCAATTACCAGTGCTGAGGCTCTCCTTTCTCACAATTATTACCTCTCTGGGTGTTGAAGACCCGCATCTGCTAATTCAGGAGACCTGCAAATGTCATTCCAGATAGGGCTCAGCAAATCCTTGGGTCATTGCTAGGATTATTTAAGCTGGAAGTTCCATGGGTAATGGATATGTATCTGTAGATGGAAGGCCTGCCCCACCACTAGAGGCATCCTGCTCTGTCCAGGTGATGAGCTATCTCTACATGTTGACTGGACTTCCACAGGACTCCCTGCTGCTGGCCACTCAGGGTAACGGACAGTCTCCCCAAGAGGACACCATTCCTCTCCACATGGTTCTTTGTCCTCCAGGTTAGCCCCTCTCATTCCCACTCACTGACTTGCTTTAAGGGTGTGTCCCTCTCAGCTCCCTGTTCTCATCTCCCTCTGTCCTCCTCCTTAGCCCAGATAAACCTGTATTCTCTGGGTATATGTATGCACAGGAAGTGGTCTATTTCTCCACTATTCTTTATTCTATTTAACTGTTATAGCATAAACTCCGTGCCCAGCTTTTTCAGGCCTCCCTTCTATATTGACTACTTGCTCTTTTTATGTTTACTATAAAAAATCCTACTTCTCTTTGAGGCAATATGGGTATCTTTGACTCACTGGTGGAAAGATCTCATAGAAGGAAGTAGGAAAAACCAAACACAAAAATTATTATTTTAGGATGCCTCACTGAAAATGGTAATATCCATGCTGTTAATATTTCATACACAGACAAGCCTTAATCTGGAATGTGGATCTAAAGTCAGCATATAAATTGAACATAAGAAGTGAGCATTGTGTATAGACCATCTCTCTCTTTATAGATATATACATATATGTGTGTGTGTATATATATGTATATATATACACACATACATACATGCATATTCACTCCCCCCCACACACACATCTGCATCTATTTCCTAAAAGTCTCAGTCTCTCTTTTCATAATTTCAAACTCTTGAAGGGAAATCTGATCTAACTTCTGTTTTTAAGCCAGACTATAGAAGTCTTATTTGCTGCCAGCTGTGGGCAAGTCACCTTGGATCAGATTCCCAACCTGGTTCAATTAAATTGTGGAGCCACATGGTATAAAATGTGGCCACATCAAGAGGGACTGTGGACCTGGCAAAAATCAACATTTCTGGCATAATGTGTCTTACACGTACCTATATCTTTATATTCCAACTATTTTCCAGACCAATCTAAGACCTTGTCTCTCCCCTTGATTGTTACCATAGCCTATTAATTTGTCTTTCTGTTTTCAGTCTTAGTCTGCTTTGGCATCCAGCACTTCACCTTAACATTTTATCTTTCTAAACTCTACGCTTCTTCTGTTTTTTTCAGCCTAAACATTCAACTGTGGTTCACCATTGCCTATATTCCCAAACTGTGTTCTACAGGATGCATATAGGGTTCTACACACACAGTAAGTATTCTGTCTTTAAATAAGATTGGTAAATAGTGATTTAACTAATTCTCACCAGGTTTATTTTCTCAGGATTCCTCAGAGGTGTTAATATGCTGATATGTATTGTAACACTTTCAGAGGGCAATATAAGATGCAGTATTCCCCAAACTTATTTAAATAAACTTTTTTTTAATGGATCATTTAATCTGTATGGAATATCCTTTGGCGATACACTGGCCAACAGCATAAAATAAAATTTATTACCTGGTATATTTAGGTACTGTACAATCTATACTCTCAAACTTATATCCCATATATGAATTTTCTGTTTAGCTATATAAAATGACATTTTAACCCATTGCTTTGATCTTATTGTTAATATGTTTTACTTCATCATATATTTCTTGGCTTAATGGACCAAAAATAAAATTGCTGTAACATTTCTATTTCTGTCTCTCATCTCTCTTCCTGTGTTTCTTCTCATTGTAGATCTCTTCCTTTGTCCTATTCTCCCACTCTATTTCTCTTCCCCTTTCCATCATCTTGTTCTATTGCTTTTCTTCTTTTCTACCACTCACAAAATTGGTCACATTTTTTTCATTTAACTACTGAACAAAAATTTTAATGGATGGTAAATCCATAATCTATAAAGTTTTGTATAGATAAAAAATAATTCATCAATTAAACCTTTCTTATAAACTTAAAAATATAGTCCTAGTTAAAATATTTCAAATAATAAAAATTTTAAAAGGAAATATTTTAACTACTATAAGAATATTGATCAAAAATTTAATTGACTTAGAAAAGATCACTTAGGAAAATTTTTTATGAGAAGTTATCAATATTTTCATAATCATGATTAATATGCTTGTATTTAGGATATCTTTTAAGTCAAAATATGTTCAGGGCCAAAAGAGCAATCCTAAGTGAAGGGTGGAAATATCAAGAGGAAGAAAAGCTTTTCCCCATTTATTCACTCTCATTCTTATTAACTCACTACTATGTGGACATAACCTGTTCACATGGTAGAGATATTTTCCTTCCATTTTGCACTCATCACACTAAGTGTCCTTCCTCCTCTTTTCCATTATTCCAATTTCTATCCACTTCTCAAGAGCGCCTTCTTGTGAAACTTTCTGTGATTACCTTAGTCTACCTTAAAATCCTTAAAAAGTAATTATGTCAATGGGAAATTTTGATCAATGACATATGTTCAACAGCTTGTCCTGAGAGCACTGTATATATACTATATATATAGTATATATATACACATACACTGTATATATATATATATATATATATATACATATATATATATATATATACAGTGTATGTGTTTCAATTGTGTCTAGCCACTGCTACAGGCTGAGAGATAATACACCAGGATTTGACTATACCAATGAAAAAGTAAAAGTAGTAAGAGAATAGAACAGTTGACACATAATTTTCAGTGTGACGTTTTGACCTAAAAAAATCATTGGCTAGTTGAAATAATGGTCAAAGTTAATTGTTAGAGCAAAGAGAATTCTTCAATCAACAGGCAAGTCTTATGCAATTTTTAATAGACTAATTAGAAGAAATAAATGTCACAAAATGTTCATTACCTTTTAAAGATGTGATATCAAATTCTTAATTTGAATTCCAAGAAGCATAGGAAGCATGACAAGTGTGAGTTTAATTAGGTTAAGTTGATAAATTGCATCTTGAAAATAAAGATTATATACCACCCAAATGAATCCTTTCACATAAGTTTAAAATTTATTAGTAAGTGAGGCATTCAGAGACTAATTATAAAAGTTGTTAGGTTATGAATATAAAAGGAAGGAAAAATAGAAAATTCATATATCTTGTCAAAGACATTTTAATTCCTCTTTTGTCCCCAGTATCTGGAGCAAATGAAAAGGCCACAAAACTTCAGGAGAGTGTTTATTAGTGTATTAGTGTTATCTACTTTTTTATTTCATCTACTGGAAATTGCCATCTTGTCTTCCAAAATACTTTTCCCTTCCAAGTTAGAGAGCTGTTTAGTCCCTCCAGAAAAGACTTTTTCTTAAATGTGTATTTTTTAGCTCTCTTCTTTATTAAGTTCTATGTTGATTGAGTATTGATAATGAAATGAGAGTCAGAAAGAAAAATCTTTAGTGCATTTTTTCTATTTGTTAAAGAAATTATTATTTATATGTTGAACATTTATCTCTATTTCTTATATTTAAAACACAAAAAGCAAAGCATTTTTCATAACTTCAATTTGCTTGAGAAAAAGAAATTAGGTTTTAAAAAGTAGGAGGTTCCTTAAAAAATGAAAAGTAGAATTACCATATGATCCAGCAATCCCACTACTGGGCATATACCTAGAGAAAACCATAATTCAAAAAGACACATGCACCCCAATGTTCATTGCAGCACTATTTACAATAGCCAGGTCATGGAAGCAACCTAAATGCCCATCGACAGACTAATGGATAAAGAAGTTGTGGTACATATATACAATGGAATATTACTCAGCCATAAAAAGGAACAAAATTGAGTCATTTGTTGAGACGTGGATGGATCTAGAGACTGTCATACAGAGTGAAGTAAATCAGAAAGAGAAAAACAAATATTGTATATTAACGCATGTACGTGGAACCTAGAAAAATGGTACAGATGAACTGGTTTGCAGGGCAGAAGTTGAGACACAGATGTAGAGAACAAATGTATGGACACTAAGGGGGGAAAACCGCGGTGGGGTGGGGATGGTGGTGTGCTGAATTGGGCGATTGGGATTGACATGTATACACTGATGTGTGTAAAATTGATGACTAATAAGAACATGCAGTATAAACAAACAAACAAACAAAAACAACAAATACTAAACTTTCTTTGGGTTATTTGTGTGGAAATATGTTAATATAAATGTTTCAGACATTACATAAAAAAAAAGTATTATTTTTGCCTTTCAAATTAATTTACTTCGGAATGACATTCCAACAAAAAGCTATGGCCATGGTACTCATACCACTGTAAATGTATACTCCCTTTTTAAAGGAAATGGTCAAATTTAACTCCTCTTCTGCTTATCTGCTAAGTGTCCTACTGTGTCAGATAGATGTCTTGACAGCTTTTCCTTAATAGTCCAAGGTCATCATTGACCTCTTTGACAGTGTAAGCCTCTATAGAAAATGGCCCAATTTTCTATGGGCAGGAAACAGGCTGGAAAAACTACCCAGCTACAAACAAGGTCATATCTTATAGAAAAGGAAGGATGACTCAGAGGGGGTAACCAAAAGCCTCAGAGAATCATTTCTTGGGATACAGATTATATCCTAATCAAGTATCTGACATTCCCTGTCTAGCCGGAGTTCAGAAGTACAATGAACCAGTGACTGTTCTGTGCTTACCATTCCTTCCTTTTCTTGTATGGGAGTGTCTATTTTGGTTATTCTGTCTCATGTTATGTTGGGTGTGTGTGTGTAGGAACAGATTCATAGAACTACGCATACCCAAGGATTTAGAGGAGTCATAGCCAAGGAAACTAAACTGAGATTCATCATCTGCACTGGACCTCATTTAGATAATGAAAACCTGGGTCTCAACCCTGACCCTCCAATTGAACATGAAGAGACTAACCATTAACTTTCTGAACCTCAGTTTCTTCATCTTGTAAATAAGAGGAATTAAACCCGATCATTTCTGAGTTTATTTCTCATTTTTTTATGATTATATCACCTGCAATTTTTCATTACTTGTATCACTTTATCATCTCAGCTGGATCAAGGGTTACTACATTATCTTACTGAATGCTATATACTTGTGATGGGTCTTTTTGGGCAGCAGATTCCCTGAGAGCAACAATCATATCCTCTCTGTGTTCTCTAAAATCTCCACAGAGCTTATTTTAGAGCCAAGTATTCATGAGATACTTAATAAATATTAAATGACAAACATGACCATGTTAATCTGTGGTGTCCTAGGCTGACTGCACTATTGCTGCTGACATTTCTTTTGCTTATTAAAACCATTAACAACATGAGTGTGTGTTCTTTGTTACTGTAACATGACAGGTGAGGGAGCTTACAGCAGTGACCTAGTTCTGGGCTTCTCAAGTGACTAGAAATTAACTTCTAACTTCATGATGGAATTCAAGAATAATTTACACAGTATGAACTGAGATATTTTTCATCAGGGCACTGCCACAAAATATTTTGTCTTTGTGGGTTATTTGGGATATATTTTGACAAGATGATTTTTGTTTCAAAGTGACACCTTAATAAAGAATAAAAAGACCTTGGATCAGCCAAATGAGATACCTAAATAAGAGACCTAAAAGTTAGGTTTCATAGTTGAGGAAGGCTTGGTGAACTATTTGGAGTGAACCTGTGCTATGATGCATATTTGAGAACTGTGTCTTTTCGTTATTCACAATTCCACTAAATGAAGCCAGAACCTTTCTAAAGTCATTTAAAATAGAACCTACTCTCTTAATAACTACTTTATTTCAACTTGAAGCTTCTATGTAGATTAAAATAAATGATAAAAAGCTACAAAAGTCTCAAATTCCTTGTTGAAATCCTTCTGACCTCTTCAAGTATCTTCTAAAGGATGCTACTGCCTGTGTCTTGGCCCTTTGACCTATACTTACTATTTAGCGGTTTACATATTGAGTTTGCTAATCAAAGAAAAACCAACTCTTGAGACTCCATAAAATTATGCCTAGAAAAAGAACCACTGGAACCAGTTTTTCCCCAGTAGGTATCACAGAAACTGTGATTATATGGAATAAAATGGATTTATGTATTGTCTAGTTAATATAATCAATATAATTAGCTAAAGGGAGCAAATCTCACATTCTATCAGATGCTTTTCCTGATTTTGCTATTAAGTGAATTATGTACACCTAGTGTCATTTGTTTTTGCAATATGAAAAGTGCCCAGTTTAATCCAAAATACATTAGAATAAGCTTATCTCTTTCTCTCTCACTCTCTCTCACACACACACACACACACACTCACATGTGCGCACACACACACACATTCTCACTTATATATAATTAGGGTATAAAGGAATTTTGAGACCCAGAGCAAAGTCATTTCTTACTGACAAAAAGGACTACTTTGCCAGCATTATTACTTTCATCATTATCATCGGTCATTTGGAAATTTATAGGGGAAAAAGGAAGGGCTTTTCTTGACACACCTTGATTCTTTGTTTTCAGAGCATTCCTTCAGCCATTGCAATTAAAATGAATTTCATGATAATGCTTAAATGAAAGATTCAATCTTTTGTGGTCCATTGAATTTGCGATACTTATAATGGGAAGGACAGTAATCTTATAAAGCTGAATCCTCTGCATCTTATCTGACTCAGCAGACTTCTACTAGATTGCTGAGCCGAAGAAAGTGAGGCTGGTCATGTTGGCCAGAGAATTGCCTCTTGCCCTAAAAACTGTATATGGAAATGCCCCTGGTGAAGTTTATCCTTAAACTCTGTGACTTTAGAGATGCCACAGGAAGGAATGATGTGCTGGTGATGGCCCTGACCTCTGGTAGGAATCTATGTCAGCCTGATGAATATCTTTTTTGTGATAATTATCCTGAGGCTTTCTGAATGTATGTAAATTTCCTTTGTAATGTTAAAGAGCTTATGGGAGCCACAGGGTCTGTTGTCTCTGTTATTTTGACTACTCCCTGTCCAGCAGGCTGGGAAGCACGAGTGTGCCATGCTGGCAGTCTGGCAGGAGTCATGCCCAGGATGTTCCTGCCATAGCTTGGATTTCCTCCTTGTCAGATGGTTAAGTAAAAGAAGGAAGTCAAGTCATGCTCAGAACTCTTTCATCTGAAGATTGTTCTAAGCAGGTGATGATTTTCACTTAATACTCAGAAGTTAATATCAGTAAGAGCATCTTTTTCCAAAACAACATTGAATGACATGTATATTTTTGGTTGAATTTGTAATAATAATACATTTCTGCTAATGCTTCTGGCCCTTAATCCAAGAAGGTCAAGAAATTCAGCATTTTCCTTAGGACATAGACCTGTTCTTTTCTGGTCGTTTACTCTAAACCATTTCATTTGCTGATAGTAAGATTAGTTTACAGAAAGCTTTCTGAGAATGTTCATGTTTAATTTCTTAGTTTTTAACTTCAGAATGTCCCCATATCTACTGATGGATGGGATGATACATAATATTACTAGATTATCATTAGGGGGATGATTCATATGAGGTTTGAATGCTGTTTAAATCTGGAGGAAAACATTATTTTATTTGGATTTACATTTTCTAAAATATTCTTTAATTTTTTTTTTAAACTACCTCACTGTCCTCTAGTTAACACACAACAAATCGTGGGTTTTGGAGTCATAACAACCTGGGTTTAGGCACTGGTCCTGTCACTGAACCATCTTGTGATTTTAGGTAAATTATACTGCGTAGCAGTCAACCAAGAAATGCTGGCTTCCTTTCTTGATTTTTCCTGTTTTGCCTTTAACATTATTTATTTGCCAGTAGAAACACAGCTCTTTATATTCATTTTAAAGTCTACTTTCTCATGCATATAAAATAATACACCTGCTATCCAGGTGTTCTAAAATACATATGAGAGTTATATTACACAAATGTAACTGGAATAGATAGATAGATAGTTGGGTGGACAGATAGACAGATGGACACTCCATTTCCAGAGCTGTATTTCTCAATCAGCAGCAGTAGTGTCTCTGGAGACATGTGCAAATGTGTGAAAATGTTTTGGGTTATAATGATGATAGAGGAGTATTTCTGGCATTTAGTAGGTGAGACCAGAGATGCTAAAATCTTGCAATGTATGGGTCAGTCCCATACATTGAAGAACTATTCTAATATCAACAGCATGTTTGATAAACATTACTCCAGAGGAAACTCTAGAAGAAGAAGAGCATTAATTATAATACCTCTTCCTATCACTGGTTTCTACCAAAGTCTCTCACAGAGATGAGAGTTGATCCTGAAGTGCTCTCTTTCTCTATTGCTAACTACAAAATCTTTCTCTTGACAGTCATAGGCTTTTGTTTCCTTTTTCCCTTCCCAGCTTACTCATTTATTACATTTCTACCTAGCCTGTTTAATTTCTTGCATTTTCTCTGAATTTTCCCTTTTACCTCTAAGAGACTTCCAGAGATAGCTCAACAAGCAAGAACTTTCTGTTCTAGGAAGTTAGAAGGAGGAAGAGGGGAGAATTTGAGAACTCATCCATTAATGATATTTATTCCTATTCCACATGTAGAGGTGGTGTTGCTGCTGCTGCCAGCAGCACCTGAAGTCCCAGGGAGGAGAGTGAAAGCAACAGTGTGGAAGGGTGGAGGTGGGGGCAGGTTGCCACTCCTGTCAGTCAACACTTTTATGTGCATATTCACTAAGACACAAGGACACCAATATTGATAGTAACCATTTCCTGAAGCTGACTTTGTAGGTAGACACTTTAGGTGGCAAGTGGCATCAGGAATCTGTGCATCTGTCTCTCTTCTGAATTGGGATTGTATATAGATGTATTATATATATGTATTTTATATATGTATATATATATTTTGTAAATTAGAATTTTATATATATGCTGATTACCTGTGTATGTGTATATATATATAAATATGATTCTCTTTTCCATGTCAATATTGTCTTTAACTGTAAATGTCTGTTGGTGTATATGTATATAAAATATTATTTATATTCAAGTCTAAAATATTTGATACAATAGGAATATATATTTATAACAATAAAATTTCTCCCTGAATATGAATAAGCTCATAACAGTGTTACAAACTATTGAAGAATTTTTATTATATAAAGAGAGAGAAAGTCAATAGTAGAAGAAGAGACATGAGAACATATATCCTAATTGATAATAGGAATCTTTGCAATTGCATATCTCAGTATAGTACTTATATGAGTCTCTGAACCTACACATTGACCAAATAGGAATTTTGTATTTCAAGAGAATTACAAAAGGAAGCAAATACCACATTTTGATCTATGCTGTCTATCTTCAACTATGAAGGCAAATTATAAGTTGAATTATAAATTAACTTGAAGGAAGGCATACATCATCTATGTTAGTGCAAGTTCAAAAAGTAAGACACACCACCCAAACACCCATATCTTTTGCTGAAAAACTTTTTATGGCTCATAAATTCAACCTTAATAATCATAACTTATATTTAGAAAGAAAACAAAAATTTTGTTTCAAGTACAGAAAAGTTAGAATACCCTATCATATGAAATGTCATAAATATACCACGCTCTTATTTTATTTTTGTTCCTTATGCTTTCTTGTAAGAATACTTCAAATAGAAAGAGAATAGAAATGATATTAATAGAAAGAAAAATCCATGGGGAATGAAGAAACTCTATTAAATATTGGAAAAACTATATGGCATCTTAGGTTTTAAATTTATTGTTTTCACCAAACTATATTTCTGAGGTGGGAAAAATGTGCCTCTAGTTTGCTAAAAGCTAACATTGAAATTTCACTTTAAAGGGAATGCTTGTGAGAGCCCATTGGGATATTACTGTACTTAGATTGCCGGTGTTCATATGCAGCTGTTGGTTAAAAGAGAATAATAGGAATTCTGTATTAAGAAAAAACTTACTATAGGAAGGTCAAGAATAATACTCAACTGAATAATTTGAAACCATAAGTATTTTAAATTGTTCTTTTGGTGAGTGGGGATCTCTAGACCATTTATTCTACCTAGCCATCATGCCTTCATCAAGACTGCATTGCTAAAGAATATAGCAGTTAAATATTCCATAAACCGATTTCTTTGGCAGAACTTTCTGTATGAAGTTGACATAATACAAACATTCATTCCATGATGGTGAACTTCTTTACAATATTTTGTTGGCATTATATATGATAATTCTGTTATCTCCCTCATTAACAAGTCCAAGAGTATCACAGTATTGCAGCCTCATGACATTGTTGAATGGAAAATTATTTTAAAACTTTACTAACAATTGGAAAGAGTATGGTTCTGATAGATTGGACTGATTACCTGATCATCCTGGGAAGAGCACTGGTTGAGGAATTATTACACTCGACTTTGAGGCCAGGTTTAAGCTTTGTGCAAGTCATTGAACTCCTGTTGTTTCCTCATTTCTGAAATGAAGACGATATATTACCATCCTACCAACTTTAAAAGATAGTTGTGAACAGTATTTAGCAAGTTTTTGTGCATCAAACCACCACCCCTACCCCAGAGGAAGTTAATTACCCTGATCATTCTGTAGTACCTTGCAAATCAATCTGTTATTGCACTTGAATAATAAAAGGGAATTGTTTATTTACCTGTCAATTCTTTATTAATCTGTGAGGTTATTGAGATAAATGACGCAGGTTTTATTCATCTTTTTAACCCTAGCACCTGGTGTAAAGTCTGATACAAAGTGGGCATTCAGAAAATTTATTCCTTGAATAAATAAAACACTTTACACACTGTAAAGACTGTATATTAATGGTACTCAAAATTGTGTCATTTCCATGCCACCTTTTCTGATTGCATTGTGTTTTTCTCTTTGCCTATGTTATTACCTGGTTTCAATTTCTTCTTTGAAATATGTTTTAATACTAATGTAAATCTTTATTTGTCCGTGTTGCATAGAAACGAAGTGATCTAGTTAGACAAATATCCCTTTTTAACTGATGTTGACATAGCTGTAACTTTAAAGAATTAATTTCTAATAAGAAATATATAGTAAAAACAATTATATATATATATAAATACAAAATTAGTTAATTTTTCTTTTCTGACTCATAAAGCATTTCAATATCATAGAATGTTTTGGGCCAAGGAAATGAGAAGGCAGGGAAGAAGAAAAAAGAAAGAAAGGGTCAAGGAGAAAAGTTAACATTGTTTTATAGCCCTATATGTACTTACAGAGAGTGTGTTATCTTCAGTTTTATAGAAGAGATTCAGAAAGATTAGATAACTTGCTCAAGGTCACACATCTGATTGATAGCAGAACTACCCAAGTATGTCTACCTCAAAAATCTTATAATCTTTCCATTAAACCATTTTATAGTACTCCAAAAATCCATTTACTTGGTACAAGAATTTAAATTCTGCTGAAATAATTATTATAATGAGTTAAACCAAAAACATATATTCTCCTTCAACCATACGTTTTAATAATAAGTACTTGAGGAAAACCATGTTGTAGCCAAAACCTCTTTCACTCTGTTCCTGTGTTAGGTAGAGCACACATCTCATTCTAAAACTTATGAGCCATTAGTAGCTTTATCTGCCTTAACAGATTTTATTCTGTAGTTTTCTCTTGCCCTTTTTGTCAAAAGAAGTAACTGATATTTGAGTGTCAAATTAACATAACAACTTCAAGCCCTTGATTTTTCAGCCCTAGTTTTATGAGTCCAGTACAGTTCTGGGATTCACAATCAATTTCTTGGGCAGTTAAAGTTTACAGAATATTCTGTTTATATGATTTTTTAAACTGAATTAAATTGTATTCTTTAAACCAATTTCATCTGAAAGAAAAATTTACAGGCTGACAGATATGGATTCATGGATTTCCCTTCCTTCCCACCAAATAATTATAAATATTCCCTCATAAATAATTTAAGAGATTTCCTTGGAAAATGCTAACATTTGAGGAAATAACCTCTGAAATGAATACTCCCAAACCTAGTGATTTTATTTTAATTAATACAATTTATAAATCCCAAACTTCTGTTTTACTGAGGGACTTTTCAGAAACTTGATGTGCAGTGTGGTCCTTTAGCAGAAGCATTTAGATGATATATATTTCCAAACTATTTATTATTATTATTATCAGTTGTAATAGTGATAATAACACAGATACTATCAAATTCTGAATAACAGCTTTGGAAATGTTGGCATAATCATGTAACTTGAAGTGTGAGCATGTGTGTGTAAGCACACACACACACACACACCAGTAAACAAACAAAAAACCTCCCCTGTGAGATAAGCTAATCTATCTTTATGATAAAGTGCCAAAATAAGATTGTAATTATAATAATGAAGAACAAATCTGACACCATATCAGGTCTGTTTCTTTTACTTTAACCTTCGTATTCTATTGATTTTGCTACACGTCAATCATTAAAGGGATGTTGCTTACAGCTTAAAGTATGCATAATGGCCCATCTTCTGGAACCCTACCTTCCATGCCTGAGTGTTAAGATAAAGTACCTTTGTTTTGTTCATGGGAGACGTCCTGACTAGGCCCACCAGTGAATGGCTGCAGGAAAGAAGAAATCAACACATCCCCTTTGGACTCTGGCCAGACCAGGAAATATTTGCAACAATTTATCACCTTTTTTACTTTACTTCTTTGTTCTGTAAAAGAAACTAGCATCCAAAACCCAGGCAAGATGGTTCTTTGAGACACTAGTCCACCACCTTCCCCGTCTGCTGACTTTGTGAATAAAGTCGCTATACCTTGCTCCAACAACTCATCTCTCTATTTATTGGCCTTTTGTGTGGCAAGCAGTACGAGCTTGGACTCGATAACATAATTATGGTAGGCCTAGTTATAAAAACCTACCAATTATTGAAAACCATGTTATCATATCAACCTTTACCAAGTTTATCACTATATGTAAAAGGTTGTGCTGCACAATTTGGAAGATACAAAAAGTTATAATACCTGGTCTCTGACACCTAGAAGTTTAAAACAAATGTAAAGACAGTATATACACATTCACAAATAAGTATAATGAAAAGTAAGTAGATACATGTCAAATAGTAATAAATAGTATAGGAGTCAGAGAGAAGATGGAGAAATCCTTGCAAGTTCAGGGTGTCACTAAAGTGTTATATAGATGTAAAGTTCAAACTGGACTTTGAAAGATATGTAGGAGTTACACAGATGGAGATGTGGGTAGAATGTTCTAAGCAGGGAGATGGCACATGCTGTATGATGAAATGATGACAATGGGAAAAGTCTGCTTAGGAGATGGATGTGACTGGAGTGAAAACTCTCTGTGCAAAAGTAGGAATGCAGTGGGGAAGACAGTTGGTGAGCCCTCAAAATCAGAGTCAAGCATTTAGACCTCATTCCATTCAAGAAATATTTGAATTATATTTTAGGAAAATTAACCTGGGAGCAACATGCAGTATAATTTGAAACGTGGTTAGGGTTGGGGACGGGGAAGTAAAAAGGGAAGGAAGGCAAGTGGAATGAGGTCAGCAAGACCACCACATGCATTTTTCCTGGCTGTGCACAGAACCTCTCTGGGATACCTTTATATAAACTGCAACCAGTGTTCAATGACTTTGCAGATAAAAGGGAGATAACAAGTAAATAGTATCAAAATGGAGGACAGAGGGTAAAGAAATTGAGGCAAAGAAAGGTTTGAATTAATGCACAAATCTAGAGCTCTGATTAGCAAGGTCAAATTATTTTTCACAAAAGGGAAGATCTATTCACATTTGAAGTTCAAAGAGAAGGAGGCAATGACAGAATGATTAAAGATAAGATGTACTTAAAAGGACTGGTTTCTAAATAGGTTGGGATTGAAAGCTCAGATAGTGGATCTGGTCTTTGATAACATTTGGATACTTTTCCCTTTGAACCTAGAAGGGAGGAAGCAAAAGTGGAAATAGATCATTTCATCATTATTTCCTCAAAGAACCACTACAAGCCAACAGAGGTGACTAACAAACCTATGAAATAAATGATAGAAAAGTCAGGTGATTCTGACACACCAACTGCTGCTATTCTTTCCTTGAGAAAAGGATTTTCATTTAATCCTGGGGCAAAGTGGTTGTACTTCTCACAGTGTTGAATTTAAATATCTGGCATTTCAGGGCTGAGGAATAAGCCCTAGTGTGTCCTCCAGCATATACAGGTCTCTATCAATATCTTCAGGGGGACAAGCTACGTGAGACATCTATTTTACTCAGTAATGTATCCAATGAAGCTGTTGTTGATGTCATATTAACCTTATATTTTTAGGTCATTTAACATGATGATATATTTAATTATACAACCTCCATTTCATCAGTTAAGGTTATGTTATTAATCAGTGAATATTTACTTAATATTTTACAATGATCAAAATATTGGGCTGGCATTTAGAGGCTATATAGACCTATAAGATTTTTTTATTATCCTCAAGGATACCATATAGTTGGAATGAACCCCCCCCCCCCACACACACACGTATAATAAGTGCTACTTTGCCCCAGGATTAAATGAAAATCCTTTTCTCAACCTTCCCAGGTGGAAGAATAGCAGCAGTTGGTGTGTCAGAATCACCTGACTTTTCTATCATTTATTTCATAGGTTTGTAAAATACCAAATTGTCGGTAAAGCTAACAAGAATTGGGAACACAGAGGAGAGAGTAAGTGATCATTGAGGGGCAAAGCTTTATAGAAAAGTGCGGCTGTCCTGTACCCTGAAAGCTAAGGAGTGATACCTATTACACAATTTAATTTAAATGTCTGCTCTTGTTTAAAACCAAAGGGACAAAATAATGCCAGGTACATTTACTGTAATTTGTAGTGCATATTATATTCATGAGTCCTGTTTTAGTCATACCTGAATCATCATTTTGGACTGTCATAGTCTTTAATAATAGACATTTTTTCCCTAAAGTAATGCATAATTATGGTAGGAATATGAAAAATATAAAGTATACATATGATA
This sequence comes from Globicephala melas, assembly GCF_963455315.2. NCBI lineage: Eukaryota > Metazoa > Chordata > Mammalia > Artiodactyla > Delphinidae > Globicephala > Globicephala melas. Next base: position 68,927,985 of record NC_083316.1, on the reverse strand, counting down.
TACCAAAGTGTAGATAAAACATGATCCTACCAGAGATAAAAACTACCAGCATACTGTCATCTGTCTTTCCCTGGCAGGATTGAATATTTTAATGTAACCCTTATCTGAGTTTGTCTTGCACTTCTTTTTTTTTTTTTTTTTACATCTTTATTGGAGTATAATTGTTTTACAATGGTGTGTTAGTTTCTGCTTTATAACAAAGTGAATCAGTTATACATATACATATGTTCCCATATCTCTTCCCTCTTGCCTCTCCCTCCCTCCCACCCTCCCTATCCCACCACTCTAGGTGGTCACAAAGCACTGAGCTGATCTCTCTGTGCTATGCGGCTGCTTCCCACTAGCTATCTATTTTACGTTTGGTAGTGTATATATGTCCATGCCACTCCCCCGCTTTGTCACAGCTTACCCTTCCCCTTCCCCATATCCTCAAGTCCATTCTCTAGTAGGTCTGTGTCTTTATTCCTGTCTTAACCCTAGGTTCTTCATGACCTTTTTTTTTTCTTTTCATAGATTCCATATATGTGTTAGCATACATTATATGTTTTTCTCTTTCTGACTTACTTCACTGTGTATGACAGACTCAAGGTCCATCCACCTCATTACAAATAGCTCAATTTCATTTCTTTTTATGGCTGAGTAATATTCCATTGTATATGTGCCACATCTTCTTCACCAATTCATCCGATGATGGACACTTAGGTTGTTTCTACCTCCTGGCTATTGTAAATAGAGATGCAGTAAACATTTTGGTACATGACTCTTTATGAATTATGATTCTCTCAGGGTATATGCCCAGTAGTGGGATTGCTGGGTCATATGGAATTTCTATTTGTAGTTTTTTAAGGAACCTCCATACTGTTCTCCATAGTGGCTGTACCAATTCACATTCCCACAGCAGTACAAGAGTGCTCCCTTTTCTCCACACCCTCTCCAGCATTTATTGTTTCTAGATTTTTTGATGATGGCCATTCTGACTGGTGTGAGATGATATGTCAATGTAGTTTGGCTTTGCATTTCTCTAATGATTAATGATGTTGAGCATTCTTTCATGTGTTTGTTGGCAGTCTGTATATCTTCTTTGGAGACATGTCTATTTAGGTCTTCTGCCCATTTTTTGATTGGGTTGTTTGTTTTTTGGTTATTGAGCTGCATGAGCTGCTTGTAAATTTTGGAGATTAATCCTTTGTCAGTTGCTTCATTTGCAAATATTTTCTCCCATTCTGAGGGTTGCCTTTTGGTCTTGTTTATGGTTTCCTGTGCTGTGCAAAAGCTTTGCAGTTTCATTAGGTTCCATTTGTTTATTTTTGTTTTTATTTCCATTTCTCTAGGAGGTGGGTCAAAAAGGATCTTGCTGTGATTTATGTCATAGAGAGTTCTGCCTCTGTTTTCCTCTAAGAGTTTGATAGTTTCTGGCCTTACATTTAGGTCTTTAATCCATTTTGAGCTTATTTTTGTGTATGGTGTTAGGGAGTGATCTAATCTCATACATTTACATGTACCTGTCCAGTTTTCTCAGCACCACTTATTGAAGAGGCTGTCCTTTCTCCACTGTACATTCCTGCCTCCCTTTATCAAAGATAAGGTGACATATGTGCGTGGGTTTATCTCTGGGCTTTCTATACTGTTCCATTGATGTATCTTTCTGTTTTTGTGCCAGTACCATACTGTCTTGATTACTGTAGCTTTGTAGTATAGTCTGAAGTCAGGGAGCCTGATTCCTCCAGCTCCGTTTTTTGTTCTCAAGATTGCTTTGGCTATTTGGAGTCTTTTGTGTTTCCATACAAATTGTGAAATTTTTTGTTCTACTTCTGTGAAAAATGCCAGTGGTAGTTTGATAGGGACTGCACTGAATCTGTAGATTGCTTTGGGTAGTAGAGTCATTTTCACAATGTTGATTCTTCCAATCCAAGAACATGGTATATCTCTCCATCTCTTTGTATCATCTTTAATTTCTTTCATCAGTGCCTTATAACTTTCTGCATACAGGTCTTTTATCTCCTTAGGTAGGTTTATTCCTAGATATTTTATTCTTTTTGCTGCAGTGGTAAATGGGAGTGTTTTCTTGATTTCACTTTCAGATTTTTCATCATTAGTGTATAGGAATGCCACAGATTTCTATGCATTAATTTTGTATCCTGCTACTTTACCAAATTCATTGATTAGCTCTAGTAGTTTTCTGGTAGCATCTTTAGGATTCTCTATGTATAGTATCATGTAATCTGCAAACAGTGACAGCTTTACTTCTTCTTTTCTAATTTGGATTCCTTTTATTTCCTTTCCTTCTCTAATTGCTGTGGCTAAAACTTCCAAAAATATATTGAATAATAGTGTTGAGAGTTGGCAATCTTGTCTTGTTCCTGATCTTAGTGGAAATGCTTTCAGTTTTTCACCATCGAGGATGATGTTGGCTGTGGGTTTGTCATATATGGCCTTTATTATGTTGAGGAAAGTTCCTTCTGTGCCTATTTTCCGCAGGGTTTTAATCATAAATGGGTGTTCAAATTTGTGAAAAGCTTTCTCTGCATCTATTGAGGTGACTATATGGTTTTTCTCCTTCAATTTTTTTATATGGTGTATCACATTGATTGATTTGTGTATATTGAAGAATTCTTGCATTCCTGGAATAAACCCCACTTGATCATGGTGTATGAACCTATTAATGTGCTGTTGGATTCTGTTTGCTTGTATTTTGTTGAGGATTTTTGCAACTATGTTCGTCAGTGATAGTGACCTGTAGTTTTCTTTCTTTGTGACATCTGTCTGGTTTTGGTTTAAGGGTGATGGTGGCCTCGTAGAATGAGTTTGGGAGGGTTCCTCCCTCTGCTATATTTTGGAAGGGTTTGAGAAGGATAGGTGTTAGCTCTTCTCTAAATGTTTGATAGAATTTGCCTGTGAAGCCATCTGGTCCTGGGCTTTTGTTGGAATATTTTTAATCACAGTTTCAATTTCAGTGCTTATGATTGGTCTGTTCATGTTTTCTATTTCTTCCTGATTCAGTCTTGGCAGGTTGTGCATTTCTAAGAATTTGTCCATTTCTTCTAGGTTGTCCATTTTATTGGCATACAGTTGCTTGTAATAATCTCTCATGATCCTTTGTATTTCTGCAGTGTCAGTTGTTACTTCTCCCTTTTTATTTCTAATTCTATTGATTTGAGTTTTCTCCCTTTTTTTCTTGATGAATCTGGCTAATGGTTTATCAATTTTGTTTATATTATCAAAGAACCAGCTTTTAGTTTTATTGATCTTTGCTATCGTTTCCTTCATTTCTTTTTCATTTATTTCTGATCTGATTTTTATGATTTCTTTCCTTCTGCTAATTTTGGGGGTTTTTTTGTTCTTCATTCTCTAATTGCTTTAGGTGCAAGGTTAGGTTGTTTATTCAAGATGTTTCCTGTTTCTTAAGGTAGGATTGTATTTCTATAAACTTCCCTCTTAGAACTGCTTTTGCTGCATCCCATAGGTTTTGGGTCATCGTGTCTCCATTGTCATTTGTTTCTAGGTATTTTTGGATTTCCTCTTTGATTTCTTCAGTAATCACTTCTTTATTAAGTAGTGTATTGTTTAGCCTCCATGTGTTTGTATTTTTTACAGATCTTTTCCTGTAATTGGTATCTAGTCTCATAGCATTGTGGTCTGAAAAGATACTTGATACAATTTCAATTTTCTTAAATTTACCCAGGCTTGATTTGTGACCCAAGATATGATCTATCCTGGAGAATGTTCCATGAGCACTTGAGAAAAATGTGTATTCTGTTGTTTTTGGATGGAATGTCCTATAAATATCAATTAAGTCCATCTTGTTTAAAGTATCATTTAAAGCTTGTGTTTCCTTATTTATTTTCATTTTGGATGATCTGTCCATTGGTGAAAGTGGGGTGTTAAAGTCCCCTATTATGATTGTGTTACTGTCGATTTCCCCTTTTATGGCTGTTAGTATTTGCCTTATGTATTGAGGTGCTCCTATGTTGGTTGCATAAATATTTACAATTGTTATATCTTCTTCTTGGATCGATCCCTTGATCATTATGTAGTGTCCTTCTTTGGTTCTTGTAATAGCCTTTATTTTAAAGTCTATTTTGTCTGATATGAGAATTGCTACTCTAGCTTTCTTTTGATTTCCATTTGCGTGGAATATCTTTTTCCATCTCCTCAGTTTCAGTCTGTATGTGTCTCTAGGTCTGAAGTGGGTCTCTTGTAGACAGCATATATATGGGTCTTGTTTTTGTATCCATTCATCCAGTCTGTGTCTTTTGGTGGGAGCGTTTAATCCATTTACATTTAAGGTAATTATCAATATGTATGTTCCTATTCCCATTTTCTTACTTGTTTTGGGTCTGTTATTGTAGGTCTTTTCCTTCTCTTGTGTTTCTTGCCTAGAGAAGATCTTTTAGCATTTGTTGTAAAGCTGGTTTGGTGGTACTGAACTCTGTCAGCTTTTGCTTGTCTGTAAAGATTTTAATTTCTCCATCAAATCTGAATGAGATCCTTGCTGGGTAGAGTAATCTTGGTTGTAGATTTTTCTCCTTCATCACTTTAAATATGTCCTGCCAGTCCCTTCTGGCTTGCAGAGTTTCTGCTGAAAGATCAGCTGTTAACCTTATGGGGATTCCCTTGTGTGTTATTTTTCCCTTGCTGCTTTTAATATGTTTTCTTTGTATTTAATTTTTGACAGTTTGATTAATATGTGTCTTGGCAGTTTTCTCCTTGGATTTATCCTGTATGGGTCTCTCTGTGCTTCCTGGACTTGATTAACTATTTCCTTTCCCATATTAGGGAAGTTTTCAACTCTAATCTCTTCAAATATTTTCTCAGTCCCTTTCTTTTTCTCTTCTTCTTCTGGAACCTCTACAATTCGAAATTTGGTGCATTTAATGTTGTCCCAGAGGTCTCTAAGACTGTCCTCGGTTCTTTCCATTCCTTTTTCTTTATTCTGCTCTGCAGTAGTTATTTCCACTAATTTATCTTCCAGGTCACTTATACATTCTTCTGCCCCAGTTATTCTGCTATTGATCCCATCTAGAGTATTTTTAACTTCATTTATTGTGTTGTTCATTGTTGCTTGTTTCACCTTTAGTTCTTTAGACCCTTGTTAATCATTTCTTGTATCTTCTCCTTTCTCTTTCCAAGATTTTGGATCATCTTTAGTATCATTATTCTGAATTCTTTTTCAGGTAGACTGCCTATTTCCTCTTCATTTGTTAGGTCTGGTGGGTTTTTATCTTGTTCCTTCATCTCCTGTGTGTTTTTCTGTCTTCCCATTTTGCTTATCTTACTGTGTTTGGGGTCTCCTTTTTGCAGGCTGCAGGTTTGTACTTCCCATTGTTTTTGGTGTCTGTCCCCAGTGGCTAAAGTTGGTCCAGTGGGTTGTGTCGGCTTCCTGATGGAGGGGACTAGTGCCTGTGTTCTGGTGGATGAGGCTGGATCTTGTCCTTCTGGTGGGCAGGTCCATGTCTGGTGATGTGTTTTGGGGTGTCTGTGGCCTTATTATGATTTTAGGCAGCCTCTCTGCTAATGGGTGGGGTTGTGTTTTTGTCTTGCTAGTTGTTTGGCATAGGGTGTCCAGCACTGTAGCTTTCTGGTCGTTGAGTGAAGCTGGATGCTGGTGTTAAGATGGAGATCTCTGGGAGATTTTCACCATTTGATATTATGTGGAGCTGGGAGGTCTCTTGTGGACCAGTGTCCTGAAGTTGGCTCTCCCACCTCAGAGGCAAAGCACTGACTCCTGGCTAAATCACCAAGAGCCTTCATCCACACAGCTCAGAATAAAAGGGAGAAAATGTAGAAAGAAAGAAAGAAAGAAAGAGGATAAAAGAAAATAAAATAAAGTTATTAAAATAAAAAAACAATTATTAAGAAAAAAAATTTTTTTAATTAAAAAAATAAAAATGGACGGATAGAACCCTAGGACAAATGGTGAAAGCAAAGCTATACAGACAAAATCTCACACAGAAGCATACACACTCATAAAAAGAGGAAAAGGGAAAAAATAATAAATCTTGCTCTCAAAGTCCGCCTCCCCAATTTGGGATGATTCGTTGTCTATTCAGGTATTCCACAGAGGCAGCGTACATCACGTTGATTGTGGAGATTTAATCTGCTGCTCCTGAGGCTGCTTGGCGAGATTTCCCTTTCTCTTGTTTGTTCACACAGCTCCCGGGGTTCAGCTTTGGATTTGGCCCCGCCTCTGCATGTAGGTCGCCGGAGGGCGTCTGTTCTTTGTTCAGACAGGACGGGGTTAAAGGAGCAGCTGATGCGGGGGCTCTGGCTCACTTAGGCCTGGGGGAGGGAGGGGTACAGTGTGCGAGGTGAGCCTGCAGCGGTAGAGGCCAGTGTGACGTTGCATCAGCCTGAGGCACACCGCACGCTCTCCCGGGGAAGTTGTCCCTGGATCCCGGGACCCTGGCAGTGGCGGGCTGCACAGTCTCCCCGGAAAGGGGGTGTGGACACAGGCTTCTTGGTGGTGGCAGCAGCCGTCTTAGCATCTCATGCCCGTCTCTGGGGTCTGTGCTGTTAGCCGCGGCTCGTGCCCTTATCTTGAGCTCCTTTAGGCAGCTCTCTTAATCCCCTCTCCTCGTGCACCAGGAAGCAAAGAGGGAAGAAAAAGTCTCTTGCCTCTTCAGCAGGTCCAGACTTTCCCCCTGACTCCCTCCCGGCTAGTCGTGGTGCACTAACTCTCTGCAGGCTGTGTTCACGCTGCCAACCCCAGTCCTCTCCCTGGGATCCCACCGAAGCCTGAGCCTCAGCTCCCAGCCCCCGCCTGCCCCAGCGGGTGAGCAGACAAGCCTCTTGGGCTGGTGAGTGCCGGTAGGCACCGATCCTCTGTGCAGGAATCTCTCCGCTTTGCCCTCCGCACCCCTGTTGCTGTGCTCTCCTCTGCAGCTCCGAAGCTGCCCCCCTCTGCCACCTGCAGTCTCTGCCCGCGAAGGGGTTTCTAGTGTGTGGAAACCTTTCCTCCTTCATGGCTCCCTCCTACTGGTGCAGGTTCCATCCCTATTCTTTCGTCTCTGTTTATTCTTTTTTCTTTTGCCCTACCCAGGTATGTGGAGAGTTTCTTGCCTTTTGGAAAATCTGAGGTCTTCTGTCAGCGTTCAGTAGGTGCTCTGTAGGAGTTGTTCCACGTGTAGATGTCTTTCTGATGTATCTGTGAGGAGGAAGGTGATCTCCGTGTCTTACTCTTCCACCATCTTCCCCCTCTGCTTTGTCTTGCACTTCCTGACTAGATTCTTCCATTAGAATATCTGTTACCTAAGTTCAGTAACAGGAAATCCATCTTTTTATTTCTCTATTGAGCAAATCATTTTTTCCCACATGTGTGACAAGAAATAGAGATCACTTTCTACTTTTCACAGTAGACCAGTAAATTCCTACCTTTTAAATTTAAATTTTCTGTAAATAAGAGTTTTTGCCATTCACAACTTACGTTCAAACTTAAATCTCAAGAACTCTTCTTATATGTATATTATTGTAGTTAAAAGCCCTCTTAGGTATGAATTTTCCCTCTTTATTATAAGTGATACTTAAAGATGAAGATGATGTGATGTTCCTTTGTTATAAGTACATAATCTAAGTCCCCCTCCTCACCCCTTCTCTCCAGGCCACACATGAGATATTCTTTTTCGGAAGTTTTTTCAGTTTCTGAGACACTGATTCATTCTGCAATCATTATGTGCTCTGCAATGGGATGAAATACTGAGAAATTATCGGCAGCTGATTTCTGTGGAAGGAAGTTCTTAACCATGATAAGCACAGAGTGCTCTGTTCTCGAGCAAATGTCTGTGACTTTTGTTTCCACATGATTGCTTCCCTGAAAGTTCATGGGAAATGCTAGAGAGTGTTCCTTAATTCATGGTGAAGAATCACAAACAGGATTTTGAACATAGATTTGGACTTCTCAATAACTGAATATTTGCTTTGTTGCCTGTGACTCAACTTTAGTTTTTAAGTTTTAGAGAAAAAAACTAAAAAAAAAAAAAAAAAGCGTAGTAGTATACCTCAGGGAACTCTGTTCAATGGCTTGGCTTATGGGAACTTGCTAGATCTATTAATAGAGGTAGCTCAGATCTACACAAAGGAGCATGATGGCTAGGGCTATAACTATTTATTCCTTTCAATTTACTTTTAAAATATACTTACAACTGCATTTTTATTGAAAAAAGTAATACATGCATGTGGTAAAAATGTCAAACAGTTCTATAGACTTTCTTCCTAGAGGTTATTACCAGTTTTTTATATATTCCTTAGTAATATTTTTGGTACATTGATGCATATTTAATCTATTTTTTCCATAGGTAGAAATAGAGTGTTCACACTATTCTGCAACATACTTACCTTTTATGTCTTCAATCTTTAAAAATGATCCAAATAGTATATCTTGGAAATTATCCTACATCAATGTGTGTCTATGTATATGTGTTGTATTTCATTACTATATATTTTTATATAGGTATATAATTTATTTGTTCCTCTACAGATGAATAGCCAAGTCATTTCTGGAATTTTGGTATTTCAACAATCTTCCAATGAATATTCTTGTACAACCTTATCTTTTCAGGTATGTGAAATAATAGCTATAGAATAACTCTTCTAGATGCTACAGAAAAAGAGGATTAAGACACAAATTCATGACTCTTTTGATTTGATACCAAGATGGAAAATTGGAGGTTTATCTCCAGATCATAGAAAATGAGTTTAGAAAAAACCAGTAACATTATGAATGATCAGAAAAATTTTGCTTGAAGAGAAAGAGCCAGTCAGCTGCTTGGGTTGTAGGGTAAAAAGCCTTAGGGATAAAAAAGCCCTGGATGTAGTTCAAGTACATAAGTATTTTGGGAGCTATCCAGAGTACTGAAGGGATGCCGCAGGAAGCAGTCTGTGCCACTGGACCAGAAACCACAGTCTCCAGATTTCTTGTCTCTCCTGCCTTGAATCTTGCCCTTGATATTTTAAGCACTTCTAAAGTCAGCTGTCACCCCTCAGACTCTTCTTTCTCTGTCCTTAACTTACCTCATTCTCCATTTGCCTCAATACAAGCCTATTAGTTCTGTTTTCCCAACCAACCCTAGCTATGACCCACTCCCACCATTTGGTGTTAGGATTCCAAGAGAAATAAGCTAAAAATGCAGCAGTAATGTCACATGAATTTGACTGGTTCCTAACAACAGTCTCAATTTCTATAGCTATATACAAGTATCCAATAATATATCAAATAAAGCTGACCCTTGAACAACATGGGTTTGAACTGTACAGGTCTACTTATTCATGGATTTTTTCAATAAACATAGTATTTTGATTTTACAGATATTTAAATTAACAAAGTATGGGGAAAAGTTTGTGTTCAATTAGAGATCACAATATGTGGAATCAAAAGAACTAGGGTTTGAGTCCTGATTCTATCCAAACTAGTTTTGGCTTCCTGCCCTGGGATGAGTCATTTATCAATTCCTTCTTTTTTTTTTTTTTTTTTTTTTTTTTTTTTGCGGTACGCGGGCCTCTCACTGCTGTGGCCTCTCCCGTTGCAGAGCACAGGCTCCAGACGCGCAGGCTCAGCGACCATGGCTCACGGGCCCAGCTGCTCCGCAGCATGTGGGATCTTCCCGGACCAGGGCACGAACCCGTGTCCCCTGCATCAGCAGGCGGACTCTCAACCACTGCGCCACCAGGGAAGCCCCAATTCCTTCATTTTTGAGGCAGAGATATCAGTATGAGGATTTTCCATTGTGTGGGGATGGGGTGGTGTCCATGCCCCTAGGTACATCAGAAGTTAATGCCTGATGAATTGGGAGATTGGGATTGACATATATAGACTAATATGTATAAAATGAATAACTAATAAGAACCTGCTATATAAAAAAAATAAATAAAAAATTTTAAAAAACACAACAAAAAAGAAGTTAATGCCAAAGTATCCTGGAACTTACTATTGCTGATTTTTGCTCTTTTTCAGCATAAAGAATGAACTTCCTAATATAACTGAATGACTTACTTATTCATGTAAATCATATCTGTTTGCCAATTTCTTCTGAAGCAAAGAATTTTTTCCTTCCTGCTGAAGATAAGACAATGGATAACTTCAAAAAGCCAATGTATTCTGTTCCACTGTTCCATTTACTTAGTTCTGATGTATGGATCTCTTAATATATTGAATATTTATGTGGAAATATCAGAATTTCTAGAATTTTTCAGTTGGAAAAATGTCAGAAAAGATACTTTTATATTTTTTGGTTTTACATATCTTGGAAATCCTCTCACCAAGGGACTCAGGTTATAAGGGATAAGACAAGGGGAGGGTCTGGTATAGTTTCCCCATCTGGACTATGAGACAAACAGAGACAGGAAGAGAGCAAGAGCGAGATCCTCAGAAGTACGAGAACACATATTCAAAGTTGGCTTAAACAAAAGGAAGTTATTAGTTACTGAGCATGAACAGTCTAATAATGCAGCTTGATTCAGGGACGTCAGATACCCACATCACCTCAGTTCTCTATTTTTGGCTTTGCTTCATCTGTATTGACTTCCGTCACAAATATATGATCCCTGGATGGTAGTATGGTGATTGCAGAAGCTTCAGCCCTACAGCCTCCCCGATTCAAATTCAACGAATCCCCTTTCGCAGTCACTCCAGTGAAAGTCTAAGATAAATTCTCACTGTTCTGATTACCTTTGCTTTTAATCCTCAAACAATCACAGTACCCAGAGGCATTGAATTTATTGACAGTCATTCTTCCACCCTGGACATGGTGCAAAAGGTGAATTAGCCCACTTAGAGAAAATTCTGGGAATTCTTACTAAAAGAAGACGGAATGACCAGTAACAAGAACAAAAATAAAATACAAACAAAAATCTAATATATGCTACATAATGTATGAGGAGGTGGGAAATATACTGAAGGGGGAAACTAAGGAATAGCAATTATTTAATAATAATATTTTAAAAAGTTAACATTTGTTAATGGTTTTTTATATGCCAATTAATCCTAATAAGAAACCTATATAGTAGGTAATATTTTAATAATTTTAATAATTATGTATAATTATAAAAATTAGGTTTTTTAAAATAAATGAAATTATATAGTGTTCCCAATTATCTCTCCTGTTTCTCAGATTGAAAGATTTATTAAAGTGGGTAAAAGCTGTTCCTAGAAACTTATAAAGCTTTAGCCTGGGGATTGACATTACACTTGACAAAATAGATATGAATTCCTTGCCTTTCCCAAACTTATCATATCACTCTTTCAGGGTACACAGCATATAAATAGTGATAATTTTCTTTTATTTTCTCTCTTCTGGGCCTAAAGAACCCCCTGCCTATTCTCTTCTGGGCCTAGAGAACCCCCTGCCTATTCTCTGGGCCTAGAGAACCCCCTGCCTATTCTCTGGGCCTAGAGAACCCCCTGCCTATTCTCTTCCATAAATGAGGTGTTTGGACAGTGGATAAGCAAAATTGGTACATTATATCATCAACCTAAATCTATCTATGACTATGCTTGATCATTCATTTTCAGAATTCATTTTTAGGATATATAACATTTTGTTTGCATTGTTTCCAAAGGCAACCTTTCCCTGCAAATTACCACTAGAACACAATAACTGTCAATTCCTACATGTGGCTCTTGGATGGCTGGTGCAAACAGTAAGTTATTTTATACTACTTGTCTGTTCTCCATTCTCATATATTTATTCCTACTGTCCTATTCTCATTCTTTTCTTGATACAACCCTGCTAACAATTCTCTTCTTCTTTAGTTTTATACCACATCAACAGACTTAGGTATGATGCTTCAGAAAATTCTTACCCTGGTTTCATAACACAGTGATAGTATTGATATTTTTGAGGTTGTTGGTTGTCCAAAGTTTTCTTAATGTACCTTTTCCATTTCATTTATGGTATAATAATGCTTAACATCTATTTAGCATCTATACTCACCCATTTTTTATTTTATATAGCAGCTTTCAAGTTAAATAACCATCATATCAATGAAAAACTCAAGCACTAATTTGGTTTACTTGAGAAAAAATGAACAAACACACAAAACTAGTGATCAATAATTAAATTTCTTATCTCTTTCCTTTGAGTTATATTCTTAAAAAATATGTATGTATTGCCCTTTTGAGGTATGTTTTCTAGACATGCTCACAGACGACTAAGGGAGACGCCTAAGTGGCAAGTAAAATTTTTTATTTATATCTTAAAAATAAGTGAAAGGATAATGTGAATTTCACAGTAATTTACACTGAGGTTATGTTAAATATATAAGAATTGATAAGATCACCAAATTGTAGGATATAATACAACTGCAAGAGAAGAAAACTTGTGAATTCTTCTGAGAAGTAATTTGAGAGTTAGGAGGAACTTATAGAATGTATCTATTGTCCTTTAATTATTTTAAAGTTGTTAATCTTTTGTTCCCTTCTAATTTGCAATTACTTTGAGTATTAGGGACCACAGAATTTGCCCTTTGAAATTTTAGTTTCTTTCAATGTGGAGATCAAATTTAATGAATTTTGAATACTAAGACTAGGAACATAGTCAATCAAACTAAAAGAAATATAAAATATCTATATCTGGCCACCACTGGAAACCAAATAAATTATTTTATGTGACTGTGACAGGATAACATTTATTAACATCCTCCCTTATCTGAATCATCAAAAAGAATCCTGAATTTCAAGATGAACTTTCATAGAAAAGGACTGGGTTATAGAAGCAGTAGAACAGATTGGTTAATTACATGGGCTCTGGTGCTAGACGCCCTGGGTTAGAGTCTGGATCTCTCACTTAACAGTTGTGGGAACTTGGGCAATTTACTTAACCTCTTTATGCCTTTAAACTAGGGATTATAACGGAATTCATCCTATAGGATTGTTTTGAGAATCAAGTGAGTTAATATAGTAAACTGTATAGACTAGAGACTGTAAAATATGAAACATTAAATAATAAGCAATGATTACATGTAGGGAGAAAGGGGAAGACTTAGCAAAGAAGTTAACATAATTTACAAAATAAAAAACTGAGAGAAAGAAAAAGAGGCAGAGGGAGGGAGAATTGAGGAAGACTGAAGATAAGCGGAAACTTGGTGAAACATTTTGGTGAATGATGAAATCTGAAGAATGTGGGGTTCTCCAGAGCAGAAAAGTAGACAAGGGAGAGAAAAGAGGTACAAAATGTTGTCAGGATTGATCAGGAATTATATTCTCTTTAATATACTCTTTAATATACTCAGAGCCATGAATAAAAAATGGGGCTGCTTTTTATTTATAGCTTGGGAGGGAGAGGATTTGTGTAAGTTGGATACTATTTTAGGACTACATCACATAAATCCTCGCTTTTATAGGTTTTATTCATGTGTTCCTTGATTCTCTGTCTTTTTTGCCCAATCCTTCTGGTTATTGAGTTAAAATCACATTCCTAGACTGATACGAGTGAGCACAGAAATACAGAGCTTATACTCCTAAGGTTCATGGTAGAGAGAGCTCATGAAGACAAGGAACATCTTAGTCCCTTCATGAGCTCATAAATGTCAAGCAGAGGGATTTATAGGCAGGTTTTACCATGACCACTTTCATTAGAAGAAAAGCATCAGGCTCACCTGAATCTGAGGATGCCTCCAGCTGCTTTTTCAATTGTTTATGTCTGATACTGATTACCATCATTAGTAAAGAAAACCAGTTTCAAAAAGGAGTGTAACTCTCATACAATGCTTATGAGAACATGAGTTTTTATGGCTTTTGGGAAAGTAAAATAACAACATATACATTAAAATTAAAAATCTACATCTACTTTGACCCATTGATCTGATATCTGGGGGTCAATTTTAGAAAAATAATAGCATACCCACAAATAAATTAGGACTATGTTCATGGATTTGATAGGATGTCCATGATGTATTATTAAGTGAAAAAATTAATGGGAACATGTATGATCCCATTAGGAGCAGGGAGATAAAAAAACAAAACCTCTATCAAGATATAAGAATACAAGTATAATATTAAGAGAAAACATAGAAAAGAAAAAATGACTCATACTCTTAATGTTAATATATTAAAAATTGAATATGCATTTGAAGAAACAGTCAAGAAAATGAAAAGGCAACCTACATAATGGGAGAAAATAATTGCAAATCATATATTATATAAGAAGTTATACTCAAAATATATAAGTAATTCATATAATTCAATAGCAAAAAACCAAATAACTTGATAAAAAATGGGCAAAGAACCTGAACAGACATGTTTCCAAAGAAGATATTCAAATGACCAAGAGAAGAGGTACATGAAAATGTGCTCAACATCACTAGACATTAGGGAAATGCAAATCAATTTGACAATGAGATATCGCCTCATGCCTAATAGAACAGCTATCATCAAAAAGACAGATAGAAAATCCTGACAGGGATATAGAGAAAAAGAAACCCTTGTGTACTATTGGAGGGAAAGTAAATTGGTATAGCCTAATGGAGGTTCCTCAAAAAATTTAAAATAGAACTACTGTATAATCCAGCAATTCTACTTCTGAGCATATATCCAAAGGAAATGAGATCACTATGTTGAAGAGTTATCTGCACCACTATGTTCATTGCATCATTATTTACAACAGCCCAGACATGGAAACAATCTAAGTGTATGCAAACACACACACACACACACACACACACACACACACACACATATACACACAAAGGGATACTATTCAGCCATAAAAAAGGAAACCCTGCCATTTGTGACAACATGGATGGACCTTTAGGGCATTACGCTAAGTGAAAGAAGTCAGACAGAGAAAGGCAAATACCGTATGATTTCACTTATATGTGGAATTAAAAAAAAAATTTTATAGAAATAGAGATCATATTTGTGGTTACCAGAGGTGTGGGGTGAGGGTGGAGGAATTGGATGAAGGTGGTCAAATAATACAAGCTTCTTGTTATAACATGAATAAGTACTGGGGATGTGAGTACAATTTAATGACTATAGTTAACACTGCTATATGATATATTTAAAAGTTGCTAAGAGAATAGATCCTAAAAGTTCTCATCACAAGGAAAAAATATTTTTGTAACTATATGAGTTGACAGATGTTAACTGAACTTATTGTGGTAGTCATTTCAAAATATATGCATGTCAAGTCAGTATGCTGTATACATTGTATAGTCCTGTATGTCAATTATGTCTCAATCAGAATGAGAGTAAAAATTCACTTTCAAACCTTAAAGATATAAATTAGCACAAGGTGAAAGGTAATCAAAAATTTTTAAAAAGAAGCTAAGAAAGGAGGTGCTGCTAATAATTATGGAAGAATATTGCAAATTGGGACTGTCCCAGGCAAAGAAGAACACATAGTCATACTCTTTTATAACTCACCCAAGTCTTCATGAATATTCAAACACCATACAGAACAGATCAGAACCACTGAATTTATTTTCTTTGAGCATTTCAGAGAATCAAAAAATTTGAGAATTGGTAAAGAGCTTAGATATTATCTAGTTGAGTTACCTCAATTTATAGAAGAGAAATCTGAAGCTCACATAAGAAAAATGACTTGTTCATGGTCACATGATTCTTTGGCACTAAAGTTATTTATAGAACCCAGGTATTTGACTTCCAGTGCAGTATTCTTTCTACTGTAATAATTCTATAAATAGTATAAATACTAGTATCTTCCTATCCAAGTTCAGGTTTTCTTGCTTTTAGGTAAATGGCATTTCCACATCAGGACTCAAGTAAAATGCTTTCATTAGAAAGTCATAAAGATCTACCCAGAATAGAGTTTGATTGTAAACCTGAGCATGAAAATAGGACACTTGAACTTTTATCATAGGTCATCCATCCTTCTACAAAACCTGTATTTTGTTATTTGCACATGAAGATTAAACTCTGATTCAACAGTACAATCTAAAAAGTACCAGTAGTCAGTTCACATGGTTCCTACAGACTCAGACAATGTATGTTTATATTCTAAAAGTATCACAAGAATATACAAACCAGGTGTCATGGAGACATGGAGTGGTTCTGAAGACATTGACTGTAATTCACTCAGGATCAGTCCAGAGGAAGCTTCTAAAGAGACAGTTGTGGCTTGGGATGCCCAGAGTGTAGATGACTCATTCTGGGTCCTAAAAGATCAGAGATAGGAATAAAAAATTTAGGTGATCAGAAGTGCAGCAATTTTAAGTGGGTTAATCAGTATAGGCCTATTGAGAAGGTGACATTGTGGCAGGATAGGATAGGTGATGCAAGATAAAGGAGAGGATGGAGGATGCAGGCAATTCTGTGTCCTGTCATTTGACTTTTTGGGTGAGAGTGTGGGTTCAAGAACTAGATGGGCTGGATTTGAAGTCTGAACCCACTGCTTTTAGACAGCATCACTTTGAAAAAGTTAAACTTTTGTGTCTAGTTGTCATCATCCATTAAATGGGGAATAATAATTGGTCTTGCCTTTAAAAGTTTTGTCCAAATGGGATAACACTTGTAGCATGCTTAGAATCATGCCTAAAATATAGTAAGCAGAGATTAGATATTAGCTATCATTATTATTGCCTTCAATACTAATCTCAGGACAAGGATCATGCCAGAGACTAGGACTGGAAAGGCTGTTATTGGGGCTTCTTTGTCAGTCTAACAGCCTTCAATGTCACATCACCTCCATCATGATTTTTACAATAGGAACACACTACATAAAAAAAAGTCAAAGCCTATTTTCCCTCCCTTCTTTTATACTTCTGATGGGTTCCTAAATTGAGAGAGACAAAAGCTTTTCCTCTGTATTTGCCATCTATCAGTTAAGAGACCCAAGAAGGGAAAAGTGTCTATTTATGTCAAGGATAGTCTTGTGATATAGCTTCTCTTAAAGATGACAAACTCCTTGATGTCAGAATCCAGATATCTTGGTATTTTCACAGTACCCAGAATAATGCTTTGTTCAAAAGTGGCAGATTAATATATATAAATGTCAAATGATTGAATCATTGAAAGATTACAAGGATGGGAAGAAACCTGGCATTGAAAGAATAAAACACAACAGGGAGCAAGTCCTGTAAAGCATGATTTTGTTAATTCATAAAATGCATCCAGACAAATGGAAATTATCAGCAAGAGAAAGTGAAACCATCTGGAAAGAAGGAACTGAGAGTCATTAGCCTACAACAAGAAGGGTGCCTGGAGTGAGGAGGGAAGCAGAAATGTAGAGAAACAGAATAGAAAGAGACAAGGAACATAAGAAGATGGAAAACAGGTATGAGAGGCAGTCACAGAGTTTTACAGGAAAATAAAAACAGTAGTTTGAAACAACTGGGTTTCTGGCAACCAGAAAACAGATAAGAAGAGGCGTGACAAGCATGAAGCTGCAGTCAATGTCTGTTCACAAACTATGTGTGATTCACTGATGCAGCTATTTCACAAGAGATTTGAAAAACTACTTGAGAGAAGATTGAGGATATCGTACACATAAGACCTTTTTAGGGTTCATCATGATTATTTACTTTTTTTCTTATAACATATAAAACTATTCTAAACTATGGCAATAATCTTTCTTGTTTTTGTGTAAACTGTTTTATTCTATATAAGAAAGCATATCAGACCAGAAATGTGTGGAAGGGATGCTTCCCAGCATTCAGTTTTATAGCCCTGAAGCTAATTCCACTTCTATGCCAAGTAGATGTTGGAAATTTTCCATTGACTATTACACAAATTTCAAAAAGCCAAACCATTGAGTCAGAGGACAGTTTATGGCCCATTAACAATACATTGGCTTCTCAGAACTGTAAACGCGGCCTTATGGATCTTAATGTAATTGTTTAGGATGAGTGTATTGGCAAGAAGTGTTAGAGTCTGTTAACACAATCTGGAAAGCAACGTATTGTAAGCAAATCTGCAAACTGTTACCAACTCATTAAGCTAAGAGCTTTATGGCTCAGCGTTGTAGAGTGATTCTGTGAGACACTTCCGAACAAGGCTGTATATTCATTTCTGGTTCTGCCACGATTGATGTGTATATAAAAGGGGATGACTACATTTATTATTGCATTATGCTGATGATATTTCAACATGAGTGTTGCCTTTTTTCTTAAACATTATTCTTTCATTATGTTATATAACTAAAAGAGTGCAGAGAAGTACTTATACACATTCTATGGAATGATTTTGCTGTATTTAAAAATAGTATAGGGAACACAAAGTCTTTTCCAAGGCTATGCTCCACAGATGCAGTGCTAATGCCAAGGCATCGCCATCTCCTGCATGCTTCTTTAAAGTTCAGTTTACCACAGACATTGGGAATTGGAAGGGATTTAGACATCGTACAGTCCAACCTTGAACTTGTGGAATCAGTGCTTTCTAGAGCATCTCTGTTGGATAGACTAAAATTAGTGCATTTCAAGGGAAGCAGTCTTGATTCAGTTAAAGTATTTTCAGTTGCAAATGGAAGAAACACAACTCAAACAAGGGGAATTAGCTCTCAAGACTGAAAAATTCAGCAGTGTTCATAGTGTTCATTCATAGCATGGGTTGTTTGAAGGTTTCAAATTATGTTACCATCTCTCTTCACCTCTTAATCCTGCTTTCTTTTTTTCAGATGAATTTCTTCCCTGTCATCTCTTTGTGGTACCACTCAGGGCTCCAGTGTTATATCTTAACATCTCCATGCCCAGAACAAAGAGAAATTCTGTTTCTAACACTTTGAGTCAAAGTTCTAGATTTGAGTATAGTAGACTGACTTGCATCACAGACCTACCTTTAAACAAAACCCTGGGCCCAGGGAAGAAGGAAGACATGGAATCCTCAAGTTAGGTCATGTACTCACACAGAAGTAGCTACCAAACCAGGTGATCTGGTAATTTTACTGATCTGATCTAGATTATTTTCAATTGTCTTCTTTCTCTCATTGTCAACAACACAATGAGGCACAATTCTTTCTCCTACTTCTTCAGTCAATTCCCTTTCTTCTACTGACACTGATACCACCTCGATTCAAATTGCCATTAAGGCTTTCCCTAGGACAATAGTTAGAGACACCTCATTTTCTCTAGTCTTCTCTCTAAACTATTTTTTATTTTGTTGCCAGAGTGATCAACTTTAAACCCATATTTCATTCCCTACTGCCCCACACCAACTCATTCATCCTCTCCTTTAAGATCTATCCATTCCTTTTCCATCTCAAATTCTACCTTTTTAAAGTTGAGATCAATAATTCTCTCTTCTATTATCCCGTAATTTTCTCTACCTTCATTATATAGTCTGTCTTTATATTAGGTCTTAGATATCCTCCACCTAGATTATGAGTAGTTACAGTGCATGAGCCATATCTTATTCATCTTTGTATCCACAAAATTACTGAGAATGAGGTCTTGCCCCAAATAAGGTTTCAATAAACATTGGCCAAATTTAATTAATGAGGTACTGAACTGTCCTATATAAACAATAAATGTTTTAAGAATGCTATCTAGACCAAAGTACTTAAGGAAAGATACATATATCACTATGTAAGATTTTGTAATTCTATTAAGAAGAGCCAAAATTAGTCTCAGCACCTGGTCAATAACAGGAGACAGTTTTCCATGGATCTCTTGTATTTCTGTAAAACATGCAAATGAAACACTAACTGTTTTATTCTTGTCTATCTTTTCAAAGATGTTTCTAATGAAAACATATGGCTTTGGGGAACATAGAGGCAATGTCTCCCTCTAGAGCAAAATGCATGTTTGCTTATGATCCATTATAAAAGGTTCAGGTTTCCTAAGGTTAGTGTTTCTGCCCTATATTGCAACCCAACAATCTCTAAGCTGTCCCTTATCCACAGGGTCTAAGATGGCTCCATACCAAGACTATGGTCTAAGAGATTTGATTAAAAAATGGGGAAAGGGATGGGTGTGCCTTTTAACTATAGATAACTAGAAATTTGCTTAGATATTTTTCTGCTTATAGTCTATTGGTCAGAATTTACTCCTGTGTTCATACCTGGCTGCAAGGGAGGCTGAGAATTCTAGTTTGTATTCTGGGAGCCAAAATACACAGCTGAAAATCGGGGGGTTAATTATTATAGAATGGATGGTGGGTGACCATCAGATTTTTAAATCTGACTCCCTCAATTGGACTATGAGCTCCTGATGTCCATATAATTATGTCTCAGTCATGTTCAAACTCCAAAATTTAATACAATGCTTGCATATAACAGTTGAATAAAAATAAGTGGATGAAAAAAGTGAATGTTATGTTCATGACAACACGACAAATGTGAACACTAATATCTGCATTGTACATATGAAGAAACTTGGACTCAAAAGATTAGATGAGCTAAGCTGACCAGCACAGAGACAACCAGCCAAGGAATAAAACTTAGAGTTTGAACCCAGGCTCTTTTTACTCCACTGCACTGGTATCCTTTTTGATCTTATAAAGTTGCAAAAACACTTTAAAATAATTATGATTTATCTCAGTTGTATAATTCCAGATAAACTAGTTTTCTTGATCTCCCCTCTCCCCATGAAAATACAGAGTGGAAAGCTTTTCAGAGACTTTTAATGCTAACTTTCTCTGATTATAGGAAAGATAATCATGTGGAAATTTAGTTAAGAGAACAATAACCATCTTTTACTATTGAACTCTTCCCAAGTGGCTGGACACATCTGTTTCTCTGTGCCTTTTAACAAGGTTTATTTTTTAAATTAACATTTTTATACTATCTTTAATGCTTAATCTTCTTCATAGTATTTGTGAAAGCAGGAGGAGAGAAGTATGAATAAATGAATAAAAATATTTTCTGGAATTTCTTCAGGAAGACATTTGCAGGGGCCATTCTTAAATGGTCATTAGCAAGGGCTCTTCCTAATCTTTGCTGAGAGGTTATGCTCTCAGAAGTAATCCTTAATATATTTTCACAAAGAAACATTATGTTCTAACTATAAAAATGATTAAAAATTTAAGAATTAATACTTGGTATGTAAGAACTGGTTAAAAATGGTGGTGGTGGCTGGGAGGGGGCTTTGAACACAAGGGAATCCCAGATATTCATTACGTTTTATTCTTTTTAAAAGATATTTTAGTTGATATACCTGCTATTCATTTGTTTTCCCCCTCATCTCTATAGGAACATGGAATCAGAAAATTGAAATTCCATCTACATATAGTTAAAATAGCTGTGATCTCTATCTATCTATCTATCTATCTACCTATCAATCTTATCTATCTTCAGAATGTATATATGAAGCTTGGATAGAGGAGATAAGTGAAATTACATCTTGGAAAAGAACTTGGAACTTATTAGACTTTAAAGAATGTATCTTGTGCAGGAGAGGGTACATGTTTCCATAGAACTTGAGGTTATAGAGAACAGTGTTTTTCTTTTTATATATATATTCTTCCAATTGTGAAAACAGCCCCATGGCATATATTGACTTTAGCAGCTTGCATACACCTAGTCTTGCCAATACAGTTATTTGAAGTTAAATTGACTTTCTTGAAATGTTTAATTGGAATCATTGAATTATTGAGCAGACTCACAGGCCGATTGATTGCCTGTCTCCCAAAGGACACCTCTTGGCCCCAGACCTCCAAAATGTTAATTGCTTTACTGCCCAAAGCACTAATGACCGAAAGGTTGTGAATTGACTTGATGCCTAACTCAGTTACTCATTTACAATATATTTACATCACACATTATTACACAACAATCACAGATGCCCTGGTGTTCAATTCAGAATGTCTGCCTTAATTAATTAGTCCCAATATTTATTTTAAGGTGAAATGACTTTCCCTTTTCCAAAATCTTTGAAATCTGAAGAATAGGGGTGATGGTGGTCAATAGTGATATACGTTGGGCATAAGCCCTAGGAGCAATGCTGAGAGTAAACTTCTGAGTCCAATTTGGAAGACATTTGCACTTCTCTCACTTCTAGACTTCCCTCTGTCCTTCTAGACATTGTGGACTGGGCAAGAGTGCAACATAGTACATAATCACTTTTGAAAATTGAGCAGGCATCTGAGCCCTAAAGCAAGATGTTGAGTTTTGCATCATTGAAAGGTTATTTGAAAGGTTATTTGTATATTTATTTATTAAAAGTGTATAAAGTGCAGGATATAGCCTCCACCACAAAATTTCTAATCAAAAGGAGAAGAGTCTCACAAACAAAAAAATGCATGGGAAGCAGGCTGGCAGTGGATTTTTAATTGTGCCAGTCAGAAATATGATTTTCTTCCTCTTTAAAAAATGGGTGAAACAGATATCTACTCTCATTTTTGCCATCTACTAATTTCAAAAGCAAAAGCCAGTGCAATGATTTATGAGATTAAGACACATACTTGAGGCATGACAAGTTCATTTGACTGGCTTATCACTTTAACTACGTACTCTCCATGCATTTTACATTATTATATTTGCTTGTCAATCACAAACAGAAAATTGGCTTCATTTATTTTTCAATAATGAGCATAAAATGAAATTACCAATCAAATTCCAATTACCTACGGCTTCCCTGGTGGTGCAGTGGTTGAGAGTCTGCCTGTCGATGCAGGGGACACGGGTTTGTGCCCCGGTCCGGGAAGATCCCACATGCCGCGGAGTGGCTGGGCCCGTGAGCCACGGCTGCTGAGCCTGCGCGTCTGGAGCCTGTGCTCCGCAACGGGAGAGGCCACAACAGTGAGAGGCCCGCGTACCGCAAAAAAAAAAAATCTTAACAAATTCCAAATACCTAGCAAATCAGAGGATCTCCATCTGGCTCCAACCCTGACCTTATTACCTACTACTTATTCTAATGTGCTCTCTGATATAACCAAATAGAACTACTCACTCATCTGTAAGTACCTTCTTATGCTTATTCATTTCCATGTCTTTGTTAATGCTGCTCTGTTGTTCTGGAAAAAAAAAAATTTTTTCCAACTTTCCAGCACCAAAATTCTAAGTATCTTTGAAATCCCCTTCTAATGATTCTTTCCTTTCCACCACCATTCTGTGTTGGGAGAGAGGAACTATACAAGTAAGATCAGAAGAACATTATTCTCCCTGTTCTGCAGAAGGGCTTTACAGCAGAAGTAGAGCAGGTGTGAGGCTGGTTGCAATGGTCTAAGGAAGAGACAATGATAACTTGGACCAGAGTAAAATCAATGGAAAAGGAGAGAAGTAGGCATATTGTATATATAGTTTGGAAGTAGAATAAACTCGTTTTATTTGTGAATTGGAGATGGACATGAATAAATAGGAGGAATCAAACATAATTATATATATTTTTTTGGCTTGGGCCAAATGAGGAAGGCTAGGAAAGAAAACATTTTATGGTAAAAATCAAGAAATCATTTAAGGCCCTATTAAGCTTGAAATGTCTATTAGAGATCCAAATTGATGGAACGGGAAGGCAACTGGGTAAGAGTTGGCATCTCAGAGGGGAGAGTCAAGGCTGGAATTATAAATATGGGAATTGATGGTATGTAAATAATTTAAAAAGCTATGAGAATAGAGGCAAACACACAGGGAGATATGTAGAGAGGAGAGGAAAGAAGAGGACTCTGAAAGGACCAGTAAGGTAAGAAGAAAGAAGAGTTTGGTTTTGCAGAAGAAGGAGTGACTGTTAACTACTGTCTAATGCTGCTGAGAGGCTAAGAAAACATGGAAAAGTATTCAGTAATTTTGGCCATATGGAAATCATCTGGAACTCTGACTAGGGCATTGGACAGGGAATGTTGGGAGTGGAAGCAAGATTCCAACAGGTAGAATTATGAATTGAAAGTCAGAAAATGAAGAAAAAATTCAGTTTAACTGTAGAGGAAAACTGAAAAATTGGCAGAAGTTAGTGGACAATGTGGTGTTGAGGGAGATTTCTCTTTTTTAATATGGAAGAACACATCCATTAATAGGAATGATCCAGTCAAGGGGAAGATCAATGATGCGAGGGGGAAGGAGGAATCAAGGCAGCACAGTATTCAAAAAGACTCTAAGAATTAAACCCAGAGGATAAGGAGGTACTGGCATTAGCTAGGAGGAAAGAAGTCTTCAATTCTACTATGAAGAAAAGAAGCACATGCCAGTAAAGCATACATTTGGTAGAGGGAGTGTGAGAGATCTAGAATCTAATAACTTCTGTCTTGTCCATGAAGTGCTAGTTCCAGTGTGAGAAGTGCAGAAAGTAGACCTGAAGACTGGAGGAAAGAGGATTTATAAAAGAATTGTCTCTGAAAGTGGGAAAGTAAGCTTATCACAGAAGCAGATTATTTCATGGGGCACTACTCTGTGCCCTACTGAGACTTGAAAGAGAAATCTCTCTATTTGATTCTGTGATTGTCTTCATTCACATTCAACTGCATCTGGAAAGATGCAGAAGAAATCAGATTACTTTATTTTACATTATAATTATTTACATATCATTTCTTTATATAATAAGTAATAAACAATATGGAAAACAACATAAGGAAACCATATAAAATTCACATCTGTACTCCCCACAGTACTCAGCGCCTTATAATCCCTTAATATATCTATCAACACATTTTGGAATGAATAAACATTTTCCTTGCTATCTTTGTAAATTTGGTAAAGTTCTTTTTTTTAACTTTGAAAAGTAAAATACCATTATTAATCATGATAAAGAAATAAATGTAAAACAGAAGTGTCAGATTTTTTATCAGATTTAAAATAAAGCACAGTGTCTATATATATATATATATATATATATATATATATTTGCATTTGAGTCTCTCAGGAAGCTTAGAGAATACATCGTATTGAATCTTCCAAAATAATATCCTAAGGTAAAGAAGAGCAAGAGTGGTGAGAGGCAAAAGAAAGTAGATGTAGAACATTTCAGCAGAGATTCTCATTGGACTGTGAGTGCTGAGGCGGTAGATACCAAATGCTCGGTGGTGGGTTGGGTTTCTTGCTGGTAATGCCGAACTGAATCATAAAAGAGCTGAAATCGTGTTGTCTGCTTTTCAAACAATGTGACCTAAAGTTAACCTTGTTGTGGAAAACCTGTTTGCATATTAGCAGAAACCCTAACATTTAAAAGCAAGTTCCTATTCAATTTCTATAGTAACTTTTAGTTAAAATATTGGCATAATTCATAGTAAGCATAATGGTCTTTAGAAAACATGTTTTCCAAACATTAGTTTTAAAACTAAAATATGTATATTTATTCAACTGTATACACCATAAAACAACATAGAACTATGACCTGTTACTTTGGGAAATGAAATCTGACAGTTGTTATTTCCTTTTAATTGGCCTTAAAGCAATCCAAATGAGAGACTGTGTTATCAAACACTATATACTTGACAGCTTGTCTTTATCTGAAAAAAAAAAAAAGAGCTGAAATAAAAGATCTAAAATGAAAATGATGAATGGAAAAAAACTGCAGAGAAGCATTTGTAGAATTATTTGCCTTTTCTTTCTCTTATCTTCATGCCCACAGAGAAATAGAATACATTAAGTAATTAACTTTGATCCTGTTAAAGGAAACTTCAAAAAGAGAGAAATTTGCAGCAGCATAGATGGACCTAGAAATTATCATACTAAGTGAAGTCAGACAGAGAAAAATGCATATTTTATGATATCACTTATATGTGAAATCTAAAAAGCAATACGAATGAACTTATTTAGAAAACAGAAACAGACTCACAGACTTAGAAAAAAAACTTGTGGTTACCAAAGGAGAAGGGTGTGGGGAGGGGTAAATTGGGAGTATGAGATTAACAGATGTACGCTGATATATATAAAGTAGATAAACAACAAGGATTTACTGTATAGCACTGGGAACTATATTCAATATCTTGTAATAACCTATAATGGAAAAGAATAGAAAAAAAGAATGTATAACCAAATCACTTTGCTGTACACCTGAAACTAACATAATATTGTAAATCAACTATTTTTTCATAAATAAATAAAATTTTTAAACTTAAAAAAGTAAAAAAATAATTTCTTTGCTTAAGAAAATATCAACTGAGCTCTTGTACATGCACACAAACCAAACGCCATCATTCATTCAATTTATGTTTACTGAGTACCCATCCCACCATGCGACTGGCAATATTGTGGAGATGTAATAGTAAATAAGAAACAAAAGGTGATATAAAGATATGACTGATAATGTTTAGATTGCATGGTCTACTTGGATCTTCTGCCCATTTTTTAATTGAGTTATTTTTTTTTTGCTGTTGAGTTTCTGAGTTCTTTGTATATTTTGGATATTAATCCCTCATTAGGTGTATCATTTGAAAATATCTCCCCCATTCAGTAGGTGGTCATTTCATTTTTTGGATAGGTTCCCTTGCTGTGCAAAATTTTTTCAGCTTGATGTAGTGCCATTTGTTTATCTTTGCTTTTGTTTCCCTTGCCTGATGCGACATATCCAAAAAAATATTACTAAGACCAATGTCAAAGAGCGTAATGTCTGTGTTTCATTCTAGAAATTTTATGATATCAGGCCTTACATTTAAGTCTTTAATCCATTTTAAATTTATCTTTGTGTACAGTGTGAGAGAGTAGTCTAGTTTGGTTCTTTTACATATAGCTGTCCAGTTTCCTAAAACTGTTTTTGAAGAGGCTGTCTTTTCCCCATTGTACATTCTTGCCTTCTTTGCTGCAGATTAACTTCCCATATAAGTATAAGTTCATTTCTGAGCTCTCTATACTGTTTCATTGACCTGTGTGTCTCTTTTTATGCCAGTACCATATTGTTTTGGTTACTGAGCTTTCTAGTATGGTTTGAAATCAGGACGCATGATACCTCCAGCTTTATTCTTTTTCCTCAAGATTGTTTTGGATATTCAGGATCTTTTCTAGTTCCATACATATTTTAGAATGATTTGTTCTACTTCTGTGACAAATGCCATTGGCATTTTTATAGGGCTTGCATTGAATCTGTAGATTGCCTTGGGTACTATGGTCATTTTAGTAATATTAATTCTTCCAGTCCACGATCACAGTATATCTTTCCATCTGCTTATGTTGTCTTCAATTTCTTTCATGAGTGCCTTACAGTTTTCTGAGAACAGGTCTTTTACCTCCTTAGTTAGATCTCTTCCTAGGTATTCTATTCTTTTTGATAAGACTGTAAATAATATTGTTTCCTTAATTTCTCTTTCTGATAGTTCACTGTTAATGCATAGAAAGGCAACAGTTTTATGCATATTAATTTTGTATCCTGCAACTTTATCGAATTTATTGATGAGCTCTAGTAGCTTTTTGTTTGTTTGTTTGTTTTTTTGCAGTACGCGGGTCTCTCACCGCTGTGGCCTCTCCCATTGCGGAGCACAGGCTCTGGACGCACAGGGTCAGCGGCCATGGCTCATGGGCCCAGCCACTCCGCGGCATGTGGGATCTTCCCGGACCGGGGCACGAACCCATGTCCCCTGCATCAGCAGCCAGACTCTAAACCACTGTGCCACCAGGGAAGCCCTCTAGTAGTTTTTGGTAGTGACTTTAGGATATTCTGTGTATAGTATCATGTCATCTGCAAACAGTGACAGTTTTACTTCTTCCTTTCCAATATGAATTCCTTTTATTTCTTTTTATTGTCTGATTGCAAGAGTGGGCACCCTTATCTTGTTCCTGATCTTAGAGGAAATGCTTTCAGTGTTTCACCATTGAGTGTAGTGTTAACTGTGAGCTTGTTATAAATGGCCCTAATCATGTTGAGGTATGTTTTCTTTATGCTCACTTTATTAAGTGTTTTTATCATAAATGAATGTTGAATTTTGTCAAAAGTTTTTTCTGCATCTATTGCGATGTTATTCTTCAATTTGTTAATGTGGTGTATCACACTGATTGATTTGCAGATATTGAAGCATCCTTGCACTCCTAGGATAAATCTCACTTGATCATGGTGTATGATCCTTTTAAGGTATTATTGAATTCTGTTTGCTAGTATTTTGTTGAGGATTTTTGCATGTTCATCAGTGATGAAGTGATCCTTCATCTGCAATTTTTTTGGAATAGTGTAAGAAGAATAGGTGTTAACTCTTCTCTAAATGTTTGGCAGAATTTACCTATGAAGCCATCTGGTCCTGGACTTTTGTTTGTTGGGAGACTTTTAAATTACTGATTTAATCTCATTATTGGTAATTGGTCTGTTCCTATTTTCAATTTCTTCTTAGTTCAGTCTTGAGAGATTGTACATTTCTAGGAATTTGTCCATTTTTTTCTTGGTTGTCCACTTTATTGGCATATAATTGTTTACTGTAATCTTTTATGATCCTTTGTATTTCTGTGATGTCAGTTGTAACCTCTCCTTTTTTATTTCTGATTTCATTGATATGAGCCCTCTTTTCTTCTTGATCAATCTGGCTAAAGTTTTATCAATTCTTATCTTTTCAAAGAATCAGCTCTTAGTTTCATTAAGGTTTTCTCTTTTTTTGCCTCTATTTCATTTATTTCTGTGCTGATCTTTATGATTTCTTTCCTTCTACTAACTTTAGGTTTTGCTTGCTCTTCTTTTTATAGTTATTTCTTTTTATAGTATAAGTTAGGTTGCTTTAGATTTTCCTTTTTTGTATCCTGAGGTAGACTTATATTGCTAAAAACTTCCCTCTTAGAACTGCTTTTGCAGCATCTCACAGATTTTGTATCATTGTGTTTGCATTTTTATTTGACTCCAGGTATTTTTTGTGTATCTATTCTAGATTTTTGGTTTGTGGTTATCATGAAACATATATAGCAATCTATATCTATATCTACATCTATATGGTTATTTTAAATTGCTGATCTCTTAAGTTCACATATATTTTAACAATCCTGCATTTTTACTCCCCTACCCTGTTAACTGTTTTTGACATCATATTTTATGTATTTTTGTCTTGTTTAACCCTTAACTACTTATTGTGGATATAGATGATTTTACTACTTTTGTTTTTTAACTTTCCTACTAGCTTTATACAATGGTTGATTTTCTACCTTTGTCTTTACCAATGACATTTTTACTATTGTAATTTTTATGTTTATATTTGTGGTGTTTTCTTTTGCTTAGAGAAATTCCTTTAACATTTCTTATAAAGCTGGCTTCATGGTGCTGAAGGTTTTAGCTTTTTAGCTTTTGCTTGTCTGTACATCTTTTGATCTCTTTATCAAATCTGAATGAATACCTTGCCAGGTAGAATATTCTTTGTTGAAGTGTTTTCCCTTTCATCACTTTAAATATATGGTGCCACTCCCTTCTGACCTGCAGAGGGTCTGCAGAAAAGTCAGCTGATCACCTTATGGGAGTTCCCTTTTTTGTAACTTGTTGCTTTTCCCTTACTGTTTTTAATATTCTCTTTTTCCTTAATTTTTGTCATTTCAATTACAATGTGTCTTGATGTGGTTCTCTTTGGGTTGGTCCTGTTTAGGTCTTTATGCTTCCTGGATCTGGATGTTCATCTTTGCCTTTTTTTTTTTTTTTTTGTCAGATTAATCAGACAAAAGCTTTTAGTCTATATTTGTTCTAAAAAATAATCAACCTTGGTACTTTGAGTACTTTAAAGTATTTGAATCAAAGAAGTAATTTATATTTACTACCACTTATTTAGATTTATTTATTATTTTTACAAACCATAGGTAATTATATCATCAGAATTTTAAAGCAAATGGTGCTAACAAGATTTTTTTTTGCTAATACTATCTCTTAGAGATAGAGATAGATCAATAACAAACATGCTTATTTTTTTTTCTCTCTGGATGTTATTATGTTCTATATATTTTATTGCATAGACATTAAAAAGTCTTAATTAAAACTCTTTATCCTTCATTTTGAGGGAGTTAGCCAAGGTTGGAACTGAATATTTTTCTTAATAGTTAGATAAAACTTTCCCAAACTGCGGCACCCTGTTGCCATTGACAGGCACATGTAAGCTAACTTCAGACCAGAAAAGCTTACATTTCACCCCAAGGGAGATGCTGTGGGGTTACCTTGTGTGTATACCCACATGGAGGTTCATTAACAACATCTGTGATTTCCATTCAAGAAATCAACAGAAACTATGAAACCTGTGTGACACTAATCCTTTCTATCAGTAACCCAGGGTGGAGCATATATAAAGTACTTTTTTCCCCTCTGGGGAGAAAAGCTGTTAAGTGGGAGACATTACATGGTTTTAACTGGCAGCTTTCTGTGGTAGCCACATCGATATCTGGGCTTGCTGTAATGGAATTTTCTACAGTGTTTCCAGGCACAAGTGATATTTAGACATAAACTTAATCAGCAACCAGTTCTACTTTCACTGAGGAAATTTCCCATGGGAAATGAAAGGTTTGGCCTAGACCTTGTATTTCCTTCTTTCAGAGCACTCATAATTGATGGAAAGCTGCCTGCTTGTGGAGAGATAGTTCATTCAGACAGGGATGCTACTGAGGACCAGAGTTTGGGGGCTAAGTCTCACATAGAACTTTATTTGAGGGACCTCATACAAGTTACTTAAGTGCTGTGTCATTATAAGAAATCAGTCTTACTCATATGATTATGTAACCAGTACATTGATTTTCCTCAATTATCAGAAATAGATCATTGGCTCTCCAAAGAAATGCACTACAAGGTCTTAAGTAGCCTAAGGCAGCCTAAAGCATTTCTTCTTTTAAAAGTTTTGGTCTTGGGCTTCCCTGGTGGCACAGTGGTTGAGAGTCTGCCTGCCGATGCAGGGGACACGGGTTCGTGCCCCGGTCCGGGAAGATCCCACATGCCGCGGAGTGGCTGGGCCCGTGAGCCATGGCCGCTGACCCTGTGCGTCCAGAGCCTGTGCTCCGCAATGGGAGAGGCCACAACAGTGAGAAGCCCGTGTATCGAAAAAAAAAAAAATTGTAATTAAGATCTATTAACTTTCTCCCTAAAAGTCAATTATATCTAGGTAGGGACAAATGAAGAACAAAGCTTTGTTTTCTGAAAAGTGTTCTATTGTTTCTTTTTCTTTCTATCTCTGTTTACCCAACGGAAATAAGCAACAAATCTCTCTCCTGGTTCTTGCTTGTTTAGGTTGATAAACAATGGAGTTTTCCATGTATGGCAGGGATAATCAATGAAACTTACTGGGTTCATAAGCTGAGCGGTAGAGTAGGGACACAGGTAGTTCCTTGTTCAAACATTAAAAAAAAAAATATTCCTTATGTAATGATGGCTAGAACCTGGATTGAAAGAGGCATCTACCCAGGGCCCCATCATCTCCATATATTTATGGGATATCTAGTACCTTTGTTTCTGTAGTCAGGGTCCCCTGTCTTGACCGATAGACCTTATTCAATATTATATCAATAATTACAATATTACACTTATTACATTAACTACTTTAGCCTTCAATCTGTACTTAACATTTTTAGTTAAATCCTTTCTCTGCAACCATTTTAAGAAATTCCAAAGGAGAGTTTACACTTTACAGATGTTTTGACTCTTGAAATAGCTTTCTATTTTTAAAGTTTCACACCAGCTTTCCATATGCATAAACAGTATTTTCACAGCACTCTTGAACTGGCAAATGAGTCATACAAAGTATTACGGGAAGAAAAGGTGGGAGAGGAAGACCTGTTCTCTGAGATGCTGAAAATTAACCCCCGAAACCCTAGCAAAAAGCATGCACATTTTTTTCAAGTTTGAGAAGGTGGTACAGTGATTTGAACATTCCTGAGTAATCAAATTAAGACATATAAGAATGATTAATATCAAATG
Source organism: Globicephala melas (assembly GCF_963455315.2). Taxonomy (NCBI): domain Eukaryota; kingdom Metazoa; phylum Chordata; class Mammalia; order Artiodactyla; family Delphinidae; genus Globicephala; species Globicephala melas. The sequence continues at coordinate 68,896,386 of NC_083316.1, read as the reverse complement.
TGACATTTATTCCAGCCATTTTTCTTCTTTCTTTCATTTCCCTTTCCTCCTTTGTGCACTTTATGATTTTTGCTCATCTTCACCTTCATCTGTAACCTCATGTCTTAAGCCTAATCTTGTGTTGCCTGTTCCAATGCAGTTCACTCTTAAAAAAATGGGAGACTGATTTCAAGTTCACTCAAATTTTCATCTAGCTTCTCAAAAATTTATACATATGACAGCCTTCCATAATTAAAAAAAAAGTGATAAAATTCTAGCAAGCAAGTGTCCTACTTTTGTTTGAAATTTAGCAACTATGTTTTCAAAAGTCAATGTTAATATACATAGCACAGTCGGGTTTCTGTAATTAAGATAAACACCACCAGCAGCAATTCCTTCCTTAAGGGTCTCTCCTATGGCTCAACAGCAGGAGTGATCTTTGTCCGATTCAATTTCAATATATTCACGTTGCTAAATACTACATTATGTCATCACAGAGTTCCTTTTCCATGAGAGAATTTCCTAAATTTATTTCATCTTTTCCAGACATTTATCTGATCATACTAGGAAATCTGTGACCAATAATATGTATGTTTTAACATTTAGAATTTATGTTGAATGAAATATTCATATTAAAAGTTATAGTTACTCCTCATGCAAATAAAAACTGATGTATATAAAGCTATACCCTATTCTGACAATAGATGTTTTTCAAGTCTCTATTATGTTTGTCTAAAAACTGGATTTTAATTTACAACATGAAGGATTTTATTTAGAATCTGTTTAGTGATCAAGTAGAATTCCTTTAAAGGTTTATTGATTTCCACATTAATTTAATTGTGATACAACTGTGTAAAGTTAGAAACATCCATATCAAACTTCTAATAGGGGAATCCAGTGATCTCTCTTCTCTAAACTTTCATGAGATTTACTGTCTGTCTATATATCAAATGACATTAAAAAATGCAGACCTATAGTGTCCTTTAGTAATTTTACTTGTTCTCAAGTTTTAATTCCAACTTGATCCTGCAATGCTCAATATACTTCTGGGAAGTTAGTACGTACTTATATACTGCATGTAACTGATTGATTTCCTAAAAAGACCCATATTTAAAGTTTGTACTAGGTCTCCTAAAATAAATCAGCTAGAGCCAAAATTGTCAAATGTGGTCGTCTACCTTGATCGAAGTAACCAGGTAAATAATAAACCTCACTCCCTTCTCCTACAAACACAGCTTTTTAGACAATTTTTGCTAAGTGATGAGAAAAAGACAAAGCCTTTAAGGTAACAAAAAAAAACCACTTTGCATTTGTGTAGTTTTTTATAAATTCAATGCACTGTTAAATTATAGTTACCAATTGAAAAACTAATGTGTCCCAGGCAATGTGGTAACTGCTTTATAGATTTTTATCTTTTGTTAAATCACAGGCTTTTGAGACAAATTGCTTAAGTTTAGATCCCAACTCCCAACTCCACCACTTACTAGCTGTGTGATCTTAGGCAAGTTAACTAATCTCTCTGTACCTCAGTTTCTTAACCTGTAAAATGGACAGAGTAATAGAACAGACTTCAAAAGGCTGTTGTGAGAAATAAACAAAATACCTACCAAGAGCTTACCTAGCACTCTGTGTGGCACATGTTAAGTGCTTAATGAATGTTAGCTTTGGTTTACATTGCTCCTGGCAAATACCCTGAAAAGTAAGGGTTATTTCTCCAAATGTACAGATAAAGAAATAGGCTGAAGAAAAAATATATATATATATACATATATATATATATATATACACATACAAACCGCACACAACATGGGTTTGAACTGTGCAGTTTCACTTATACACAGCTTGTTTTCCCTAAATAGTAAACAGTACTACACAATCCATAGTTGGTTGAATCTGGGGATGTGGAACCATAGATAAGGAGGGCAGAATATAAAGTTATAGGCAAATTTTCAACTGTGAGGAGGGTCAGCGCCCCTACCCCCCTGTTGTATATGGCATGCTTACACTGAGCTTATTGATGAAGAGAGAAAGGTAGATCTTTTATTTATCAGGACAACTTAAATTATTCAATGTAACGTAAAGCTCAAGATCTCAATAACTTAGAGCAACAAAAGATTACTTCTTGCTCACGGTATCTGTCTACTGTGAGATGGTTGGAAGCTCTGTTCCTATGTCATCATAGTCCTCACTCCCAGACAGGCTGATAGATTACCCAAATATTCACATAGGCTTTTGCACTGACATTAAATGTTCTGACCCAGAAGGGACACATACTACTACTACTGCTCACAACTGTTTGGCAAAAACTAGTTATATGGCCACATCCAACTACAAAGATCCAAGAAGTTTAATTCTGTCATGAGCACCAATGACTACCATTGATCTCATTATTCATTCATTCACCTCAATTACTGAATTCTTATAATATGCCGATCACTTTACTGGGCAATAGGGATATAGCAGGGAACAGGCCAGATATGAAATAAACTCCCATTAAGGTTACATTCTAGTACGGGGACAATACAAAAATGAAAGAATGAATGAATGGATATATGAATTATTAAATAAGAAAAATCAGATGTTAAGAACTATGCAGGAGGCTTCTGGGAAGATGGCGGAAGAGTAAGACGCAGAGATCGCCTTCCTCCCCACAGATACAACAGAAACACATCTATACGTGGAACAACTCGTACAGAACACCTACTGAACGCTGGCAGAAGACCTCAGACCTCCCAAAAGGCAAGAAACTCCCCACGTACCTGGGTAGGGCAAAAGAAAAAAAGAATAAACAGAGACAAAAGGATAGGGACGGGACCTGCACCTCGGGGAGGGAGCTGTGAAGGAGGAAAGGTTTCCACACACTAGGAAGCCCCTTCGCGGGCGGAGACTGCAGGTGGCGGAGGGGGAAGCTTCAGAACCGCGGAGGAGAGCGCAGCAACGGGGGTGCAAAGGGCAAAGCAGAGAGATTCCGGCACAGAGGTTTGGTGCCGACCGGCACTCACCAGTCCGAGAGGCTTGTCTGCTCACCCGCCGGGATGGGCGGGGCTGGGAGTTGAGGCTCGGGCTTTGGTCGGAGCGCAGGGAGAGGACTGGGGTTGGTGGCGTGAACACAGCCTGCAGGGGGTTAGTGCACCATGGCTAGCCGGGAGGGAGTCTGGGGAAAAGTCTGGAAGGCCGAAGAGGCAAGAGACTTTTCCTTTCCTCTTTGTTTCCTGGTGCACGAGGAGAGGGGATTAAGAGCGCTGCTTAAAGGAGCTCCAGAGACGGGCACGAGCCGCGGCTAAAATCGCGGACCCCAGGGACAGGCATAAGACGCTAGAGCTGTTGTTTCTGCCACCAAGAAGCCTGTGTGTGATCACAGGTCACCATCCACACCCCCCTTCCGGGGAGTCTGTGCAGCCCACCACTGCCAGGGTCCTGTGATCCAGGGACAACTTCCCCGGGAGAACACACGGCGTGCCTCAGGCTGGTGCAACGTCACGCTGGCCTCTGCCGCTGCAGGCTCACCCCGCACTCCGTGCCCCTCCCTCCCCCTGGCCAGAGTGAGCCAGAGTCCCCGAAGCAGCTGCTCCTTTAACCCCGTCCTGTCTGAGAGAAGAACAGAGGCCCTCTGGCGACCTACACGCAGAGGCGAGGCCAAATCCAAAGCTGAACCCCGGGAGCTGTGAGAACAAAGAAGAGAAAGGGAAATCTATCCCAGCAGCCTCAGAAGCAGCAGATTAAAGCTCCACAATCAACTTGATGTACCCTGCATCTGTGGAATACATGAATAGACAAAGAATCATCCCAAAGTGAGGAAGTAGACTTTGAGAGCAAGATTTATGATTTTTCCCCCTTTTCCTCTTTTTGTGAGTGTGTATGTGTATGCTTCTGTGTGAGATTTTGTCTGTATAGCTTTGCTTCCACCATTTATCCTAGGGTTCTATCCGTCCGTGTTTTTTTCTTTTAATTTTTTTCTTAATAATTATTTTTTATTTTAATAACATTATTTTATCTTACTTTATTTTATTTTACTTTATCTTCTTTCTTTCTTTCTTTCTTTCCTTCCTTCCCTCCTTTAGACAACGAATCATCCCAAATTGAGGAGGTGGACCTTGAGAGCAAGATTTATGATTTTTTTCCCCTTTTCCTCTTTTTGTGAGTGTGTATGTGTATGCTTCTGTATGAGATTTTGTCTGTATAACTCTGCTTCCACCATTTGTCCTAGGGTTCTATCCATCCGTTTTTTGTTTATTTGTTTAATTTTATGTTCTTACTAATTATTTTTTATTTTAATAACTTTATTTTAATTTATATTACTTTATTTTATTTTACTTTATCTTGTGTCTTTCTTTCCTTCCTTCCCTCCTTCCTTCCTTCCCTCCTCCCTCCCTACTTACTTTCTTTCTTTCTACTTCTACCAATTCTTTCTTTCTACTTTATATCCCTTTTATTCTGAGCCATGTGGATGAAAGGCTCTTGGTGCTGCAGCCAGGAGTCACTGCTGTGCCTCTGAGGTGGGAGAGCCAACTTCAGGACACTGGTCCACAAGAGACTTCCCAGCTCCACATAATATCAAATGGCAAAAATCTCTCAGAGATATCCATATCAACACCAGCAGCCAGCTTCACTCAATGACCAGCAAGCTACAGTGCTGGACACCCTATGCCAAACAACTAGCAAGACAGGAACACAACCCCACCCATTAGCAGAGAGGCTGCCTAAAATCATAATAAGTCCACAGACACCCCAAAACACACCACCAGACGTGGACCTGCCCACCAGAAAGATAAGATCCAGCCTCATCCACCAGCACACAGGCACTATTCCCTCCACCAGGAAGCCTACACAACACACTGAACCAACCTTAGCCACTGGGGACAGACACCAAAAACAACGGGAACTACGAACCAGCAGCCTGCAAAAAGGAGACCTCAAACACAGTAAGATAAGCAAAATGAGACGACAGAAAAACACACAGCAGATGAAGGAACAAGATAAAAACCCACCAGACCTAACAAATGAAGAGGAAATAGGCAGTCTACCTGAAAAAAAATTCAGAATAATGATAGTAAAGATGATCCAAAATCTTGGAAATAGAATAGACAAAATGCAAGAAACATTTAACAAGGATCTAGAAGAACTAAAGATGAAACAAGCAATCATGAACAACAAAATAAATGAAATTAAAAATACTCTATATGGGATCAATAGCAGAATAACTGAGGCAGAAGAATGGATAAGTGACCTGGAAGACAAAACAGTAGAAATAACTACTGCAGAGCAGAATAAAGAAAAAAGAATGAAAAGAACTGAGGACAGTCTCAGAGACCTCTGGGACAACATTAATCACACCAACATTTGAATTATAGGTGTTACAGAAGAAGAAGAGAAAAAGAAAGGGACTGAGAAAATATTTGAAGAGAATATAGTTGAAAACTTCCCTAATATGGGAAAGGAAATAGTTAATCAAGTCCAGGAAGCACATAAAATCTCATACAGGATAAATCCAAGGAGAAATATGCCAAGACACATATTAATCAAACTGTCAAAAATTAAATAAAAAGAAAACATATTAAAAGCAGTAAGGGAATAACAACAAAAAACACACAAGGGAATTCCCATAAGGTTAACAGCTGATCTTTCAGCAGAAACTCTGCAAGCCAGAAGGGACTGGCAGGACATATTTAAAGTGATGAAGGAGAAAAACCTACAACCAAGATTACTCTACCCAGCAAGGATCTCATTCAGATTTGATGGAGAAATTAAAACCTTTACAGACAAGGAAAAGCTGAGAGAGTTCAGCACCACCAAACCAGCTTTACAACAAATACTAAAGGAACTTCTCTAGGCAGGAAACACAAGAGAAGGAAGAGAGCTACAATAACGAACCCAAAACAATTAAGAAAATGGGAATAGAACATACATGTTGATAATTACCTTAAATGTAAATGCTCCCACCAAAAGACACAGAATGGCTGAATGGATACAAAAACAAGACCCATATATATGCTGTCTACAAGAGACCCACTTCAGACCTAGAGACACATACAGACTGAAACTGAGGAGATGGAAAAAGATATTCCATGCAAATGGAAACCAAAAGAAAGCTGGAGTGGCAATTCTCATATCAGACAAAATAGACTTTAAAATAAAGGCTATTACAAGACACAAAGAAGGACACTACATAATGATCAAGGGATCGATCCAAGAAGAAGATATAACAATTGTAAATATTTATGCACCCAACATAGGAGCACCTCAATACATAAGGCAAATACTAACAGTCATAAAAGGGGAAATCAACAGTAACACATTCATAGTAGGGGACTTTAACACCCCACTTTCACCAATGGACAGCTCATCCAAAATGAAAATAAATAAGGAAACACAATCTTTAAATGATACATTAAGCAAGGTGGACTTAATTGATATTTATAGGACATTCCATCCAAAAACAACAGAATACACATTTTTCTCAAGTGCTCATGGAACATTCTCCAGGATAGATCATATCTTGAGTCACAAGTCAAGCCTTGGTAAATTTAAGAAAATTGAAATTGTATCAAGTATCTTTCGGACCACAATGCTATGAGACTAGATATCAATTACAGGAAAAGATCTGTAATAAATACAAGCACATGGAGGCTAAACAATACAGTACTTAATAACGAAGTGATCACTGAAGAAATCAAAGAAGAAATGAAAAAATACCTAGAAACAAATGACAATGGAGACACGATGACCCAAAACCTATGAGATGCAGCAAAAGCAGTTCTAAGAGGGAAGTTTATAGAAATACAATCTTACCTTAAGAAACAGGAAACATCTCGAATAAACAACCTAAGCTTGCACCTAAAGCAACTAGAGGAAGAAGAACACAAAACCCCCAAAGTTAGCAGAAGGAAAGAAATCAAGATCAGATCAGAAATAAATGAAAAGAAATGAAGGAAACAATAGCAAAGATCAATAAAACTAAAAGCTGGTTCTTTGAGAAGATAGACAAAATTGATAAACCGCTAGCCAGACTCATCAAGAAAAAAAGGGAGAAGACTCAAATCAACAGAACTAGAAATGAAAAAGGAGAAGTAACAATTGACACTGCAGAAATACAAAGGATCATGAGAGATTACGACAAGCAACTCTATGCCAATAAAATGGACAACCTGGAAGAAATGGACAAATTCTTAGAAATGCACAACCTGCCAAGACTGAATCAGGAAGAAATAGAAAATATGAACAGAGCAATCACAAGCACTGAAATTGAAACTGTGATTAAAAATCTTCCAACAAACAAAAGCCCAGGACCAGATGGCTTTACAGGTGAATTCTATCAAACATTTAGAGAAGACCTAACACCTATCCTTCTCAAACTCTTCCAAAATATAGCAGAGGGAGGAACACTCACAAACTCATTCTACGAGGCCACCATCACCTTGATACCAAAGCCAGACAAAGATGTAACAAAGAAAGAAAACTACAGGCCAATATCACTGATGAACATAGATGCAAAAATCTTCAACATAATGGTAGCAAACAGAATCCAACAGCACATTGAAAGGATCATACACCATGATCAAGTGGGGTTTATTCCAGGAATGCAAGGATTCTTCAATATACGCAAGTCAATCAACGTGATACACCATATTAACAAACTGAAGCAGAAAAACCATATGATCATCTCAATAGATGCAGAGAAAGCTTTCGACAAAATTCAACACCCATTTATGATAAAAACCCTGCAGAATGCAGGCATAGAGGGAACTTTCCTCAACATAATAAAGGCCATATATGACAAACCCACAGCCAACATCATCCTCAATGGTGAAAAACTGAAAGCATTTCCACTAAGATCAGGAACAAGACAAGGTTGCCCGCTCTCATCACTCTTATTCAACATAGTTTTGGAAGTTTTAGCCACAGCAATCAGAGAAGAAAAGGAAATAAAAGGAATCCAAATCGGAAAAGAAGAAGTAAAGCTGTCACTGTTTGCAGATGACATGATACTATACATAGAGAATCCTAAAGATGCTACCAGAAAACTATTAGAGCTCATCAATGAATTCAGTAAAGTAGCAGAACACAAAATTAATGCACAGAAATCTCTGGCATTCCTATAAACTAGTGATGAAATATCTGAAAGTGAAATCAAGAAAACACTCCCATTTACCATTGTAACAAAAAGAATAAAATATCAAGGAATAAACCTACCTAAGCAGGCAAAAGACGTGTATGCAGAAAATTATAAGACACTGATGAAAGAAATTAAACATGATACAAATAGATGGAGAGATATACCATGTTCTTGGATTGGAAGAATCAACATTGTGAAAATGACTCTACTACCCAAAGCAATCTACAGATTCAATGCAATCCCTATCAAACTACCACTGGCATTTTTCACAGAACTAGAACAAAAAATTTCACAATTTGTATGGAAACACAAAAGACCCCAAATAGCCAAAGCAATATTGAGAACGAAAAACGGAGCTGGAGGAATCAGGCTCCCTGACTTCAGACTATACTAAAAAGCTATAGTAATCAAGACAGTATGGTACTGGCACAAAAACAGAAAGATGTATCAATGGAACAGGATAGAAAGCCCAGAGATAATCCCACACACATATGGTCACCTTATCTTTGATAAAGGAGGCAGGAATGTACAGTGGAGAAAGGACAGCCTCTTCAATAAGTGGTGCTGGGAAAACTGGACGGGTACATGTACAAGTATGAGATTAGATTACTCCCTAACACCATACACAAAAATAAGCTCAAAATGGATTAAAGACCTAAATGTAAGGCCAAAAACTATCAAACTCTTAGAGGAAAGCATAGGCAGAACACTCTATGACATAAATCACAGCAAGATCTTTTTTGACCCACTTCCTAGAGAAATGGAAGTAAAAACAAAAATAAACAAATGGAACCTAATGAAACTGCAAAGCTTTTGCACAGCACAGGAAACCATAAACAAGACCAAAAGACAACCCTCAGAATGGGAGAAAATATTTGCAAATGAAGCAACTGAAAAAGGATTAATCTCCAAAATTTATAAGTAGCTCATGCAGCTCAATAACCAAAAAACAAACAACCCAATCCAGAAATGGGCAGAAGACCTAAATAGACATTTCTCCAAAGAAGATATACAGACTGCCAACAAACACATGAAAGAATGCTCAACATCATTAATCATTAGAGAAATGCAAATCAAAACTACAATGAGATATCATCTCACACCAGTCAGAATGGCCATCATCAAAAAATCTAGAAACAATAAATGCTGGAGAGGGTGTGGAAAAAAGGGAACACTCTTGCACTGCTGGTGGGAATGTGAATTGGTACAGCCACTATGGAGAACAGTATGGAGGTTCCTTAAAAAACTACAAATAGAACTACCATATGACCCAGCAATCCCGCTACTGGGCATGTACCCTGAGAAAACCATAATTCAGAAAGAGTCATGTACCAAAATGTTCATTGCAGCTCTATTTACAATAGCCCAGAGATGGAAACAACCTAAGTGTCCATCATTGGATGAATGGATAAAGAAGATGTGGCACATATATACAATGGAATATTACTCACCCATAAATAGAAACGAAATTGAGCTATTTGTAATGAGGTGGATGGACCTAGAGTCTGTCATACAGAGTGAAGTAAGTCAGAAAGAGAAAGACAAATACCATATGCTAACACATATATATGGAATATAAGAAAAAAAAACGTCATGAAGAACCTAGGGGTAAGACAGGAATAAAGACACAGACCTACTAGAGAATGGACTTGAGGATATGGGGAAGGGGAAGGGTAAGCTGTGACAAAGCGGGAGAGAGGCATGGACATATATACACTACCAAACGTAAGGTAGATAGCTAGTGGGAAGCAGCCGCATAGCACAGGGAGACCAGCTCGTGCTTTGTGACCGCCTGGAGTGGTGTGATAGGGAGTGGTGGAGGGAGAGAGATGCAAGAGGGAAGAGATATGGGAACATATGTATATGTATAACTGATTCACTTTGTTATGAAGCAGAAACTAACAGACCATTCTAAAGCAATTATACGTCAAAAAAAAAAAGAACTATGCAAATAATCATAAAAGGATACTCATAGGAAGTAATTTATTGGTTACTGATGAGCAGAGAAAGGGTCTCTGAGGAGGTGACTTTTGAAACAAGACTTGAATAGCCATTAAGAACTGGTCACGTGAAGACTGGGAGGAAGCACTCAGATCAGAGGGTGCAGCAGTAAAATAATTTCAAAGTAGAAATACATTGGTTGTGTTTGAGCAGAGGGAACCCAAGTATGAAGGAAGCATGATGGTTGAGGTGAAGAGTGTTATGGGATGAATGGGAAGAGTGTTATGGTACGAATGGAATAGGTAAGCCAGGGAGAAGTTTTGCATTTTGTTCTGTTTGAGGGAAGATGAAGGGTAAAACATTGAATAGTGTAAGCTGGTTTACAGTTTGAAAATTTTCTACTTTTCAAACTGTTGTGTAGAAATGGAGTATGGAGGGCCAAGAGAGGACGCAGGGAGGGAACAGACTTGAAATATGGTTTTAGGAAGGTCTGTAAATCTTGCTTATGCATTAAATGGGAGTTTAGAAATAAAGATGAATCAAGAATTGTTTCTCAGGGTTTTTGGCGTGCGCAGCTATTTAGATGGTAAGTCAGTACTAAGATGGGGGAAACTGGGAAGAGAAGCATGTTTGTGAGGGTGAATGGGGTAGGAATAAGGAGTTCTATCACAATAATGTCAACTTTTAGAAGCATATTAAAGACATCCAAATACAGATATAAAAAAGGCAGTTAAATAAAGGAGTTTGAAGACTAGGCTAGATTTAGAGATATAGATATGGACCAAGTTGTTAACTAGATGATATTTTAAAACCATAGTACTGGATAAAATAACCTATTTAGAGTGTGTAGATAAGGAAGCATTACCCAGCAGTGAGTCCCAAATCACTCCAAAATTTGAGTGATTTAAGGAGGAGGAAGAAGCAAGAGACTGAGATAGAGTGACCTGTGAGTAGGAAAAGAATCCCTCAGTAAGGCTAGGTGGAAAATGTATTTCAGGAAGCAATCAGTTGTATTAAATGTTCTTGAGAAGTCAAATAAAATAAGAACACAGACATGTCTATTGGGTTTGGCATTAAGGAGGTCATTGTTTACCTTTTCAAGAGCAATCTCTGTGGAATGGTGTAAGGAGAAGCCTAATTGGAGTGAGTTGGAGATTGCAAGGTGAAAAAAGAAGGCAGAACTTTCGATATGAATAGCATAAAAAATGGTGTGTTAATTGCAGGAGTGTCAATGAAAGTATTTTTTTAAAGTAAGAAATGATAGATATAGAGTGAGAAGGAGGGAGGGAGTTGAGAGAGAGGATAAAAGAGAAAATTGCTGATGCAGAGAAAGAATAAGTATAGGAACAAAGATCTTGCAAAGAAGAGAGTGTCTATTGGATTCCAGCAGGGACAGTTTGTTCATAATTATAAGAAGGAAGTATCTGTGCAACTGGAATTTTATCAGTAGATCTGTGGAGAGAAGAGGAGAAACTACTGTTTTTTTTAAAAAAATTTAAGTACAATGTAAGTTTATCATCTGAATGTGCGGGAGGGGAATGATTGTGGGCAGTTTTAGGAGAGAGTTCAAGGCATGAGACAGTTTGGAGGGTGGTAAACAAAATAAGAAGAAAATACAGAAATACTGCTATGTTATGTTGAGTGACTGGATTATATTTATAGTGAGATCTGTTAGTCAAGCTGATATTAGATTATTCTTCAGCAAATTTCAGTTGTTTGGGTATATGTATGGAAGCGGAAGGTAGGTAAGTTTAACCAGAGCTGGGGCTTTGCCAAGAAAAATGGAGGAAGAGATGTGAAAGAAATAATTGTTTGTAACAGAATAATTATAATGATAGATATTGAAGTCTAAATTTGATATGATAGGTTAGAAGGTTGTGCTTAATGGTGAAAAAGTGGTATGGTGCTGGATTAAAACTTACACTTTAGGTGTGGACAGGCATATAAATAATTGACTATAAAACAATGTGGTATATCCTATTTTTAGGCAAGTTTAGAGTCCTATGGGAATAATTAATTCTGCCTGGGGGCAGGGGTTGGGAAATATATCTAATACACTCACTTCTTTCCAAGAATTATGCCAGATCTTTAGAGCAGAGGTGGCCCTTTTACTACCTTAGCTGTAAATAACCATTAGAATTTGGAGAGCTAGTCACAAGCTGTGTTGAGAACATAAGCGTATTTTTTCTACAACCCTCTTTTATGCTAGAAACAGAGATATCAGTTAGGAAGCTATTATTGTAGTCTGGGCACATGGAAGTGCACTAAATCTTACGAGGTTCTCAAGTGAAAATTGAAATGAAGAAATAATGCCTTGTTGAATGTTAGATCTAGGGGATAAAAAGAGGGAAACATTAAAGAGGTAGTTCAGGAGACTGGAAGAAATAGCAATACCACTGTTAAGAAAGAGCCTGTCTGGGAGAAAATTGGTTGACACTGGGAATGAGAGATTTGAGGTGGTTAATAAAACATGTTTTGGGATCAGGTAGAAATATGGGGTTGGTGTGCCAGGACTAGAAATTAAGACTGGGAGCCACTAGAATAAGAGTAACAGCTGCCCACCACATTCATCAAGATGCTTCTCAGCCCAACAACCTGTAATGGTTTACTTACGTTATTGATTTTAATGTTCCCAGAATCTGTTCCCATCTAGGCATCAAATTTCTTCCCTCGCTACTTCTCCAGTCAGCCCAGATACCTAACCAGTCTTCACATATTCGTGCCTATATCCACACCCCGTATTGGCTTGTTTGATTTCCTTTGTCTGGAATTTTTTCTTCTTGCCTTGGTGTATACACAAGGAAATATTCATCCTAAATTCCACTTTTACCATAAAACTCTGCTCTAGACCCAAGCTAAAGACATATAATAGACATATGCATTCTTTTTGCATTTATGGTTAGTACTTGCTCTTGCATTAGCTCTTAATTTTTCCATGTGGTTAGTTTCATCTTCCCAAACGAATGTATTGGCAGTGCTGGTGTAACTGAAAGAGCACTGGATTTGGAATCTCAAGTTCTGCCTTCAAATCATCTTCAGCTACTTCTAACTTCGTAGTGCAGTGCAAAACATTATCCTAAGCTGGTTTCCTCATCTGTAAAATAAGGATTGCAATCCTTAACCTACAAGTTTATTGTGAGGATTATATAAAATGATGTGATATTATAGTTTTCTTTTTTCTGTGGAAACAAAATCCACTCTAACTTGTGAAGGTTAACTACATGTGTCAACTTGGCCAGGCCATGGTACCTAGATATTTGGTCAAATATTATTCTAGATGTTTCTGTGAAGGTACTTTTTAGGTGAGATTAACATTTAAATCAGTAGACTTCAAAGTAAAGCAAATTACTCTCCATATTGTGGGTGAACCTCATTCAGAAAGTTGAAGGATGTAACAGAAAAAGACTAACCTCCTTAGAAGAAAGGAGAATTCTGCCAGCAGAAGGCCTTTGGACTAGAACCACAGCTCTTTCCTGGGTCTCCATTGTGCTGGCCAACTCTATAGATCTTGGCCTCATTGAGCCTCCCCAACTGCATGAGCCAATTCCTTAAAATAAATTTCTTTTGTTTTCTATCTCTTGATATATATATATATATATATATATATATGTGTGTGTGTGTGTGTGTCTGTGTGTGTGTCTGTGTATCCTTTTGGATCTGTTTCTCTGCAGAACCCTGACTAATAACACTAGTTTAACTAGAAAGAGATTTATACAGAGTATTAGCTAGAATACAGGAGCTTCGGGAAGTCAAGGGAATTAATTTTGTATTCTAGATGGTCAGGATGAACAATGAAGCCCCCAAATCCCTTCCAACTATACACCTACAAATTCCTAACTGTAAGGGAATTCAGAAATATAGATTTTAGTTTTCCAGTCTTTGTTGTACAGGAAGGCATGCTCAAAGGGGATTGCAATGGAGTTGAGTGAACCAATTGGCAGTATCTATGACAGACGACATATATGAAAGTAATCAGCATCATGCCTGATACTAGTAAAAGCCCACATATGACTACAGAATTGCAAATTTCTTGAGAAGAGAGGTCATGTGTTATTATTTCATCCCTCTAAAGTCTCAAACTTCTGATGTTCAGGTCACAGGTTCTCTGAGAAGCCACCATCATTTTTGTTCCACATTCCTCCTATCTTCCTGCAACACACTTCTGCCACCATTTTAAAATGTAATTTCTTCCAGGACCAATTACCATTTATATCTTAAATCATATTTTAGTCACAATTTAAGTAGTGGGCCCCACTGTTTTTATGACAATATCTGTAGCAAATATTTTTTAAATTAATTAATTTAACTTTGGGTCAATTGGTTTAAAGTGTGGAATAGACTGATGCAGTAATTTTCACAGCATTCTATATCAAAGTGACTAATATTGGTAAGCTTGTAATTCAAAAAGTATGAAAGGGACTAAACATGTAAATATCTTGATTACCAACAAAGTTAACTAAGTTTAAAAGCAGAGAGTATGAGCTGTGTTTTAAAATTCTGAGTCAATTAAAAAATCTCTTGATTTTTTTTCATGAAGAAATGGAATTTGTTGTGTTAACTTATCTGATCCTTTCTGTTGATCTGATGAAACTATTCAGGCTGAACCACAAAGAACTAAAGATGCACATGATAATTGCTAACAGTTAACATAACTGAGTACTAGACACTGAGCTAAGTGTTTTAAGTGAAACTGACTTAATTCTTACAACAGCCCTATAAGGTAGGTAACCCCACCCCATGCCACCCCACCTCCCCGCCACACACACACATTCTACAAATGAGTAATCTGAAGCATTTGTAGGTTAAGAAAGCTTCCAAGGACATACAAGGACGAAGCAGGATTAGAACCCAGACTTTGGGTTCAAAAGTCAGACCTCCTAACAACTACATTCTTGTCTTTATTCTGACTGAACAGTATTATTATTGGAGGGCATCTATTTTTGGTTTATTGGCAAAAGAAATAAGAATTAGTGGAATGTGGCTTCTAAAGATTTCTATTACGAACCATATATGAAAGTTGCTCGCCGGATCACTTTATTTCTATTTTTCTATGATTTTTTTTGCCATCCACCTAAATTTATTTTAGCTTTTTTTCTTTTTCTATCCAAATATGAACATAATATATGTGGTCCTAGACAGGGAGTGTCATCTGACTCCACCTAGCCCTAAGATGAGAAGCTGGGTGTGTGAATGAAGTCACAGGGTCTGTAAGTAGTGATAACGTTTGGAAGTAAATCCTGAAAACTTAGCACAGAGGGCAAGCAGAGGAGTATATGGTGTATTTGGGGTTATTCACATGAATATCAAGTGAAATAAAGTTTAGGGACAGACAAATGGATCACCCAAATGAATATGTCAGAGTCCAGCTATTGGATGATTGTGTAAATTTTCTCTCTGTGGGAAGAAAAGTCTCATTTAAAACTAATTTGATGTTGTGGGGCCTTCAAAAAATTTTTGAGCCGTATTAGAATTACAAAAAGCTGTAGTTTTTAAGAAAAAAAAATTCAGGATGAACTTCAGTCTGAATCTAAATTTTCATAAGTATTAAATACATATCATACACTCTGCTTTATGTTAGGTACCATGAAATCTATAAAAGGCATTTAAAGTCTCCACAATGATTATGAACAGGAACAAAATTATACCACAAAGTGTATTATTTTGTTTTTCTCTTAAAGGGTCTTATGTGTTCAGCTCTAATAGTGTTGGATTTCAAAATTAAAGTCTGTATGACTAATAATGAGAAGAGACACTCTTTCAATTGTTCTCCATTCTCCTTGTCCTGGGAGATTAATTATCTGTCATTTTCTTTGAGAAGTTTACCTTCTCTTGATGATCCTAACAGAAGTAACTTAACAACAAGGAAAGCAAAAGTCTTCCACAAAGGCACTACAGAACCTCCATCTGTAAATTATTTGGTTGTTTGAATTAGTTGGTCATTCTTTGTGTTTTCTGAAAAGAAGCATGAGAATGAGGAAGAACAGCAATTCAAACCTGTGAATCCACTGCTTTTAATATTGCATGTCAATTGGAAATTGAAGTTCTGGAAGTACCTTATAAAGAGAGACTTCAATGTGGAATATGAAAGGAAACAGAATTAATCTCCAAAGGGCAGGTCTCACCATTTAGTTGGCTTGCCAGAATGGACCAAGATAATATACAGGTATGCTGAGTGATGTACTGGGTGTTTGCCAATCCTTCAAGCCGAATTTTCTTACCTTTGGGAGAAAAAGTCTTTTGTGTATAGGGCTTTGTTCTTTTTAGGGTCCATAACCCTGTTTTATCTGTTATCTGTGCTTCAGCAGGAAGTATGTCTGTTAATTTCAGAATATGTAAAATGATAACATTGTGAGGAGGTGGCACAAAGCAAGGGTAATTGAATTACCCTTTCAATGTGAAATTTTTGCATTTTAATTGAAAATAATGGAATACTTTGAAGTTTATCTAGGAAGATTCCATATGTTCAGTGTTATAATATTGAACTCCTACATGGTTCTTTATAATGTATCCAAAGTATACTCCGGTGAAACACAGTATGAGAGAATGATTTGTCCTGTTTTAACTATGGGAAAACTCAGGTAAAGAGGTCAGGTGACTTGTCTAAGAGGTAAATAGCGTAAACCCAAATACTTTGGAACTTCTGACCTACTGTTATTGATCCGTGTGCTTACCTACTTGTACATTTTGATACTTTAATTATAGTACTAAGTATGGTGCTGAAATAGCACACATTTCATCCCTCAACAGGGCAACTCCTCAGAGAAAGCCTAATGAGATTCACAGGGTTTGGCACTCTGAATGATTATCCCTGAAAGATATAGGTAAATCTAAGGCATGTTATGTCAGTACGAAAATGAATGAGAGACAGATGCTCTTTCCAGGATTAACTCATGATACTCTGAGCATGAAAACTAAGCAAAATGTATTCTTCATCTATTTTCCTGAGTCCTCATCTCTAGTTTTGTTCCCTCATACTCTTCCCTCTCAGTCTTCCCGAGGAACTTCAGATCCTCACTCTGGAACCTCTTCAATAATAAAGGCTGCCTCCTGAGGTGTCTAACTCATAGATCTGAAATCCTATCAAAACAACTTCCATGTTTTGGTCTTTACTCCTTCTGCCATCAACACTGTTCAATCTATTCCCTCAGGATACTGCTGTGTAGCAGGTGGACCAATCTGCTGAAAGTGTAAATGGGTTTTAACACCTATCAAATCACATCCTTCCTCCCATAGGCTTGTGTGCACATTAACAACCCCAGAGGTTACACCCCTCTGTTACAGATATCCAGACTGAATGGAACTTTTACTTCCCAGCTCCTTTCTCATCCTGGGTCCTTTCCATATGGTTTTCTCTATACAAAAGAGAACATTAAACCAAAGGTAGAGTGGGAATCTGCACATTTGTGGGAAACCACACACTCGATTGATTATATAACCTTATATAACCTTCCTTATGAGTGTCTTCTCTCCCTGATTAGGTGATAAACTCCTGGTAGTAGTGCCTGCTGTTTTTATCGCTGTCCTTAATATCATTCTTGTCATTTTTACAAACTGATGTGATTTTACCAATAATGAGATTATCAAAAATTTAATTTTTTCATTCACCTCTTTGTATTTTCATTTCACATGTACATTCATATAGATGTATATATTTGAACTACATTCAAGTTCAAATATAATTCATTCTTATTATTCTGAATGCTTCACTACAATATTTCAGATATATGTAGGCATGTTGTTAGGTAATGTATATGTCAATAGGAGTTGATCTGAAGTTTATTTCTTATATTCAGTATTTTTAATGGCATACACAGAGCAAGTGGTCAGTTAAATACTAAATGCTATTTTGGAATGCATAACTAACTTTCAAGGTTAGAAACTGGCCTTTCATTCTTTCCTAACATATTTATTGTCTGGATGTACCGGCCAGAGTACATCTGTTGGATGTAGACAGGGAGTATCTGAGTTATTAGAAAATAGGAAAACAAGGTAGGAGTGGTCAGAAGAGCAATGATTTACATTAGGAAATGTCAATCAGGCTGATACTGGGTTTAGTAAATAGATAAAATTTTCAAACTAATGTTTGAGAAGACTGCTCTGATACATAAAGTTTGAAAATGCTCCTTTGATATATACAGTTTACAATTAGCTTCTTTCCCTTATCTTTTCAATAATTTATGAAGAAAACTACCCTCACAATAAAAACCATGAAGAATAATTATTTTCTTATTCCTTGGGAGCACTATTAATAAATACATTGGAACAACAGGTATAAACTAGGACAGTCTGGTGGAAACCAAGGCAAATGGCTACCTTTCCAGATATAATATGGATATTTTAACAGCATGCACACAGAGAAGGCAACCACTACCAACATTACCTACCATAATTTCATCAGAAATGTGTTCTGCCCTTGCAGTGTTGGTATTTAAACTTGTTAGTTATTAAAATGTCTTTATGTAAGTGTCCAACTCGGATAAGTTTATATCTACTAAAAGCCTCTGAAAACATCACAATATCCTCAGTCTTAACACATGAGAGACATTGTAACACAGTGGATAAAAGAATGAGCCTTGGTGTGAGAACTGGGTTTGAATGTTAGTTTCTCCCCTTAGAGTTTTGGCCTATTAGACTCCATGAATGTCAATTTTCTCATCCATTAAATGGGGGTGATATTAATGGTACCTGACTCACAAAGTTGCCATGTGGATTAACTGAGATAAGGTAGAAAAAGTGCTTAGCAGAGTATCCAGTGTGGAATCAGTAGCACAACATGTTAATCCTGGGAGAGGCAATTGCCATTGGCTCTGAGTGTCCCTACTGGTTCTTACTGAGTGTATCCAGAACGCAAGGTTCTGACCATTCTTTACCCAGGCCTTTCATAGCAGTGTGTTTGTAATGAATAACCTTGAGGGAGGAAAGGAGTAAAGTTTCCCTTCAGGACAAAAATCAGGCTTCTTACTGCTTGCTCTAAAATCAAGGTTCCTCCAAATGTTCCTCAGCTGCAATGCAAACCCAGCCTGTATCGGCGGCATTCATCCGGGCCCTCTGCATCCCCCATTAGAACTTCGGATCAAGGGGAACCAAAGCAAACATGCTGATGCTCTTGCTGCTTGCTGTGCTGTAATATTAAGTCTTTTGTCTCTGACCCAAGAGTCTTGAGTCTAGTACCAGTATCCTTGAAACAGTAACAAGCTAACTTATTAGCTTGTAAGGAGGGTAAAATCAAATCCTAGATTCAATAGTTTTCATGACAAGGATAGGATACTGAAAGACATATGGCTTTCTGGCAGGGGTGGGACAAAACCCCAAAGGATGGGTTCAGGGAAACGAAGGACCCCCTGGGATGCCATCATAAGTGCTCTTGCCCAAGTCAAAGGCAAGGATTGGGCTGGGGTGCAGAGTTAGGGTCCCTCGTTGTATCTGTTAGTGAGGCAGGTGGTGAGAGGTAAGGTTGAAACAAGCTGCCCAACAGATGCCCTACTGATTGCTCACTCTCCTCCAGGCAAGAGGAGGAAAGGATGTGACCATGACAATGGGGCAATAAGCTCCACAGCTCTGGCTGAAAGGCAAAGTGGCTGTAGTTGTGAAGCTGAGGAATCTTCAGAGCTGGAATAAATGGTGTCAGCAGTGGCGACTTTGCTCTTTGACAAAGACCTTTGGTTGAACCAAAACTTGAAGTTTGTTTCATTGATCTGCAAATGAGATGATGCTTAAAACTTAAGGTAAATGCAAATCCGATATTAACAGTGTAGAGCCAGCTACATTTGTGTATCTGCTGCAGCCCAACTTAGCTGGCAATGAGGACAGAGTGCAGGTGTGGGAGGACCTAAGATGTTGAGAGCTGTGAGGTTTGGAGCCACAGCAGTGTGGTCAGGGATAAAAAGGGCTCCTAGGCTCAGATGCTGAGAGGCATGCTGGGAAGGAAGCAGTGCTGCGCTTGGACTCCCTCTCTGGAGTGAGGGACACCAAGGGAGAAAAAATCTCTCTGCCACCTCACTATCTCCTGTGGGACAGCCTCCTCTGCCACCCGGCACATCATGAACACACCTTGCTGAGAGATAGTGCGGTCTCCTGGCAGCTCCTGCTGTCGCCCTTCACCTACACACTTGTTACCTTGTTGGTCTATGTTCCCTTAGGGGAAAACTGTGCTCAAATTCAACTGATGGGTTGCGATGGGGCTTACAGTCGCCAAGGGCAGTTAAAGTGACATTGTGGGTACAGCGCTGGGCTAACTCAAGGTACTGATTCCTGTGGCTCCCACATCTGGATGTATAATGGCATGCCATGTTGGATACCTGTACTTCCCTGTCTCATAAATGCCAGAGGAAATTCTCCTGCTCAGGGACTGCTTCACTACTTTCTCCTCCAGGGCGCTCCAGCAGAAACAATCAAAAATCCCAGGAGGAAAAAGAGAAATCACAATTTTAAAGACAAAGGAGGCAGGAGAATTCAGCAAGGTCATTTTCCAGTGAAACAGTGCCATCTGCCTCATAAGCCACCAAGTACAGCCCTTCTGAAATGGAGCTGCTGGCCTGCCGCTACTAAGCGCTTGTTGAAACTCAATGTCTTACTCATTGAGACCTTGTGACTTTCCAGCTCAACATCCCTATTTCTGGATGAGTCAGCTTGAACTTGATGACTAACAAGGTGGGCAGGACCTGATATGCCTCATTAGTCAAGTGGAAATGGCATATTCATTAGCACAGCTCATCTGGCCTTAGTGTCATCTCGGTGTTACATGAAAAAGTAATTTTCTCCTTTGGGTAAAAATAGCCCTCACTCCACAGCCTGAAGTAAAGCAGCAGGAAAAATGGGGCCCTAGATTCACAGAGGCTCCCCTAAATAACTGGGCCTGGTGCACTGATAATTCAGCCAAGTTGACACCTCATGGTGCCCATTGGGTTGTTGTTACTGTTCAACCTTATGGATAGCCAAGTAACACCAAAAGCAGACAGGGTCAATCATCTTGGTGGGAAAACTCAAAGCAGTCCTATAGCCTTGGTCAGTCCTCCCCTTGCTACAGTTTTATTGACTCCTGGTCTGTTGTCAGTAGCCTAGCCATCTGGTGTGCCTCTCAGAAGACCTCAGACTGGCACATTACTCCATAGGGCCATGGTAGTGGCCCATTTTCTGATGAGATCAAATGGAATCAAGCCCTAATAAGCCCAATGCCACCCAGGTCACTGCCATCACTACCTGGACCCATCATCATACCAGACATGAAAACACAGACGCCATCATAGGCTGGGTACACAGTAAAGGATTCTGTGTTTCAGATACAGAAATTACCACTGTTTGTTAGACTTGTGATTCCTGCCAACATTGACCAATTTGTCTTGCAAGAAGGAAGCCACACTGCTTCGGGCATTGACCCTGTTTACTCCTGAAAAATTAAATACATTGATCTTTGACCCCCTCTCAGCGATACCATTAGTATCTTACCAGTTAAAACTTTTTCAGGTTTCCCATCTGATCCACCAACTCTGACCACATCACTGTGGGCCTTGCAGTTAAACTGCACCATGTTTTCAGCTTTCCAATCCATCTAGAGTTCAAAAATAGCATGCCTTCTCTCACAAAAGCTAGTCCCAAATGGGCCAATTATTAAGGTATTTGATGGACATTCCACATTCCCTACCCTCTTCAAGCATCTGGTATTGGCGACTGTAAAGTCCTTCTTAAAAATCAACTCAAGACTATTTCTGACTCCTCTCTCTCTCACCATCTCCTGGTCTACATACTTTATAAGGCAGTTAGGCCAGTGATTTGCCACTATCCTCAGAAAAGGGTTCATTTTTTGGCTGACTTCTAGGCATCGACCAAGAGGAAAAGAGTTGGGGTTATATAGACCTCTTTTGAAAATCCAGGATTCCTCTTGACCATTTCTGGGCATGATGCTTCTTTCTCTCATTTGACTGCAAATAAACCCACTGTGTGTGCAGCGTCCATCTGGCTCTCTGCGTCATCCACACAGGAATTGGAACAAAGGGAACCAACACATCATGCTGACCCTCATGTGGCTTGCTGTGCTGTGAGTAATGAACTCCTTTGTCTCCAAAGCAGGAGTCTTGGGTCTTCTACCAGAGTCCACAAAATAGCAACAGGTTAATTTAGTCATTGTAAGGAGGGAAAAATCAAATCCCAGACATAACAATTAGTGATGAATTTCAACTTTCTATTCTTGGGTCACTGGTCTAAAATCTAGGTGGTTGAATCTTTCTTAGCACCATTAAAAGAAGATTTGACTGTCTAAGCCTTACTCTCAGTGAGCAAGCATTAAATTCAATGAAAATTGCTCTTATTTGCCATCTTATTTTCATACATATATATGCTAACGATTGGGTGTTATGCACACTGAAAAGAATCATTTATGAAAGTCAGATCTCACCTTTTCTA
Organism: Globicephala melas; assembly: GCF_963455315.2. Classification (NCBI taxonomy): domain Eukaryota; kingdom Metazoa; phylum Chordata; class Mammalia; order Artiodactyla; family Delphinidae; genus Globicephala; species Globicephala melas. The sequence continues at coordinate 68,873,954 of NC_083316.1, read as the reverse complement.
AATTATAAATTTTATGATTGTCAAAATGAGATGTTGAAGTTGGGGAAAGCTATTCTATTATTATTTACTAAAAATTAGTGAAAAAGAACAGCCAAGTAGTACATGCACACACCTTAAAATGCTTACATTAAAGCATGGAGAAGATTATAATAAAATGAGGATTTAGTAATTCATGGGATTTTAACTAGGCATATATTTGGTAAGAATTCTGCTTTTCCAAAGGAATTGCTCTTCTTACTGTTAAGATTGAGCAGTTAACATGTAAGCCTTTGAAAAGAAGTTAAACACCAGACCACTCAAGGCCTGGAAAAATGTCTAGAGCTTCCTCATTGCTTTTAAGGCTGTGTGGTCTCACTCACCTGCTGTTCACCACCCACGGGTCAATCAATTACAGTCAATCAGCAAAGAGAAGCAGTAACCAACAAGAGAGCTGACAGAGAGTTTAAACTGCCAGCCCATGAGCTGTCTATGAAAGGCACAGCCCTGAACAAATACATATTTTATTCCTATTTGGATTCTGTGGCTTATAATCTCCAACAAAAACATCACTTAAAGGGTTCAATTAGAGAGTCATTTTGTTTTTACTGTGTTTTGAGAATACATAAGTAAAAAAAAAAAAAAGTTTGATTCAGGTACATGGTTCAGCTCTATCTCCAAAATTTCCTGAGGACCTCTAAGCCAAGAGATGATGAAGGCTTTGCCTCATTCCACTGAACAGTCAAAATCCTTTGCTCTGGTTCTGGGGTGAAATCTTTGTTTTCTTACTGATTTTCTCCAGCTCTGCCAGACATTAGTGAACTAGGAACTTGGTTTGGCAGCCCATATTTGAGGTCTAGAAAAGGGGACTTTTGAGCTCTGAATCAATAATCACAATGACCTGCTAATGAATGACAGCTTTAAGTTTTCAAATATGTGCTCAATAGATTCTGTAATACTTGAATATATAAATACATACATGCATTTATACACAAACACACTCCTTTCTTTACTTCCATATTGTTTGATGAGTTTTTATTTGTACCTAAATATTAGGTTTTTATTCATTTTATTATATATCCATTTTGAATTTCTAAGAAATATATTTCAAAGGTCACTATATTAATTCATTTCTTAATTTATTTCTTCTTTTATGCAACATCTAAGTACAAGCTACTATGCCAAGCTTAATGTGAAAAAAAGAATACATTAATTACTAGGATGCAGGATTTTATAAGCAGGAAAGAAAAATAATACATGTTTATTATTTTGTTAAATAATACATCTCAGGTCAACATCAGATGTATATATACTATAATAGAGATACCAGTGAAAAATGTAAGGTTATTGTTTGACTTACTATTAAACCCCCGAAGAGGTGACAGCTATCTGGAGCTTTATCAACGTAGAATAGTTTTGTCTATTTTTGAATTTCATGTGAATGGAAAATCTGGCAACTTTCAATCAACATTTCATCAATACTGCCTACTCTTATTTTTTTTTAAATTTCAGATAAACAACCAATGTATTTTTTAAATTGAGAAATTTAAAATTCACATACGCTGAAATTCACCATTCTAAACTATACGATTCAGTGGGTTTTGCAGGAGGCCTGTGTGTGTTGGGACATGCAACTTCCTGCTTCTGCAGAGACCCCAGGTCAGCAGAGGTGAGAGCTTAGGACCTTCCTCAGGTCTTTCCTGAACATGTGCCTAGCCCTGGACAAATTCACAGTCCTCTGCTCATACGTGGCCTTCTAGATTCCTAGAAATGTATCACAACTTTCCAAAGCTTCCAAAGAACATCACTTCTTTACTTTTCGTTTTAAGCCTTTTTGTTAGCCTATTGTTTGCCCTAATTGTAATCTACTGCATCAGGCATCTTTAATGTCCAACAATTGCCTCTGATAATTTTTATCAAGTGCCTATGTTCACTAGGCAAGCTCCAAACAGGTAACAAAAAAACCATCCTTGTGAGTGGATTCTTCCAGGGAATCATCAGAAAAGTCAAATAATGACAATATTCTGGGAAGTGGTTTGGAAGAGCTCCATCCTCCTTGGGCCCCTCATAGTGACCAGTGTGCTGGATTCACTATGATTGTGGCTGTTTGTTTGAGAGTCTACTGCACAAGTGGGGCAGAGGGCTAGGCATAGGCCAAGGTAAAATGCCACAAACTTAACTGTTTTTACAGAGATTCAGCCAGTCCCTTGGTTTGTTGAAAGCCCTTGTTTAATTTCCAGAGTTCTGAAAAAGTTGATCGTGACAATTTTGCCGTTTTTTAAATTGCTTTTATGGAGTAGATAATTTTCAGAAATTCTTACTCTACTATATTCCTTGACAACACTTCTACATTCAATTATTTTATTATTTTATACACTGTCATAATTTTAGTCTCTTTTACTGAAGCAATGCTTACCACCCACTAAATGGTTTTATGTCTTACTCATGGGTTGCATTCCACAGATTTAAAAATCAAGATTCTAATTACCTAAGGGCATTTACATAGTTTTAGTATCAAAAATCTTGCGGTCTTGTAGAGCACAAAAATGAATGTAATAGCCACAGACAGGGCTGGTAAGAATGTACTAGGTGAAAGAGAAACAAAGTATGCAATTGTGTTGATACTACAGGAAAATATAAGCTCTTAACCCAAATACCTGCCTCAGTTATTGTGAAGCAGTAAGCAAAAATAAATTTGACTCAAATTATCATATGAGCTACCTCAAACCTCTACTTCAATTTTTTATACATAGCTATTGTTATGGGTGGAACTGTGTTCCCCTCCCTCACCCCGCATTTATATGTTGAAGTCCTAACCCCCAATAACGGAGAATGTGACTAGAGTTAGGGCCTTTAAAGAAGTAACTAAGGTAAAATGCAGTTACTGGATTGGGTGGGCCCTAATCCAACATGACCAGTGTGTTTATAAGGAGAGGAGATTTGGTCACAGGTAACACACAGACAGAGGAAAGACCCTGTGAAGACAGAGACAAGTTGGCCATCTGCCAGCCAAGGAGGGCGGCCTCAGAAGAAACCAGACCTGAGGACACCTTGATCTTGGATTTCTAGCCTCCAGAGCTGTGAGAAAGTAATTTTCTGTTGTTTAAGCCACGCAGTCTGTGATACTTTGTTATCACTGCCCTAATAAACGGATAGAGCTATGTGTGTATAGCTAATTTGCCGGTGCCCCTTTTTCATTTATTTTCCCCATTTAATCGAAATAATATTATTTTTAATGAAGTAATATATATGAGAGGCATAACTACCCCCCTCCTCCCCAAAAACTATCTGGCACATGTTCTGGTGACAATTATTACAGTTTTAAAATGACTCTTTCACCTACCCATTTAAATTTCCTTGTATGTTTTTGAGTAATTTTAAAATCCTAAGTAAAATATTAACACAACAAGATCAGCTGAAATAAACATGTCCTTCCTGCTTTTTACCCTATCCTATGAGATAGCATCTACCACCCTATTTTCCTCTTAGGTTAGGCTACAAGTTTCACTCTGGAAGCACATTGTTATAGAGGTGTGATCATATTTTCTCTGCTTGATCAGGACTTTTAAGTTGCTGAACCTTAGTGCCTCCAATTCTAAGCTGAATTGGATGTTTGAAAAGGGGTTAATTTCCCTAGTTTGATCTGCTCAGGTGGCTTTAAACCTATTTGAGCAGAGAGGTTGCTCATAAGGGTCCAAACCATTGTGGAGAGAAGACCAGATAAGCAAAGGTTTAGCCTCTTTTTACTGCAACCTGCCAGTTTATTCCAACTGATTGCTCAATAACTTCAAGGTTTTAAGGTCTATAAATCTCAACCATAGTATAAAGAACTATATCTTTGCACAATCATCACAACAGCCAAATATTATTGATGTTGAAATTGTTTTAAGCAGCATTATTTCAAAGAGGGAAATTTTGAACAATATTTTCATTCTCTAGAACTCTCTCTTCAAATGTTTGTTTAGGATCTTTTGGTGGGAAGGACAAATTGTTTTCATGTTGCATAAAGCTGATTTTTTTCCCTTTCATGTCATCTTGATTTATGGGATTTTTTTCTTCCTTAATAGCTCAGACAAATTATGTGCAGTGGATGTAAAAAGCTGGCAGTATTTAAAGGGCATCATTTCCACATGTGTTCAGATAACTCTGGATGAACTACATGAAGAAATTGGAAACAAGCATGTCAGCAAACTATTAAGCTTTTATTAAACGCTCTAAAACTTTATGTACTTATTTATAACATTTATATTGAGCATGTGTGAGCTGTTGGTCTAGAAACTGATATTTACTGTTGTGGTTAGCTATGACTGTATATACCAAAAGAGAGAAATAACTTGGTTTAAAGTATCTCGTATATAAATAAATTTTGATTAAAAAAATTAAGAAGTGATATGAATAAATCAGTAATAAATAAATTCCTCTCTAATACATCTGGGACTTGGAGATGATTATTTTTATTATCACATTAATAACTATAGGTAATATAGATGGAATGCTGTTTCAAATGGTTTTGTCCTGAAATTGACAAAAAAGTAGAATTATGGTTTTAATGAGTCATTAAGACTTGAAAAATAAAATGGTAAATGGATATTCTATTATATGTAGGAGAGCTTCTATAAAACATTTTACATTCTTTTGCTTATTTATTTTAAAATTTCACTTTTGTCAATGATGCCCAGAGGATTGCATTCCCTTCTTAACCCTCTAGGCAATAAGGAATTCTTGACAGCTGCTTCTATTACATGTAAACTATCTCAGGAGGGGAAGTATGGTACTGGCACGCTGGGAAGCTTCACAGTGGCTGAACATCAAACTCTAAGGATTCACAGGCATCTGATTCATGTTCAGAAGCAATGAACTGAGTGGTAACCTGTGCCTTTTTCCCCTTTCTGAGCTGGGAATAGTTCAGCAGAGTTTTTAGCAGCCATGGGAAACCTGTCTTATATCATGGGTATACTCTCAATTTATTTTGACCAGTTGTGCCTGTTTGGTAAAAATAAGATACATGAAAGTCCAAATTTGGAAAGAAAAAAATTAGAAATTGGATTTTTAAATCCTCAAATAGTATAGTATTAGGTTTTTGAAATAATGAGCCCAAGTGAATTTTAAAAATGCAACTAGATTTAGTTTGAATTCAGTTCAATAGCATACTGGGCATCAAGGAGGGTACCAAAGAACTGGCAGGCAGGGTTGAGGAGTTTTCACTCTAATGCATGGGGCAAGGCAAGCCTAGCAATCATTGGAGTGTCAGATAAAGAGTAAAATTGCACAGAGTAGATTGGTAAAGTCATTTTCATTCAGGAAGTCTCGGTTTATATATCTGTTTGATGAGACAGCTGGGCCAAATGATTTTGGGATTTCTTCAAGTTTTTGCATTTACAATTTATTGAATATATGTATTATAGATATCAAGAAAAGGAAAAAAGTAGTATTTAATTAAGAAAGTTTACTTATTTAAGATAGGCGAAGGACTTAATTTAGGTTTGAAGGAATTGCAATATTTGGACCTCTGTTCAGAGAGAATATTTAGTTGGAGAAAATGAAAAGACAGAAATGTTGCAACTTGCTTGTGGGGAGGGTTGAGTGTCGAGGAGATACTCGTGGTTGAATGGAGAAATAATGTGTTTCCAGATATTGGGGAGGCTTAAATGACAATCTAAGGAACTTGGATTGATTCCTATAGGAAGCCAAGTCCTATGGCAGAAATTTTAGCAGAAAAGGAAGGCTGCAAAAAGAGGCATTTTGGAAAATTATCCAGAAATGGTCAACAAGGTAAGTGAAGGATAGCAGAAGCATAGAGACTAGTTAGGAGGCTATGCAGACATGAGAATCTGAGGGGCAAGATCCAAGTCTGGGGTCGTGGCAATGGAGAAACAATGCAAAAGACGCACCAAGATGCTATTAGAATATGGAATTTGTTGAAGAATTTTATTAATAATAATACTCCAACTCTGTTCAGGCTCCTTAAGGCTTTGAATGACCAAACATCTACATAATAGTTTCCTTTGTTCTATTTCCTCAGATAAGAGTTGTAGGTTCAAATCGAGCAAGGTTTTAATTTACAAACAGAACAAACTGACCATGGCTGTAAGACAGGAGAGAAGTTTACTGACGGGAGACTGCATAACCCAGAGTATTTCTAGGTAATCTAGAACCAGGCGAGTGATCTGCTAAGGAGGAAGAAGACATGGTAACTGAAACTATAGCTAAGGGAGCAACAGTCTTTCTTTTCTCTAGGACTGCTTTTTTCTCAGTCTCGTACCCTCCACTGACAAGCTCATTTACTCTCCTGGTTTAGATGATTAAGTCTAGGAGTGGGGCTTGTTGCAAAGGTGGTCAGTGTCCCTCAAGTGTCCCTCAAGTGTTGCCTCAAGAGAGACAAAAGAAGGAGAACAGCATGGGTTTCTACACAGGTCTGGGAATTGGATGTGATGAGCAAGTAGAAAATCAAGTAAGGGGCCTCACACCTTCTCCAAGAGCCAGAGAGACAAACGATCTAGTGTCTCTTCCTCTGTCTGGAAGTTTGCAAAGATAAAGAAAGTATTTTTAGAATTTGTAGTTCCAGATTTGATGGCCCTTACACACAAGGCTTACATAAACTCCTGTGTTCCAGCTGGGAGTCCTAGGGACAACTGTGTGGCCAGTAGCTTGCATGCGGAGGGTAAGAGGCACTTCCTTCATTCCCTTAGTAATAAAGACCTTTGCTACTCTATTTTTTCCAGCTTTATTGAGGTATAATGGACAAATAAAATAGTATATATTTAAGGTGTACAACGTGATGTTTTGATATACACTATAAAATGCTTACCACAGTCAAGTTTATTAGCATATCCATCACCTCACAGGTTACCATTTGTGTGTGTGTGCCTGTGTGTGTGTGTGTGTGTGTGTGTGTGTGTGTGTGTGTATCGAGAACATTTAAGATCTACTTTTAGCAAATTTCAAATATACAATACAGTATTCTCAACTACGGTTACCATGTTGCACATCAGATCTCTAAAAGTATTCATCCAGCATAACTGATGGTAAAAAAACTTTGTACCTTTTGACCAACACATCCTCCACCCTCCAGCCTGGGCAACCACCATTCAACTCTCTGCTTCTATAAGTCTGACTGTTTTGGATTCCACATATAAGTGAGATCACGTAGTATTTGTCTTTCTGTGTTTGCCTTATTTACCTAACAGATGTCCTTCTGGTTCATCCATGTTGTCACAAATGATAGGATTTCCTTCTTTTTAAAGGATGAGTAATAGTCCTATCCCTCTTTCTCTCTCCCTCCCCCTACCTATCTGTCTACCTATCTCACATTTTATCAGCTCACCTATAAATAGACACATATTAATTCTATATGTTGGCAGTTGTGAATAATATTGCAGTGAATGTGAGAGTGTAGACATTTCTTTGAGATACGAATTTTATTTCCTTTGGATACATATCCAAAAGTGGGATTGCTGGATCATGTGGTAGGTGTATCTTTAATTTTTTTGAGGAATCTCCATTCTGTTTTCTATAATGGCTATACATCAATTTACACCCCCACCAACTGGGCACACAGGTTCCCTTTTCTCCATATCCTTGCCAACACTTGTTATCTCTTGTCTTTTTGACAATAACCATTCTAACAGGTGTAACGTAATATCTCATGGTGGTTTTGATTTGCACGGCCCTGATGATGAGTGATGTTAAGCACCTTCTCATACATCTGTTGGTCATTTGTACGTTTTCTTTTGAGAAAAGTCTGTTTAGGTCCTCTGTCCATTTTTAAATCAGGTTGTTATTTTGCTATGGAGTTGAGTTCCTTATGTATTTTAAATACTAACCTCTTATCAGATATATGGTTTGGAAATATGTTTTTCCATGCTGTAGGTTGTCTCTTTACTCTGTTTATTGCTTCCTTTGATGTTCAGAGGCTTTTTAGTCTGATACAATCTCATTTCTCTATTTTCATTTTTGCTGCTTATGCTTTTGGAGGTCATATCCAAAAAATCATTGCTCAGACCAATGTCAAGAAGCTTTTCCCATATGTTTTCTAACAGTTGTACAGTGTCAAGTCTTACATGTAAGTCTTTAATCCATTGTGAGTTTATTTTTGTATATAGTGTGAGATGAGCATCCAGTTTCAGTCTCCTGCATGTGGATACCCAGTTTTCCCAACACCACTTATTAAAGAGGTTGTCTTTTCCCCATTGTGTGTTCTTGACAGCTTTTTGAAGATCAACTGACCATAAATGTGTGAACTTATTTCTGGATCTCTATTCTGTTCCATTAGTCTATATGTCTGTTTTTATGCCAGTAAGATACTGCTTTGATTACTAGAGCTTTGTAGTATATTTTGAGACCAGATGGTGTGAGGCCTTCAGCTATGTTTTTCTTGCTCAAGATTATTTTGGCTATTTGGAATCTTTTGTAGTTTCATGTGAGTTTTAGGATTGTTTTTCTGTTTCTTTAAAAAATGCCATTTGAATTTTGTTAGGGATTGAATTAAATCTGTAACATACTTTGGGTACTATGGACATTTTAACAATATTAATTCTTCCAATATATGAACATGGAATATCTTTCCTTTTATTTGTGTCTTCTTCAATTTCTTTCATCAATATGTTATAATATTCAGTATACAGACCTGTCACAGCCTTCATTAAATTTATTCCTATATATTTTAATTTTTTGATGTTATTATAAATGTGACTGTTTTCTTTCTTTCCCAAATGACCATTGCTACTCTAAATCAATCAACCAATCAATCAAGTCCATGTCAATAACTTCCAATCTACATCCCTAGCTAATGCCTCTCACCTTAGCCCCAGACCCAGACATCCTAAAACTTATCAGAAATTTTCCTAAATAATCTACAGGCATCTCCATGTTAATGTGTCCAAAACCAGGATTCATTGCCTAACCACCCTTCACTACCCCCCCACCGCTGCCACCACACACACACACATACACACACACACACACACACACACACACACTCCTCTTCCTCCTCCTGTGGTTCCTATTTTAGTGAATAGCACCGGTCTCCACACAATTTTTCAAGACCACACTGGAGGCAGCATTCTTAACTGCTGCCTTCCCCCGTCTACATTCAATCACCAAACCCATGGACTCTTCTTCCTTATTAAAGATTTTTCCTTATTTGGAGCATTGCCAGTATGTGCCTAGATAATGGAATTGCCCCTTATCTGGGCACTCTGTCTTCCCTTTCTCCTCTCTGCAATTTGCTCTGAATTTCAAATCTGATTTTCTCCCCTCTGTTTTAAATCATTCAATTTTTTTCATTTTCCTAAGAATAAATTTAAACTTCTTTGCATGGATCAGGCAGACTTCTCTTCTGGCTCACTGTTGTACATCTCTGGCTTCATCTCTCACTTATGCTCCCTTCATACTCTATGTTCTGGCTACTTTGAGCTGGTGTGATCTCTCTTGTTTCAAGCCTTTTGTACAAATGGCCCCTTTTTCCTAGATACCCTTCTCACTCTCATTGCCTGGTTAATTCTTACTTATTATTGTTTATTATTCTTGCATATTCTTCATTCTTCATTCTTTCATTATTCAATGTAAATGTAACTTCTCCCAATAACTTACCCCTACCACTCCCCCATTTTCCCCCCAAATTTAAGCCAGATGACCCTAAAGGGTACTCTCCATAGCTTGCTCTACTCTGCCATTAAAGTACTTATCTCTGGAATATTCTTGCCTATTGATTTGTCTGTATCACTTTTAAGCTCTAATCTCTTATAGATGCTAACCTATGAAACAGGAATGATGATATCTACTTTGCATGGTGGTTATAATGATTAAATGCTTGGTGCAGAACCTGGAATATAGCAACTAGTTAATAAATGGTAGCTATTACTACTACTACATCACTGCTACTGTGATTTTCTATTCTGTTCAGTTGGATATGGAGATTGCCCTGTCCCAGGAAATAGTGCAAGAGGATTTGGAAACAGAAGGTAGAGCATGAGCAATAAAGAAATTAACTGAAATAAATGGAAGGGGTGGCTATTGCTTCTTAGACACACTTCATTACCAGTTGCTAGAATTCAGTGCAGCAAAAAAAACCTTGCCTCCATTGGGATGGATCATTTGGAGATGTTGGGCTTTCCAGCTGAGCCTGATATGGATGTCTCACGCTCGTGTTACTGTCTGTCCCCACTCTGTTTAGAAACAAATCACTTCACATTATCTGGCTTTCTAACCTCATCACAGGGAATGATGGATGTAAGATAGAAACAACCCACATACAATCACAAAGAGCAAGGCTGAGGATAACACTAGAGCAAGTAATTAAAAACAATACTGCTCCCTTGGAAACCATCTGTGCCTCCTGCCACTCTGGCCTCTTTATCTTGGCGCTGTCGGCTTGCTGGCTCTTCTTTCTGCCAGCTCACTTTGGCTGGCATTGGCATACTGTGCATCTGGCAGTCTCTGTCCCCATTATTGAGCTCCTCTTCAGAGCTGCCAGGCTTGGTCAAAGGCTGCAGGGGGCACTTTGAAGCGCTTCCAGACATTTGGGTTTTCGGTTGGGAAGTTGGCTTGTTATGATGTACACTTAATCTACTTTTTTTCCCGACCTGATGTATCCTAGTTAATTTTTAATTTTATTTTGGAATAGGGATACAAACACAAACATTTTTTGACCTGAGAAGGGGTCCCAACTCTGCATTTGTTCCTATGTCACACACTGACATATATCTCCAAAAGGAATAAGGTGGCCATATGTAAAATAGGTACGATTTTAGCTAGAGATACTTCCTGAAACATTTATGCCGAGATGATTAAAACCAAATAGCAAAAATATCCTGTTGTACATGGAGTTTCCTATTTGCAGGCTGGTTTACAAATGTTGTATTCCACAGTTGTTTGGAAAATAAGCCAGTAACTATTCTCTCTATATAACACAGTATGCCTGATTCTCCACTGCTGGCTTAGTCCCAAATACCAACCCTTTAGGACTGACAAAGGGAGAATCTGACTCAGGCAGAAAATTGAACCGGTAATCGCTATAGCACACAGCTAACTCCTTCGGTTTTGTAGATTTTCCCTCGAGTCTGGGAACCTAGTGCACAATGTGGTTCTCCAGAAGCAGCAGTGCTTAGAGGACAACTGGATGTCAGTGTTGCCAAGCCCTCTCCCCACCACACCCAACCAATGACACAACACTATACATCTTGCACTTAGCATTCTCTTCCTCTACTTCCAAACTGAAGCCCCTTTTTTTCCCACTTGTGTGTGTCAACCTATTGGTCAATGAAATGCCTCCACTCTCCTTAGAAATGTTATCTGGTCAATTCTGAAAATACTTCAGGTGGGCTTTTCTATGAGCCTGTTTTAGACAGGTTCTTCTATGAGCCCAAGCAGTTTTCAAGTACCCAACTTCCTCACGAATCACAGATCAAATCTGGGGAGAATTTCCAGTCTTATTCCTTTCATATTTACAGTAGGTTACGGCTGATTGTCACAGCATGGGGGATGATTTGTACACAACTGAGGCAGTTTGGAAAGCTGTTATAGGTTGTTGTTGTTGTATTTTTAACTGTACCAATATAAAAGGACACTTTTAGCAAATGACTTTTATCAATGATATTCTCTCTGTTACCACAGTACCCTGCATACTTCTCTGTATTTCATTATTTTTTTTTGTTTTATAATTTTTTGGTGTAAATAGAATTGTAAACTCCTTGAGAATAGTGACTTTCTTTTTTCATTTTTATTTCTATAATGCCTGGCACATAGTAGGTACATAATGAATTTTTGTTAAATGAACGATGAAAACCAGAACAGCACGAAGCCCCAAATAAGACCCAAATGACATGACACTAAAAGTCCTCCCAAATCAAAACAAAATCAAGTCACCCATAGTTCTCTTATGTACTTCATTGTGCAAATGTTACTGTGTAGTCTGTCTGTTTTAAGAATGACTATAATATCATTTCCTGTTTTTCAAAATATTTTCTCATTATTTACAAGATGCAGCCCTAAACTTCTCAGCACACTGTGAGTTATCTTTGCTTAATCTCTGGCAACTTCTTTATGATTCCTCTTTTGAGGAACAATTGCTATTAGTTCTAAACTGGAGAGAAGATGAAAAAACTGAAGTATAAAATTACTGATAGATGACTACCTCTAAGATTGATTGTGGTGGGGAAAAAAAGCTTAAATTTATAGGAAACTGACTTAATCATACTCTTTTACACAGTTTGGCAGTCTGACAAATGGCATCATTATAGCACAGTGTTTCATTAAGCTCCATTCACCCTTCAGAGGTGGCTGAGAGCCAGCTCCATGAAAATGGAGCTCCAGAAAATGGACTCTATGCAAGAAATGCCCAGATGAGTTTAATCGTAAGAACTGCATCTGACCCATGCAGAAATCTCTTTAACAGTAATTGGCATAGTTGGGGCTGGAGTAGCAGATGTTGCTTTGTAGTTTGAGGAATCAGCTCTAAAATTTGCTGAAAACATGAACCTTATTGCAATGGCTGGACTTTCAGTACCTGGCCAATTCAAATAGAATCTGAAATCTCTGGTCCTCTTTTACGTCAGCCCATGTATCTCTAACAAGACAGGATTCTGTGGGAATGTGTTGCTCTTGGCCTTCAGGGCTCTCAAACAAAATGAAATTGACAAAGCTTATTTCTATTTAAATGTGGATAGGGCATGAAAATGTAGATGGATTCTCTCACCATCATCTCTAAATGAATAAAAACTGAGTTCAACATGATGCAATATAGAGATAACCTTTAAGACTGTCAAAAAACTGTTAGAATAAGTGAATTCAGTAAAGTTGCAGGATACAGAATCAATATACAGAAATCTGTGACATTTCTATGCACTAAGAACAAACTATCATAGAGGGAAATTGGGAAAACAATGCCACTTACAAGTGCAACAAAAAGAATAAAATACCTAGGAATAAATTTAACTGAGGTGAAAGACACTGAAAACTATAAGACACTGACGAAGAAATCGAAGAAGACAAATAGAAAGATAACATATTCATAGATTGGAAGAATCAATATTGTTAAAATGTACTAACCAAAGCAATCTACACATTCAGTGAAATCCCCATCAAAATACCAATGGCATATTTCACAGAACTAAAACAAATAATTCTAAAATTTGTATGGAACCACAAAAGATCCTGAATAGCTGAGGCAAACTTGGGAAAGAAGAGCAAGGCTGGAGGTATCGTGTACTGGAACAAAAAAAAAGATATGCAGATCAATGGAACAGAACTGTAAGCCCAGAAATTAACACACACTTACATGGACAATTAATTTACAATAAAGGACCAAAGAACACACAGTAGAGAAAAGAGTCGCTTCAATAAATGATGTTTGGAGAACTGAACAGGCACATGCAAAATAATGAAACTAGGGCTTCCCTGGTGGCGCGGTGGTTGAGAGTCCACCTGCCGATGCAGGGGACACGGGTTCGTGCCCCAGCCCGGGAAGATTCCGCATGCCGTGGAGCGGCTGGGCCCGTGAGCCATGGCCGCTGGGCCTGCGCGTCCGGAGCCTGTGCTCCGCAACGGGAGAGGCCACAACAGTGAGAGGCCTGCGTACCGCAAAAAAAAAAAAAAAAGAAGAATGAAACTAGACCACTATCTTACACGATACCCAAAAATTAATTCAAAATTGATTTAATACTTGATTGTAAGACCTGAAACCATAAAATTCCTAGAAGAAAACATAGGTAGTAACCATACTGATATTGGTTTTAGCAATGTTTTTGTGGATCTGACTCCAAAGGTAAGGGAACCAAAAACAAAAATAAACATAAACATAGGATTGCATCAAATGGAAAAGCTGCTGCACAGCCAAGGAAACCATGATCGAAATGAAAAGGCAGGAGAGGAGCTTCAAGATGGTGGAAGAGTGAGATATGGAGATCACCTTCCTCCCCACAAATACATCAGAAATACATCTACACGTGGAACAACTCCTACAGAACACCTACTGAACGCTGGCAGACCTCAGACCTCCCAAAAGGCAAGAAACTCCCCACGTACCTGGGTAGGGCAAAAGAAAAAACAAAAAACACAGACAAAGAATAGGGGTGGGACCTGCACAAGTGGGAGGGAGCTGTGAAGGAGGAAAGGTTTCCACACACTAGGAAGCCCCTTCGCGGGTGGAGACTGCAGGTGGCAGAGCGGGGAAGCTTCGAAGCCGCGGAGGAGCTCACAGCTACAGGGGTGTGGAGGGCAAAGCGGAGAGATTCCCGCACAGAGGATCGGTGCCAACCAGCACTCACTAGGCCCGAGAGGCTTGTCTGCTCACCCGTCGGCGTGGGCAGAGCTGCGAGCTGAGGCTCGGGCTTCGGAGGTCAGACTCAAGGGAGAGGACTGGGGTTGGCGGCATGAACACAGCCTGAAGGGGGCTAGTGCGTCACAGCTAGCCGGGAGGGAGTCCGGGAAAAGGTCTGGAACTGCCGAAGAGGCAAGAGACTTTTTCTTGCCTCTTTGTTTCCTGGTGCACGAGTAGAGGGGATTCAGAGTGCTGTTTAAAGGAGCTCCAGAGATGGGCGAGAGGCGCGGCTAACAGCGCGGACCCCAGAGACGGGCATGAGACACTAAGGCTGCTGCTGCAGCCACCAAGAAGACTGTGTGCAAGCACAGGTCACTATCCACACCTCCCCTCCCGGAAGCCTGTGTAGCCCGCCACTGCCAGGGTCCCGGGATACAGGGACAACTTCCCCGGGTGAATGCACGGTGTGTCTCAGGCTGGTGCAACGTCACGCCAGCCTCTGCCACCGCAGGCCCGCCCCGCAGTCCGTGCCCCTCCCTCTCCCTGGGCTGAGTGAGCCAGAGCCCCTGAATCAGCTGCTCCTTTAACCCCGTCCTGTCTGAGGGAAGAATAGTTGCCCTCAGGTGACGTAAGTGCAGAGGTGGGGCCAAATACAAAGTTGAACCCCGGGAGCTGTGCGAACAAAGAAGAGAAAGGGAAATCTCTCCCAGCAGCCTCAGGAGCAGCAGATTTAATCTCCACAATAACTTGATGTACGCTGCATCTGTGGAATACCTGAATAGACAACGAATCATCCCAAATTGAGCAGGTGGACTTTGGGAGCAACGATATACATACATACATACATACATACATACATATATATATATATATATATATATATTTCCCCCTTTTTCTCTTTTTGTGAGTGGGTATGCGTATGCTTCCATGTGTGATTTTGTTTCTATAGCTTTCCTTTTACCATTTGTCCTAGGGTTCTGTCTGTCCATTTTTTTGTTTTTTTTTAGTATAGTTTCAGTGCTTCTTATGATTGGTGGATTTGTTTTTTGGTTTGGTTTTTCTCTTTTTTTTAATTACCTAAATTTTTTAAAAAAATTATTTTTTATTTTAATAACTTTTTAATTTAGTTTTATCTTTTTCTTTCTTTCTTTGTTTTTTTCTCCCTTTTATTCTGAGCCATGTTTTGACAGGCTCTTGGTGCTCCAGCCAGGTGTCAGGGCTGTGCCTCTGAGGTGGGAGAGCCAAGTTCAGGACATTGGTCCACCAGAGACCTCCCAGCTCCATGTAATAGCAAATGGCAAAAATCTCCCAGAGATATCCATCTCAATGCTAAGACCCAGCACCACTCAACAATCAGCAAACTACAGTGCTGGACACCCTATGCCAAACAACTAGCAGGACAGGAACACAACTCCACCCATTAGCAGAGAGGCTGCCTAAAATCATAATAAGGTCACAGACACCCCAAAACACACTACCAGATGTGAACCTGCCCACCAGAAAGACAAGATCCAGCCTCATCCACCAGAACACAGGAACTAGTCTCCTCCACCAGGAAGCCTGCACAACCAACTGAACCAACCATAGCCACTGGGGGAAGACAGCAAAAACAAGAGAAACTATGAACCTGCAGCCTGCAAAAAGGAGACCCCAAACACAGTAAGTTAAACAAAATGAGAAGACAAAGAAACACACAGCAGATGAAGGAGCAAGGTGAAAACCCACCAGACCTAACAAATGAAGAGGAAACAGGTATTCTACATGAAAAAGAATTCAGAATAATGAGAGTAAAGATGATCCAAAATCTTGGAAATAGAATGGAGAAAATACAAGAAACGTTTAACAAGGACCTAGAAGAACTAAAGAGCAAACAAACAATCATGAACAGCACAATAAATGAAATTATTCTCTAGAGAGAATGAAAAATTCTCTAGAAGGGATCAATAGCAGAATAACTGAGGCAGAAGAATGGATAAGTGACCTGGAAGATAAAATAGCGGAAATAACTACTGCAGAGCAGAAGAAAGAAAAAAAATATGAAAAGAATTCAGGACAGTCTCAGAGACCTCTGGAACAATATTAAACACACCAACATTCAAATTATATGGGTCAGAAGAGGAATAGAAAAAGAAAGGGACTGAGAAAATATTTGAAGAAATTATAGTTGAAAACTTGCCTAATATGGGAAAGGAAATAGTTAGTCAAATCCAGGAAGCACACAGAGTCCCATATAGGGTAAATCTAAGGACAAACACACAAAGACACATATTAATCAAACTATCAAAAATTAAATACAGTGCTTTCCTGGTGGCTCAGTGGTTGAGAGTCTGCCTGCCGATGCAGGGGACATGGGTTTGTGCTCCAGTCCGGGAAGATCCCATATGCCGCGGAGCAGCCAGGCACATGAGCCATGGCCACTGAGCCTACACGTCTGGACAGAAAAGGCCACAACAGTGAGAGACCCGTGTACCGCAAAAAAACAAAAAACAAAACAACAAAAATAACAAAAAATTAAATACAAAGAAAAAATATTAAAAGCAGAAAGGGAAAAACAACAAATAACACACAAGGGAATCCCCATAAGGTTAACAGCTGATCTTTCAGCAGAAACTCTGCAAGCCAGAAGGGAGTGGCAGGACATATTTAAAGTGATGAAAGGGAAAAACCAACAACCAAGATTACTCTACCCAGCAAGGATCTCATTCAGATTTGATGGAGAAATTAAAACCTTTACAGACAAGCAAAAGCTAAGAGAATTCAGCACAACCAAATCAGTTTACAACAAATGCTAAAGGAACTTCTCTAGGCAGGAAACACAACAGAAGGAAAAGACCTACAATAACAAACCCAAAACAATTAAGACAGTGGTAATAGGAGCATATATATCAATAATTCCCTTAAATGTAAATGGATTAAATGCTCCAACCAAAAAACATAGACCGGCTGAATCGATACAAAAATAATACCCATATATATGCTGTCTACAAGAGACCCACTTCAGACCTAGGGACACATACAGACTGAAAGTGAGGGAATGGAAAATGATATTCCATGTAAATGGAAATCAAAAGAAAGCTGGAGTGGCAATTCTCATATCAAACAAAATAGAATTTAAAACAAAGACTATTACAAGAGACAAAGAAAGACACAACATAATGATCAAGGGATCAATCCACGAAGAAGATGTAACAATTATAAATATTTATTCACCCAACATAGGAGCACCTTAATACATAAGGCAAATACTAACAGACATAAAAGGGGAAATCAACTGTAACACAATCATAGGAGGGGACTTTAACATCCCACTTTCACCAATGGACAGATCATCCAAAATGAAAGTAAGTAAGGAAACACAAGCTTTAAATGATACATTAAAAAAGATGGACTTAATTGATACTTACAGGACATTCCATCCAAAAACAACAGAATACACTTTCTTCTCAAGTGCTCATGGAACATTCTCCAGGATAGATCATATCTTAGGTCACAAATCAAGCCTTGGTAAATTTAAGAGAATTGAAATCGTATCAAGTATCTTTTCTGACCACAACACTATGAGACTAGACATCAATTACAGGAAAAAAAATCTGTACAAAATACAAACACATGGAGGCTAAACAATGCACTACTTAAAAACCAGGAGATCACTGAAGAAATCAAAGAGGAAATAAAAAAATACCTAGAAACAAATGACAATGAAAACATGATGACCCAAATACTATGGGATGCAGCAAAAGCAGTTCTAAGAGGGAAGTTTATAGCAATACTATCCTGCCTTAAGAAACAAGAAACACCTCAAATAAACAACCTAACCTTACACCTAAAGCAATTAGAGAAAGAAGAACAAAAAAACCCCAATGTTAGCAGAAGGAAAGAAATGCTAAAGGTCAGATCAGAAATAAATGAAAAAGAAATGAAGGAAACGATAGCAAAGATCCATAAAACTAAAAGCTGGTTCTTTGAGAAGATAAAAAAAATATTGATACACCATTAGCCATACTCATCAAGAAAAAAAGGGAGAAGACTCAAATCAATAGAATTAGAAATAAAAAGGGAGAAGTAACAACCAACACTGCAGAAATACAAAGGATCATGAGAGATTATTACAAGCAACTGTATGCCACTAAAATGGATAACCTGGAAGTAAGGGGCAAATTCTTAGAAATGCACAACCTTCTGAGACTGAACCAGGAAGAAACAGAAAATATGAACAGACCAATCACAAGTAATGAAATTGAAACTGTGATTAAAAATCTTCTAACAAACTAAAGCCCAGGACCAGATGGCTTCACAGGCAAATTCTATCAAACATTTAGAGAAGAGCTAACACCTATCCTTCTCAAACTCTTCCAAAATATAGCAGAGGGAGGAACACTCCCAAACTCATTCTACGAGGCCACCATCACCCTGATACCAAAACCAGACAAAGATGTCACAAAAAAAAGAAAACTACAGACCAATATCACTGATGAACATAGATGCAAAATCCTCAACAAAATACTAGCAAACAGAATCCAACAGCACATTAAAAGGATCATACACCATGATCAACTGGGGTTTATCCCAGGAGTGCAAGGATTCTTCAATATATGCAAATTAATCAATGTGATATACCATATTAACAAACTGAAAGAGAAAAACCTTATGATCTTCTCAATGGCTGCAGAGAAAGCTTTTGACAAAATTTAACATCGATTTATAATAAAAACCCTGCAGAAAGTAGGCATAGAGAGAACTTATCTCAACATAATAAAGGCCATATATGACAAACCCACAGCCAACATTGTCCTCAATGGTGAAAAACTGAAACAATTTGCACTAAGATCAAGTCAAGGTTGCCCACTCTCACCACTATTATTCAACACAGTTTTGGAAGTTTTAGCCACAGCAATCAGAGAAGAAAAAGAAATAAAAGGAATCCAAATCAGAAAAGAAGAAGTAAAGCTGTCACTGTTTGCACATGACATGATACTATACACAGAGAATCCTAAAGATGCTACCAGAAAACTACTAGAGCTAATCAATGAATTTGGTAAAGTAGCAGGATACAAAATTAATGCACAGAAATCTCTGGCATTCCTATACAGTAATGATGAAAAATCTGAAAGTGAAATTAAGAAAACACTCCCATTTACCATCGCAACAAAAAGAATAAAATATCTAGGAATAAACCTACCTTATTAGACAAAAGACCTGTATACAGAAAATTATAAGACACTGATGAAGGAAATTAAAGATGATACAACTACATGGAGAGATATATCATGTTCTTGGATTGGAATAATCAACATTGTGAAAAATGACTCTACTACCCAAAGCAATCTACAGATTTAATGCAATCCCTATCAAACTACAACTGGATTTTTCCACGGAACTAGAACAAAAAATTTCACAATTTGTATGGAAACACAAAAGACCCAGAATAGCCAAAGCAATCTTGAGAAAGAAAAATGGAGCTGGAAGAGTCAGGTTCCTGGACTTCAGACTATACTACAAAGCTTCAGTAATCAAGACAGTATGGTACTGGCACAAAAACAGAAATATAGATCCATGGAACAGGACAGAAAGCCCAGGGATAATCCATGGACATACTGTCACCTTATCTTTGATAAAGGAGGGAAGAATATACAATGGAGAAAAGACAGCCTCTTCAATAAGTGGTGCTGGGAAAACTGGACAGCTACATATAAAAGAATAAAATTAGAACAGTCCTGAACACCATACACAAAACTAAACTCAAAATGGATTAAAGACCTAAATGTAAGACCAGACACTATAAAACTCTTAGGGGAAAACATATGGAGAACACTCTATGACATAAATCACAGCAAGATCCAATTTGACCCAGGTCCTAGAGAAATGGAAATAAAAATAAACAAATGGGACCTAATTACACTTACAAGCCTTTGCACAGCAAAGGAAACCATAAACAAGACAGAAAGACAATCCTCAGAATGGGAGAAAATATTTGCAAATGAAGAAACACAAAGGATTAATCTCCAAAATTTACAAATAGCTGATGCAGCTCAATATCAAAAAAACAAACAACCCAATCCAAAAATGGGCAGAAGACCTAAATAGACATTTGCCCAAAGAAGATATACAGATTTGCAACAAACACATGAAAGAATGCTCAACATCATTAATCACTAGAGAAATGCAAATCAAAACTACAATGAGACATCATCTCACACCAGTCAGAATGGCCACCATCAAAACATCTACAAACAATAAATGCTGGAGAGGGTGTGGAGAAAAGAGAACCCTCATATACTGTTGGTGGGAATGTAAATTGATATAGCTGCTATGGAGAGCAGTATGGAGGTTGCTTTAAAATGTAAAAATAGAACTACCATATGAACCAGCAATCCCACTACTGGGCATATACCCTGAGAAAACCATAATTCAAAAAGAGTCATGTACCACAAGGTTCATTGCTGCTCCATTTACAATAGCCAGGACATGGAAGCAACCCAAGTATCCATCAACAGATGAATGGATAAAGAAGATGTGGCACATATATACAATGGAATATTACTCAGCCATAAAAAGAAACGAAATTGAGTTATTTGTAGTGAGGTGGATGGACCTAGAGTCTGTCATACAGAGTGAAGTAAATCAGAAAGAGAAAACCAATACCATATGCTAACACGTATATATGGAATCAAAAAAATAAAATGGTCATGAAGAACCTAGGAGCAAGATGGGAATAAAGATGCAGACCTACTAGAGAATGGACTTGAGGTCATGGGGAGGGGAACAGTAAGATGGAACAAAGTAAGAGAGTGGTAGTGTATATGTGGACATATATACACTACCAAATGTAAAATTGATAGCTAGTGGGAAGCAGTCACATAGCACAGGGAGATCAGCTCGGAGCTTTGTGACCAGCTAGAAGGGTAGGATAGGGAGGGTGGGTGGGAGGGAGATGCAAGAGGGAAGAGATATGGGGATATATGTATATGTGTAACTGATTCACTTTTTTATACGGCAGAAACTAACACACCAGTGTAAAGCAATTATACTCCAGTAAAAATGGTAAAAAGTAAAAAACAAAAGGCAGTTTACTGAATGGGAGAAGATATTTGCAAATCACATATCCTATAAAGGGTTAATACCCAAAATATATAAAGAACTCATACAAGTTTAAAAAAACAACAAAAACAAACAAACTGATTAAAAAAATGGGCAGAGGCTCTGAATAGACATTTTCCCCAAAGAAGACATACATATCCTAATTGACACATGAAAAAGTATTCAACATCACTTTGTATTAGGGAAATGCAAATCAAAACCACAATGAGATATCACTTCACACCTGTTAGAATGGTTATTATTGAAAAGACAACAAATAACAAATGTTAGTGATGATGCGGAGAAAAGGGAACATTGTTGGTGGGTATTGATGAAGCCTCTATGGAAAGCAGTATGAAGGTTCTTCAAAAAACTAAGAATAGAACCACTGTGTGACCCAGCTATTCTACTTCTGGTATTTATCCAAAGAACATGAAAACACTAATTTGAAAAGATATATGCACCCCATGCAATCATACATTCCAGCATGATTTATAATAGCCGATATGTGGAAACAACCTAAGCGCCCATCGATGGATGAATGGATAAAAAAGATGTAGTATATATACACAACAGAATATTAGACATAAAAATAATGAAATCCTGCCAATTTTGACAACATGGATGGACCTTGAAGGTATGCTAAGTGAGATATGTGAGATGGACAAAGACAAATATCATATGATTTCACTCCCCTGGATGTTAAAAAAATAAACAAATGAGAAAATAAAATAAAAACAAACTCATAGATACAAAGATCAGATTAGTAGTTACCAGAGAGAAAGGTGGTTGGGCAAAATGGGTGAGAGGGGTCAATTGTATAGTGATGGATGTTAACTAGAATTGTGGTGAAGATCACTTTGTGTTATATACAAATGAACTATAACACTGTACATCTAAAATTTCTATTAACAACAATGACAAAAATGAACTACTTTGGTTTTCTTCCCTCATTCAGGAAATAAACTTTTTAAAATATTTTAAAGTGGCATCTTATTCCCCAGAAAGTTTTCCTTTGCTTGTAGAGCAGCACGTAGGGCTCCAAAATGTTAACCTCACTGTGGGAGAGCTGTGGGATCAGCGTTAAGGGAAAGAATCACAGGAGGTTTTCACAGGACCCTGCCTGATAATGTGACTGGCAAACATTCACTTTCCAACACCTATGGAAGCTAGAGATGGTGTGTCCAAAGGACTGGTTCCAGGCTGTAAAATATCTCTACCCCCATCCCTAAAGTGATACCACCAGGATTCTCACCGCTAGTTCATTATACTTTATTTTGGCAAAAAAGACTAAACTACCTGAAAAATGGATAAATCTTGAATAACAAACATAGTAAGCACATCAGATTCTCTTATGCAACTCTTCAATATACTCCTTTTTACTTAAGTCCTCCTAATTTTTATCACATTTTTGTGAAGTATTTTCACATGTATTATTATTTTCCCAGTAGCCCCCAGAATTGTTATTACCCTCATTTTATAAATGACATCATTATAGACCAAAGATGTTAACTGATTATCTCAAGACCACACAGAAAAGTAACAGAATCAGAATAACTATAGACCTCCAATAATGTGTTTTTATACCTTCTTCCTCATTTTCCTCACCCAAAGTAAGCAACTTTCTTATACTATATAAAATATTATAGATATTGCATGATTTATTATATCATTGTAAAGGTTTCTAACTTTCTCAGAGATGACAGATTTGAATTTGGCAAAAAACAACTTGAAAATTTCTAGGATCTATGTTACCTAAGTTCCCTGTTTCACTCCATTTCTTGTTCTCCTGCCCTCATTCCCACCCCCAAATATCTACTCCTTGCCTGTAAACTATTATGCATTGGTCAGATCTTCTGATCAATTGACAATATCTTTTTGCTGTTACAGAAAGATAAGACAGGAATTTTTACAATAAATGCAGAGGATGAATTACAGGAGGAGCACAAAGATACAATTAAACTCAAGAGATTCCTTCTTTGTTTTAGAGATGACAATCTCCAGTGTAGAATAAAATAAGACAGATGGGAGAAACACAGGAGAAATAATAATTGATAAATGGTAACAATGTCTTATATTTTGACAGTCTGATTCCCAGAAGGACAAGTTGGCAGAAGTTAAAGTAGAATAAGAAAGTAGAGGAGAGCATTCCTGGGATGGGGATGGGGATGAGAAGGTGCCCAGGAGTAGTTTAGGAATCAGGGCTCCAGAAAGAACATCAGTCACTATCCAATTCTTACTCAGATAGGTATGTTAACTGTATTCACTTTTAGTGATGATAAAGGGCCAATCCAACCACCTTTTGTGTCTCTTCATAACTTTTTTCATGCTTCTATACCGGCGCTGGACCATTTTCCTGGGAATGATTAGGTCATCTCTTTTGTTCCTAATCACAAGGCTGAATCTTCTTGATGCTTTTTCTACTAATCAACTCTTCTACCATAGGAATGCAAAGATAGAAGTTGCCCTCTGATCACCTGGAAATATCATATTGTCTTCCATTTTGTTCTAGTTCTAAATGGAGCCCAGTGAGTAAATAAATTGGAGGACAGTGAACTCTGACAGTGAACTATAGCTCTCTGTATCTTTCTTTTACTTGATGCCTCATTACTTGTCGTAATCCACCACTATAATGCAAACTCTTCATAGGCAGAAGCAGTATTTCTCTTGCTTTCTGTTTTATTCCCGGTATATAGCTCAAAGCCCATCAGAGAATGAGAGAGTAAGTGAGTGAATGAGTGACCAAGGAAAATAACAAACAGAATACTCTATGGGAAAACCTGTAAGGATCTGGGTCATTCATTCATTCATAATTATATGCCTTTCTACTTGGAGAAACATTTTTCCTTTCTTTTCAGGATCACAGTTTTGTGACTAAGCATTGGCTTTCATAATGTGTATGTGGAGTTTTCTTCCTCCATTTGACTCAAAGCCCAATCTTGCATAAAAAGCAATCTGTCAGCTTGCTGATGGCTTTTGATCAGTTCCAGCTACACCACTGGGCTTCTTATTTTGGTAAAATATGCCTTTCCTAAATCATTGTGACGAGCCTGCAGTGAGAGTGTTTGCTGCTAACAAAAGAACAGTCTCTAAGACAGAGAGGGACTGTGCAAAGCAGAGCAGAATATTTGCATCCCAGGATCAAAGCCAATGGACTCTAACCGTACAATCATCTAATCCACTGAGCAGGACAGAGGTCACCTCCAGAGAGGAAAATTTCCTTCCCTGATATCTACAGGAAGAGGAGTTGCTAAAGTCTATAGGAACATGACCATGGGAGAAAAATCATGCTGGAAATTGGACAATGGTTCTAGAATACTTGATCACGACATATCAAATTTAGCTAGTCAGAATATTCATTTTACTATTTATTTGTATACTTTACCTTGCTTCTAACAGAAAAGATTTGCCAGAAAATATTCATACCATGAGTTGAAAATTATACCTGTTAGTACAGGAAGACAAAGGCAAGTGTCAGTGAAATATCATATTTGATTTTTGAAATGTTTTGCATTTATGTCTCATCTGTACGTATTTCATGTTTTAGGAATTCACAACATTTCAGAGTGAAACCACACTGTGAAGGCCTACACCTATCTTCTGATTAGAACTCTTCCTGATTCCCATATATTTCATGAAATTTCATGCTTATGCAAAATATTAGCCCAAGGTTAGTTAGAAGTTTTAATATCTCAGTCAGTTAGAAAGTAATTGAGTTGTGAAAAATAATTATTATGTTGTAAAAAAATAAATGATAAAGAAAAAAGATGATAAATTATGCATATTTATTAAGCTA
This sequence comes from Globicephala melas, assembly GCF_963455315.2. Taxonomy (NCBI): domain Eukaryota; kingdom Metazoa; phylum Chordata; class Mammalia; order Artiodactyla; family Delphinidae; genus Globicephala; species Globicephala melas. The sequence continues at coordinate 68,848,848 of NC_083316.1, read as the reverse complement.
GTATTGGAAAATATTTTAAAACAATAGTTGAATTTACTGAACCAGTATTATGAAATGTTTATTGTAATTTGAATCAATTACTTTTCATTCATTTATTCAGTCTATACACATAGATGAAACATCTTTGTGTCACATACCAGACTTTGTGTGAACCATTATAATTTTGTGGGTGACATATGACTTTCATTTCCTAAGTAAAAAAAAGATTATTAAAAATATTAAATATACAAATGTAGAGAGAGAGAAAATAACAAATTCTCATAAAACCATCAAACAGATTCAATAGTTTTTATGATTTTCCCTCACTTGCTTTATCTAGTCTCCCTCCAATTTTTTCTGAAGTTTTAAAAAACAAATCTCTACATCATGTCATTTTATCACTACATACCTTAATATACATGTATAAAAAAATACAGAAAAGTTCTTATAGAACTGAAGTTCTATTATCATACTTAATAAAATTAAAAATAAACTATTGATATCACCTAAGAGTCTATATTAAAATTTGTCTATGTAATTACTCTTCAATATTATTTGAATTTAAAACTTTTGGGAAAAAGTAATTTAAATTAAAAGGAAGGATGCCTTTTACCAACACAAAAATTACTAAACTTCCTTTTTAAAAAATTCCTGTCTATTTGAAAACATGGTGAAATTTGTTCTCTAAGTATTATTTAATATGTATTTGGATCAGTATTTAAACCAGGTATCTTTTTTAATAGTGTAAATATTTGACTTATTAAATGCCAATTATATCAGTATCCAGATTAAGTTCCCCTTTATTCTCATCTTCGCCTCAAATAAAGTCATGTTTGTTTTCATAAACACTTGAAAACAATCCACTGACATCACTTTGGTGTTTTAACTTGAGGGCGAAGGAACGTGAAACCCTTCCTTTCTTCCGGTTTGTCCCAGGTTTGGATCTATGCTACTGTGAGAATAACAAAGCAATTCAGTGAAACACTGTTTTATAACTATAACAAATGCTAAGGCTAAGACAGGAAACACTGAAACAATTTTCCTGGAGCTTTCTGGTGTCCTTTCCAGGAACCCCAAGTTTAAAAGTAGGCTTTTAGCCACGCTTCCTGCTGAAGAAATTCTGCAAAGATTAGCAGCTTTTCTTCAAATAAATCAAAAAGCTTTTGAAGACTCATCAGTAGCAGCATCAACAAGTGTTTACTGTGCAAAGTTTATTATAAAATACAGTTCCTGCTTTCAAGAAGCTTAGAATTCTGTGGAAGTTTTCATGACTACTTCATTGTGATTCATGTAGCTATGAAGAATCCACTTTATTCCACTATAGATGAAAACCATTGGTTAAAGGTAATCTCCATTTTCATTGTGGCATTTCTGAACCATGATAGGCTGTGAAGTGAAAGAAGTAGATACTCCTCATTGTTAAGATTTAGAAATTGTGGAATCTACCATTTAGAACACTTTTTATAATAAATAGAATGTGTACTTGTTTAGTATATTGGCTTATCTTTATAGTTTGACAGGCCATACCTGCACTTGGCATCTACAACATTTAATCATTCATTCACTCAATATTACAGAGTTCCTATTTTGTCCAGCAACATAAAGCATATCCTAGGAGTACAAATTTAAGTAGTTAAAGTCCCTGATCTCAAGTGGCATACAGTCACTTATGGGAGACACCTGAATTCAGCAATGGTCACAGAATAATAGAAGCAGGAAAACCCTGACTGATGGTCTAGTTTCTCACTGAGTGTCTTGCTTCATCTTTGATGTTATCCTGATTCCACACCTGCCTGTAAAACTCTGTCCTTCCATACATGCTCCTTACATGGTGTCTGATATTTATTTTTAGTCTTACCCTTCCTGGTTCTGGCTTCCTGTTCTATCTCAGCAAGCCACTTCCACCTACAGTCTAGACATGAACCACTTGAAGTTACTTCTAATTCTATGATTTACACATTTGGAAAAGAAAGGAGGAGAACCAGAAGGAGAAGCATATGTCTTACATAAAGGTTAAAGTCTGGATATAGTTTTCTACTGGAGAAGTTTTCATGGAGAAAGTTTGAAAAATTATATCCAGTAAAATGAGAAAATCTTTAAAAAGTTCTAAATAAAAATTTAGAAAATAATTAGTAATATTAAATTCATCAATAAAACTGACTTAAAACAGATGAGAAAATTCCAGCATCAGAACAGCCTTGTCTATCTGTCTGTATCATGGACAATCTTGGGATCAGTTGTATGCATTTTGGCTTCTGATTAGCTTTAGCCCAAGGGCTTAAAGTCTAACAGCCAATTTTCACCATCACAAATTTTTACGATTTCTGTTCATCACTTCTATGGAGTTATGATACTTTCCTGCTAAATATACTTTTTGCTTTCCTTCTACATTTCCTCTCTTGGCTTTTATTACTATGTGTGTTGAAGAGAAGAAAATAAAAATGGAGCAACGTGAAATACTATTAGTTTGCTACATGGGTAATACTTTAGACTAGAGTTTAGGTGTCTAACATTAGTTTGGATTCAAAAGAGCCAAGAGATGTCCTCATCTATCCCACGTTTAAGAGTAACACTTGTAAGTTTTTAATAAAAATGCCATTCTGACTATTTTAACCTGGGCAGTACGAGTAAACAAAATTGTGCTTTGTTTAATTTTTACAAGAAGAGGAGAAGGAATTGGAGGAGGAAGAGAGTACGGTTGACAAAGGAATAAATAAATGCTAGTGAAAATTTGGTTCCTCCTGTTTTTTATTTTTGTTTCACTTAAGCATAATATATTTGAAGGAAAAGCACTGGCTATAATTTCCGGTCTTCCAATCTTAGCCTCTTCTGTAGTTAACATACAAAATTTCAAAGTGGAAACTTCCAAAAGTTTGTAAAACACAATGAAGTGTATTTGTGGGCTAGAAACTAGTATGAGCCTAGCCGAGGTTTAAGAAATCATTCCTGTAATCTGGGCAGTTCTGGCTGCTCACTGCAGCATAGATGCTGTGGACTAATCCAAACAACAGTGAAAACACATTTAACCAGGGAAGAAATAATATTCTAGATTTTAAAATTAAATCATGATTTAGATGAAATTAATATTCATATACAGAACATTTCATCCAAAAACAGCAGAATACACAAGTGCACAAGGAACATTCTCCAGGGTAGATCACATGCTCAGCCACAAAACAAGTCTCAACAAAGTTAAGAAGATTGAAATCATATCAACATCTTTTCTGAATAAAACTCTATAAGACTAGAAATCAACTACAGGGAAAAAACTGCAAAACACACAAACATGTGGAGTCTAAACAACATGCTACTAAACAACCAGTGGCCACCAAAGAAACCAAAGAGGAAATCAAGAAATGCCTGAACACAAATGAAAATGGAAACACAATGATCCAAAATCTATGGGATGCAGGAAAAGCAGTTCTAAGAGGGAAGTTTACAGTGATATAAGGCTACTTAAAAAACAAGAAAAATCTCAAATAAACAATCTAATCTTAAACCTAAAGGAACTAGAAAAAGAATAAACAAAACCCAAAGTTAGTAGAAGAAAAGAAATAATAAAGATCAGAGCAGAAAATAAATGAAATACAGACTACAAAATAGAAAATATCAATAAAATTAAGAGCTAGTTCTTTGAAAAGATAAATAAAATTGATAAACCATTAGCCAGACTCATCAAGAAAAAAGAGAGGGTCCAAATCAATAAAATCAGAAACACAAAAGAAGTTACAACCAACACCACAGAAACACAAAGGATCATAAAAGATTACTATGAAGAACTATATGCCAATAAAATGGACAACCTAGAAGAAATGGATAAATTCCTTGAAATGTACAACCTCCTAAAACTGAACCAGGAAGAAATAGAAAATATGAACAGACTAATTACCAGCAATGAAATTGAATCAGTAATAAAAAAGCTCCGCCAAAACATAAGTCCAGGACCATGCAGCTTCACAACTGAATTTTACCAAACATTTAAAGAAGAGTTAACACGTATCTTTCTCAAACTATTCCAAAAAATTGAAGAAGGAACATTCCTGAGCTCACCCTATGAGGCCAGCATCACCCTGATACCAGAATCAGACAAAGGATCACAAAAAGGAAAATTACAGGCCAATATCGCTGATGAACATAGACGCAAAAATCCTCAACAGAATATAAGCAAACTGAGTTCAACAAGACATTTAAAGGATCATACACCGTGACCAAGTGGGATTTATCCCAGGAACACAAGGAGGGTTTAATATCTGTAAATCAGTCAATGTGTTACACCATATAAACAAACTGAAGAATAAAAATCATATGACCAATCTCAGTAGACACAAAAAAAGCTGTTGACAAAATTCAACATCAATTTATGATAAAACCTCTCAACAAAGGAGATATAGAGGGAGTTCACTTCAATATAATAAAGGCCATATATGACAAACCCACAGCCAACATCATACTCCATGGTAAAAAGCTGAAAGCTTTCCCTCTGAGATCAAGAACAAGGCAAGGATACCAGCTCTCACCACTTTTATTCAATACAGTACTGGAAGTCCTAGGGACAGCAATCAGACAAGAAAAGGAAATAAAAGGAATCCAAATTGGAAAGGAAGAAGTAAAACTGTCGCTGTTCACAGATGACATGATACTATATATAGAAAATCCTAAAGATGCTATCAAAAAACTATTAGAATAAATGAATTCAGTAAAGTTGCAGGATACAAAATAAACATACACAAATCTGTTGTGTTTCTACACACTTATAATGAACTATCAGAAAGAGAAATTAAGAAACAATCCCATTTAAAATTACATCAAAAGAATAAAATACCTAGGAATAAATCTAACCAAAGAGGTGAAAGACTTATACTCTGAAAACTGTAAGACAGGATGAAAGAAATTGAAGAGTACACAAACAAACAGAAATACAAAACATGTTCATGGATTGGAAGAATAAATATCATTAAAATGACCATACTACCCAAGGCATTCTACAGATTCAGTACAATCCCTATCAAAATTCCAGTGGCATTTTTCACAGAACTAGAATAAATATTTCTAAAATTTGCATGGAACCACAAAGGACCCTGCATAGCCAAAACAATCTTGAGAAAGAAAAAAGCTGAAAGTATCACACTCCCTGATAAAAAGCTATAGTAATGAAACCAGCATGCGCTGGCACAAAAACAGACACATAGATCAACTGGAACAAAATAAAGGGCCCAGAAATAAACCCATGCTTACATGATCAATTAACATGACAAAGAAGGCAAGAATATACAATGGGAAATAGATAGCCTCTTCAATAAATGGTGTTGGGAAAGCTGGACAACTACATGCAAAAGAATCAAACTGGACTACTTTCTCATATCATATACAAAAATAAACTCAAAATGGATTAAAGACTTAAATGTAAGACCTGAAACCATAAAAATCCTAGAAGAAAACATAGGCAATACGCTCTTTGACATCAGTCTTAGCAATATTTTTTTGATATCTTTCTGAAACAGCAATTATAAACAAATGAGACTACATTAAATTAAAAGCTTTTGCAAAGCAAAGGAAACTATCAACAAAATAAAAAGGTCTACTAAATGGGAGAAGATATTTGCAAACAATGTATCTGATGAGAAGTCAATATCCAAAACATACAAAGAACTCATACAACTCAACATCAAGAAAACAAACAACCCAATTAAAAAATGGGCAGAGGAACTGAATAGAAATTTTTCCAAAGAAAACAGCTCAGATGGCCAAGAGTCACATGAAAACATGCTCAGAATCACTAATTATCAGCAAAATGCATATTAAAACCAAAATGAGATACCACCTCACACCTGTCAGAATGTCTATTATCAAAAAGACAACAAATAAACGTTGGAGAGGATGTGAGGAAAAGGGAACCCTTGTGTACTGTTGGTGAGACTGTAAATTGGTGCAGCCACTATGGAAAACAGTACTGGAGGTTCCTCAAAAAATTAAAAATAGAAATGCCATATGATCCAGCAATTGCACTTCTGGGTATTTACCTGAAGAAAACAAAAACACTAATTCAAAGAGATATAAGCACCCCTGTGTCACTGCAGCATTTTTTACAATAGGCAAGATACAAAGCAACCTAAATGTGCATCGATAGATGAATGTATAAAGATGTGATATCTATATATCTATATCTATATTCTATATCTATAGATCTAATCTACGTATCTATCTATATACACACACACATATACACACAATGGAATATTACTCAGCCATAAAAAATGAAATCATGCCATTTGGGACAATATGGATGGATCTACAGGTATTATGCTAAGTGAAGTAAGTCAGGCAGGGAAAGACAAATACTCATTGATCTCACTTATATGTGGAATCTAAAAACCAAAACAAACACAGATTCATAGATACAGAGAACAAATGGGTAGTTGCTAGAGGGCAGGGGTGTGGGTGTGGTGAAACAGGTGGAGGGGATTAAGAGGTACAAACCTCCAGTTATAAAATAAACAAGCCACAGGGATGTAATATACAGCATAAGGAATATGGTCAGTAATATTGTAATAACTTTGTATGAAGACAGATTGTTACTAGACTTATGCTGGTGATTATTTTGCAATGTATGCAAATGTCAAATCACTATCTAGTACACCTGAAACTAACATACTATTGTATGTCAGCTATGCTTCAAAAAAAAAGGTGTACAAATAAAAGATTATAATAAAATTAAATTGTCATGATTTTTACCTTAAGAATATCACCTAACATACAGGCATTAACATTAACATCTATGTTTATCAAAATATAAGCTTGGAGGGATAATAAAAATGCCCTGACCTCAGTTTAGTGGAAGGAGGTGCTGGTGTGGCATACCAGTGCTCTGCATTCATCCAAGCCCTTTGCTTACCCTGAAGATAAGAGTAGGACAGAAGTTCCACTGACCAGACAGAGCTCTCATTTCAAAATCTGTTACCCATTCATCTGAAAAAATGAACCTGCTACTTATTGTTTTGGTCTACAGAAAAGAATTTCAAGTGGATTTTAAGAACTCAAAACCATCCAAATTATTCTGGTCTGAACATGATGGCCCCTATAAAAGAATACTTTTTGGGTGATGTCTAGCAGAGTGCCAGTATACTTAAATCATTCATAAGCTCTTTACGACAATGATAGTAATTGAAAAAAAATAGTACTTAATCCTTAACTTTCTATCAGTTTGCTCTGTCCAGCAAGTCATAATATATCTGTGAGTTAGGCTGCTGTGAAAATAATTTACTAAGACCACAAATATTTTGCCCAACATGCTTCCTAGGAGAAAACCAAAGATAAGTATTTGTGAAGAGACACAGTCTGCCAATTAGAATGCTTTGTGAGGGCTTTATTAAAAATTCAGTGTTCCCATCCCCGGTTTTAGCAAAGAAAAACCGGCTGGGCTGACATTTAGCATTCCAAACATCTTTGGAAACTATAGGGTTTATTTATTTAATGGTTAGTTAGTTTGTTTTCATTTCTTTGCTTACAGAATTGTTTACTTGGATCTTTTCAATTATGATTTGTATATGTGAATATATCAAGTTAGATAATTTTATTCCAATCAGTATTATGAATATGTGCACCAGATGCTCTAACACTTTGTTCCGGCATGTTCGGAAGTGGTGGTGTATGTAATGGCCCATCAGAGAATGAGCTTGACCAGTGGGCTAGAGCTGGGCAATGCTCAACACAGGAAGGCTGCAGAAGGATCAAAGAAGGATATACTTAAAATGTCTGTGCTATTTCTCCTTTAAACACCTTGTCCTCCACCTCTTTTCTTCAATCACTTTCCGCTCATCACTAAGGCTGGCTGCTAGATAAGGGAATGGTTTCTTGGCAACCACCCAGTCTCCTCTATCCCACAGCCAGGATGTCCTGCATGTTCTCCCTCTACTGTAGTTCCTCTGCCCTATAGCTCACTGCCATTGCTTTCACAAGCTTCAAGCACTCTGGAAAGGGAAGGCGAGTGTCTTTAAATAAATGCAACCATACGTATTTGTGCTGTTGTTCAACTCTGATTTTTATTTACTCCCATCTCCAGAAACTTTTAAGCTCTTTTTTACCCCAACTGTAAATTATTTTTAACATGCCACTGTAAATCTCCCTCTAAATTCCATTCTGGTTTTTTTTTCCTAATTGAATCCCCTAAACCTTCTTCATTTCCCTGATCATCTCTTACTTTCTGCCTCCACTTCATGCATCATTTTTACCTCTGTATCATCTCGATGGGTTAGTGGAAACAACTGAGAATATGGATGCGCAGTAACTACTGGCTCAACCTCTGTCACCTGCAAGTGATCTTGAGCAGTCACTTTACTTCCCTTTCACTCAAATTTCTCATCTGAGAAACGCGTTAGGCAGGATGATCTATAAAGAATTTTTTCTCCTAAAACTCCCATGAGTCTGTGATTGTTCTTATTCCTCTTGTTCCTCTTGAAGTTTTTAATGTTCATTCTGTGGCAGCTCCATCTCCCCAACCTTTCCCCTGTAGTACTGAATACTGTTCATCAGGCTGAAATTAATTTAATTCAGATTTCTCCTCTTCAAAAGGGATTTTTGAGAGAATAGGATGTGGTCTACAAAGTGAATTATTCTCAGGTGGATTCCATAAGAGTAAGTTCTATCTCCTTGTACAGACTCCTTAAAGTTCCACTAAGTCCCTCTACTGACAGACTGCTCCAAAATGTCCTTAGCATGTATCATCCAAGTTTTTATGTAATCTAAGCTTTCCACCAAAGAATTTTAAAATACCTTGATGGAGCCCTAGAAATGCAACATAGTATGGATAGTAGTTAATGAAGTGAGCTATTCCCAAAAGGGAATTAACAACTTTTGCAAGCAAAGTGACTACATGAAGAAACACAGGTTACAAATGCCTTTGTCAATCTAATCAAAGAAAACCATCACATTTGTCTTTATAAACACGAAGAAACTCCAAAATTAGAACTCAACCTGTGAATACACATATATACTTATATAGGGGTAAAGAATGGTGAGTGGGAGAAAACAGTATTTCTTTGCAAAGCTACAGTTTGTGACAAGCAGGGTTGGGCCACAGAGACACCATTTTTAATATCTGCTGAAGATGTAAGTTTAAAGTCCTACCATTTTTTTCTCTCTATTTTAAATATTTTAGTAGTCAACAATGCTTTCTGTGATATACTTGCTATATTTTGAAAAAAGAAAATGTTTGGCAAATAACTATTTAAAGCCAACCAAAAATCACTAATTGAGACTTTCTATACATTACCAATAATTTCTGTTCTCAGAAATAAAGGAAATATAGTAAGAGGTCTTTAATAACACATTTCTCCTTAAAATATAAACAAAGGTACCATTTTGAACTCAAAAAACTTCACTACTGTGTTACTTACAGCATAAATATAAACACTTTGGGCACTTTTCTTTTAAACTCTAACTGTGAAGAGACAATAAATACACCTAATACTTCTGGAAACAGCAATAAGTTGAGGGTAAATTATAAGGAACAAAATGTCACATAGTTCAACTTTCAAGGTCATTAATATAGAGTATGTATTTACACACATGACACTAACCAGCCCTGAGAGTTTGCTTTGACATTAAATTAGAGATTTTAAAGGCTACTGTGGATAAAAGGTGATAGTAAATAAAGATAGAGTGGTAACAATGTGAATAAAAACATGCTTGAATTTACCATTACATTGAGGGATGGATTCTGTTTTTGCTGGGAACATTCATAACACTATTTCTGTCTAAACAGTATAGGAAAAGAATTCTGTGGCTGTGCACCAGTGATTCTTAAATTTTAGCATGCATCAGTGTCTCTTGAGGGCTTGTTAAAACACATATTGCTGGGTCCCATTCTCAGAGAATTAACTCAATATCTGATGCTGCTCATCCAGGAAACCAGTTTGAGAACTACTGCTGTAGATGATACCCAAAGACCGCCTAGTTCATCCCTCAGCCTTGCACAGGAGGTGGTGAACAAACCATGAATCATGAGCCATGGCTACTAGGTCCCAACTATGTTCAGTATATCATGAGTGATCTAATTTCAAAAGCAGCTCAAATAAACTAGGGGGACTGGGTCATGGGTCAGGGACCCTCAGGAGTAATATGCAGAAGAGTCTTAAAATTGTTCCCTGGTCATAGGAACAGGTACAAGGAATCTGCCACTGGGAGTTATAACCTTCCCCGACACACACAGGCCCTTCAAGGAAATGGTTATTGTTGGTGTTACTGTGGGTGTCACAGCCTTCCCAGCACAGTTCCAACTAAGCAGAGAAGAGACCAAACATCCAAGAGAGATGGAGGCTAAAGAAAGAGCATGGGGTAATGGTGGGTGGAGTGCAGCGCAGCTTCATTTTATTCGTCCAACTTTCCAGTACCCAGTATTGGGCACACAAGAGACATTCAGTACAAGTTGTGTAGAATTAATGAGCTAAACTTTGCCTTTGCTTTTTCTTGAAACACTGTATAATGTTGGGAAAATCACTTCATCAACTTGAGTCCATTTTTTAAAAAAATTGTAAACATAGGGAACATATGTTTATGTATGACTGATTCGCTTTGTTATAAAGCAGAAACTAACACACCATTGTAAAGCAATTATACCCCAATAAAGATGTTAAAAAAAAAAATTGTAAACATGGCCTAGCCATTGTAGGATATTCCGAGAATGAAATGAGATCATAAATGTATCTGTCCTCAGAAATGCATTACAAGTCTAAAAGATGAAAAATTAGAAAGATGTTTCTCTGTTAACCTTTGCAAATATTCCCAGATAATATTTCAGTAACCAAAACAATGCCAAATTTCTCATTGATATTCTTCTATTCAATAAAATGGTTTCTCTACATTGTTAGAATAACATATCCATTCCCGTTTCCTTTTAGGAATGGGACTCAACAAAGGTACTTTCATTAAAAAAAATTTAAATGTGCTTTGTAAACAGTTTTCATTTCTCCTAAATGTTTTAAGCTCAGTATCAAATGAACCATAGGACACACTAGTATTTCTTATTTCTTTATTCTTTCTTGATCTTTCTGTCATACTGGTATTGTTGATTATTCACAACTTTAAATTCTCTCTTCTCACTTTTTTATACCAGTTGTATACCATTATCCTTTTGAGGTTTTTCTTTTCTCTCTGCTGGCTCTCTCACCATTCCTCTACTAGTTTCCCTTCTACCACCCACCCTTTAATGCCAAGTTTCTATACTTTTGTCCTTAGACAGTTTTAATTCTCATTCTGTATACCGCCCTTGGCAATCTTATCCTATTTGTTATGGACTAAATGTTTATGTCCCCCCATCTCGAAATTCATATGTTGAAGCCCTAACCCTTAGTGTGGCTCTATTTGGAGATGGGGACTCTGATTAAGGTTAAATGAGGTCAAAATGGTGGGACATGATCTGATATGATAGGCTTAGCGTCCCTGTAGGAAGAGACACCAGAGACCTCACTCTTTCTCCATGTGCATACACCAAGGAAAGGCCATGTGAGGATATAAGAAGGTGGCTGTCTGTAATGGAGGGAGAGAGCCATTCACAGAAACTGAATTTGCCAGCACCTTGATTTTGAACTTCCCAGCCTTTGAAACTATGAGGAAATAAATTTCTATTGCTTAATCCATTTAGTCTGTGATTTTGTTATCACAGCCTGAGTAGACTAATGCACCACCCATGGCTCTAACACTCCTACCTATGCTGGTGGACAACCAACTCAAGTCTCTTGTCTAAGCTCTGGTTGTGTATTTAGCCATCTGTTTACAAGTTCTGAATAATGAACAGGCAGCTCATACTCCACATATCCAGACAGAATTCATTTCTCTCCCCTCAAACCTGCACCTTTGCATGTGTTGGTTATCTGTGTGACATACTTATCGCCATTTATTCTGTTACCTAAGCAAGAAAACTGGGTATTGTTCTTTCTTATAGATAAGATGTCCGTCTGCCCTCTCCTTTGATCCCTGAAGGCAAAAACCATGTCTTTGGACCTATTTATCTCTAGAATGAGATTAAATACTTGTCAGTCCATAGGCATTTAAAGGTGAATAAATTAATGATTAGGTACCCTCTGTCACTTTGTCCACTGTAATCCCTGTACCTTTGATCCAGCCAGACTGACTCATGTACCAGTTTCCGATGGCCAATGGAAGAAAATTATGGCATCTTCTTATCTGTCACCAAGCACCCTTCTCTGCTAAACTCTCTCCAGATACGCTGTAAACCCACTAGTTTTATAACATGAACATTTAAACTCATAACTGCCTCTAGTTTTTAGTCTTGCATTTCTCCTTTGGACTTGCCACTTCTTTTGATTTTATTTCTCTGGCTTATACTCTCTAAGGATCTTATCATGGAATCCAAACTCTAGCTATGTCTATTCTTGGCATCTTGCAGAAATTCTTTCATTCTAGCTCTAGTCTTGAGACCCTGGCCAGCACCATGGACAGCCTTACTCCGATACTCTTTGAGGTGGGGGATGGATAGGCTTAGTAGTAGTTACTTATTAAGTGTTTACTATGGGCTGGGTTTAAGTGCTAAGTATTTTACATAGAGCATCTCATTCATTTCTCTTATTAATCCTATAAGGAAAGAGTTATTATACCCATGAGGAAACTAAAGTTTAGGGAAATTACATAACTTATTCAAGGTCATACAGCTGATAAGTGACAGAGCACCAATTAGGATCAAGTCAGTCTTAAGCATTATGCTTTAAAACACAACTAAATTTGAGGTTTGTCAATTGACAATTTAGTAGATCAAACCTGAGCATCAGATATGTAATGTGAACCCAGCTTAGAGTCCAACCTGTCAATGCTGTGTAAGTTACCTGTATCATACAGTTCATAGGTTGATGGCTCAACTGCTCTGCAGTGGTCATTAAAATAGATACATGGGCTAAGACCAGGAGCAAAAAGAATCTCAGTTCGGCAAGCTCATGTAGAACACAAAGTTTAATTTCTCACAGAAATAGAAGAGACTCTTTCTGTCACTTACCAGAAGTGATTTAAAAAGATTAATCACCCTTGGGCACTGGATAGTGCTTCCCTAAATGTTTTCAAAAGGAACGTCATGGGCTGAGTCTTCTGTCCCAAGTACAGCTGTGGAACATATAAAATAATTTGCCTTCCATAAAAAGTACTGGTTTGTAATTGCAAATGTAATGGATGAACCAAATGCCACACATGTGACTCTTAAGGAGAGTCCATTTAAAATAATAACCCATTTAGGAATAATCAATTAAAGTACACCCTCTCTAAGCTGTTCCTGGAGGCAGGATGCTTAAACTAGTTTAACAAGAGTGTTATAAAAAGAAACTTTACTAACTGCTTGTTTTATTACTTTCTTTTACAGTTGGCTGTTCTTGCAAATGTGTCAACGTTATTAGGTTAATTTTGTTCTTTATCCTAATGCATTTAATAAGAGGAAATGGAATTGTGTCTTAAAGAGATACTCATTTCTCGTTGGTCAAACTTGGTAGTAACTGTGCAAGGTGGTTTCTCTGAGGGTCAGGACCTCAAAGGAGGTCAAAGGGACACTATGGAATGCCATCGAGAAGTGAGCTGAAGGACCCCTAACAAAAATCTTTTCCTTCCGATGAGCAACCACGTATTTGATGTCTGATTGTCACATGACATTTATGCTGTTAATAACTCCTTTACCTCTGCCCCTCTCTGTAATCACCCTTCCACCATCTTATTAGCAAATTAAGGAATATTACTGTGGACAATGAGTGTTACATGTGTACATGTATTATTGAGTAAAGAGCTTGGAGATACTTGCAAACTAAAATACATCCTATAAAAGATTCTGGGGATTTAAAAATTATCTTATGTAGTTTTTTAACTTATGTTAAATCTTATAAGTAAAAGTTACATGTGTATACTCAGTTAAACATGAGCTTGTCTCCAAATAGCACTCTCAATATAGGGCATAGGCAAAATAACTAGGCCAAATGGCTGATAGGGGCTATCTAAAGATATAGAAATTTTAAATTTTGTATTAAAAATTAAACATAAATTTAAGACCAATTAAATTAATTTTCAAGAATTTTTATCCAGTGAGAAAATTACTTAAGGATCCTATAAGTGGCACCAGGATTTAGCATAGGAGTTCTTGGATGGGGATCCATGAACCCTCTCTTAGGCCCCCAAAAAGTCTGTGAACTTTGATGGGAAAAATATATAGCTTTTATTTCACTAATCTCTAACTAAAATTTATCATTGCCTTCAATTATTAAAATAGGAAAGAAACTAGCAGCATTAGCAATATCTGTGGTCTCAACAACAACAGAAATCACAAATATATTCATATCACTTTACAGTTATGGCAAATATATTGAAATACTGTTATGTTTATTATTTTGAAATTATGGTAGTTATTAAATGCATCACTTGATCTTAATTATTAATAAAGAAGCACATATATTACTATTAGGGTGAACTATATGAAATTGTCAATATTTGCACATTTTTTACCCCCCAAAACTGACAGTTTTATATGGTTCAGCCTAATATGTTAACATTTTGTTTTTAAAATATTTTAACTGTATTTCAGATTTTTTTTTGTATTTTATGCATTTTCTTTTATGCTTTAAAATCATTTTTCTGAAAAGTGTTCCATAGGCACTTCAGAATGCCGAAGGGGTTCATGGTATAAAAGAAGTTTAAGAATGCCGTGGCCAAAGAGTTTTGGCTATTGATTCAGACAGACATTAATTTGACTGCCAGTTTTATCATTTAATAGCTTTGTGACTTTGAGCAAATTATTCAGCTTCCCTATGCCTCAGTTTCCTCGAGTGAAGTAAAGTGGAGGATATACAGTGATTTCCTCATAGAACTAAGGGAAATGCCACATGCTCAGTGAGATAATAGGAAACATGTTACTACTACTCCTACTTTTATCAATCATATTCATTGTTTTTCTTCTTGTTTTAACAAATTCAATAAAGGTGTTATGTGTGTGTGCATGTGTATGTAAATAATTTAATAGTTGTTATGGGTTGAATTGTGTCCCTCCCAAAAGGTATGTTGGAGTCCTAACCGCACATACCTCAGAATGTGACCTTATTTGGAAACAGGGTCTTCACAAGTAAGTAACCAAATTAAAATGAGGTTATTAGTATAGGCACTAATCCAATATAATTGGTGTCCTTATAAAAAGGGGCAAAGGGAATTGTGGACACAGAGACAGATATGACAGAGGGAAGACGATGTGAAGACACAGGGAGAATGCCATCTGAAGACCAGGGATCAGACTGATGCATCTACAAGCCAAGGAATGTCAGAGATATAGGCAAACCTCCAGGAGCTAGGAAGAGGGAAGTAAGGATTCCCCTACAGGTTTCAGAGGGAGCATGATCCTGCTGACACCTTGATTTTAGACTTCTAGCCTTCAGAATGGAGACAATTTATTTATTTCAAGCGACTAAGTTTGTGGTATTTTGTTACAGAGACCCAGGAAACCAGTAAAATAGTATTTAAAATTATTTTAAATTTCTCTAGTTTTGTGTATGGCTTAGTAAACCTTTTTGAACACAATGCAGTTTTGAACACAATGCATTTCTTTATTTGTATGTGGATCCTTTAGGTTTGTTTTTTATTTCCTAACATAAATTAGAAATTAACATTAAAAAAAGCTCATAATGACCATGACTTTCAGAATCATTATAAAAAGGAAATATTGAATGTGCAATGGGAACTGAATTATCCTGATAAATAACCATAACAAAGGCAACATACCAATGATAGTTTATTCCTCATTGGTTAGAGTAATACACTAATATTAATTTGTCATGAAACACAGCCTATTTAAAATGAGGTTTAAGATCACTACTTGCATAGAGCGATGCCATTCAAAGGCGTTGCCTGGAAAAATAAGCTGAAGAACCAATTTCTCTCAGCTCTAAAGGAGTAGCGTTTTGGTAAAATTGGTGTTCCACCTCATATAGTATTATATTCTCCATACAGAAGGTATAGAGAATAAACAAAATCACTAAAATTTGAAAAAAACCTGAAAAGAATTCTTCAGTGTAAGTTTTAAGGAAACAATCATATGTCCTGATATCTAAGATTTCTATCCATATGAAAAAAATATAGGTTTCTGAAATATGGACATAAAACCAAGTTAAGCCATATACAGTCAGCTACTAATGCCTGATTACCGTAACTACATGTAAAGGAAGATTGATCCTGCTTGGGCAGGGTTTGAGTGTCCTTGAATTTATCAAGACAAAAGTCAGCTATTCAAAATATTATTTCTTCTATATGGTACTTTTGTACAGTTACAGCAAAGTTACATCTTTTTCTTTCTCTTGCTTAGGACATAATGCTTTCCCTTTGAGCTTATCTTGAGGTTGTTTGAATGTAAATGAAGAAATACACCACACATTAAAAAAATCACATAATTGCATTTATATTCATTTTTCATCCAGACAATTTTCAGTCCAAATAAAAATAAGATCCCTTCCCATTCTAGTACTCCATGATGCTTTGTGTGCTGTTCTTAGTGAGAATTCATATAGAAATAAAGAACAGCTCACAAAACGCTGAGAAAAAAAATGGTGGTTTCAATCTTCAGTAGCTTCAGAAATATTTTTAAAAATCTGTGAGTGATAACTTCAAAGTACTACCTTAAAAATCCTAAAGGACTTCTGCTTCCCCTTATGAAGAATTAACTTCTAAAGGAATTGCCCCTCTGCTGTAAACAATTAGAAATTCAGGGAAAAAATGAAGTAATTGTTTTTAAACATTGGACTCTAGACAGCACTGGAATGTGATTTCTGAAAGAAGAGAAAGCTGAGCCCTTATGACTGCCCAACTCACTCCCTGCCTGACGGCAGTTTTCAGAAAATAGGTAGGAAAGGAAAGAAACCCAAACAGACTGGAGATCTTATTGCACTGAACGGACAGAGATAAGAGCAGAGGGGAGTGTTTGTGACTGAGTTCTGGAGAGGAGAGAGCTGCACAGAGAGGAAGGTCCGGAGACTGGGACAGAGGGTTTTCTCCAGTTTTGCACTGAGTATGAATATACACATAAGCAAGGTGGATCTCCTGCACGCAGAGGAAAGAACCACCAGAGACCATAGGTCAAACATTCTCAAAGTCACACAGGAGAGAGGATAGTTTGTGTTCTCAAATCCTAGAGGGAAAAGATGTCAAAATACAAGGGATGTTGAGTAGTCTTCAACAGTCTCATCTTAGTAGTGGGGCTAATGTATCCCTAGAATAAAGGCTGCCCTGAACATTTACTCAGAGCTTATAAAAAACCCTTAAAAGTATCGAAATGATTCCAAGTCACTTAAATACATTCCAGAAAGTCACTTAAATATGTTCCAGATCAAAATCCCACACTCTTTAAAGGACTGCAACAAAATTCAGCATGCAAAAATGTAAAATTCACATCTGCCATCTAATTAAAAATTACAAGGTTTACAAAGAAACAGAATACTATGACCTGAGGAGAAAAATAATCAGTCAATATTAACAGACCCAGAAATAACAGATGATGAAATTATCAGACAAATGTCTTTAAACAGCGATTATAAATATCTCTGTTTATAGGAGGTAATAGGCCTCCTAATGAGGCCTATCAGGCCATCCTATCTTAAATTTTCAATATTTCTGCCCTCTACCCCATTCCCCTGCCCAGTTCTCCTATTCTACTTTCCCTAGTCTTTTCTTTCTTTTAAACAGCACTTTATCTTGTAACAAAATATGTAAAGTATTTTTTATTCATTAGATTTATTTAAAATCTCTTTCTTTTTTCTTTAATTAATTCTTGTAATCATTCATTCAACCATCTGTTTCCCCCCACTAGAATTTAAGCTCTGTGAGAGCTGGGATCTTCATCTCTCGTTTACTTGTGTAACTCCAGAGCCTAGAACAGTGCCTGGCATATGGTAGGAGCACAGTAAATTTGTTAAAGGAAAAGTCATTTATCACCTTTTATATTCATGGAATCATGCTAGGTTTCTAGAAGCTATGAGGGAATTAGAAAGCATCATGCCTGGCCTTAGTGCAAATGTTCAGTTGCACAGTGTATGGTTATACAACTGAAACCTTTTCTTTCTTTGGAAATGCAAATTGAAAATCAGTTCATGCTCCTCTCCTCTTTTCCCTACCAGTTTCAAATCACTTGGGTTACTTCCATAATGCAGGATTTGAAGAAATGATCTTGATTTACAAATAAAAATACTGTAGAAATACTAATGCAATATAAATGTATCTCAATGGGAATTTTTTTTAAGGTTTCCTGTTTATACTCTATTTCTTAAAAGAATTTAAGGATACTTGCAATAAAATATACATACTTCTTTTCATCATATATTTATGAAAACATATCTTATTAATTGCAAATGACTGAAATTGAGTCCACAAGGAATCTAGACCTTAAAAGCTTTTAGATGTCACTGGTGTTTGGAAACTAGCAGGTTGGTCTACGTTAACTGTAACATGGGTTAAAAAAACAAAAAACAGTAGAAGCAACAATTAGAATGTCCATTATGAGGGACAAGGGGCATTGAATTATTTGCTAAATTTGTCCATGAAAATGTTTTATAGAGCATAGCTAACAAACTGTATGCTGAAATAAGTCTCTGACTTATAAATTATATAATTATAATTTTAATATATTAAAATTGTTGAAGTGAATGAGGGTCTCAACAAAAATTCTACGTCAATCTAATTGGTAATTTGATCCTCAGTTTCCTAATTTTTAAAAATATAAGCACCTTGAAGTTACAAGTTTATATTAGAGCTTATCTAGTCCAATTTCCTGTACTCTGCAGTAATTTTTTCTTCTATAATTTTCTCTGTCCCTCCATTCAAACATCTCCATGACCTAAGCCATATACCAGGATTGCCAGATACCCCACATTTTCCATCCACATAAGGACATCCCCCCAAAATGAACCAAATAAATATTTTAAACTTCATTTTTTCAGAGCCATTTTGTCTTTGCTAGAGAAATAAGTATAATGGGATGTTAAAATTTAAGTTTAAAATGAGACATAAAAATAATATCATGTACCAAAATGAGTTGAGAAAAAAGACATCTTGTAAAAATTTGCAAAAAAATGTACTAAAAACTCATCACATAATATTTAAGCTGTCTTCACATTAAGGATATAAGATTATGGGTGTGAAGATTCAAGAGAATTCAAGATTATTTAGAAAGAGCTGAGCCTTGTATCATCAAAAAGACAAGAAATAACAAGTGTTGGCAAGGATATGGAAAAAAGGGAATTCTTGTGCGTTGTCAGTGGTAATGTAAATTGGTGCAGCCACTATGCAATTTCCTCAAAAAATTAAAACTAGAACTACCATATGATCCAGCAATCCCACTTTTGGGGAATTTTTGTATACAAAAGTGTGTATTTTGCATATACACTTTTGGGTGTATATGCGAAGGAAATAAAAACAGGATCTCAAAGAGGTATCTGCACCCCCATGTTTACTGCAGCATTACATCATAATAGCCAAGGTATGAAAACAACCTAAGTGTCCATCAACAGATTTTTAATGGATAAAGAAGATGTTGTGTACATATACATATACAGTGGAATATTATTCAGCCTTGAGAAAGGAAATCCTCCCATTTGCAACAACATGGATGGAACTTCAGGGCACAAGTCAGAGAAAAAGAAAAATACTATATGGTATCACTTATATATGGAATCTAAAAAAAATTTGAACTCAGAAAAACAGAGAATAGAGTGATGGTTACCAGGGACTCAGGGGTGAGGGGAGTGGGGAGATGTTTCAAACTTCTAGTTATAAGATTAACAAGTTCAGGGGCTCTAATGTACAGCATAGTGATTATAGCTAATAATACTGTTATATATCTGAAAGTTGCTAAGAGAGTAGTTCATAACTATTCTCACAAGAAAGAAGAAGTGACAATTATACGACAGAGGTGGATAGAGGATAGAGGTGTTAGTTAACACTATAACAGTAATCATTTTGCAATGCATAAATGTATCAAATCAACATGATGTACACCTTAAACTTGTACGATGTTATATGTCAATTATATCACAATAAAGCTGGAAAAAATTTTAATATACAATAGGACAATTAAAATAAAGATTGGTAAAGGTGATGTATGCTACCAATTGGAAAAAAGTAGATGATAGTTATGACAGAATAATGGAAGGGGATATTTTGAGTATGAAAATTGGTTCTGAGCTGCTTTTTAGCCATGGAAAAATGGGAGTACAATATATAATTACTCTTAAAAAAAACAGTAACAACAACAAAAAGAAGTATATAATATTGTCTGTGGGGAAAACAGTAAATACTTGGAATTAAATTCCAAGCAAAATTTGCCACTCAAATCCTTACAGAGTGTTATAAGAAATATTATCTTCAAGCCCAATTTTGTAGGTGTAGAAAAGTCTTTATATGTCTATTTCTTGAGATAAATTTTAGTAGAAATTGACACAACTTTAACATCTCAGTGAAGATATTCATATAGGGAGCTACAATAAATTACTGATAAGATAAATTGATGAAAGAATATGATTATCTAAAATATCAAACTATTTTCATCAAATTGTATTTGTATCAGTGGTATTTTGACAGTAGCCAGGTAATAGTCAATTCAAAAATTGAGCTTCATAAAGAATGAATATTTTCTATAGCAATAATCTGAGAGACATTGATAGGTTTTACACATTAAAAAAAAATCAAAGTCGGCAATCTGTTCTAAAACCTGAAAAGACTGATTTGCATTCTAACCTTGAAGACATGCCAACCCTCCACTGCAAGTGAGAGACAGGTGGGCAAGAAAGTAAGGCCAATTTTTTTCTAAACAGCCCTTTCAAATTGTTCAAATGGCTAGGCACAATAAAGTCGTCAAGGGTTAGCTCCATAGAGTGTGAGTAGATGATTTTGCTTTGGCAAATTATAAAGACAGGTGTTACCAATCAGTTGTCTGTACTATAAGATAATGTTGATATGACATTTTGCAGAATGTTAGGTTTTGAGTAACATTGCAACTTGATGAACCAGTCAGAATGAACAACTTGCTAAAGCTAACTCTGAAGTAGCTGAATTTAATGACTTTTTCAATAAAATGACATTTTTAATGTAAGCTGGACAACTGTATTCCAGGAGAATCCTTCTGAAGCCCAGAGTTTGAGTACTGATTCAATGAATGAAGATATACCTTAGAGGAAAGTGAATCAGTTTGATCAGATTCAGTCTAGAGTCAAGCCAGTATAAGAAGAATGCTACCTTAAATTCCCTTGGGAATATGGGCAGATTAAAATAAATATTTTAATAAAATAATTATTAATGATAATATTATATCTATAATATGTCTAGCTATGAGCATTCAGAAATTTAAATTAGAATACTATTCATAATAGTATCAAAATTATTATACACTTAAGAGATAAATCTGATAAAATATATATGATAAAATATACTTCCTGTAACTAAAAAGTACAAAACTCTGCTGAGAAATTTAAAGAAAACTTAAATAAATGGAGAGAAATACCACGTTTATGGGTCAGAAGAACCCAATATTGCAATTCTCCCCAATTTGATTTATGGATTTAATTTAATCCCTGTCAAAGTCTCAGAAGACATTTTTTGGAGAAATTTACAAGCTGAATCTAAAATTCATATGTAAATGCAAAAGACCTAGGATAGCCAAAGCAGTCTTGAAAAAGAATAACAAAGTTGGAGGACTTAACCTATTTTATTCAAGACTTATTATAAAGCTACAGTTAAGATATTATGCTTTGGCATGAAGATAGACCAACATATCAATGGAATAGAAGAGTTCAGAAATATATCCACACAAATATGGTCAAATGATTTTCAACAAAGGTGCAAATCCAACTCAGTGAAGAAAACGTAGTCTTTGCAATGTTGTTGACATGCTGGAAAATCTGGATATTCAGATGCAAAGAAAATGAACTTGGATTTTGTGCCATAAAAAGTTAATTTGTATGGAACAGAGATTTATATGTAAAATCTAAAAATATAAGACTTCTAAAAGAAAACAAACACAGGTCAGGGAAATCTCCAAAAGCATGGTCTAGAAAAGGGAAAAAAATGATAATTGGAATACATCAATATTAAGAATGTCTCTTCTTTTAAATACACTATTAAGAGAAAGGACAAGCCACAAACTAAGAGAGAATATTTACAAATCACATATATGTTAAAGGACTTGTATCCATATTCTATAAAGAAGTCTAAAAATTCATTAATAAGAAAACAATTTAAAGAAAACATGGCAAAAGATTTGAACAGATACTTTCCCAAAGAAGATAAACGAATGACAAGTAAACACTTGAGGGACTTCTCTGATGGTCTAGTGGTTAAGAATCCACCTTCCAACTCAGGGGAAACAGGTTCGATCACTGGTCGGAGAACTAAGATCCCACATGCTATGGGGTAACTAAGCCCTTGCACTCTACAGCCTGCATGCCACAACTAGAGAGTCCTTGTGCACCACAACTACTGAGCCCACATGCCGCAACTAGAGAGAAGCCAGTGCGCCACAACAAAGATCCTGCATGCCACGACTAAGACCTGATGCAGCCAAATAAATAAATAAATATTTAAAAAAAGAGAAAAAACACTTGAAATGATGCCCAGAATCACTGATCACCAGAGAAATGCAAATTAAAACTTCAGGGAGATATCACTACAACCTGTGAGAAATTGCTGAAATGAAGAAGACTGACCATACCAAGGGTTGGTGAGGATGGAGGAACTGGAACTCATATACTGCTTACAGGAATATAAAATAATACTACTTTGAAAAATAGTTTACTGGTTGCTTAAAAAGTTAAACACCTACTATATGACCCAGCCATTACTCTATTTCAGATATTTAAGGACTCAAAAATTTTGCCTCACATACACTCTTTCTCAGGAACATACCAGGGGATATTCTTTAGTATACTGAGAACATAACCCAAAAGGTGAGAAGAAAATGGTCCAGGAGATAGGGCTCATACAGGGGAGAAAGGTAAAGAGTTTGTAGTAAAAGAAGTCTCAGGAAAGTAGCAGGTCTATAACAAGCAACCTGTGAAGACTGGAGTAGAAAGGTAGTGTCTAGAGGAAAAAATTGCAACTGACAGAGTATGTGATAGGTTTAACAGTGAGGATAATTTTATCAAAGGAGATCTAGAAGAGACTAAGACATGAGAAATAAAGGGAGAAAATAAAACAAATGAAAAAATGGGGCATTGATGCAAGAAAAATGAAACACTGTCCAATGAATGAAACATAATCATAATACATTAATTGCCTCAGAAATAATACTTTTATAATTATATTAATGAAAACACTAAAATTAATTTAACCAAAATTGTGTTATACTTTATAGGAAAGATTGGGTAAGGGAGAAAATGTGTAGGGGGGCTGAATAATTTACTATATAAGTAGTTGTTGTAACTGACTCAGGCCAATTGAGCTCCACATTTTTAGTTGACAGAAGTTTCCAAAGAAGATTGAAGTGGGTGAAGTTTAGCTAGTATTGAACATCCTCATACTAACCTTTAATGAAAAAAGCCAGTCTCAGAACAAATTCTGCCATACACCTTTTCACCTATTATGTAAATATTCATCAGCAAGCAGGTACATAAACAGTTATACTATTTAGGAAGTTTCTATTCTCATCCTTTTACGTGTTCTGATCATACCCAGAGTGAAGACTTTATCAGAGATAAACAAGAAAATGTTTTCAAGGCAAGATGCAGTTAACCATATGATCAACAACCAGAATCCTCTCAAACCAGTTCATTCAGAGAATCCACTAGGAATTATGTCTAGTAACAACCCTAAGGCTATGAACTCTAGGCTTCTTTTAGATTATATCCATGTATGGGTGAGAACGTCTATAAAATATTTCAGCCAGTCTACATATCTTGAATACTGCTAATTTTGTGATGAGAGCTCATTCAAATTTCCATTTACAAGCCACTAATTCACTTATGAAAACCATTTTTTTAAACATTCATTATGCTAATTATCAGATCCTGTGGGGTAGGGGAAAAAAACCAAGACAGAAGCATCTGTAGTGAGGCCACTGGAGGGCAAGTTTCCTGATTAGAATTCAAGCTGACTGTGTCTAAGGTATGATTAGAGTAAATGACCATACACAGCGTATAATTAAGCCAACACACACACATGTCTCATTCTATGGTGAAATATTTTAAAGTACTATAGATAGCATAATGAAAGCCAATAGATGTCTAAAATGAATAAAAGAACCAGAGATATAAGCATATTGTTTAGAAAGTTGAATGTATATACCAGAAAAGAAACAAAATTGTGGTTATCCCTAGAGATCAAGGAAGGGGTGGGGTGATATGTGGAGTAGGGCAAGGAACAACCACTCATTTTCATTTTAAGTCTTTGGGTACCATTTGAATCATTTTTAAGCAATACACATGTATTTCTTTGCTAATCATAAAATTAATTTGAAAAAGATAAAAGGTAAAAAAAATGCCTAATAATAGGAATCCTCTCTTGGGGAACTGAGAGGAGTTTCTGCTTCCCTAAGTGGAAGAAAGGGCTCAAAGCTTCTAATCTCCCTTGTTTCAGAAAAACACTTCAGTTGTTTCTGGGATCCACTGATGTATGTAGGCACTTTTGCTGTTCTCTTTTGAATAAAAGATAAAAGATGTTAAGAAGATAATAAAATTGAAATTGCAGGCTAAATGGAATATAAATGAAGTACTGAAAGGAATAGGCTTTACTTCCAATCAATAAAATTCCACAAAGGGTTCAAGACCTTGGTTTGAATTAAAATGAATAAAAGTAGTTAGAAAATTTCCCGTGTTATACATGATTAGGTTAAACAAGGATCTTTAGAAGGAGAACTAAAGGGACAGGATTC
The DNA here is from genome assembly GCF_963455315.2 of Globicephala melas. Lineage (NCBI taxonomy): Eukaryota > Metazoa > Chordata > Mammalia > Artiodactyla > Delphinidae > Globicephala > Globicephala melas. The sequence continues at coordinate 68,823,998 of NC_083316.1, read as the reverse complement.
AGTTAGGTCCAGGGCAACCCACAGTTACAGAGCACCCATTCTATGTCAAACATTGTGCCAGCTGCTGCGAGAGAGCTCAGTGATGAAAAAGACACAGCCCCTGTTGTCAAGGTGTTCATATCTGGTGGGAGAAAAACAAAAACAGGCCAGGCCAGTCTGTTGATGGATATTATCTAAGACATACCACTGTAGTTCTCTAGACATGGCTGCTATACATGTGCTTTCTTACAGGGGGTTTCCTCTGCTAGGAATGAGCAAACTTACTTTTGGAAGAGCTAACTTCCACTTATCAAAATTCTTCAAGACCTAACTCAAATTTTGCTTGTGCTGCAAAGCTCTCTTTGACTTCCCTCACTGATTTAGATCCCCCTGTGCTCCTCTCCCTCAACCCATGTCATATTTCCATCACTATACTTACCTAAGCTTTCATTGTTGCCTTGCTAGACTATCTTTCCTAGACTGGACATTTTTTTGAAAATAAGGATTGGTATTACTTATCATTGTTAAACAGTAACATAATGCTAGGCACACAGATGCTCAGTTAATGTTTGTGGAATCATTAGTGGGGAATTTATTCTGGGGGATGCTGGTGAAGACATCTTAGATAGGTGGATACCTAAATTGAAATTTGCAGCATAAATAGGATGGCATTTACAGGCAAGTAATGTAAGTATAAAACACATTTTAGAGAAGGGGAGAGTGAGTTCAAAGATAGAGTGACTGAAACACCATGGGGTATTCAGAAGATTGCCTGTAATTCAGAATGGCTGAGAAGGGAAGCTATTGGAAATAAAATTGAAAAGATGGTCAGGAGTCAGATCACAAAAGGCCTTATGCTACATTTATACGGGCTTCATCCTGTAGGTCAGGGAGAACTATTTAGGGTTAAGCAGAGAATTAATAAGAAGTGTGACTTTTTTCACAAATAAAAGTTTATACTTTTTTGCATTAAATAAACAGTACACATTCATTATAAAAATTAAAACAGAAAAAATATAAGGAAAAAAGATATAAGAAAGTATAAGGCAAAAGTTTTAAATTTTTTATCACCTTGACATACCACCATTAACATTTTTTGGCCATCTTTCCATGAATCTCTTTACATGTACCCACACTGACAGATGTGTAACAAACACACATACATTTTACATAAACTGAATCATATAAGATATTCTATGTTTATTACGTAAACATTTTTTATTCTCTTTCTTCCTGTTTTAACTTATTTACTCCTTTCCCTTTCTCTATCATTCCCTCTCAACATCCCACTAATGTTAACATGTTAGTACATGTTGATAATCATATACATATAAGATTTTTGCAATTATTTGAGAAAAATGAGCTCATGTCATATACTACTTTCTTCATTTAGATTTTCCCACCTAATAATATGTTGTAAAAATCCCTCAACTGCTATAGACCTTACTCAGCCTTTTTAATGACTGAATACTATACTATAGTATGAATGTACTACAATTTATTCAGCCATTTCCCTATTGATGGGCATTCAGTGTGTCTTCAGTTTTTGATACTGCCAACTATGGGGCAGTAAACTTCCTTGTAAGTATGCCCTTACTGATTGGTGTTATTTCGTAGACTAAGTTTTCAAAAGAGATTGATGATTTGAAGTATAAGTCTACTTTTAATTTTAATAGATATTGCCACATTTCTTTCTAGAAATGTCTGTAGTAATTCATTTTTATACCAGAAATGTGTGAAAGTACATTTTCCTCATACACTTGCAGCCAATAATAGTATCATTCTTTCCCAGTATTTGTCAACCTGCTAAGTGAGAATAGTATTTTATCATTACTTTGGTTTGCTTTTTCCTGACTCCACCTAGGATTAGGCATCATTTTACTCATGCACTGAGCATTTGAACTGCTTAACTGTCAGTTGCCTATCCATCAATTGCTTATTAATATTCTTTGCCTATTATCCTCTAGAGTTGTTTTTAATCAATCAGTAAGAGCTCTTTCTAAAGCATAGACATTAAAAATCTTTTGCAGACAGGCATTTTAGAACAATAATTAGGACAACTGGAAGATGGACTGAGAGTGGGTGTCAATGGAGGCAGGAAAATGGCTGAGAAGACTATTGAAACTAAGTCCAAATTAGGGTAATGAGTACCCAAACCAAGAAACTGGCAGTTCTCATGGAGAGCAGGTGGAAAAGATACGGAGATCCCAGTTAGGTATCTCCTACTCAGAGATTACTCACCACAGAGCCCCTGCCCTCTCACACTTCAGCTTCTATCTCAGTTCCCAAGGAATGTGCATTACATACACTGTGAAAGCAAAGCCGTGACTCCGATTAAGAGACCCAAAGAACACCCCCCTTCAATTTCAAGTCTTCTTGTAAGAACCAAAGACCTTGCACTCCTTGCTAAGTTCCTTGACAATAGCTAAATACATTTGTGACTCTGTGCCAATGAAAAATGTCAAATTATCCTTTGAATATCAGATTAAAGATTTATGCATTTTTCAGTTGTTCTTTTGTGAAGTATGTTTTTATTTTGATTTTTTTAAAAAATGGGTCACATATTTGTTGTATGGTAATCCTCTGATAATCAGAAAATGTAATTTCATAAATGTAATGTTCCATTTCAGCGTTATGTCACAAATAAGCTTCCTGGAAGAACTAACCACCAGTCACGGGTTTCTAGTGAGATCCTAAGCAACCCTCTCAGCTAACAGATTCTTTAACTATTGTAATTGTCACTGCCAGCCTTATTTGATAGTGGAAAGCAGTAACTAGAAATTGCTACCTCATACTTCTATGTACTGTTTGGTGTATGATTCCACACAGAAGTAGAAATCTCCAAATGGCATTGATATAGATAACAAAGATGTTTAGAAGAAATACTTAACCTTTGGGGGAAGGTGTGTATGGTTATACATAATGAGTCCTTAAACAACTAAAATAGAACTACTGTATGATCCAGCAATCTCACTCCTGGGCATGTATCTGGAGAAAACCATAAATAGAAAAGGTACCTGCACCCCAGTGCTCATTGCAGCACTATTTACAATAGCCAAGACATGGAAATAACCTAAATGTCCATCACAGAGGAATGGATAAAGAAGATATGGTACATATATACAATGGAATATTACTCAGCTGTAAAAATGAACAAAATAATGTCATTTGCAGCAACGTGGATGGACCTGTAGATTATCATACTAAGTGAAGTAAGTCAGACAGAGAAAGAAAAATATCGTATGTTATCATTCATATGTGGAATCTAATTTAAAAAGTGATACAAATGAACTTATTTACAAAACAGACTTACAGATACTGAAAACAAACTTATGGTTACCAAAGGGGAAATGTGGGGGAAAGGGATAAATCAGGGGCTTGGGATTAACATATATACACTATACACTATACACTATATATATACATATATATATATGTTCATATATATGTATACATACATACATACATATATATATATAAGTGTATATATATATATACACTATACACGATACACTATACACTATATAAGATAGATAACCAAAAAGAACTTACTGTGTAGCACAGGGAACTCTACTCAATATTCTCTGATAACCAACATCAGAAAAGAATCTGAAAAAGAATGAATATATGTACATATATAACTGAATCACTTTGCTGTACACCTGAAACTAACACAACATTGTAAATCGACTGTACTCCAATAAAATTTAAAAAGCAAAAAAACTCCTTGGGGCACTTTAAAAGAAAGGTGATGTGAAAATTCAAAGAATGATTTATTCATATACTTCAAAACAGAGAAATCAGCATGATAAAAGGCTGGAAACTTCCAAGAAAATAGTCAATTACTGAGGTACAAACTCTATATAAAAATAATTTTATGTAGATTCTTAAGGGTGAATTTTACTTTTATAATTCCAGGCATCATGTATCCCCATTATTTCTGTCTTATTTTATTTTAAAATTAGTCACAACATTACTCAACAATTATATTTTTATGTAACTCTATTATCATAAAAATACTTAATTTTCTTTCTTTCCTAAAATTCTTGCTATTGCCATTTAATCATTTAGCTTTATAACTGCTCTATGAGAAAGATACTATTTTTTTTTCAGTTGAGGAAGCATCACAAAATGGGTATGTTGCCTAAAATCAGGCAGGTAGGAAGGGGCAGAGCTAGGAGTTGATTTAGGCTGTCAGTACTTGTTGACTACACTAGAACACCTGACAGTAGCTATGCTCTTGGTGCTGTGGAGTCTGCTTTCTTCAGTTATCACTTTCCACTGGGCATGCACAGTCCCATTGAGGCCCTACCATATCCACCACAGATATGGTGGTAATGTCCCTTGAATCTTTCAATGCTCCCTGACTTTCAAATAAGATTTCCACTCCCTTCAGAAATTCAAGGAAGTAGGAAAATGCTATTCAATGGTTATTTCAGTGATATTCAAAGATATTTTTAATGCCTGGTAGAAATTCAAATGAATATTAGTTCCTCTTTCTATGGCTCTTCCTCCAAGCATATTTATAAAAATATGGTTATTAACATTCATAATCATGACTTGTGATTTATCAGTTTCCTTCACATGATGTGATCTACACAGACCTCCTGTGAGACAAACGACATAAATATCATGTGCGGCATGAAGAGGCCAGTGTTGTTTTCAATATTCTATACTTGAATGTGGTAGATAAATGTCAAAATCCCACACTTTTGACCTTAAGGTCATTGCTCAAAAGAAAAGAGAAAAATTTTGGTTTATGTAGACAGAAAAGTGCTCTCTCTACAACGGTGCCAACGCAGGGCCAAAAAACCATTTGTGCCCTGAAGTTGATCTTCGTTTTATGCTGGGTGGCATAGAAAACCATAACAGAAAGCTAGTCAAGCTTCATCGAGCACATTTATTGCTCAGTGACAAAGTTGAAATCACTTTGTTCTAACAGTTGACTTTCCACTGAACTCTGAAAAGAGTAAGCAATTACATAGTTCATGCTATTTAGCAGAGTGAATGCTTGCTTAGTTTATTTTACACTTCCAGATTTGATCTGTCACACTAGAAATGATAATACCCCTAAGCAATTATTGCATTTGTCATTTGTTGCTCTACTGTATATTTCCCTAAGCTCCAGATGAAAAATAAATCTTTTTTGAGTGCTCCATGTATAAACTATTTGGTAAGAGCTACAGCAGAAAGAACTGCTCAGCAGTGATGAGACCTCCCTAACAAAAGTAATTTTGGACTTCCTTTTCCAATTTTTAGCTTAAAACTCTCCACAAAATAAAATCCGGGTGGCCCAGAGACAGTTGAATGTGCTTCAGATAAATGATTAACTTCTGGCAGATATCTTTCAATTAGTTGCTTGATTCTACTCTTTCCAGGAAATCAAAAGATGTGCCTGTTTTTTGATTTGGGAAATTTATTGTATCTTCTTATTTTATCAGTCTTGTGGGGAAATTAGTTGTTTAGAGGGGGAGAGAATTTTAGTTCCCATCTAAAATTATGGTTTAAACATTTTTTCCTGATACCAGTTATTGAAATTAAAGGTCCCTTTACTCAGTAAATGTATAATGACTACTTCTCTTTTGAATACCATTATGGGGGAGACAAAGAAGAAATCATAAAGTTCACTCACCTTTTCCCTGACATAGAATTTGTAATCTAGTCCTATAATTGACTGATGTAGAAAACCAGGATAAAAGAAACCACTCTTTACCCCCAAATAAAAACAGACAGGGAAAGCTTTACTATTAGAGGGAAAAAGGGGAAATGTTAGAATTTCAGTTCCTTCAAAGATAAACTACTTTCTAAATGTACACACAGGTAATTGAGAAAGGAGACGTGTTATACAGGATTATCAGCTTATAAAATAGTTAAAAGCTGAGAGTTTCTACCAAAAAATGATGGCATTAATTCTAGAATAGTAAACCTATAGTTCCTGTCACTGTATATCTTTAAATACTCTGAGAATGTGCTATCTTATGCCGTGATGAATTCTAGCTACATCCTGCCTGCCATTTTTTCCTGATTTATAAGTCAAGTTACTCATTGAAAGTTCTGGCCCTTGCTGGAAAAAGATTTGGTTAAAAAGCAGGAAAAAGAATAATTTACACACATTTATTTGGGTTAGCACTCTCATAAATTTGTTTTTATTTCTTTTCCATTAGAAACCCTGAGTCTTTATTAATTGTAACAAATAAACTGCTTTTATAATTCAGATCTGTTTTGTCTTGTACTTTGAAGAAATCAAAGATCTAAAGTTTCCATTTTCAAGGTTGAGTCACAGTTGTGTTTATCACCTGTTACCTACTGATATGCGGTTGAATGAGCTTCTGCTTATGAAAGACTGTGTATTTTTCTAATATACTGGTACTAATGAGAGATTGGTTCAAGATGGCAGAGGAGAAGGATGGGCTCTCACTCCTTCTTGGGAGAACACTGGAATCACAAGTAACTGCTGAACAATCATCGACAGGAAGACACTGGAACTCACCAAAAAAGATACCCCACATCCAAAGAAAAGGAGAAGCCACAGTTAGATGGTAGGAGGGGCACAATCACAGTAAAATCAAATCCTATAACTGCTGGGTGGGTGACTCACAAACTGGAGAACACTTATATCACAGAAGTCCACTCACTGGAGTGAAGGTTCTGAGGCCCATGTCAGACTTCCGAATCTGGGGGTCTGGCAATGGGAGGAGAAAATCCTAGAGAATCAGATTTTGAAGGCTACTGGGATTTGATTGCAGGACTTCGACAGGACTGGGGGAAACAGAGACTCCATTCTTGGATGGCACACACAAAGTAGTGTGTGCATCAGGACCCAGGGGAAAGAGCAGTGACCCCATAGAGACTGAACCAGACCTACCTGCTAGTGTTGGAGGGTCTCCTGCAGAGTTGGGGGGTGGCTCTGTCTCACTGTGAGGACAAGGACACTGGCAGCAGAACTTCTGGGAAGTACTCCTTGGCATGAGCCCTCCCAGAGTCCTCAATTAGCCCCACCAAAGAGCCCAGGTAGGCTCCAGTGTTGGGTCACCTCAGGCCAAACAACCAACAGGGAGGGAACCCAGCCCTACCCATCAACAGACAAGCAGATTAAAGTTTTACTGAGCTCTGCCCACCAGAGCAACAGCCAGCTATACCCACCACCAGTCCCATCCATCAGAAAACTTGCACAAGCTTCTTAGATAGCCTCATCCACTAGAGGGCAGACTGCAGCCTGTGACAAAAACCACATTCACAGAAAGATAGACAAGATGAAAAGGCAGAGAGCTATGTGTCAGATGAAGGAACAAGAGAAAACAAATGCAGTAGAGATAGGCAACCTTCTAGAAAAAGAATTCAGAATAATGATAGTGAAGATGATCCAGGACCTTGGAAAAAGAATGGAGGCAAACATCGAGAAGATGCAAGAAATGTTTAACAAAGACCTAGAAGAATCAAAGAACAAACAAACAGAGATGAACAATACAATAACTGAAATGAAAAATACACTAGAAGGAATCAGTAGCAGAATAACTGAGGCAGAAGAACAGATAAGTGACCTGGAAGACAGAATGGTGGAATTCACTGCTGCGAAACAGAATAAACAAAAAAGAATGAAAAGAAATGAAGACAGTCTAAGAGACCTCTGGGACAACATTAAACACAACAACATTCTCATTATAGGGGTCCCAGAAGGAGAAGAGAGAGAGAAAGGACCCGAGAAAATATCTGAAGAGATTATAGTCGAAAACTTCCCTAACATGGGAAAGCAAATAGCCACCCAAGTCCAGGAAGCGCAGAGAGTCTCATACAGGATAAACCCAAGGAGACACATGCCGAGACACACAGTATCAAATTGTCAAAAAGTAAAGACAAAGAAAAATTATTGAAAGCAGCAAGGGAAAAGCAGCAAATAACATACAAGGGAACTCCCATAAGGTTAACAGCTGATTTCTCAGCAGAAAGTCTACAAGCCAGAAGGGTGTGGCACGATATACTTACAGTGATGAAAGGGAAGAAACTACAACCAAGATTACTCTACCCAGCAAGGATCTCATTCAGATTCAATGGAGAAATCAAAAGTATTACAGACAAGCAACAGCTAAGAGAATTCAGCACCATGAAAACAGCTCTACAACAAATGATAAAGGGACTTCTCTAAGTGGGAAACACAAGAGAAGAAAAGGACCTACAAGAACAAACCCAAAACAATTAAGATAATGGTCACAGAAACATACATATTGATAATTACCTTAATAGTGAACGGATTAAATGCTCCAACCAAAAGACACAGGCTTGATGAATGGATACAAAAACAAGACTCATATATATGTTGTCTACAAGAGACCCACTTCAGACCTAGGGACACATACAGACTGAAAGTGAGGGGATGGAAAAAGATATTCCATGTAGATGGAAATCAAAAGAAAGCTGGAGTAGCAATACTCATATCAGATAAAATAGACTTTAAACTAAAGAATGTTACAAGAGACGAGGAAGGACACAACATAATGATCAAGGGATCAATCCAAGAAGAAGATATATCAATTATAAATATATATGCACCCAACATAGGAGCACCTCAATATATAAGGTAACTGGTAACAGCACTAAAAGAGGATATCGACAGTAACACAATAATAGTGGGGGACTGTAACACCTCACTTACACCAATGGACAGATCATCCAAACAGAAAATTAATAAGGAAACACAAGCGTTAAATGACACAATAGACCAGATAGATTTAACTGATATTTATAGGACATTCTATCCAAAAACAGCAGATTACACTTTCTTCTCAAGTGTGTACAGGACATTCTCCAGGATAGATCACACCTTGGGTCACAAATCAAGCCTCAGTAAATTTAAGAAAATTGAAATCATATCAAACATTTTTTCTGACCACAACTGTATGAGATTAGAAATCAATTAAGGAGAATGGATAAAGAAGATGTGGTACATATATACAATGGAATATTACTCAGCCATAAAAAGGAACCAAATTGGGTCATTTGTTGAGATGTGGATGGATCTAGAGACTGTCATACAGAGTGAAGTAAGTCAGAAAGAGAAAAACAAATACGATATATTAACGCATACATGTGGAACCCAGAAAAATGGTACAGATGAACTGGTCTGCAGGGTAGCAATTGAGACACAGATGTAGAGAACAAACATATGGACACCAAGCAGGGAAAGCGGCAGGGTGGTGGTGGTGGTGGTGTGATGAATTGGGAGATTGGGATTGACATGTATACACTGATGCGTATAAAATGGATGAGTAATAAGACTCGGCTGTATAAAAAAATATATATATATATTATTCAAGTCATCCAATGATGGAATGACCCAGCTGATTGTATGACTGATTTGACGAATAGCAGAGTGAAGTGACTAAGAATAAAGAAGAAAAAGAAATCAAATACAGGGAAAAAAACGTAAGAAACACAAACAAATGGAGGCTAAACAATACGTTACTAAATAACCAAGAGATCACTGAAGAAATCAAAGAGGAAATCAAAAAATACCTGGAGACAAATGACAATATGATGACCCAAAACCTATGGGATGCAGCAAAAGCCGTGCTAAGAGGGAAGTTTATAGCAATACAAGCATACCTAAAGAAACAAGAAAAATCTCCAATAAGCAATCTAACCTTACACCTAAAGGAGCTAGAGAAAGAAGAACAAACAAAAGCCAAAGTTAGCAGAAGGAAAGAAATCATAAAGATCAGAGAAGAAATAAATGAAATAGAAAACAAAGAAAAGAATAACAAAGATCAATAAAACTAAAAGCTGTTTTTTTGAGAAGATAAACAAAATTAATATACCATTAGCCAGATTCATCAAAAAAAAAGAGGGAGAGGACTCAAATCAATAAAATTATAAATGAGAAAGGGGAAGTTTTCAACAGACACCGCAGAAATACAAAGCATCCTAAGAGACTACTAAAAGCAACACTATGCCAATAAAATGGACAATCTGGAAGAAATGCACAAATTCTTAGAAAGGTATAACCTTCCAAGACTGAACCAGGAAGAAATAGAAAATATGAACAGACCAATCACAAGTAATGAAATTGAAACTGTGATTAAAAATTTTCCAAGAAACAAAACTACAGGACCTGATGTCTTCACAGGTGAATTCTATCAAACATTTAGAGAAGAGCTAACACCTATCCTTCTCAAACTCTTCCAAAAAATTGCAGAGGAAGGCACACTCCCAAACTCATTCTGTGAGGCCACCATCATCACTGTGATACCAAAACGAGACAAAGATACTACAAAAAAAGAAAATTACAGACCAATATCCCTGATGAATATAGATGCAAAAATCCTCAACAAAATACTAGCAAACAGAATCCAACAACACATTAAAAGGATCATACAAAATGATCAAGTGGGATTTAGCGAGGGATGCAAGGATTCTTTAATATATGCAAATCAATCAATGTGATACACTATATTAACAAATTGAAAAATAAAAACCATATGATCATCTCAACAGATGCAGAAAAAGCTTTTGACAAAATTCAACACCGATTTATGACAAAAACTCTCTAGAAAGTGGGCATAGAGGGAACCTACCTCAACATAATAAAGGCCATATCCAACAAACCCACAGGAAACATCATTCTCAATGGTGAAAAACTGAAAGCATTTCCTCTAAGATAAGGAACAAGACCAGGATGTCCACTCCCACCACTATTATTCAACAGAGTTTTGGAAGTCCTAGCCACGGCAATTAGAGAAGATAAAGAAAGAAAAGAAAAAAAGAAAGAAAGAAAAGGAATACAAATTGGAAAAGAAGAAGTAAAACTGTCACTGTTTGCATATGACATGATACTATACATAGAGTATCCTAAAGATGCCACCAGAAAACTACTAGAGCTAATCAATGAATTTGGTAAAGTTGCCGGATACAAAATTAATGCACAGAAATCTCTTGCATTTCTATACACTAATAATGAGAAAGAGAAATTAAGGAAACACTCCTATTTACCACTGCAACAAAAAGAATAAAATACCTAGGAATAAGCCCACCGAGGGAGACAAAAGACCTGTATGCAGAAAACTATAAGACACTGATGAAAGAAATTAAAGATGATACCAACAGATGGAGAGGTATACTGTGTTCTTAGATTGGAAGAATCAATATTGTGAAAATGACTATACTACCCAAAGGAATCTACAGATCCAATGCAATTCCTATCAAATTACCAATGGCATTTTTTACGGAACTAGAACAAAAAAATCTTAAAATTTATATGGAGACACCAATGACCCCGAATAGCCAAAGCAGTCTTGAGGGAATAAAATGGAGCTGGAGGAATCAGGCTCCCTGACTTCAGACTATACTACAAAGCTACAGTACTCAAGACAATATGGTACTGGCCCAAAAACAGAAATATATATCAATGGAAAAAGATAGAAAGCCCAGAGATAAACCCACACACCTATGGTCAACTAATCTATGACAGGGGAGGCGAGGAAATAAAATAGAAAAAAGACAGTCTCTTCAATAAATGCTGCTGGGAAAACTGGACAGCTACAAGTAAAAGAATGAAATTAGAACCCTCCCTAACACCATACACAAAATAAACTCAAAATGGATTAGAGACCTAAATGTAAGACTGGGCACTATAAAACTCTTAGAGGAAAATATAGGAAGAGCACTCTTTGACATAAATCACAGCAAGATCTTTTGTGAGCCACCTCCTAGAGTAATAGAAATAAAAACAAAAATAAACAAATGGGACCTAATGAAACTTAAAAGCTTTTGCACAACAAAGGAACCATAAACAAGACAAAAAGACAGCCCTCAAAATGGGAGAATATATTTGCAAATGATCAGTGGACAAAGCATTAATCTCCAAAATATATAAACAGCTCAATCAGCTCAATATTAAAAAAACAAACAACCCAATCCAAAGATGGGCAGAAGACCTAAATAGACATTTCTCCAAAGAAGACATACAGATGGCCAAGAGGCACATGAAAAGCTGCTCAACATCACTAATTATTAGAGAAATACAAATCAAAACTACAATGAGGTATTACTTCACACCAGTTAGAATGGGCATCATCAGAAAATCTACAAACAACAAATGCTGGTGAGGGTGTGGAGACAAGGGAACCCTACTGCATTGTTGGTGGGAATGTAAATTGATACAGCCACTATGTAGAGCAGTATGCAGGTTCCTTAAGAAACTAAAAATAGAATTACCATATGACCCAGCAATCCCACTACTGGGCATATACCCAGAGAAAACCATAATTCAAAAAGACACATGCACCCCAATGTTCATTGCAGCACTATTTACAATAGCCAGGCCATGGAAGGAACCTAAATGCCCAGTGACAGAGAAATGGATAAAGAAGATGTGGCACATATATACAATGGAATATTACTCAGCCATAAAAAGGAACAAAATTGGGTCATTTGTAGAGACATGGATGGATCTAGAGACTGTCATACAGAGTGAAGTAAATCAGAAAGAGGAAAACAAATATCATCTATTAACATATATATGTGGAACGTAGAATCATGGTACAGATGCAGCAGTTTGCAGGGCAGAAATTGAGACACAGATGTAGAGAACAATGATATGGACACCAAGGGGGGAAAGCAGTGGGTGGGTGGTGGTGCTGGTGTGATGAATTGTGAGATTGGGATTGACATGTATGCACTGATATGTATAAAATGGATGACTAATAAAAACCTGGTATATAAATAAATAAATAAAATTCAAAAAGAAAAAGGTACTAATTATTTTGTAGTACTAATATTTCCTCATTTCTTCTAGATTAAATTTTTTGTTGTTGGCCATAATAAGAACTTATCTCTTTTTACCTGATTTTTTTCTCATTTCTTAGTCACCATTTAGATGATCTAGAGTATTAGAAATGCTATTAATAAATGACCAGTTTCATGTGTCAGTGATACTTTTAATATTCCTTCCTAAGACTTTAGCTCAAAGGAGGGCAGTTGTCCTGAGTACAGTTCTGAAAGTACATCAGGGTTCCCCTCACCTCACTGTCACTTCTGAAATTACTTATTTATTCCATTCAAAGCATATATCCTTGTTTTGATATCTTATGCAGTGATGACATTTGTAATGAGTTTCTAAGAATTTACATCCACATGACTAAAGATATAAATCCACATACCAAATATATAAAGGAGGTGTCTATGTATACTATCTAATATTTAACAGTATTGACTCTGCTCAGTATTATGTAACAACCTAAATGGGAAAAGCATTTGAAAAAGGATACATGTATATGTATAACTGAATCACTTTGCTGTACACCTGAAACTAACACAACATTACTAATCAACTATAGTCCAATATAAAATAAAAAGTTAAGGAGGAGCTTCAAGATGGCAGAAGAATAAGACGTGGAGCTCACCTTCCTCCCCACAAATACATCAGAAATATCTACATGTGGAACAACTCCTACAGAACACCTACTGAACATTGGCAGAAAACCTCAGACCTCCCAAAAGGCAAGAAACTCCCCATGTACCTGGGTAGGGCAAAAGGAAAAACAAAAAACAGAGACAAAAGAATAGGGACGGGACCTGCACCAGTGGGAGGGAGCTGTGAACGAGGAAAGGTTTCCTCACACTAGGAAGCCCCTTCGCGGGTGGAGACTGCAGGTGGCGGAGTGGGGAAGCTTTGGAGCCATGGAGGAGAGTGCAGCCACAGGGGTGCAGAGGGCAAAGCGGAGAGACTCCCTCACAGAGGATAGGTGCCGACCGGCACTCACCAGGCCCGAGAGGCTTGTCTGCTCACCCGCCGGGGCAGGTGGGGCTGGGAGTTGAGGCTCGGGTTTCGGTTGGATCCCAGGGAGAGGACTGGGGTTGGCGGCCTGAACACAGCCTGAAGGGGTCTAGTGTGCTACAGCTAGCCGGGAGGGAGTCCAGGAAAAAGTCTGGACCTACCGAAGAGGCAAGAGACTTTTCCTTGCCTCTTTGTTTCCTGGTGCAAGAGGAGAGGGAATTAAGAGCGCTGCTTAAAGGAGCTCCAGAGACGGGCGCGAGCCGCTGCTATCAGCGCAGACCCCAGAGACGGGAATGGGATGCTAAGGCTGCTGCTGCTGCCACCTGTGTGCGAGCACAGGTCGCTCTCCACACCTCCCTTGCGAGGAGCCTGTGCAGCCCACCACTGCCAGGGTCCCGTGATCCGGGGACAACTTTGCCAGGAGAACATATGGCGCGCCTCAGGCTGGTGCAACGTCATGCCAGCCTCTGCCGCCGCAGGCTCGCCCCGCATCCGTACCCCTCCCTCCCCCCAGCCTAAGTGAGCCAGAGGCCCCGAATCAGCTGCTGCTTTAACACTGTCCTGTCTGAGCGAAGAACAGATGCCTTCAGGCAACATACACGAAGAGGCGGGTCCATATCCAAAGCTGAACCAGGGAGCCGTGTGAACAAAGAAGAGAAAGGGAAATTTATCCCAGCAGCCTCAGGAGCAACGGATTAAATCTGCACAATCAACTTGATGTACCCTGCATCTGTGGAATACCTGAATAGACAACGAATCATCTCAAATTGAGGAAGTGTACTTTGGGAGCAAAGATATATATATATTTTTCCCTTTTTCTCTTTTTGTGAGTATCTATGTGTATGCTTCTGTGATTTTGTCTGTATAGCTTTGTTTTTACCATTTGTCCTAGGATTCTGTCTGTCCGTTTCTTTATGTTTTTTTTTTTACTTTTTAAAATTTTTTCTTAATAAGTATGTTTATTTTAATTATTTTATTTTACTTTATTTTATTTTATCTTCTTCCTATTTTTTCTCCCTTTTATTGTGAGCTGTGTGGACGACAGGCTCTTGGTGCTCCAGCCAGGGGTCAGGGTTCGGCCTCTGAGGTGGGAGAGCCAACTTCAGGACACTGGTCCACAAGAGACCACCAGCTCCATGTAATATGAAACAGCGAAAATCTACCAGAGATCTCCACCTCAATGCCAAGACCCAGCTTCACTCAACGACCAGCAAGCTACAGTGCTGGACACCCTATGCCAAACAACTAGCAAGACACGAGCACAACACCACACATTAGCAGAGAGGCTGCCTAAAATCATAATAAGGCAACAGACATCCCAAAACACACCACCAGACCTGGACCTGCCCACCAGTAAGACATGATCCAGCCTCATCTACCAAAACACAGGCACTAGTCCCCTCCACCAGGAAGCCTGCACAACCCACTGAACCAACCTTACCACTGGGGACAGACACCGAAAACAATGGGAACTACAAACCTGCAGCCTGCAAAAAGGACCCCAAACACAGTAAGTTAAGCAAAATGAGAAGACAGAAAAACACACAGCAGATGAAGGAGCAAGGTAAAAACCCACCAGACCTAACAAATGAAGAGGAAATAGGCAGTCTACCTGAAAAAGAATTCAGAATAATGATAGTAATGATGATCCAAAATCTTGGAAATAGAATGGAGAAAATACAAGAAACTTTTAACAAGGACCTAGAAGAACTAAAGAGCAAACAAACAATGATGAACACACAATAAATGAAATTAAAAATTCTCTAGAAGGGATCAATAGCAGAATAACTGAGGCAGAAAGATGGATAAGTGACCTGGAAGATAAAATATTGGAAATAACTACAGCAGAGCAGAATAAAGAAAAAAGAATGAAAAGAACTGAGGACAGTCTCAGAGACCTCTGGGACAACATTAAATGCACCAACATTCGAATTATAGGGGTCCCAGAAGAAGAAGAGAAAAAGAAACGGACTGAGAAAATATTTGAAAATATTATAGTTGAAAACTTCTCTAATATGAGAAAGGAAATAGTTAATCAAGTTCAGGAAGTAAACAGAGTCCCATACAGGATAAATCCAAGGAGAAACACGCCAAGACACATATTAATCAAACTATCAAAAATTAAATACAAAGAAAAAATATAAAAAGCAGCAAGGGAAAAACAACAAATAAAGCACAAGGGAATCCCCGTAAGGTTAACAGCTGATCTTTCAGCAGAAACTCTGTAAGCTAAGGGGAGTGGATGGATATATTTAAAGTGATGGATGAGAAAAACCTACAACCAAGATTACTCTACCCAGCAAGGATCTCATTCAGATTTGATGGAGAAATTAAAACCTTTACAGACAAGCAAAAGCTTACAGAATTCAGCACCACCAAACCAGCTTTACAACAAATGCTAAAGGAACGTCTCTAGGAAGGAAACACAACAGAAGGAAAAGACCTACAATAACAAACCCAAAACAATTAAAAAATGGAAATAGGAACATACATATCGATAATTACCTTAAATGTAAATGGATTAAATGCTCCAACCAAAATATAGACTGGCTGAATAGGTTAAAAAACAAGACCCGTATATATGCTGTTTACAATAGACCAACTTCACACCTAGGGACACATACACACTGAAAGTGAGGGGATGGAAAAAGATATTCCTTGCAAATGGAACTCAGAAGAAATCTAGAGTAGCAATTCTCATATCAGAGAAAACAGACGTTAAAATAAAGACTATTACAAGAGACAAAGAAGGACACTGCATAATGATCAAGGGACCAATTCAAGAAGAAGATGTAACAATTGTAAATATTTATGCACCCAACATAGGAGCACCTCAATACATAGGGAAATACTAACAGCCATAAAAGGGGAAATCAAGAGTAACACAATCATAGTAGGGGACTTTAACATCCCACTTTCACCAATGGACAGATCATCCAAAATGAAAATAAACAAAGAAACCCAAGCTTTAAATGATACATTAAACAAGACGGACTTAATTGATATTTATAGGACATTCCATCCAAAAACAACAGAATACACATTCTTCTCAAGTGCTCATGGAACATTCTCCAGGATAGATCACATCTTGGGTTACAAATCAAGCCTTGGTAAATTTAAGAAAATTGAAATCATATCAAGTATCATTTCCAACCACAACGCTATGAGACTAGATATCAATTATAGGAATAAATCTGTAAAAAATACAAGCATATGGAGGCTAAACAGTACACTACTTAATAACTAAGAGATCACTGAAGAAATCAAAGAGGAAATTTAAAAATACCTAGAAACAAATGACAATGAAAACACGATGACCCAGATACTATGGGATGCAGCAAAAGCAGTTCTAAGACGGAAATTTATAGCAATACAATCCTTCCTTAAGAAACAAGAAACATCCCAAATAAACAATCTGGCCTTACACCTAAAGCAATTAGAGAAAGAAGAACAAAAAAACCCCAAAGCTAGCAGAAGGAAGGAAATCATAAAGATCAGATCAGAGATAAATGAAAAAGAAATGAAGGAAATGATACCAAAGATCAATATAACTAAAAGCTGGTTCTTTGAGAAGATAAACAAAATTGATAAACCATTAGCCAGACTCATCAAGAAAAAAAGGGAGAAGACTGAAATCAATAGAATTAGAAATGAAAAAGGAGAAGTAACAACGGACACTGCAGAAATACAAAGGATCATAAGAGATTACTACAAGAAATTCTATGCCAATAAAATGGACAACCTGGAAGAAATGGACAAATTCTTAGAAATGCACAACCTTCCGAGACTGAACCAGGAAGAAATAGAAAATATGAACATACCAATCACAAGCACTGAAATTGAAACTGTGATTAAAAATCTTCCAGCAAACAAGTGCCCAGGACCAGATGGTTTCACAGGCGAATTCTATCAAACATTTAGAGAAGAGCTAACACCTATCCTTCTCAAACTCTTCCAAACATAGCAGAGGGAGGAACACTCCCAAACTCATTCTAGAAGGCCGCCATCACCCTGATACCAAAAACCAGACAAAGATGCCACAAAACAAGAAAACTACAGGCCAATATCACTGACAAACATAGATGCAAATATCCTCAACAAAATACTAGCAAACAGAATCCAACAGCACATTAAAAGGATCATATACCATGATCAAGTGGGGTTTACCCCAGGAATGCAAGGATTCTTTGATATACCCAAATCAATCAATGTGATACACCGTATTAAAAAACTGAAGGAGAAAAACCATATGATCATCTCAATCAATGCAGAGAAATCTTTTGACAAAATTCAACACCCATTTATGATAAAAACCCTGCAGAAAGTAGGCATAGAGGGAACTTTCCTCAACATAATAAAGGCAATATATGACAAACCCACAGCCAACATCATCCTCAATGGTGAAAAACTGAAACTATTTCCACTAAAATCAGGAACAAGACAAGGTTGCCCACTCTCACCACTCTTATTCAACATAGTTTTGGAAGTTTTAGCCACAGCAATCAGAGAAGAAAAATAAATAAAATGAATCCAAATCGGAAAAGAAGAAGTAAACCTGTCAGTGTTTGCAGATGACATGATACTACACATAGAGAGTCCTAAATATGCTACCAGAAAACTACTAGAGCTAATCAATGAATTTGGTAAAGTAGCAGGATACAAAATTAATGCACAGAAATCTCTTGCATTCCTATACAGTAATGATGAAAAATCTGAAAGTGAAATCAAGCAAACACTCCCATTTACCATTGCAACAAAAAGCATAAAATATCTAGGAATAAACCTACCTAAGGAGACCAAAAACCTGTATGCAGAAAATTATAAGACACTGATGAAAGAAATTAAAGGTGATAAAAATAGATGGAGAGATATACCATGTTGTTGGGTTGGAAGAATCAACATTGTGAAAATGCGTGTACTACTCAAAAGCAATCTACAGATTCAATGCAATCCTTATCAAACTACTACTGGCATTTTTCACAGACCTAAAACAAAAAATTTCACAATTTGTATGGAAACGCAAAAGACCCCGAATAGCCAAAGCAATGTTGAGAAAGAAAAATGGAGTTGGAGGAATCAGGCTCCCTGACTTCAGACTATACTGCAAAGCTACAGTAATCAAGACAGTATAGTCCCACACAAAAACAGAAATATAAATCAATGGAACAGGATAGAAAGCCCAGAGATAACCCCACGCACATATGGTCACCTTATCTTTGATAAAGGAGGCAAGAATATACAGTGGAGGAAAGGCAGCCTCTTCAATAAGTGGTGCTGGGAAAACTGGACAGGTACATGTAAAAGTATGAAATTCGAACACTCCCTAACACTATACACAAAAATAAACTCAAAATTGATTAAAGAGCTAAATGTAAGGCCAGACACTATCAAACTCTTAGAGGAAAACATAGGCAGAAGAGTCTATGACATAAATCACAGAAAGATCCTTTTTGATCCACCTCCTAGAGAAATGGAAATAAAAACAAAAATAAACAAATGGGACCAGATGAAACTTAAAAGCTTTTGCATAGCAAAGGAGACCATAAACAAGACCAAAAGACAACCCTCAGAATGGGAGAAAATATTTGCAAGTGAAACAACTGACAACCGATTAATCTCCAAAATTTACAAGCAGCTCATGCAGCTAAAATCAAAAATACAAACAACCCAATCCAAAAATGGGCAGAAGACCTAAATAGACATTTCTCCAAAGAAGATATACAGATTGCCAACAGACACATGAAAGAATGCTCAACATCATTAATCATTAGAGAAATGCAAATCAAAACTACAATTAGATATCATCTCAAACCGGTCAGAATGGCCATCATCAAAAAATCTACAAACGATAAATGCTGGAGAGGGTGTGGAGCAAACGGAACCCTCTGCACTGTTGGTGCGAATGTAAATTGATACAGCCACTATGGAGAACAGTATGGAGGTTCCTTAAAAAACTACAAATAGAACTACCATATGACCCAGCAATCCCTCTACTGGGCATATACCCTGAGAAAACCGTAATTCAAAAAGTGTCATGTACCGCAATGTTCATTGCAGCTATATTTACAATAGCCAGGACATGGAAGCAACCTAAATGTCCATCAACAGATGAATGGATAAAGAAGATGTGGCACATATATTCAATGGAATATTACTCAGCCATAAAAAGAAAGGAAATTGAGTTATTCATAATGAGGTGGATGGACCTAGAGTCTGTCATACAGAGGGAAGTAGGTCAGATAGACAGAAACAAATACCATATGCTAACACATATATATGGAATCTAAGAAAAACAAAAGGTTATGAAGAACCTAGGGGCAAGATGGGAATAAAGACACAGACCTACTAGAGAATGGACTTGAGGATATGGGGAGGGGGAATGGTAAGCTGTGACAAAGTGAGAGAGTGGCATGGACATATATACACTACGAAACATAAAATAGATAGCTAGTGGGAAGAAGCCGCAAAGCACAGGGAGATCAACTCGGTGCTTTGTGACCACCTAGAGGGTTGGGATAGGGAGGGTGGGAGGGAGGGAGATGCTAGTGGGAAGAGATATGGGAACATACGTATATGTATAACTGATTCACTTTGTTATAAAGCAGAAACTAACAGACCATTGTAAGGCAATTATACTCCAATAAAGATGTTAAAAAAAAATAAAATAAAAATAAAAAGTGAAAAGAAATAAATAAAAATAATGGTAGTGACTCAAAATTAATGAAACTGATCTTAAGTGTCTGATTTCTTCATGTCACATTATTATAATTAAATACAAATTATGTTATTAAATTATTAAATTATATTGTTAAATAGTAAATAATTATTATACAGTAAATGGATGAAGGACACATTTAATCATTAACAAGGTGCTAATTTTATAAAAAATAAAAGACTCTAGTGAAAATTCACAACACTCAATCTTACTGAATGATTTCTCCCGCCACCACTCTCAGAACAAACAGCTTTAAGTACCGGATGTTTAGAAGATGGTGCATCCTTAATATCACCGTCATACTATAGGCTAGCATGATTCAAATAACCAGGCAACCATTATTTCCAGAAAGAGCTATCTCACTGTCTCTAAACTAGGTCTGCCTTGTGATTAACTCTAGGTCAATCTTCCAGAGTAAGCAACCTAATGAGAAAGAAACTCATCTGATCCCTATATGCCATAATTGGCCGCAAAAGCAGGGACAAGAAAAGAGAAAAATAGAATGGAAGAGAAATAGTCAAGAGCTAAGGGCAGTATGTTCTTAACTGGGGAGGTGTTGCCCCTCAGGGTACATTTTTGGTGTCACAACTTGTGAGGTGCAAGAGGGATCTAATGGATAAAGGCCAGGAGTCCTACTAAACATCCTCAAGGGCACAGGGCAGCATTGATTTAGAATCAGCTCTAGATTTTAAAGCTAATATTTTGTTTTGTTTAAATCCTAAGGGTAATATAAAGTTAAACTAGTTTCTATTGAAAATTAAGGAACCACCCATGGGATTATACTACCAAGACTCTGACCTTCCATTTCTTCTTATATTGTAAACAGCCTGGTGAGCAGGAATTGGTCTTTAATTGTACAAGCATACTTCTGGTGAACCCTCAAAAAGGTTATAAACAAATGACAAATACACTTCTCCATAATCCCCTAATAATGCAATTAATGTCAGGAAAAATAATAAACATATGGTTTGTAAAATGAAATGGATGGCTGGGTTTAAATATTAGATTGACTACACAATGCATTAAAATGTGTTTATACATGTTCTTTAGAGCTGGACTGCTTTTCTAATATTTAACAAAATTTCTTGCAAAAAGATTTCAATTCCTGAAGTGACTACAAAATAATATCCTTAAATATGAGAAAGACTTGGAGAACTTGAAAAATTGCCATGAAAATAACAGATTTTTTCATCTCCCTTTCAAATATTTTGTGAAAAAAAGTTTTTAAAGGCCACTGTTTCAATGACTCAGCTCTCTCTTTGTATTTCATACTCAAGTGTGTGTCAACTGCTTTTGGAAAAGAATATTCAGTGATGACACAATGAATGTTACAAACCAGATAGAAAGCTAAGCATGTAAATAGGCAAGCTGAATGAAATTCTGTAGATGTTAGATCTTTCTTTCCACAGATACTTTATAGAACTATCTCTAAAATAACTCCTTTACAGCACATGGTTGAGCTCCTTGTACCTGGGCAGTGTTACAGCACCCAAGGGAGATGAGGATGAATTGAGGAGAGTGAAGCCAAAAATAAGCAAAGATAATCTCTCATTCCTTTCATACGAAGGCTGAATAGTACGCTTACATCTTTTGTGCAAAACAGAAAAGCCAAAGAGTAGCTTGAAGCATCACTGGGGTTTCAATAAGGTAGATTCAATCCAAGAAGAAATCAAAGGAGGAGAGTTTTAATTTCTTTCCTTGTGTCTCTCTGGAATTTGAGAGAATAATAAGCAAAATCTATGTTAACTGTCTTAATGAAGGACAAGAACTTCTGACATTCAGAATTTGTATTGCTGTGCTGCTATAGTTTTTATGGTATAAATATTTATAACCTAGCTCGGTGATCAAAAGGGATGAAAAATTCATTGTTTAAAGAGAATTTAGGAGTCAGAGTTATGCTGGGAATATACTTTTACAAATTCATTCATTCAACTAATATTAACATGTTAAGAACATTATGTGCTGTGCAAGTGATACAAAGAGCACCAAGTAAGATGTCAACTATGACTTAATGAATGTTTCCAGGAATTAAGGTGATGATATTAAGGAGGTCCTTTGCCTCTTCTCAGAGAAATGAATCAGAGCACATGCATTCACATCTTAATACGAGAGAGGTTAGGGAGAAGTGAATCCTCTCTTATGTTAAAAGACCCTGAGTCGCTTATGAAGGTATTATCTCTCAGTCTCAATCCACTGTTCTTAGTTTTGGAATACTAGGGCTGGCATTCAGGAAACGGCTCTTCTCTTTCCGTGAGGGGCATTAGAGGGAGCTTGGGAGGCTGGAGGCGAGAGGAGGGACTGCTTCAGGCAGTTTTCCGCGTGTTTGCCCTTTCCTTCCTGGTTCCCCAAGTGTCACCCCAGCCATACTTCACCCCAGCAGCAATTCAGTTTCTGTTTTCTACCACTTTAAAAAGCCAGCCTCATGCTGCCCCCTTAGAGCCATCAGCACCAGGCGGCAGCACTCAGAGGTCTGAGCTCTGCAGGTTTTAATAATTCCCACTTCTCTTTGTTCCCTGAGCCCTAAGAAGGGATGGGGTGGGACAGCTGCTTGTTTTATAGTTATTTTTTTTTCCTCTATAGTTTACTTTTACAATATGCTAGTGTTTTCTTGTCTTTCAGTCTTCAATACTTAGTTCAAAATTATTTATATGAAAATCTTTGTTAAAATAATGAGTGGTTTTTGACTGGATCCCAACTGTTAGATTAAATACTTGATGAAGAGCATGTTATTTTGACTTATACTAAGACTTTAATAATATTAGTCATAATCAGGGTCATGAAAACCCAACCTGGACTCTGTAATATTCAAGGCAGAGCACTAAAATTCTTCTGGCCAACAACATTTTGGTAGTAATTATTTGTGGCATTATTTAAGTACACATATTTGCCTTAAGTGCATTAATATTTGGAAAACATTTAGAATAGCACCCAGCACATAGAGTGTGTGTGTGTGTACACATATGTACATATATACTTATTATATAAATAACAAAAAGATAGTATTTTACTGCTCTTCTGCAAATAGGTAGGTACACTGTAAAAATCCATAGCAATCCTACATTTACCACATTTAGTCTCTTGGCACTCATTCAATAACAAATACTCATTGTTATAAGTCTCTGTTTTTATGGATCTTATGGGGAGAATGTCTCTGCAACCAATTAGCAGACTTCATGTTGGTTAATTCTTACATCTTCTTTGCTGCCCATGGTTCACAGTACTAAACAGGGGTATGACTGCACCACCATCATCTAACTTGCAATGACCTTATGTAAGCATGCTCTGAATACTTCTAGTCAGATCAGGTGGGGTGGCAGGTACGTGGAGAGCATCTTACCATTTGCCTGATTTGATCCCTCTAAAGTAATTATGTTTCACGTGTCTAAAATTTTTTGAAGTGTACAATCTGCACTAACTACCATAACTCACTGGATATTTGATTAAAACTGAAAAAAGTCAGCATTTCTTCTGGCTGATATGTGGGATTTAAAAAATTTTTAATAACTGTGAGAAGATATTAATACTTTCTTCCAAAACTTAGATTACCTGAATGATTGTTATACTTCTGTATGAAACTGGTATTTTTATACTTTTACATTGAGATCCATAGGAGAGCTTTATCTTAAGTAAACCAGTAAGCATTTCTGTTACTTCTGTGGGTCTATGAATACTGTATATGTACATAATATTAAACATATACTGGGTAAAAGTGATTCCTTTAATTTTCCATCCCAAAATAAAGTTTTTCCATAAATACTACTACTTTTTTTTTAATACTCAAATGACATGATGTGGTTAACCTACATTCAGAGTGAACAACTATTTTCACCAGAGAAAATGTCTGAATCCTATAACAAACATCTCCTCTCCTACATCTAGATCAAGTCAGAATTGGCTAGACTTCTAATATGCTTTGAGTGTTTACAGCAGACACCATGGAACTCTGAAATCAAGGGCTCCTAACCAATCCCATGCTGTATGTATCACAGTTCCCAGCACTGTGAATTTTTTCTAGGATTTTATTAAATATAAGAACATAAACATTACTGGAAAATAGAGTTTGTGGGCCCTGTTGTGTGTTCTCTGTCAGCTATTAACATTTTTCTCAGTTGTTTAGTTACATGAAGATAATCTCTTCCAATTATCAGACAGATGTATATAAATACACCAAATCATTAGGCAATCACCATGCAGATAAACTGATTCCCATGAATATTACAGCAGGTCATAGGTGTACACACTGCTGATGTAGTTTTTAGGTTGATTTAGAATTCACCATAATAAGGTGTGCTCTGATTCTCCCAGAAAGCCCAGATATTCTGCAACCTACTTTAAAATGCCAAACATTACATACCAAAGACCTTCACTAAATACAAAAAGAAAAGAAAGTCTTTTAATTGATATTAAAGATGGAATGTAATATTTCTTCCTCCAGATGAAACTCAAAAGAAATAGGCTTTTCTTGTGAGTTTGGCAAGAACTATCAAGAGTGAGACAAGATTCTTGATTCATTAGCAGAAAAATATTAATTTTAATTCTCTGAGCCTAGGTTATGACATTTAGCCAAGGACCACTTTTATCTTAATTATGTATGAAGAATCCACTATGTGTCAGGAACTTAGGTGTCTTTGTTCCTTCTGATGAAAGGAGTAAGGAAAAGTTGACTGAAAGCAGAGAAGGAGTGAGGAAGGAGAACTCCAAGTTTTTTAGCTACAGATTAACCAAGTATTTTGTTAGAGCAGATAAGAAACTTTGGCACTATAATTCAAGCTGGTTTATACAACCACTATGTTAAAAATTTAGGGAAACCAGGTAAATTCATCAAATATTTCACTGTAATGTATTCTCCATTATTTGCTCTTTTTCATACCCTGCATATGTCTGTGAGAAGAAACCACGTGCTCCAATAAAAATAATTTATGAGTCATTTATAATGGTATCCAAAGATATAAAGCATCTTTCAGATGTTATAAAGACAAAATAGTCTTGTATTTATTTTGTATACGTCAGAGAATTGCCCAAATAAGCCATTAGTATTCTTTGCTCAAATTTTGCGTATTAGAAACCACTAGGTGACAGTGTGACTTTAAAACAAAATGAGCACACATTTTCTGAGTTCACATTAACCTGCAGATTTGAAAATTTAGCATTTAGGCTTAAGCTATGTTTTAATTTTGGAGACAACAAAAAATTACTACTTATAGTGTTGCTTTCAGATAAGAAAAAAGAAAAGATTAAAAGGTTAAAATATTTGCTATTATCCCTGTTGACTCACATTTCTCTCTCCATAGTATGAGAGGATTTTCAGTAAGAGATGCTTTCATCATGCAGCAGAAAATTTCCTGTTTTCAAGTCTTCATTATCTAAGATGCTGTTGCTGTTTCTGGATTTTTCTAGATGGTTCTTCATTAAGTTACCTAAATTCATGTCTGTTTTTCATCCATCTAAATTTTAAAGCAAAGTAGCATTTCCCATTTGTATATTTATTTTGCAGAAAACTAAAAAGACTTTTTTTTGGTTCTATTACAACAAAAATAATGTGTACAGAGTGATTCGGGGGATAATCTAGCAATTTTCCTACATTATTGAAAGATGTCAGATATGTGGCTCTATAGTTAATATAAGCTTCTATGCAGGGATCCCAGAGATCCATTCAACTATTGTGCTGGAGTTCTTTCCCCTTCCAGAGCATTTGAGCTAAGATTTAAACCATGGAAATATTATCTATGTTAAAATAATCATAGACATGTATAATAAAGAATATGGCTGGCCTTTGTTCCTGGTTCCTAGGAGGTAGCCTCTAAATGCTTGAAATTTCCTGAGTCACTGGGGTGTCTTTATTATTCATAGTGGCCCCTAAAATAACACCTGATAGTTTATGCTAATGAGGTGACTCATGGTGGGCCCCTCCATAGTTTACACTAATGTGATTAGTGTTAGTAATGGATGATTCAGTAGGGTGGCCGTGTCAGAAAGACAAAGAGTGTGATTAGATGGTTGGGGTTTTGAACATGTGTTATCAACCCAACCACTGGGGAGGGAAAAAGAGCAGCAGATTGACTTCAACCATATGGCCAGTGAGTCAATCAATTTTGCCTATGTAATGAAACCGAATGAAAAGTTAGGACGTGGAAGCTCAGGTGAGTTTTCATAGTTGGCAATACTCTGTGTATTGTCATACATCAACGTGCTGGGAAATTGATGCTTCCTGAGGACATGGAACCCTCCTAGATCTTACCCTATGTGTCTCTTTCTTTGCCTGGTTCTAACTTACATCTGCAGACAAAAGAATGTTGCCTGCCATCAAGCCCTCAGCCACTGAAGCTCCCCAGCTGTGCATCCTAAGGAGAATTCAGGATGAGAAAAATGGGATACTGGCCCTAGATAGCTAAGATGCATATCAAAGGAATACTTTCCATGAGCCCAGACTCTTGCAACTTCCTATACACAGAAAAGCACTAAAATCATTACCTTGAAATGTCTGTTTTCTTTTTTGTGATTAGCAGTAATCTTTTGATTTTAGACTATATGAGTTTTTGTTTTGTTTTGTTTTTTTAGTAAAAACTTATATATCCTGGCTCCTCCCTTACTTCTTTGGAATAATTCCTCAGAGCTATCTGAGAGGCTGATTCCCAGGCTATAATGCTCAGAAAGATCATCAAATAAAACATAACTCTCAACTTTTAGGTTCCGTATTTTTTTTAGTTGACATATCCTTTTGCCATAATAAAACTATCATTACAAATATAGCATTTTCCTGAGTTCTGTGAGTTATTCTAGCCAATTATTGAACCTAAGAGAATAGTGAGAACTCCCGAATTTGCAGCTAGCTGGTCAGAATTAAGGGTGGCCTCCTGACCCCCAAACTTGTGGCTGGTTTCTGAATTAAGCACAATTTTGTGGGGGACTATCCCTTTAACCTCAGATTTGACAAGCTCATTGCAACATGTCATACAAAAAGCCCACATTTCAAATTAGTTCAGCATGCTTTGATAGATGTTTAGATTTTTTCTCCAAATCACCATATAATTCTCTTCCATATTT
The DNA here is from genome assembly GCF_963455315.2 of Globicephala melas. Lineage (NCBI taxonomy): Eukaryota > Metazoa > Chordata > Mammalia > Artiodactyla > Delphinidae > Globicephala > Globicephala melas. The sequence goes on along the minus strand of NC_083316.1, from coordinate 68,796,492 downwards.
CCCTCAGCTATTAGTGACACTTGCCTATGAACACCTGTTTTCAATTAAGCATTGACTCAGCTCATTTCTCCCAGAATAGTAATCTATTCTATAACTTACAAATGAAAATGATGGTTTGAAGTTTGTAACCTCCTTTGGCGAAGCAGAATTTTATGGGAGGTGAGTGCATTATAGCATCTTTTTGAATCTGAGCTGCTCATTTTTTCTGTTTTGCCTTCAGGGAAAGTATAATCCAGAGAGGCAAAAAGTTGAGACAAATAAGGTATCTTAGGTTATTGCTGCACATGGGTTTTTTATCCAGTGTGGAGAGGGTACTCGAGATAATCTGAGAGCGATGTCATGATACGACTGCCATTTTTAAGCTCTACCTGTTGTGGAGATAGTGGACATTTTACATTTTTTCTACCCAGCATCAAGTCCTCTCTCCCTTTTTTCTATTAGCATCTTGATTTCCTTATATGAATGCATTTCTCTACTGGATGTAGAGTTGATAGGGGCGGTATCTATGTCTACAGCTCCTCTCATTGCCATGGTGCAGTCAGAGGGCAGACATTGGGAGCTTTGAGTCTTCAGTAGGTGACAAGAAGTTATAGGGATAGTTAAAAGTCAGCTTTATGTAGGCCAAACTGTTCCCTTCTCTTACAATCTGTGAATGACTCAAATTTTTCCAATAAACCTAATATTTCCCTTAGGTAGGCAGTCAGACTTTGTTTCCTACAACTAAAAATCCTGATTCACTTGGTCTTCAGAGAGTGACTTATAAATGTTTAAAGGTAAGCAAATTTCCTAAAATAGGATATACTCTGTTAGTCATGGCCCCAAACAGAATTATGTCCATAAGGACCAGGCTGGAGGTAGAGAGAATTAGAGCACGTTAGTAAAGCAAGAACTGCTTCAGACATTTAGGAAATTTAAATGACCTGGGCAACAATATGGCCCATGGCATGGCATGGCATAAAGGCAGGAATGACCCAAGAGTCAAAGCCTGAGTACAGGGTAATGGGGGAAAGTATTGCAATAATTAGATTCTAAGATACTTCATCCTGAAGAGGAGAAAGTAAGGGTTAAGTCAAAATATGTGTAAGCATATGAAAGCGCTATGTTATAATGAAAAAATATTTACTAGAGATCTGACACATCTAATACTATAACACTGTCTTTCTTCTCTATTAAAATTAGTAGATGAGGTTAGAAATAAGAAATGACATAAATTCCAAATTCTATTTGGAAAAAATTATTTAAGGGCAGAGGATGGTTGAAATTTCCTATGGAAGATATTCAGAAGATTTTTTTTTCCACTTTGGAATGGTTTAGATATAAGCCTAAGCTAAGAAACCCTGTGTATTCTGAATTCGTATAATGAGCAAATATTGTTATAATAAAAATTATTTCAAAGGAACCTCCACTGCATACAACACTGCCACTTAGCATGTGGTCAGAGGAACAACAGCATCATTGACCCTTTGGATCTTATTAGAAATGCAGGATCTCAGGCTCTACTCCAGCTCTATTGGCTCAGAATCTGCATTTTAACAATATCCCCAAGTGATGTGTATGAAAAGTATTGGTATAGAGCACAGAGCAAATATTTTGAGTCCAAATCTCGTGGTTTATAAGTTACTCCTTACAAGTCAATAAGGCATCTTTAAGACATAAATGAAATTGCTTAGTTCACTAGCATTTGTTTAATATAGTGAAGGCTGAAAAAAGAATTATACTGACAAATTATATTTCAGGTTTAAACTATGTGGTCATTTGAATTAATCTTCAGACTCAAATATAGACAATTAAAATATTTTGATGAAGTTAATCATCTAATTTCTATGATCATAGTGTAGAAAGTTAAAGAAATAAAAACTATAATTCCCTTTTTAAATAAAAATTTTTAAACAAAGGCGTCATGTTTAGCCACAAGAAGTGAATCTCTTATAACAATACAAGGGAAAAAATATTTTTTGTACCATACTTTTAATTTCAGTTTGAAAACCTTAACAGATGTGCTAAATACATATGGGAGATATATCCACAGATCCTTATGGATAGATGTATTTACCTCCAGACTCCAAAATTCATACCCTTGATGGTCCCCTATTATATTGTACATACAATGCACTAGAATATGGTGGAAATGATGAACTTCCATGACTGGGTTATGAAAAACATGAACACCTCCACCATGTTCCCTTGGATCCCTTGCTGTTCGGGATGCCAGCACCACGTTGTGAGAAAACTCAAGCAGTACTATGGAGAGGTCTATATGGTGAGGAAATGAGACTTCCTATTAACAGCCAGCATCAACTTGCCAGCTATATGAGTGAGCCATCTCAGAAGCAGATGTCTTCAGCCAACAGTTTGATCGCAACCTCACAAGAGACTCTGAGACAGAACCACCCAGCAAACCATCTCTTCTTATAAAGATTTTTAAAAATTTATTTATTTTTATTTATTTTTGGCTACACTTGGTCTTCATTGCTACATGCGGGCTTTCTCTAGTTGCCACGAGCGAGGGGTACTCTTCGCTGCGGTGCGCAGGCTTCTCATCGCAGTGGCTTCTCTTGTTGTGGAGCACGAGCTCTAGGTGCGCAGGCTTCAGTGGTTGTGGCACGAGGGCTGAGTAGCTGTGGTTCGTGAGTTCTAGAACGCAGCCTCAGTAGTTGTGGCGCACGGGCTCAGTTGCTCCATGGCATGTGGGATCTTCCCAGACCAGGGCTCGAACCCCTATCCCCTGCATTGGCAGGCAGATTCTTAACCACTGCACCACCAGGGAAGTCCAAACCACCTCTTTTGAACACACAGGGACTGTGAATAATAAAGGTTATTACTTTCTTTGAAGTAATTTGTTATGTGGTCACAATTAAAACTAGATATGGGTTTACTTCATCAGAGATTGGTATTGCATTATATCATATAAGCTCACTCTAAAATTCAAGTTTTAAAATGATCATCTGTAATAGCAAAGTTTTTAGAAATCATCGAATGTAGCACCTTATTTCCAGCAAGTCCTCACTTGAGCCATTCAAGATAGATTAAAACAATTGCTCTGAAGGTTTTGGAAAATATGTTCTAGAAGCTGCTATGAAGATCATCATGAAGAAAGTTATTTTGTCTGCCATGAATGTGTGACAATAAAAGAAATTCTTTTTCATGTAAACCTTATAGTCTTGAGGGTGAAAAATTGAGTGCAGGCTCAGACTCTCATTTCTCTCAGTTTGTTTCATTTTATTTTGGGGAAGTGACTTCTTTTAACAAATTGCACACATGTTCACCTGATTATTTTCCTCAAAAGAGTTTAATTAGTATAAATATTAGATATCATATGATGAGGAAAGATACCTTCCTAATAAAATAAAGAGGTATTTGAGGTTGACCAAAAACCAAGAAAGGCGAGAATGTATATATGTAGCCTGTGTATTTGTGGGTTTATGCTCCTGCAGCAAGAGGTTCTGTCTGATGGTGTCACAAGGGAGGCGTGGGAAGTAGCCTTTTGTTGGGTGGGAGAATTCAGTAATTCACTCTTCTTGACAAAAGCTAGAGCCACATAAAACTCATCTCACTCTCTCAAGTTAAAAAAGACAAAGCCAAAGTCTGGAGTTAGTCTAACAGAATAATTCTGTAGACCAATACAAATTGTTGACAATCTCACATAACATGGACACATTACCACAATATCTGGAAGGAAGAAAATCATCATGTAACGCCAAGAGTAGAAATAGCTGGAACTGTGTAAGTACAGTTCAAGTGGGAACTTTGAGTCCTTGTAAATTGATAGAGAATAATAGTGACAATTATAAAGACCTTCACACTAGGAAGAGTCATTTCTCACCAACTAGTGTGGGATTGAAAGAGAACAGAATTCACACAAGATGAATAGTATCTGTATAGGTAAAGGAGAGAAATCTGGGCCAGAACAGAGGCAATTACCTTAGTCACATTCAACAAAAGTTCATTAGTTCTAAGTGAAGAATAATAATAAGTTAAAACCAGAACTCTACTATTTTTTATTTATAGTTTACAGATATAACTTGTTCAAGTTAACTGCATAATTAACTGTATAGGTAGCATTCCAATTGGTCAGTCCATTGATTCTCAATTAATCCTTTGTTATATTTCCTAAGTCTCAAGCTTAAGATCCCCTTAACTTTGAAGGTAATATATTAGAGCAAGTTGTGACACAGGTAGAGTGCATAAGAGCACAGCCCACATGTTTTACTTTTTTGCACATCTGGGCATTGAATATCACATAGGCATAATGAAAAGTATGAGCTCCATAAAGCTGTAATCATTGAGATTATTATTATACACATTTTGTTTCACTAGAATTGAACAGATAATTAAGGGAAAGTACAAAATTTTGGATGTTTAATTGTCCAGGTTAAATTACACTGTTTTCTCCTGTCAAAAGGGAGAATGTATAAATATTAACCTATCAGGGCTTCCCTGGTGGCGCAGTGGTTGAGAGTCCGCCTGCCGATGCAGGGGACACAGGTTCGTGCCCCGGTCCGGGAAGATCCCACGTGCTGCAGAGCGGCTGGGCCCGTGAGCCATGGCCTCTGAGCCTGCGTGTCCGGAGCCTGTGCTCCACAACGGGAGAGGCCACAACAGAGAGAGGCCCGCGTACCGCAAAAAAAATATAAATAAATAAATAAATATTAACCTATCAAAGAGTTCAGTTAGCTTGAGGTGTGCACCATCTTAGAAAAACATATTGCAACAAAAGTACTGATGCCCTGCAGAACTGGCACACGGTAGTTTATTACTCTCTGTAAACTGAGGAAAAACTTGATTCCGGGAATTTGGTCTTTGAGGAAAGGTAGCATCTATTTTTAGACAACTGCCAAAGGAGAGGCTCATTTTTAATATTTGCTTTATATTTATGATCATGATCCTTCTCTTGCAAGGACATCACTTTCCAGTCAGAGCAATGAGACTTCCTCATCCCCTAAGGCCACTCAGTAATAATTTTTCTCACCTATTTTTACTGAAGCTAGAAGCCATGATCCAAGAGTCAAGAAGCTGGTTTCTTTTTTCTGGTTCTGTTAGCAGATTTGCCATGAATCCTTGGAACAAATTTTTCCTTCCTGCCTGTTTTCTCAAATGCAAAGTAAAGATGATATTTTCATTTTTTCTCTCTTCTTAGCAGGATGAATCTGGGAAAGGTCTGTGAGCTTCTTAGGAAAACATGTAGCATAAATGAAAGATACTACTTTATTTTTCTCTAGGTGAATTCTAGGTTAAGGGGGAAATTCAGGAACATGTGCAACTAAGAAGATGGCTTCAAGAGTAATTCAGTAAACATTTTAGAAGAATAAACTGCTCACACCTGATCTTTAAGGCCTTAGTGGGAATAAATAGAAATACTCAGCAGGTGACCCACTAGCAGAACAGTTTGTTGGTTATGCACTGCAGTCATATATTTGAGCTCAGGAATCTGGACAGGAAGGCAAGGTGTGATTATAACTAAGAGATGAAAAGGCTTGGAATAAAATAACAGTGGAAAGAATAAAGGGAAGAAGTGGATGTCCAAGACCTAAGAGCAACTTCAAACTTTATACCTCTATTTTAGGGAAGTGTGATTGTTAGTATTCACTGTGTCGAATAGCTAATATTTTTGGCTAAGAGCTTAGAAGGAAGCAGTCAGTGTTACTTTTTTGTCAAATCTGCTGAAATGAGAGATTTTCAAGGTATGCTTTTCATAGGATTTTGAGGAGGATTTTATTCTTACTTCCATTGCATGTGTTGAACCCATGTTTTCTTTTTGTTTCAACCTCTATAATTCAGGTATCTACCTCCTCATAATTTGTATTACCAATTCAATGTCTGTCTACTCCAATCCATTTGACACATGGTGACCAGAATAATCCCAATATCATGGCTCTTCCACTCAAATCTTTTAGTGATCCCTCATTTGTTACCAAATAAAGTACAAGTTCCTTGTTTAAAAATCCAAAGCCCATTACAGTTTGTTTCTAACTTACCTCTTTTTCATCTCCCACCTTTTTATAATATAAGGTCTAAGTTCTGGCCATTCTGGGTTGCTCCCTAGACCCTGATTAGGCTTATACCTTACTTACTCTGGACTTTACATATACCTTTCTCTTTGACTAGCATGTTTCTCTGATACTTTTAAAAAATAATTATGAAAACCCATCTAGGAAATTTCAGATCATGTCCCACCTCTTACCTCCACAATAATTTCCCTGATCCCCCCATTTGAAAATCAGCTCTCCCATATGAAGTTAGCTTACATTTATATGTCCTGTTCACATAACTAAATTATAATTCATTTATTCATCATCTTTTACCATTTATTTAGTCATTCATAAAACATTTACTGAGCCTATATTATGTGTCAGACTATGGTTGGAAGTTGGCAGATAGAGACATAAGACCCAATACTTGTTCTTGAGTAACACAAACATGTAAGAAAACAATTAAAATGCAGTGTGAAAATTGCTACAAAGAAGTGATGTATCAAGTGCAATGTAAGCAGAATAGAGGGAATGCCTAATACTAAATAAAGTAAGTAGCAATTGCATCTAATGAACATAATATCAAAATATGGTAGTAAAATAAAGTATACTGCTAGTTACTTTAAAGTGTAGTAAAATTCCCTCAAGTAAAATTATAATCACCCCTTTCAGAAGAGGGGACCCAGGCTCAGAGAATATGCTGTTTGGCCAAGGTCACACAGCTGGTAATTAGCATAGCCAGGAAAACACCTACCTCTGTTGGAGAGAAAAGTACCAGGGCATCAGGACAGGATGGGATGGGGGAGTGGTAATTGGAGAGAGAGATTCTACTGGGTACTAGAGAGCAAGTTATTTGATTTTGGAGACCAGGTCTAAACCCAAGTTTCCTTCTCAAGTATTGTTTACATAGTAATGTCTTTAATAATAACTTTTTTTTTTTTTTTTTTTTTTTGGCGATACGCGGGCCTCTCACTGTTGTGGCCCCTCCCGTTACGGAGTACAGGCTCCAGACGCGCAGGCTCAGCTGCCATGGCTCACGGGCCCAGCCGCTCCACGGCATGTGGGATCTTCCCGGACCAGGGCACAAACCCGTGTCCCCTGCATCGGCAGGCGGACTCTCAACCACTGCACCACCAGGGAAGCCCTACAATAACTTTTTAATGTAGATATTATTGAATGTAGGATGAAAGAAAGTTTAGACTATGCCAAGTTAAAGTCATTGGAATTTTAGTCAATTTAGTAAAGAAAATCCCCTTTTCCCATGCAGGTATGGAATAATCTAAAATTTGGTAATCTATGAGACAGCTCTCCTAAAACCTACTGCTATATGTGGAATGAAAACTTCGACAATTTCAACCATGCAATGTTTAATTTTTACTTGAAGGTATTACTGGCATTTTGTGAGGCTTGTGGTTTAGATTCAAGGAGGAAGTGAAACTTAAAGAACACTGCTAGTCACCAAGTGTAGTAGAAACTGCAAAAAAGTCACTCAATTCAGAAGCTACTCAGGATCTCCATAGTCTTAGGATAACCAAGAGATTAGTTTGATGGTTCAGGGTGGAACCTCTAAATATGCACATTTTTTTTGTTCTTGTTTTTCTAAAAACCTCGCCAAAATATGCAGTTAGTTCTTTTTTTTTTTTAACATGGTTATTACTTATATCCACACTAGATCTTGTTTTATACATGCCTGGACTCCAGAATTAAACTCAAAGGGTAGCTCCAAAATATCCTATACTTTCTGATGCATGAGGGATAGAAAGGAAAAACTATTCAAGTATGCAAATCATGGGATTTTATGACTGTATCTTATTAGTGAACAAATATTGAAACTATACTGGAAGCACAGACTCCTTATAGAGTATAAGTGTAAAGTAAACAATGTTTTACAAATGTGCTGAAATAGCAAAGTGATGACTTTACTGATTATGACATTTACATGGAATGCTGTTTGTTGCCTTGGTGTCGTGAATATTTAGCCTAATTCTCCAAATCCCTTTCCTTCCTCTGTAAATCTCTGAAATAATGGTTAGAAATTGAGGTAACAGAGAACGATATCATTACTGTATTAGAATGAATACATCTGAGGACTAAGAAAATGGAAAATATAAAGGCAGTGAGATTGCTATAAAACTTAAGGAGTTTTCTATGCATAATCAGATAAAAAGTGCTTAACATTCACAAATTTCCCTTTGCTCTTTTTGCATTATTTCAAAAACTCCAAATTTCAGTATCTCTAATGAAATTAAAGTTAAAATTTAAATGTAGGGAGGTGGAAGTGACCTCTAGCCCAAGCTTTCCCTTTAGAGACTTTGGCACAGATTTACAGAGAGGTTCGTTAAGTTGTCAAGGCTATGGAAACCATGAACAGTGGAGCCACGAGGAGTTCCAGGTTTTGAATTCATTGTTCTTTTCAAGAGTTGGTGCTACTTTTCTGTCCTTAATGAATTAATAGAGGTAGGGCCACTACCTCTCCTTGAACATGCTCTTTTGTAGTAAGTTTAATTCTGGTCTCCCATTTAATCATTTCAGAAAGGCCTCCCCCTATTTCTCCCCTTTTTTGAAGTTAAAAAGATAATCATCACCCAGGGAAAATGGACCTTTTACTTTTCTTCTCTGTGCTTTCTTCCCTTTTGACCTTTCCTCCAACTTTCCTGGTAACGCCTGGGCTGGGGGCTCAGTATTTTTATACCTGGGATAAGATCATTTTCCCTGTCCTGCAGACACTCAAATAAAACTATGCTATACTTTCCTTGTCTTCCTCCTTCCGTGCTTCTTCTCTTTCCTTCTTTTCCTTCCAACTTTGCTTTCTCCTTATTAGGTTCAAGGCAAGATGGATGTCTATTCTCCCAGTCCATTGTCCTAAAGATGCAATCTACGGCAAAGCCAGAAGTGCCCTTTTTAAACCAGAAACCTAGTTGTAGACACTGAGCATAGTGAGAAATAGCCCCCTCAAAGTTTTCTATTTCTCATTAACTTTTAAAAGCCTTGCTGACTACATGTGCTCATTATGTTGAGTTGTAAATGATGTTTGAAGAGAATGATTCCAGCCCACTCAGTGCACAAAGAGAATACAAACAAGCATTTTGCAATTGCTTTTCCAAGGTGATACATGCTATAATACTGAGCTGAGTTACTGCTATGAAAGTTTGAAGTCCCAGAAGCCTCAAACCACTGCAAAAACAAACATGAAAAATGAAAATATATAATTTGTTCCATGTTAACTCTCTCACCTCTCACTAACTTAATAAAGATAGGTAAAAGCTTTCGTCTCTACAATAAAGTGCTGTATGAGGAACTCTGACTTCTTATTTCCTCTTCCAAATTACTTTTCTTTCTTCTCTGGCCTGTTATTAGTAACTTTGTTTATGCTGGAAGCCATACCTATAAGTGACTAATGCTGGCTATTGGGTAAATAGGACAGGTGCCACCAATGGCCACTTCCTTTCCTAGGCAAATTGAATTCACTTTATGTTCCATTTATAATGAATATTATTACAATTTTATTTTTTATCTGAACATTGCAGTGGTGTTTGGGTGACTGGAAGGGTTACAGTCTGTATAATCATAATTGTGGCTGTCTATTTCTCATGGTCTTCTGAGCAGGGAATCTGTCATATCAAAAGGCCCTTAATCCATCACCAGAAACTCCATTGAAGAGCTCTCTCAGTAGGAAATTGCCTTTTGAAAATCTACTTCCATGAAGAGAAATGCTTTTTTGAGGCCAAAAAATAGATGCAAACCTCCTAAGCTGCCTTTATGCTTAACTTGGTAACTTGGGATGAACAGCATAAATATTATCCTAAGTATATTAACCCTACAGCATTAGGGACTGAACTGTGATGCATATTGAGGAAAAATAAATGACTCGAGAGAGCATATTTTGCCATTGATTACCTGGAAATTATAGGCCTTCACACATTAATCATTCTTATGTTGAGAAAATTCATTTTTAGAGAAATTTATCCCACCTAAAATCTCTTTAACAGATTTTTCTAGGTTAGCAACATGAGGAAGTACAAAGAACGTATAGAGCGACAAAACAGTGATGTCTAGTGGAGCCTCTGTTAGTGTAAATTCTGTACATTTGCTTGGTAGAGCACTCTCCTTGCTACCTCAGATGACACTGTCATTCCTGGAGTCACTGCCGAGTTCCTCCAGGTTTTCACTAGAGGTGGAATGAGGTGGGTGTGCTATGCCTTCCTTGGACTTTTCCTCCATTATGAAGATTACTGTAATTTCTTTGCTGCCATGGTTGCTGTGCTCATGTCCATTATTTTCGTAGCAGCTGCCCTGACTCCTGTGCTTTTGCTATACTTCTCAAGTTCAGGGCAGCTGCTCACCGTCTTGGGACCTTGGGACATTACACCCTTCTATTGACCCCTCTTCTTCTAAGAGCTGCTCTGAGCCCCTCACTCCTTATTTTGGTATCAGGGGCTCCCACTTTTCTCCTAATTTTTATTCCCCTAAAGTTAGGAGCACCTGAGAAAATGTATTCAACAAAAATGTGTGCTGTGTTTTCCATGCCCTGATAGTTGTCTTTTCCAGGTTCCTTTTTTTCAGGGTTGGAGATAGAATCTGAGAGGAATTCAAGCCCCTAGAGGCTCCTGCAGAGGAAAGAACCTCATGCTATTCCCTCTTGTATCATCCCCTGTCCTTTGGAGTTAAGTTGCTAGACATGGTCAGAATTCCCATGTTAAAAATTGTAGATCTGACCCTTTGCTTTTTGGAGTCTCTTTGAACTTTGAAAATATGTTAGACTGTCATCTGTGATTTTAGAAAAATCAACTCTTAAGCAAAGTATTAGTGGGAAGTAAGCAGTAGAGTCCATTGAAAGCAGATGGCCTGCCTTAGAAGTCTTTCCTTGCCATCTATCACAAACCCCATATGTTTGTTGTGAGGATTAAATGAAATAATACATGAAAAGGAAGGATAAAAATGTTTGAATCAATATCCAGTTAGAGGACATCATGAGAGGGAAAAACCCATTTATAATAGTAACAAAAAAGGTTAAATACCTAGGAATAAACTCAACAAGAAATGTACAAAACATATAGAGTAAAACTTTGAAGTTCTTCTGAAAGACACTAAGGTAGAGCTGAACAAATGGAAAGACACCGCTGTTCTTGGATATAACGACTCAATATCCTGAAGCAGACAGTTATCCCTAAGTTAATGTATAAATTACACAAAATCTCAATAAAAATACCGACAGGCTTTATTACAGAGTTAGAAAATTTCACACTAAAGTCCATTAAGAAGAACAAACATGCAAGAACATCCAAGAAAAACTAAAACTAGATAAAAACTATGAGGGAGGGACTAGTCTTATCAGACTAACACATACTGTAAAGCAAGCCTCTATGATTAAAACGGTATGGTGTTGTCACATGAATAGACAGACCCATCAGTGGAATAGGACAGAAAGCCCAAAAATGTACCCAAGTAGATATGCAAATTTAGCAAATGATAAAGAGGGCATCTCAAATCGTAGGAACAAAAATGGACTTTTTAATAATCAGTATTGTGACCAATACTGATTATTAAAAAGTCCACAATACTGACCAATAATCAGTATTGTGACTACCTTTTGAGTAGTTTTGACTTTTAGAACCAGGTTAATGTTTCACATGCTCAAAAATCAATGAAAAGTAACCACAATGAGGGTGGAATCCATAATGAAATACAAACAGTAACAAATGAACTTAACTGTATTACAAATGAGTAAAATAACCACACTGAAGGGGGTGAGGAAGAAAAGAACTAATCTAACTTTGGGAAATCAGTATTTTGACTAGACACAGTAAGGCTAAAGACATGAAGAATTTTATGCAAATACTTTTCTCTAGTTAGTAAATCTACTTTTCACAGAAGTTGAATTAGCAAATTTGAAACTATTTTGTGAATATTCTAGAACTGAGAAAATAAGCAAATATATTCTAGGTAATGAGGCCAGGTTTTTCAGCTCTCGAAGAAAGAAGTTATAAATAGGGAAGTGGGGAAGGCTAGACACTGCGGTGGTGTCTAGAAACCAGAACTCATGGTTTTCAATGTTTATACAAATAGATATAGAAATAAATATATGTATACATGTGAATATATATTTTTTCTAGTTCTGTCTTCTAAAGGGGCCTAGAAGCAATAATACTGCGATAGCAGTGATTATCTAGCTTCTACATCTTGGTCTCAAACACAATTCTCTGATAAAACAGATCAGGACCCCTTGGAGAAATGGCTGCTTTTAGCACTAGGGCGGGGAATATAGAAGATCAATCTGGAACATTTTGTGGTGCCAGAAAGTAAGGGAGCATTAAAAAGTTAACATGAGTGGGTTGAAAAGACACAGAAGCCAAGTAAAAGGACCCCCTAAGACCAAAGCTGGAACAAATTTGAGGAAAATGAAATTAATAATAATAATGGATTATAATGTTATGTTGAACAAATGTCTGTATGTCCACAGTAAAATGAATAAATAAATGAATGGAGAAAGGAAAGCTCTTACAGTAGAATTCCAATTAAAAAATGAGGATGGAATGATGGAAATAAAACATCACCATTTGGAAAATACCACAGAGGAGAGACCTGGTAGACACTATCTCAGGTAATTTTTAGGCACAGTAAAATTTGAAAACTACAGGTACGGTGGTGGATTTTTGGTGTTTTTATTATATATGGATAGATTTGCATTTGTGTCATCAGCAAGTTTTTTTAAAGTATGGTGATATTTCAGTTAATTTTTGAGGTTGGATTTCTCTGCACTTGGGCTGAGCTGATAGGTTTATTCATAGGGGTATTGTCAATCTAAAGGAGGTGTATCCTGTATGGATTCTAAGATATGCCCCTGTAGATTCTATGGTTGAATTAATTACTTTGGAAAAGATCAAATTCAATAAGAAAATTATTAGGAGGGAAGGGAGAGTTGATTACATATATATTCTAAACCAGTTTGAATCTGTAGCCAAAAAGTATTGTACAAGTTCTTATTTAAGATTAATAGATATGTACACTTGTATAGCCTGACATTTTTTCTAACTAACTGAATGTTGGACATTCCCTAGGAATGAGCTAAGGCCAAAAGACAGGAAGCCCCCATGAACATGCAGAGTGCCACCTGATAATAATGAATGATGGAGAATAAAACTCTTGGTATGTGGTACCCCATTAATGATAAGTTTTTAACTTTTTAAAAATCTTTTCTCCTTCTCTCCCTCCCTCTCCTTTCCTATTTTCTCTTCTCTTCCCTTTTTCTTTTCTTCTTTTTTGAGGCTCTGCTAAATAATTTTGATATATTTTATCAAACAGTACAGAAAACATTAGTCAACTGAAAGATCACTGCTATGCATACAACCAGAAGGAGAACATATTTTTAGTTTCCATTTGCACATGATGAACTTTATCTGAGCCTTGTGCTTCCAGAAAGAAATTCTCTTTTGTGTTCTATAAAATAGCCAATCACCATGAACCAATATTTATGCTGTTCATTCCAAGATAGTGTCCACTTTCACCTTTCCTCAGTGACTTAGATAACACCCATCTCCATCTTTCTCATGATCCCTACAGGACTCTCAGGTGACTCCCTTTTCTACTTCCTCTACTAAGCCCCAGCTACCCTTCCTTTTCATTTAGATGGCCCTCATTAATAAATATTCACATTCTCCTTATTATAAAACTATTATAAAACTTTTAAACTTATTAAAAACTATTTTTAAAAGGAATAAAATTATTTCCTTAAGTTTCCAGTTCATTTTTCTTTTATACCACTTATAACACTGTTTTAAATTGTATGTTTTTAGTATATAATTTACATCCACATGAAGTTCTCTAGGTGGGATAGATTAGTTTCAGAGAATAGCGATATATGTAAATGCTTTAAATTTTTAATTCCCCTTTTAATTAGACTCTCCGCCAGTTTGCTTTAGTTCATTAACAATGATAACTATTTGAAAAGTTGAATTTCCAATATTCTTTTTTCTGGTTAGAAATGAATTTAATTTCATTTATGCCAACAAATTTTCTAATGTGTAAGTCATGTATCACACAAAATTTAAACTTTTGGTGTGCGATTTCCTATAAATCCAAATGAAAATATTTTCTTGCAGCCATCTGCCTTTTTTTTTTAAACAAAAAGAAAAATGATCTTCAATATCTTCTGGGCTCTAACTAAAGTTGTATCTGCCTAACGTCAGGTCTGGAATTTTTTTTTTCACTTCAGTAAAAGGAAGGAAGTGGTGCCACAAATTTTTGTCAAAAAACTCTAGCATTTTCCTAACATCAGTGGAAATACAAGCCTCTCTTGCTTGAAGAAGTAAAGCTCAGTCAAGGCTGTCACATAAAACCGTCTAAATAGCCTAATCAGCTCAAGATTCTGTGTCTGACTAAAATGTGCTTGTAATGTCAGGCTCTCTTTTTACTTTGAGTTTTGTTCACTGTCATCACCTCCTACACAGTCTCTGCCCTTCTAGCCCTATCTCTTATAAGAAGTTAAGAAAAATAGGAGGGAGTTGCATATCAGCCAGCAGGAACTGTCAAAGCATCAGTCATTCTGGCCTTCCTCCCAAGAAACAAAACAAATTATTCTCCCAGCCACCCTCCTCACTGCCCTCTGGGCTCAGGTCTAAAACTGTTTGAACTCTCCCATATGGCTCTCGATGTGTGATTGTGCCATTTCATCAGTAAGCCTCTAAAGGCATTTACTCAGTTTGATTTATATTTTCCTTTTATCTCTAATATGCTCTCAGGAACACAAAGTCTTTCTTTGTCCTGCTTTGTCTTCCCTGCTTGCCCCTTTCCTTTTTTTTATGTCCCATGGTCCTTTCATTTACTAGACTGAAGAGCACCAAACACACCAAACATTTTTATTTATTCTAGATTTGATATTGCCATACCAAGCATTCTATTTTTATTTGCATGTGTGTGATGTATGTGTGTAGTAAACAAATTTCAAAAGATTTAAAGACTATTAAACAATCGCGTCTTTGGACATTGAAAAAGAGGGAGAGGTTTCACAGGCCATTTATGATATATAGTATTTCAGTAGTTCAGGTACAATGTTTTAAAATACAGTCAATAATTGATAATACAAGAAAGCAATGGCATGTGAAACCAGTGGTATGGTTTATCTTGCCTATTCTAATAGTGTGAATGGTACCACTTATCTTAAACAAAATACAGAATACTGTAAAAATGTTGCTGCTGTCAAAGAATTTACAACCTAGCCATGTTGACAAATGAACAGAACTTGAGTGCAGACCTTAGTATTTAATCCTTAAAACGCTTAGGGATCAATTTCAGCAGCCTTAGGGAATGAGGAAATTTCTGTAATTCACACTAAAGATAAAAAAGAAAAAAGTAAAAAGTATGTGGGAGAAGAAAAAGGGAAAGACTTAATCAGAGAAGAAAATGGATTTGTGCTCATTCTGTGCTTCTGATTTTCCAGTTCATGCTTCCTTTTTTCTCACCAACATCACAATGTTTAACTGATTCAACTTAAAGAGTGAAAGTAACTTTCACTTGGTATTTGGATTTCCTAAGAAAGATCCTTGATGAATTGTGAGAGGCAATTTGTTTTCAAGGAAGGGAAGGCTCTCATTTTCCTTGCCAGTTATGGACTAATCCCAACTCAGAATGTCTGTGACTTCCCTGAACCTAACAAAATATATTTTATGGTAATTAACCCTGTTTAGTTGCACACAGACTCAAAGCTCCCAGGGGTTCTGCTTTTCCTTTGTAAGTGATGCTGAAACCCACAAGACAGTAAAATGCAGTTGGCCCAGGGGAGAGATTCTCTGAAAATATGTGAAGCAAGTCCTGAACCATAATGCTACGAAACATATATACACACAAACATATATGTATGTCTACATGTATACACACATAATAGTAATCAACTATCACCACACTTATCTGATTCACTGGGACGTTTTCTATTGAAACATAGGGTAAAAAGTCCTTTCACTTTCTCTCTTAGGTCCTAAAAGGCTTAAAAGGCACAGAAGTGATGAACCTGAGTCAGTCCATTAACGTCATCATAAATTATATAAATCAAGTCCTTTAATCATCTTCAAATTCTTAAATAAAGCCAATTGTTTTACTTGCCATGTTTCTTATCCCTAGTCAGATTTGCTTAACTGCTAGTTAAATTTAAAACACAACTGAAAGACTAAGAGTGGCTACATGCAATTTAGATTGGTTTACTAGTCTGTTCATTGATACTAGAATATTTATCACACTCCCACCACGCACAAGTCTCTGAGGGAATGAAAGTAGAAAAGGTAGATGATGAGGTTCCTACTTTCATAAATTTTAATCTGAATAGCCAGTTAAGTCTTGGTAAATTAGCAGCAGTATCCTTTGTCTTTCCTCAAATTATCAATTTCTAAAATGTATTTACTTTTTAAGTGAATATATACCTACTATGTGCTAGGCACAAGAGTTTCAAGTATCAACATGTCAGGGAGTGTCCTGTCTCTTACAGTGTTTAGTGTCTTTAATTACTGTAGAGTTGACTCTAAGTTGAGTCTTTATTCAGAATACTGACACGTGGCAAAAATCAAAGAAAGTCACATTACCTTGAATATTCCTTGGGAAGATGTCACATTAGAGATCAAAATACCATTGCTCCATAAGTCCACAGAGATGATCCCACTGCCCCCGCCACAGCCCTTGTCTTGTGACAAATCACTATTTCAGGTTGAAACCAGAAGGAGTAAATTGTTTGGCTTTGTTGTAAAACCCCTCCTCCAAAAGCCTATCTTTGAAAAGAGTATCTCACACAACTAGGGTAATGTTTCTGTGATGCGAGACCTGTAGGAACTAAGACTCTTGGTGGGAAGAATTTATTCACATTTGCCAACTCATATTCATTCCAGGGTATGAGGTCACCGAGTCGAACAGCAAATAGAAAAGCCTGCACTACTGATGTTCTCAATCTCTCTCTCCCTACCCTAGGCTCATCAAAATATACAGCTGATTTTGGAAAAATTTAAATGAGACTCAAATAATTCTATCTCAGCTATTTACAGTTCTTGGGTAACAGATTGTTATGAATACTACCAAATTATTTTCCAAATAAATATTTCTACAATGTTCCCTGGTTTTCCCCTACCCACTTAACAGACGTACAGTGAACATAATTGAATCTTTTCTTTGTGAGTCAATATAAATTATGAGTCAATAATTGGGTCAGTCATAATAGAGTAATCCTCTAAGTAGAGAAGATAAAATAGGTTCACCAAGATAGCTTTATATAACTTTCTTCACCTTATTTGATTATCAGCTATCATTTCCTGTTGATCTCAATGTACCTATCTGCTTGTCTATAGCCTCCTATCTCCCTCTTTTATAGTCTTCTTCGAAACCAGAGAGCCAAATTTGACAATATTTGTATAGCATAAGATTAAATAGACTTTGAGCCAGGGCCTGAGGAGGTTTTATTTGTAACTGAAATACAGTAAGATATAAACATGGTGAGCTCCCATTTAGCTGCTCTGAATATGCCCACCATTACACTCTCAGGTAAAATTACTATATAACAACAGTACAGATGTAATTGACTGATTCAATTCAAATGTTTAAACCAGTTACAAGTAGAGATGGCCCATAGAGAATAAAAATTGTTTGCAGTGTAAAGGATCTATGTTTTGATTCTCAGGAGATGCACACAGGCTTACCTGCAGCTGTGAACATTTATTTGAGAATAAGCATAATTGGAAAGTTACTCTAGGACTGACTTAACCCTCTCTTGGCTTTTACTCAATGTGGCTTCAATGTGCCTTGTAGCTACATAGCTGCATTAACTGAAATTGATTAAATCCATAGGCTTGGAACATTTGTGCATATATTCAATAAAATGTTTATTAGGTCATAAGTGTTGGGCACTCTTTTAATTGTTGAAGATATGAAGATGGCAAGATAATGTGCATATCTTCAAGGGATGAGCACATGACAGAAAACCTTGGGTGGGTTTCTTTTAAGATAATATCATAAATCTGTACTTGGAAGCATCCCTTCAGTTTCATTTTTTTTCTTTTTTTTCCTGATGTAATGACCTATATATTACTCTGTCCAATCTTGATACATAAATACCCATCCCCACCCCTGCCCTGGGGCATACCAAAGCCTTAAGTCACCTTATCTTATAAACAAATATGATAATAGAAAAAAAACATAAAAATGAGAATAACATCTCTGTGGTCTAGAAATTGGACAGAAATACATAGCCATGACCAGGACAGAAGTTATGATCTTGATGTATTTCAGGTCCAGAAGCAGGTAGAGGTCACTGGGAGTTTGGTCCCTGTAGAATAAGAAACTAAAAGTGTTCCACATGAGGAGAGACTGGACCTGTATCTTTGATGGGGTAAGTTACTCCTGTTCATAAAAGTAGTATGTAAAAAAATCTGTTGTAGACAATTTATAGCTTAATTAACATTCCATCTTAGAGAGTAAGGAGGATACAGACATAACTTGTAGAAGTAAACTAAACCACTTTCTAGTAAGGGAGCAAGAGTTGTGGTTTCTAATATATCATGTGGAGAGAAATCCCATCCATCAATGTAAGACTGAGTAAGGATTACAGTCCTCAGGGGTCTTGATGGAGTCAATCATAGGGTTAGGTAGGGTGAGACAGAGAGAATTTCCCATTCAAATGAGATTGCAATATAAAATTTCAAAAAAAAACCCACTTTCCCAATCAATAATCAAAGTAAAGATTTGATTCTGGTGACATAAAATAGCATAGGAGTCAGAAAAAGGTATTAAAATAATTATGCTGAGAAACCAAGGTATAAATAAAGAAATAACTTCTATTAGGGAAAACACAAAATTATTATTATTTTTAAATGAAAAGATGAATGAGGATAGGACAATGTTCAGTTGGCACAATCTAAGAGCAAACTAGTGGACTAGATGAGGATTCTACCAGAATCCTCATTTAATCCACTAGTTTGCTGCTCAGATAAAGATGTAAGAGAGGAAGAGGAATGGAAGATAAACTGAGACACTTGCATAATTTCCAGAAGAGAATACAGAAAATGATGGAGCATCTTTATTTGCAAATACAATAGATGAACGTTTTCTAGAACTGAAGAAAGATATGAGTCCTCAAGTTGAAAGCACTTCAAATACCAAGCAAAATAACATTAAATTCACACCAAGACCCATACTAGTTAAGCAGTAGAATATCAAGAATAAAGAAAACACAGCTAGAAAGAGTGACAGACAGAGAGTAACCAAGATGGCAGAACCTAAGCTCACCCAAGTGCATGCAAAATTACAATTTACAGAGTATTGATGAGAAAGACCAGAAGACTAGCAGAAAACATATTCTATAACTAAATATATAAAGAAGTAACCACAACAAAAAGGTAGAAGGGGCGGAGATGTGGTACAGTCAAGGCCCATACCCCTAGGGCAACCCATAAACAGGAGGATAATTACAATTGCTGAGGTTCTCCCCAAGGAACAAAGGGTCTGAGCCACACATTGGGCTCCCCAGCCTGGAGGTCCTGCATCAGGAAGATGAGCACCTAGAAGGTTTGGCTTTGAAGGGCACTGGGACTTACTTTCAGGAAGGCCAAGTGGTGTGGGAGATAGAGACTCCACTCTTAGAAGGTGCACACAGTATCTCATACACTCCAAGACTCAGGGTAAAAGCAGTAATTTGAAAGGAGCCTGAGTCAGACAAATCTGTTGACCTTGGAGAGTCTCTCAGAGAGACAGGAGGAAACTGGAGCTCACCCTGGGGATACAGACACTGGTGACAGCCATTTTGGGGAGCTTGTTCTGTCATGAGGAGACTGATTCTGGAAGCACCATTTTGGATTCCTCCCTCTACCTTATTAGTGTCAGAACCCAGCCCCACCAACCAACCTGTCAACACCTCAGGCCAAGCAACTAGCAGTGTGGGGACACAGCCCCACCTACTAGCAGGCTAGCTGCTTTAAGAACCCCTGAGCCCACTGCCACCTGGGACCCTAGCATCGTCCAACAGGAGGCCAACATCAGCTCCAAGACACACTGGACACTTCAGCTAGCTGTGTCAAGAACCAGTCCTGCCCACCAGGAGGCCGACACTAGATACAGGACCCCAGCACCACAAACACCACTCCTGAACCCAACCCTGCCCACCAGTGGCTGGCAGCCTAAGTACAAGGCAGGACCTGGCAACAAAGTGGACTGGGGGCCAACCATGCCTATCACACCATCTACAGTAGTCAGCCTATCACAACAGAAGAACCCACATACCCCACAAAGGGGGCACTCCTAGAACATACAGCTTTGGTGACCAGAGGGGGATGCACTGCTAGAATATATGGGATGTCTTTTTTAAAAAGCCACTACTCCAAGGTCGGGAAACATAATCAACTTACTGAATACATAGATATAAAAACAGCAAATTAGGCAAAACGAAGTGACAGAGGAATATGTTCCAAATGAAGGAATAAGATAAAACCTCAGAAGAACTACGTGAAGTGGAGACAGGCAATCTGCCTAATAAAAAGTTCAAGGTAATGATTGTGAAGATCTTCAAATACTCAAGGGAAGATTGGATGAACAGAGTGAGAAGTTAGATGTTTTAAACAAAGAGTTAGAAAATATAAAGAACGAAACAGAGATGAAGAATAAAATAAATGAAATAAAATATACACTTGAAGGAATAAACAGTATATTAGATGATACAGAGGAATGAATCAGTGAGCTAGAAGACAGAATAGTGGAAATCACTGAAGCTAAACAGAAAAAAGAAAAGAAATGAGGACAGATTGGGATTGACATACATATACTAATATGTATAAAATAGATAATTAATAAGAACTTGCTGTATACAAAAAAATAAAATAAAATTCAAAAAAAAAAGAAAAAGAAATGAGGACAGTTTAAAAGGCCTCTGAGGCAACACCAAACATACTAACATTCGCATTATAGGGGTCCCAGAAGGAAAAGAGAGAAAGGGTCAGAGAACATATTTGAAGACATAATATTTAAGAACTTCCCTAACCTAGAAAAGGAAACAGACATCCAAGTCCAGGAAGCATAGAGTCCCAAACAGGATCAACATAAAGAGAATAACACAAAGACACACTGTATTAAAATGGCAAATATTAAAGATAAAGAGAGAATACTAAAAGCAGCAAGGGAAAAACAATAACTTATGTACAAGGCAACTCCCAGCTATCCAGCTGACTTTTCAGCAGAAACTTCTGCAGGCCAGAAGGGAGTAGCATGATATATTTAAAGTGATGAAAGGGAAAAACCTACAACCAAGAATATTCTACCTGGCAAGGCTTTCATTCAGATTTACAGAAAGATCAAAAGTTTTACAGACAAGCAAAAGCTAAAAGAGTTCAGCACTGTGAAGCCAACTTTACAAGAAATGTTAAAGGAATTTCTCTACACAAAAAAGGAAAGGCCACAACTAGAACCATGAAAATTACAATAGGAAAAACCCCATTGGTAAAGGCAAACATACACTAAAGGTAGTAAATCATCTGTGTACAAAGCTAGTAGGAAGGTTAAAAAACAAAGCAGTAAAATCATCTATATCTATAATAAATAATTGAAGGATATACAAAAGATGTAAAAAATGGTAAACATGGGGTGGGGAGTTGTTCAGGGTTAAAATGTGTTTGAACTTAAGAAATCAGGAACTTGAATTAATCACATATATACATATACACACATATATACACATACTCGTATATATACACACATGTATATACACACACACATACATATATATAACTAGCTAGCTAGCTACATATAAACCTCATAGTAACTACAAACCAAAAATCTATAATAGATACACAAAAAAGAGAAAGGAATCCAAACATAGCATTAAAGATAGACATCAAATCACAAGAGAAGAGAGCAAAAGAAGAAGAAAGGATCAAAAAGAACTACATAAACAGCCCCCAAACAATTAACAAAATGGCATTACATTAAATGTAAATAGACGCAGTGCTCCAATAAGAAGACACAGAGTAACTGAATGGATATAAAAACAAGACCCGTATATGTGCTGCCTACAAGAGACTCACTTCAAATCTAAAGACACGAACAGACAAGGGATGGAAAAAAAAAGGTAGTTCAAGTAATTGGAAATGAAAAGAAAGGCTGGGTAGCAATACTTATATCAGACAAATAGACTTTAAAACAAAGACTGTAACAAGAAACAAAGAAAGACATTACATAATGATCAAGAAGGAGATATAGCAATTATAAATATATATTCATCTGGCATAGGAGAACTTAAATACATAAGGCAAATATTAACAGACACAAGGGAGCAACTGACAATAGCACAATAATAGGAGGAGACTTTAACATTCCACTTACATCACTGGACAGATTATTCAGGCAAAAATTCAGTAAGAAAATACTGGCCTTAAACAACACATTAGAAAAAATGGACTTAATAGGTTTATATAGAACATTCCATCCAAAAGCAGCAGAATATACTTTCTTTTTTCCGTGTTCAAGCACATTGAACATTCTCCAGGATAGATCATGTGCTAGGCCACAAAACAAGCCTCATTAAATTTAAAAAAATTGAAATCATATATAGCATCTTTTCTGACCACACTGCTATGAAACTAGAAATCAAATATAAGAAAAAAACTGCACAAAACTAAACGTGTAGAGGCTAAACAACATGCTACTAAACAACCAACAGGTCACTGAAGAAATCAAAGAAGAAATAATCAAAAATACCTGGAGACAAATAAAAACACAATGATCCAAAACCTATGCGATATGGTAAAAGTGGTTCTAAAAGGAAAGTTTTTAGCAATACTAACCTACTGCAGGAAACAAGAAAAATCTCCAAAAAAACAATCTAACATTACACTTAAAGTAACTAGAAAAAGAACAAATAATACCCAAAGTTAGTAGGAGAAAAGAAATTATAAAGATCAGAGCAGAAACAAATGAACAGAGACTAAAAACACAGTAGAAAAAATCAATGAAACTAAGAGCTGGTTCTCTGAAAAGAGAAACAAAATTGATAAACCTTTAGCCAGACTAGTCTAGAGAAAAAGAGAGAGGGCCCAAATCAATAAAATCAGGTGAAAAAGGAGAAGTTACAATCATCACCACAGAAATACAGGGATCATAAGAGATTAGCATATAATTATATGTGAACAATTATATACCAATAAGATGGATGACCTAGAAGAAATGGACAAATTCCTAGAAATATACAATCCCCCAAGACTGAATCAGGAAAAATTAGAAAATACAAACAGACTAATTACCAGTAATGAAGTTTAATCAGTAACTAAAAAAACAAAAAACAACACCACCAAAAAAACCTCCCAACTAACAAAAGTCCAGGACAAGATGGCTTCACAAGTGAATTCTACCAAACATTTAGAGAAGAGTTAACACCCACCCTTCTCAAACTATTCCAAAAAAGATTTCAGAGGACCGAATGCTTCCAGGGTCATTCTATGAGGACAGCACCACCACGATACCAAAACCAAACAAAGATATCACAAAAAATGAAAATTATAGACCAAAATCACAGATGAAAAGAGTTGCAAAAGTATTCAACAAAATATTGGCAAACAGAATCCAAGAATACGTTAAAAGGATTATATGCCATGATCAAGTGAGATTTACCCCAGGGATGCAAGGATGGTTCAGTAACTGCAAATCAATCAATGTGATGGACCACATTAACAAATTGAAGAATAAAAATCATATGGTCATTTAAATAGATGCAGAAAAAGCTTTTGACAACATTCAGTATCCATTTATGATAAAAAGCCTCCAGAAAGTAGGCATAGAGGAAACACACCTCAATGTAATAAAGGCCATATATGACAAGCCCACAGCTAACATTATACTGAACAATTATACTGAACAATTATACTGAAAAGTTAAAGAATTTTCTCTAATATCAGGAAGAAGACAAGGATGCATACTCTTGCCACTTTTATTCAACACAGTATTGGAAGTCCTATCCACAGCAATCAGGTAAGAAAAGGAATCCAAATTGGAAAGGAAGAAGTAAAACTGTCACTGTTTGCAGATGACACAATGTTATACATAGAAAATCCTAAAGATGCCACCACATATCTATTAGAGCTCATCAATAAATTCAGTAAAGTTGCAGAATACAAAATCAATATACAGAAGTCTGTTGCATATATATACTCTAACAACAAACTATCGGAAAGATAAATTAAGAAAACAATTCCATTTATAATTGCATCCAAAAGAACACCTAGGAATAAATCTAACTAAGGAGGTAAAAGATCTGTACTTGGAAAACTATAAGACATTGATGAAAGAAACTGAAGAAGACACAAAGAGATGGAAATATATATATATATATATATGTATGTATGTATATATATATATACATATATATATTGTGTTCATGGTTTTAAAGAATTAATATTGTTAAAATGACTATACTACCCAAGGCAAATCTAACGGATTCAATGCAATCCCTATCAAAATACCAATGTCATTTTCACAGAACTAGAGCAAAATAATTCTAAAATTTGTATGAAAACACAAAATATCCCAAATAGTCAAAACAATCTTGAGAAAGGAGAACAAAGATGGAGATATCCTGCTGTCTGATTTCAAACTATAATACAAAGCTACAGTAGTCAAGGTAGTACAGTACTGGCACAAAAATAGACACATATTAATGGAAAAGAATAGAGAGCCCAGAAATTAACCCTCACCTACATGAGCAACTGATCTATGACAAAGGAAGCAAGAATATACAGTGGTGAAAAGACAGCCTGCTCACTAAATGGTGTTGGGAAAACTGGACAGTTACACGCAAAAGAATCAAACTGGACTACTCTCTTACATCACGCACAAAAATAAAATCAAAATGGATTAAAGACTTAAATGTAAGACCTGAAATCATGAAACTTCTAGAAGAAAATCCAGACAGTAAAATCTTTGACATTGGCCTTAGTAATATTTTTTGGATCTGTCTCCTTGGGCAAGGGAAACAAAAGCAAAAACAAACAAATGAGACTACATCAAACTAAAAGGATTTTTCACAGCAAAGGATATAGAGAAAGATCAGATTTGTGGTTACCAGAGGCAGCGGTTGGAAAGGGAGATTGGATGAAGGCAGTCAAAAGGTACCAACTCTCAGTTATAAGATAAATAAGTACTAGGGTTGTAATGTGCATGACAAATACAATTAACACTGCTGTATATTATACATGAAGGTTGTTGAGAGTAAATCCTGAGTTCTCGTCACAAGGAAATTTTTTCTAATTTTTAAATTGTATATCTATATGAGATGATGGATGTTCACTAAAATTATTGTGATAATCCTTTCAAGATGTATGAAGTCAAATCCTTATGCTGTACACCTTAAACCTTTATCAAATATATATCAATAAAACTGGAAGAAAAAAAAGAGTGAGAGTTTTTTTTAAAAAACGTCAGATAGACTGCATCTGTTTATCAGCAACAATAGCTGCTGGAACATAATAAAACAACAGCTTCAGAATGCTGGAGAAAAATAATTGTCAGCATAGAATTTTATATCAGCCAAATAACTGTTTCAAGAGTGCGAGGAAATCAGAGTACTTTCTGACATAAGCAGACAAAGACAGTTTACCACCCACACACCTCATTGAAAGAACCAGCAAAGTATTCATCCAGCAAGAAGTTAAAAAACAGAACAGAAAGAAAATGTCAGATGCGAGAAACAAGAAGAAGAGAAAATTGGCTAAAACCACACTGAGACAACTTTTGTTTGGTTTTTAATGGAAGTTTCTTGAGCTGTTCAATATAGTAGCCACTAGCCATATGCTTCAATTAATTAACGTTAAATTTAAGTTTTCAATTTAAGTTTCAATTAATTAACATTAAATGAAGTTAAAAATTTAGCCTCTGTGTCACACCAGCCACATTTTAAGTGCTCAGCAGCCAATGTGGCTAATGATTGCTGTACTGGACAGTGTGAATGTAGAATATTTGCATCATTTTAGAAAGTTCTATTAGACAGCACTAGTGATAGTTTAGGGAACCCTGGAAAGCTATGTAATTTTCATTTTTAAACTGTATTAGAAAGAGTATAAATAGATGATAAATCCACTGATAACAGTTAATCAGTATATAATTGTCTCAACTCTTTTTGTGTGTGTGTGTTTGTGTGTGTGGCAATCAGTAGATGGAATAAAAATTTCCAGTTTCATATACAAATAACCTCATACTGGGTAAGGTCTTGTTAACCTTAGCAAATCAGCCTCAGTTATAAAAATCTTTAAAGGCTTGCCTTACAAAAGGAAATTTGGAAAGTCATCTTTCTATTTGTTCATGTTAAGTCATATACATTTAGACAACATACAACCAAACAAAAAAGAAACAAAACAGAAAAACAATAACAATGAAGTCTCCTATTGATTTCATATGCATTTAGGCTTCATTTTGCAATAGTAAAAGAAAGTTGCATAAGACATAAGTATTCTTTTGAAACCTCTTCATAGCTTCTATCATAAATTGTGCTACAGTCTTAGATAAGCAGAGGTTGAGCTAACTGGATATTTTTAAGTAGATTAATCAACCTTTACTTTTTTTTTTTAAACAATGTCCATGAAACTCTGCTGGTTCATTCATTTATTTGCTCACTTATTTAATTTCATTCACTTAACATAAAAATTATGTTAAATGTCTGCTATATCCCAGGCACTGTGCTAAGCCCTTGGATATTATCAAGATATTAGCCTTGCCTTCAAGGAGTTTTTTTAGTATAAGAAACAAACTTCAGATAGAATCATTTCAAATAGCTGTATTTGTAGTTCAAAAACCGTTGAATATTGACAATTTCATATGCTTAATCTAATGGGTAAGTGATTTAATTCAGATGAATAAATCTGTAATAAGTATATGCTGCTGCTGCAAGATCATATATGGGACCCTAGGTTATCCAGGAGGGCTTCATGGAAGATACGAGGCCTGTGTAGGGAGAGTAAGAGTCGGGGCAAGAGGAAATAGGGTTCTAGGTAGAGAAGTCAACCTGTCAGTGAAAGACTGTTACAAATTAATCTGCTCTGACCAGCATGTGAAGTCTGGAGAATCACCTATGAATAGATAAACACTTTAAGATATATAGAACAATGGTGAAGGTGTCTGCTTTCCAAAAAGTTTTATTAACTATATGAAATAAGGGTTAATAACTAGAGGAGGGGAGGGAGGAGAGCACAGTGTTTGGTGTCAGCTCAAAGTTTAAATTTCAGGTCCACCCCTTTTAGGCTTATAACTTTGAGCAATGTACTTAGCCTATCTGAATCTTAGCTCTTTGTCTTAAAAAAGGCAAAGATAACGGGAACCCTTGTACATCCTTGGTGGGAATGTAAAATTGTGAAGCTGCTATGAAAAATAGGACGAATGTTTCTCAAAAAATTAAAATTAGAACTACCCCATGATCCAGTAATTCCATGTCTGGGAATTTATCCAAAATAATTGAAAGCAAGATTATAGAGATATATGTACTCCTTTGTTCGTTACGGCATTATTCATGACAGCTAAAGTGTGGAAATAACCTAAATGCCCACTGAAGGATGAATGGATAAATATGGTACATATGGTACATACAGCTGATCCTTGAACAACATGAATTTGAATATCTACATACATGTGGATATTTTTCAATACACACACAGTCGCCCTCTGTATTGGAGGATTTGGGCATCTGCAGATTTAACTGGGGATCGAAATTTCCATCTGTGATTGGTTGAATCCATGGATGTGGAATCTATGGTTACAGACGGCTACCTCCGGGTTTTGAGTGTCCACGGAGCATGGTAACGGTGGGGTCTCTTGAAACCAGTCCTCCTCAGATACTGAGGGACGGTTGTACATAGAAAAAAGTATTACTCTGCCTTTGAAAAGAAAGAAATCCACCATTTATGACAACGAGAATGATCACAGAGGCAATATGCTAGTGAAATAAGCCAGTCACAGAAGAACAAATACTGTATTAGTCCACTTATCTGAGGTAGACGAAATAACCGAACTCTTAGAAGCAGAGTCCAATGGTGATTGCCCTGGGCTGAGTAGAGCAGGAAATCGCGAGTTGCTATTCAACTGGCATACGATTTCATTTATGGAAAATGAATAAGTTCTAGAGATCTGCTGTGCAACATTGTGCCTATACTTAACAATCCTGTTGTGTATTTCAAAATTTGTTAAAAGAATAGATCTCATGTTAAGTGTTCTTACTACAATAAAAAATAGGCAATGATAATAGCTACCAAATTATTGGGATGATTCAAAAGAAGATGATACATGCAAAGCAGTCAGAACCTGGACTAACATAGTTCAATTGATCCTCAATACAATAGCCATTTAGTAATATTATAAAGTTGATTACTGTTAAGAGGACGAGACAAATCAATAAATAACCATGATATTTGGGGTCTTACCACTTTCACAAACAAAAAGCCACATAAATAAACTGTACATAAATAAAACATTTCCAGGTGCAATTCTCAATGATATATAAAATTGGAGGCATGCTTCTTTTATTTTTTTAGTGAAAACTTTGTTTCAGAAATGAGGTTTTAAATGAGTGTAGTGAATGAAATATCTTCTATCCTTAATCCCTGTCTACTCAGCCACACTCCTATCTCCTCCCCTAAAGCAGGTAACCACTGTTAACACTTTATCTTTTCAAGATGTTTTAAGCAATAAAGGAAATACAAAAAATGAATAGTTTATTTCTTGTGTTTTCCATAAATGGTGGCATGTTGTACACAGAGTTCTACATCTTTTTCAGTAAATATATAATAGATATTATGTATATCATATATAGTCTCCTCATTCTTGCCTGCCTGAGTAGTATTTCCAATGTACAGATGTAATATAATTTAACAGGTTAAACAATATGAAATTGTTGATAACTGACTGCTTTTGAACTATGAAAATAACAATTTCATATAATTTATCATATATGTAACTAATTTCCTAGTGAAGGATGCTTTACATTTCATAGTGTTTTTAGAACTCAGCCACATCCATTCATTACATGTTGTCTGCCCTGCTTTGGTGCAGCAGAGTTGAGAAGTTGCCACACAGACCATATAGCCTGGAAAGTCGAAAAGTTTTTCTATCCATATAAAAACTTAAACCCTTGTTGTAAATAACTTAACTGCTTTCTATTTGAAAAACCTGATGACACCTTATAGAACTGACCTCATGTAACTCTTTGTAACGTTCCTCTTCAGTTAATGAAGACAATTGTTAACAGCTCTAAGTTCATTGTTCACATATTCACCTAAAAACTAAGAATTGAAATTAAAAATTAATTCGGGGGCTTCCCTGGTGGCGCAGTGGTTGAGAATCTGCCTGCCAATGCAGGGGACACGGGTTTGAGCTCTGGTCTGGGAAGATCCCACATGCCGCGGAGCAACTGGGCCCGTGAGCCACAATTACTGAGCCTGCGCGTCTGGAGCCTGTGCTCTGCAACAAGAGAGGCCGCGATAATGAGAGGCATGCGCACCGCGATGAAGAGTGGCCCCCACTCACTGCAACTAGAGAAAGCCCTCGCACAGAAACAAAGACCCAACACAGCCATAAATAAATTAATTAATTAAAAAAAAATTAATTCGGAACAGGTCATTGATGTCAATGAAAAGTTTTGTCATTGTTTTACCTTTGGGCTCAGTCTTCTTACATAACTAATAACTCTGAAGGGGTATGTTTTCAGCAGATTAGTGTCTTCTGGTTCTCATGGGATCAGCAATATCACTCTCACTGTAGACAGCAAATACCAAAAATATTTTGTGCATATTACATTTTCCTCATCAACTTTCTGCAAAATGAAAATTCAGTACTTAATTTTTTATTTGATATGTACTTTCTGTTTTATAGTTCATTGATAGTAAAAGAGTTTATAGGAAAAAAATTAAGTATTACTCTCAATAACATAATGGTTTTAGACTCATGTTATACAGTAAGGAACCAAACAATAAAGCAAAAGCATTCAGATTATTCTCTCTGCTCTCTATGGCATCAACATTCAGCTTCTATTTGACACACACATCTCCCTTACACCTGCCCTTTAATTCTCCTTGGTTCTTATCTAACCTGCTCTTGGGCATCCTTACAACTTGTACGTCTCACAGGCCTCGGCACAAATGGTTAGATCCCAAAGTGTAGGCAGGGGCAGCGGTTTCTAATACTTCCCCCAAGACTGAGCCCTAAAGGAATTAGCAGCCCCTAGCTGCTCTTGTCCTTTGTTCCTTGTTTTATTAGTGGGCAGTCAGCCTGCTGTCCATGAAAGGAAAGTGTTAGTTACTTTAGGTCTGAAAAAATCTTGAGAAATAAGAAATAGATTATCATATGTTAAAGCAAGAGTTATGTTCACTGAGTAGCTGATCATGTCCAGATTCTCCCCTACGGATGGACTTTACAAAGCTGCCATGAGGACTCTAGGTCGTGGTGACTTTTATTGACTGCTCTAGAGCTGAGGCAGTTAAGTTCTAGTTGTTCCAGCCAGCAGTGCAGACTCCAAGAGGCAGGAAGCTGGTGCCAGGTGTGTAACATCTCCCAGGTCCGCAGCCCTGCTTCACCACCTGCAGTCTGTGTACCTGTATGGCTCTTGGAGAATGCAACTCAAGTGGGAGAATTCTTTTATCCAGTCATCAAATTTATCCTGACAGTTGAGGAACAAGGAGTGAAGAAAACAGAGGGTAAAAAATGAAATACAATGTGTAATTCAGAGAAGGGTAGAGAAGACTTTCTCCTCCGTTCTTGGAAAGATATGTGCAATATTACAAACTCAAAGGAGTATTAAAAATACCACTCATATTCACATTTCTTTTATGAGCTAGACAAAGAAAATATCTATGTTGGCCAAATTCTACTTCTGGGCCATAAGTAACCTCTGAATTCCACCTTTTATTCTACAAATGAGGAAACTGATGCCCATAAAATTTAAGTGATGTGTCCAAGGGATATGTATTCCACCTATTCTGTCATTAACTCTGTACAGTCTTAAAAACTGTGTTTCAGAGTCCTCATCTGAATAATTGTGTTTATTTTAAAATGAGGATGGGGGTGGTGTTTATGGTAGCTAACATCTTACGAATATACCCAGAGAGGACTTGATCAAATAATGCTGGCTGTTTGGTTTCCTCAGGAGCAAAACAAGCACAAGCCTTGCTATAATTTAATTTAGTATCTTTGGGAAGGTTGATCATATGTTATAAAATGTTTTTAAAAATTCACTAAAATTCTAATATAACACAGTTCATTATTCAATAATTTATCTTCCACAATGGGTCAAAATATGTACTGAATTTCTCACCATAGCAGGAGTTCTCACGGACAATAATTATCTTTGTTAACTGGAAAGTAATTTATACAGTTTTGATATGGTCGAATGAATCCTGGGCATGGACTAGGAACAAGTAGGAACCAGGGCTGGTTCTGCTACTTACACCTGTGGGACCCTGGACATGGGCTCAACCTCACTGAGCTGCAGTTATCTCCATAAAAATAAGTAAGCATAATTCCAGAAAAATGACTTTGTAGACAAAAAGCTACTGTACCAAACAAAAAGGGCAAGGTACTATTGTTACGATGGCAGTATAGTGGTTTAAGAGCACTGAGGTTAACATTAGCTTATTTTGTTGTTCTCTCTCTCTGACCTTTTATCTCCATTTTTCTTCGGGAAAATTTTGGAAGGAAAAGAAAGATGGTTCCCCTTCTGGAGAAACTTCATTTAAAGCACAATCAAGATACACTGTTTTCAGGAGGTAACCTCACCTTTCATTCTGTGTATTACTTTACAATTTACTCGGTACTTTCAGAGATAATAATTTGATAATGATTTAATGCTCAGAGACAGTGCTGTGTATGATATTACTACTCTTCTGAGCATGTGGCTGGACAACTGTGACTGCCAAATTTTTCTCTCCGTACTTTTCCTCGGAGGTTAGGTCTTCCATCTGTCTGCTGGCCGTACTTTGGTCCACCAAAATCTTTGAGTGAGCATCTACAGAATTTCCTCTAAATGTTTACAGGTCTGCCGTTTGACCTTCAGGTTGTACAGTTTATGTTCAGGAAAATAAACACAGACTTTGGAGATAGGCTGACTTCAAAACTCAGTTTTACAAAACTGTGTGACCCCTAGGCAAGACACTTTGCTTCTTAGAACCTCAGTTTTCTAACTGTAGGGGATGATCATTTTGTCTACTGCTTAGACCTGGTATGGGGATGAAATTAGATCATAGAATAAGAACAGCTCTGTATTCAATGTCTGGCCTCAAGTAGGGATTCAACAACTGTTCATTCCCTTTTTCGTTTCTTTTTCTTTATCCCTCTCTTAGCTGACTTGGTATTTTTCTGATCCTCCTAATGTTATTTCTTCTATAAATGACGGTCTATTCTCTGGGAAACATTTTAGTCTTCTTTTTGTCTGTATAGGACTTCTATATTTACCCAATGGGAGAAATCAAGCTGTAACTAAGATGGGAAAGTACAGAGGAAAAGCAGTGGACTAAGAATCAGGAGAACTCTGCTCCACCCCTGCCTCTGTGGGGAGTTGCACGGTCTTGGGCAAGTCACTTCTGTGTTCCCTCTCTTGTAAAATGAGGATGCTAATGTTTATCCTACTACTTCAGAGGTGGTTTGTTATTTCAAATAACAAAGTTATGAGGAAACATTTAGAAGTTTGCAATAAAATTAAAATGGAAAAAAATATGATTATGATTGTAGTTTTATTAATCTGAAACATATCCTAGAAAATTAAAGGTCTTTCCCCTTAAAGTCCCATAATGAGGCCAGAGGGCAACTGTGTGGTCCTGCTTTCTGATCCAGTAGTCTGGGGATTTTTCTCTTTCAGTGTCACAAAAGACTTCAAAGCCCCCAGCATCATAAACTTTTGATGGTGGTAATGATAAACTGATCCTGGATGCTTCAGGATGCCTATGGAGAGGGCATTAACGATTGGATTCAGGCAATCATTCTCAGTCAAGGTTTGTTAGAGTTATGGTATGTTGGAGAATATTATATGTCTTTTTTATCTTCACTAAAGTTTCTGAATAAATGAAACTCTGTCCAGGAAGGTGGAGTTCTAACTACAAAACTGGTGTATCTCCTTTGAAACAAAGTACCAGAACCAAAATTAAAACCAAAAAAATTCACATCTCCGAGTCTGATGTGCAGATCTTAGGACCCTTCATGGAGTGTTAATGTCTAGACTCTCCCTAGTTTAATGACAGTAACAATTTTGACCTCGGCCTGAATATATGAAGTTTGACATCAGTGGCAGATGAAAGCTCTGAGGAAAACAATAGACCCTTGTTCAGGTAGGATACAACAATTTTCCTTTCAAGGTGAATCACAGACAAATCTCTGCAGGAGAGAAGCTCTGCAAAGTATTGTCTGAGCCCATCACCATTCAACAAAGATTGCACTCTGGTTTATTTTTCATTTCAAAGTGTGTGTGTGTATGTGCTGTTTTCCCCTTCTACCCACTCATTTCCCCTCTGTGAACTCCTTTTTAACAGAAGGGGTTTTGGCAGAACAAAGGTGTGGAAAGAAATTCAGGCAGGCAGAAACAATGTTAGCTGAACACACAATGAGAGTCAACAGCATGACTCAGGAAAAGAGATTTTAGTTATTAAATCCCAGAAACTTTCTTCGATTGAGAAAAATTAGGATGGAATAATGTAAAAGAATAAAACAGGACTACAAGGCTAATAAATTACAGGATTCCCTCAATTAGAGGCACTTTTAATTGTCACTTGGGACTTAAGTTCATTGAAAATGCTTATGTTCACAAGTTTTCTCTAAGCCAAAGGGCATGGAATAAGAGTATAGCAAGTACCTTTGTGTCCTGAGGCTTAGTGATGCCATTTTGAAAAGTATTTTCATTGGACAGATATTGGTTGAGGACATACCATGTGCCAGGTACCCCTGAAGAAGAGGACCGTATTAGGTAAGATAGGTTTGTTCACACTTCCACTGGATTCAGTTCTTTTGAGGCACCAACAACTTTCCAGATAGTTCTACTCCAGCAGTTCCTAATAACCCTGATTTTTTGCCATCTCCTACAGCCAGAAAAACAAACAAACAAAAACCCAGGAATTAGGCAGAAGCGATGGGCAGGAGCTGCTCTGTTGTTGGACTAACGAGCAAAGACTTCAGAATGTGACTCAGGGTATATGTGCGTGTGTGGGGGTGCGGGGCGGTGGTGAGGAGGTTGCATTTTCAGCATAATCAAATCAGAGATATATTAAAAGGAGGAATATAAGTCTTCTATAGCCCTGGTTAAGTTTTTGCAGAGGGTTTTTAAATTCATACAGTGCTACCTTTTTTGTTTGGTTTTTGTTTTTCTCCATCTATGAAAAGACTTAAGTAACAGCCAAGTTTCAGGAAAATACATCATACTATTTTTTTCTTCACCCCCCCAGGCCAAGAATCACCCTTCCCTTTAGCCAGTAGCAAAGATTAGGGTATAAAATTTACAAGATGTAAGAGGGGCATTGCTACAATACAATTTCTGAAGGAAGGGTGTTGTGATTTTCCAGAGGTATAGGATTTTGGAGAAATAAAATATGGGAAAGTTGGGGATACTTAAAAAAGCAAAGTTCTTATTCAAGAGACAGACTTTGGGAAGAAAAAATGGGGGTTGAACTAGGAAAGGAGGCAGTATTCATGTGAGACATTCTAGAGGCTACAGACTGTCTCATCAACACCAAAGATCCTGGCAGTGAGGTTCCATTTTTGTAGGGTAGAAAGATACAGATTAGTTAGTGGTACAGAATAATTTTTGAAAAGATAAAATGAGTTTTCTGCAAATATAAAATGAACATGAATTAAAGAATTTAACTAATTTATAAATGAGGGAAGAAGTAGGAAGCTTCAAAAGAAAATTTGGAGAAGATTCTCTCTATATATACATACAGAGAGAGAGAGAGGGAGGGAGAGAGAGAGAGAGGGAGGGAGAGAGAGAGAGAAAAAGTCAGGAATGGTGAAATAAATTTGCTAATAGAAACAAATCTGTTGTGATGAATTGGGCGGTTGGGATTGACATGTATACACTTATGTGTATAAAATTGATGACTAATAAGGACCTGGTATATAAAAAAATAAAATTAAAATTAAAAAATTTAAAAGAAAAGAAATAAAACTGTCTAATAGCCTACTGAGCAATAAATTGTAATGTTTGTATTACTGTTTCAACCAGGAGGAATTCAATTCTATCTGTACTGGATAAAATTCATCTGCATAGTTATGAATAGGAATCATTTACATTGCCATGGAGAGGAATCAGTTGCAACTTAACTTCTACAATTTATTTAACCTCTAGACCTATAGAACATACAATAGCCTGGAAAATTAATCAAAATTATATTTTCCTAGAGAATCAGATTATCATTTGAGGGTCCAACCGACAATAGGCAGCATGCCACTGAAAGGTAATTTAGTGATACCTTTTGCCTATTTCTAAGCTTAGAGGTTTTCTTAATCTTAGATTAGGGGACAACTGCTTTTCCACTCCCCTGTGTCTGTAGAGTTTTGACATTAATAAAAAATCACTTAGATCTTCATGACATTTTAGAATCTATGTTCACTTTCAGAAAAGTAGCCAAAGAGTTATCCAGAAAAGGGGAGGGAATAACCCCTATTCTCCAGTCACCAGCAAGCACCTGAAAGTTTTTTTCCTTGACCTTCCCTATCCCTAGAGGACAATTATCAACATAGCCTATAGGAAAAAGTAAACTATCCCTTTTCTTCAGATATATTCCCAGGAGTGGAACTGCTGGATCATATAGTAGTTCTATTTTTAGTTTTAAGAAAACTCCATACTGTTTTCTACAGTGGCTGCACCAATTTACATTCCCACCAACAGTTCTGTTTTCTTCACATCCTTGACAACATTTGTTATTTGTAGACTTTTTGATGGTAGCCATTCTGACAGGTGTGAGGTAATACCTCACTGTGGTTTTAATTTGCGTTTCTCTGATTAAAAACGTTGAGCATATTTTCATATGCCTGTTGGCCATTTACATGTGTTCTTTGGAAAAATGTCTATTCAGGTCTTCTGAACAGGTTGGTCTTTTGACATTGACTTGTATAAGCTGTTTATATATTTTGGATATTAACCCCTTATTGGTCATATCATTTGCAAATATTTTCTCCCATTCAATAGGTTGTCTTTTCTTTTCCACTCTTGGGTATTTATCCAAAACAAAAACAAAAACACCAATGTAAATAAATGGGTAAAGAAGATGTGGTATAAATATACAATGGAATACTACTCAGCCATAAAAAAGAATGAAAATTTGCCACTTGCTGCAATGTGGATGAACTTGAAGGGTATTATACTAGGTGAAATAAGTCAGACAGAGAAAGACAAAAACTATATGTTTTTATATGTGAAATCTCAAAATTAAAACTAGTGAACATAAAAAAAGAAAAAGGCTCACAGGTGTAGAAAACAAACTGATGATTATCAGTGAGAAGGTAGGGGGGAAGGACAAGATAGAAGTAGGGGATTAAGAGGTACAAACTACTATGTATAAAATAAATAAACTGTAAGGATGGATTGTACAGCACAGGGAATATAGTGAATATTTTATAATAACTATAAATGGGCTATAATCTATAAAAAATGAAGACAGCCTGATGCATTTTAAAAATAAATAAAATATCCTTTTCTACATTATTGTGATACAAGAATAGATTTTCTAGATGACCTAATAGAATATTACTCGAATGTACTCTTCATTATCTGAATAGTTTATTCAACATGTTCTTTATATTTAAGTATCCTGACTTCTTTTTAAATGAGACAGTTGGGTCCTATAGATTCTGAATTTTTTAGGAATTTTCTATCTGCCCACCTGAAGACACATTGTTCCTATGGTTTTGGGTATGGTATAGTGTGTAGGTGCCAGGCTAAAAGCTAACCTGGGTGGGCACAAAGGTCTTGAGCAATATTATAATGGGATAAGAGAGTACACAATGAGATATAGTTTGGCCAGACCTAGAGGAAAGTGATTTCAGTACAACAGCTGACCACAGAGAGTAGATAAGGCACACCAAAACTTTATGAAAAAAAAATAGGCAAAATAGAACTACCATACGACACAGCAATCCCACTACTGGGCATATACCCTGAGAAAACCATAATTCAAAAAGAGACATGTACTACAATGTCCACTGCAGCACTATTTACAATCGCCTGGACATGGAAGCAACCTAAGTGTCCATCATTGGATGAATGGATAAAGAAGATGTGGCACATATATACAATGGAATACTACTCAGCCATAACAAGAAATGAAATTGAGTTATTTGTAGTGAGGTGGATGGAACTAGAGTCTGTCATACAGAGTGAAGTAAGTCAGAAAGAGTAAAACAAATACCATACGCTAGCACATATATATGGAATCTAAAAAAAAAAGGTTATGAAGAACCTAGGTGCAGGACGGGAATAAAGACTCAGATCTACTAGAGAATGGATTTGAGGACACAGGGAGGGGGAAGGGTAAGCTGGGATGAAGTGAGAGAGTGGCATGGACTTATATATACTACCAAATGTAAAATAGATAGCTAGTGGGAAGCAGTCACATAGCACAGGGAGATCAACTCGGTGCTTTGTGACCACCTAGAGGGGTGGGATAGGGAGGGTGGGAGGGAGGGAGTCGCAAGAGGGAAGAGATATGGGTATATATGTATATGTATAGGTGATTCACTTTGTTATACTGCAGAAAATAACACACCATTGTAAAGCAATTATATTCCAATAAAGATGTTTAAAAATAACAGGCATAACTATGATGAAATTTAAAAAATAGGGCTTCCCTGGTGGCGCAGTGGTTGAGAGTCCGCCTGCCGATGCAGGGGACACGGGTTCGTGCCCCGGTCTGGGAAGATCCCACATGCCGCGGAGCGGCTGGGCCCGTGAGCCATGGCCGCTGAGCCTGCGCGTCCGGAGCCTGTGCTCCGCAACGGGAGAGGCCACAACAGTGAGAGGCCCGCGTACCGCAAAAAAAAAAAAAAAAAAATCAGTATTAGGAGGTCCTGTTCAACAACCAGCAGCTACTGGAAAAAGTTCCATTCATAAATCATGCCAATAGCAGTCAGAAATGTGTGGATTCAGGTAACAGAACCCAGCCTACTTACTCCAGAGACAGCACTGTAGGGGAACAAAATTTGGCACCCCAAAATATGTCTCTTTGTCATGAGGATTAATTTAGGCTGATTAATTTTTAAGAAACAGAAGACTCGGGAAGTCTTTCTTTCTACCTCCCCCTTAGCTGCCTAAAGAATGTAGACAGACGACCTGTTCCATGAAGGGAGCTATCACCACAGATAACCATAGTATGAAGTAGGTGTGATAGACAGAGAGGAACCTAGCATAGTCTGTGTTAAAATTCCACTCTGTGCCGCACTGTCTCTCAGTGGCTCAAATATTTGTTTACCAAACATTTGCTTTTCCATCTCCATGTGAATTACCTTCCTCTCCTTTTAAGTCCCAAACCAATACACTCAACATCCTAACATCCTCTTTTGCCTTTAGCTAAAAGTGGTATTTCAGTGAAGGCTTCAGCCATTTTGGCAAGTTATTGAGTTTTCCGGGTCTCTCCCACATATACATGTTATTAAACCTTTGTTTGATTTTCTCCTGTTTGTGTGTCTCCTGTCAATTTATCTCTTAGACCAGCCAGAAGAACCTAGAAGGATAGAGGAAAATTTCTTTCTCCCTGACAGCACTAAGCAGAGTAACCAAGGCTACAACCATGAATAAGTAACTTCGATGTAAGCCAAACTTTGGACAGTGTAGCTTTTGGGGAAACATGTTTTTTTCTTTGGCACAGTCTATTGATATATAGTTGGCTTAAGACAAATTTGGTGAGATGCACCTACGGGATTAAGAAGGACCATGTGAAAGTCCTATAGGCAAGACTGGATTCCTTGATATACCTAGGAAAGATTGCTAGAATTACCAGTAGTACTAAGAGTGGGGCTAAGACTTGTTTTAAGAAGATATTAAAAACTGGAGTAGGAATGATTCTGGGATGGAAGTGGGAATAGACTCACAATTAGGAAATTCTGAAGGTAATGGCACAAACACAAATCTAAAAATAGATAACATCTTATTCAATTCTCTTTTCATTCTGAGCAAAACTTAATAGAGTTTGTCTTGTTGACCGTCCTACCTAACACTCTGGGCTGCCAGTTGGCTCTTGGTATGGAAAGACTTGTACATGTGAGCTTATCATTCTGCAATGTGTACATTCTTTTTATATGTCAACTTTTAATAAGTGATCACAATCCCCTCTTTTATAAAATCCTGCCCCTAACAGACTTGCTACATAAATTGACATATATTTTAAGTATTTCCCTTACCTGTTCTCCAGGTTTCAATCTTCCAATCTTTACCATTTTACATATGTCATTTCCATCTATTTTTATGATTATTTATTCCATGGCTTTCAAAGTTAATGTTCTTGTATCAGGACATTCTGTTGATTTAAACCTAATTTTCAACCTGTCTTTAAGATATTATTTCTACTCTGCAGCCCCTTGCTCCCTAACTTTTTAGTTATCGATTCCCCTCAACCACTGTATAGTAGATGTAGCTCATACTAATTCTACCAGCCCACTAGACCTGATTATTAAATATTCAGGGCTTTTGTTAAGTGGGCTGTTAAATTTGTCATGGTAGGAATATTTAATCCTGGGAAATTTGTAGTTCCTGAAAATGTCCACTTTACAGATGAGAAAATTGAGAATGAGGTACAGAAAATTTCATTAATTTTCTCAAGATCAAAATAGTAACAAGTTGTTGTGGTAGAACTAGAATATGGGTCTTCTCTGTTCCAGCTCCTGCCATAGGCATTTTGTGATTCATGGTATAAGACAATGTTGAAATGCAATTAATTAAATAATTCAGTTCTTGTTTCATCTAGTCCAATATAATGTTTGTAGCTAAAAATAAGGAAATGATACTATATATATTTTAATAAAAAATATAACTGTAAGAGGATTTAGATGCTTCAGTTCCTAAAATAGGGTTAAATATGTGAGAATCACTCTATAAAGACTTCTCCCTCCTAGGCATTTCAAATGAATTTTATATGGTTGGTACAAAGCCCAACTGTGGTTATGGAACTTGATGGGTTAATGTCTCCCAATAAATAAAAATAACAGAATATATTAATATTACTTTTCTATAAATTTCTATATTAAAGTGGTGGTAGATATAGTGGTCACATTAAATGCCAGGAAATGTATGTCATGAAATAAAGACTTAAATATATACTGTGCAAACTGGAAATGTCTATTATTAATTGACATCTATCACTGGTAAATTAAACCAGTTAATTTCCCCACCACTACCTAATGTCACAAACGTTCAGCCCTAAATTACAACCTACCCTGCCTCTAGCCCTTGCTTTGTAGAGTCATGTTTCCTTTAAGGACCAGCTACTTGTTCTTTTCAGAGAAATTTGTCACCATCATTCCTGCAGAGCCAGCTCTTGGCAGAGACTTTCTTCCTTTAAAAGAATCTCAACAGGAAACCCTGTTATCTCTTCTGACTATGACTCAAGCTGACCAGAAGTCCCTAAAGATAAGAGCTCACATATCAAGTTTCTTTTCCTTGTTGACTTTTTTATACCCCTTTAAAACTTCTTTCCGTTGAACTATCTTTGTAACCCATTCTGTCAACTAACTTCTGCATCATTTAATCACCACCCCCTAGCATTAAAAGCAAAATCTTTATCAATAAGGGTATGAACAGTGTCTGACAATTGGGAGCTCCTTCCACTTCTTCAGTGCCCTCATTGAATTGCTGACTAATGCTCATTGATTAAGATTTAAGCTTTCCTCTCTTCCCACTGCTATGATCTGAGTTCAAACTTTTATCTTACTGTTTGCATCAACAATTACAAGTCTCTTTGTTGTTCTCTTTGCATCAAGTTTTTGCTTCCACTGTATTTTTAAAAGGCCTTCAGAGTTATTGTTCCAAAATATAAACCATATCATTCAACCTATAGAGGGTAATTTTTGTATTCTTAGGATTCAGTACTATCTAGATCAAAGTTTATATCTTTAAAATGTTTGATACATCAAAGATAAAAATATTTGAACAATGGATTATTAATAATGTTTTTTCTGGCTATAAATGCTATAACTATTCTGTATAAAAGCAGAAATACATTAAAACATTAAAAAATTACTTCAAATACTATATTTCAGAGATGGCCACTATTAACATACTGTTATATCTTTTTGTGTACACATAGGTTTCCTGGATATGAAGTTTGGTGATATCATAAAATAGCTGAGCCCAGCCTGATGATGGTTGGGATGAGGTTGTTCTCCCAGAAAATGAGGCAAATACTACTTACCTTATTTAGAATGAAATAGCATTTGGTTTGCTTTCTTTTTTTCCCTGTCTTATTAAGAATGGCAACCTCTTTAAAATGTGAACTCTAAATTCATTCACATTTATTAACACTTTGTATATGTAGCACATAGTGGCTTACACAGTAGATGACTAGGCTGTGCTCTTGCCCTCCCTCCAACAGGGAGACTTGTGACAAGCACATAAGTTTTTTTTGGTTTTTTTTTTTTTAAATGAATTAAAATGGCACCAGAGACATTAGAAACAAAGTGAGTGTTTCTGAAGAAAAGATTGCTTTCTCCTAGGGTCATGGAAACTTCATGGATGGCTAGCAGTTAAACTGAATTTTGAAATGTAGGTGCACATATGGAAGAGCTACTAACACAAATGACTAGAAAAAGGAAGGCTGGGAGTGGGCTTGGAAGAAGCTGTGTCACTGAGTGTAGGATGAGATGTAAGATACAGCTGGAGGATGGATCAGGTCGAGGCAGAGGAAAACCTGAATTCAAGGAGTAAGCTTGCATTACTTGGTAGAGTGGGAGCATACCTGAGTGTTTCTGTTCAGGAAAAAGACAGAACTATAGTTGTGCATTAGGAAGGCATATTCAGCAATAGCATATAAGATCCTTGAGGGAGGGAAGAGCTCAGAGTTAGAGAGAGTGGTTTCAGAGGGCAGGTTGGAGGAAGTGAGAGCCTGAATGAGAGTAGTGGCTGTGAAGGCAGGAGGGGAAGGGACAATTTAGGAAACAATGAGGAGGGAGAGTGACTAGACTCATTGGCTGAATGTGATGAATGTGATGAGAAAGGTAGTGAAGAGATTAAGAACATCATCAGTATCTTAATCCAGGATAACCAGGAGAGTGACATGTCCTGAAGAGTTTAAAATAGCGGGGAAGGGAGAAGAGAATTTAGATAAAAGATGACTCGTTTCAGATGTGGGGATTTTAAGTGTTAATTAACTCTTAATATGGAGGCATTTTTCAGTATCAGGTTCAACTTACTTTCAGAACTTTTTATGGCTATTATCAATACTTTAGCTCAACTATTCTTCTTTGAAAAGGCAATTTAGGCCATTTGTCCCTGGCGTGCTAATTTCCTTTCCACTTTATGCTTTTACCTCTAGGATATTTCTACCCTGTAATCATGTCCTCACTTTTTTATAGTGTATATAATTGGTTCTCAGAGTCCCTTCCCCTCTGTTCTGTCCTGTAGTCTGTGTGTCCTGCCTGTAATCTTGTTTTGATTGTCCTCACTGACCTGGCTAACCTTGAATGAAACCTGGCTGGAGCTATGCTGTCTGTGTCTACCCAAAGGGCAGGATATTCACCTTAGAGACGCATGCTTGAAATCAAAGTTCAGTGAAATATTTTGCATAATACTTAATGGGAGTGGGTGATAGATACACTGTATATTCTTTGAAATTATTTGGTTTGATTTAGAAATCAAAACTTAAAACTTGGATAAGCTGCCATTTTTTGTTGTTATTGAGTGATAATTCAAGGTTTGATAAAACAAATCAGCATATTTACTAGGGTGTTCCAAATGACTCTCTTACCTCTAATTGTTTAAAGGGAATTTTCCAAGCTAAACTATTGTTTTGCAATCCAAAGATAGTTCCAAACTGAATTATAATTGCTTTTGCCCTATGTTATAGGTGTAAAACACAGAATTATTTTTTTCATTCGGGTCATAGTTTCTCAGTTGTGATTCTGGTCCTGCTTTCAATATTGCCCCCACATTCTTTCTGATAACTGTATACCAGAGGAAACAGTGACTAGGAATAGTGCCAACTTGGAATTTACATAATTACGTGGTAATACTCAACTTATGTGGCATTTATATAATACCATATTTGCTTGCAAGGTTTTCTGCCTTTAATATTAACATCAACAGTAACTGAGGGAATTTTTGTTTCAAGGAACAATGGAAACCTCGATTGTTCACCCTTTAGAGATGAAGTATCGGAAAACTCATGACTGAGCAGTATGGGACATTCTAATTTTACAAACTCCCTGTATATAGTTCTGGACTCCATTCTATGAGTTTCATTCCCCAAACCAGTGATTTCTTACTAATGTACCCTTGATTACATTCTCCCTCTTTACAATAATAATGTAATGTATAACTACGTCTCTTTTCTCTGTCATGCCCTCTAATCCATGTGCTGCTTTTAATGCTTGGCTGGTAACTGCAACTCCACTGAGACAGGGCTATTGGCTCCACACAAGAAGGGCAGGACTTGTGCTGTACAGAAGTCTGCATCAGGTCAAAGGGCAGGGAGACTGCATCATGCTTGTGTGAGTTTGTCAGCAAGTAATCCTAAAACACTTGGACTGTGTCATCAAGAGAGCTTTTGCTGGTTTCTGGTACCAACAAAATCTCTTTTTATCATTTAAAAAAAAAGCAAAGAGAAAAGTGATACAGAAACCAGAATAATGTTTCCTTACTTTTTTGCAGTTGTTGCTTTGGGGAAAACATGAATTTTAAAGAAACACAATATGGCTTTATGTCACTCATGTTAAAATAAACAATAATTATCCTTTTA
Organism: Globicephala melas; assembly: GCF_963455315.2. Lineage (NCBI taxonomy): Eukaryota > Metazoa > Chordata > Mammalia > Artiodactyla > Delphinidae > Globicephala > Globicephala melas. The sequence goes on along the minus strand of NC_083316.1, from coordinate 68,752,622 downwards.
AAATTACTCTATGACCTGTTTTGACTCCAAATCTTGACTGTTCCCTTGTTGTTGTTAATCATGACTCACAGATGCTGACTGCCAAACGCAGGTTTTCTTGACCAGTCTACTATTCTTTCACTGACTTGGTACTCATAAAACCAAGGTCATTTCCCATAGACGAGATGTTAAAGTAAGGCTATGGACTGCAGCTAAACACAAACACATACTTCTAGGTGATGAATACTTTTCTAGGCTATAATGTTGCAAATATATACGTATATATATATTTTTTCTTTTTCCCTTGCTTAAAAAGTTTTTGAACCTGATCTGGAACAGAACCCGCAATATCTCTGAGGTTATAATGAGCATTACACCCCACACCAGAAAGTTCCCTTGTACTGCTTCCTAGTCAATATGCAACCCTGGCCCCGGCCCCAGGCAACCATTGTTCTACTTTCAGTCACTATAGTTTAGATTTGCCTATTATTGGTTTTAAAATAAATGGAATCAAACAGTGTGTATTCTTTTGCTCAGCAAAAAAAAAAAAAAAAAAAAAATGTTATTGAACCTGAAACAGAAGTTATGTCTAGTAGTATGTCTTCTAAGTACCATATTATTTACTTGCTAAGGTTTTTAACTTATAAAATATCTATTTTCAGTGGATAGGGAAAGAAATGATATAGAGAATTTACAAACATAGTAATTCTTCTAAATTCATAAACCAGATTAATTGATTTAGAAATTACTGACTCAGTATTTAAATCCATTTTCACCGTGATTGATGATTCCTATCAGGAGTGCAAAAGTAGATATCCTCCTATAAAGGAGGATATGAAAACATGAGAGGCAGAAAAAACTGTAACTTCCACAGTCCACCATACAATGCTATGAAATTTGGTTGTTTACCTCTTTGCATTAGTTGCCAGAAATGCTGTAGCCAAATATTTGGCAACTGTACAAGTATTCAAGATGTGTATTAATCTTAATCATGATGCCTTCTTTTTTCCTCATCTTTTTTTCTTTTAAACTTATTTTAAATTGAGTTTAATTTATATTGCTTATTTTAAACTGAATTTAACTAATATTTTAAAATCCAGTTTGGAGCTACTTGTGGGATAAATAGATAAAATTAAAATACATTTACTTACAAATTTTCTATAATATACATTTCAATGATTTTAAACAATGCCCTACAAATAATAATTTACTTAAAATCAGTATGATGTAAGTTTTTTAGTATTTCTTGATTTTTCTGTAAAGTACCAATAGAAGATTCAAGATCTTGAGTTTCCAAGACGGCATCAGGATATAGTTATAGGCCTGCCAAAGACCCAGTAGAACTTTCCCACCTCTTTATACCAGGCTAGAAGTTTCATAGCCAAAATGAAAAAATCAGCTAAACCAAAGGAGCCTGGGTAAGGGGAATGCATCACTGAATATCTCAGAACCTGAGACAATTTATGTTTGGTATTGATGGGGTCCTCATAACATCTTTTTTCTTCAGTTTTTTACAATCTTTCCAGTCAGTTCAGTAATGTTTACTCAGCACCCCAAAATTGTACTGCATATATATGTGGGTCTTAACATGTGCCTGAAAAAATTAATTTCTGTCATAGCTTGTTTAAAGTCGGTTGGACGGTAGGGTTAGGTATTTCAACTCAAAGTGGTAGATGTCTCCAGAAATTTTAGACAGTTTATAATGCTGTGTTCTAAAAAGCTGTATTTTTCTCTGGAAAGTTGGTGGAAGGCATATCTTCTCACATTATCCCCCTTGAACATACTATTTGCAGTGAAGATTGTCACAATTCTTTGCAGCTCCTCCTATCAAGAGATGGAGTCTATTTCTTCACCTTCTTAAGCCTGGACTGATCTTGCAATTTGGTTTGGCCAAGAGAATGCACTGTAAACCAAGCAGTGTAGGTATGAACATGGCCTTCAGGACTTTTAAGATTTCTGCTGTCTCTTGGTCCCTTGTAACTACCAGGTGAGCAAATCTCATCCTGCTGGAAGAGGATGTCTCAGCAGAGAGGAGCCATCCCAGCTGAAACCAGCTGTCAGCCAGCCTCTAAGGTAATTGTCAACTGTCTGCAGTCCATGAGTAAACCCTTCCAAAAGGAGCCTAGCCAGGCTAAGATCAGCAGGAATGTCCAGCTGACCCATAAACTCACAAGCGATAATAGATGACTGTCGCTTTAAGTCATTAATTTTGAGGGTGGCTTCTGCATAGCAATAGATAACTGATGACATTGCTTTCAGATCCTCTGAAAATTGCCTATTTTCAGCTTACCTCTTCATTCCATTCTATAATGATGATTGTGGGTTTCAGCTGTTATAAACTTGCAGGTAGTTTATATAAAAGGGAAGTCGCTAGGCCTAAGCAAGACACCATCAAGTACAAGCACTGGATCTTGCTATTCCATTGTGGCTGAAAACTCAAGGGAGTAGCTTTTCTGGTTTCTCAAAATATATTGCCTAAACTAGTTTTAAGACTGGCAGTCAATATACAAATATGCAGAAAAAGTAATTCTATTCCTTGCTTCTTGTATTTGTTCTATTACTTACTAAAATCTGCCTTTAAGAAGTTTGGTTTTGGGGACTTCCCTGGTGCCGTAGTGGATAGGGCTCTGCGCTCCCAATGCAGGGGATCCGGGTTCGATCCCTTGTCAGGGAACTAGATCACACATGCGTGCCGCAACTAAGAGTTCGCATGCCACAACTAAAGAGCCCTGGAGCTGCAACTAAGGAGCCCACCTGCCACAAGTTAAGACCCGGCACAACCATAAATAAATTAATTAATTAAATAATTTAAAAAAAAGATGTTTGGTTTTGTGTGTTGGATAAAATTCCCCTTTTGAATTTTAGACTCATTCTTAAAGTTTTCTTCTAGGAGTGAAACTCACTGGCTTCAAGTAGTTTCTGTATATACAATCAACGGTAGTACCAAGGGCATGGTCAGTAAATTTCCTTACTGCATGTTAAGTTTCTATTTTGTGCTTGCTTATCATAAGAAAATATATGACCAGTCTAAAGTTTTTAATACTTGTAGCATCTTATCTGTCTTCATTTGCTGAAATATGCTAGAGAATATCAGGCCAACACATCCCATGAGTATACTGAATGGACATTTAAATCTATCATTAAAGTAACATACTAAGGAGAATGTTCTGGTTTTTAACTGAGTATTTGCTTAGATTTCCCATTTCATCTGGAAGATCACTAGAAATTTGCCTTCCTGGTTCACAGAAGAGAGAAAATCAGCTGGTTTCTAGCAAAGTAATATAACCTACCTGGAGGTCATGTCAATGTTCCTTGAACTTCTTTTTGGTCTTCTTCATTCACCATTGGTCTCAATATCCGTGCGTTCTTGGTTCAGTGTTTAAATTGGAAACTCCACCTATATATAGCTACTCTCCAGACCTCTACAGATTACCTTTTATTACCTCATGACCTTTCTTGGAATCTAATTTCTAATAATCTTATAAATTCATTCATACTAATTATACTAAGATGTGATTGTATTTATGTTACTCCCTTTTCAGAGACGTACCATATTTGTAGTTGTTTGAAGACTTCAGTCTCTAAATCTGAAGGAAGGATGAACCAGATAAAATCTCTGGTACTATGTATTTGTACAGGGAGCTCAGCAAAACCTTTCATATCCTATTAGTTATCTGCCACCTCCATTTTCAGACATTACCCCCCTTTGGATAAACACCTCTTTTTCTTTCTTGCTGCATTTAAACCAGATCAGTGTCCTAGTCCTAAAGGCAAGCAGTTCAGGTCTTTGACATACTTATTACTTATACTCCTTTCATAGCTGCCTGCTTAGTGAGCAAAGGAGAGGAGAGGGAGGGGCATGTGTGTGTGTACACATGCTCATGTGCCTCCAGGGTGAATTATCCTTTCCATTCCACTTGGCTCCTAACCATAACAAAATAGATAATTTGCAGTTTGACTCCCTGAAATCTCTCAGGGAGGAGTTATCCTGTTTGCAGCTGCTTGAATCATTCAGATTCAACAAAGCTTCTTTTGTAAATGATGACATCTGTGCAGTACATGATTCTATAATATAGGCACCTGCAGTCTTTTTGGTTGCTACGGCAATTTGGGTAAGGGGACTAGTTGGCAAGTGAATATAGGTTTTGCTCAAATAGGAGTCTTGGATTTCCTGGGCACAAAGCCCTGCCAATGCCACTACAACCAACTCAACAGAGAGGGGAATCAAAGAGGAAAGAACAAGTGGAATTTTAGGTCAGTAGCACTGAGCTGAAGGCAAGAGTAGAGAACACAGAGTGGCCTGGAATGCACATGAGGAATTGTTAATCTTGGTCCTGGTGACTTTAAAAAGTTAATAAGAATTGCCAAAATGCTTAACTCTTGGTAATCTACCAAAAGGTAGGCTACATTGTGGGGAAAATGAATCCCAGCCTGATATTATATGTGCACAATTAATTTAAACATAAAATTTTGAAATGCTAGTGCCAAGGCCAATTCCAGATGATATAATTTTCTCAGATTAAGTTCCAATGAATATTGCATTTACAAGCAAATTATACTGTGATATTAAAGAAAACCCCTATGCAAAAGCAGATCACAGCCCCATTTGTAATAAAAGGAATATAAAGAAATACCGATTAGCAGGAATGAGTCAAGTCCCCTCTGTTAAAGCATAAGATACAGAGGTTAATTTTCACCCACCAGCTTCTAACACTGCTCACATAAATTTTCTCATTTATCCATGTAAACTAGGCCTCATGTTGTGTGAGGAAAAACTAGGATTCAGCAAGGAAAAACGCACATCAATTTATGGTTGTAATTGTAGGGTCTGAATAAAAGTTGTCTGAATATTTCACCTTGGAGCTGTTCTCTAGTGATTTCAAACATCACTAAAAAACCCCTGAAAAACCAGGGAGGGACCCGAAGGTAAACTCCAGTACCAACATTCATTTGATGTGTACCTGACATTGGGCGTGGACAGCTCAAAGAATTCCAATGTTTCTTGTCCTTGTCCTTGGACTTTCTCCAAAGATGTTGTGAAATCACTACAGCAGGATCACCTGAGCTACTTCAGAGGCAAAAATGCAGACACCAGACCATATCTCAAATATTCTGGGTCAAAATCCCCTGTGGCTAGAGCTTTAAAAAATGCATTTTTTCATAGGCTGATGATTCTGATGCACACTCAAGTTTCAATATCACTCCCTTGTGGAACTTTAGTGGAGAAATATTCTGCTGTATACAATTCTATAAAATATAGTTCCTTAGGCTTAGTAAACACAACAGTGATAAGAATAGTGAGAAATATGAATTATGTCCATTATTTGGGTGCAATTTGCTTTAGCTGTCAGAGAGTGGTCAAAGTACACAAAGTCTCCTTCTCAAGCCATTCTCTTTCTTCAGCCTTAACCTACCATGGGTCCAATTCTTCTTGCCATAACCAAACTTCTCTAACTGGCATCATCAGTAGGACCTAAGGATTTCTAATTTGTTAAATTTCTCACTCTCATGTTTCTCTGACTTTTTTGTATTCAACCATTATAAAGTTCAAATTTGTTTTGTATTTGATGTCAGTGTTTTGTGAGAATTCCAGCATGCCTGCCAGACATGATAGGGCTGGTGACTGGGGCTATCTCCTAGAATTAGATGACTGGGAGAGAATTAAAATAATTAAATAGATATAATAGATATTTAAAATAGATATTTATATAATTAGATTTTAAAATTATACATGTGCATATTGCTCATTCTATACACTAATCAGATTTTAAAATGTAATAAAAATGAACTCTATATTTATGCCCTTCATAATATTAAATTCCTTAGACCCTTGAATTTTCTTTCTATCCAAGTCCAGTTACCTGTATACAAAATCAAAGTTTCATAAACATTGTTGAATGAGTTTTGAAACAGACAAGAGTAATTTTAAAATGCTGGCTTATACTTTAAAAAACGAGCGTTGTCTTATTTTTAGACTTAAATAATATGTTTCAAAGTGCTGCATTGCCTTTTTCAAAGGATATAATTAGACTGGACTTCTTTCAGGACCAGTAAGATGATTCACCCTAGCCATACTTCCAAGGAGATAAAATCTCAGAAAGACAGATTGCTGAAGATATTTTAAAACCTAAATCTTAATTAATAAATACTCTAAGTGGCTGCAATACCTGGGGCAAGGGCTGAGTCACAAGCTGTTCTGTACTAGCTCTGAAGCTGCAGAAAGTTCTTATTTTGCTTCTGCATAGCAAACAGTACCTCCAAGGAACAAATCCAAGTAAATGAATTGTTTGCAAAGCTTCTTCTTGTGTTAGTTTGATACTGTACAGCGTCCTTATTTATCTGGCAGAACCATTAAACTGATAAAAAATTTACTTAAAAAAATAAAATATTCCATGGGCTTCCCTGGTGGCGCAGTGGTTGAGAGTCCGCCTGCCAATGCAGGGGACACGGGTTCGTGCCCCGGTCCGGGAGGATCCCACATGCCGCGGAGCGGCTAGGCCCGTGAGCCATGGCCACTGAGCCTGCGCGTCCGGAGCCTGTGCTCCGCAACGGGAGAGGCCACAACAGTGAGAGGCCCGCGTACCGCAAAATAAACAAACAAATAAAATAAAATATTCCAGAAGTTGCCCAAGAGTTGATGCTTTTTTTTTTTTTTGCCTTAGTCATTGTGAATAATAAATAAATGGGGCATTAAATGAAAAAAAGAAAAGACCCAACTCTGATAAACATCAAGCCATCTATTATCAAACCAAAGATTCATAAACTTAAAACGTTTAAAATACTGGATAGGGGCAGCACAGGTCGTTAAGTCCTGAATTGAGTTTCTAATTATTTCAGTCCCTACTAATATTTCCCTCTCTCAAATTTTACAGCAAATTTGCATGCAAATGATACAATTTAGCATCTCATTATCCATTCCTTAAATATTATTTTATAGAAATATAAACTTAAAGATATCAATATATATGTAAATATAAACATATGTGTGTATATTTCTAATATATATTTACATGCATGAACACACACGCACACATACTTTGTTTTATGTATCTATCTCATTTCTACTATTGCACATTAAGGTCTCAGAGAGCAGAAACCATACCTCATACTTCTTTGCTGTTCTCCACAATTGTGAGCACACTGTTGCCCCACGGCATGTGGGATCTTCCCAGACCAGGGCCCGAACCCGTGTTCCCTGCCTTGGCAGGCGGATTCTTAACCACTGCACCACCAGGGAAGCCCCAAGACAAATCATCTTTAGATAAAAGAATATATTTTAAAACTAGAATTACCATATGACCCAGTAACTCTGCTCCTAGGTATATACCCAAAAGAATTGAAAACAGGGACTGAAACAGATACCTGTATACTAAAGTTCATACCAGCATTATTCACAATAGTGAAAGGGTAGAAAAAATCCAAGTGTCCATCAATAAATGAATAAACAAAATGTGGCATATACATAAAATGGAATATTATTCAGCCATAAAAGGAATAAAATTCTGATACTTGCTACAACATGGATCAATCTTGAAAATATTATGCTAAGTGAAATAAGCCAAATACAAAAGGATAACTGCTGTCTGATTTCACTTATACTTGACAACCAGAATAGGGGAATTCATAGAGAAAGTAAGTAGAACAGAGGTTACCAGGGGCTGGGCAGAGGGGGGGAATGATTTAATGTGTACAGAGTTTCTGTTTGAAATGATGAAAAAATTCTGGAGTTGGACAGCAGTGAAGGCTATACATCACTGTGAATGTACTTAATGCCTTAAAATGATAAATTTTATGTTATATATATTTTAACACAATTATAATAAAAAAATGAGCAACAGGTGAAAAAAAAAGAATATATTTTAAGAAGGTTTAAAATTAAGTATTTATGCTCCCTATCATTTTCAAGCAATACAAATGACTGCACTTGTACTCTTACATGTATTCAAATAATGAGATAGGGATAAGATTTAACTTAAATAGAAATTTGCTGATATTTTAATCACTTAAATCCAAATGTACTGTTCAGGCTGACCAATTCTAATTGTATTTCAGTGATAGTGTTCATTATTTTATGAACTAAAAAAAATTGCAGAGTCTCTCTTAAATAGGTTACTATCATATGTTAATAATGGAGAAACTGAGGCATGAATATTTGAGGTATGTTATACAAAATCACTCATCAACTTGAGTACTGTCCTCAAAATCATGGAGGTTGGTGGGGAAATCACTAAGAACACTACTATTTAGGCCTCATTCTCAAAGAGGTAGGGTGCAGGAGTCTGCATTTTAAACAACAGCTCCAAGTAATTCTGTTTTAGGCTCTAAGAGCACATCTGAGAAATGCTACTTTATGCAGGGTATCCTCTGTAGAACAGACTTAAATATGATTGAAATAAATCAGATCAATTCCAAATGTCTTCTGCTTCTGTCATTTAGCTAAGGCTTTGGTGATAAAATACAAATAAGGCAGACATTCCCCTAATCATGCAATGTCTTTTTTTTTCTTGATAAATTTTCTGCAGTAGATAATAAAATACAAATTTTAAACTAGAATATATTTGCACACCATATCATGTTAATGTAGTCTTATTTCATGACCACTCCTTTGTCTTCAGAGAGAAGCAAAATGCAGAGCTTGCTGGACAAACAGAAATAAAGATGGCTAAAATTTATACAACACTCACTACATTCTAAGTACTTCATGTATTAACTCTCAACAACTCATTTAAATTGGTTGCTACTACCACCCTCTTACAAATGGAAAGAAGTGAGCCCCCCCACCAAAAAAAAAAGTATTCGTCCCTCTTAGGAAGTGATGGTGCTAAGTAGGCTTGGAATACATATTGTTGGCATGCATAGTTCAGACCCTTAATCATTGTGTACTACATGACTAGCAAGCTATTTGTATGTTTATTTAGTTATTTTAATTTAGGGGAATTGTGGCAATTGAGAATGGCACCTCTATGTTATCTGGGAAGAAGAACCCTGACTATAATCAGGTTTCCTGAAAGCAGAACCCCAAATGGGGATTTGCATTAGTTACCTTTTGCTTCTGTAATGAATTACCTCAAACTTACTGGCTTTTAAAATGACACCAACTTATTATCTCACAGTTCAGTAGATCAGAAGTCTGACATGGTCTCCCTAAGCTAAAATCAAGATGTTGGACTAGGTGGCATTCCTTTCGTAGGGCTCTAGGAGTGAGAGTTTCCATTCTACTTCATCTCTCTTTTTTTTAATTGAAGTATAGTTGATTTACAGTGTTGTGTTAATTTCTGCTGTACAGCAAAGTGATTCAGTTATACATATAAATCATACTTTTTTATATTCTTTTCCAGTATGGTTTATCACAGGATATTGAATATAGTTCCCTGTGCTATACTGTAGGACCTTGTTGTTTATCCATTCTATATATAATAGTTTGCATCTGCTAATCCCATACTCCCAATCCATCCCTCCCCTACCCGGCTCCCACTTAGCAACCACGTCTGTTAAGTCTGTGAGTCTGTTTCTGCTTCGTAGATAGGTTCATTTGTGTCATATTTTAGATTCCACATATAGCCCACTTCATCTCTAAAGCCAGCAATGTTGTATCTCTCTGAACATTTCCCTGTAGCCATATCTTCCTCTGATTCTGATCTCTTCTGCTTCTATCTTCCACTTTTAGGGGTCCCTATTATTACATGGGGTCTACCCATATAATACAGGATAATCTCCCTATTTTAAGATCATCTGTTTAACAATCTTAATTCCATCTGCAACTTTTCCCCTTTTCTGTGCAACCTATTCACCTATTCTGGGAGTTAGGATTTGGACAACTTTGGGGGCCATTATTCTGCCTACCACAGGATTTTTATTCATGGGATTTATTAGGAGAGTGTTCTCAGTAGAACAGAAGGAATGGAAGCAGGATGGGGCTGGAGAACAAAGATAAATCAACATGTGATCTCAGCTGGAGATTAGGCTCAGCCTGAGCCCAAGTAAAAGCTCTGGAGTACAAAGTGAACCACAAAATTAGTCCCAACTTGAGGCAAAAGGCCTGCTAGAGGTCTGGGCATGGCCATAGCCTACAAGTGGCTACCATTCAAGGTGGATCCCATTGAATTACCAGGAGGAGGGCCGTCTGAGTCATCATGAGGCAACATTCGCAGCCTGGGGATTAGGTGCTACTTCTGTTAAAGAGAATCTGGTCAGAGTAGCAAAAGTATCCACTACAGAACTCATTATTGGTTGAATTGTATTAAGGACACTAATCATATGGATTAGGACACACTCTAACTACTTCATTTTATCTTAATTACTCATGTTGAATTGTGTCTCACCCCCTCCCCCCAAAAAAGATATGTTGGAGTCCTAAACCTCAGTACCTCAGAATGTGACCTTTCCTAATTCAATGTAACTAGTGTCCCTGTAAAAAGGGGAAATGTGAACACAGAGACAGGCTTGACAAGTGGAAGATGATGTGACCACGCACAGGGACAATGCCACGTGAAGAGGAAGAATTAGAGTGATGCATCTATAAACCAAGGGACATCTGAGGCTACCACAACCTACAAAAGAACAGTTCCTTCCATACCACCTTCAGAGGGAGCGTGGCCCTACTAACACGTTGATTTCAGACTTCTAGTCTTCAGCACTGTGAGACAGTATATTTCTGTTGTTTTAAACCACTCAGTTTATGGTAGTTTGTGATGACAGCCCTCAGAAACTAATACAGACACTACACCACAAAGCTTAGGAAAGAGCAACTAAGTAATCAAGGAGTAACCCTCTTCAGAATTTCTCCCAAGTGATGTTCTTCTACATTGTCAAGTGGAAGTATTTAGGATTCCCTTTAGCTAAAAAGTCATTAATCTAAACTCTTCCCTTGGACTTGAGAAGGTAGGGGTAGGGCCTTTCTTGACCTTTATGCCCTTCGGGCAAATCTTGTGAAATCCAATTCTGGATTCTCACTCTTTCCCACAAATGCTCTGACAATAGACCCATACCCTTTATTTGATTAACTAAATAATTTCCTTCCTACGAACCAGTAAGTTCTTTGAAGACAGGACTTGTTCATATTCATATCCATGGTATATAACATGTAGCCTGATATAATAGAAACGTTGAAGAAATTATTGAGCAGTGTTTTTCTCCCTTGGGAATATCAAAAAGACTTTAACAGTACTTTCTTGTGCTCAAAGGAAAGAAAAAACTATGGAGAAAAGAGGAGCCTGAGCTAATGCAGCTAAGCCAGGAGATAATGGATTGGGTCAGCAATAGAATGACATGGATTCTATAGACTCTGCTCTTTGTTCCTGTGAGCAACCTCTTGGCATTACTGTTGAGAAATTATAACTGACAGGCTTAGGAAATGGAGGTATGATTAGAAGTAACTTTGGCCCAAATACTCAGGAATACAGTAATAGTTTAACACAGCTGGGAGAAAAAAACTCAGCCAAATAAACTAGTTGGCATTCATTAAGGATATTTATTCAAAGCTCTGAAATTATTTGATTGTGTGCTCCTATGAGATATTTAATTCTACCACTCTTGACCCAATCATTGTGGCATAAATACAGCCTACATTTTATGCTGACCTAATACTGCTTTAAAATTAAAATTGAATTACTTAAATGTCTTCCACCACTGTACCAAAAGCAGAACCGTGGGACTCTTGAAAAAAATTTAATGAAAAGACCGGGGTGCTATAATTTCTATTCCAGTTCAGTCAGCAAATGAAATGTACAGTTGCTAAAGCCAGCTTTTTTCTACTGACATTTAAATATATTTTATTTACGTAAGAAAAGTGTGGGGAAATTGAAATATATGTATATAAAATTCTGTAACTCAGTGATGTGCTTTCAGGTCCATGACATAAATGTTGTCTAAGGTTTCCACACCCATTTTATTGTCTTTTATCATGGATCAAAATCAAAAGAATACATCTTTGAATTATTTTAGAGAACACATGAATATTCAGGGAAAAAATTACAAGCTTAAAAGGGAAACACATCATTATTGAAATGCTGCCATCACGAAACAGATTTCACTGCATCTGTTCAAATTGCAAAACATAGCATTCATCTATTTATTCATTCATCCTTTCTTTGCTGGAGAGTCAGTGCTTGGATACACAGCAAGGGGCCTATTCTTACCTCCTCATGGTAGGACCTCATTTTCAGCCTATACCTCTCTTCTTGCTTCAGGACTCCACAGCTGCATCATGACCCTCTGCACCATGTGTTTTGTTTGAAAAAACATTTCTTCAAATGTGAAAGCACATCAGCATCAACCTCTTAGAGGCAAGGATCTGAGGATTCCTGTGTGGAGCTGCTAAGGTGTACAGATAATTATTTGATGTATGTATGTATGTTTATACGGGGTGTATGTGTGTGAAAACATGAATGCTTCTGTATTAAGTTCTAAAAAAATCTTTCAACTAAAATTATAGCCTGTTAAAATATCTCCAAGCACCTGCACTGGTTGATCCTCAGGGTTTCTTTCCACTGCATTTTTAAATGCAAGTGTGAATTAGGATTTTTAATTATTAACATTGGTGTTAACTTCTTCCTTTAATGACATTTTGATTGAACAAAGGTGGAAAACTGAATAAGCATAGTACCTCTAAGTTTTATAAAGACTGGTAACTCTCAAGTGCATAGTAAAACTAAAATAACCTGTCAAATAACTCAAGCCCTATACCAGTCTCTAAGATTAACTTGACATTCAGCACCCCTTTGGGGTTACAAAATATCATATCATGGCTGACGTGTGATTACCTTTCTGAGTAATTTGGGCTCAAGTGTTAATGTTTAATTATAAAAGTGAATAGTGACTTTTAATTTTTTTAACATTTAAAATTCTTTCTTTTAACAAATGACTCCCGGGCTTCCCTGGTGGCGCAGTGGTTGAGAGTCCGCCTGCCAATGCAGGGGACACGGGTTCATGCCCCAGTCCGGGAAGATCCCACATGCCGTGGAGAGGCTGGGCCCGTGAGCCATGGCCGCTGAGCCTGTGCGTCCGGAGCCTGTGCTCCACAACGGGAGAGGCCCCAACAGTGAGAGGCCCGCGTACCGCTAAAAAATAAAAAAAATTTTTAAAAAAAGACTCCCTTATTGGTTTTCTAGTCTTGTCAGTTTAGGGGCCTTGAGGATTTTCTCAAAGAAGTCTGCTCTAGATTATGAGGTTTAAAATGATTCCAAAGAAACAAACCCTGTGGAGGGCAATTTGACAATATCTTTAATATTATAAATGTATAATCCTTGACCCAGTAATCCCTGGTCAAAAAATTCTGAAAATTTATGCTACAGAAATACTAGCACATGACATTTTGATTGAACAGTCAATCAAAATTTCTCACAGTCCTGAAGCAGTCCTGAAGCACATGTGAGAAATGACATGGCTGCAAACTTATTCACTTCCACACTGTTTAATAATTTCAATAATGGGGAGTAATATAAATGTCCAACATTAGTGGAGTGACTAAATACATTACGATCACTGATAAAATGGAACATGATACAACTTTTCAAATGAGAAAATTCTCTATATACCGATAATGGGAACATCAACAAACTATATTGTTAAATGAAACAAAAGATAGAAAGCTATCTTTTGTGTAAAAAGAGTTTCAAGACAATATATTTATTATTTATGCATAAAGAATATGAAGAAACTAATAACTGTTACCTCTGTTTTGGGGGGAGGTTTGCTTGAAACTGGATGGGTGGAGGATGTGTGGTAGGAAGACATTTCACCATATTTATTTTTATAGTTTGTGATTTCTGAACCGGGAATTATTATCTAGTCAACAATTTTAGAACTTGAAAGAAATAAATTAATTTTAAGGATAAATACAACAAGATAATTCCAGGACATAATAACAGGACATACTAGAGTGATTGGAAACCCTCTTTCACTGCCTGGTAACTAAGCACTCATGCTACGTAAGTTCAGAAAGGACTGAAAAGGTAGTCTTCTTGCACATACCTATTGTCTGGTGTGGCTGGCAAAACTCCCATGAGATTTTTCTGCAAAAAATATGTATATGTATAGCTGATTCACTTTGTTATAAAGCAGAAATTAACACACCATTGTAAAGCAATTATACTCCAATAAAGATGTTAAAATATATATATATATATATATATATATATATATATATACTGCATGACATAGAAGATTATTGCTCCAAAAAAGACATTTTTTTAGGGTTTTTCTCTACCATATCTAGTGATTTCTCCATTCCTCTCAATCTACCACAACTACAATCTGCTAAAGATGGACATGCTCTCCTTCCCCAACTCATCACATCATCACTTATAAAGCCTCAACAGTTGACCTACTTAAATTTCCATGAATACCTATGAATCTCTTTTTGAATAAATATCCCTGTATTGTCTGATTCTCCTACTCCAATGTCATCAATAATGTGCATACCTTCCTCAGTTATTAATATTTTAACAACTGTATATGAAGCAAAAACAATGAGTCCAACACTCTGCTAGGTGTTACAAGGAACAAAAGAAGATTAAGGCTTGACTCTGCCCAATAAGGTTACAATCCAGCCACCTTGCTTCCACCTTTCACTTATGAAATTTCTTTAATATTGACTGAGACCCTACTCTGTACCAAGCATAAGCTTTTCAGTTTTATTTCTTAAACTTCAAATTCCCTCCACCTCTATGAGTTCTCCTTCTTGATAGTAACTCCAGCTTTCTTTTATAGACCTAATTCTCTGTGCCAGTCATGGGGCTTAGTCCTTTATGAGTAGAGAAAGTACAAGCTTCACTGAGTATAAATTTAGTGAACCAAAGATGTAACTTTATTTTTTCCATGACTGAACTTCTATTTCAAAACCCACACCACTGGTGGCAAAGATAGAGTTCTAATTTTGGAGTGAACTAAGTCCATTCAGAATTTTCTTCTACTCTCTCTTATCTTAAAAGTTATACTGCTACTGGGGTGGGGAGGGCAATTGGGGATATTCTTGTAGTATCTAGTTTTTGGTAAAAGAAAGTATTTTGTCTTCAGCCATTTCCCATCCAGGCTGACCTCTCCTGAGCTGTTAATTTTCTCATTTGACTGTGATGATCTTCATCCTTCCTAACTGACCTTTCCTGGTCTACCTTGATTTTCTGGTGCCTGCTGTTTCATCCTCCCCGTGGACTGAAACAGCCCTCCAGATCCAGCACTGCCAACATCCCCTCTGCTCCAATGCTGATTACACTGAAAAACAGTCAGCTTCTCCCCAAGACAGACAGGACTGGATGTCTGATAGCCTCAGAGTCCTCTGTCTACAAATAGCATCAAACACTTCTCCTCTGTTCCTCTCACACCATGTTAATGCCTCCTCTAACCTGAGATCACCAAATATATCTGGGGAACTCTACTCAGGAAGGAGGTGTGCCCTCCCTCCTAAGTAATTCTCAGAATTTCTTTGTCATCCACATTAGTACTCCCCTTTCCAACTTTGCCCATCTTTTCTCCTGTCCCAGTGTATGATTTAGCCCCTGTGACAGAAAAATCAGATTCAGCAGATAGTCCTTCAAATCTATGATGATCAAATAACAAGAATTAACTTTTTGGTTTTGATGTTGTGCTAAGGTTTCTCTGAAAAGGCTAATATATCAGCTAATATATAAAAATATTATCCCTGATACACAAATATCAACTCATTTTCTTTTTACAGCAACTCCACAATAAAGGTATGGTAGGTATTATATTACAGAAAATGAGGTTTGGTTGTTTTCCCAAGGTCATGAAGTTAGTAGGTGAACAGAGTTGGAACTGGACACAGACCATTCTGTTCCTGGGGCATATGAATTTAAACATAATCTTTTCTAGAAAAAAAAATTTTTCTCCTAACTTCTCATGAACAGTCATGCATTTCCTGGTTGAATGATTCTGGACACATTTAGCGGGAAGAAAACATCTAACCTTGTTTCCTTCTTTGGTCACTAAGCACCTCTTTTATTTTATTTTTTAAATTTCTATAGTGTACAGATTTCCTAGCTTTTTGCTTCAGTCAGATGCAAATCAATGCTATTAGTTTTCAAACCTGTGTTAATGTTGCTTCTGTTGCATTCAGCATTTTATCTACAGGTTCTATTTTGCTCAATCTTGGGACTTTTTTTTTTTTTAATCATAGTTCTTCAAGAGCACCATACATTTTACTTTCTCCTCAAGCGGCCTATGCTGCCCTTAGATTTTCCCTTCTCTGGGACATTGACATGAACTTTGTTCTCCCTCTCTCCCTTTGTCAGTTGTGTCCCTGACTCAATTTGTACCCAATGTTCCAGCACATTTTGGGTAAGTTTGCACTGCTCACTGTTATCCTTCTAACTCTAAAGATTTCCTTTTCTTTAAGGGACTTCCAAGGAAATTTCGCAGGAAAAGACATAGCAAGTGGCCATAGTCTCACCTGCATAGTCCATTATATATCTGTAGTGCCTTTGATCCTTATGCCCACAGGTTAGGCAAATGGATAACTCAAAACAGAATGGTTTCCTTTTATCTACCATATACCCCACATGGCTTTGGATGGTGAAGAAGGTGAAAAAAATAGAAGAGGAAAAAACAGATGGTAAAAACTGGGAGGGGGATGAGGAGAAAGAGAGGAGGGAGGGAGGAGGGGAGAAAGAAAAAGAAAAAAAGAAGAGAATGAGGGGGAGGGAGGGAGGGAGAGAGAGAAGAAGGAAGGAAGGAAGGGAAGAAGGGAGAAAGAATAGGGGGAAAAGTTGCTTGGAAAGCAGATGATCAGAGTAGAGTTTCAAAACAAGGGGAATGGAATCAAATCTCTCTGTAGGAACAGGAAAGCTAGAACAATATGGAGTACTTTGACAGATGTATTTTCAAAACCTTTTAAAGGACATTGCAACACACAAATTCCCAACAGGCACATATGATAATGTCCAAGTGATTGATAATTGCTTAGAGATGTATTTGGTCAAAGAATTTCATGGCTCTAGAATCAGGGTTGTTCTTCAAGAGAAAAGTGCAGTTAATTTCTGGGGACATGGAAGTTAAGCCCAGCTAGGCTGAGTTGAAGAAAACTTTAAATGGAGGCATTTCAGATGATTGCCACAGTCTTATTTACAGTTAAACTAACCAAATTGTCAGCTAAGTTATGCACTGCAATTAAACTCAAGTCATCAAATATTTAGGTATCAAATATTTAGGTATCAATTGCTATTTTGGGTCCTGAGAATATAATAGTGTATAACACATTGTCTTGGCCATTATGGAGCCAAAAGGCTGATGGCGGAGAAGGGTTCATTTATGACCTTTAATTTTGATAAAGTAAGATTTGAGAGGGTGGCACAGAAAATGTAAGTCTTAGATTCTGAAGTTAATGCATTCTGTTTACAGTTGCATAAATGGCAATTCACCACTTACATGACAGATTTTGGTCATTCATTCTTCCTTTTTTTGTTAAGTCAGCAGTTGACCAACTCCTCTGTACTAAACACTGCGTAAACTGTAAAATAATCTACCTAAAATTTCCCAACAATTAGAATCATCTCTGTGGGGAAAATATGGCTTCTCCTGGAGATTTTTATTTAGTAAGGCGAGAGTATACTCCAGAACTAAGTATTAATACTTTTAGAAAACACTGCAAGGGATTCTTATAAACAAAGAAATTTGGAAAATCTTGCTGTAAAAATACAAAGATAAAGTAAATATGAAGCCTACTCTCGAGGATTTTACATCATCCCGATCTCATCTTTGATTCGATTTTCTTCTAACGTTTGAAGGGGTAATTCAGATAGCTTTATGGCTCAATTAAGTGGGGCTAGAAAATAATGTCATTGACTTTTTTAGGTAACCCCAAAACTAACACTGAAAGAAATTTCAAAAGTGCAGTTCCTAAAATATTTGGAGTAACTGATTTCCAAGGGAGCTAATTTCAAGCACAAAATTTATTTTTTTTAAAAATTTGGTGTTATTAGAAAAAAATCATTACTTTAGAGTCACATAGCTGATAATTATAAGCATATAATTTTGAAGCTGAAACCAATCAGGTCCCTGGGGCGGCCCTCCCAGATACAAAAGCCCTCCTGTTTCCCCCCATTTCTTGTTCATAGAAAAAGGCTTTAGTCTCCTAAGCCTTCCCTGAGTTCCAAAGAGCAGGCACAAGCTGTACTAATTAGGGAAGTGAAGGGATGCAGAAACAAAGGAAAAGCAATTAAATAAGAAAAGTAATGACAATAGTTCAGCTATAAAACAGAGTCCTAGTCCCTCCTCAAGGGATATACACAACAGTCTTATGGATATCTTTGAGTTATTGTTTAGGAACTAAGATACCCCCTTCTCCCCCTAGCTGCACCCCACCTCCACCCCAGCCACAGCCACCAGGTGAAGGGTAGCAGCTACATGCTGAGCAGACCCCAGACTGTTTGGAACCAGAAGGTTGATAATTCAGATTCCTGAAACACCACCCTGTTACTTCACCACCAACCAATCAGAACCAAGTCATGAATCCTGCAGCCCTCACTCCCAAATGTTGCCTTTAAAAATGTTCCCCTGAAAACCACCAAGCAGTTCAGGCATTTTGAGCATGAGCTGCCCATACTCCTTGCTGGGCCCTGCAATAAACACTGTACTTCCCTTCATCACAACCCAATGTCAGTAAATTGGCTTTACTGTGCAGCCGGAGAGCAGACCCAAGTTTGATTAGGTAACAAAACTAACAGGGAGCCGGAAGATAACCCTCTCACTTAAAAATTCATAAGAAACCTAGACCCAGAGAGGCTGAGTGAGTTTCCCAAATTTATAGAACTAGTATAGAAAGAAGAACTAGAGCCTGTCATCTAATTCTTAAAAATGCCATGATTTCGATTTTGTTATATTCATCCCATCCTTCAGATGCTGAGAGAAAAAATAGAATCTTTATAACAGACTTGAAGCTTCACCAGTGTGGAGTTGGACATCTTTAGTTCATCACTGTACCCTAGCAGGTATTGCAGTGCCTGGAATGCTGCAGGTAAGAGGGATCATCTCCTCTCACTCCATTAAGCCAAGATTTCAAGTTCACTGTAACAATGTTATAAGTGGATTATCAGATTATCCTCCCTTCTCCCAGCTTTTCTGAGCAGCCAACCTGGCACCCACCTCAAACCTCCCTCTGCCCGCCCATCCCACCCTCCATTCCTGCCTTTTCCTGATGCACAAGTACACAAGTATTTCCACCAGGTGCTATGGAAGACTTCTGGGCACCTACTGCCAACACGTTCCCCATACCAGCAGCATTGGCATCATCTGGGAGCTTATTAGACTTGTAGAGTATCTGGACACCCCAGACCCACTGAATCAGAATCTACATTTAACAAGATCCCAAGGTGATTCATATGCACATTAAAGTTTGAGAAGCACTGATCCTGGGTCCATATCAAATGCACATTAGGCATACATTTTACTTCCTGTAAAGATGTAACAGCAAGGGAGTAAATTATATTTTAGGAGAGAAATAGAAGATTGCTGACCTCTTTTTGGAGAGACTGATAAAATAATTTTATTTCCCAGCTACAATTACATTATTCTTAGAAATAGTTGGGTTTTTTTCTTTTGGTCCTATATCTAATTTGTCCAATAATAATAACTTTTAAGTCCTAGGAAGATTTATTTATTATATTGTTACTTTAACATGATTTGGGCAGAAACAATTGCAGTATAGGGCCTTTCTTGAGGATTAATGACAAGTTAGAAGGCATGGCTGGCTTGAGACAAGACTGAAGCAATTAATCCAACAAGTTATTCATTCTTAACCCATACCTTATGTTGAAGTTGCTATTGTTTCATCCACAGAGCATTGGGGAAAAAAGAGAAAGAAAGCGTTCTTTAGACCTTTTCTCATGCTTTAGGCAGTTTCATTTTGCTGTTTGCTAATGTTTTCTGGAGGCCCTCATAGAGAACCACTGCTTTGTTCATTAACCTTCCAAATTGCTTAAAGTTTGTAGCATACTGTGTAATATGATCTATTGCTTTTACCTTAACATTTCATTTAGTTCACTCTGCCACCCCTACCACACATAGGAAATACACTGTCGGTTCCAAACTCATTATGCAAATACTACACCTAGGCACTAACTTCCGTTAGCTCTACTCCACCATTATCCTGGCCTTCTGTGAATCAGAGGTATCAAATTACATATATAGATTTGTGGGTTTATTTCGGGGATTTTTAATGTGAAGCTGAGTGGCCTCCCAAAAACTCAGCAGAAAATCAATTGTATTTGAATCAAATACTGCATTCTGCATTTTCAAATATTACAGTTTGAATATGTCCTCTCAAGAAAAAAATTATAGCGTATGAGCCTTAAGAATTAGCTTAGGAAATCTTAGGAAATCATTTCATGTTTACAGAACCAGGAACGGGTCCACTCAAAACATCTGCAGACTTGCATGTCTGCTGAAACTTCTGTCTGAAGATGGTGGTTAGTTCTAGGCTAAACAATGAGTAAGATACTGTACTATCAAAAATCTTTAAAAAGAAAACAAAGCAATACTCAAGATCTTACCTTCTATATATCAGGCTCTATGTGTATACATCAGGCTTTATATTTTAAGTAAAGTAGCATGTCCTAAATAAAGCTAGTTGCTTCTGTGTGCAATAAAAATGTATTTGCATTTCCTCAAGACTAAGTTTCACTTAAACACACTGTGTATTTCAAGAAAGGAAATATCCTTTCTCTACAAGTTCACATGTTAAATCATTCCTTTATTCAGAACACAAGCTCTTAAAATATAAAAGGTTATTTTTCATAATGGAAATAGGAATAGAAAGTTGCTCAGTTTGTTCACTCTTCTCAAACACGTTAGCTTAGCTGCACAAGTAATGCGGAACAGATCTAAGAGTGTTTGGATAAAGTATTTTTCCCCTTTCCCCATCCCTCATGCCAAAACTCATTGATTAAATCTCCAGCTAGTTCTAAACAACCTTATTAAATGTTGGTGAAAATCTAAGTATATTCCATCAATGGATAACCATGGTCTGCATGGAATTTAATCTTTTGAGAGCCCCCTCCTTACCAACATAATCATTGCCTATACACTGAATAAGTATGTCTCACATATGTATGTCTCCTTACCTCTAAATATACAGAGATGTAATTTTGATTAATAGGGTGATAATGCATTTTAAAGTGCTATTAAATTAATTTTGTCATCATGTATTTTAAATCTAAGTTTATGGATACTTGGTTTAATTCTTATGGATAGAAACTGATCATTTTACAAAACAATTTAAACACTTGATTTCATGATTGAAATGTGGGCAAAAGTACTCTAGTGAACAAGAAAACATGTTCAAGTGTATGTGTGTCTTCTGCTGCATAATCTAAATCCCCCCAAGTAACAGGGAACACCTATCCTGTGAGAGCATTACCGTAGGGGCTGGTAGCATCAACATGTACATGACTCAGTCTTTGACCTGAAAGAGGCCATAGTAAGTAAACATAAGTAAGCCAAAATAAGTCTACATTTGTAAACTGGACCATGAGTTTGTTTTTTTTTTCTTTTTCTGTGGTACGCGGGCCTCTCACTGTTGTGGCCTCTCCCGTTGTGGAGCACAGGCTCCGGACGCGCAGGCTCAGCGGCCATGGCTCACGGGCCTAGCCGCTCTGCGGCACGTGGGATCTTCCCAGACTGGGGCACGAACCCGTGTTCCCTGCATCGGCAGGCAGACTCTCAACCACTGTGCCACCAGGGAAGCCCTGGACCATGAGTTTTAATGTTTAATTTTTATATTATTCATTCAATTTTAAGGCAATAAGGTGAAGTGCAATATGTCAAACAGAAATGCATTATGGATTATATTAAGACTTTACATAAAATGTATGTATTAAGCATCTAATAGATTTGTGGGAATTAGCCTTATATCCACTGTTCAGAAAGATGGTCAATAGTGACAGGAAAAAAGTGTGGGTGACAGCAGCTTCAGGTACACAAAATCTACTATACATTTAAAACGCTCTCCTTAACAACCTTAAAACGTCTTTGATTTGTATTTACTTTTAACCAGTTCAATAGATTTCTTCAACATTTATTATATGCTGACATCCAGAGATATTGATCCAAACATATTTTATCACTAAAAGCAGCTGATGTATTTAAGCATCCAAAGATTTTATTTTTAGTACGTCTTATCTATGAGTCATCTTCTCAGGACCTGTGACTCTTAGTGCTATGTAAGGCAGCTATTTTTTGACATTCATTTAAAGCATGGGGTTAGGAATATTAGATTCTGATTTAACTGACTCTTTTATTTCACAGTCATAAACTCTTATGGACTTCTACAAATCCTGGTCTTGGAACGGACCTCAGATGAAGAGTATATTGGGCAAATATTTTAGGTGATATGTATTTCACCAAGCTAGCTCATTTGAATAAATTATCTGGTCAAAATAAATTTTTCATTAATGGACTTATAGATTTGTTTCGTTAAATGAGCAGTAAATTTACACATGGTCATCTGTTTAACTCTTGTGACCTTTTTCACATTTAACTATTTCTTCCAAATAGTCATTTAGAGTCTTATGATTTAAAACATAAGCTGGAATTTGAGAGTGAACAGGATCTGAAGAAAAAATGCTAACAGTGACAAAACGGTTTAACATTTAGATTTCTAAAATTCTGTGTTAACCAACACTATAGCAGAGCTTTCCCTATAACATGGATGATTGAACTGCATCATTTGAGGAAACACTAGTGATTATTGGTCATTTAGGCAGAACTTGTTAAATACTAGATAAGAGAGAGAATGAAAATGAAAACTGAACCAGAAGCTCGACATAATAAAGTAAAAGAAAAAAAAAAGAAAAAAGTAGATTAACCAATTACCTTATTCATGCAGTTTTCCAAATAGTTCATGGGATATCCTGATGCACTGGGTGAGGCATTGTGTATCAGCAACATAACTTGACCTAGTTGCAATATGGAATATGAGATGGTGGTAACCAAGAGGAAAAGAGGTGAAGTAGGTGAGAAGGTGGCCAATGCGTGAATTTGTGCTTGTGTTTATCTTCAAAAATGCATCCAGGCAATACTCTAAATAGATTAGTAAGACAAATCACATCAAAAAACTTTAATTTACTATTCATTGATCAAGAGGAGATTCCTTGATGGAAAAAGACTAAAATCAAGATCTCTTGCCTCCCTTTAGTTTCTTTAGCTTTGTAATCAAGTAATCAAAATATGTATACAAAACTGGGTAGGACATTTGACTACACTAAGAAGAAATGGATTAATATAACTAGTCACTAATCTTTATTATCCTCAACAACTGCTGACATAGTAAAGCAATCTTCTTTTGCCCACAATATAGCAGATAAATATTTGGAAAATATTCCAAAATTATTTGGAAAATATATATGAAAACATTTTGTTTTAACAGAGTATTTGGACATTGGGTATAACACGTATGCAATCAGTTCCTAGTAAGTCAGGCACTCTTAAGTGTTACCTCATATACAAGGTAAATCTAGGCTATGTCTTTTTTTCTCAGTTGCCAACTAATGAGCCTTCAATAGCAGAATCCTTGCAACAGTACAGACAAAATAGCCAAATCAAAGTGAATTATTTGGAACATGAATTTTCTAGTTTGGAGGTCTTCATTGATCCATCCATTAAATGGTTATTAAGCTCCAACTCTTTGCTGGTTACTTTGTGAATGCTTGGTTACCAGTGGAGAATTAGAGTCCCTGCTCTTATGTCACTTGTTTTCTAGAGAAGTATAAAGAGAACACATAAGTAAACAAATAGATAAAAATAATAATTATAAAAATCCTTAATTAATGCTATGAAAAAAGATAAGCCAACTAAAGTAAATCAATATAAAGTTACCTAATTTGGTACCAGCTAGACACCACTGGAAGTCTGTGAACTAGTTTACAGAAAAAACACTGTGCTGGTAATGAGTTTAAACTCTCTAACAAGGAATATGCAAGCTAAGGAGGTACAAAATTACTTTTGACACATGAGGCAAATATAAACATATATGGTGAAACTTAATAGCTCTGTAGAGGATGTTGCAGAGGTCAGAGCTCTCCTTTAATGAACCATTAACACTAAAAGATTTGTATTAAAATGATGTTAAGATTGGAACATAGCAAGAGGAGTAAGAAAATTTAATGTTCAGGTTAATGTCTAGTTCTGCTACAGGCCCCACTATTTTAAGAACTTCTGATCCATATGTGACAAATAGTAAATAGGTCAAGTGATGGCAGACAGAGCCTTGGGACAAAAAAATTAAAACATATCAAACTCCGAGCAATGGTTTGTAAAAAGATACTACATGGTTTTCTCTCTCTCAAAGAAATCCTGATCAGCTTTCTTAGTTAATAAAGTAGTAGTTTTTAGTTTCTCACAGCAATATCTTCCTTGCTTATTAATTTATAAGAGAAAGACAACGGATGTTTTATTCAAAGCATTAATTTGTTCATTTAATCATTTATTTGTTGAACAACTATTTACTGGGCATATATTATAGTTCTCCCTAAACCTAACTTGGTCAATACCAAGCTGTCTTATACTTAATTAGTCTAAAGCAGTACAACATGACAAAACCATCTGGGTGCGTCATTCAGAACAGACCTACTCTGTTGCTATGGATTCCTACAGGGGCATACATGGGGCAGGACTTCAGGTTAATCACTGGGAACTTACTTAGGATATCATATAGTTGTGCTGAGTAGTTGGTTGTTTTATTACATTTTATAGACACTGTTTTATTACATTTTATATACATTCCCCACTTGCATATTTAGGGGAAAAGCCTATCACAAATACTAACCGGGGATTGTCTGATCTGTAAACATCTGGCATAAGATCATTTTATTCATTATAGATGCAATATTTAGCTGTTTAAAAAGTGAACAAACATAGTATTTGGATAAATAAGAGATAATACAAAGGAACCAGAAGGAAGTCTCCTATTATAGTTAGCATTAGTTAGAACCTTATTTAAAGACTGTGTCCAGGTTTTATATCCATAAACTAAGGAGAATGTAGATTTGGGGGGAAAATGGGATAGCAGAAAAATTAATTCTAAATTAAAAAATCAGATATAATGGAAAATATTACTAAATTAGAGTAACTTCTACATATGAAAAAGCTGATGTGATTCAATAGCGTAAATTGTACATAGCTGCTAGATAAAAGATATTGGACAAATATTTTCTGTAGACCCAGAGTGAGAGTGCGGTAGGTAGGGATAAGTAGGGAAGAAAGAAACAAGCAAAGGAAAAAGACTGAAATTTGTTTTTTACTTGAGGATTTGGTTAGCTGTTTCTAAAATGTTCTTCTCCCAAAGGATCTTTAAACATGAACACGTTTTAGCAACTTGTAGAATATCCTTCCCTAAGTCCTTAATCAGCACCATACAGGGCACTACTCCTATCCTAGAGGTCATTCCAAAGTATTGCTACATGAAACCCACAGATCCGACTTAATGGCCTTAAAATAACAATTGCTATATTTTTATTGAATTTGAACTATGTGCCAGGCATTTTCTTAAGATTTACATTCTAACATCACAGCAACACTATGAATTAGGTATTATTAAACCTGTTTACCAATGAATTAGCTCTGGCATGGGAGTTCAAGCACTTTGCCCAAGGCTACTCAGAGGCTAAAGAGTCCAAACTGAAAGCCACTGAATACCATCCCTTTGCAGTAATCACCGCGGAACCTGGAATGTAGGAGTGCCGGAGCTTCTGGGTTACATCAAGAAGGCAGGCAGTGTGTACACACTTTGCCACATAACAAATGTAGGTCATTAGAATGTCACAATCCAATTGTTTTTGAAATTAGAATCACTAGAAAATAAAGTTGCACTGACCAGCTAAGGTTTGTCACTATTCAAATTCTAGCAATAACCTTATCAAAAGTATAGCCTTTATTTAGGATGAATAGGCAGCTGATAAAATTACTTGCAAATGTTAAAGGCACTAAATAAACACAGAGAATTTCAATTACTCTGACCCAGTAGTGGTTAAACAACAGTTGAATCATTAAAAAAGGATTTCTATACCTGTTAGTAATAAAATACTATTTTTCTCTCTGAGACTGAGGTCTCTAAGGCAAATTCCAACTTGGTCATACAAAATAAATTAGGTAAATAAGATAGAATTTAGTAAAGGTGTTGTCTATAGTTCCAAATATTCAAGAACTTGAAATGTCTAAGAAGGTATATTTGAAATTAATGGTGCATAAAGATGAAACGTTTAAATGTCATTCTTGCAAAGAATGTGAGTGGGTTGAGAAAATGGAAGTTTATTTGACTTTAGGAATATACTACCTTAAAATGGTTTTGCTCTTGCTAAATAGTCTTATACTTTCATGGAAAATATATTAAGTCATTAGTCTCTTTATGCAAAATTTTTTTGTGTGTGGTGAGGTGGAGGTCTGAGGAAAGAATTAAAAAACTAGATTAACTGCACTAAATATGCATTGTATTGCTTCATTCTTAGGTTATTCTGGCTATAGAAATGTGCTCACATCTGAGCCCTTCCAAAATGTTTGAATACATTTAAATGGAATCTCACCATGCCTTTTCTTTCCATATCTTCACTAATTCACTGTCACCATGTTCTTCCCCTTCCCCAGTATGTTTAGTTTGCTTTATTCTCTCTTATCCCTTCTGTGCCACACCCTCGTCCAAAAGCCTTTTTTCCCAGTATTAAGCCAGAATCATTCAGTTCTGTGGAATGAAAATGTCTCATCTCAGGGAAGGGAACACTAGCCCTCCATAGTGTAACACCTGAGTTTCACACAGCAACTGTGGGTGAATAACGTTGTGGGCTTGAAGCCCAAGCTAAATGCTCAGTATTTGCTAGTTTAGGCTGCCATGCCTCTCTTGCAAAAGAGACTCCACCTGCTGTCACATCCAGGTTTTATAAGCATGTGGAGTTCCTCAAAGTTCTTGAATAATGTTTTCCCATTTTTTTCCCTTTAGGTTCAGACTTATTCTATTGTCACCTATATGTTGTGGTGCCAGCCCCATGTTATCTAATTGGAGATACAGTTACTGGCCTTGATGTGGGGATATTCCCAGAGGTTTTCTGCCCTCTATTATACCTGTGTTCTTATTTAAATTTGTGAGTTTTTGCCACAAATTTGTGTTACCACACACACAAACCTACTTTTGTATTGGACATATGTCCCTTTGCTCTGAAATGATCTCTCTTCCCTTTAAGACAAAATACCACATCCTTACAGTATTTTTCAAGTCAGCAACACAATGAAATGAACTAATTCTTGCTAATATGCTAGAGGTTTAGGTATTTTTAAAGAATATTGGTATTTTAAAAGCAGCTTTTATATAGCTGTACCATGTTTTAAGGATGTTCTCAGGCAAAGGGATGCATTATACAGCAGATATTTGGGAGTACAGGAATCCTCATATACTATAATATCCTCTAATGCCATGTGTTAAAAGTAATTCCTCTGTAGACTGGCACTATACATATTTTTTCAGTTGCCTGGCCTAGGGAAGATAATACAGTAAGATGGGAAAATCGTCTGGACCCACGGTATTCAAGAAGACTGGGATCCATACTCAGTTTTGCAACTAACTAGTTTGACAATGTTAGTATATCACTTAAACTGCCTCTGTCTCAACTTCTCAATGTGGAAATTGAGTTGTTCAGCATTAAATATATGATTCTATAATGCTATATGTTAGAACTGAGTTCATCTGGTATTTGTAATGTGAAAGAAGAGAATGGAAGAGAAAATACATATTAGGTGGGGAGCAATTTCTATAAGTGAGAATTAAGCTAGTTTTACAAAAGGAAGACAAATCGAAGTGTATATACTTTCACAGAATCCATGAATTTCAAACACATATATTTATAATTTGTCAGTTGGGTTCTAAAGAAAAGAAGCTAGAGGGCCCATTAAAGTATTAATAGGAACTTTGAGAATGAAACTTTAGTAATCCAGTCTTTACTGTTCCTCAGTGTAATTTGATATTGCCCACAAGTCAATCCATTTCCTAAAAAGATGGGCCCTAAAGTAACCTGCCAATTAATCTTGAAGTGCAAACAGCTCCGCAGCCCATAAAGAAGTGTCTTATTTAAGGACATTTAGTTGTGATTATATTCAGACCACATGCATAATACTTGACAGCAATTTGTCAGCATTCCTCTGCTGCAACCCAGTCGAAATTTTGAAGCAAGGAAATACTTAAATGAACACCTGAGAAAATTCAAGTTGATCAACACTAGGTCATTGTGAAAATACAAAGCCTTCTTCTATCCTCCAGCACCTGAACACAGCCCTCCAATGTTTGAAACAAAGGAAGAGGTGGTGGAATCTAAACAAAATTAACTCTTCATTTCAAGAATATGCTCTTTTCAAATAAGAAATGACTTGGTCTAGATACCACACTGACAAAAAAAAAACAACAACAACAACAGTACAGAGATTTTTATTTATTCCTATGGGAAAAACTTCACTGTGGAAAATCAGGTGAGAGATTGAGAGATGATTCTGTTTATCGACTACCTGCAGCATCTTCCCAGACATGAAGGAATATTTTTGACAAAACTCTTTACAGGAGGCTGAGGAACAGATTCTAATCTTTTTCAGTACAAGGGCAAGACAGAGTGAGAGACTGTATTCAAACTGGATGAGAAAATTAAATTTTCAGGGCTATCAATATGACAACTTCTAGCAGAGAATTCAATTGCAAAGATGGATTCTTGACTTGAATGAACTAAGACCTTGAGATAAGGAGAAGACATTGGCAATACCTCATTTCCCAATTCTAACTCTTTTCAAGGTCCATCTTAGGCCAACTTATAAATCAATTTCCTCTGACCCTCTTCCACCTTTCCTTTCCTTCAGTTCTTCTTATGGGATTATTTATGTTACCAAGTCTAGTTCTTTGTGATATGTCACTCTAAATACTCCTACAGTCTTAGTCTACCTAAGAGTACCATTCTAACAGATTTTGAAAGATCTCCAGCAAGGTTAAGAAAGAGATGTTTGGAAAAGAGACCAATCCTAATAGTGACATTTATGGGTGCTTGATTCCAGGTACTAGGTGTCTTGCGTAATTTATAATATTCTCATTAAAATCTAAGAGATTTTATTTCCATTTTCAAAATAAGAGAACTAAAACATAGGAAAATTTAGTCTCCCTTTGGCCAGTATACATCTTGAAAATGTTAAAGTCAGAATAGGAATCAGTGTCTATCTTCCTGTAAAACCCCATCTCTTGTATTGTGCTTCCTCCCCTTTTTGTTGTACTTCACCTCAGAACTTTCTACTTCTTCTGTCTACTAGGTCAAGCCAACTTTCTCCAACTCACGACTGAATGTCCACCCCTCCCATCCATTACCTGCGGCTCAAGTAGAGGATGAAAACACATGAAGGCAAATAAGTAGACAGTGTTATTCTACAGCTCAACAATCTATAATACTTTCTACCTCTTATGGTATCCATTCTAAATTCTAGAGCTACCCCAAGCCAAGTTATAGGACCTTGTGTTTGCATGGGATAAATGTATAGGAAATGCTGGGATTTATTCTCACTATGAGGGCAATCTGCTGAATTTTCATAGTATTACCCCCAGCTATTGTTAGAAGTAATTGCAAATTTATTGATTAAATCTAAATCATGCATTACTGTTTCTTAGGTTTAGAAACCTGAAATCAAGAAAGAACTTTTAAAAAAAATATGTAATATATACTGTGGAGAGAAGCCTTGTTGATTTTTTACTGAGCTCCTGTGTATACTTAGTGAATACATCACTTCAGAAGATACTCCAAAGAGCAACTTGTTAATGTCAGCCTGGAACTTTGCAGAGCGAGTAGTCTGCAGTTGAATATCATTCTTTAGGAGAGAGCCTAATTGAACAGATGCAATGAGTCACTACTTTAAGTCTAGCCCAGATTCATATAATGAGCACAAACTCATAGAGAAAGAGATTTCTGACCTATTGGCAAGACTCTCTTTACATTTTAAATTCACTTCAGTTAAACACAATCTGACTGCTGGAAGCTTCAAGCCCAGTACTTTTCCTTCCCCTCTTTTTCTTTCACCCCAGCCACTATATCTTGGGCCCACTCTCCCTGCACTATGTGGGCACTCCAGGGTGAAGGAGAGCTGGCTCAAACTCTATCTCCTCTTTCTTTCTCTTCTAATATTCTCTAAATTTCCCAGAAAGACCACAAGAATAATAAGCACAGACCCCTTTGGGCTTTAGAACTGAATTCTCTCTTAACTTTTTGCCAATACAAACTCTTTAGTCCCTGTAGAACTTGTGGCTTCTTAACCCTGCAAAGGCTGTTGGAGATGCCACCGTGAAGAATGCCTGGTACTGGCAGAGTGTGTAGGTCCTTAACAAGCAGTGGCTACACTAATTTTCAATTCTTTTGGCTGTCTCTCAGTGATTCTAACAATGCCTAGCACCCAACAGGCACTTGGCACATGCTGATTAAGCTGACATTATGCCTAGTATTCTGGAAGAAAATTTCTCTTCAAGATATCACTTAAGAGAGGACATCTTGTATTTACCCAACTTTGGCAGAAAAACTCAAATGCCTGCTAAAACCATCTCACATATGTCTGTAAACCCAGGTTTCTATGGGCTGCAATATTTGTTCATACCTGTATAGTAGATAAAATTTAATAAATTTGTCTAAAATATGTTAAAGCAACAATAACACTTTTACAATTAAGGATCAAGTTAATATTCTTGTAGTTACTCAATTTATGTCATGAGGGTTCAATGGAAATGTATTTGGCAATAAGTTATCCTTGCCAAGAAGTATTGAGGCAGAACATCAAGAAATACTTGGAATACTATGTTAGTTCTCCTGGCTTGTATTCTGTTAGCTGTGGATATTTTTCTTTTTTTCCCACAAAAATCTAATACTGATATTTGCTATGCAAAAGAAAAAAATGTGGCTGGTCAGTTTTAAAGAGATATTAGATAAAATGACAATGTTTAGATGAATATGGATACCAGCCTCTTTAGGGCTGGCTTTACCTTTCTACTTCCTAAAGTAACAAACAATATTGCAGCAATTCTGATGTCATTTTGATATGATATGTTCAAATAAACAGACTCCTGTGTGTCCTGCAGCAAGTCGTAACCAGGAGACTACCTGACGCTTGTGAGTGAGGGTCATCAGAGCAAGTTGGAACTGTCCAGCTGCTATTTTTCAATTTCTCTTTGTATCAGAGGAGTTGTTTTACCCCCTGCCCTGTTCCACAAAAAGAAGGAAACTGCCAAAATTCCATTAACATGTTGTTATTCCACCAAAGCCTTCATAAAAGTCTGCATTAAAATGAAGATGGTAATTTTATAATTTCCTTCTGACTTTCAATATTCTCATGTGCTTACATCACTGACTTAGAACTTATAATAATGACACAGTGTCACCTCAACTCCCGTCTGATTCAGGCTCAGCACCTTATATCTGACTTGCTTGCAAAATTGCAGAGAATATCACAGTGAGGATACAGCATGGGAAGAAGAGGAGCAAAGTGTCTTTGTCTTGATCAAAGGAGTCTGAAAAGATGATGTATCAATGAACTTTCAACTTTACAAGTTTTATTTAAAGATTCTTGATTAATTTTCTCCATTACCCTTATGTGTCTCATTCAAAAGAGACTCAAAGGAATGCATGAAGGGTGAAGCTACCACCTTTGGTAACCCACCTTGCTCTTCCAGCTCTTTTCCTAGTGAATTTCTAATAACCACCTTCTCTAAATTGGTAGTAAACACCATGTCACCTTGAGAAAACACTTCCTTGTGTTCTGAACATAATAGACGTTGGTTTATACTACCTGGCAATATTGGGCAGCCTAAAACTTGAGTAGAGTATCTTGTAGACAACAAGATTTTTGTTATTGCTCTGAATAAAAGAGTTGTTTATATCAAGGTACTGAATTGTTTTCAAAGATTTTTCCAAGACTATTTTAAAATGGAAATCACACATTAAGTTCTAGAATTTGCAAAATATAACTTTTATCAGTAAGCACTCATTATTGATAACATAGCCAATCTATTCACTGGGTGGGTTAAAATTTCCCTTTCCTATTACTAGGAAATGTGCCACTCATTCCTCAGCTTAAAAAGGAGGCTAATTTACATCTTTCACTCTTATTTTCAAGACATAGGTCACAGGAAGATTGGATTAAATTTGAAGCCATAAGTTTTGTCAAACTTTATTTTTAAGCAGAACCAAGCAGAACACCTAAAATTAAATTCTAAGTGGCATTTATAAAGAAGGAATAAATTTTCTCTCTTCCTTGGCATAATTAAAGTACAAGAATAACTTTTTATAGTACTTTTCTAAAGGTCTAAATGAACATGTCTACTCTTTGGATCTTTCCTTTAAATATATGACTGTTATTAAAAACAGATTATAATCCTTATACCTTTATTACTTATATGTCCACATAAAGCAATTGACAGATGAGTCCGTATACTGTCTTCATAAAATCCTTCCTGAGAACATTTTTATTGAATTTCCAAATGTTATAACACTAGAACAGATAGCTGAAGTAAAAATTTATTAATATAACAATTTTCTGTATTATAGAACTAAAGAAAGTTTTATTGTGATCCAATTTATTTCCAAATCCATATAAATGTGTAAAGATGCTAAGTAAAAGTGTTTGGGAGAAGTACCCAAGAGTAAATGAATCTTTAACGATCTGTATTTGTATCATATGCAATGTGCCACTTACAGTCTTTCATTGTTAATTTTTCAGATTTTTCCATTTATGCCCTTTTGAATTAGCCTTAATTTTTTCCATAATATTCTAAATTTTTAAATTTTATTTTATTTTATATTGGAGTATATTTGATTTACAATATTGTGTTAGTTTCAGGTGTACAGTAAAGTGATGCAGTAGTACATATACCCATTCTTTTTCAGATTCTTTTAATGTCTAAATAATTGGTCAATACTTTGTATAACAGAGGGTCATTTTAAAATTAGACCACATTCATTCCAGTGGGATCTCACTGTATAACTTCTTTGATAATGTGTGACATTCAATAGAAGGCACTGCTAAATTACATTATACCCAAGAAGCGGCTCAGTTACTAAAATACGTTGAAGACCTCATAAATAGCCTGTTTTCCCTAGAAATCAATCCCATATCACAGACTTTTCTAACATAGCTACAAGGCAAGATGTTTTTTATAGAACATCCTTCTGAGCTTTGTGACCAAGAAGCTCTGATTTAATACTTAAACACCAGATAGAAAGCAAATTTGATTTTCCTTTCAGTGGGAGATGAGAGAAAAGCCATGGAGTATGAATAAATATCTGAATGCACAGTGTGCTTGTGTGGGGCAAGGACGCCTCAGAAGGCAAGTTAATGAGGTTGAGGTATAAGGAAAATATGGGCTGGTGACCTCTAGTAAAATGACTAATGTTCTACTTTCATAGAAGTTTGGAATCTTTGTATATATGTATTGACCTTCCAAAGACAGAGCCAGTAAGTGCTCATTTTCCCCAGGGTTACTTTTCAATAACTAAGTGTCTCTCTTACTTTTGATGTCTAAATTGGTATGACTGTTTTTTTTTAATATTAAAGTGTTTTATTATAAAGCTGGAGAAAAAAGTCTCCAAAAGTCTGTTCTCCATGCTTTTGATCACATCTCCCTTGCACATTTCAGGCAGAAGAACCAAACGCACAACACCAGGATAAACTTTAACTGTAGATGTGTCCATGTCTACTCGTGTTATGTCTTGGTCCATCTGGGCTGCTTTAAGAAAATTACCCTAGACCGGTGGCTTATAAACAAACATGAGCTCTCTGGGCACTAATTTTATGAGGGCACTAACTGTATTAATGAGGGCTGTGCCCTCATGAACGGCTCCCAGAGGCCCCACCTTCACACTCCACTCCCAATCCATCACATTGGGAGTTAAGATTTAACAAATTTGGGGGCGACACTGACAGTCTGTAGTGTGATATAACTTTAAGAAGCGTGATATAACTGTAAGGACCCAGGGATTTGTCCTTTCCCTTACCCATATCTTCTTGCTCTTTAATATTAAGATGGATCTAGCAGAATGTATACAATTCTTTAATTCTGTCATAAGATATGTAAAGCAGATAACTCTGGGAGAGGAAACGTGGTGACCTATATGCATACTGTGGTGAAAATGGCTAAAGCACATCCCTTCCAGAAGGTAGGTTTTGCATTGGAGAGAGCTTGAGGGTGAGTGCTTGAAGTGATGCAGTGATCATATAAACAGAAGGGAGAAAACATAGAAAAGGGATACTGAATAGAACATTTAAGTGGCACAAACAGGTTTAAACACAACATAAATGGTATAGTCAGTACCTTTGGCCTTTCCAGAACTGGTATAACTCTGCGTTCTAAGAGATGCATATATAAATATCTTGAATTACACGCTTTTTGAAGAACTCTTTTGAATTAGGCACCACTGAGGTCACAGAAGCAAAAGCAAATTTTCTGTTCTGTCCTCTGATCCTGAGGATTTCAAAATCCTCTTAGGAGAGAGCTGAGTGACTCACATGAGTCAAAATAAATAACAGAAGATAATATTAGGTCACTGTTCTATGCATAGAACAGAATTATTAGCTTTCTGTCTCCATTAACTCTTGCTTAACAGCCTTGAATCAGTAATCATACACAGTGGCACATAAATGCTAATTATATAAACTGTATTTGGGAGGAAATAACAGGTGTGGATATCCTTAAGCTGATTCTAAGATGCCTAATTTTCCCAATGAACTATTTGTGGGTGAAATGTGAATATACTGAAAATAATTTATGAGGCGAAAACACTCATAACTTCTGATGACTTTGGATATCAGTGCTGGCTACATAAAAAATTTCCACTGCTTCAAAAGTCTGTTGTTAAAACATCTGAACACATAAGCAGTACTAGTTTCATGACTTGCAAAAACACATCCACTAAGATTTTTAGAAAAATATATGCCACTAGAAGTGAAATATAGAAACCTGTGTTATTTTACACAACACAGCAGTAATTTTATTCTTTTCAAAATGTACCCCAGGTTAAAGATACAATTTTTCTTATCTTTTCTAAAAGTAACATACAACTGCATTTTTATTTAAATTGACTCTTACTGGTTAACAGTGGCCCAAACTTACTATATCTAAAAATATTTTGGTAGGATTATTTCTCAAACCTTCACTTTAACATTTAACATCACCATACTCATTGAAAACTGCTATCCTGGCTTCCCTATTAGCCAATAATAGTCATAACCACTATTTATAAAGCACTTTTTATGGGCCAATGTACTAACTGTACATTTTTAACCATGTGTGTTTCATAACAGTATTTGAGGTAGATACTATTTCTATGCTATTTAATAGACCAGGACATTGTAATTCAGTTTAAGAGCTGAGTAACATTATTCAACAGTTAAGTGGTACACAATTTGATGTTATTCTTTCTGATTCTAGAGGTCAAGTTCTTGGTTACTTCTTTCTATAATTTCTCTTAATAGAATTGCAACTTTGAATTGTTTATTCTTCCCTGCAGCTACTGTTTTGTCTTATATTTTCACCACTTGATTAGTGCTCCTCATGGTTTGCTGATTTGCTTTATTTTCTCTACTTTGTGTGTCTTAGGCAGCACATTAACTCCAGGTCCATATTGCCAGGGGACTCCTGATTATCTCTAAAGGCTTCTTTGTCACATGAAACGCAATGGGGGATACATTAAGCTGCACTAAACAGTGCTAGATCCAGAGTCAGGGATTCTAGGCTGCTGTTCTGGATTCGTTAGTAACTACCTGATTTTGAAAAGGCCAGTTAAAGTCTCTGGATTTCAACCTCTTTGTCTACAAAGGAATGCTATTTAACTCCATAATTTTTAAAGTTATTTACAATTTTGAAACTCTGATTTTGTCTATCAAATTTAATACATTTCTTCTAAAACATACTCCTATTTCCAACCATCCCATTTTTCCTATGACAACTCCATTCACTTCTGTAGCATCATCTTGGGCCTTGATCCCTTCCCTTATCCTGTAATTTCTATACAGTCATAAAATTTAATATTTCTCTGTTCATGTGTGTTTATTTTCCTTCAGTGTCAAGTCCCATTTCTCAGTCTCACAACTGGGAGATTTGGTAAACAAAGTTAACACGTGAGTCACTATGAACCAAATTCTGTGATACTATGACGTACAAGAAAATACTAGTTTTCCAAGATTGTGAACATAACAAAAAGATCAAAATTTAACAAAATTGCCATAATAGGGGTAATAGGCTGTGTGTCTGTATACTAGTATGGCTGAAGATTAATTTTTAAAGTTTAAAGACAGAAGTAGATGCAGTTACATTGTTTTTTTCTCTAAGTACATGGTCCTTTATACATTGACAACAGGGAAAGTATAAAACCAAATGCTGACTGAGTCTTCCCGAGACACAAAGGGAAGAAGAGAGGCTCCCTGGTCAACTAGGAGTTATAGATTCTCTGACTCCAAAGAAAGTTTGAAACTAGGAGACTGAAATGTTTTCAATACCTTGTGGGTATCCAGCCCCCCTGTTTATGGGGTCCTGCCAGGTATAATCTTAATTCTTCTTGTGAGTGGCCTGGCACTCAGTGTTCAGGCAGTCTAAATACATGTAACCCAATCCTTTTAACAGACAGCATCAAAGACGGTTAGACTCATATTTCAAGTGTAGCATTTACACCACAATTAAAATTGCTATATTATAATCAAGTTGCATTAACAAGCTTCATATCGAAGGACTACAGACTACCAATTCTTTAAGGACAGTCTGGAGACCAAAGAAAGTCTCATTACAAAGTGACATTCATTTAGCGAATTTCAGGCACCACAAAGGGGATTATCAGAGGCTCTTACAAAGACAGTCTGTATGATTTTTCCACAGTAGATTCAGAAATGTTTGACCTGATAGTTTTACCTTACCGACAGTCACTTGCATGACTGGAATCATTGTGCAGAAAGTGTTTCAAAAATTGCCCAAGAGGGCTTCCCTGGTGGCGCAGTGGTTGAGAGTCCGCCTGCCGATGCAGGGGACACGGGTTCGTGCCCTGGTCCGGGAAGATCCCACATGCCGCGGAGCGGCTGAGCCCGTGAGCCATGGCCGCTGAGCCTGCGCGTCCGGAGCCTGTGCTCCAAAACGGGAGCGGCCACAACAGTGAGATGCCCGCATACCGCAAAAAAAAAAAAAAAATCGCCCAAGCAAAGAATAAAGCTGTGGCTAAATCCCCCAAATGATCATTTAATTGATGATACACACAAAGACTGCAAGCCATTTGAACCTACAGTTGGGCTAAAGTCAGACAGAGATTTGGTAAAAAAAAAAAAAAAAAAAAAAAAATTAGAAACCATGTTTCCTAAAGCTATAACTGAAGCTAAAACTAAATGAAGCTCTTTTTGCTTAAGCAATTATCATGTAATCCTCCCCCACCAATATTAGAAAAAAAAGACAAAGTCCATTTATTTGTTTGTGTAACAAATTATTTGGTTCAAAGAGTTACAAACTCCTGACCACATTCTATAGAAGAAAAATTAGGACCTGAAATGCTAGCAGTGTTACCTAATAATCAAGCAACAAACTTTCTTGGAATTAGTGAATTACTACTACACAGCATTAATTTCATGCTTGTCTACTCTGGTGAGCTGTGAATGGTTATAGACAGTTAGAAAGCATAGAAGAGTTAGAATAGGGTCAAGAAAGCTCCCTGGTAAAGGGGGGAAATAATTGAAAGCATTTAACACAATTAAATAAGATTGCAACAGTGTTTGGAAACATGATTTAGGGATAGAAGACTGCTAAAGTCTATTGCATATGCATAATTCATCTTAAGTGACTGAAACATGACTGGACCAGATGCCTTGATTTAAGCTGAAATTGGAAGGCTTAGGAATGAAACCCAATTTCTTTCTGGTCATGTTAATTCCCCAATCAAAGCTTTTACAATTTATTTTACACTAAACTGGTTAAGACCGAGGAACACGGAAAAATACAGCAAGATACAAACCCATCATGAACTGGGGGTTTTATTTTAAAAATTTGTTCTTCTTTTCTCCTGACTCCACTTGTCTATTCATAATGACCTTCCTTAATTTTTCATTTAGATTCATTGGTTTAGTCTGTAATGTAGCACTGATTGTCCAGGAGAGTTTGTTGCTCTAATAAACTGCTCACAGAGGTGGTAGTACTTATCTGAAGTCCCTCTTACTTTGTGTGGGCATGGCCTCAGGGTATTCCTTTTGTTTGATGTCCCATGTGTGAAAAGAAGAACTAGCAGAATGGCATCTATATGTGCATGGAAATTTTCAGCAGTTGTCATGCTGCTTTTGTCATTGAATCATTTGTAAATAATTTTCAAATATATTGTCTATTCTTCACTAAAATCACTTGTCCTCAACTCCCGACAGGACTCCAAGACATACAACTGTCTTTATACTTCACGATCTTTATGGAAGCTCTTGAACCATATATATAATGAAGATGAAACACCTGGGGGCTGTGTGTTGTATGTGTGTACACTTAGCACTCTTGATCTCACATCTATTTTTAATTTCCCACCTCCCTAGATTACTTAAAGAAAAAAAGAGGTTGGAATTTGGGCATGTTATTATAGTTGAATCAAATATGGTAACCATTTCAGGTAGGTACTCATTATCTGAGACAACGAGTACAATTCTGGCCATTGCATACATACATTGCATGTATATGATTTGGAAAAAGTCAACATAAGCTATTTTGTCTGCTTCTCTAGAACAGGTAGAGAAGTTTGGGAGGGAGTAGGGACTGCAGAGCTGCCAGCCTAGTTTAAGGCCATAGATTTGCCAAATGCCTAGTACTGAACTACTGTCTGGTATTTGAACTTTGTGTTTGAACTTTGTGAAAGAGTTCTAGAATAATATTTTTTTAAAAAAATGAAAGATATGGATACAAGCCCACAGAGTTAGTAAGATGTAACTTTGTCAATATATTTTCTATGTAATGCTGACAAAAGTTCACCAATTTGTTAAAACAATCTGGTAACCATATCAGGGCCAAAAAGTGACTCATACAAAAAGTTCCATATGCAATTAACCAGAATTTGTACACAATAGAAGGGAACATAGATCAAGGTTAAGGTTGTAAGGTACAAAGGGAAGCCTAAGAAAAAGACTTCTGCTGGGAACAGAAAAGGGTGTAGAATGAGGGGTCCAAGTATCAGGGTTCCAGAGAGAAGCAGGGGAGCTGGTCAGTGGAAAGGTGGTTCAGGGTTACTACCAAAACTTTTACTCACAGGTCTCCTGTGATACCCATGGCAAGGTGCATGATAGGCCTGGCTGAGCTGAGGTGTTTGAGATAGGATTGAGAAATGAGCCAGTTTTGTCAAACACAATGGCTCTTAGGTTCTGTTTGGTAGCTTTGCTCAAAGAAGTTTTGAATGAGGATTAACTATTCCCCTTACTAGCTCTCAAACAGAAAACTACTATATGTCCATACATTCCTTAACTAATTTTATTAGCAAATGAGCTCAGATATAACCTGTTTTGACTCTCTAGGAACTCTTAGCTCTTGATTTTTAGAAGTTTCAAGCAACACCTTGCACTAAAAAGTTGACTTGAGGAAAATTCCAAGACTCTAGATACAGAATTCTCTCAGCCTTAAAGCCAGCCTCAGACAAAGTCCTCCAATATTCATCTTGGAACACAGGACAATTTAGAGATTTGGCCTACACCTTCAAATAAGGTTAAAAAAAGTATCCCCACCCCCCAAAAATGTCCAATTTCCTTGGATTCTTATACCTTTATGCATGTGTTGAAGATGTTCTTAGCCATATGCCTCAAATGCCTTTAATTTCAACAAAAAAATCCACTTTAATATTTTGTGCTCTATGTTGTCGAATACAAAGCCATATCTGACAGTATGCTAATTGCCAACACCTTGTTAATTACGATTATGAAAACAAAAGTATTTGTAGTAGATACCTCAAGAATGTAAGTTTCTGAATTAGAATTCCAGCACCATTTCACATTTAGCTTTATCTAAACATCACACATATAATGTACTGAATGTTATATATAACATATATATATATAACATTTTATAGAATGTTATAGACATTTAACAGATAAGTTGGATAAAAATCACCTAAAAATCACTGTTAACTTTTCCTATATGTATTAGTTTAAGTTCTTTAATAAAAACAAACAAAAAAACTTCACCTATAGAAAGCTGTCATATTATTTAGTATTGTTTATATAAAGGAGTAGTTGCTTTTCATAGCACAAAACCTCATAATCTCAGATTCCAGGATTTTTGGAAAGTTCATACCATGTACACTTTTTATAATTTTAAACCACTAGTAAATTTTTTCATTGAACTACCCAAAATGAAATCCTTTAATAATTTCTTGTATGGAA
This sequence comes from Globicephala melas, assembly GCF_963455315.2. Taxonomy (NCBI): domain Eukaryota; kingdom Metazoa; phylum Chordata; class Mammalia; order Artiodactyla; family Delphinidae; genus Globicephala; species Globicephala melas. The sequence continues at coordinate 68,712,281 of NC_083316.1, read as the reverse complement.
GCTTCTATACTTAGAAAAGTTGGTTTATTACAGATGCCCTTATTCCATTTCCAGAGATTTGTAATCAATCACTTTTGTGGCAGGATACAGAGGTTATTTTCCTTTTTAAGTTCCCTAGTTGAATCTATTCTGCAGCCAAGGCTGAGAAGCCCAGTGTTGTTTAGAGACCTGAGGCAAGGTTCCATATATATTCTATATTCTAAATTTTCAAGTTATGATGGGAAAGAACTAATAAGCTTCTTGCCAAAAATCTAGATTTTCAGGCCATGACCACAAAAATTCTTGGTAAATAGGTCTCAAATATCACCCAGTTATCTGTACTTTAAACTTCACACCCTGCTGTTGTGATACAGGAGATCTAATATCCACAGTATGAAAGAATGTTCTACAATACTTAGCAAACAGTACTGTGAGTCAGCACTTTTGAAGGGATCCCTTCCTTTTCTGCTCTCCACAGCACCCAGCATGACTCTGGGTACACATCACATGATTAGCCAATGTTTTTTAATTGTTTGATGGATAGATTCATTATAAGCACACTTTCCATCACATCATATAAAATGGTATTTTTCAAAGTGTGCTTGAGGATTCTATGCACCAGAATCTCATTGGGTGTTTTCTAAAATGCAGAATCTTGAACCCCACCACACACATACTAAATAAGAATTTCTGGGACTAGAACTCTGGCATTTGCATTGTAGTGGATAAAAGATGGCCACAAATTCTTTGACATTTCTCCCATCAATAGGTGGGGTCTGTTTCTCCTCCCCTTGAAATTTGTCCACGGTGGCTCTGAATAATGAAATGATGCTAGGCCAGTTCCAGGTCTAGCCTTGGTCTCTGGGAGCTCTGGACCACATTGAGAGAGCCTACAACTACAGGGAGAGCGAGAAAAGCCTGGCTGAGCCAGCTTTACAGTTATCCTCTCCAATTTGCCAGGCATGAGGGTGATGCTGTCTTTGACCCTCCAGGTGAAAACAGCCACCAGCTAAAAACTAATGGGTGACCCCAGATGATCATGTTGAGCAGAGGAATCACCCAGCAGAGTCCTGCCAGAATTCCTGACCCACAAAATCATGCAGTATAATAAAATGAGTTGTTGTTTTAAGTCTCAAAAAAAAAAATTATTATGAGTCAGAGTGGCTCGGTACAGATTTGTTAAATTGAAAATTGAGTGAAATGGTTCTAATTTTCGGAAATGATTCCATAGGTAGTAACAATCTCAAGAGTTTGTCTAGGGTACTGGGCAAGAAGCCATTGTTTAAGGATGAAGAGAAGTTCTACAGGATTAAGGGCAAAGATGCAAGCTCTGATCTGAGGTAGCAGAGCAGGCCACAAAGCATAGGAACATGGGATAAAAATAGTAAACATCTGATATTTTATACAACCAGCCTTTTTTCTTTTATTAACATCTTTACTGGAGTATAATTCCTTTATAATGTTGTGTTAATTTCTGCTGTACAACAAAGTGAATCAGCTATATGTATACATATATCCCCATATCCCCTCCCTCTTGCATCTCTCTCCCGCCCTCCCTATCCCAACCCTCTAGGTGGTCAAAAAGCACCGAGCTGATCTCCCTGTGCTATGCAGCTGCTTCCACTAGCTATCTATTTTATATTTGGCAGTGTATATATGTCAGTGCTACTCTCTCACTTCGTCCTAGCTTACACTTCCCCCACCCCACGTCCTCAAGTCCATTCTCTACATGAGCGTCTTTATTCCTGTCCCGTCCCTAGGCTCGTCAGAACCACTTTTTCTTTTTTTTAGATTCTATATACATATGTTAGCATACGGTATTTGTTTTTCTCTTTCTGATTTACTTCACTCTGTATCACAGACTTTAGGTCCATCCAACTCACTACAAAAAACTCAATTTCGTTTCTTTCTATGGCTGAGTAATATTCCATTGTATATATGTGCCACGTCTTCTTTATCCATTCACATGTCGATGGACACTTAGGTTGTTCAATGGCCTGGCTACTGTAAATAGTGCTACAATGAACATTGTGGTACATGACTCTTTTTGAATTATGGTTTTCTCAGGGTATATGCCCAGTAGTGGGATTGCTGGGTCGTATGATAGTTCTATATTTAGTTTTTTAAGGAACCTCCATACCGTTCTCCATAGTGGCTGTATCAATTTACATTCCCACCAACAGTGCAAGAGGGTTCCCTTTTCTCCACACCCTCTCCAGCATTTATTGTTTGTAGATTTTTTGATGATGGCCATTCTGACCGGTGTGAGATGATATCTCATTGTAGTTTTGATTTGCATTTCTCTAATGATTAGTGATATTGAGCACTCTTTCATGTGTTTGCTGGCAATCTGTATATCTTTTGGAGAAATGTCTATTTAGGTCTTTGTCCATTTTTGGATTGGGTGGTTTGTTTTTTTGATATTGAGTTGCATGAGCTGCTTGTATATTCTGTAGATTAATCCTTTGTCAGTTGCTTCATTTGCAAATATTTTCTCCCATTCTGAGGGTTGTCCTTTTTTGGTTGTGGTTTCCTTGGTTGTGCAAAATTTTTAAGTTTCATTAGGTCCCATTTTTGTTTATTTATTATTTATTATTGTTTATTTTTGTTTTAATTTCCATTTCTCTAGTAGGTGGGTCAAAAAGGATCTTGCTGTGATTTTGTCATAGGATGTTCTGCCTAAGTTTTCCTCTAAGAGTTTTATAGTGTCTGGCATTAAATTTAGGTCTCTAGTCCATTTTGAGTTTATTTTTGTATATGGTGTTAGGGAGTGTTCTAATTCCATTCTTTTATGTGGGGCTGTCCAGTTTTCCTAGCACCATTAATGAAGAGGCTGTCTTTGCTCCATTGTATATTCTTGCCTCCTTTTTATAAAAGGTGACCATATGGGCATGGGTTTATCTCCGGGCTTCCTACTCTGTTCCCTTGATCTATATTTCTGATTTTGTGCCAGTACCATACTGTCTTGATTAGAGTAACTTTGTAGTATAGTCTGAAGTCAGGGAGCCTGATTACTCCAGCTCCGTTTTTCTTTCTCAAGATTGTTTTGGCTACTCAGGGTCTTTCATGTTTCCATACATATTGTGAAATTTTTTGTTCTAGTTCTGTGAAAAATACCATTGGTAGTTTGATAGGGATTGTATTGAATATGCAGATTGCTTTGGTAATATAGCCACGTTCACAATGTTGATTCTTCCAATACAAGAACATGGTATATCTCTCCATCTGTTTGTATCATCTTTAATGTCTTTCATCAGTGTCTTACAGTTTTCTGCATACAGGTCTTTTGTCTACTTAGGTAGGTTTATTCCTAGGTATTCTATTCTTTTTGTTGCAGTGGTAAATGGGAGTGTTTCCTTAATTTCTCTTTCAGATTTTTCTTCACTAATATATAGGAATGCAAGAGATTTCTGTGCATTAATTTTGTATCCTGCTACTATACCAAATTCATTGACTAACTCCAGTAGTTATCCAGTAGCATTTTAGGACTCTCTATGTACAGTGTCATGTCATCTGCAAACAGTGACAGTTTTACTTCTTCTCCGATTTGGATTCCTTTTATTTCCTTTTCATCTGTAATTGCTGTGCCTAAAACTTCCAAGACGGTGTTGAACAATAGTGGTAAGAGTGGCTAACCTTGTCTTGTTCCTGATCTTAGAGGAAATGGTTTCAGTTTTTCACCATTGACAACAATATTGGTTGTGGGTTTCTCATATATGGCCTTTATTACGTTGAGGTAGGTTCCCTCAATGCGTACTTTCTGGAGAGTTTTATCATAAATTGGTGTTGAATTTTGTCCAAAGATTTTTCTGCATTTATTGAGATGATCGTATGCTTTTCTTCCTTCAATTTTTTAATATGGTGTATCACACTGATTTATTTAGGTATACTGAAGAATGCTTACATTGCTGCAATAAACCCCACTTGATCATGGTGTATGATCCTTTTGAGGTACTGTTAGATTCTGTCTGCTAGTATTCTGTTGAGGATTTTTACATCTATGTTCTTCAGTGCTATTGGCCTGTAGTTTTCTTTCTTTGTGACATCTTTGTCTGGTTTTGGTGTCAGGGTGATGGTGGCCTCATAGAATGAGTTTGGGAGTGTTCCTCCCACTGCTACAGTTTGGAAGAGTTTTAGAAGGATAGGTCTTAGCTCTTCCCTAAATGTTTGATAGAATTTGCCTGTGAAGCCATCTGGTCCTGGGCTTTTGTTTGTTGGAAGATTTTTAATCACAGTTTCAATTCCAGTGCTTGTGATTAGTCTGTTTATATTTCCTATTTCTTCCTGATTCAGTCTCAAAAGGTTGTGCTTTTCTAAGAATTTGTCAATTTCTTCCAGGTTGTCCATTTTATTGGCATATAGTTGCTTATATTACTCTCTCATGATCCTGTGTATTTATGCAGTGTCAGTTGTTACTTCTCCTTTTTCATTTTTAATTCTGTTGATTTGAGTCTTCTCCCTTTTTTCTTGATGAGTCTGTCTAATGGTTTATCAATTTTGTTTATCTTCTCAAAGAACCAGCTTTTCATTTTATTGATCTTTGCTATTGTTTTCTTCACTTATTTTTTATTTATCTCAATTTGAACTTTATGATTTCTTTCCTTTTGCTAACTTTGGTTTTTTCTTGTTCTTCTTTCTCTAATTGCTTTAGGTGTAAGTTTAGATTGTTTATTTGAGATTTTTCTTGTTTCTTGAGGTAGGATTGTATTGCTATAAACTTCCCTCTTAGAACTGCTTTTGCTGCATCCCATAGGTTTTGGGACATCATGTTTTCACTGTCATTTGTTTCTAGGTATTTTTTGATTTCCTCTTGATTTCTTCCATGATCTCTTGATTATTTAGTAGCATAATGTTTAGCCTCCATAAGTTTGTATTTTGTACACATTTTTTTCCTGTAACTGATATCTAGTTTCATAGTGTTGTGGTCAGAAAAGATGCTTGATATGATTTCAATTTTCTTAAATTTACCAAGGATTGATTTGTGACCCAAGATGTGATTTATCCTGGTGAATGTTCCATGAGCACATGAGAAGAAGTGTACTATGTTGTTTTTGGATGGAATGTCCTATACATATCAATTAAGTCCATCTAATTTAATGTATCATTTAAGGCTTGTGTTTCCTTATTTATTTTCATTTTGGATGATCTGTCCATTGGTGAAAGTAGGGTGTTAAAGTCCATTGGTGAAAGTGAGGTGTTAAAGTCCCCTACTATGACTGTGTTACTGTCGATTTCCTCTTTTATGGCTGTTAGCATTTACCTTATGTATTGAGGTGCTCCTATGTTGGGTTCGTAAATATTTACGATTGTTATATCTTCTTCTTGGATTGATCCTTTATCACTATGTAGTGTCCTTCTTTGTCTCTTGTCATAGTATTTATTTTAAAGTCTATTTTGTCTGATATGAGAATTACTACTCCATCTTTCTTTGATTTCCACTTGCATGGAAAATCTTTTTCCATCCCATCACTTTCAGTCTGTTTGTGTCCCTAGGTCTGAAGTGGGTCTCCTGTAGAAAGCATATATACAGGTCTTTCTTTGTATCCATTCAGCCAATCTATGTCTTTTGGTTGGAGCATTTAATCCATTTACATTTAAGGTAGTTATCGATATGTAGGTTCCTATTACCATTTTCTTAATTGTTTTGAGTTTGTTATTGTAGGTCTTTTCCTTCTCTTGTGTTTCCTACCTAGAGAAGTTTCTTTAGCATTTGTTGTAAAGCTGGTTTGGTAGTGCTGAATTATCTTAACTTTTGTTTGTCTGTAAAGGTTTTAATTTCTCCATGAAATCTGAATGAAATCCTTGCTTTGCTGAGTAATCTTGGTTGTAGGTTTTTCCCTTCCATCACTTTAAGTATGTCCTGCCACTCCCTTCTGTCTTGCAGAGTTTCTGCTGAAGTTAACTTTATGCAGATTCCCTTGTATGTTATGTGTTGCTTTTCCCTTGCTGCTTTTAATATTTTTTCTTTGTATTTAATTTTTGATAGTTTGATTAATATGTGGCTTGGTGTGTTTGTCCTTGTGTTTATACTGTATGGGACTCTCTGTGCTTCCTGGACTTGATTGACAATTTCCTTTCCCATGTTAGGGAAGTTTTCAACTCTATTCTCTTCAAATATTTTCAGACCCTTTTTGTGTCTCTTCTTCGTCTGGGACCCCTATAATCGAATGTTGGTGCGTTTAATGTTGTTCCAGAGGTCTCTGAAACTGTCCTCAATTCTTTTCATTCTTTCGTCTTTATTCTGCTCTTCAGCAGTTATTTCCACTATTTTATCTTCAAGGTCACTTATCCATTCTTCTGCCTCAGTCATTCTGCTATTGATTCTTTCTAGAGGATATTTAATTTTATTTATTATGTTGTTCATCATTGTTTGTTTACTCTTTAGTTCTTCTAGGTCCTTGTTAAAGTGGAGAAAATAAAAGAAACTTTTATTTCCAAGATTTTGGATCATCTTTGCTATCATTACTTGAATTCTTTTTGAGGTAGACTATTTCCTCTTCATTTGTTTGGTCTGGTGGGTTTTTACCTTGCTCCTTCATATGCTGCGTATTTCTCGGTCTTCTCATTTTAACTTACTGTGTTTGGGGTCTCCTTTTCTCAGGCTGCAGGTTCGTAGTTCCCACTGTGTTTGGTGTCTTCCCCGAGTCTGTGAGGTTGGTTCAGTGGCTTGTGTAGGCTTCCTGGTGGAGGGGACTGCTGCCTGTGTTCCTGTGGGTGGGGCTTGATCTTGTCTTTCTGGTGGGTAGGGCCACGTCCAGTGGTCTGTTTTGGGGTGTCTGTGGATTTATTATGATTTTAGGCAGCCTCTCTGTTAATGGGTGGGGTTTTGTTCCTGTCTTGCTAGTTGTTTGGCATGGGGTGTCCAGCACTGGAGCTTGCTGGCTGTTAGGTGGAGCTGGGTCTTAGTGTTGTCTTGGAGATCTCTGGGAGAGCTCTCGCTTATGGATATTATGTGGGGCTGGGAGGTCGCTGGTGGGCCAATATCCCGAACTTGGCTCTCCCACCTGAGGGGCTCAGGCCTGGCACCAGGCCAGAGCACCAAGACCTTCTCAGCCACACGGCTCAGAAGAAAAGAGAGCAAGAAAGAAAGAAGAAAGAATAAAAATAAAAATAAATTATTAAAATAAAAAATAATAAAAAGAGAGGAAACAAACCACTTAACAAATCCACCCATGATAACAAGCGCTAAAAACTAAGATAAATAGAAAAATCAGAAACAAAACAGTCTCAGACAGCAAACCCCAAGTCTACAGTTGCTCCCAAAGTTTATCACCTCAATATTGGGATAATTCATTGTCTATTAAGGTATTGCAGATTCAAGGTACATCAAGTTGATTGTGGAGATTTAATCCGCTGCTCCTGAGGTTGCATGGAGAAATTTCCCTTTCTCTTGTTTGTTTGCACAGCTGCTGGGGTTCAGCTCTGATTTTGGCCCCACCTCTGCGTGTAGGTCACCCTCACCCTCAGGCATCTGTTCCCACCCTGACCAGACAGGATTAAAGCAGCAGCTGATTAGGGGGCTCTTGCTCATTTAGGCTGAGAGAGGGATTAGTAAAGTAGTTATAATTGGAATGCAGGGCGAGCCTGCAGCAGCAGAGGCCAACATGACATTGCAACAGGCTGAGGCGCACCGTGTGTTCTCCCAGGGAACTTGTCCCTGGATCACGGTACCCTGGCAGTGGTGCACCATACAGGCTTCTGGGGGGTGTGGATAGTGACATGTACTTGCACATAGGGTTCTTGGTGGCTGAAGCAGCATTAGCATTTCATGCCCATCTCTGTGGTCTGAACTGATAGCCGTGGCTCACGCCCATCTCTGGAGCTCATTTAGGCAGTGCTCTGCCTTCTGTGGGCAGACAAGGAATCCCCTCTCCTTGTGCACCCCGAAACAATGGTCCCTTGCCTGTTAGGCAGGTCCAGTCTTTTTCCCAGACTCCGTCCCGGCTAGCTGTGGCACACTAGCCCCCTTCAAGCTGTGTTCACACAGCCAGCCCCAGTCCTCTCCCTGGGATCTGACCTCTGAAGCCCAAGGCTCAGTTCCCAGCCCCCACCTGCCCCGGCGGGTGAGCAGACAAGCCTCTCAGTGCTGGTTGGTACTGATCCTCTGTGCGGGAATCTCTCCACTTTGCCCTCTACACCCCCGTTACTGTGTTCTCCTCTGTGGCACTGAAGCTTCCCCCCTGCTACCCCCGTCTCCGCCAGTGAAGGGGCTTCCTAGTGTGTGGAAAATTTTCCTCCTTCACAGCTGCCTCCCAGATGTGCAGATCCTGTCCCTATTCTTTTCTCTCTGCTTTTTGTTTTATCTTTTGTCCTATCCAGGTACGTGGGGATTTTCTTATCTTTTGGGAAGTCTAAGTTCTTCTGCCAGTTCTTCTTATACTATAAAATTCTTGGAGGAATACATAGGCAGAACACTCTATGACATAAATCACAGCAAGATTCTCTTTGACCCACCTCCTAGAGAAATGGAAATAAAAGCAGAAATAAACAAATGGGACCTAATTAAACTTAAAGGCTTTTGCACAGCAAAGGAAACCATATACAAGATGAAAGGACAACCCTCAGAATGGGAGAAAATATTTGCAAATGAAGCAACTGACAAAGGATTTATCTCCAAAATATACACAGAGCTCATGCAGCTCAATATCAAAATACAAACAACGCAATCCAAAAATAGGCAGAAGACCTAAATAGACATTTCTGCAATAAGACATACAGATTGCCAACAAACACATGATAGAATGCTCAACATCTCTAATCATTAGAGAAATGCAAATCAAAACTACAATGAGGTATCACCTCACACCATTCAGAATGGCCATCATCAAAAAGTCTACAAACAGTAAATGCTGGAGAGGGTGTGGAGAAAAGGGAACCCTCTTGCATTGTTGATGGGAATGTAAATTGATACAGCCACTATGGAGAACAGTATGGAGGAAAACAGAAATTAGAACCAATGTATGACCCAGCTATCCCACTACTGGGCATATACCCTGAGAAAACCATAATTCAAAAAGAGTCATGTACAACAGTGTTCAATGCAGCACTATTTACAATAGTGAAGACATGGAAGCAATGTTAGTGTCCATTGACAGATGAATGGATAAAGAAGACATGGCACATATATACAATGCAATATTACTCAGCCATAAAAAGAAATGAAATTGAGTTATTTGGAGTGAGGTGGATGGACCCAGAGTTTGTCATACACAGTGAAATAAGTCAGAAAGAGAAAAACAAACACTGTATGCTAACATATATATATATATATATATATATATATATATATAGCATCTAAAAAACAAACAAACAAAAACAACATTGTTCTGAAGAACCTAGGGTCAGGATGGGAATAAAGGCACAGACGTAGAGAATGGACTTGAGGACATGGGGAGGGGGAAGGGTAAGCTGGGACAAACTGAGAGAGTGGCATGGACATATATATACTACCAAATGTAAAATAGATAGCTAGTGGGAAGCAGCTGCATAGCACAGGGAGATCAGCTCGGTGCTTTGTGACCACCTAGAGGGGTGGGATAGGGAGGGTGAGAGGGAGACGCAAGAGGGAGGAGATATGGGGATATATGTATATGTATAGCTGATTCACTTTGTTATGCAGCAGAAACTAACACAACATCATAAAGCTGTTATACTCGAATAAAGATTTTTTTTTTTTAAAAAAAAAAAGAACCATCCTTGCAAACTCAGTCTAGGTCTTTTGAACATTATGACCCTACCTCATCCTTAATCTCAGGGGTGACGTGTACAACAAGAATGGCCAAAGAGGCTCACTTCCAATTCTCAACACTGAAGAAGGAAAAGCAGGGATTTCTGTCAGTAAGGGGGCTGCTGGAATTAAAGACCAGCCCACAGGAAGGAAGAGGCAGTTGACAGAGAGAGACCTGGAAACATAGTTTGAGACCCTGGATTAAGCTATATCTGAAACTTGCACTCCTGTTACATAAGCTCATAAATTCAGTTGTAGTAACTAAATTTGAGTGGGTTTCTGTTACTTGCCATTGGAAGAAGTTTGTCTAAAACTAGAATCAATTTAGGGAAAGCTGACTGTAATGATTGAGACACAAAATAAAAGTTGCCGAAGGATTTAAGTCCAGCCAAAGTGTTAAGTGTTCAGGCTGAGCAGTTACAGAATCAGAAACTGAGACCAAGGGTGGGAATGACTTGGACCTGCCATTACAGTTTGAATATATAGGCATTTAAGGCTGGCTTAAATGGCCAGAACTATTGTGCCTTCCCATAAAGCTTACCTGTGTTTGAATGTCAGAGATGTAAAACCCTGACCCGATGAGGAATGTGGTTTCTCATTTTTTATGATAAATTCTTTGTGTGGTCATCTCTGGGTCTCCCTTTCTTGTGGGAACCTTTAAACTGAATATAATCAATGAAAATAGCTGACATTTTTGGTACAATGAATGCAATTACAAGCCAATTGCACACAATCATGGGAGCCTCCACATTCAGAAGCCTATGGCTTTAGTTGTTTGATCAAAACATGAGTCAGCCTGTGGCAGGTGGTTACTATGTGGCTGCTGAAAATGCAGGGGCAAATCTTTCTTTAAAAGATTTCTTAAATGGCAGTAGTCAATGAAAGAAAAAGGTTCTGAAAAAATAGTGGCTTCAGTGATGCTCACCAAGAAGCAATATTTCAGTTTCTTCAGGATTATCCCAGATTTCAGTGGGCAGATTTCACCTCATCTCAGCAATACCGTATTCTGTAACCACTGAGCTAACTGTTACACAGGGTCATTACAAAGAATTCTCTCTCACAATATGCTTTCCATCTAGTGCCTCACAAGGGTTTTACGTAGTTTATTGTTAAGAATTCTTTTTAACCCCGTGTTTTTATTCAGATAAATTATTTCAGCTATGCAGTAGTTTCAAGGAAAAATACAACAGCTTGAGGAATGTATAAGCTTCTCTTTCAGACTCTTCTGTGTTACAGCATATTGCTTTTACGTATCGCTTACGCTATACAACACTGAAAAGACTGTTGTGAATGCCATATATTTATAATAATAAAAGCTATTATTTACAGAGCATTTATATGTGCCAGATACTCTACCAGGCATTTTTTCAGACATTATCTATATTCATGGCAATCCTGTGAAGTATGTATTATCTCATTTTACAGACAAGGAGACTGAGATACAGAGAGGCTAATAAATGGCCCATGCAAATTGCATGCTAGGGTTTCAACTCTGGCTGCCTGACTTGAGAGCTCATGCTTTTGACAATATTGCTTAATAAAATTCTATAAACTGCATATGCTTTTCTGAATACATAAACTTTTCATACATAGAAATGAAACTTGACTATAAGCCACATGAAGTAAGAGACCATGACCTGTTTTGCTCATTTTTTTCCTAGTGCCCAACAGCGTAACATGGTGTTTGCCACATAGAAGGTAATCAATATTTATGAACAAATGAATAATACTAATGGGGCTATATGCTGATGTCAAATATAGACTGGGGTTTTGGAGGATAGACCCAAGTATTACTGGATAATTCCACAGCGTTTAGCTTTTAAATTCTGAAAGGTATGATTTGATATACATGGAATATTCTGTAATACTCCCTTTCGAAATTTGCTTAATAAACTACTCTGACCATAGATACAGTGAAGGCTTATTTTGTTTTCCTGATGATCTAACCTGTTGAGTACATTGAAGAGTTAAATGAACTGTAACTTGGCCTGAACTTCTATTCATTGAAGAAAGATCATCTACAGCACTCTTCTTGACAGGTAATCATTCGGCCTCTTTAGAACATTTCAAGTGACAGGGAGCTCATTTCAACATAAGGCAACTCACTCCATTTTGAGCAACTTTAATCTTTTAGAAAGTTCTTTCATATAGTTGGTTGAAATCTCCTCCCTTGTAACTTCTTCCCATTGTTCTTACTTTTGTCCTCTAGAGCTACTCAGAGTGACTGCCTGGACAGATGTCTACATGACAGTCCTTCAAATATTTGAAGGCAGTAATCGTGTCCCTTTAGGTCTTTCATGCTCCAGGCTAAAAATCCCTAGTTCCCTAAAATGTTTCTCATGCTGCATGGTTTTAGCATCCTAGTAGCCAGTTTGTCTTTAAAAATGACCCTCTGACAGAGGTGGATTTAGCATGAAGTTAAGAGCTTCAGGACTCCATTTGCATGGTCCTCTTTCACAGCCTGGAGAGGGAACTGAGCCATGTGTTTATGTAGCAAAACTTGCAGAAGTAAGATATTTAAACCTCAATGGATTAAGAATACTCTGACTTTTCAGACTTTAGGTGGAAATGCCAGGTGGCTTTGGATTGGCCGTAGGCATTTCTGGATTTGGGTAATTGGGTATATCTTTCAGTGGTTTAGTGGGATATACCTGTGTGTTTGCAGTCACTTCTGTGATTTTTAAGCTTTCACTATCTGTTCTGGAGTAAGAATGGTTTGCAGGAGTCTTTATCTGCTGTGCAAATTCCTGGCATCTTGACTTGAGGAAATTGAAGAAAACCCGGTTAGTGAGATCATTAAAGTTTAAAGGGTATTTAAAATTAGTGCATAAGAAAATGTGAAGTGATCTGAAATCTTAACAGCTTATACATGAAAAGAAACTAGAGAACAGTTTTCCTGAAGTTGACAGTGAATTGTGAAGCTGAAAATAATGTTTCTAAGTGATCTAATAAGAACACATTTCAACCAACCATACCAAGAAGATTGAATTCTCTCTTTCCTCTACAAAAAGAAATCACAGGGCTTCCCTGGTGGCGCAGTAGTTGAGAGTCCGCCTGCCGATGCAGGGGACACGGGTTTGTGCCCCAGTCCGGGAGGATCCCACATGCCACGGAGCGGCTGGGCCCGTGAGCCATGGCCGTTGGGCCTGCGCGTCCTGAGCTCCGCAACGGGAGAGGCAACAACAGTGAGAGGCCCGCGTACCGCAAAAAAAAAAAAAAAAAAGAAATCACAAAACTGCCATTTTGTAAAGATGTGATCTAAGGCTCTGCAGCCACATTGTTAAGAAGTATGTCAATTAATGAAAATATTATGAATTTTGTGGCATTTATCAACTTTATCATTTGTGATCTTTTTCATTCTAATTAACCATTAGCTTTTATTCTTAGTTTTGTATTTTTTAATTTTTAAAGAGGCCCCAAAATCGTATAAGCTTTGGGCTCTACAAAACCTGAATTCCTGATCCACCCTGCTCTTCCCACTCAGTGAAGTCTGAACAGAAATATTACAATGGGACTTTCACCTCCTTTGACCTAACACTCTGCTTTTACTGACACAAGTTGGATTCCATTAGTTTCTCTGGCAGTCTTGCAACACTGATTAAAGAATTGCTAAATCAGAATCTTGGGATTGAATGTAACCTGGAAGGTCATCTAAACTAAACAGTCATCCCATGCTCAAATCCCCAGTTGATACTCTGTTAAGCAGTTAGCCTATGGTTGAATGCTTCCTATGACAGGAAGCTCATTATGTCTTGTGAAACCCATTACATCTTTAAACAACACTAAATTTAGGGCTCAAACACTTCTTGTTGGATATGCTGTAAAATTAAATATCTTTTCATTTTTAAGATGGACCGTCTTTATCTAAATCTCTTCTTAAACAACTTTATTGAGATATAATTCACATACCAATTTACCTCTTAAATGTCCAATTCAATGTTTTTTTTTTTAGCAAAGTCACATGGTTATGCAACCATCACTACCATGACAACCATGTAATTTTAGAGCATTTTTGTACTCCCTGAAAGAACCTGTGTACCCATTAGCAGTCAATTCCCATTTCTTCTACCTGTCCTCCCAATAAGCCCTAAACATTCACTAATCTACTTACTGACTGCACTAACTTGCCTATTCTGAAAATTTCATACAAATACGATCCTACAATATGTAGTCTTTTGTGACTAGCTCCCTTAGCATAATGTTTGCAAGGTTCATCCTCGCTCTTTTTATTTTTAAACATTTTTTTGTAAAACTAAGTGAAGGACTCTACATTCATCCCCATTTAATTTCATCTTTTTAGCTATGTCTAGTGTTCTAGCCTGTTAAAAATAAGTTTAATTTTCCAACATATCCTTCAATCAAATAGTTATTCTTTTACTAATGTGGCAGCCTGGTCACTGGTGGGGAAAAAATTAAAGTTACAGTAATTACCATTTATAGAATGCTTACTTTATGCCAACCAGGGGTTTATTTATGAATATAATTATTTATATAATAAAAATATTATAAAGTAATAGTATCTCTATCTTATAAATTAAAAAAAAACCTGATGTTTAAACCAGGTAGTTAAATTGCCTAAGTTCATGAAGCCAGAAAGTTGCCGAACTGGGGTTCAAATCCAGGTCTGTCTGGCTCTGAAGCCCATGCTTTCAACCACCAGACTCCATGATCTCCCACGACATTCTTTCATTCCCAACATTAATATCCAGAAGCATTATTATGTGCCATTCTCTATACATAAATTACTTCATGTTAGTATAGTGCTCTGGAAAATGCAATAAAGTAGATATTATGATCTTCAATATGTAGTAAAGAAACTTAAGTTCAAAAGGGTCAGGTTACCCATTCAAATTTACTTAGCTAATGCATGACAGAGGTGGTATTTGCATCCAAGTGTACCTAATGTCAAAGGCTTTGCCTTCTCCTAAGGTGCTCCAGCACTTGGGTTGTAGAATAGGTCCGTTCGTCAGTAATGTCCTGGGGAGGATCGTTAGTTGAGTAGTCATCTGGAATCTTCATTCTGGTGCTGCAGTTGATCTCTTGAGGCTTAAGGTTAAAACACAGCCACTAGCATTGACGTGTATATGTGTGTGTATACAAATATATACATATATGTAAACACATATAAGCTATATATATGTATATATGTATACATGGCTTGTGTGTATTATGTATACATGTACATATGTGTATACATACAGATACATGTCCATATATGTATACATATGTAGCTATATTAAGATATATATCTGAATGTGTATGAACATATTTGTACATGCGTATTTGTGTGTATATGTAATCTAATGCCAGTTTTATGATGAAAAACTCAGAATTACCACCACTCAATCTGTTTCCTTGCTTCAGTCTGGGAAATTATTTTTGCAAGTACATTTCTAGAAAGTCTTTTTGATTGGAAGGTAGAACTTGGAGAATACCACATTATAGATTCCATATTGAGGTCCTTTGTTCCTATGCCCATTTTAATACGAATAAAGTTTAATATCAACAAAAGTCTGATATGAAACAGAAACAAAGGAAAGTGTTGATATATAAGGGCAATATGACATCTGAGGCATATAGGTATGAGACAGGAGTTGATTCAGGCTGTCAGTCAGTCCATTGAGTCCAGTATCTGTGTGTTTATGTCATCTTTAAGGGTTGTTACATGACTTATTCTTTTTCTTAAGGATGGAAACCACAAATTATGTAGTCACAGTACAGAAATATGTTCATAGTCTACAAATTGCTAGCAATTATTATGATCATTAAAAACAGTGATAACCACACTCTGGTATTGTTCATTTTAAAAGATTTTTAAATTTTGTTAAGATAATCATTAATTATCTTTGGAGTCTGAGTCTTAGGGGAAAATATTCCAAAGAAGTTTTCCCCTAATCTCCACACAGTTTTATAACATAGTTTTTTGACACCATTATTTTGTCAAATAATTACTTGACACATTTGGCTTTTTTGAAATATGGTAATTGTTACCAACATGGCCATTGCATTTGCTGTTGGGTGTTCTAGTTCTGGTGGCCCTTTCATTTCAGGATGCTTTATTTTGTTTTAAATGACAGTAGACAAACTTGATCTCACCCATAACCTGATACCTTCCTTACTCATCTCAACTGGTTTGTTCCTATGCCTGAGTCAGCTCCCCAAATCAGAAGTTTTAGATTTAAAACTTGTTAGGACACTGCAGCAACCAATTGCAGCCTAACTCTCCAAGAGCTAGACGGCTTGTCTTTAGTGCCCAATTTCATGGTCTTATGAAAGGAGAAAAGCTCTTCCTTTTGTAGAGTTTGCATGACTAACTTCCTGTTTCTATCTCTGTGCCTGATTCCTCAACCCATCCATTCCAATAAGGACTATTTCCACATATGCTTACTCACATTAAGGATTTCATGATTTTAGTAGCTTTGCTGAAAATTTTGACCATTGAGGAAATGGCCACATCATGGAGCCCACTGCCTTCCATTATTTCAGTCTCCAAACCCCTGTCCTTGCATTTTCTCTCAGTATTTTGCTTCTTCAGAATAACTCACACATTCTTCCATTTTCTTAGGCACAACATTTTTTTCCCCCCCTAAATTCAGGTCCCAGCGCTGGCCTTTCTCCCTCAGTTAAGCTTCTTAAGGATCTTCTTCCAAATACAGAAAACTCCCTAAGGGGAGATCTGTAAGTAAAAATTCCTACATGCTATTATAATCAATTGCCCTTTTCATTGCTAACGCTACCTTCTCTGCTGCATCATTTACCAGGGATAAACTTTGGTGATAAAACAGTCAACATTTATAACATACCCAGAATCTGACTACTTTTTACCTCTTCCACTGTGACCATTCTAGTCCCAGTCACCACCATTTCCCACATGTATTATTCCTTAAGTGGTCTCCCAGATTCCACTCTTGATCCCCTACTGACTACTCCTAACAGGACAGCCAGAGGATCCTGTTAAAACATATTTCGCTTCTCGGCTTAAAATTTTAAAAACTACAAAGGCTTTATTTTCATGCAGAGTAAAATCCGAAGTCCTTTAAATGGCCTAAAAGACCTTGTATGTCTCTGGCTTCTCCTTCTACTCCCCCAGTTCTTCCTTGGCACGTGCCCAACCTTGTGGTATTTGCACTTCTTATGATTGTTTTGCTTTCTTTGACTTAATGCTTGGAATGATCTTCCTCCCATTTGAGGAGTTGCCTGGTCATTTTATTTAAAATTGCTCCCCCTTACCACATGCTTCTCATCTTTCTTTCCTCTTTCAGTTCTGTAGCCATTTTGACCTTTAAATTTACCCATAATTTGCCTATTTACCCTCCGCCCTACACGCATACCCCCATTTGTGCCCAGAATATAAACTCAATGAGAACAGGTTTGTTTTTAATTGATGTACTCTCTAAATCTAGGATGGTTCTTCACACATAATAGCCAATAAATATTTATTAGATAACAAAATCAATGAATAAATTACTGACATTCCATGTTTATAGTGGGATCTACGTTTGGCTCAGTACATCAATCAACGTTCTTTAAAACTTGACTAGGTACATAACTATTCATTCAACTAATCTAGGGACACACAGATGACATACATGTACACATATACATAAATGAACATATTTTATAAGATGATAAGTGCTTTGAAGGGAAGAAACAGTATAGTGAAAGAGAATAACTTGGATGATCCAATTTAAGTGAATGGGCTGAGAAGGCATTAAACCAGAACGTGCAGAATGTGGGGTTTGCTGCATAAGGAGTTCAAATATCCTGAAAGAGGAAAAGGCATTTGAGGATTAAAATGGACAGTGAGGTGGGCCAAGATCATGCAGGGTCTTATAGACATCAGTAGAGATTTAGCATTTACTTAAAATGATCACTTCAGCTTCTGAGTAGAGAACACATTTAGGGACAAGAGTGTCTTGGGTGACTATGAATAACTGTTCAAGAAAGATGAGATGATATGGTTTTTATAAAGTATCATGAAACAAAAAGCCATGCATAGAACAAAATTTGGAATAGCAAAGACAATCAGATACTCTTTCTTATCCTGCCACTATTTCCCTATATTCTCCAAACATTTAAAATTAGGATATTTTAGTTTTGATAGAAAAAACATATGTACGCACACACACATACACATATCAACATGAAGGGAAAAAAGAAAACTTCCAAAATAAAGTGTGAAGCCTGCTCTACTAGATTTTTCAAGTAATTAATTGCCATTGATATTAAATTTAAGTCATATTTGTTTCATGGGATATCACAAATGAAAGTGTAGATACAAATATTTTTTTGTAGTTTTTAATTATTTATAAAGCCTCACAAACACTGCCATTGGTACATAACAGAAATTCAGCAATACTGGATAAAATATTAACCTTTAGCTCTATGTTCAAAGATAATCAAGTTATCAAAATTGGCATTAGAGGCCAAAGTAATTTAACAGGTTTCTACCTTTCTACTTTCATCTTTTGTGAAAAATTAAAACTATATTTTTTATCTTCTATCATATAAAAATCCTGTCTATAGTGTTAGCTTAATTTCTTTGAAAATCTGTACTTGTTGGAAAAATTCTAGAATTAAATGTAGAGTTAGGTTTACGTTTTATTAGTCTGCTGAAAAATGAATACTGTAGAAGAGACAAGCAGAATAAATGATGGAATTAATACTTAAGCAATTCAGTGTTGCCTAGTGACAAGCTGTGTTTGTGAGCCTTTTGCCTTCTGGAAACTATTTTCAAGGTTGGTATAAGTCTGGAATGTTTTATGAAATCACTAAATAGTTTCCTAGACCTATAATGAGTACTTCAAAGTGTCTACAATTATATTTTTGTGGTTGTTAACAATGATTCATAGTTTTTTTTAAAATAAAATGTTGTTTTTTCAAAATTTTCTCAGTTCTCCTAAGCCCTCCTACAAGCAAGGAGTCTTTTCTGAAATATTCTGGCTTTCTTGATACACAGAATACTTGGAAATAATTGAATGTTACTAAAGATATTAAACCAATAATGAAGGGTTGGCTGAATTTAATGCTCTCCAGCCTTTATTTCTCTCTCTGCCCTTAAAGCAACAGGATTCTCACAATATCAGCCTCTACCTTACACGGCCTTAGGGAGGAAAATTTATACATTTTAATATATTTCTCATATATATTCACTTGTATTTTTATATATATATATATATATATATGTAAAATTAACTCAAATGGGCCCATATGATTTCTTTAAAATAGCTTTAGGGAAAATGTACACACATTTCAAAATCATTCATTGTCACTAATGGTAATATAACTATCAATGATTTCCTTGATGTAGATATTGGTTTTGGTTCCTGGTTTCCTGAAAAACAGCAATGTCTTTTCTCATGTGGAAATAATGCCTGGGAAAGAACAAGATGGTCCAATGAGGCCATAGCAGCCTAGAGCATGTTTGGCTGCATCATCTGGGAGTCTTCCTAATGCCAAGTTTAACACAGCCCAGGGAAAGACTAACATCTCTGTTTACCATGCACACCCTCAGAATGAACTGAAGAGGGCAATATTTACCAAGAAAATTCAGTAGGGCAGTACTTTGGAAACAAACATGGGAATATTGTAACATTATTTAAGAAACAAATTATTTTTATTTGCCTGCTGTTAGTACCATTACACACACACACACACACACACACACACCCTGCACAGCTACTAAAGGGCAAAAGTTTCAAACAGCGTGAATTGCATTATAAATTATAATATCAAGTTCGTCTTTGTCCAAACCAAAGTACCCTCTCTACCAGGTCTGGCTGAAATTCAGAAAGTCATTTGTTTTTCTGTCAAATGCAGCCCATGGAAAGTCCCTCACAAGGTGGACTTTGTTTTCATACACCAAAAATGATTTCCCCTTTCAATTAGGTTAATGTGGATAATCTGTAGTGTAGATAAATTAGGCTTGGTAGTGCTTCTCCTTCCAAGAGCTCTTCTTCTATTTCAGGTTACTTCTAGCCCTTAGTAGGGAAATTCTTGCAGTAAAATCTTAAACTTTGCTACAAAAGTAGACACCAGTTTATGTCTAAATGTTATTTGATAATATATCAAACAGTTTATTATTTGAAAATAACTGTGAATAAATGAACGTAAGAGTGTGCATGCATATAACTTCATTCACGTAACATAGCATCCAATAAGATGGAATGATTAACATCTGCACAGGTGGGGTTTTTGGTTACCCTGCCAAAAGCAAATACAAAAGCATAAAAACAAAAACATTATGGAAGTATATATTTTATAAGCTCATTTTATGGGTAGCCATACCACCCTAGTTGACTTGCCCCAGAAAGTTTTGATTCTTCAACTCGATGTGCAGCAAAAATCCCTAGTCTCTCACTTCTACTACTGAAATATTCATTTTGTTCTCCAGCCTAAAAAGCCTCTGGAGGATTTGAGTTAGTAGCATAGCATAGATGAAATATTATTTGAAAGACCGAGTTTAGGAAGGTTAATTTTTTTGTGTTTCATTTTGGCTTTTTTTTGGGGGGGCAGTATACTCAATAGCTTTATGTTATACACATATAAAAGTCTACATAATCAATTCTATATAGATGCAATAATATATGCATAAACTATCACTACTACAAAATAAAAGAGATGTCTGACTGTACACAACTATGTCCATAGTGTGATTTCCCTACTCCTAAAATGAGAAGGTTGGAATAAATTACCACAGGAAGAGCTTACTTCCTAATCCAATATAATCACTTCAGAGACCAGGAATGAAGACTCAATTGTCCACAGCCAAGAACTAAAGACAGAGAGTCAGAGTCTAGACTAGAACCCAGGTTTGTAGAAAAGCCTGCTCCATCCTTTCGCTACCATTGCTCCTAGAATGAATGCTGTCTATCGGTCAGCCCCATCTGCTCCACTGTGTCGTTAACGACAAGGCATGTACAAAGGCAGGTGTCTACTGAGCCAGACTAAAGATGCCAAACTTTCCCCGTACACATGTAATGAAATGTCCTCTACCCATCAGAGAGGAATGAAGAAAAAGCAAAGAAGGGGATGAAGGAAAGAAGCATGGAGGGAAGAAGCCTTCATGAAGGACAAGGAAAAGACAAAGACATGAGAGGGCGGGGTAGGGGACTGGGACAAGTAACTGGATCCCTGTTGTGTTTGTTGAAATCAAAACAAGCAACAAGTTTTCTGCAGGTAGCCAGCAATTCACTTTCCTTCCGCCTCCCTCCATTTAGTAGGGCCTTTTGATAATCCTTGATTTTCTTTCTCCCCTTTCTCTCCCTCTTCATATGCCTGATCTACCTTTCTGTCCAACATTTGTTCATTTTTATTACTTGTTTTTGTTTAATTACTAAATGTTAAAAATATATCTATACTAATTTCACTTTAATTTATTTCTTAAACAGTTTAAGAATTGGCATAGTTCAGAGTAGAGTCTGAAGTGAAAAAATAAATTGTATTTTATTGCAAAAGAATTTACATTAAAATTAAGGGCTTCCTACAACTATCAATCTAGATGTTTGCATAACATCTGAGATATTTTTATTCAAGTATTTATAAAATGACACAATCATCACAGTCATATAAAATATCTGTGTACCATCTAAGGGGCCCCAAATCTGAGACATGCCCTCTCTTTCCAGCACCTTTTTCTAAAAAACCAGTTTGTCATGATGATCTTATTCTGCCCCTGGGGTTCTTTAAATCAACTCAATGTTCTTCTGTTACTCTACTTAACATAGTAAGAGAAATCAAATTGATTGAATATTAGCAAAGATCAAGGCAACAAGACTTCCTAGGATTACTTCTATGTACTCAGTAATCAACCATGTTGATTTAAAAGACAATGGTAAAAGTATCAATCCCAGACTCAATTCTAAACTAGGGATATATGCTGCTTTGGGCTTGGGGACATTTTTTTTTTTTTTTTATGATGCAAAAAATGAAGACTCCTCTAGGAGAATGCACATGTGTTTCAAAGAGCTGATGTCCTGCTCCAAAAATGATGCTACTGTTCGCATTCATGTATGGTTAGAGGCCTTTCCAAGCTATGCATTAATGGAATTAGTTCTTCAGTTTACTGCTTCCTTTGGGTTTTACAACTCTAACTATGAGACTCCTTTACAAGTAGTTTTCCTTCTGTACACAGTATCTGTTGTCAAGACTGCTCTTTCCACCGCTCTGGTTGTTCAGCCATCTCTAATGCTGCTACAGTAATTATGATAAGCAGATTTTTAGTTTTCCCCCATTCAGTACCATAAGTAATAAATTCCCTATAACTACTCCTTTCCAGAGAATATACTGTTTCTGTCTGATACCCAAAAGACATATTACTGTTATGAGGTTGTTATCGATTTCTAAAATGATCAGAAGGAATTCTCTTGATTTAGCGGTTTGTGTCTTTTTAAATGAGGTTAATGAATTTAAGAAGCTCTTCTACAGCAGAGCATGTCAGGTTATAATGACCATCTGTGAGCCTTTAGATTCATAGCATCTACAAATACATAGGAACCCAATAATGCAGGCAGAAGAGCACTTTGCTCTGGCTACAAGAGTGTTGAATTATTGCAGATTATTATGACTGTAGTACATGTATTCAGGTGGGTATTTTCATGCAATCACTCCCTCACAAAATTATAAAGTTCATGAGTAATGAGAGCATATCTTTATCTTTTCACAGAATTCTTTGCTTTCATTTGTCCTGTATCTCTCTCCTGTGTGCAACAACTTTAAAGTTTAGAGCAATTATGAAAACCTAGGAGAGAGGATGATCAGGAAAAAGGGACCAATGAATTTTAAATTAAGTTCATACTGGTAGGTCTTTGGAAGAAAGGAAAAAGAGAATTTGTATTTACTAAAATCTGACCACAGTGGGCTGACTGTTTGAAACTAAGTTTTGAATTATTAATGCTGAAAAAGATTTTCTACCAATGTGCCTAGTAGGAAAGAGTGGAAACATAGTAGTCCTTAGTCAAAATATATAATGTCTTGGTTATTTATGACCTTGACTGTGTACGTAAAGAAAAAAAGCACAAAATTAAGCACTATAAGTTAAAATAGCTGTAGTTAGTTCCTGTGAATTGGTATAAGAATACATACTGTATTAATGCCATCTCTAAGTTATATACAGTATACATATACATAAAAATTTGACTCTTCGAATTATGTCAGATCTGAGGCAGAAATCTAAAACCAACATGAACCAAACCAGTCCAGACTTTCATATGGACTCAAAGTTCTGGGTGAGTCTGTAGACTACCCTTCTCAGCAATCCTCTGAAAGACAGCAGACACTGACATCTGCTTTCCATAAGCAGTCCTCAGTCCCAAGCTGGGCCAGAAACAACTAATTCCCAAGGCATGTGTGGCTTCATGTCCTGGTTTCTACTCCTACAGTCTTTCCATCTAGTTATAGTGGTTCACATATGAATAAAAAGAATGCTAACCAGCCATCCATCATGGGACTAAAATCAACTCTTATCTAAGGATCAAGACTGAAGTACTCATATGAAAACTAGCTTCGTGAGGACTATAAAGTTGTGCTACTAATGATGTATCCTTGTCCATTTAACATAAAGTCAAGCTTTATATTAAGAGAAAAATATTTTCTGGCCTCAACCACGCTGATAGCAAACCATGGTGCAAAGTGAGCCTCTGAACATGCTAACATGCCATTTTACTTTTCTTGGAGGATATTAGGTCTGAATTTGTATTTTTATATGACGCTATCTCCTTCCCTGTCAATGAAGCAACTGAAGTTGCCTTTGTAAAATTCCATGGTGACTTAAAACTGTGCCCTAAGACATCAGCTCCTCTGGTGGGAAAGCGGTCACATTCACACATTTCTGTTGAAATAAAATGTAGTTGTCCGACCTGTTGGTGAGTAGTCTGCCCTGTGACACAGTGAGCGAGAGTAAGATTCTATTTAAGTAGCAGGACTCACAGGAAATTAGGGGGTAGGAGAAGATGGCTTAACAAAGGTTCTTATTTTGACAATAGCCATCATTTGTCCTTTGAATATTTAAGTCCTTATAATGATGATTAAATACATCTTTGCTTAAAGTTACCCATCAGATAGACAGGAAAAACAGAAAAAACAAAAAATTCTTTCCTATTAGGTGGCTTTGAGCTGGTATATTATGCTGCAGGCTGGAAATACAAAAAAGTGTCCTATTATATCACGTCATAAATGACCCATGTAGAACAGTTTGTTCTTCAATAGCAAGGTGAGGAGGGGCGGGGCCAAACGAATCAAAATGAACAAAGCAGTAATTGTTCCTTCCACGATATCATCTTAAATGTGGAAGTAATGAAGGAAACACGATTTAAAGAATGTTTTATTGGTGACCTCATTTTTACGTTTACAAAGAAAAAATTCATGCCTCTGGGAAATAGTGAGCCTATTATTTTATGTGAAAAGTAAATTTTAAAATAATACAAAGTTAGATTTATGAAGCAGATCCAGGAAATACTAGTAATTATCTCAAAATATTAGAACTGCAAGAAAAATTTAAACTTTTAAAAATAACTTCTGATATGAACCCCAATGCTTGCAGAGACTGACATTCAGATAGCAACATTGTCTCTACGATATTTTAGATTCATAATAGTATAGATTTCACAGAAATATAATGACATAATAATAGTAATTATTGAGAATACACATTACTGAAAATTAACAATAACATCTTCATAAGCAGTGAGATTCCCAGAGTTCAGATATCTCTTCCTTAACTTTGAATAGGTTATATCACCTAGTTAGTGGGTGCTGGCGATACACTGATTTTTATAATGCTATAAAGCAAGTAGATATGAGCCAATGACTTGACCTCCCAATACCTTTTCTCCTAAATCTTATATGAAATAATGAGGTTTTAGGAGACGCTTTTCTCTATATTTAGACAAAAGGATCAAATGTCAAAACTGCATGACAAACCGCAACCAACTCTGCTGCTTACATTTGTATTATTTCTACTTAAAAACAGCATCATCTTACATAAGATTTGGCTTAATTTTTTTCTCCCCCAGATAAGAGTAGATGTGTTAAGTAGTGAAAACTTGAGCAGCCATATGAAAACATGATGTGGCAGATGGGAAGGTGTGTGAAGAAATTTAGATCCAGGGCTGATGACAGCAAACAAGATGGGATCAATCTCAAGCAATTTTTCCTAGTTATAGCCAAATTGGATGCACTGAATGACACCTTCTAAAGAAACCTGGAAAGTGCTCACCATTTTGGTGAGCTACAGGCAAAGGGTAAAATATTCTTTAGAAGTGAGAAGACTGGGTAATTCATGAGGCTTGTTGACCATGTACAAAAATCTGATCCCATCACTTAGTTAGAATTCTTTACCAACATTCCCGTTCCTTTAGGACAAAGTTAATTACTTAGGTAAATATACAGAACTTTCTTTACCCTAGTCCCAAATTTACAGCATCTTTCAATCTACCCCTCAGTCTTCTATACCCAGCCCACTGTAAAACAAACAAAAACACACACGCATGGGTTTCGGCCACCTAAACTAAACTTCTATGGTCTCCACAGTGTGATGTGGTTTTATTTTGTCTCTGGGCACTTGCCTATGCTAAGAACAGTCTTTTTCCTTGTTAATTCCTCATCCTTCTAGCCTCATCTCAGTTTACACCTAATTCAATGAGCCTTTCCTAAATTATTTTCCCCAGTTTAACTGGGTTTGGTAGGCATCCTTTTGTGGAGCTCTAATAGCATCTTGACTTTAACATGAATTGGGGGTTCAGCATATACTACTATAAATTTCCATCTGATAATTTGAATGTCCTTCTGAACTCATTAAAGAAGAGATTAGGTCCCAGTAGTTTTTGTATTTATAACCTCTGTGTTTAGCATGGAATATGGCATGTGCTCAATGAATACATATGACTGTGGATTGGATTTGAACTGAAATCTCAGTGGAAATGTTGAAACGCATAGGTAAAATGAAAATGAAGACAGGATTTTATATCATGTAACAATAGTAGAGAAAGTACCTACAAGTAATGAAGAAGTTAATGAAAAATGGGTAAACTTAAATGTTTACATACCAACACACAGTATCTACGAATTAAGGAAATTTAAACTATTAACATCGACTGGCAAGTATGATTTCATAGGTGACCATATTAGTATATATATATTGCATGCTGGGCCAAGGTATCTTCATGTATCTCGAACATATTTTTTAAATTTAAAATTTTTATTCTTTAAAAGTATACAAATATTTTATGCTCATGTAGAGGAAAGAAATTCTAGGATTTCTATATCCAGTAGAAGCCAGTTTAGCAGTTGAATATTTGTTCTACTAAAATAATTTTCCCTGGTGGCGCAGTGGTTAAGAATCCACCTTCCAATGCAGAGGACACGGATTCAAGCCCTGGTCCAGGAAGATCCCACATGCCACAGAGCAACTAAGCCTGTGTGCCACAACTACTGAGCCTGTGCTCTAGAGCCCATGAGCCACAACTACTGAGTCTGCATGCCACAACTACTGAAGCCCACGTGCCTAGAGCCTGTGCTCCACAACAAGAGAAGACACCACAATGAGAAGCCCGTGCACTGCAACAAAGAGTAGCCCCCACTCACCACAACTAGAGAAAGCTCACGTGCAGCAACAAAGACCCAACGCAGCCAAACATTAATTAATTAAAAATAAATAAGTAAAGAATTTTCCCTGTTACATATTGTTTTGCTTTTGCTTTTTTCAAAAGTCTAGAAGTATATGCTATTTTGAGTATTTGAATACAGATTTTTATATCTATAACCATGTTTCTACATTAATACATCTACATCATGCAAAAAAAAGTATATAGCTAAGAATATGAAGATTGAACCACCTGAAAAGAAGCATTTGTTTGATTAAAATGGTAGAGGACTAGATATGATATCCCTGTGGAATAGTATTATAAACAACTCAGTATGTGGATAATGATTTCCTAAAATATCTTGGAAAACAGGCAACAAAGCAAAATCTATTAGTAAAATGTTTACCTTCTGAAAGCATGCAACCTAGAATACTGTAGAACAGAGTTTTCAAACAGGAGTCTACAGAACAGCATTTATCTGTAAACCCAGTGAGCTTGCTAAAAATCCAGGTTTCTAGCCCCAAATCAAAATCTCTAAATCAGAATCTCTGAGGCTGGCTTCATGGACTAGAATAGAAGGGCCCCATGCTTGGTTTAATGCTCTGCTATCATCACCTTGAAATTCTCAATGACTTTTGAGCAAGGGGCTTCACACTTTCATTTTACAGTGTGCCCTGCTGATGATGTAGCTGGGAAGGAACACTCAGAAATCTGCATTTTAAATATGCACTGCATGTGATTTCAATTCAGGTGTCTGCAGACCACACTGTGATACACACTGAAGATTGAAAACAGGTGACTTTGAAGGTAAAAAACCAAGGAAAAGAAATGTTACTCTGGACATACTTCTTATCATCTAGGAAGAAGGGGCTATGAAAATAGAGGTAACAGCAACCATGGGAGATAGTAACCATGTCATCCTAGTGTTTATAAAAGCCAAGGAGCGAGACTCAGAAAAGCCAAACACTATACTCTTATTAAAGAACATTTCCAAAGTTCTGAGACAGGTTGTACATTTGGTCAGAAAAAAGTCAGAGGTTCTAAGGTATTATGAACTTAATGTGAGCCCTGACCAAATGTATTAATCAAAAATCAAAGATAAAATCTTTATGAATGAACAGGCAGTGCCCTGAGCTCAGACATTTAAGGCTGACAAGACACAAGAATATCAAAGACTGAGAGAATCTGAAGGAAGTCTACAGAGACCTGGAACATTTGAAAGTTCTCAGGGCAAAATAACAAGGGCTTTTGGATAGATTAAGTAGAATAGGAAAGGGATTCAAATGGAATAAAAATCCAACAATGAGAACATTGTCCAAGAATCTGATGAGGCAATTAATTAATCAGTCAACTCTGAGGGATGAAGCTTTTCCTGGCCCAAAGGGAGCCCACAATCTTCCCATAAGAGGGAGCACTGAATTCTAGCACAAATATTGGGAACATTTAATTTAGACCACTGTCGCCATGCTAGGGTAATAGCAACAATACAGACACCATGCCGAATACAGAGGAGGTGCTTCATAGACGTTAACTAAACCTGTAACTCTGTGCTGGTTAATATACGGAAGTGCTACCTTAGGCTGTTCCAGATAAAACTGCGTTCTACTGGAGTGTTCCATAGTACCAAACATCCCAGGGCCTTCTCCACTGAGTTTTCCCAAATACTGATTAATCTCATCAAGCTCACCTTGGCAATTTGTTTGAACACCTGTGTATAAATTTTTAGTTTTAGCTTCACTGGTTATTAACTGGTCTGGATCCCTGATAAGTAACCTTTCTTAGCTGTGTTGCAGAAAGACGCACTTGCTCAAAACAATCCACACCCCTGGGGAAAAGTTTGCAATTTATGACAAAACATATAATGTCAAGGAACAAAGCAGAGTAGATTTGTATTCTGTTTTGCTTCTTTTTCTCTATCAAGGAAAATAATTTTTAAGCTGGCAAATCTAGAACAACATCATTAGGAGGGAACTGAAGTGCAAGATAGGTGCAGAGATAAGGGAGTGCTTTACAGCTTTAAATTAATTCAAGCCTTCAGGTCTAGATAAATTGTATCCCAGGATATGTAAATAACTTGCAGATGTGATCAAGGAACTATTGTTGCTAAACACAAAGAAATCACAGAGAAAAAAGGAGCACCCAGAAGTCTAGACATTGGCAAATGCTATCCCTGTTTCTTAAAGTGGGTGTGTGGGTGAGAGTCAGAAGAAACGGATTCTAAAAATTAAAAACTCAAGGTAAGCTTCTGGTTAAATTTTTGAACAGTGGTTAAGCAGTCTGTGAGTAGCTCCCTTGAATGCGGAGAACTGTATGTATTGTTCAACCCCGAATCCTCAGGGTCCTTCACAGACTGTGTCATTAGTAGGTACTTAATAAATATTTATTGAATTTTAGCTGACTATTTAGAAAGGAAGGTTGTGTTTGAAATCAGCATGGATTCACTGAGAAGTACACGTAAGCAAGCTGCTTAACCCTCTGAGCCCTATTAGTGTCCAAGGCAGGCCAGGCCAGGTTATGCTGTAGAGACGACCCCAACCTCTCAGTCTTAAATCAAAATGACTTACTCTTGGGCTTCCCTGGTGGCCCAAGAGTCCGCCTGCCGATGCAGGGGACACGGGTTCGTGCCCCGGTCCGGGAAGATCCCACATGCCGCGGAGCGGCTGGGCCCGTGAGCCATGGCCGCTGAGCCTGCGCGTCCGGAGCCTGTGCTCCGAAACGGGAGCGGCCACAACAGTGAGAGGCCCGCGTACCGCAAAAAAAAACAAGAAGAAGAAACAAAAAACTGACTTACTCTTTGCTCACACGCCATGTCCTTGTGGAGGGCTGTGGCTGCTGCTCCGTGGCATCCTCACTCCAGAACTCAAGCCACCGTCTGAAGCACTGCCTATTGTAGAGGCAGAGAGAAAGAGAGAAACCTGTGTGGGATTGGCAAACCCACTCTTAACAGCTACCACCTGTAGGGGATGCACGCCTCCAGTACATTCCATTGTTCTAACAAGCCTCATGGCTACGCCTACCTTCAAAGAGTGAGAAAAGAAATGTGAACTTACCTTGTATCCAGGAGAAGGACCAGAAATATCTAGTTCAAAGCACCAGTGGCTACCACAGTTATCTTTTCTGTAAAATGGAAATTATAATAGCCATCTGTTATATGGGTTATAATATAATTACAATACAATCAATACAATACAATCAATTACAATACAATACAATATAATTACAATACAATAATTGCAATCTGTTATAATAATCTTGCTTTTTTTTTTTAAACAAGAAAATGTAATAGCACTTTGCTTTTCTAAATCAATTCAAATCTAATGCTTAGCCACCAGTGCCAAAGCTGGTGAGTAATTTAGTACAAATTCTGTTTTTGGTGGGGTTGGCAAAAGAACAGCATTTATCTCCTTAAGACTTCACAAGTATCAGGAATTCCCTTGTGGTCCAGTGGTTAGGACTCTGCGTTTCCACTGCAGGGGGCATGGGTTCAATCCCTGGTCAGAGAATTAAGATCCCGCAAGCCACAAGGTGCGGTAAATTAATTAATTAATTAATTTAAAAAATCAGCCCTTTAAAAAAGTTGCACAAGTATCCAAACTGCTTTCATCCTGCCTTGAAAATAAGGAAAGATTCTCTACTCTTCATTATATCACGGTCACAGCTAAGAAATAAATTATCCAATCCTATGCAATCCATTAGAAAATGGGCTTTTCTTGCTGTTTCCGTGCTTAGGTTGGGCACAGTTCATTTGGAGGTAGTGTGGGATCATTGTGAGGCCAAAAGCTCTGGCCGATTATGTAGCCTCCATGATTGCACCTTGCAGCCACCCCTTCGGAAGCCCTGTTCCCTCCTTTGGTTACTACACAGGAGCATAATTTCCACCATCATGGACATACACCTTCTACCAGAGTCTTAAGGAATATTTTAGTGTTATAGCGCTGTCCAATGCTGTCTACTTCCTCCATACCTCCCACCACATGGGGTCTCTGTTCTATCCCACTCTAGAATGAACTGGCTTAATCCTTTATAATGGATTTCTGTTTTCAGAAACAAGTGGTGTAGAGAGGAGGTTGTGGTTGAACAACATCTGCTTTAAACCTTGCAACATCAATATCCCTGAAGCAAGATAACAAAAGTCTGGCTGAATCCTTGTTAAGAGGAAGAAATAGAGTGGGAGCAAAATACAAGTTAGGAATACAACATTCATCTTTAATAATATTTCAAGGTAATATCTTTAATTTGGTGATTAAATGAAAATATAAGTAGAATCAAATACAGTACCTGACAGAGTAGGCTTTCAATAAATGACAGTTTCTATTATAACTGTCAAATCATGTCTAATTGGCCATATTTCCATGTTCAGAACAGTTACTCAACTGGTTATTTGAAGGATGATGTAGTCAAATTGTCTCTGCTCTATGGATTGGGGGAAATAAGCACTGTGTTTTTAGGATGCAGAACATGGAATCTTACATCTAATTCTGCTCCTTCATTTTACAGATGCGGGTTCATAACACATGCAAACTTTTAACAGTCAGAAATTTTACATTGTTCTCTTTGATGAGTATTACTATCCAATTCTATTCCTGTTTTTTTTTTTGTTTGTTTTAATAGTTTTAATGCTATCAAAAATAAACCGTTGTGTATGTATGTATTTATCACATAGTGAACTCTCATCAGAAATGATTTCTAATAACCTATAAGTTGAAAATTCTTCTAGGCCACCTTCAGTTTTATTCAAACAATTGGCAATCACTTGGCCAGCATAAAGTACCAAAATCTTGTATTTCCTTTTGGAGGGTTTTTTTTCCATTTCAGGATTTTTTTTGGGGGGGTGGGCAGGGCACTATAGTAGCATTTAGGGTGAATGAGAGGTAAACATCTTTCTTTAGTAAAGTACAAACTGGGTGATTGAGAAAGGAGAGATAGGGAAGGATTTGGTGAGTAACTGCACCTGAGAAGTTCATTCTAGGTAGATCAGTTTTAGGAAAGACTATATTGGGGGTCAGACAATTGATTCACATGCCTGTGAGCCTTTGCTAAGGACCCCAGTTGAAGGACACCAGCACAATACCAATGGAATCCTTAGGGCTTTAAGTCATCTTTTTTGGTTTGAGCAGGCACCCCTGGAGTTCTTAGGAATTAACTTTAGAGAACTGTTTAGTAATATAACTTCCTGCCAATCACTTAGGAAGGCTTAACTAAATTATTATTGGAAGGATTACATTCTGTTTTTCAAATTTATCATACTTTTTAACTCTATAGAGAAACTTGAAATCAAGATTGACCTCAATTTATTGTCAAGCTAAAGGGTGACGAGCAATTTCAGTCTTAATAGTCTGAAGAATAAGGGTCAAGAATCTGTAAAACCCAAATCCTGACCACAGCTTTCAACCCTGCACTTCATATCCACTTTCTGACACTTCCTAAGAATGTCACTGACTCATTAAGTAAAATCAGAACCAATAAATAGTGAAGAAAGTTTTATTTCACTCCTTTTTAAAATGTTATTTTCTTTATTTTACCTTTTTCTAGTTTGAGATCATTGTTGATATTAAATATACAGACTAAAAGAGAAAAAAACTGAGTTTTTTTTCTCTTTTAAGTTTACCATTCACTTTTTCTAGGTTAAAGCCTTCTTTTATTTTATTTCATACTATTAATACAGAATCTCACTATAAACCAAATTTCAATAGAGAATTTTAAATGTAGAATTGGAAGAACAAGTTTTGTACATGGAAACTCGCTACTGCATTATTTGAAAAATAAAACCTTATAATCTATGAATGAGAATATCTTAAATACACTATAGTATACATACAACAAAAGATTAAATAACTGTCTTAGAAGTGATGTAAGAGTATAGATATTAAATTTGAAAGATACCTGTAAATGCAAAAAAACAATTTTCAGCTCAATGGGTATGGAATGATTCCATTTATGTTATAAAAATGTTTGTATGCATACCTTTATTTTGAAATGCATAGATGAATTCTAGAAGGATAAATTAGAAACTTTATGGTTGAAATTTTTGGATCAATATACATTTATTGTATAAAAAATTATTTTTGGATTTTCCCTACCCTCTCAAGATTCCAGTCAGGTATTAACATATGGTTTATAAGTAAATACTGTAATATACCCTTGTTTTTAAACAATCAGAAAATGTTCATCACAATACATTTCAATATTAATCTTTTAAAGAATTTGTTTCAACAAGATATCCACAACATAAAAAAATAAATGAGGAAATTGGAATAAGAAGAAAACAGGGAATGGGGGACTTCAACACTCCACTTACACCAATGGATAGATCATACAGACAGAAAAGTAATAAGGAAACATAAACCTTAATGAAACATTAGACCAGATAGACTTAATTGATATAGGACATTCCATCCAAAAGCAGCAGAATATACTTTCTTGTCGAGTTCACATGAAACATTCTCTAGTATAGATCAAACATTGGGTCACAAATCAAGCCTCAGTAAATTTAAGAAAGTTGAAGTCATATCAAGCATCTTTTCCAGCCCCAATGCTATGAGATTAGAAATAAATTACAGGAAAAAAGAAAACTGTAAAAAACACAAACACATGGAGGCTAAACAATAAACTACTAAATTACCAAGAGATCACTGAAGAAATCAAAGAGAAAATCAAAAAATACCAAGAAACAAATGACAACAAAAACATGATGACCCAGGACTTCCCTGGTGTTGCAGTGGTTAAGAATCCTCCTGCCAATGCAGGGGATGCAGGTTCAATCCCTGGTCCAGGAGTATGCCACATGTCATGAAGCTACTAAGCCCGTGCACCACAACTACTGAGCCTGTGCTCTAGAGCCTGTGAGCCACAACTACTGAGCCCACACCTTGCAACTATGAAGCTCGCACAACTAGAGCCAGTACTCTGCAACAAGAGAAGCCACTACAATGAGAAGACCATACACCACAACGAAGAATAGCCCCCACTCGCCACAACTAGAGAAAGCTCACACACCAGCAATGAAGACTCAATGCAGCCAAAAATGAAAACAAACAAACAAGCAAGCAAAAAACCCACAAACAAACAAAACGAAACAAAAAAATGACATCCCAAAACCTATGGGATGCAGCAAAAGCAGTTCTAAGACAGAAGTTTATAACAATACAATCCTACCTCAAGAAACAAGAAAAATCTCAAATAAACAACCTAACTTACACCTAAAGCAACTAGAGAAAGAACAAACAAAACCCAAAGTTAGTAGAAGGAAAGAAATCATAAGGATCAGAGCAGAAATTAATGAAATAGAAATGAAGAAAACAACAGCAAACATCAAAAAAACTAAAAGCAGTTTCTTTGAGAAGATAAACAAAAATTGATAAACATTTAGCCAGACTCATCAAGGAAAAAGGGAGAGGGCTCAAATCAATAAAATTAGAAATGAAAAAGGAGAAGTTACAACAGACACTGCAGAAATACAAAGCATCCTAAATGACTACTACAAGCAACTATATGCCAATAAAATGGACAACCTGGAAGAAATGATGAATTCTTAGAAAGGTACAACCTTCCAAGAGTGAACCAGGAAGAAATAGAAAATATGAACAGACCAATCACAAGTAATGAAATTGAAACTGTGATTAAAAATCTTCCAACAAACAAAAGTCCAGGACCAGAAGGCTTCACAGACAAAGTCTATCAAACATTTAGAGAAGAGATAACACCTATTCTTCTCAAACTCTTCCAAAAAATTGCAGAGGGAGGAACACTCCCAAACTCATTCTACAAGGCCACAATCACCCTGATACCAAAACTAGAAAAAGATATTACAAAAAAAGAAAATTACAGACCAACATCTCTGATGAACATAAATACAAAAATCCTCAACAAAATACTAGCAAACTGAATCTAACAACACATTAAAAGGATCATACACCACGATCAACTGGGATTTATCCCAGGCATGCAAGGATTCTTCAATATATGCAAATCAATCAATGTGATACACCATATTAACAAATTGAAGAATAAAAACCATATGATCATCTCAATAGATGGAGAAAAAGCTTTTGACAAAATTCAACACCCATTTATGAAAAAAACTCTCCAGTAAATGGGCATAGAGGGAACCTGCCTCAATATAATTAAGGCCATATATGACAAACCCACAGCAAACGTTATTATCAATGGTGAAAAACTGAAAGCATTTCCTCTAAGATCAGGAAAAAGACAAGAGTGTCCACTCTCACCACTATTATTCAACATAGTTTTGGAAGTCCTAGCCATGGCAATCAGAGAAGAAAAGGAAATAAAAGGAATCCAAATTGCAAAAGAAGTAGTAAAACTGTCAGTCTTTGCAGATGACATGATACTATACATAGAAAATCCTTAAGATGCCACCAGAAAAGTACAAGAGCTAATCAATGAATTTGGTAAGGTTGCAGGATACAAAATTAATGCACAGAAATCTCTTTCACTCCTATACACTAACAATGTAAGATCAGAAAGAGAAAATAAGGAGACAATCCCATTCACTATTGTAACAAAAAGAATAAAATATCTAGGAATAAACCTACCTAAGGAGGCAAGAGACCTGTACACAGAAACTATAATGTATTGATGAAAGAAATCAAAGATGACAGAAACAGATGGAGAGATATACCATGTACTTGGATTGGAAGAATCAATATTGTGGAAATGACTAGATTACCCAAAGCAATCTACAGATTCAATGCAATCCCTATCAAATTACCAATGGCATTTTTCACAGAACTAGAACAAAAAATTTTACAATTTGTATGGAAACACAAAAGACCCTGAATAGCCAAAGCAATCTTGAGAAAGAAAAACGGAGGTGGAGAAATCAGGCTCCTGGACTTCAGACTATACTACAAAGCTACAGTAATCAAGACAGTATGTTACTGGCACAAAAACAGAAATATAGATCAATGGAATAGAAGAGAAAGTCCAGAGATAAACCTGCATACATATGGTCACCTTACTTTTGATAAAGGAGGCAAGAATATTCAATGGAGAAAAGGCGGCCTCTTCACTAAGTGGTGCTGGGAAAACTGAACAGCTACATGTAAAAGAAAGAAGTTAAAACACTCCCTAACACCATACACAAAAATAAACTCAAAATGGATTAAAGACCTAAATGTAAGGCCAGACACTATGAATTTCTTAGAGGAAAACATAGGCAGAACACTCTTTGACATAAAACTCAGCAAGATCTTTTTTGACCCACCTCCTAGAGTAATGGAAATAAAAACAAAAATCAACAAATGGGAGCTAATGAAATTTAAAAGATTTTGCACAGCAAAGGAAACCATAAACAAGATGAAAAAACCCTCACAATGGGAGAAAACACTTGCAAATGAAGCAACTGACAAAGGAATAATCTCCAGAATATACAAACAGCTCATAAACTTGAATATCAAAAAAGAAAACAATCAAAAAATGGGCAGAAGACCTCAGTAGACATTTCTCCAAAGAAGACATACAGATGGCGAAGAAGCACATGAAAAGATGCTCAACATCACTAATTGTTAAAGAAATACAGATGAAAACTACAATGAGGTTATCACCTCACACCAGTCAGAATGGCCATCATCAAAAAATCTACAAACAATAAATGCTGAAAGGGATGTGGAGAAAAGGAAACCTTCTTGCACTGTTAGTAGGAATGTAAATTGATACAGCCACTATGGAGAACATTATGGAGGTTCCTTAAAAAACTAAAATTAGAACTACCATATGACCCAGCAATCCCACTACTGGACATAAACCCAGAGAAAGCCATAATTCAAAAAGAGACATGTACCACAATGTTCATTGCAGCACTATGTACAATAGCCAGGACATGGAAGCAACCTAAATATCCATCGACAGATGAATGGATAAAGAAGATGTGACACATATATACAGTGGAATATTACTCAGCCATAAAAAGGAACGAAATTGAGTTATTTGTGGAGATGTGGATAGACCTAGAGTTTTTCATACAGAGTGAAGTAAATCAGAAAGAGAAAAACAAATACCGTATGTTAATGCATGTATATGGAATCCAGAAAAATGTTATAGATGATCTTATTTGCAAAGCAGAAATAGAGATACAGACATAGAGCACAAATGTATGGATACCAAGGGGGAAAGGTGAGGGTGGGATGAATTGGTAGATTGTGATTGACATATACACACTATTGATACTATGTATAAAATAGATAACTAATGAGAACCCACTGTATAGCACAGGGAACTCTACTCAGTGGTCTGTGGTGACCCAAAAGTGAGGAAAATTCAAAAAAGAAGGGATATATATATACGTTTAGCTGATTCACTTTCCTGTATAGTAGAAACTAACACAACATTGTAAAGCAACTATACTCCAATAAAAATTAATAAATTTAAAAAAAAAAAGAAAGCAGGGAAGAAAATAAATTAAAGCTAAGGGTTAGTACACAAAAATCTTGTTAAGCAGTTTACTCCAGTTTTCAGAGATGGGCTGTTG
Source organism: Globicephala melas (assembly GCF_963455315.2). Taxonomy (NCBI): domain Eukaryota; kingdom Metazoa; phylum Chordata; class Mammalia; order Artiodactyla; family Delphinidae; genus Globicephala; species Globicephala melas. Next base: position 68,675,506 of record NC_083316.1, on the reverse strand, counting down.
ATAAGCTCTTTGCTTTCCCATATGCAAAGAAAATGGGGTAAAAATTGTCAGTTTTAAGAATCATGCAGTACTTCCTCTTGATAAGGCCTACGAGCAATTTCTTATTACTCTTATAAATCCGGAATTATCTAAGTAAGAGAGGGCAAATCAAAGTGATTTGCTATCAAATCAAAGAGCTTTTTCTTTTGAGTATATCAATTATAGAAAAAAAATTTAATAGGCATTTTTAAAATTTAAAAATAAACAACTTTGCTTCCTGACATATTTGATCACACAGAAGGAGGTATGGACAGTTGGAGACTTGTTAATTCTAAACTAAAGCCAAAGAAACTATTTTAAAAAGAGCAGTTATAGAACCCTGAGCTATAAGAGATGAGGAAATCCATGTTGTCCTGCTAAAATGCTATAATACAGTGTGAACTTTGATTTTATTCTGAAATTTAGGCCTTTTAACCACTAGAGCTGCTAGCATTTTCTTCTAGCAATTTCAGACCCAGCTTTTCTTTTCATCATCTGACCATGATGAAAAACAAAGACAAATCGTATTAAATAAGTGCAAATTATCTTTTAAAAGGGTGAGATGTGTAGTGGCATATCAAAACGTCCTTGTTTATACTTTGGCCTTCCTTTTTTTGAATTTAAGAAAAATATACAAAATCAGCCATTTCTCCCACTCAATTTCAACTCCACACCATCCATTACTGTGTGTGGTTTCTTTTTGTTAGTTGCTACTTATTTAATTTTCTCCACCTATAGTCCCACTCTGTAATATAGTTTTATCCCAGTGCTTTAGGAAAGGACCTTAAGAAAAATGGGAGATTTCTTCATAGCTCTGATTTTATTTTTCTTTTGCCAAATACCTGATGTGGAAAAATCACTCAAGTGCTTAGTGTATTACACTACAAATACAGATGGAGTCTGTTAAAGTTCAAAACAGGCTCTGGGCACTTCCATGTTTTGAGGCTCCTGTTATTTAGAAAAAGGAGGAAAAAGAGAAAAAAAAGAAAGAGGAGGAAGAGGCAGAGAAATATCAAAATTTCATTAAAAATTGTGGCATATTTTAAATATTTTCATTTATTAAAATAATATTTTAAATATGCAATGTCTGTATAAAAATCCATTTGGAGATAACACAAAAAATATAAACTTGAAGCTCTTTGGAATTTGAGATATGGGTCCAATACCTTCCTGCCCTTTCAGGCGCACTCTTACCTTTCCCACCTTCTCCATCTCCTTCCTTAGCCTCATCCCTGCTCTGGCCTCTCTTCTTTTTTTCTTTTTTCTTCTGGGATTTTTTTTTTCCCTTAATGCTTTTTAATTGATGTGAGTGTATTCAAAGAAATCAACAATAACAGGGAATTATTTTGATGTAGGTAATATTTTATGCAGTGTAGTAATTATAAGGCTAATATATGTGCATTATAGAACTTTAAGAAAGTACAGAAAACTTTAAAATAACTCATAACCTTGGAAAAAATAATTTAAAGCATCATTTAAAATCTTCCTAGGATTTTTTCCAAATAAATTGCATATTTATATTTTTTTGCATTCGTAAAAAAATTTACGCCAGCTTTATTGAAGTATAATTGACAAATAAAATTTTATGTATTTATGGTATACAATGTAATGCTTTGATATACATATACATTGTGAAATGATTACCGTAATTGAGTTAGTTAATAGATTAATCACCTCACATAGTTATTTTTTTGTGTGTTTAGTGAGAACATTAAATACTTACTCTCTCAGAAAATTTTAAGTATATAATACAAAATTAACTGTAGTCACCGTGCTGTGTATTAGAGCTCCAGAAATTATTCATCCTGTGTAACTGAAACCTTGTGCCCTCTGACCAACATCTTCCCAACCCTGCCCCCCACCCTACCACATCCCTATCAGCTCTTCATAACTACCATTTTACTCTCTGCTTCTAGGTGTTTGACTTTTTTAGATTCTACATATAAGTGAGATCATGTAGTTTTTGTCTTGTTGTGTCTGGCTTATTTCACTTAGCATAATGTCCTGCAGGTTCATCTATGTTGTTGCAAATAACAGGATCTCCTTCTTTCTTAAAGCTGAAATGTTCATCTATATCTATATCTATATCACATTTTCATTATCTCCAATGAACACTTAGGTTGATTCCTTATCTTGGGTAATGTAAATAATGATGCAATGAGCATGGGAGTATGGTTACCTCTTTGAGACACTGATTTCATTTCCTTTTGTATATATACCCAGAAGTGGGATTGCTGGAAAATATGGTAGTTCTATCTTTTTTTTTTTTTTTTTTGAGGACTCTCCATACAGCTTTCCATAGAAACTTCACCATTTTATATTCCCACCAATGGTGTACAAGTGTTCCATTTTCTTCATATTCTTGTCAATAATTGTTATCTTTTATCTTTTTAATAATAACTTTTCTAACAGGTGTGATGTGATCTCATTGTGGTTTTGATTTGCATTTATCTGTTGATTAATAATGTTGAGCTTTTTTATTTCATATACCAGTTATATGTCTGAAACATGAAGAAATATAATAAGAAGATTGAATCAATGATAAAAAGACTCCCAACAAAGAAAAGCCCAGGATCTGATGTCTCCATGGGTGAATTCTACCAAATATTTAAAGAAAAATTAACACCAATTCTTCTCAAACTTCCAAAAAATTGAAGAGGAAGAAACACTTCAAAAGGCCAGCATTACCCTGATATCAAAGTGAGACAAAGATAGTACAAGAAAACTACAGACCAATATTCCTGATGAAATCCCCAGCAAAATATTAGCAAACTGAGTTCAACAATACATTAAGAGGATCATATACCATAATCAATTGATGTTTATCCCTGGGATGACATGGTGACTTAACATTCACAAATCAATCAATATGATACACCACATTAACAGAATTAGGGATAAAAAATGATATGATCACCTTAATAAGTACAAAAAAAACATTTGACAGAATTCAACATCCTTTCATGATAAACACTTTCAACAATGTGGGTATAGAGGGAACGTACCTGGACATAAGAAAGGCCATATATGACAAACTCACAGCTAACATGATATTCAATGATGGAGCACTGAAAGCTTTTCAAGACAAGAAAAGGATGCCCACTCTTGCCACTTCTACAAAAATCAGTAGTATTTCCATACACTAACAATGAACAATCTGAAAAAGAAATTAAGCAAACAATTCCATTTACAATAGCTTCAAGAAAAAGATAAAATACTTAGGAATAAATTTAATCAAGGAAGTGAAAGATCTGTACACTGAAAACTATAAAACATTGATGAAAAATTGAAAAAGACACAAATAAATGGAAAGAAATCCTGTGTTCATGGATTAGTAGAATTAATATTGTTAAAATGTTCATACTACCCAAAGCAATCATTGAATGCCTATTAGAATTCCAATGACATTTTTCACAGAAATAGAAAAAAAAAATCCTATCATATGGAACCACAGAAGACTCTGGATAGCCAAAGCAAAGTTGAGCAAAAAGAACAAAGCTGGAGGCATCATACTACTTGATTTCAAAGTATACTACAAAGCTATAGTAATGAAAACAGTATGGTACTTGTGTAAAAACAGACACATAAATCCATGGAACAGAAGAGAGAACCTAGAAATAAATCCAAATGTTTATGGTCAATTGATCTTTGAAAAAGATGTCAAGAACTTACAGTGAGGAAAGGATAGTCGCTTTAACAAATGGTGTTGGGAAAATTGGATATCCACATGCAGAAAAATGAAATCGGACCCATGTATCTCACACCATATACAAAAATCAACTCAAAATGTATGAAGATTTAAATTCAAGACCTGCAACTTTAAAACTGCTAGAAGGAAACCCAAGGTAAAAATTTCTTGACCTTTATCTGGGCAATGAATTTTTGGAATAACCCTAAAAACACAGGAAATAAAAGCAAAAATGAAGAAATGAGATTACATCAAAGTAAAAATCTTCTGCACATCAAAGGAAGCAATAAACAGAGTTAAGAGATAACCTATGGGATTGAATATGGGCAAAGAATCTGAATGGACACATCTCAATACATACAAATGGTCTGGCTTCTGTATGCAGGAATACTGCTGAGTCTTTTCTAAAGATGGCTCATTAGTTCTGGTTCTCCCAGTGGTTTTTATATTGGAAGTGCCATGGAGCCTCTCAAAGGACATGTGTTTCTCTCTACACCTCATAGAGAAAATGCACTCCTCTCTACATTTCTCCAGAACATTACAAGGACACATGAACTTCGTGTCCAATCAGGAAATTAGGGAACAGAGAAATCTAGAGAGAATTCTACAAATGTCTGTGCGAATCTTTGTCATGTGTGTTGTGGTAGGTACATATCTTAATACTCCAGACTATTCTTTGAGTTGTTGAAAATCCAGAGAAAATGAATTATTATCTAGAATTTAATATTGTACCAGTAAAATGCCAATAGAATGTTTTGTATATGAGAAACTGGTTCTAAAGTTCATTTGGAAAACAAAACATGCAAGATTAAAAAGAGTATTTTGGAAAAGGTATGAGTACACATGAGAGAGAGAAGAGAAAGAGAAAGAGAGGAGAGAAAAAAGAGGGAATTTGATGTACCAAATACTAATGCTTATTATAAAGTTAAAATACTTGAAACAGAATGCTACTGGACAAAAAAAAAAGATGAATTAATGGAACAGATTATTTTAGTCTAACAATAAAGCCAAATATATAAGAATATGATCATGATGGAAGAGGCTTTTCATATCATGGAAAAATAGATTATTCAACAAATAGTGTTAATATTTGTTGTTGACCACAGGATATACCTCTACGGTAAAAGTTTTTGTAGATACCTCCCGAATTTCTTACAAAAAATAATAAATTCCAGATGAAGCTTATAAGTAAAGAACATAAAACCATAAAAGCAGTAAGGATAACATGAGATAATTTAAAAAATAAATTTGGCATTGGGAAATACTTTCAAATATAACACAAAAACTACAACTCATAAAAATTTAATATGGCAATAAAATAAAATTTAAGAAGAAATTTATTTGGCAAAAGACAACAACATCAAAAGACAGCAACAACCACAATTAAAAAACAAAAGAACAAAAGACAAAATCTTGGGAAAAAATACTTATAACACATTTAACAGTTAATATGCAAGGAATTCCTACAAATCAACAAAACCAAAAACCCAGCAGAAAAACAGAAACAAGAACAGTTCACAGAATAGAAATAAAAGGGTTTTTAAGTATATAAAAAGGTGTTTAATCTCACTAATTTTGGGAGGAAGGCAAATTCAAGCTACATTTAAATTCTAATATTTACTTATCTAATTGTCAAAGATCAAAAAGTTCAATAACATAAGGAAATAGGAAATCTTAGATGTTATTTGTGAGTTGATACAAATCTTTAGGTAGAGAAATTCTGTAACATATAACAACGTTGAAAGCACATGTTCTTTTTCCTAGAAATTTCACTTATAGGCATTTATCTAGTGTATTCTTGCACTTGTGTGAAATGATACTGTCACAAATATTCGGTGTTATGAGGTTCATAATTTAAGTGGCTACGGGCAGGGGTGAGTTAAATAAATTATGCTGTATCCACACAAAGAAACATTATGTCACTATTAAAAATAACAAAGGAAATTTATATCTAACTCACAAGGAAGACAAACATGGTTATCATATAGAGATAGATAAATAGACAGATAGATAGAGATACTCTTTTGCATCTTGCTTCCTTGCTATAATATACAACTATTTGGGTAAAGAAGAAAGGAAATACACACACACACATACACATTTATATTAATATATGGAGACTACCTCTGAAACTGGTGACAGTGGTAGCTTCTAGAAAAGGAATAGGTGGTTGGGGGCAAAGATGAAAGAGAAGACTCTTTTCCCTTTCTATATCCTTTTGCACATTTTGCATTTGCTGTCATGGGAATGCTCTGTTTTTCAGAAACCTTTCATTAATTAATAAATATTTAAAAGTAAAAAAATGAATTCTAAGGAACTGAATTTGTGTCCTACTGCCAAAAGTCAGATATAAATATGAAGACAAGTACAGAGGCTTTGTGCAAAATTAATTCTACATTTGGAACTCATTTTTCCTTTGAGAAAAAGTGATTGAATAAGAGTCCAGATAGGTATTTGTTCTTGGAACATTCTTTTTTTCTATGATTTTCTTGTATTCCTTTCACAGCTCTTGTTTGTTTAGCAGCCTTTTTAGACAGCAGGTGGAATGCCCTGGGGAAGTTCTAATGCACCCCAGCTGAAGTTGGCTCTGTTAAGGCAAGTTATTCTGCATGGGAGATTTGAGAGCCTGCAGCAGTTTTCAAGGCTAATTCCAAAGGTGAAACTGTGTCTTTGTAATTGAGAAGCACATGTAAACCCCAAGGGTCAACACACTTGTCTGCCTTTAACCCAAGCAACTACCAAGCCATCTAAGTGATTCAAACGCATCTTCATCAGAGGAGCCTTCTTCCTTAGACTGTGGCATTGCCCTCTCTGTTTATATGTGGGGTCTCCAGGACTCTGATTTTATTGATACTAATGTCACATAAAAGCCTTCAACTTGAGTTGAACAAAAAGGAGAGGATGAAACTGAATATGTGCAAATAAGCTACAGGGCCTCGTTTGATTTTTGTCATTTCCCTGTTTTCTGGAGGCTTAGTGCATTTGAGTATCTGTGAAAGCTGGTCCCTACAGGTTCTTTCTGGTGATGCCATAGCCCAGTTCACTTTATTGGGTGGGTCTAATATTGGGAGGGTCTAAAATGGAAACTGAATAACAGCAGGTCCCAATTCTCCCCTCAATATATTGGACATTTAAATTTAAAACCCTGGACAAGGTAGAGCAGTAGGGCATTCATACATACAATGGTCCCTTCAACACAATAGAGATACTGCTTTGTGTTCCACACAGTATAGTACATCCACAGAGCATCCTTGGGCCAAACATATGTACATATGTTTTTATATATATATATATATATATATATACATATACATACACACACACAAACACACACACACACATACAAACAAAGAGGTTACAACATGTTGCTCAGCTATATCTACTATTCCCTTCATTGTTTGCCTCTAGGAAAAGAAAAAGTATGTCTTTTGACAGATTTTCTTTCTGAGCATCAGGACCTGGTCTCGTGAATAGCTTAAAGTAAGCCTGTTGGCTTTCAGACCCTTTCATGTCTATTTCTGGACCTCAAACAGTGTAACTTTCCTAGGCCTGATCTTCAGATCCACGCACTGAATTTCTCCCAACTCTCGTTCTCTTCCTTTCTTTATGCTTCTGAAGGGTACCAGTGTATGCCATCCCCAAATATGCCACTTTGGCATAAAAATTATTTTGAGCTAAATAAGAAGAGTGCTCTGACCTCCCTTTTCCTCCTAAAAGCAGGAGATAAAACTTCCATGTGAAAGATGTCCTCCCTATACCTGAAGGAAAGAAACAGTCTTAATAGCATAGGAGACTCAAGGCTGAAGAGAACTCTGTACAAAAACAACAGTTTGTTAAAATAACTCTTAAATTCCTTTAGCCTCCCCCAATATTTTAGTTACTTTTCCTCAATTGCTTGTGTTTGTTCAACTAGTATAAAATCCTTTAGGTTTTGCCCCTTCTTTAGATCTTCATTTCCTCATGTGGACTTCCACATTATATAAAACGTATGTTAAATAAAATCTCTATGTTTTTCTCCTGTTAATCTGTCTTATGTCAACTTCATTCTCTGGCCCAGCTGGAGACCCTAAGAGAGGAGAGGTAAAGTTTGCCCTCCTCTACAGTTTCTTCCTCTCTCCCATCAAAATGTAATTTTCTTGGGCTTCCCTGGTGGCGCAGTGGTTGAGGGTCTGCCTGCCTATGCAGGGGACACGGGTTCGTGCCCCGGTCTGGGAAGATCCCACATGCCGCGGAGCGGCTGGGCCCGTGAGCCATGGCAGCTGAGCCTGCATGTCCGAAGGCTGTGGTCCACAACGGGAGAGGCCACAACAGTGAGAGGCCCATGTAGAGCAAAAGAAAAAATATGTATATAATGGTCTTACTACCCATTTCTTCAGTGTCAGATGTTTGTGAAAATGCCATGTGCCTTAATGCATAGCTGAAATTCTAATATATGTGCTAATGTTATACCTTTATATACAACATATTTACATCTAAATAGAATTGTCTGGAGATTTAATGATTTAACCCAAAGGGATTAAAATGTCTCACATTTGTATAGCACTTGGTAGATTATTTCAAGGAGTTTTTCACAAAGAAGATTTCTTATGAACCTCTAAGTCACCCTGAGGCAGAGAGAGTAGGCATTTTAATTTACATGCACACCGTTGATAACTTGAGAAGTTTAGTAGCTGCCTCAGAGCCACACAGTAAGTATTAAGATATCGACAGAGGTCTGGTGACTTCTGATTCAGGATTCTTTATTCAACGTCTGACACCTCAAAAAGTAGCTGTAGGGCTTCCCTGGTGGTGCAGTGATTAAGAATCTGCCTGCCAATGCAGGGGACATGGATTCGAGCTCTGGTCTGGGAAGATCCCACATGATGCAGAGCAGCTAAGCCCGTGAGCCACAACTACTGAAGCCTACCCGCCTAGAGCCTGTGCTCTGCAACAAGAGAAGCCACTATAATGAGATGCTCACGCACCGCAACAAAGAATAGCTCCTGCGCTGCCACAATCAGAGAAAGCCCATGCACAGCAACGAAGATCCAACTTAACCAAAATTAAATAAATAAAAAATAAAATAAAATTAATTAATTAAAAAAAAAGTAGGTGTAATCTGTGTATTTGTAACTCGCAACATGCAAATGCCCAGTGGCTCCATCTACTCATAGGGCCAGTAACATTCAAGGGATGAAGCTGCAGGTGACATTCTGGACCTCTCACTTGTAAGGACACGTAGAGTAGACAGAGCTGTTAGGACTTTTGTCAAAAAATGGATGAAAACAGTTTACTGGCTGACAGAATGTCCCAGTAATTTTCTTCCAAGTTTCATGAATAAACTGCATCAGAAATACCTGGGGTTGGTGTTGGACTTTCTGTTAAAAATGCATATTTCTGAGCCATTACTCCTATTTACTAAATCAGAAATACAATCTCTCATGCACATTTTGAGAAACTATAAATTATTTCCTCTTCTTGAATACAAATATATGTCATTTCCATCCTAAAATTCTCCAATATTTACGATGAACTCATAGACAGGCTAACTCAAAGCTTTCAAGTTTTTCCCTAGCCAGTATTCCCCAGTTAGTTCCTTACAACTATGTTTCACATTGATTGCTGTGCATATTCTACAGTTTTCTCCCTTAGGGCTTTTCCAACCATGAGTTGCCATTACTCTCATTGCCTAATTTTTCTTGATCAGCTGAGATGTTCTCCTTCCTCTGAACTCACAGCACCCTTTTTAGTGTTAGTTCTATGACTTTTGACAATTGCATAGAGTCATACAGCCACTACAAACAAGAAATAGAAGTTTCATCCTTCAGAAATTCCCTTAGATCCCTTTGTAGGAAGTGCTTCCTCCCCAGCCCCTAACTCTGGCTCATCAGTTTCCCACCCCTATAGTTTTGCCTATTCCGATTGTCATATAAGTGGAATCATACAACATATAGTCTCCTGAGTCTGGCTTCATACACTTAATACATTTGATATTCATTCATATTATATTGTAAATCACTTATTTATTACTTTTGCTTGCTGAATATTATTTCATTTTGTGAGTGTACACTTCCTTAATACGTTCACCAGTTGAAGGGCATTTGGATTGTTTCCACTTTTTAGGTATTATGCATATAGCTACTATAAACATTTGCATACGGGATACAGGTTTTTGTGTAAGTATAAGATTTTTATTTCTCTTGAGTAAATATCTAGGAGTGGAATTTATGAGTTGCATGATAACTGTACATTTTAACTTTACAAAAAATGGCCAGAGTATTTTTCCAAACTGTTGTGCATTCTCACTAGCAGTGTTTGAGAGGTCCAATTGCTGTATCTCTTTCTGATAGTTGTGTATTTGTACCTCACTGTGGTTTTAATTTGCATTTCCTTAATGACCAATGATGCTGAATATATTTTCATGTGCCTATTTATCATCCATATATCTTCTTTGGTCTAGTGTTTGTTTAAACCTTTGTGTATACATATACTTTTATTAAGTGGTTTATTTTCTTGTTATGGAGTTTTGAGAGTACCTTAAATATCTTGGATACATGTCCTTTATTAGATACAGGTTTTACAAATATTTTTCCAAGTCTGTGGTTTGTATCTTCCTTTTGTCAACAGTTTCTTTCAAAGAACAGAAGTTTTTCAATTTCCATGAAGTTCAATTTATTCATTTTTTTTAATGGACTGTGCTTTTGGTATCATATCTAAGAAATCTTTGCTGAACCCAAGGCCATAAATATTTTATCCTTTGTTTTCTTCTAGGAGTTTTATTTTACATTGTGGTCCATGATACATTTTGAGTTAATTTTGTGCACAAGTCAAGTTTCCTTTTGTTGGAAAGATTGAACTTTCTTCATTGAAATGTCTTGGCAACTTGATTGAAAGTCAATTGACCATATATGTGTGGTTCTATTTCTGGACTAAATATTCTGTTTCATTGATCAATGTGATAACTTATTTTTTGATAACACTACGGCTTTGTAAAAAATCACGTTCTATCTTGCATCGAAGTTACTTAATATGTTTACCTGGGCTCTTTAGCTAAATTATGAACTAAGGGCAGGATTTGGGTCTGATATTTTTTTCTTTGAGATTGTTTAGCCTAAAGGCTTGTACAGAGAAGATGATCAAGATTTGATGAATATGCGGTTTCATATCTCATTTCTGTCTGTAGAGCTACCATCAGAGTTTTATTTGCTGGAGGACAAACTTAAGTTGGCAGGTTGGATAGAAGGAAGAATATAATTTTCTTCACTTTTATTCTGAGAAGGATACTTTTTTTGCATGATATAAAGATAATCCAATTTATTAGAAATTAGACAAAAAGTGTTTTATCTGCTGTTGCAAGATCCAAATTTCAGCTATCAGATTCACATAGCATCCTGTTCCTGAAGGGAATAAAAAAAGGTTTACAAAAAGAAATTCATGGGGATTATTTACAGTTGTGAAATATTTTCAAGTGAAAGTGAACACATTCTGGAAACAGAGAAAAATAGCATTAAAATGTTACGTTGTAAAATTCTTGATTTATGTGTATATGTATGGAGTACTGATAATATTATTTGTTGCAGAGTAGTGGTAAACATTTGGGGCTTTCACATTCTGAAACAACTTATTTAGAGATGAGACAGTGTCTTCCTTGCCAGTACAATCTGAACAGTAGGCGTTAATTTCTAGTATTATCTGCTGTTTGCTAATTATGCAGAGCAAGTTAAAGAGCAAGTGACCTTTCCAGGAATGAGGGAACACTAACTGTATCAAATGAGTTGTGTCTTTTTTGTCTGACAGGACAGATGTCAGACTGTGTTGGCACTTCCACAAATGCACAAATAATGTCAACAATGGATGTTAATTTATAGAAGAATTCTTATTACCCAGTGCCTTAATATGATAAATCATATTATCACTCTTGTTCTCATATAAGTTTTTTAACATCTTTATTGAAGTATAATTGCTTTGCAATGGTGTGTTAGTCTCCACTTTATAACAAAGTGAATAGGCGATACATATACATATATCCCCATATCTCCTCCCTCTTGCATCTCCCTCCCACCCTCACTATGCCATCCCTCTAAGCAGTCACAAAGCACTGAGCTGATCTCCCTGTGCTATGCACCTTCTTCCCACTAGCTATCAATTTTACATTTGGTAGTATATATAAGTCCATGCCACTCTCTCACTTCATCCCAGCTTATCCTTCCCCCTACCTGTGTCCTCAAGTCCATTCTCTAAGCCTGTATCTTTATTCCTGTCTTGCCCCTAGGTTTTTCAGAACCATTTTCTTTTTCTTTTTTAGATTCCATATACATGTGATAGCATATGGTATTTGTTTTTCTCTTTCTGACTTACTTCACTCTGTATGAGAGACCCTAGGTCCATCCACCTCACTACAAATAACTCAATTTCATTTCTTTTTATGGCTGAGTAATATTCCATTGTATATATGTACCACATCTTCTTTATACATTCATCTGTCAATGGACACTTAGGTTGCTTCCATGTCTTACCTATTGTGAATAGAGCTGCAATGAACATTGTGGTACATGACATTTTTTGAAGTATGGTTTTCACATGGTATATGCACAGTAGTGGGATTGCTGGGTCATACTGTAGTTCTATTTTTAGTTTTTTAAGGAACCTCCATACTGTTCTCCATAGTGGCTGTATCAATTTACATTCCCACCAACAGTGCAAGAGGGTTCCCTTTCCTCCACACCCTCTCCAGCATTTACTGTTTGTAGATTTTTTGATGATGGCCATTCTGAATGGTGTTAGGTGATACCTTGTTGTAGTTTTGACTGGCATTTCTCTAATGATTAGTGATGTTGAGCATTCTTTCATGTGTTTCTTGGCAATCTGTATGTCTTCTTTGAAGAAATGTCTAGTTAGGTCTTCTGCCCATTTTTGGATTGGGTTGTTTGTTTTTTTGATATTGAGCTGCATGAGCTGCTTGTAAATTTTGGAGATTAAACCTTTGTCAGTTGCTTGATTTGCAAATATTTTCTCCCATTCTGAGGGTTGTCTTTTGGTCTTGTTCCTGGTTTCCTTTGCTATGCAAAAGCTGTTAAGTTTCATTAGGTCTCATTTGTTTATTTTTGTTTTTATTTCCATTCCTCTAGGAGGTGGGTCAAAAAGGATCTTGCTGTGATTTATGTCATAGAGTGTTCTGCCTATGTTTCCTCTAAGAGTTTTATAGTGTCTGGCCTTACATTTAGGTCTTCAATACATTTTGAGTTTATTTTTGTGTATGGTGTTAGTGAGTGTTCTAATTTCATTCTTTTACATGTAGCTGCCCAGTTTTCCCAGCACCACTTATTGAAGAGACTGTATTTTCTCCATTGTATGTTCTTGCCTCCTTTATCAAAAGTAAGGTGACCATATGTGTGTGGGTTTATCTCTGGGCTTTCTATCCTCTTCCATTGATCTCTATTTCTGTTTTTGTGTCATTACCATACTGTCTTGATTACTGTAGCTTTGTGGTATAGTCGGAAGTCACAGAGCCTGATTCCTCCAGCTCTGCTTTTCTTTCTCACGATTGCTTTGGCTATTCAGGGTCTTTTGTGTTTCCATACAAATTGTTAATTTTTTGTTCTAATTCTGTGGAAAATGCCATTGGTAGTTTGATAGGGATTGCATTGAATTTGTAGATTGCTTTGGGTAGTATAGTCATTGCACAATGTTGATTCTTCCAATCCAAGAACGTGGTATATCTCTCCATCTGTTTGTATCATCTTTAATTTCCTTCATCAGTGTCTTATAGTTTTCTGCATACAGGTCTTTTGTCTACTTAGGTAGGTTTATTCCCAGGTATTTGATGCTTTTTGTTGCAGTGGTAAATGGGAGTGTTTCCTTAATTACTCTTTCAGATTTTCCATCAGTAGTGTATAGGAATGTAAGAGATTTCTGTGCATTAATTTTGTATCCTGCTACTTTACCAAATTCATTGATTAGCTCTAGTAGTAAATGAAATCTTTGCGTATCATTTAATATGGACATGGCTTAGGATATTCCATCTCTCCAGCTTCTTTCAAATCCAGCTTATCATATCCTTTAGCATTCTGATGTCTTTTTGTCTCATTTCTCTTTAGATGCCTGTCTTGAGAATGAAAAGCACATGCTTTCTGAATTCCTATTTGACATGATGTTTCTGTACCCAAGTATCATGCCACTGAGGGCTACATAACATTAATATGAGAAAACAATTATAAAAATTAAAATAACATTTTTATTATAAAATATATGTACAACTCTCTTTTTATAATGAAAAGTTTTAAAAATAAAGTATAAAAATGAAGCCTGTGTCTCACAATTACTGAAGTTTTGAAAATATTTCACCTATTTCTTACCTGGTTATTTTTCTTTCATTTTACTGCTAGGGTATTTTAAATAAAATTCTAGGTATCATATCATTTCTTCCATAATATGTCTCTTTAACAGAGAAGAATTTTAAAAAAATTAATCACAGTACATAATCATACCTAAAAAAATTAGCAATAATTATTTTATATCAGCCAATATCCAGTTTATGTTCAGACCTTCCCAGTTGTCTCAAACATATCTTTTTATAGTTTATTTACTTGAATCTGAATCCAAACATATCTCACACAGCACAATGGAATGATTTCTGTCTTAAATTTCTTTTACTCCATAACACTTTCCCTCTTTCCACTGTCACTCTTTACCCTCCTCACAAGGTCATTTCTTTTAAACCAGGTCATTTGTCCTATAGAATTTCTCCCATTATACATTTGACTGAATGATATTGTTGTGGATCAATTTTAGTATATTTGTCTGGACCTATTTTCTATGTATAGTTGTTGTATCTATAATCCTAATTAGATTCAGGGATTCAGGTTTCATTTCATTTTATTTAATTTGCAAAACACATAAGTGGTTCTATATGCTTCTTATTGTTTCACATTAGGAAACACATGATATCTGATTTTCCTACTTTTAGTGATACTTAGATTGATCAAGAGGTTCAGCTTCATCCATTATAAAATTGCCTTCTACCATTTACCTAATGGTTTTAGCAGCCACTGATGATTGCTATCTAGATCAGTTATTATATTAGGTCTTACAAAATGAAGATTTTCTAATTCTATTATTCCTTACTTATTTGTTAGATTTCTTCTATACATCTCTGTTAATACTATCAATATATATAACACTTATTTTCCCAAATACTTTTGTGATATTTTTACCTTGTCAGAAAACAAAAAGCACCCTGTTATTCAAAGTAATGGCAAAGATTTTGAAGTGGGAAACAAGGAAGAGACAAGCAGATTTTCTGTTGTCCTTTGCTGGAAAACAGCAACAACAACCAATTGATTCAGTTCCCTGGAACATAAATATACTGTCAAAAAGAGCAACCATCTGGGACACAAGTATATAAATGTGTAACATTAGCATATTGTATGAGAATATAATGATATAAAGCAATAGACATTTAAACAAAAATTTGTTAAAATTTTGATTAAATTTCATTAATGGAAACACCTACTAGAATATCACAGGAAGATAGGGTTTTTTTTGTCTATTTTGTTCAGTGTTGGATTGTCAAGATCTAGACATGTGTGGCACATCAGAGGCTCTTGGTAAATATTTACTGAGTCAATATTGAATTAATGAGTGAGATAATTTCAAGAAATGAGTAGTTAACAGTGATTACATCAAAGAAAAAGAATGAGGAGGAAAATCCAGTCTGGTTATTTGTAGCAATAGTTCACCATTGCGAGTTAAGAACTCACATTAAGAATGTATGTGCACCATCATGTGTAAATTTTAATGGCTTTTAATTATTTACTTACTTCTCTTGCAAATAAACCACAAACATCTGTGTGCCAAAGAATTAGGGGCATAATTTTTATTTCTTTAATTAATAGCCTCTAGTCCTATTTCTCCACTCAGAAACAATTTCAAATTGTGTTCTCCATGCTTAAAAACTACTTGTTGAATGGATGACTGCACAATTCATTAGTTTACTGAGGTTGGTGATACAATACGTATTCAATTTTTCTCTATAGAAAAGGACTGTTTTAAGATTTCTGACCTGTAGTTATTATCTTATTATTTTAATTAATTATATTATTACTAGTATGGGGATACATATATTTAAAAATCATTTCTGAAATTAAAGAAAATCTAAAGCACAATCTAAAAAAATCTTGTAATGTCACATATATTTTTTAAACAAAGAAGAATGTTCTTGATTTAGAGATGCTGGTCTGCTGATGCTCCTCCGACTACTCTGAAAATGCCCCCTCTCTTCTTAAATGCCCCCTCTTCTTTTCATCTCTTACATGCAAGGGTTAATGTTCATTGTTTCTCCTTTAGTGAGTTCTTTGACTCTTACAATGTCAACAGTGTTACCTAAATTTTTATCACACACGCACACGCACACATACACACACACACACTATTTCACCAGATCTGAGCTTTTCCTGTGTCTGGGTCTGCATTTACAGTTGCACAATACCTCAAACATGTCTGAAGCCAAGTTCCAAATAGAATATCTAAACAGTTTTATTATATCCTAAAGAATTTATTATTTCTGCCAATGTACAATTTTCTCAGTGTCTCAAGCTTAAAACCTTTGTTATCGCCCTTATCTCCTTGATCTGTTTTGCTATCCACCTGTAATTCATCACTAAATTCTATTGGTTTGACTTCTTCAGTCTCTTGAATTGGTCTCTTCTGTTCCATTCCCATGGTCTCTTCTCTCATTACCTATCACTTCAACTATTATAATAACCTCTTAATTGTTCCTCAGTCTTTTTCTACTCTAATTTTGTCTCCTGCTGCAGAGCAATCTTCCTAATGCACAACTGTAAGTACATCACATTTCTGCTCACAAAACTCAGCAGGTCCCCATTACAGAGGATTCAATATAAACTATTTTGTTTGGCATTTATGACCTTTGACTGAATCTTCCATAACATATGCCCTAATCTCCAGGCAAAGTGATTCCCAAATAAAATCAAGGGCTTCCTGCCTCCACCTTTTTGATTATGTTTCTCTCCATCTTGAATGTCCCCTTTCCACAGCCCTTTTCCCATCCTTGTCCATAAAAACACCCCCATCCTTCAAGACATTGCACAAATGCCACAGCTTTTCAAGAGACTGTTTTACTCATGCCTTCATCATATTGCAGCCTCTCTTTTGTGAATATCTAAAATATTTGTCAATACTTCTTATAGAACGATGATCACATGTGAATATATATTATGACTATTTGTATACTTATTGGATCTCCACTTCAGGAAAGAAGCCAAGTTTTTTAGTATATTCAATATTTTTTATTCCTCATTCACAAAACATGGCACAGTATTTTGTACACTGTAAAGCTTCATAAGTATATGTTCAATTAAATTTAACAGGTCTTTGTGGTAATTCTGAAAAATTAGCTACATTCTTTCCATGTTTAATGGAATAATCATGTTAATACGGCTACTGAGCTGACATCAGCCTGGTGTTACCCAGACGTTACTGGCCTAGATAAAGGCATGAGAGTCAAAATGCATGGCAAGGCTGACCATGAAACTTAGACAGGAACCACGCTTTTTGCTTCCTTTATGCACATCACACACAAGCTAATACAATGCTGATCATGCCTTGACTAATGCATTCTTGCTAAATGAATAATTTATATGAACTACAATATTTGTTCCCAAAATTCCTCCAGTAATAACAAAGGACTCACTATTTTGAAATCAGCTGATCAAAGTCCTCCAATATCCAGATTTGTTTTTCACCTCTCTAAGGAGAAACACCAATGTCATAACAAAACAAGCTAATTTTAGCAACTGAACTCCTGTAAATAATTTTCAGAAAGGAAATATACACAAGGCCACATGTCTGACACTTCTCGGCTTACTGTTTCTTTGTCTTACGTTGTCCTGCTGCACGTGAGGACTCATGTTCATAATGATAGACCAAGGGCACTGCCAGACCCTTCTTCAGCAAAGACTGATCAGTGTTCTGTCTCCTGTGTTTCATAAAGCAAATAAGCACTTTATACATTTTTGATTTTCAAAAGTAGAAGTTCACACTAAAAGTGTTTTTGAATAATAAAGTTAAGGAGACGCCACATATCACAATATCTTTGAATTCAAGTTACAATAACTTACCAAGTAATTAAAACTATAGCAAGCTCTAACTGAGAGCTTCCCACCATTCCCTACTCCATGAGGTGGAATTGGAGTAGGAGGAAACACTGAAAATTAAAAAACAAGACAAAATAAAACAAAACAAAGCTCTATAGTTGTCTGGTGTCACCATATAAACAAAAGTTATTGGATAAAGCATCTTAGTTCTCTTAATGGCTCTAGAAATGGATAGTTATATAAATACTCTATCAAGTGCTTAAGAATGATATACCTTTGTTATAGAGCTGTGGTAGGTAAAACCGCAGGTCTGTGGTGAGAAGGTGGAACTCTCTCTCCTCCACTGGATATCTTGATAAAGGAGGGATAATTGGATTAAACAAATGTTGAGGAATGTTACATAGGGGAATAGAGCAGGAAGAATTCTGCTCTATTGTTGTCTTAGGAGAATTCCTTTTTCTTTCTGGATTCCACTCTAACTAGTCAGATTTATACTGGCAAAACATCTAGCTTCTGTGGGCCTCAGTTTCTCCTTACACAATAAAAGGAAGTTGAACCACATGATCATTATGGACCCTTGCAGATTTCTTTCTCTTAGGGAGAAACAGACAATGAAATTGTAAATTAGTAATATAATTTCAGATAATGATAAATGTAGATAATAAAGCCAAAAAGGTGACTAGGAGTGAGGAGGTGACGGTTAAGCTGAAACTAGGCATATGATAATGTGGGAGTGTGCTGGGCAGAGAGAACATAAAATGCAAAAGCCCCAAAGCAGGAGAAAGGTCACTGTGTGGGCTATGGTAGTGATAGGAAATGACAGTGGGGAGGTGAGTCGATGGTAAAGAGTTTGGGTTTGAGTTTAAGACTGTTGATAAAAGGAAGCCATTGAAGAGTTTGATTCTGGAAAATAATATGCTCTGATTTAAGCTTTAAGACAACCACCTGTGGTGCTACATGGGGAATAAACTGCAGAGAAACAAGAGTGGAAGCAAGAAAGCAAAAGTGTGAGCATGACGTTACAGACAAGTTCTTCAGCAGTGAGACCATGGTGAGAAATAATCAGACCTAAATATATGTTCAGGAGAGAGCAAAAACAAGACTTGCCAATGGATTGGAGGTGGGTGTGAAGAAAAAGGAGAAGTAAACTTGCCTAGTTATTGATCTGATCAAATGCATGGTTTTATCTGCAGAGATAGCTTAATATATAGGCTTGGCTCTAATTTGCAACAATTCAGTTGTATATGTGGCTCGATTTCAGTGGAGATGTCAAGGTTGAAATGGAGATTTGGGAGACCTCAGCTTATAGATGGTGCTTAAAATCATGAGACTGGATAAAATCTTGAACGCTCTCACATTCACCTTTTTATTATCTAGCTGCAGAAAAACTGGATTAGGTACATTGGGTTATTCTTATTAAATTACTTGCCATGGTATTTTTAAGTTCTTTGTGCTGATTTAATGAAGTGATACAGATGGGGAGAGAAGCTATGAAGTGTGCCTCTGAAAATACATGGTTTTAGTTGTAGCTTAATTTAAGGTTTCGTTGTTGTACTTTATAACCATGCAGTATTTTCCAGGCATATCTTCACCTAATGTTGTTCTTTATCAGATTGAAAGGGAAGGCACAAGTTTTATCACCTAAATTTACTTTGATTGTGTCCCATTACCATTTAGTTTCTGATCTATCCAAAGTAAATTGATTTCCAATTAAGAGCAAAGTTTTCTTTAATTTTAAATCCATTTAATTAATTGTTTTAATTCCAAAAATAACAGATTTGCAGGGGAAATGTTGGTTGAAATTTTATTCCTAACTGAAGAAAACAGAATATGGTAGAAACTGGAAACGTAAGCTTCTATTGTTAACAATAAGTTCTTTCTCTTTTATGATAGAATCTAGTGTCTCACCCTTATTTCCTCCTTCTCATTAGGATTCTAAGATAAGTATTTTAGTCTGCTTTACATAAATGGTATGAGAGACAACAGACTTATTCCTTAATAGACAAAAGTCCTTATAAATCAATCAATAAATAATAATGCGCATCCCAACTTAAAATAGGCAAAGAATAGAATCAGGCAGTTCACATTAAAAAAGATGCTTAGCTCT
Source organism: Globicephala melas (assembly GCF_963455315.2). Taxonomy (NCBI): domain Eukaryota; kingdom Metazoa; phylum Chordata; class Mammalia; order Artiodactyla; family Delphinidae; genus Globicephala; species Globicephala melas. Next base: position 68,655,600 of record NC_083316.1, on the reverse strand, counting down.
AATTTATACACACCGTACTCTGATTTTACCAAATGTTTCTCATTTTGGAATAATAAGTTCTAATATTTAGAAATCTGCCACATAATTCTATATACCACTGGTCCTTCATTTCCTTTCCTTAGCCACCTAAACTACTTCTCTGAGTCTGCTTTGTTCTCCAGATTTAACTCTGGTTTTAATCCCGATCAGAATGCAGAATCCCTTCAGATCTAAGTGGAAAGAAAGTGATGAAATGTAAGGAAATATTGTTGGTCCTAATTAGAGACCACCAATTCTTAGCTCTCTTCCCCTCTTGACCTTTTTTGTTACATTTTCTAATCTTTTTTTGATAACTCTTCCTTTCCCAGCTTCTAATTGATCTACTTTTTGAAATTTTTTTCTGTATTTATTCTTACAGGCCCTTCTGCAATTCTCTACATATAAAAATGTCTAAGCTTTTCTTGTAATTCCCTAAAGGGAAACCCAATTAATATTACCATTGAACATTAATTAATATGAAAGCATTTCCTTGAAAGGAGGAATAGAAAAGTTTTTGAGAATTCATACCAAGGAAAGTACTCTCAAAATAGCATGGTAGAACTGAAAACTGTCAGTTGCCTCTAGCAGGTAACAGGAAAATTACTCTTAGGATAATAACATCTCTTTGAAGAATTCCTTAAATTACTCTTAAATATCCAGAAGCTAGGCTCTGGAAATTCAGAAGCTAAGAACTAAATTATTTTATTTTCCTGAAAAAAGAAAAGACAAGATTGATCAGAGTGAGCCTGGCAGTCAGGCCAAAGTTTTTGTTTTTATTTTTTTAGTTAAATTCTCCTTTGATGCAGCTCTACTTTAACTGCCAAAGTATCAGATCCAGCTTTAGCTATTTCCAACCTTTTACCCAAGTGATGACTAACATATTTAATTATTGGCTTACCAACAGGATTTAACTCTCTAGGACAGACAGATCAGCCAGCAGAGAGAGATGTGTGGTAATGACAAAAGCCTTTACCAATAGTTGCTAAAATTAGGTCCAAGGATGGCCCTCATGTGAACACTAACAGGAAAATATGTTGGACCACGTATTGATCTTCTACACCACAGTAACCAACATCTAAGACAGCTGATCAACCATTACCTGGCACCTCACTTGCTGTCAGTGGTGCAGCTCTGACTAGAATCATAATCCTGAAATGGTCACCTCACACATGCAGCAGAGGCAGCTGGACACCACAGTCCTTAGGTGGGTGCTACACCTTTGAAGCAGAAGCCACCTTCCCATCAACCCAGCATTTACCTAATTGACACATTCAGTTATTGGCATCTAGTCTGCAGCTCTTGGAGACATTGTTTTCCTAAAATGAGGCAGAAATACTTTAGCTTTAAAAGACTTAGCTATGACTCTTCCTCTGCAACTTGGAGCCCAGACTCAGTGCTGAACTGAATTCCTTGCTTGGTGGCAAAGATTGTTCCATTAAACTCTCAATCTTTTGTCCCTTAGTCTTCATGTTTGTTTGCTTGTTTTTCCTTTCAGGGTCAGAAAGAAATTAGTGAAAGAATTAGCTGGAGATAATACAGAGTAAAGTAAGTCAGAAAGAGAAAAACAAATATCGTATGCTAACACATGTATATAGAATCTAAAAAAGAAAAACAAATGGTTCTGTAAAACCTAGGGGCAAGACAGGAATAAAGATACAGACTTAGAGAATGGACTTGAGGACATGGGGAGGGGAAGGGGAAGCTGAGACGAAGTGAGAGAGTGCATGGACATATTTACACTACCAAATGTGTAATAGATAGCTAGTGGGAAGCAGCTACATAGCACAGGGAGATCAGCTCTGTGCTTTGTGGCCACCTAGAGGGGTGTAATAGGGAGGGTGGGAGGGAGACGCAAGAGGGACGAGATATGGAGATATATTTATATGTATAGCTGATTCACTTTGTTATAAATCAGAAACTAACACATCATTGTAAAACAATTATACTCTAATAAAGATGTTAATATATAAACTTTTGAAATATGGATTTAAGAGGCATATCTTGATATAACAAACTTAAAAGCAGCACAAGCAGTATGTTCTTTTAGTTTGAAAAGAAATTATTTTTGGAGTTAAGAAACTGTATTAAATTGAATGTCTACCAACCCACTCTCAAATAATAACACATGCGAAACAACTTAAAAAAAAAAAAAGAGTGTTGATGGAGTATGTGGGCTGAGAAGACTTGCATAGAACACAAAACATATCCGTTTGATGCAAAATAGAAAGAACTATTAATTTGAACTATTTTTTTAATCAAAAGGCAATTTTTCCATCAAAGTCCATTCCATTGCAAAGAAGCAAAAATGGACTTCTTTGAAATACTTGAGAAAGTAAAGAGACAACCCTAATTTCAATCAAGGCATAAAACATTTCATTATAACTTGTGGATATCATGCCCTTCTGTACCCTAAAATTTATACTCTTAGAAAGATACATATTTGAAATTTGTCCCAGGTTTACAAACACACACACACACCACACACACCACACACACACACACACACACACACACACACACGGTACTGAAATTTTAAGATAATGCCTAAAAGACACCACTTGAAAAGTGAGTGCAGAAGTCTGGATTTTCAGAGAATCAATAACGGTAATGCATTGCAACTTTCAATCAGTAAAATCTATAGGATCTCATATGGTGCCCCAGCTCTTAGAGGTTTGGCAGTTGTTCCTTTTGCCCTTCCAAGCAGTTTCAATCACAATGACTGTGTGTACAAAATTACCCCCAAATTTAGTGGCTCAAAATAACAATAATCATTTATCTCATGATTTTCATGGGTCAGGATTTCAGAAGAAGCTCAGCTGTGCAGTTCTGTCTCAGCTTTCTTTACTCACATGTCATGTATTTGATCTGGGAAGACTCAGACATCTGGGCACTAAAACAGTTGGGGCCTTGGGCATCTTTCTCCAGCTCTCTGTAGTCTATCCACACGATCTCTACAGCATGGCAGCTTCAGGGTGGCAGGCTTCTTACGTATTGTCCCAGAACTCCCAAGTTGTGTGTCCCAAGAAAGAGGGATCCAGACAGAATCTTATCACCTTTTATGACCTTGCCTTCTACCAGATTTATTGATGGAGTCAGTTTAAAAATTTCTGCTCAGGTTCAAGGGGAAAAGAACGTAGATGGCACTCTTTGATGGAGGAGGGTCAATATTATATTGTAAGAATGTGGCATGGATTATAGTGTAGAACTTCAGATAATATGATTTGCCACACCAAAAAAAGTCTGGCTGAGGCCCACACTCAGACTTTTTCCTATACAACAACGTTGAGGACAGCAATAAGAATAGTTTAAAAATGGCAAGAAACTATGACCAACTTGGAGGATTTTCTTCTCTTTGATGAAAAAAGGCCTCATGTGACAGCTTTCCATATTTAATTGTTTGCATCTCATTTATTTTATTTATTACTATTTTTATGTGCTCCCTTTGCAGGGTTATGGGTTGTTGTTTATTTTATTTTATTTACTTTTTTTCAATTTTTGAATTTTATTTTATTTATTTCTTTATACAGCAGGTTCTTATTAGTCATCCATTTTATACACATTAGTGTATACATGTCAATCCCAATCGCCCAATTCATCACACCATCAACCCCACACCCCCATGGCTTTCCCCCTTGGTGTCCATACATTTGTTCTCTACATCTGTGTCTCAATTTCTGCCCTGCAAACCGAATCATCTGTACCATTTTTCTAGGTTCCACATATATGCGTTAACATGCGATATTTGTTTTTCTCTTTCTGACTTACTTCACTCTGTATGACAGTCTCTAGGTCCATCCATGTCTCTACAAATGACCCAGTTTCATTCTTTTTATGGCTGAGTAATATTCCATTGTGTATATATATACCACATCTTCTTTATCCATTTACCTGTCGATGGACACTTAGGTTGCTTCAAGGACCTGGGTATTGTGAATAGGGCTGCAATGAACATTGTGGTACGTGACACTTTTTGAATTATGGTTTTCTGAGGGTATATGCACAGTAGTGGGATTGCTGGGGCGTATGGTAGTTCTATTTTTAGTTTTTTAAGGAACTTCCATACTGTTCTCTAGTGGCTGTACCAGTTCAGTGTATCTTGCACTGTTCTCCCACCAACAGTGCAAGAGGGTTCCCTTTTCTCCACACCCTCTTCAGCATTTGTTGTTTGTAGATTTTCTGATGATTCCCATTCTAACTGGTGTGAGGTGATACCTAATTGTAGTTCTGATTCACATTTCTCTAATAATTAGTGATGTTGAGCAGCTTTTCATGTGCTTATTGACCATCTGTATGTCTTCTTTGGAGAAATGTCTATTTAGATCTTCTGCTCATTTTTGGATTGGGTTGTTTGTTTTTTAATATTGAGCTGCATGAGCTGTTTATATATTTTGGAGAGTAATCCTTTGTCTGTTGATTCGTTTGCAAATATTTTCTCCCATTCTGAAGGTTGTCTTTTCATGCAAATATTTTCTCCCATTCTGAGGGTTGTCTGGTTTCCTTTGCTGTGCAAAAGCTTTTAAGTTTCATTAGGTCCCATTTGTTTATTTTTGTTTTTATTTCCATTACTCTAGGAGGTGGATCAAAAAAAGATCTTGCTGTGATTTATGTCAAACAGTGTTCTTCCTATGTTTTCCTCTAAGAGTTTTACAGAGTCCAGTCTTACATTTAGGTCTCTAATCCATTTTGAGTTTACTTTTATGTATGGTGTTAGGGAGTGTTCTAATTTCATTCTTTTACATGTAGCTGTCCAGTTTTCCCAGCATCACTTATTGAAGAGAAGGTCTTTTCTCCATTGTATATCCTTGCCTCCTTTGTCATTGATTAGTTGAACATAGGTGCGTGGGTTTATCTCTGGGCTTTCTATCCTTTTCCATTGATCTATATCTCTGTTTTTGTGTCAGTACCATATTGTTTTGATTATTGTAGCTTTGTAATATACTCTGAAGTAAAGGAGTCTGATTCCTCCAGCTCCATTTTTTTTCTCAAGACTGCTTTGGCTACTCGGGGTCTTTTGTATCTCCATACAAATTTTAAGATTTTTTTTCTAGTTCTGTAAAAATGCCATTGGTAATTTGATAGGGATAGCATTGAATCTGTAGATTGTTTTGGGTAGTATAGTCATTTTCACAATATTGATTTTTCTAATCCAAGAACATGGTATATCTCTCTGTTGGTATCATCTTTAATTTTTTCAACAGTGTCTTATGGTTTTCTGCATACAGGTCTTTTGTCTCCCTAGGTAGGTTTATTCCTAGGTATTTTATTCTTTTTGTTGCAGTGGTAAATAAGAGTGTTTCCTTAATTTCCCTTTCAGATTTTTCATCATTAGTGTATAGGACTTTAAGAGATTTCTCTGCATTAACTTTGTATCCTGCTACTTTACCAAATTCATTGATTAGCTCTAGTAGTTCTCTGGTGACATCTTTAGGATTCTCTAAATAGTATCATGTCATCTGCAAACAGTGACAGATTTACTTCTTTTCCAATTTGTATTCCATTTATTTCTTTTTCTTCTCTGATTGCCATGACTAGGACTTCCAAAACTGTGTTGAATAATAGTGGTGAGAGTGGACATCCTTGTCTTGTTCCTGATCTTAGAGGAAATGCTTTCAGTTTTTCACCAATGAGAATGATGTTTGCTGTAGGTTTGTCATATATGGCCTTTATTATGTTGAGGTAGGTTCCCTCTATGCCCACTTTCTGGAGAATTTTGATCATAAATGGGTGTTGAATCTTGTCAAAAGCTTTTTCTGTGTCTATTGAGATGATCATATGGTTTTTATTCTTCAATTTGTTAATATGGTGTATCACATCAATTGATTTGCAAATATTGAAGAATTCATGCCTTCCTGGGATAAATCCCACTTGATTATGGTGCATGATCCTTTTAATGTGTTGTTGGATTCTGTTTACTAGTACTTGGTTGAGGATTTTTGCAACTATATTCATCAGTGATATTTGTAATTTTCTTCTTTTTGTAGTATCTTTGTCTGGTTTTGGTATCAGGGTGATGGTGGCCTCATAGAATGAGTTTGGGACTGTTCCTTCTACAATTTTTTGGAGGAGTTTGAGAAGGATGGGTGTTAGCTCTTCTCTAATTGTTTGATAAAATTCACCTGTGAAGCCATCTGGTCCTGGACTTTTGTTTGTTGGAAGATTTTTAATCACTGTTTCAATTTCATTACTTGTGATAGGTCTGTTAATATTTTCTATTTCTTCCTGGTTCAGTCTTAGAAGGTTATACCTTTCTAAGAATTTGTCCATTTCTTCCAGGTTGTCCATTTTATTGACATAGAGTTGCTTGTAGTAATGTCTTATGTTGCTTTGTATTTCAGCAGTGTCTGTTTTAACTTCGCCTTTTTCATTTCTAATTTTATTGATTTGAGTCCTCTCCCTCCTTTTCTTGATGAGTCTGGCTAATGGTTTATCGATTTTGTTTATGTTCTCAAAGAACCAGCTTTAGTTTTATTGATCTTTGCAATGGTTTTCTTTGTTTCATTTTTTCATGTTTTATTTTTTTCTGCTCTGATCTTTATGATTTATTTCCTTCTGCTACCCTTCTTCTTTCTCTAGTTCCTGCAGGTGTAAGGATCGATTGTTTATTTGAGATTTTTCTTGTGTCTTGAGGTAGGCTTTTATAGCTATAAACTTCCCTCTTAGAACTGCTTTTGCTGCATCTCATAGGTTTTTGATCATTGTGTTTTCATTGTCATTTGTCTCTAGGTATTTTTTGATTTCATCTTTGATTTCTTCAGTGATCTATTGGTTATTTAGTAACGTATTATTTAGCCTCCATGTGTTTGTGCTTTCTACGTTTTTTTCCCTGTAATTGATTTCTAATCTCATAGTGGTGTGGTCAGAAAAGATGCTTGATATGATTTCAATTTTCTTAAATTACTGAGGCTTGATTTGTGACCAAAAACGTGATCTATCCTGGAGAATGTTCCATGCGCACTTGAGAAGAAAGTGTAATTTGTTGTTTTTGGATGGAAAGACCTATAAATATCAGTTAAATCTATCTGGTCTATTGTATCATTTAAAACTTGTCTTTCCTTATTAATTTTATGTTTGGATGATCTGTCCATTGGTGTAAGTAAGGTGTTAAAGTCCCCCACTATTACTGTGTTACTGTCGATTTCCTCTTTTAGAGCTGTTAGCAGTTGCCTTATGTATTGAGGCACTCCTATGTTGGCTGCATATATATTTATAATTGTTATATCTTCTTCTTGGATTAATCTCTTGTTCATTATGTAGTGTCCTTCCTTGTCTCTTGTAACAGTCTTTATTTTAAAGTTATTTTATCTGATATGTGTATTGCTACTCCAGCTTTCTTTTGATTTCCATTTGCATGGAATATCTTTTTCCATCCCCTCACTTTCAGTCTGTATGTGTCCATAGGTCTGAAGTGGGTCTCTTGTAGGCAGTACATATGTCAGTCTTGTTTTTGTATCCATTCAGCAAGCCTGTGTCTTTTGGTTGGAGCATTTAATCCATTCATGTTTAAGGTAATTATTGATATGTATGTTCCTATTAGCATTTTCTTAATGGTTTTGGGTTTGTTTTTGTAGGTCCTTTTCTTCTCTCACTTAGAGAAGTTCCTTTAGCATTTGTTGTAGAGCTGGTTTGGTGTTGCTGAATTCTCTTAGCTTTTACTTGTCTGTAAAGCTTTTGATTTCTCCATCGAATCTGAATGAGATCCTTGCTGGCTAGAGTAATCTTGGTTGTAGGTTTTTCCCTTCCATCACTTTAAGTATATCATGCCACTCCCTTCTGGCTTGTAGAGTTTCTGCTGAGAAATCAGCTGTTAACCTTATGGGAGTTCCCTTGTATATTATTTGTCATTTTTCCTTTGCTGCTTTCAATAATTTTTCTTTGTCTTTAATTTTTGTCAGTTTGATTACTATGTGTCTTGGTGTGTTTCTTGGGTTTATCCTGCCTGGGACTCTCTGTGCTTCCTGGACTTGGGTTGCTATTTCCTTTCCCATGTTAGGGAAATTTTCAACTATAATCTCTTCAAGTATTTTCTCGGGTTCTTTCTCTCTCTCTTCTCCTTCTGAGACCCCTATAATGTGAATGTTGTTGCATTTAATGTTGTCCCAGAGGTCTCTTAGGCTGTCTTCATTTCTTTTCATTCTTTTTTCTTTATTCTGTTCTGCAGCAGTGAATTCCACCCTTCTGTCTTCCAGGTCACTTATCTGTTCTTCTGCCTCAGTTATTCTGCTATTCCTTCTAGTGTATTTTTTATTTCAGTTATTATATTGTTCAGCTCTCTTTTTTTGTTTTTTAATTCTTGTAGGTCTTTGTTAAACGTTTCTTGCATCTTCTCCATCTTTGCCTCCATTCTTTTTCTGATGTCCTGGATCATCTTCACTATCATTATTCTGAATTCTTTTTCTGGAAGGTTGCCTATCTCCACTTCATTTAGTTGTTTTTCTGGTGTTTTATCTTGTTCCTTCATCTGACACATAGCTCTCTGCCTTTTCATCTTGTCTATCTTTCTGTGAATATGGTTTTTGTTCCACAGGCTGCAAGATTTTAGTTCTTCTTCCTTCTGCTCTCTGCCCTCTCTCCATCTCATTTACACATTGAGTTCTTGTGTTTTCTCATATTTTTGTTCAACAGCTGATCTGTAGTAAGTGGTATATAAGGTGGTGAGAATGAAGTGGTAGACACAAAGACATAATTCTTGCCCTCAGTGAACACATTGCATATGTACACACTCAGAATTGTTTTTTAATAGCTTGTGTGTGAGACAGATCTTCAACATGATTAGCAGATTTAAGTTTTAGAGTATGAATTCATTAAGAACTAAGTGTTATATGACTCTAATAAAAAGGAAAACTGAATATCACAGTTTGAAGTCAAAGGAAGGTAAAATAAGTAGGAAGACTCACTTTCTTTGTGATTTAGAAACTCTTCTGAAGTAATCCAAAAAAGGAGTTCTAAAGAGAAAACAAGTTTTCTCTTATCTCTTTCTCAATAACTCCAGAGAAAGGGCAAAGTATGGTTGCCTATACCCAGCAATGTGGTGTTTATTTCATTTTCAGTGTCTTTGCAAACAGAGCCAATTCTCAATATTTCTGGATTCTGTACTTTAAATTTTGCCTACTCTTAAAAATGTATTTGTAACCTGAAAATCAATACTCCTGGCATTTTCACATCATTTATAGACATGCACAAAGTGTCAAAACTTTTAAATTGCAGGATGGGCACATTCCCAGCTGAGAAACAAGATAACACTCTGCCTTGTTTCAAATATCACACTGTAAAAAAGTGTCCTTTGGGCAGATCTATTTAGTGCCACGTATCTGGCATTTTTGTGCTTTTTGTTGATGATTTTGCTTAACACAGCCCTCAAGTACTGTCTGTTCCTGAGCACAGGAAGGCTGTGCTGAACCTCACAGGAAAAAATACATATGTTAGGTGAGCTTTCTTTAGCATGATTTATAGTGCTGTTGGTCTTGAGCTCAGTATTAATGAACCAATAATACATATTAAATAAGATAATCTTTAAACAGAAACACACATAAAACAAAGCTATGTATTGATCAGTTGACAACAAAAATGGGCAGCAATATAATAGAGAAATATGGTAGGAACAAAAATTAATCCATCCTTGAAATTCATGCTCCCTAACATTTTTCTTGCATTAGGATTCAATGGCAGTCCTTCAGCAAGAACTTTGGCAACTGTCAGTATTCCAAAAGGGTGAGCAGGACTTGACAGGAAATGAAAAGTTTGTCATATGTTAAGGTGTTGATGGTAGAGAGGTTGGAGAGTTTCATCAAGGGAAGAATTAAAGCTCTTGGATTAGCCTTTGCTTAGATTAATACTCTATTTTCCTCTTTGCCAAAAGCCTGTGGAACAATCAGAACAGAAGCCAAGATACAGTGTAGATATTTACAATGCATTAATTTTCACATCCTCCCCAACATTTCCCAGCTTCCTTGTAGTTAAACAGGGCCATGTAACTAGTTCTAGCCAATGATGTTTGAGCAGAAGTGCTATAACTCTTTTGGTAGAAGCCTAGCAGCTTGTGTCTTCCAAACCACTTCCCCTGCATTCTCGTTCCCTGCCACAGCAAGCCCTAGAAATTTATTGTGGTGATGGTGCCATGAGAGGGCAGAAGTTTTGTCATCCTGGGTCACTGAACAAGAAGCAGATCTCTCCCACCCAGCCTAATGAATAATCATCCTGAGAAAGGAATTTTTTGTTTTGTTAAACTATTTGATTTGGGGGTTACTTTATTTCATATTGTTACATTTTCAATGTCCCTTTTTATTCACTGTATCCGGAATGCATGCACAAGGTATTCTGGGTCAGAGACAGATTTCTCAGTAAATTTCTCACAGTAAATAGTAAATGCATTGGGCCCCATTCACCCTAGTCTTAGTGGAACAATGGAAGCCATGTCAGTTGTCCTATGTGAGTGGACAAATACCTATAAGAGAGATGAAGAAAAATGATTTTTCTCTGCTTATATAAAGGAAGAAGGCAGCTGCCCCTCTTCCCTTTTGTAAATAAAATCTCTCCAGAAGCCAGATCTCAACTTTTCTTTTTTCTTTTTTTTTTTTTTTTTTACATCTTTATTGGAGTTTAATTGCTTTACAATGGTGTGTTAGTTTCTGCTTTATAACAAAGTGAATCAGTTACACATATACATATGTTCCCATATCTCCTCCATCTTGCATCTCCTTCCCTCCCAGCCTCCCTATCTCACCCCCTAGGTGGTCACAAAGCACTGAGCTGATCTCCCTGTGCTATGCAGCTGCTTCCCACTAGCTATCTATTTTACGTTTGGTAGTGTATATATGTCCATGCCACTCTCTCACTTTGTCACAGCTTACCCTTCCCCCTCCCCATATCCTCAAGTCCATTCTCTAGTAGGTCTGTGACTTTATTCCCGTCTTACCCCTAGGTTCTTCATAACCTTTTTTTTTTTTTGATTCCATATAGATGTGTTAGCATACGGTAATTGTTTTTCTCTTTCTGACTTACTTCACTCTATATGACAGACTCTAGGTCCATCCACCTCACTACAAATAACTCAATTTCATTTCTTTTTATGGCTGAGTAATATTCCATTGTATATATGTGCCACATCTTCTTTATCCATTAAACCCATCTGCCTAGAAAGGTCTTCAACTTCTGGATCTTTATCCCTTTTTGACATGTAAATCCCTACTGAGATAGCCCTCCAGTCTTCCAAGTACCTTGGGACTTAACCTAGGGACATAGTCCAGGCTCTAACCTGTTGGTCTTTTTGAAAGATAAGAGCTCTATCCTTTCAAATCAAAGAAATTAATTGTAGGCAAGTGACAACAGAACTAATTTTCATGGTATGAGAATACGCTTTTTACATTATAAGAGGAGTGAAAACAAACATTCTCTAACTTTATAGCATATAAATTTCTGTGGCCTAAGAGGGTAGAGCAGGAGCATTGAGAAATCCATGGAAATTTTACTTCCCCACATTTATGATGGTCTGGCCTCACCTGAATAATAAAACTGTTAAGGGTCAGACTAATCTGGCTAAAGAAAAGTATCCTTGTAAGGCCAACTGGCCCGAGGCAGGGGAACACAATCAGATTCACAGGTTGCATCAGACCGAAATTCTCCGGACCACCCAGTTCCAGAAACTGCCCTGGAGACATTCTGGACCACCCAGTTCCAGGAACTGACCTGGGGACTTTGAACCCAGCCCAGCCTTCCTGCCTTTCGAGGGGTGGGACCAACGGTCCCCCAGGATACTCGAAAAGACCACCAAATAAGGAATACCCTGCACCCTCCCAGATTCACTACACCCCTTTCCCTTCTTCCCCTATAAAATCTTGCCCAACCCTCGCCCGGGTGCGACTTCTCTGGCCCCTTTCTCTCGGACCAGTGAACCTCGCCCGGGAGCGCTCCCTAATAAAGCTCACTTGAAGCTTTCCTCTGTTTCGCGGTGCCATTTGTTAAGATCCGACCTTACAATCCTTAAAAGAAAATAGAAAACATGAGACTGAAAATGTAGCCTGCATATATATTTTTGAGGGCTAAGCATGTCAGGCCAAGGGTTTGGTATTGTATTCATCCAAAAGCATTACAATGATTTTGGAGGCCTTGTTATCCAAATGTGTCTATATATCAATTCAAATATTTCTAACAAGTGTCTGATATGTTCAAATGTGAGGGAGGCTCAAAGCAGTAGTAAGTCTCTAGTGAAGAAAAGGAACTTCCTTGGATAAATTGTGAAAAAGCCACAATCTCTAGAAGAGGCTGGAGACTGACTCCTTGAAGTCTGACACAATCTTAGTATGACAACTTAAAGTAACTTAACTACATGGACCTGGCCTAGAATGTGCCTTCAGGGGACAAACATCTCCCCAGGCTAGGCTTCTGCTGTCACCTTCACTATACTTTTCTCTAGTGATGACCTCCAGCAGTTGTCATTCAAACTGACTCTAGATTGGACTTGGTATCTAAAGGACCAAGAGAAAGTTCAATTTTTTTTCCTTTAAAGGCTAAAGTAAAGCTCTTAAACTGAGGTTATATTATTACATCACTAACTGAAATTAAACAGAGATCTAAATATCAGCTATAAAATCTTTCTAACTGTAAATTCTAATCCAGGTTTCAAGGGAGATATGAGGGTGAGGTCCTTTTGAGGAATCAGGGTTTGATTGAATGTAAATCTTTGGTGCCAAAGATTCCTCTTTTTGTAAATAGAAAACCTAGCAGAACACAACATAAAGCTCCATGAGCATATCCTTAACTTGAGTCTTTCCTTCTTGAGTTTGGCTCATCAACACAGAGCTACAGGGGTCTGTCTTTAAAGCCCTAATATTCTGCTTTGAGAGTAGACTTGCCAATGAAAATAATAAAAATAATGTTTTTCTCCCATAAAATCCATATCCTCAAAAAACTGAGGTAAATAAATAGTGACTGTATTTCTTATATCAATTGTGCATATCATTACAGCATTTCACATGATGTTTGTTTTTTCCTCAGCTGTAATTTAGTTTGACCTTCGGGAACTGAAGCATGCATAGTTATAATTTTCCAGCTCTTCATAGTGTATAATTAAAGTATTTGTATGTATTGTGAATTTAATTGACATATAAACAATATGCTTATGGATGATAAGCACATACTAATTTCCATATCAAAAATTGAAAGTAAATAAACTATTTTCCTTGTAAGCCTTTTGACAGAGCCTCTTTCAATGGCTTAACTTATTTTTTTTCTCATAATTATGTTATCAGGATAGGTTTAGCTCAAAATAAGAGTATTTATCTTAGCCTTGATAAGATTCAAATGCTAACTGATACATTGAATACTGAATAGAAGTCAAACTTTAATTTAGAATACAAAAACAGAAATAAGTGACAGTCATTGAGTGTAGAAGCATAAAAAGAGAAGTTATTTACAAAAGAAATTGGAGGTGAGGGAATGAGTGATTCTTCAGCATCCCTCCACCTCCTTCCCTACCCTATGTAGTGACTAAGAGCTGCTGTGGCAGGAGTGAGACATGAATTTAAATGTCCATATGTCATTTAATAGGTACATGTCCTTGGACACACTTGGGTACTCTCTGAGCCACAGTTTCTTAATACGTAAAAAGCACCTTCTTTCTGTCTCTCACCCCTTCAGAGGTAATTTGCTAGGAAATCCTTGTCAAGAAATCCTGTTGGCTCTACCTTCAAAATACATTTCCCCAAGTGCCCATCATTATCCTTCGTCTGAACAATGCAATATGCTTCTCCTTTGCCTCCTGCTTCCAATCTTGCCCCCTTCTGTCTGTTCTCAATGCTGCAGCCACAGTGAACCTTTGAAAATTAAAGTCAGATGGTGTCACTCCTCTCCTCTAAACCTCATTCAGAGTAAAGGCCATGGTCCTTATAAAGGCTTAGGAGGCTCTACCTGCCCTAGCCCACAGTGACCTCTCTTTAACTAGGCTCTCTCGCTCTGGTCCCTCTGATATCTTTGTTATTCCTTGAACCCAAAAGACAAACTCCTGCCTTAGGAATATTCTTATTCCAGATATCTCAAGTTTTTGCTTAAATATTAACTTCTCAATAAGGCCTACATTGATCACTCCATTTAAAATTACAACTTACCTCTCCCTACCCTACCCACAATCCCTTCGCCCCAGTTCTATTTTTTTCCGTGGCCCTCCAACTTCTAAGATACTATGTAATTTGCTTATTAGCCTTCATATTTATTATCTCTCTTTACCCCTTTAATATGTAAACTTAACAGAGGCAGGGATTTTACTCTGTTTTGTTCACTGATGTATATCAAGCTCCTGGAGCAGTACATTGAATCTAGTAGGTCCTCAATAAATATTTGTTAAATGAATGAATGAATGAATAAGTACCTATGCTATAATGTTATTTTGAAGATTAAGTTCAGCTGTTTAATACTGCTACTATATTCTTGCCTAGATATTTCTAAACTTTCCTACTTATAAAATGCCATCAGTTCTCCCCACATTCTCAATTATAAAAGAAATAAACATAAAGTCACTATATGCATAAAAGATTACAATGAATTATATTTTTAGCTTCATAAATATGCTTGCTTTCTTTGAGAACTAAAACCCTGGGCCACCGACATTCATAGCCTTATTAGATGCATTTTAGTAAATCCTTTGCTCAGCCTACTGTTAAGAGAACATCCTGAAGAGATTAAGGCTCTGTGGAAACACTAAGTACACGAACACACACACATACACACACACATAATCAGAAACAATGGCCAGTTTTAAGATCAAGTGAGTGAACGAGGATCAGCAATAGCATAAAGAGGTGAAAAAATATACTGAGATCTAAATAATGTTTGCATCTCAGTTAACATTAACAGCTTAGTTTACCACATGATATGTAGTAAAAAAAAAAAAAAAGGGGGGCTTCCTTGGTGGTGCAGTGGTTGAGAGTCCGCCTGCCGATGCAGGGGACACAGGTTCGTGCCCCGGTCCGGGAAGATCCCACATGCTGCGGAGCGGCTAGGCCCGTGAGCCATGGCCGCTGAGCCTGCGCGTCCGGAGCCTGTGCTCCGCAACGGGAGAGGCCACAACAGTGAGAGGCCCGCGTACCGCAAAAAAAAAAAAAAGAAAGAAAGAAAGAAATATTAATTCCTCCTTGCCCTGTGGTAAAGCATACAACAGATAATGTGTGAAGATCCCAAAATTCAGTACTTATTTCTCAATAAACATCAGTTGATTTTGAATATTAAAACCAGGTATACTGTACCTTATAATTTGATAGCAAAATTATTCTGTTTTTAAAGTTTATTTTCTCTAACAAGCAAAGCACACTTTTCTAATAACTTAATCTCTCCAGTAAATTTTCATCCTGAAAGGGTGTGTGCAGAATATTACATCTGCACCAATAAATTGTCATTCTCATTTTATAACTCAGTCTTCTGTGATTTTGGTTACCGTACACAAGTAAAATGACAAAATTGAATGATTAAACGTAATGTCTAGTTTCGGGACCCGTGCAGTCATCATGTTGGTATAGATCCCTCATGAAACACAGCCTGAAATGACCCACTACTCTGTCTCTACCACATCCTAGGTGTAATTACAATCTTTCATTAAGTTTCAGACAATAGTCTCCCTTCTCTAGGAGATTCTCAATGTACTCATAAGATCAAAGACCCATCAATTTTCTTATTCACTCTTTAGAAATAATTGTGAGATATATATGTGTATTTGCACACATATGCACAGAAATTAAAAGGTTAAAAAGACTGAAGTATCTGCCTAAATTATCCTTGAGAGCAACTGGAAGATATATATTTCTATGACCATTATGACATTAAATTAAAACAAATATGGCGGGGCTTCCCTGGTGGTTCAGTGGTTAAGAATCCTCCTGCCAACGCAGGGGACACGGGTTCGAGCCCTGGTCCGGGAAGATCCCACATGCCGCGGAGCAACTACTAAGTCCGCAAGCGACGATTACTGAAGCCCGTGCGCTTACAGCCCGTGCTCCTCAACAAGAGAAGCCATTGCAATGAGCAGCCTTCCGTGCACCGCAAGGAAGAGTAGCTCCCGCTCAACACAACTAGAGAAAGTTCACACAGCAACGAAGACCCAACGCAGCCATAAATAAATAAATTAATTAATTAATTAAATGACTTCCTTTCTTAAAAAACAAAAACACAAGCTTTCAATAAATATTAAAAAAAATAAAATGTGGCCAAAAATTGTTTCTAAATCTGCCAACTCTTTCTTCCATTCTTTATTAACAACCGTTTTCATTTCTCATAGGTTACATTTTAACAGCTGAATTTCAGTCTTTTGTAACTCTCTTAACATGTTTTTTAGTTTGTCGCTTGGGAAGTTTTTCACATTTACAAATTGAGGATTATTTGACTCCAGGGCGCAGAGGTCCAAAGTTTTGTCTTAATAAAGACTCCTTCTAAGAGTGTGATATTTTTGGAGTCTATCATCACTGCTTACAAACTATACAAAAGACGTTGTCATAACAACCAGAGCTTAGTGGCTTAGTATTCCAGATTTTCAGATTTAATCTTTATACCTAAGTAATATCTTTCTGCATTGTTTTAAACCTCTTGTAAAATAAACGAAATGTTTACCTTGAGCATTGAAGAGGAATGCTTAAAGAATTTCCTATAAATAAACATATCTGTGTAATTTGTATATGTATATCTCTCTATACATAAATATGTGTATGTGTGATTATCTATAATATATGTAAATATTACATGCTCTATATCTGTATGACCCATCCTCTTCTCCACATCTCTATGACCTCAAATTCTGCCCATCCTTCAAGGCCCAACCAAACTCCACAAAACTGTCTCAGATACATTGTGTTCCCATCTCCCCTATGCTTTCACAGCCCTTTTTGAGCCTGTTTCCAGTACCTATCGTATCCTAATTTGTATTCATATGTGTAAGCATCTATCTTTCCTGAAAGGTGGGAAATATCGTCTTACTTCTCAGTGCTTTTCTTAAAGACCATTAGTTATACCTTAAAACATAGGACTTAAGTAGATATTGAGTGAATGAATATATGTCTTTGTCAAGCAACTCCTTGGGCAGGGTACTAGAGTTCTGCTTTGATGGAATACTGACATCCTATGTTCATATGCAAATGGAGCTGCCTTCAACTTTAGAGATCAATATTCATCTCAGTAAATATTAAAATAAGCTCTCTGTAGAGTACTGCCTCTTACTGTCACTTGATTAACTGTACTATAAAGTTATTTTATAATGCCAGAGAAACTGATAGTGATGTCTTTTGATTCAAGACATCAAAAGACTTTACCACAGGTCTTACAATGTTGAGACCTTAAGATTTTAAGACAAGGATTAATTAACTACAGAGATAGAGGAGTCAAAATACTTTTCACATTGGCTGGCCTTTTGAAGAATTTTCTATTCTCATTTCTTTTCCAATTTACAATGTAAAGACTCAGTTTTTGCATTTTGCACATGTACACAGTATAATAGAATTGCTAAAGAATTTCATAAAGCACACAGATATAAGTTCATTATGGAAACAAGACAATTAGGAACAACAGGAAGCATTATTTTCCTGTATTTTATTATAAAGTATCTCATATTGAATACTCTACCCCCCTACTTTTCATGTTCTAACCCTAATTGAACCCTCATATTCCCATTCTAAGATTACTTCTTCCTGGTTATTCTTCTTTCCCAGTTTCTCTTCTTACTAGGCCATCAGGCAGGTAGTCGCAAATTAATATTACTCTTGTAACACACACGCTTAGAACTGTAAAGAGCTGAGACCCACCATCAGTCCTATATCTTAAGTTACCAAATCAGCCACACCTGTAACCCCCCTCCCCACCCCACCAAGACCTTTCCTCTTCGCCACCCATATTATCTACTCTCATTCTGCAGTACTCAATTAAGCCAAAGCCCTCTTCATACTTCCTGAAATCCTTAATTACGTTCACACTCTTCTGTATACTTGGAATGCTCTTCAGTTTGATTCACTTCTGCAAACATTAATTGAGTACTTACGGTTCACCAAAGACTACGTTAGGTACTAGGAACACAAAAATGTAAAGATGCAGCCGATGCCTTTTAAGGATACATCATTCTTTTAATCTTTCTTTGTCAATTCTTTCTTGCCTTTACATGCTACTTAAGCTACTTCTGAGGAAAAATTTTCCTGATTCACCTCACCTGATGCTACTCATTCTTTTACTTCATATACATATTCTGTTGGGCTGCACCCCGCAGGCCTACAGCGCCTGCACTTGCTGAGCTTTAAGATGAAAGAAAGAGCCCAGAGTCAGCGACGGAGACATCAGTGGCTTAATTGGTGGGGGAGCTTACACGTCCGAAGCAAGGTCCTGGAGTGACATCCCACTGTGTGAGGCAGATAGCAGGCAGGACATAGTGGCCATCTTTGCTCCTGGGGGGAATGGGAGACTGCTAGATATAGCAGGAATGACATCAGGTTGGCTCATTAGTTACCAGGGAAACCAGCAGAGAAGCACACCCCTCACCACCCCTTTGATAAGGACAATCGGCAGCTGGAGCAGGGAGCAAATACGTAGGAAGTTCAGTCTTGTGAGGAGGGTGAAGTTGAAGCAGGCACAGATTGAGTAGGGGATGTACTGAGAGTAGGAGAGCAGTATCTTGATGGCTCTGACTCCATATTCCATAGTTCTTCAATTGTATTATGTCATCTGTAAATTCTTATTTATTTATTTATTCATTTATTTATTTATTTAATTTTTGGCTGTTAGGTCTTCTTTGCTGTGTGCAGGCTTTCTCTAGTTGTGATGAGCAGGGGTTCCTCTTCTGTTGTGGTGTGCAGGGTTCTCATTGCAGTGGCTTCTCTTGTTGTGGAGCACAGGCTCTAGGTGGGTGGGCTTCAGTAGTGGTGGCACGTGGGCTCAGTAGTTGTGGTTCGCGGGCTCTAGAGCACAGGCTCTGTAGTTGTGGCACATGGGCTTAGTTGCTCCGCAGCACGTGGGATCTTCCAGGACCAGGAATCGAACCCGTGTCCCCTGTGTTGGCAGGCAGATTCTTAACAACTGTGCCACCAGGGAAGTCCCTCACCTGTAACTTCTTAGGTCAGATTTTCTCTGGAAAATGCTTTGAAACTGCTAGAACTGATAGTAATATATCCGTGTTCCCTAAAATAACAGCATTTAATAGATACATCTATAGCATCTTTATGCTCTGAAACTTTCATACATAGAAATTATACACCCTGTGAAGTTCTAGAAGAGGCTAATCTGGTAAATAGTAAAAAGAGTTGTTGCTTCTGGGAGATAGGAACAGGGATTGACTGGGAAGGGGTATGAGAGAGCTTTCTACAGTTAAGATTTGCATTATGTAGGTGTATGTATTTATCTAAACTCCCCAAATAGCTATTAAGATTGTGCCCATTTCACTATATGTAAATTTTACCTTTTTATGTCTTTGTTTTGTGTTTATTTCTTAGCTGTTTTATGCCTTTTCTTCAGTTTCTTTACTAAATTTCAGGGAAATCTATCCTTCCTTAGACATCTTATAATTTCAAAGATCATTGTGTCTTTTTTCTTATTTTTTTCCTGTTTGGTCAGTTATTGTTTCATACCTCCAAGCCAGAACTTCTAAGTTTTTGAATTTTTAACTTCCAGGTGACTTTTTTCCCTTCACTATTTGCAAATGTTTAAGAATATTTAATTCAGATTAGATTGTGTTAAGACTGCTTCTGCTTCGAGGATGGTTTATTGGCAGCAGACTTTTCATTAGCTGAAATGAAATTCTATGAATCTAAATTTCTGATTTCTTCTTACAGTAACTTTGTATGAATTCTATCTGGCATAGGCTATTCACTTTGAAGTAGGATTTTCCTGTACTAGTAATACAATTATATGTAACCAGAGTGAGAGTTTAAGGAGGCTAACTAGGTTTTTTGTTCAAAGGCATTCTCTTCTTTCATGTGGTGAAATAGTAGGGTTTTTTTGCTTTTTTTTTTTTTTGCGGTACGTGGGCCTCTCACTGTTGTGGCCTCTCCCGTTGCGGAGCACTGGCTCCGGACGCGCAGGCTCAGCGGCCATGGCTCACGGGCCCAACCGCTCCGCAGCATGTGGGATCTTCCCAGGCTGGGGCACGAACCCGTGTCCCCTGCATTGGCAGGTGGACTCTCAACCACTGCGCCACCAGGGAAGCCCTTACTGGGGTTTTTTTTTTTTTTTTTTAATTTGCACTTTGTTGGGAGAGGGCTTGGTGTTCTGAGTTTGTACTCCATTTTTACAGGAAACAATTTCGCCCTTATGCTTCCTTTTCTTCGTTTACCAGCCAACCTCCAAGGGTGCATCTCCTTGACACTTTGACTTACTAGAAGTGGTACCATTCTGAAACTCCTGCCTTGGGTTCTGCTCATTTTCAAGTCCCTTCCTTTCATTGTCACAGTAGCCAGTGCTCCAATCTGCAAGATCTCAACCTGATTCTCAGTATTTTCCCACTCTGAGTGCAATTGGTTTTTGAGAGTGATTTTATCTGTATCCCAACATCCCCTGTCGCCCTACCTCCACCCTCATTCATACTCTGTTGACCCTACCCATATCTCTGCATAAGTCTCCCCTTGGGTATGGGCTCTATATGTGATTTTGCTAGTCTGAATGCTTATTTTTCTACTTACAGGTAACTTAAAATCTATCTCTTAGTATTTTGGGTTCCTGAACCCAATTCCAGTGTGTGTGTGTGTGTGTGTGTGTGTGTGTGTGTGTGTGTGTGTGTGTGTGTGTGTGTAGGCTTCCCCACACAAACACTTCTCGAACACCAGCAGTGTGTCTGAGAATTCAACTCAATTCTGACATTATCTACCCAGAGATAGCATTAGATTCCACAGGTAAAGGGCTCAGTCCCATTAGACCATCTTCCCCTTCAGGTGCCAATTGCAACCTCAGGCTGTTACCTGTGCTTCTGACCAACTGGCTGTAAATCAGTGGTTCCCACAAACCCCTGCTTGGGTTTGATTAATTTGCTAGAGCAGCTCACAGAATTCAGGGAACCCATTTACCGCTAGATTACAGATTTATTACAAAGGATATTAAATGATACCAATCAACAGGCAGATGAAGAGGTACCTAGGGCTTTGTCCAGAACAAAGGAGGTCCTCCTGGATCTTGGAGCCCAGCATTGGGGCATGTGGAAGCGTTCTGGTTCCTCAGCCTGGAAGCTCTCTGAACTGTGCCCCTTTTGGGGTTTTTATGGAGGATTCATTACACAGGCATGATTCATTAACTCATCAACCATTGGTGATTGACTCACCCTCTAGCTCTCTCTCCCCTCTCCAAAAATCAGGGAGTAGGACCGAAAGTTCCAACCTCCTATTCAAGGTTGGTTGGCCCTGGCAACTAGTCATCATCCTTAGGTGTTTTCCAAAAGTCACATTCATTAACATAAACCCAGTTGTTGTGGAAAGGGGCGGTTATGAATAACAAGACACCCATTTGACCTCCATGGCTCGGAGGTATTTTCAGGAACTGAGGACAAGAGAGCAAATTTTATAACAAAAATGCTCCCATTGCTCTTATGGCTCAGGAAATTGCAAAGGTTTTGGGAGATGTGAGCCAGGAACTGTGGATAAAGACCAAAGATACATGACAAATATATTTTGGTCCTTTGAGTGACCATATATATATTTATAAATAGAAATTATAAACCACAGTATCACAGTTACATTAAAGGCATAGGTTATGGGTGAATTTGCATTTTCTACTGATCAGTAAATTTCTCTGGAGGGCATGTGGGGAAATTTAGACTTAGGACATGTCTTAGTTTGAGTTGCTGTAACAGAATATCACAGATTGTGTGGCTTATAAGCAACAAAAAATTTCTCACAGTTTTGGAGGCTGGGAAGTCCAAGATCAAAGTGCTGGCAGATCTGGTGTCTGGTGAGGGCCTGCTTCCTGGCTTATAGGTATGTCTTCTTGCTGTGTTCTCAAATGACAGAAGGTGGTTAGGGAACTCTTAGGGGTGCTGACCTGAAATAAATAGACTGCCAGATATTTCTCCAGCAAATATGGGTTTACTCAGGATCAGCAAAGAATTGCAATTCAAGGTCTACAACCATGGTGAGCCACGTGCAAGTCTCCACAAGGCAAGGAAAGAAGAGTGCTTTTATAGAGAGGAAAAGGAAGTTGGGAGGGCTATAGTAAACAAAGAGCCCTTGCCAGGAGGAAGGAAGGAAGAGAAAGGTCTTCTTCCAGTTGGGCTCAGGTATTATCATAGGGTGGGTGAGCTCCTCCTTCTGGTCTCTCGACTCTATTTAATTTTGGATTTTATTAATTTTTTACAGGGGTCTCTTTTTTAAGAGCACCAATTCCATTCATGAGGACTCCAATATCATGATCTAATCACATCCCAAATGCCCTACCTGCAAATACTGTCACTTTGGGGATCAGGTTTCAACATACGAATTGTGAGGGGGACACAAACATTGTCTACAGCAGGAAGTTCCCTTTTTTTCTGTGATAACTTGGAGATATCTAGAATTTCCTTTCTAAAATTCCAACAATTTTTTTCCCCAGGTAATTCATATTAATTTCCACACTGGTAAACACTGCGAGCCAGAATCTTGCTGTCAACTCATCCTATTATGTGCATCAAAAATTATTGTTGGTACTGTAATTGACAGCAGTGTCCCCCAAAGCTTTGACTATTAGGGAAAAGGCAGCATTTCAGAATTTTAAATTATCTTTTTCTTTAATTGGTAATATTGATACCCATGTTAAACAGTTTCAATTCTGCTACACAGAGTGTATACAAGCTATTTAATCAATTTCTGATGGTGGGAAAATCCACAGCTTCCCAAATAGGTACATATATGAAGAAAAGGACCTCTATGCATGGTTCAGTAGCTGAGAAGGGAAACTGTGACCATTGAACCATCAAAAATTTCCATCTGTAGTATTGGTAGTTTCATATGGTTCAACTTATGTACTCCGTCTGAGGAAAGTGTGATTGATTTTGGTAGTGAGCATGAAGAGATTTCACACTACATAGTTTATAGATACAACTGCACTGAGCAAAGTTCTCAGATCATAAAGATGAAGATATTATTCAATATTTGTTATTATTAATTTGAACAAATTAAAGGTGTAAGTCCGATAAATTTATCAATATATAGATATTTAACTGATCATCTCCTGTTACTAGGCATCAAAAGAGAATTTCCTAGACGGGCTTCTCATATACTAGGAAATGCTATTAAACCCAATTGATAGTCATCCTACCTCCATCTATCTAAATGTAACTGTTGAAAGCCTAATATTTACCTGGCATTGTAGTAAGTTTTGGAATACAGCAAAGAAAAAAGACAAAGCTTATTCTAAAGAATATAGAGCCCATTAAAATCTTGAATAATTATTCAATATCAATTATTGTAGTATCTGCCTTTTGTTAGATCTCTGAAAATTGTGAGGGGATGGTGAGTTTTAGCTGAAAAACCTAAATTTGAGATGACTTTCTACAGGAATGCTACATTGAGTTGTACTGTTTTCCAATGTACAATACACAATGAAGGTGACTGGACAAGGGAGCGAGTGTGCTCTGGCATGCTGTGCACACCTGGAAGAAGGCCCACATTTTTCTAATTTTTACAAAGCTGCCCATCGGGCAAGTGGGATCCATCAAAATGAGAGACAAGGTGTAAATGCACAATAGGTAGCTACTAAAAACTGCAGCTCTAAAAAACCACTTTGAAAGTAGAAAGCTATTTACCTCCATCAATCTGGCCCTTCGTACACACATGGGAAGTGCTGAAAAGAGATCTTTCCTTACTACCAAGTCATGCTTTTGTGTGGTATGGTACCCATCTTTGTAATTGTAGATACAATTCATTTTAAATTTTGAAGAGTCCTTAGAAGATCGAGTTGACAAAGATTTCTACAATTAAAGATTCAGAGATACAGAGAAGTAATCCTTTTCAAGGTCTTATGGGGTACCCAAGTATTTCAGTGAGGGTAGGCCAAGCTTTGCTGCAGTCACAACCCTCAAACCCCAGCGGCTGAAAACAATGAGAAAGTTTCTTGCTCATTCTATACATTTGACAAAGGGCTGTACTACTAGTACCTCAGGAACCCAGGCTAATGAAGGCTATACCCCAGCAGCAGGAGTAAGGGAACTTGGTGAATTGTACAGTCTTCTAAAGCTTCCGTGAAGTGTCAACACATCATTCTTCTCATATTTTCATTTGTCAAAGCAAAGGAGACAGTGTTCAATCCTGCCATGCATACAGAAATAGAACTGGCATATTCTTGAAAAGCCCTAATGACTACTATACCAGGTTAGAGAAAGACCCAGATAACTTGTACCCATATTCAAATATGAGTTCAAGAAGTCTCTCCAAAATTAACTGTAAATTATAATTATATACTAAAAAAATCTTCACTGTATTAACGTAATACAAAGAAAATGGCTATGTTCCTTCTGGTCTACAAAATTTTAACAGCTGTGAGAACAAGGTATCATTTCGTAATGGATGAAACTTTTTTAATTGTTTGATGTGACAGAGTATAAATCATGTAAAAGCTTTCATTATTTACTATAGAGAAATTATTTTCTATTGAGACAGAAAAAAAGAATTAACACTATTTCTCCTCTTTTCTAAAATCAGCTTAATCTTAAATTATACTCAAAGGCCTATGCTATGGCCTTTACTGGCTACACTAAAATAAAGGCTTATTACATTTTGACATTGGGGTCGATCTTCTCAGTATACTTTATAGTTGCAGCAGGCATTGTCTTTTACACACCCCATAACCACTTTCTTCTCCCGTTCTATTAGAATGCTGGTTTGTTCCAGTTTCCACTTTTTTCACGTTAAGACTTGGAAGAAAATATTAATTGCTCAAATGTAATCACTGCAGTGACTGTCATTTCCCTTGCTAGTGTTGTATTTAGAAATGGGTATATTATATCCCTTGTGTCCAATGAACGGAGAAGGAGTTTGCTAGTGGGCTTCTAGGAAATCTTTCTTCATTCTTAAAAATAACTTGAACAGATTCTTTTCTTGCTGGATATTGTCAAGTCTGTATGGGATGCCTGGAACTGTAGCAGCCATCTCATGACAAAGAAATAGTTTACAGACAATAGGCTGAGTTTGGATAGAATGCCCTTAAATTCTCTGAGCTCTATCTTTTGTTATGTAAAACATATTCCCTAATCCTTTAAGCCAGTGCTTCTCAAAATGTTGGTCTCAAACAGGACCAACAGCTACGTCGGAATGTAAATCAATATACATTTTCTTTCAAGGAAGGTTATCTACAAAGAACATCAGATGGACTAAACAGTGTGATCAGTGACATAGTTAAATTACACTTTGGCAGAAAATCTTAATCTCATTGAGTCTGCAACAAGTGTTATTATTTGGTTGGAGAACTCAACTAATAAAGTTACCTGGGAAAAATTCATTTTTCTTCAGAAAACACTGACACATACACCATTTTGGTGTACAGACCAGAAAGTCTGGGGTTTGCTTTTAGGTAATTTTGCTATTCTTGGTTTCAATTCAGTAATTCATTCAATAAGTGTTCACTGATCACTTAAATTATACATGTACTATAAATGAATAAGTAAAAGCTGCCCTGGTCTCAGAAAAATTACAAGTTGGTATGGGAGATAGGAAGGGAAATCAGTGATTACAGTACTTGCCAAGGTTAACTATAAAGCTGTTTACAGGGTGTTGGAGACTTAAGTGTATTATGTTTGGGAGGAATTGGCAAGGGAAAACTACAGAAAAAGGTGGCACCTGAGCTAAGTTAATATGTGGAGGCAGTTCACAAAACTGGAGCTGTGGCCAGGGTGAGGCTGAAACCATAGAGAAATGACTGTCATGTTAAAGAGTTTTAATTTTACTGATGGTGACTGCTTATTACATGATCAGCTTGCATTTACTACCATGATTCCAGGCATTTTTGGACATGGTTAAGGTTGAAGTTATTTGCTGGACTAGTTAGAACTGTAGCTAGACTTAGTAATTGAAAATACCAACCTATAACTGCCAAATGGCCTTGGTACTAACTTGAACAATTTATACAATGTCCGTTTTAGTTCCTCTACCTCACTTGGTTTTGAGTTAAGCACTCTATTTTAATCTTCACAATATCCTAAGATAGTTACTCTGATACACAAGGAAACAGAGGCAGAGATAGTCTCTAGTTGAGCTGAAACATGGTCAAGGCTGGCTTTGAATCCAGTCAAATCTTAGTCCTGAGTCCATATTCTTAACCCCTTTTGTACTGCTTCTCTGGCAAAATGTAGGACGTTTTGATTTTTCCCATTAGGGTGGCCAAAGCTTAATTACGATAATTCTGGTTTCCTTAAAATGATTCCTGGGTTTCAGCCCCCAACCAAAATCCCTAATCAGGTGTTCTGGAGTCAGGGAAGCCTCTGCATAAGGTACACTTGGCCTAGTGTAGTTTCATTAAGTGGGTCCACCCAGTGTAAGCTTTTATAAGAGAATCTGGATTTTTATGGGAATCTTGTGGTTTTAGGTGTTGGCCTGAACTTTTAAAAACCAGTGCAGGGGGGAAATATATATATAAAATTGAAAAAAAATCAATATTCTGTGATGGTTTTAA
The DNA here is from genome assembly GCF_963455315.2 of Globicephala melas. Taxonomy (NCBI): domain Eukaryota; kingdom Metazoa; phylum Chordata; class Mammalia; order Artiodactyla; family Delphinidae; genus Globicephala; species Globicephala melas. The sequence continues at coordinate 68,629,008 of NC_083316.1, read as the reverse complement.
AAACTCAAGCCAACACTTAAAAAAAAAAATTAAACTGGAGTCACATGCTTATATGAAATTGTGAAAAAAAAATTAAACTGGAGTCACATGTTTATATGAAATTGTGATGGTTTATTTTACATTATCAAGTTGACTGGGCCATGGTGTCCAGATATTTGGCCAAATATTACTCTGGATACTTCTGTTAAAATATTTTTTGGGATGAGATTGCCATTTTTTTTTTGGCCACACTGCACGGCTTGCAGGATCTTAGTTCCCCAACTAGGAGCTGAACCTGGGCCATGGCAGTGAAACTGCGAAGTCCTAACCACTGGACTGTTAGGGAATTCCCGAGATTACTACTTAAACTGTTTCAGTAAAACCTACTCTCCATAATGTGGGTGAGCCACATCCAATTAGTTGAAGGCATTAACAGAAAAAGACTTCTCCGAAAGAGGGAATTCTGTTAGCAGATGGCTTCTGACTGGAATATCAACTCTTCCCTGGGTCTATAACCTTCAGTTTACCCCATAGATTGTTGACCTGACAGACCCCCAAAATTGCAAGAACCAATTCCTTAAAATAAATCTCTCTATAGACACATGCTGTTGGTTGTTTCTCTGGAGAACCCCAATACGAAAACTAAAAAGTTGTCTAGTCTATCACTCAATATTCTTACACACTAAGAGCCAGCCTGTTGAAGGCCTTTTATGGGGATGGGGTAAACCGCATTCCTATCCCGGGAAAGGGAGGTTTTTCTCTCGTTCCTGTACACCACTCAAATACTTTAACTCAATTCAGAGAGAAATTTAATAAATGACATTTTCTACCTAGACCCTGCTGTAAAATACTAAGTTACTTTCGACTCTTGATATATTTTAAATCCGAGGGAAAAAAATTCTTCATTTAGGACTTGCCAGGACTTAAAATGTTTTTATATAGCTCAATGAATTTCAAAATAGGAAGAAGGCTCTATCCCCATTTCCTCCAAGAAAACCCTGAAGGCTAAATTTGTAATTTAGCAAAGATTTGAAGCAAGAATTCAAAATCATTATATGAACACTAAACTCTTACTCTTGCTTCTACTGTTCCAAAAGGTAGAAATCATTAATGTTGTATCAAAAAACTCTCCAAGCACGGAACATCTGACTCATCAATGGATAATCAAAAAACAACACACAAATACATAGACTAGTTGGACAAAGTCATTTAGGACTAGTTGGACAAAGTCATTTAGACTAAATTGCATCCATATTTAAGTAATTGCCAGGCAGTTACTAAAGAGCCTAAAGATAGGTATTCTAGTGACCAAACTGGGATTAAAATATTCAGTAGCTAATTACTTTCCCCCTGCCCTAATATAAAGCCCTTGGAACTAAGTCATTATATTTTAAGTGGTAAGCAGCATTTCATTTCATAATTTTGATTCACTGATACAGCTAATCAGAGCCATCTTGCAACCCATTTCTACTAGTCAAGCTCCAGAATAAAATGGGAATATCTCCTATATTGTCTCACATGCTATTACATTCCATTTCAGTTTTTTGTTTTTAAATTATTAATTAATTTATGGCTGCATTGGGTCTTTGTTGCTGCTCGCAGGCTTTCTCTAGTTGCAGGGAGCAGGGGCTACTCTTTGTTGCAGTGCGCGGGCTTCTCGTTGTGGTGGATTCTCTTGTTGCGGAGCACGGGCTCTAGGCATGTGGGTTTCAGTAGCTGTGGCACAATGGCTTAGTTGCTCCGTGCCATGTGGGATCTTCCTGGACCAGGGCTCTAACCCATGTCCCCTGCATTGGCAGGCGGATTCTTAACCACTGCGCCACTAGGGAAGTCCCTCAAATAGTTCTTTCATTCAGTCTAAACAAGACTAACATTGGTCAGTAGCACATTTATCATGGCAAAAATTTCAGTTTTAGGGTACAGGTCTAGAGGAAAAAAAGGAAGCTCTTGAACTTAAATTTGCTAACACTACTGGTTTTCCTAATGATCAACTAATTATCACTCATGGAGAAAAATGAATTTACTCCCTCAAAGTAAAAAAAGACTAAAAGTGTATCTTTTTTCTGCTGCCTTTAAATTAAAAACAAAAATTACAGGACAAAGTTTGCATTTCTTTTATAATGAATTACCGACAGATTCCTGACCCAGGAATCAAAAATTAAAATTCATAATTTAAAACCAAGAAAAAGCTAAATCACATACATATTTAATTAAGAAACTAATAATGCAGTATTACCCAAATAAAAAGTAAGCACAGGGACTCCCCTGGTGGTGCAGTAGTTAAGAAGTTGCTTGCCAATGAATGGGACACGGGTTTGAGCCCTGGTCTGGGAAGATCCCACATGCCATGGAGCAGCTAAGCCCGTGTGCCACAACTACTGAGCCTGTGCTATAGGGCCTGTGAGCCACAACTACTGAGCCCACGCTCTGCAGCAAGAGAAGCCACCACAATGAAAAGCCCGCGTGCTGCAACAAAGAGTAGGTCCCACTCACCGCAACTGGAGAAAGCCAGAGTGCCGCAACAAAGACCCAATGCAGGTAAAAAAAAAAAAAACAACAATCCTAATCTAACACAGTCTATTCGTCCAAGATAACAGTGTGAATCTATATATGTTCTCTTCCATCTCAATATGTCATGTAATGACAAGTTCAACAGCCAAGCAACCTCATCTTCTGGATGGACCAGTAAATTTGTACTGTCCATGTCTGCGGAGTCCTGCCCCCTTTCCAGCATACCTGTGAGTGGCCCTTATGAATAGTTTGGTTGGAGAAAGCAAAGTCTCCACTGTTAAAAGCTATGGAAGAGACTCTTAATTCAAACAGTATTAGGTTGGTGGATGAGGCAAATTGGAGCACGTAAAAAAAAAAAAAAAAACAAGCACATGCTCAATTATCATGTTCCATATTTCAGAGAAGAGGCATTAAGGATTTATGCTGTAAGTTTATTTACAAACATATCTAGGATGCTGAGTTCAAGAGTTTGATCCTTTTTTCAAAGAGACTGCACATCTTAAAATGCTCCTCTTCGTATCTGTGAATAAAAAATTAACGATATTAAAGAACCCATTCATTTAACAGAAATATGTAGTTTCATTAATATATTGTCTGTCCTTCAATTTATGACTGGTACATCAGAAAGCGTTTACAGTATCATGACTTTATTCATACTGATTTTCTTCATCATATGCACCAGAGTCTTCCCAAGTAATGGCTTGGATAAATCATTTCCCTTCTAAACTAAGACAATTAAAGTCTTTCTTTTCCAAAGTATATTTTGGGATTTATTCCAATCATCCCACAGAGATTCCTTTAGTGTTACTTTTGCTGAAAATTCTGATTATAATTTAACTAAATAAATCCTTTCTTCTCACTCAGGGAATCTGCTCATCTTGCTGCACACAAGATTCCTTCAGGTATACACTAATATACACTGCCCTCAAGACAGATTAGCATTAATCAGTTTACTAGAACTTTACCTGGTCAAGTACCTGAGCTCTGGAACGAGACTGCCTGGGTAAAAATTCTGGTCCACCATCACTAGCTATGGAACACTGGGCAACTTAACATTTTTTTTTTTTTGGTCTCAGATCAGGTTAACATCATCCACCTCAGTCTTGCCTGGTAGCCAACCTGAGCTTATTAACGTAAAGTGTGCCTGACAAAGCGCAGCACTCAATAAACACTGGCTTTCACACAAAGATACATTTGTTTATAGGTTTAACCTGTCTCTCTCAATGCCACACCCACACTTAACTTCAGGAATTACAACACACAATAGCGTATTTGTGATTTGGGGGGGGCATGGTAAGGAAAGAAAGGAAAAAAGGGGAAACCTCTGTGAAGATTAGAAATGCACTAATTATTTACCTGTCTCATGGATTATTTTTTAAGCAGTTGGTGTCTTACTATATAGAAAGGTGCAGCAAATCCAGACCCAAAGTACAGAGTCATCACAGCTAGTAACCGCCACTTGTTTTCCACTGAAAATGGTATATTCTGTTGGGAAAAAAAGAGAAAAGAAACTGAACTTCAAATCACCTGATTTTATAAATCAAAAATAAGTATACAGGAAACGCTATTTTTTCCATAATCAGGTTATATATATATATGCCATATACCATAACACTTTTTTAAACACTACCTTTCAAATCCTATGACCTGCATCACACAAAACACTAGAAGGTAAAAAAAATACTCATCAACTCTACCCCTCTACACCCTTTCTCGGCCCATTAATACTAGGCTTCAGGTAACCCTCGGAGGGTGTTACTGCTAACTACCCGATTTAAACTATTTATACTTGAGGCTAAAACCAACTTCAATCAAGGGCGGTTAATACTAATTTCGTCAACTAGTTGGAGACTAGCCCCACACCACAGGCCCTCATATCCTCAACGTTCCAATGACTTTCACTTCCAGTTCGGTGACCTCTAGCTGGGCTTTAAGCCGCAATACCTGCAGCCAGGCGCTTCAGGGCCCTCCATATTTTGAAGGGCGGGGTGGGGCGCGAGGGAGAAATGGGGGAGCACTAATGTGAGGTAAAGCCTCTGGCTTTACCTACTCATTCCTTTTCCCGACTACGGCGCGCAGCCAGCGTCCTGAACTTTCTCCCTGGTCCCTGGAGGAACTGGAATGCTAGTCGACGTCCCAGATCAAAACCCCGGCTTCCCATCTCTCTCTCCACGGCCCATAGGCGGCCTTGGAGTTCAGCCAGTCGCAGCCCAGTGCCCCCTGAGCCAGGCCCCTTCCATACTAACCTTCCCCGGACCCTCCTCATAGTGGCTCCTACGGACCACAGAGGTTGTGAACCTCCGGATGCTCTGTCCCAACATAGCGCTGTTGGAAGCCCTGCGAAAGGCGCAGAAACTGAAGGCGGAAAAAATGGCAGCAACACACCCAGCACTCCTTTCCTCACGACCTTGTCCCTTGTGGGTAAGGACCGAAAGGGAAGATGGGAAATGGGGCAGAGCTCTCGGAACATGCGACAAAGCGGCGGCCCCAGAGGATTGTGGGAATTGTAGTTCAGAAAATCGTGGCGCCTTGTCGGCCCTGAAAGATTGTGGGAAATGTAGTCTCGCCCAGGTTCCGGTAGGATCAGAATATTCTTACCAGCAGTGTTTCTTCCAGACGTGAGTTCTTGTCGAGTTCTAGTCCGGGTTCTTGGGGCCTGTTTCTAGAACGATTTTACTGAAGTTAACGAAGCAGTTTCACCATGTGTGTTCTAGTTTATGGAAAAGGAAAATAAGCCTCTTCCTTTTCTTTTTTTTGTGACTATATGCTAAGTGTGTGATTTGCAGTGCTACTTTGCCAGCGCTGCGAGAGATGTATATGCTCTTATCTCACCGGAAGGAAACGAAGCGTAAACACGAGTAACCAAATAATATGCAGTACAAAGGGTTTCAGAGAGAAAACTGAGTTGAAGTGCGAAGGGAAGGATTCCTGGAGATATAGAGAACTAAGTAGAACAGAAATAGGAAGAGAGGGAAGAGAAAACTCAGGGCCAGTATGAGTATGGCATGTTGGGAGTGTGGAAGAGAAAGCAGCCTCTGATTCGGAGCCAGCCTGGACCAGGAATGGATGTTCTCCTGCTGAACCTAAACAATTTAAGAGGACATGCACGTCAAAGTTTCTCATGTCAGTGATGGCTCAAGGAAATAAGATCACTCTATTATATATGAAAATAGACAAAACATGAACATTGTTCAAGTCACAAAAATGACCAAACATCACCATACCCAGTCAATACGATGACTTCTGCTTCTTTATCAATTACAACCTTAACCGTAGGCTAGTCTTCCTTCCTCCTACGTAGAATTTAGTAAGAGAGCAAAAGTCACCGGAAAGAAGCCCAAAGCCTGTTAAGTCCTAACATCTTACTGAGATCCGCAGGGTTTCTCTGGGTATTCGGTCACCCTTACTGCAATGAGTAATAAACCCAGCTTCTTCATTTACAGATGTATTCCTGATAGTCTTTGACTAGTGGGTATTGGAAGAAAATGGTCATAAATGAGACTGGGAAAGTATTAGGTTAGATTGTGAAAGGCCCTGCTAACCTAAGTTTTCATCTGTGGCAGAGTGTACATTGCGTCAGATAACTCATTTATACAGCAGTAGTGAATAAAGTCAAGTAGGATTTAAGTCTTGCTTTAAAAACTGGTTATAAAGTGTATGCTTTAATCTTTCTTTAGCTTTTGAAAGAGAAAAGCCATGTTTCACCTCGACAAAAAACATGAACAAAAGTGAAGAAGTTCTATTTCTACAAGTAACTTGTAATTGAGTAGAGATGCATGTAATGCATAATTGGTGTTCTCCTCCTAATTGATAGAGGATTATGATATTCAGTTTTTTAAAAAGTCCCCATCAATGTCTTTATGTATTAAAGGATTATGATTTAACTATAATTGGGAGATGTTTTCACAGTTAATAGTTAATGTTTTCTGAATTCTCTTTTTCAGTCTAATGTAAGTAATATCTCCTGTATATTTGGTTTATCGTTACTTCTAATTCACATTAATTGATGCTCGTCTGTGTATCTGGCTTTCAGCTACCTCCAAAGGGAACTCCAGGAGAGATTCTAGCATATGGCTTTGAAATTATCTGCCTCCTCATGGGCTCTGTGACCAATTAAAGACAGTGGCAAATTCTTTTCATCAAGAGATAGGGTCTATGCCTTTTCTCCCTGAATCTGGATGGACTCTGTGTGGCTATTTTGACCAAGAGAATTTGCCATAAGTAACGCTGTGCCAGTATCCTGCCCAGGCCTTATGATATTGGCAGCTTCCTTTCCTGTCTTTTGGAACATTTGCCCCTGCAACCCTGAGCTTCATGTAAGAAGTTTGACTACTCTGCTGGAGAGGCCTCCTGAAGAGTACTCAAGAATGCACCGAAAAACAGTGGGGGGTCGGGCTCAGGTGTCAGGTATGTGAGTGAAGCTATCTTGGATTCTCCAGTCCAGTCCAGGTACCAGCTGAATATCACTGAGGGCCCCCGGTCGATGCTGTGTAGAGAAGAGTAGCCCAGTTTAGCCCTGCCCAAAATGCTGATCTACAGATTTGTGAGACATAATTAAATGGTTGTTCTTTCAAGCCATTAAGTTTGGGGTAGTTTGTTATGCAATAGTAAATAACTGGAATAAGAACTGCTCAGCTGAACCCACCAGCCTCCAAAACTATAAGAGAAAATAATAAGTTGTTTTAAGCTGCTAAATTTTAGGGTAGTTTGTGATAAAGGAGTAGAAACCTGGAACATGTATCATGCACAGTTTCTTATATATATATAGGCTAACAATCTAAATTCAGTCAAAATGGCTGGCAAGGAAAATGCAAATCACCCTTGAGAACCTTTTGATTCAGTATGATACTCTTTTGCTATAAAATGAATTTTAAGAGAAATGAGACATTTCATGGATTGGAACAAAACAGAAAAGATCTTTAGGGACACGAGGTTTACTCCCAAGTTGTACTTTAAAAATAAAATCCAATTATTTTAATAGTGAATAGGATGTATATCATAGCGTAAGCAATCTGCTTTTTAGACCCACATGAATCTTTGGAAGCTGCAATTACATTATATAGAACAATATATCTAAAAATTAAAGTACAATATTTGTCATGTCTCTCAACAGCTACTATATTAGATTTTTAGGAACTAGGTTAGAGTTTACTTAAATTGTTTACTGAAGAAATTATATGTTTCTGTCCTACATTGAAACACTCAAGTTTTCAAGTTTCTTTTGGTCTCAAGTTTTTAGAATTTCCTGCTACTGTAGCATTAAAGTCGGAATGCTGTGTTAACTTTTTTTTGAAATTTTACATTTGTAGAGGGAAAAAAAAACTGGTTTTACGAAAGGAGAAAATGTGATTCCACTGAGGCAGTTAGGGTTGGAAAATATGCTGCCAGCCTTACAAATGATGTAGTGATGACCAACTGGAAGAAAAATTTCTGCAAAAAAGAAAAAAAAATGTTTATGTGATCAAGCTGTATATTTTACTCTTCATCTTGCTTTATTACTTTTGAACACCATTTTTTCCTTAAAAGCCTTTCATGTTTTTTATTCCAACTTTATTGCTTAATCTCAATGAAGCTTTAAGGATGATTCACTTTTTAAAGATTAATTTATAGTTTAGTTATTTGTCATTGAGAATTGCCAAATATAGGTAGGTACATTTTTACAAGGTGAACACAGAAAATAACATTTCTCAATTTGAAAATCAATGATTGTATTTATATTTATGTTCCATCTCCTTCTTGACTTAGCTTGCAATGATACTGGTATTGCTTTGACTAGTTTTCTTTAAATTCACTATGGCATTTCCTGCTTGTGTCTATAACTGGAATACTAAATAATCAAATAGTTCCATTCATTTATTTTAAGGAAACATAATGTAAATGAGGAAGGGGAATCTGAAAATGAATTTAATGCATCATTCTAAAAAGAAATCCTTTTTTGTTAGAAGTAAGAGAAACATAGGAGATATTTGAAAGTAAATCAACTTTCTTGCATTACTTACGTTGTTTTGTCAAGAATTGTGCAAATAAGGACTATCTGGAAGTCTTGGTTTATAACTAGGCCCTTTTTTGTTGATCAGTGCATATAAAGTGCTGCTATATTTCTTCCAGATTCAGGTGAGATTGCAGGAATCTGATCAAAGGCACTTTGTTCCTCTAGACAATGTTCCTCTTTACAGTCCAGAAAGATGTTTGTTTATGCTATAACAGCTTTTGTATTTGGCCTTTCGGTTTGGGCTTATAATTAAGAAAAATGGGTTTTCTTGAGAATAACATTTATGCACTTTGAGTAAATTATTAGTGAATTCACCAAACAGTTCTTTTAAACATTTCAACGAATTATAAAATTATACAAAGTGGGTTAGGTTTAATTTCCAGTTCTCTTCACATCCTTCAATTAAGCTATACCCTCACTAACAACATTTAAAACTGTATCATTGTCCCTGAATTGTGTTCAGCATCTCCTTACCACTTTGTACTAAGGGATATTATAAGCAACAGACTTATGAAACTCTTGCTGTGTTTACTATGCGGATTTTTTTTTTTTCCTTTGAGGATGTGTTTCAGTATATTTCATGGTGTCATTTTTATGAGGACCCATAGGAGAAATTTCTCTCTGGTCTAAAATAAACATGCTTCTCCTGAGTAGCTGATTTGCTTTTGCCTTATGAGTGCTGTGAATAACAAACTTTATTGCGATTTCTTCCTTATACTGATTCCTAGAAAGCTTAGAGCCAAATGTGTGACCTACCTTCAGTGGAGACTGTGAATGTATTTTGTATACTTTACTCCTAGCTCCATCTTCTCTTCTTTATTTAGCTTTGCTTCACTTTTCTACCCAATTTTATTTTATCTTGTTATATAGTATGTGTCTTTGTTCTATACCTCAAATGTTTATCATGTAAATAAGCTAATAAATTATAAATTCTCCTCACATAGAAAGTTGTTGTAGTGTTACTTTATTGATTTTTCTCTTTGCTTTCTGGAGCCTGGGCTAGGTAAGGTAATTAAAACTAGCTAATGTAACAAATGATCCCCAAATTTTAATGGCTTAAAACAATAAAGATTTATTTCTCACTTATGTCACAATCTGAATCAGATGTTCAGCATGCAGTCTTCCACTTGGTAATTCTAGTGCTGTCATCTTCTTGGGCCTCTACTCAATCCTCTGGATCAACCCTGCCTGCCACCATGCTAAGAAGGTAGAGGCACACACAAGGGTCAGGTTAGTAGGTGGCATGCACTATTTGTGCCTATATTCTATTATCCAAACCAATCACATGCTACACAGATTTCTGTGTGTCTGAGAGGAAATTGGAAATGGTTTGTTTGAACACATAGCATCTCCTCTACAGAGACCTTCTAGTGCCTTGCTGGAATCTTATGGAATACTTCTGCAAGAATTCAATATTCAGTGGTTGTATGTTATCTTGGCGCTTTGCTACAGTGGCTGCAAATCCTCATAATTCTTCTGTAATTTCCTGTTCCTGCACATTTCCCCAGAGTTGCACACTCCAGGCAATATACTGTACCTGGAATCAGAATGACGTGGGTTCAAATCCAAGATCTACATTAACTGTTTAGCTTTGGGCAAGTTGTACGACCTTTCCTCATCTTTCAAATGGGGACAGTAATCTTACATACTTTGCAGGGTTGTTAGAAGGGTGTTCGGCTGCACCCCTCAGGCCTGCAAGCCTTGTAACTACCCAACTTCCAAACCAAAGTAAGCACCCAGAGATAGAGACAGAAACATCAACAGTTTAGTGGATAGGGGAGCTTACTGAGTTTGCAGCAAAATGTCCTGGAGTGACACCCCACGGCAGACCACAGAAGGCAGGTGGCAGATGGCAGGAAGGACACAACAGCAATCTCACTACTCTCAATACTGTGGGAGAAGCAGGCCACCATTTATAAGGAGGAATTGACTTCAGATAGGCTCATCAGTTACTAGGGAAACCAGCAGCTGGGGCAGGGGACAAGCATGTAGGGAGTTTACTGATTAAGCCCTACAATTAAGAGGATTGGATAGTCATGTGAGTAAAGCAAGGACTGCTTGAGTAGGGGATGTACAGAGAGCAAGAGAACAGCCATCTTGAGTGGCCTGACCATACAAAGGGTCAACTGAGATATTTGCTGCTTCAGAGTGTTCTATTAGCAATGGGCCAGTGACAACCCCCTTTGGGGAATCCCCCTCCACTTGCCACTTTTTAATTATCTTTCTGTCTTTTCTCAACAGTTTGGCCAGTGGAATATGTAGGTCTGAAATATTTTTTAAAAACTGATAAACTACTGTAATGTAAGCTCTTTGAGGGAAGAGAGTGGGTTTTTTTTGTTTGTTTTTTCTGATCACTTATGTATCATCCTTAGTATCCTCCATAAAGACACTCAATGAATGAATGCTGAAAACAATTAATGAATAGTGTAGTAGTTTGAATTTAAATGAAAGTACTATGTTCTGAGTGTAGATTATGATTTAGTTTTTAAAATCCACTTTATTGAGGCACATGTTACATGCAGTAAAACGTCTATTTTGAGTGTCCTGCTCTGCGACGGGAGAGGCCACAGAGGCGAGAGGCCCGCGTACCATAAAAAAAAAAAAGAGTGGCCCCTGCTTGCCACAACTAGAGGAAGCCGTCGCACAGAAACGAAGACCCAACACAGCCAAAAATAAATAAATAAATAAATAATTTAAAAAAATCCAATACTTTTCCTATCATTTTCAAGAGGAAAGTAAAATCTTTGTTTCTAATATTTGACACAAAGGCTTAGATACATATTAAGAGAAGTAAGAGTTTTATTTAAATTCACACTCTAAGGCCTTTCTAGAAGGCAAGATTACCAGGGAAAGGGGGTAGTAGTTCTTAGATAGTTTCTTTCCTTGGCATGAGTTCAACTATATAATTTACATGTCATATTTTATTTTATTTTATTTTTAAAATTAATTAATTAATTTGTTTATTTATTTATTTTTGGCTGCGTTGGGTCTTCGTTGCTGCCTTTGGGCTTTCTCTAGTTGCAGCAAGCGGGGGCTACTCTTTGTTGCGGCATGAGGGCTTCTCATTGCTGTGGCTTCTCTTGTTGCGGCGCACAGGCTATAGGCACGCGGGCTTCAGTAGTTGTGGCATGTGGGCTCTAGAGCACAGGCTCAGTAGTTGTGGCGCATGGGCTTAGTTGCTCCGCGGCATGTGGGATCTTCCCAGACCAGGGCTCGAACCCGTGACCCCTGCATTGGCAGGCGTATTCCTAACCACTGCACCACCAGGGAAGTCCTGCATGTCATATTTTAGATTATAATGTTTTTTATTTAGGTATTTGAAGTTAACATCTTCAATAATAATCTTTAAACAATGCAACAGTTTCAATTTTTCTATGTTGGTTAGAAAGGTATGTTCAACTTGAAAATATAAGAAAACATGATATATTTTAGTTAAGTTTTAATAAAATATTATTGTTTCTGGCAATATTAAATCATTTTTATCTCTTTCAAACATGTTACTGTGCAAATATATCTTTAAAGAGAAATTTAAGGCATCCATGTTGAAACTTTATAATTTTAGCTTGTTTTTGTACTAATGATTCTATTTGTGAATGCAGTACCTAATGTTAGATATGATAGTCTAAGGGTATGTGATTTTATTAATGAGCCAGTTAAGATTGTAAATAATGTAAGGAAAATTTGGATATGCTGGAGAAAACAAATATAGAAAATTTATAATCATTTCCCCCAGAAAATGCTACCTCATATTTTTAAGAATATGTAGTATATTACATTTTAGTTATAGTGTACAAAATGATTTTAAGGGAATAATGGAAAAATATTAAAAGTAAAAAAGTAACCAAAGTGGAATATAGGATTTAGGTCAAATCCTTTCCTTTTGAAATATGCAGATAACTGAAAAAACAAATAGATTTTAGCACAAGCCTTAATACTCCATTTCACTTCACTTTGGTGCCTGTTGGAATAAGCATATTATGAATTTTTAATAAAAAATTTTAAAAAACAACAAAAATTAAATCTAAAAATTTATTTTGAAAGCAGAAGTTCTCTTAAGTTCTCTCTTATTGGTTCTCTTAAGGAGAACCAATAAGCAACAGTTAACTTTTCTTCAATAGGATACAATATTTTAGATGTCTATTAATAACTAGCTAATTTTAAGATGGAAGTACATAGACAGTTTCCAGTGTTATCTAAAATTTAACAGTGCATAGATTTTCTTTGAATAACAATTGGCCTATAAGAGACCAAAGCTACAGTTTCTAAGTTCATCAATTTTCAGTTGATACGAAAAAAAGGATAATGTTGATTAAACTTGTTTGCTCCTTTTCAAATTTTATTGGTAAAAAACTGTAATGTGGTTTTAAAAATAAGATGGGCTGGGGCTTCCCTGGTGGCGCAGTGGTTGAGAGTCCGCCTGCTGATGCAGGGGATACGGGTTCGTGCCCCGGTCCGGGAAGATCCCACATGCCGTGGAGCGGCTGGGCCCCTGAGCCATGGCTGCTGAGCCTGCGCGTCCGGAGCCTGTGCTCCGCAACGGGAGAGTCCACAACAGTGAGAGGCCCGTGTACCACAAAAAAATAAAATAAAATAAAAAAATAAGATGGGCTAACAAGTGCTTCAGTACTGACACAAAAAAGAATAGAGTATGAAATTTTATTAATTTTATTCAGCCTAATATTTTGTTTATTTAAAACAAACATCTATTTCCTTAAGTATGCGGTAGCTTTTTTTTTAAAGGAAGAAATGGATTAAGTAATTAAAATATGAAGGGACTGAAGAAAAATCTCCCAAATTATATAACCTTAAAAAGTTAATCCCATTATATTATTAAATGAGCGCTCGTTTTAGGCAGCACAGTGAGAACTGAGAGGTAATTGCTGAACTTCTTTTGAGCTTACTCTTATGCAACCAGGGGGTAGAAGAGAATGTTTTGGAAGATGTTCAACATTTAATTATCTCGATTCTTAGTTTTCCTAATGATTGTCAATACTTTCAACCAATTGAATTCACATACTTATATTGTGTAGTACAAAGAATATGTCAGAACTAATAAAAAATGTAAATGAAAAAAGGAAAGTGGCTAATATTCCTTAGCTTTCTCTTTCTCTTTACCAGCACATTTAAAAAATGCCCAGTTTGCTATGTCTGTGAATATTCTTGCCTATATATGCATAAATGGGACCAGAAATCATAAAGAATGATGGATTTTTTATTGGATTTTAATTACAACTGTGTGTAAGTTTGAACTATAAAATAATTTAAAGAGATTAAGCAGAAAATTAACCATAGTAAAAAAGCAGAATTGTTGTATTAGGAACATGTTCTACCTGCTAGCAATGCAGATTTCAGTTTTTCTTGTTGATCATTAAATTCTATTTTCTAAGAATAAAAGAGATATAGATGCAGACATACAAGCTACAGCCAAAAAACTTTCAAGCTTGTGAAACCACTGGTCTTCCCAGTCCAGTAGTCTGTCTCTGATAGTGGCACCCTATCACCTTGGGGGTGCACATGGATATGGTTCTTAAAGATCAGAATCTGCATGGATTTCATCAGTGAAACTTTATTCCAGAGTATATCTAACTTCTATCAGCATAATGAAATGGTCATTTACACCACTAAGTTTGAGGTGGTTTTTAATGCGTCAATATATAACTGAAACAGAATGAGGTGCTGCCATTGATTTTGGGATCAGGCAGTGGGCTTGTGTCTCAGTTGTTACATGGCATTCTGTGTGTCTTATGCCCAAATGTCCTTCATATTAGACCCATCCTAATATCCTCATCTTAACTTGATTATATCTGCAAAGAGCTTATTTCCAAATAAGGTCATATTCACAGGTGTTCTGACTTCAACATAGCTTTTTGGGAGGCACAATTTAACCCATAACAGTGGAGCACCAGAAAAGCTGAGGGAATCTGGCCAGGGCACCAACACCAAAGACTGCAAGATCTTTCTATGTTCCTAGTGCATTTGGTCTTTAGATACACTGAATTATTGGCTTACCAAAAATTTTCAGGTTGCAATTTTCATATGTTTCAATATTCTTCTTGCCTAAGCTATGTGCCTTTTCCCTTCTGCTTGGTGAAAGACTTCTCATCTTTAGGATGTACTACTATATCCTGAGGGCAGCCTTCCCTGGCCCTCCCAGTTTCTCTATACCAAGTCACTCACTCCATTCCAGATGAGCTTGCTTATTAATTCATTCAAATTATTTTAATGCATATTATGTGGCACAATGATGGATACTAGATATATTACTTGGTTACTAGGAATACAGACCTTAGCTCCAAGTTAGGTTACGGACTAGTAGAGGACACTAAAGATAATTATAACAAAGTTCAATAAATGATAAAGTGGTCATAGCATGCTGTGGGCACTTAGGGGAAGAACACCAAGCCCAGGCAATGGCAGAGATGCAAGGGATGACATGAGTCAGGAAATTTTGATACAACGAAGATTAACATCTTAAATGCAAAAAGTCCTTTAATGAAGCACCTATTTTTGACTCTAAAAATGTTCTCTACTACATACTTACCTGTTTAGTCAATCGATTCATTGAATCATTCATTCATTAAATTTGACAGTTATTTCTAGATTGAGGCACTGAGTTAAGTTCTGTCAGACATATGTCTGAGCTGTTTTAAAACAAACACTAAGTATAGGTAATGGAATAAAATATACTTACCTTCTTTAAAGTTAATGGAGCAACTTATTTTGAACTGTTGATCAAGCTGTATTTATCTATGATTTATTAGCTTCCTAGAAGAAATTTTGTCAATCTGTAATTTGTATATCTCAAAGCAGTCCTTAAATATTCTAAAGGTAATTTTCCTAACAGACATTTCAGAATGCTTGAAATTAGAGTTACAAGTTATGATTGTCTGCAATAGTAATTTTCTTGTCTTAATGGAAATAAGCTGCTCATTATTTTTAAAAAAAGTATGTCAACCATTATTCCTGTTTAGAATGCTACCTTTTCTCCAGAATCTGATAAAATACTCAACTTTCTACTGCCAATGCAGTAAAATGTGAAGGAAGACACCAACCTTCAAAGACTGACAATAAAAATCTACACTTAGTTTTGAGAGATTCATTTTAATATCATTATCCTTAAAATAGCAAGTTTGGGAGACAAAAATGTTTTACTTTTACATTTGTCAGTCAAAGATTTACAAGCATTCATATTATTAACACAAATGGATACATAGTATTTCACCAGTTCATCCAATTTCTTGTATTCATAATATTACATAATAAAAGAGTAACTTTAGTTGACTTCTTATTATAGGCATACTTATATTTAGATAATACAATAATAAATGAAACAGAAACATTAGGTTCATTGGTTTACAGATAGAGTGTTAGCTTTTTCTTTCTAAATAAATCTAGAACAAGGTTTGGCAAATGTTTTTTGTTAAATGCCTTTTACAACCACATTAACACATTAAATAAGAAACTGATATACATTCTTTTTTTTTTTTTTTTAAGATGACTTTTAAGAAACCTGAAATGCATATAGGTTAGACAATAGAAATGAAAAGGTTTTCAGCCAGGCCTTTCTGAAGGAGTTATTCTGCTAAAGATAATATTAGTTGTCTGATAGGCCAACTATTGAACCTCTTTGTGACAGTATCAGTACTGGCTTCTCCTGGCTCATTTTGGGCATGTGAGAAGTCAGTCAGTGGTAACTGCTACAGGGCCTATATATTAGTAGTAACTGGTTAAAATAAACCACTAAGACTATAAGCCTGGATGTGCCACTCTGCTTCAACAGTATATCCTTCTAGCAAACCTCACCTATCTAATCCAGTGAGTTTTAACTCTACATCTTATTTCTTTCTTCTTTCCCTACCTTTTATCCTTTCTTTCATTTTCCTTTTTTTTCTCTTGAAGAAAATTTTTTCGTGTGTTATTAATAGGAATTCATATGTGGTGTGGTGGAACAGTATCTCAGAAAGTCATCAGAATGTGAGACTGCTTACTTGGAACAGTTTTGTGCTGCTGTTTTAAAAAATAATAATAATTAAAATCGCTGATGTTAATAAATATGTCAATGTGAACTTGAAAAAAAAATTGGTACTATTGTTCAGGCAAGGAAATCTGACCTTTCCAGAACACTGATTGTTCAAAGTTACCCTACAGGTAAGTGGTGGGGTCTATATGGGTTTTGAACTCAGCTTAATATGAGTGCCTGGGCTTTTAAATAAAAACATATGGAAGTTGCAAGTTTACAAGGAAAGAAACTTTGTACTGTTTTCATTATTTCATGCATTCATCTACTGTTTGGGGCTGGCTCTAGGGATCCACTGCTTTTACTTTCACATTTTGGTATAATTTCATGTCAGAAAGTGTGTGGATATTAGGAGTATAACCCCTACAGCCAGAAATCTGAGAAAATGTGGTCACTAGGCACTCCATTAGGCTGAGGCGAATTGTCCTTCATTTTGTTATTTATATAGTTAGTAAGGATCAATACAGTTGAGTATTATTAGCATTCAGAGGAAGGAGCAAGTGGCAGTAGCTCATAATCTGGTGGAGTTCTATGATAATCATTCTCTAATGCCTTTCAGTTAGAGTTCTTAGTGAAGAGCCATTTCAAATAGTTTGGCACCTTACATTCATCAGCCCTGGAGTGAGACGAGAGGGAAGGGAGTGGGAATCCATTATTCTAGCTGCTAAATTGCCCCCTTTTGACCACGGTCTCGTCTATAGGGCCAAAGTTTTGGATGAAGAAGTGTTCTGTGAACCACACATTTTATGTAAAATAATTTCCCTCTCAAAACCCAGAAACCTGACTTTTTTTTATCTGTCCTGGTTCTGTCCTATTGGGGCATGATGGATCCACCAGCATACAAATATTTTATATTACTCTGCCCCCTAAAAAAAGTCTCCCTTGATTCAATATTTCAATGTTACTAGTGCCCTGTTTCTCTGCTTCAGTCCATAAACTCTTTAAATTCATTGTCTTCATATAGTATCTCTACTTCCTTATCTATTATTTGCTCCATCTCATTCCATTCTGGCTTCCACCTCTACCACTCTACTTAATCTTGTCAACATCACTGTGTTCTACATTTTGTCAGCTCCTCTGTTCATTTTTCTCTGGTCACTTATCTTATTTGAAAGTAGTGCAAGATCTATTTGACCATTCCCTTTGTCCCAAGCTCCTTTTTTTCTTTGTCTTAAAAATACTGCTTCTGGGGCTTCCCTGGTGGTGCAGTGGTTGAGTCTGCCTGCCGATGCAGGGGACACGGGTTCGTGCCCCGGTCCGGGAAGATCCCACATGCCGCGGAGCGGCTGGGCCCGTGAGCCATGGCCGCTGAGCCTGCGCATCCGGAGCCTGTGCTCCGCAACGGGAGAGGCCACAACAGTGAGAGGCCTGCGTACCGCAAAACAAAATAAATAAACAAATAAATAAATTACTGCTTCTGGCTGTTGAGTTAAGAATGATGCAGAGAGGGCCAAGAATGGATTCTAGGAGACCTGTGGGAAGGCTGTTGGTGATAGTAAAGTTTGATGACAGATAATAGTAGATTGGATTGGGGTGTTCACAATGGAGATGAAGATAAATGAATATGAAAATGATATTTAGGAGGTAAAACTGGAAGTTCTTGGGGACTGATGAACTTTGGTTCAGTTTTGAATGTGTTGAAATTGAGCAGCTCCAGACATCCAAATAGAGATATTGAATAGACATTGCCCATAGTGGATATAGACCTCAGAGAAGAATTCTGAGATAGAACTAATTTAGAGCCTCTTCAATTTAGAATTGATTTGAGGCAATGGACTTGGATATGATTATTTAAGAACGGAGGGTAAATTGAAAGAGAGGAAAAAACATACTATAGCCTATGATGTATTATAGTTCTTCATTCACTTAAAAGAATGGCTATAGAGTAAGTCTGGTTATATAGGAAGTGACAAGATAATAACGCTTGGAGTTCTTTTTATTCTTTATCTCATGTGATACATTTTTCTTTCAGATTGTGATGAAACAATGTAGTTGAAGGCACATGAGCAATAGATTTTGTCACACCTGTCACTGTACTTTCAACAATACATTTCAGCAATAGCAAGGTCTTTTATGATGTATAAAGTCAATATTCAGTATAATAATTCTATATTTGATTATGATGATGAAGTTTGATATAAATATCTTTCTCCTATTTTAAAAGAAAAGTTTTGCTACAGCTCTGAAATTCATTTAGTGCTTTGCTGTTGTCTGGGAATATCACATTCATATTTTTCCCCTTAGCCGCTTTTGAAATGCTTTAGCCTTAATGGTTGAGGTTGCAGTACATAATAGTGTTTCTTTGCACCCTAAACAAATAAAATTTTAAAAAATGTTTGAGTAAACATATAAACCACAGTGGAAAACTAAATATCAAAATGTATATCATACTTGCATTGGGAAAAAGGAATATATACATATAGAAAGTAAGCTAGCTTCAATATACTTAGAATCAAAAAATGAAAAACATTCATTTGTCATAAATGTTGTTATATGAATGGTATCTTCTTAATAATCTAATAGTACTAATTTATGTGGATTATTAAGCTGTATAACTACATTGAAATATTCTTTTTACATGTGGAAAAAAAGATGTGTGTAAATAAAGGAAATAAACCATTTTAGAAGAAGCATTTTAATAAACTTAAATGTGGGAAACTACTTAATTACTCTGAAATTATTCTTTTGCTTGAGTATCATCTTTTACTAGCATACATTAGTCACGTTTGTGAACAAAACGGAAAGTGATTGAATTTATTCAAGTTTTTCATATTTAAGTAGAAAGAATACAAAGAGTTTCCATTAATCTTTTGAAGTTAATTTATATTTTCAGAGCATATTTGATAACCAGATTTTCCAATTTAGATTTCTGAGAAAATGATAAATAAATTAGAAAGTAATTGATGATAAAGACCCTTTTGTTTGTAATTCATCGCACAAAAATTCAAAATGCAACACTGCATATGTCTTTCATTTGTGTTAGATATAGCCTGAAGTGAAGAATTTCTCTGGAAATATAAAAATATATTGGGAAATCTATTTTTCCAAAAATGTTTCCAGAAATTCACTTACTACACACTGTAAATAAATCTATATTAAGCTGATATCAGTATATTCAATATGTGTAAACTTCAAAACATCTGAAACATCCCCATTTCCTATTATTATTAATAAAATATTTGTACAAACCAACTTTACATTTTATGAAATCATAAAATACACACTATTCTCTTCCCAAATGATGCCAAATGATGTTACTTTTTCTTACATTTTCTCCTTCTAATGACTTACTCTTCTAAGATTATCTCCTGAATGCATAATACTCAAACTAAAACTACCACACTGAAAAATTTATTACTTCAAGCAAAGAAATTTTAACTCTGTGACCCTAGAACCATCCTGAATTGTACCCCACCTCTTCCCCCTGCAATCCCAGGAAAGTGTTTAGGGCCTGGACTGTTAAGGAGTGATTTTGCTGACATCCTGAGGATGACTTTCCCACTGAAAACCCCAAATCTTTATTTTCTGGGCATGCTCTCTTCCTGGAAATGTATACTGTTACAGAAAATACACATTCATCTCAAGTGTGTTATGAAGCTAAGCTAAAAATCAAATTGATTAAGTTTGTTGAATGGTATGTTTCTTTCCTTTTGGTTTGATCTGAGATTTATTTTCTTATTATTTTTGAGCTCTGTGAGATATCTGGTTATGATAGAAAGTAAGGTTTACTTGGTCAGAACTAGACACACATGGTAATTTAGTTGAATTGCAGACGAAATCATGGCATTGTTACTCAAAAATGACTACCTGAAAAAAACAATAAACAAACAAACAAAACCCTCCCTGTCAGCCTGAGTTACTAAACTCTGTATATCCCGACTAGATTGCAGTCTTGTTTAGCTCTGTAAACTACACTTTTCCCTACCACCTCAACCATTCCCATGCCCTCATTTCTCTTAACATCTACTTCGCTGACTACACACACTTATGCAACAAATTAAATAAGAAAATAAACTTCTGTGATTTAAGCCACATGGTCTGTGGTGTTTTGTTATGGCAGCCCTAGAAGACTAATACAAACACTGAGAATCAGTATGGTTTACACGGGATTGGAGGTCCTTTTAAATTAGTTCAGTTCAATTAAGAGAGCTCTTATTGTATTAGAAAGTATCTCAGTATGGTTAACTGATTGTCAGTGCTTGCTGCCACTCCTTTCTAGGCATGAAATTTGCATTCCTGGATTTTTATTCTTGTCCTTCAGAGTGTCTTTGATTCATATGGTCAGGAAATATATCTTGGAAATGTTTTCTGCACTCTTGCATATCCACTATCTTTCTGCTGCCTTCACACATTGACAGTTTTCCTTGAAACAGAATTCTTGAATAACTTCCTCAAAATTCGATAAATATTGCCTCACAGTCTCCTGGCCTTTAGTGTTGCAGGGAAATCTGGGCCAATTGTATCTTATTTCTTTGTACGTTATTATTTTTTTTTCCATAGATGGCTGTAGGATTCTTTTTTACCTTTTAACTGTGACAATTCCACTAGATATGTTTTGATGTTGTTTTCTTTTTATTGATTTCCTGAAATATAGCACTTACTCTCAGATTTCAAAATAAGGTTTTATTAGGTGAAGAAAGTTTCCCATTATTTATTTGACTATTGTTTCTGTTCCATCTATTCTTATATACTTTGATTAAACTTTGGCAATCTGTTTTCCATATGGCTCATTCTTTCTTCTCATTTTAATTCTTTTATTCCTTCTCTTTATGTTTTAGAATAATTTCTCATATTTTCTTCCAATCATTAATTTGATTTTCTGTAACATCTAATATGCTTTCCACTTAATTATATATAAAATTCAGAAACCATAATTTAGAAATAAATAAAATGTGTTCAATCATTCCTTACCTTAATTTTCCATTTTACTGGTAATTTATTCTAGATTCATAAGTTCAGTGCCTCTATGTGAACATAAAGGAGATATTTTAAAATGTTTTTTGCTCTTTAGTCTATTTTAAAGAAAAGCAATTAATAATCTTTACAGAAGTGAAGACTGCATTCTTTGAAATTCAGAATTTCTCCATGGCCTATGTTGCTTCTATTTTTACTCATTCTTATAGGGAACAGTCTATCCCAGCTCTGCCACTCACTAGCTGAGTGACCTTTGACAAATTATCTTGACTCTTTGTACCTAAATATTCTTATCTATAAAATAGGGTTGATGATAATAGTGTTCATCTCATAGCATTGTATTGATGATTAGGTTTACCAATATATTTCTTTTCATCTTCTTAGGTAAGAAGAGTGCTTGACAGATAGTGAAATTCAATAATCATTACATTGAAAGGAAAGGAAAAGAAAGGTTGGTTTCCAGGAAAAAAAACAAACAAAGAAACTACTTTTTCTATCCATTGCTCGTTTTAACTTGCTCTGTAGGAGTAGTTCTTTTCCACTAGTGCAGGTCTCATGACTTTTCTGGTCACTCTATGATAGTTAAAACAATTCTCTGGCAATTTTAATCACAGTTTAGTTTTAGGAACTAAAATGTTTATAAATGCTTTAAAGTTAAAGCTTCTCCTTTCCCCCAGTTTGATCCGTCTTCAGGCTCAAAGTCCGCAGCGGGTGAAGTAATATTATCAGCATCTTTCATATTTCCTGGGCCTCGTAGTCTTCCTCCTTGCTTACTGACCCAGTTTCTGATCCTTTCCAGAACTGGAGCTTGAGACTATGGAGGCTGAGCAAGGAGAGCTAACATGAAGAAAAAGTCTTAACAAGTTGCATTTAACGTGACCTAGTATTGGAACTTTATGGGAATCCCGATGTTCAAAGCTGACTTGTTTTCTTGGCAGGAATTTTTGGATTCTTTAGAGGCTGCAGCACTGCAAGTTTCACCAGGATGTGGAATTCTACTTTAAACCTCTTTTTTTTGCGTTACGCGGGCCTCTCACTGTTGTGGCCTCTCCCCTTGCGGAGCACAGGCTCCGGACGCGCAGACTCAGCGGCCATGGCTCACGGACCCAGCCGCTCCGCGGCATGTGGGATCTTCCCAGACCGGGGCACGAACCCGTGTCCCCTGCATCAGCAGGCGGACTCTCAACCACTGCGCCACCAGGGAAGCCCCACGTTATATTTTTACAATAAGAAATTTTACCCAAAATTAAAATGGTCATGGTTCTTAGGTCAACTCTTCTGGCATTTTAATTACTTGTTTTAAAATACGTATATATTATTCTTCCTATATAAATTGCTCTCTCCTGATATAACTAACTCATCAAAATCATTCCAATCTCTTAAAATCAGACTCATATTCTTTTCCTGAGAAATTTCTCTTGACCATATTAACCTGAAATAGATTCTCCTTCTTAACTCCAATTATAATTGTGTGATATATTTTATTTTATTGTGTTTATTACAGACTGCTTGGTAGTATACATGTTTCAATACCTGTCTTGGCTCTATTACCATATCTGAGCATGTTATATCCCCCAAGGTGGGTCTCTAGCACTGGACACTGTAAACAGCTGATGCTCAGCAACACTATTGAATAGGTAATTTTTGATCTGCTTACAGATAACTTGATTAAACATTAAAAATCTGCAAGCAAAATTTTAGATTTTTTATTTATTAGAAGAAAGACAACACAATAGGAAAATAGGCAAAGGATAAAAATAAGAATTTCATGAAAGAGTAAATCCAAATGGCCATTCAATGTATTTGAGAGGGTACCAAACCCACTGAGAGTTTTGGCAAATGAGAACAAAAGTCAAAATGCGAGATTACTTCCCACTCATCAGACTGGCAAAACTAAAAGAGTGATAGCAAGACCTCTGGCAGTGATGTTGAAAAAATGGTACATACTGATCTTGCAGTGGAAGAGGCGAGCTTGAATGCCTACTTAGAAAGCTATATGACAACATAATAAGAATAAAAAAATACATATACTTTTTGACCCAGCAATTCCACTTTTGGGAATGTATCCTATAGAAGTAAGAACAAAAATCTTAACAGGATTGATTATTACAGTATCTTTGTAGTGGGAAAAGCTGCAAATAAAATAAATGCTTGCTAATAAGAGAGTGGCTAAATACATTTTGATATATCACTTGAAATTATCCTGGCATTAAAAGACTTAGTTCTATAACTTTTGGCTCACAAAATAATGTTCAAAATTACATGAAGAAAGATTCAGTAGGGTCATAGATGAAGCTATAAGGTAAAGATTATCCCTGGCCTCCAGGATTACTGAGTTCTCACCTCCCCTAACCTCTTCTAGTATTTTTCTGTATCGTCTAGGATTTGATGACATACTGCTTTATATTTCTAGCTAGCTATTTTTATGTATATTTCTTGCCTCCTTAGTCCCTTTTACGTTTTCTTAGACATTTAGACTTAGACTTAGACGTTTTCTTAGACATTTAGACTTAGACATTTTACGTTTTCTCTTCACAATGTTAAGGCTTACTCTTTGTACATAGTAGGCAGACAGGCGATCTTTTTTGATTGATCGGTTGTTTCCCTGAGTGAAAGTTGTTAATAGATGACAGGCCTGAGGACTTGGTATTTGTCAGTAAAACCGTTTCCTTTTCCCGTCCCATTGTGCACTGAGGGGTATAGCTACTCTATTCAATTATTCAATCATTTTGATGAAAACTTGGAAAGTCTATTTGTAACAGAACATAATAAAAATGTAAAGCCAAAGCCATTAATAAATAACAGAATATATGTGTCTGTTTTCCAGTAGCAAGCAGAATTTAAGTCAGTATTCATGTTGTTCAAGATTAGGTAAATCACCACAGACAAGGAAAATTACGCCAAAGCTTATGCGATCAGATCAAAACAACAGTCATTTTCTCCACCAATGATTCCTATTAAATGAATTGTATGCTAACGGTTTCCAATAATGAGTTGGGTTTAATTAATTATGTACTCTTCATAACTTTTTAATGTACATCCTTCCAAGACTGGTCTGTCCCCAGAAGGGAATTTATCAAACGGCTTCTGCACATCAGAAGTAAAAACAAAATGAATGAAACTGAGGTGGCTGAAGCATAACTAGTGGTAATGGGATTGGTCTTGCTTCACTTTCTCTGTCACCCACCAGACATGAAAAATCTCCCACGAGCGGCTCAGTGTTATCTTTTTTCCTGAGTTTTTGTTTTTCCTATAAACATTAGATATTGGCTACTGACAATGATAAGATAGTTTTGTGATTGATCTGTGCATTTCTCTATTGCATGAAAAACTTTATTTCTGAAATAGAGTATGTAAAATAAGGCCACTGAGAATACACAAACACATACACACATACACACCTAAAGATGTATATGAGAGACCATAGACAATTTATCCAACAATTTCTTTTACTCTTTGATGTTGGTAGTATAACAAAGGAACATTAAAGGAGAAACAAATCAAAAGTGATATTAGAGATATTTTTTGGGTTTTCACAAACCATCCAGAGAAAGTAGATTCTATTGGCTAGGATTCACTTAATAAACATAGCATTCACTTTTGCATCCTAAACTAAATATCTGAAGTCACCCTTTTTTATTATTCACTTTGTTAAATACTCAGTCTGACTGAACAGACTTCTTTCCATTCAAAAGTAAACGATCTTTGGGAAGATGCCATATAATTAATCCCATCCATTTTGCATCATCCAGTGTGTAGAGAGAATATATTTGATTTTATTGGAGGAGGAAGAAGGATTCTTTATGAACTTTATATGTAAACAGCAAATTTATTTTCAAAACATGACACCGTTATGGTAAAGCATTTTTTCAGTGGGATAGGTGGTAAAGCAGGTGATTGTTGCACTTGCTGCCCCATGTGATTAAGCCAACACTGATATGTTGTTTAAAAACTTGTTACCATATTAGAACTGCTAAAGGAAAATTAGAGACAACACTATGTGTTTGCCAAACCAATTTCTTCTTACTCCTGCGCACATAACTTGACTGCATTTCCCAACTGATTAGACTGGGTTACATGACAAAGTTCAGGTATTGGAACTTTTCCCCATTACCTCTCTCTTTCCCCATTACTTGGCTGCATATAAGAGAGGTGGAACCATACTGGAAGAAGCCTGGGTTGTGGATGATTACATGGAACACAGACTTCTGCTAACCCAAATCTGACTGCAGTGATCATGGAATGAATTCCTACTGGGTTAAGACACTGAGATCTTGGATGTTTGTTATAGTAGCTAGCTTTTTTGACTGATATATTATGTACTAGGCAGGATGCTTTCAGATGTAAATAAAGTCATTTATAATCTCACACAACAACTAGTCTAGAGTTGGTTAAATTCCAGTGTTGACAAATTTAGTGACTCAGCCAAGTCCTGAAGTATCCAGATTTTTGCATCTTTCCACTGCAGATTTTTTTATTTTTCCATTTTGCATCTTTTTCTGCAGCCTCTTAGTCTGGCTCACATCTTGGACACAAAACACTTCCTGCAGTTCCAGACACCATACAGAGAAAATAATGGCCGGAGGGAGTAAAACTACATTTCTTCCCTTTTCTCTTTTATTAAGAGCAAAGAAAGCTTCCCTAGAAGCCACCTTGCAGACTTTATCTTATGTTTCATTCCCCAAAATTTGGTCATATGACTTTTTGTGAACCAATCACTCCAAAGGGGTATGGTGTAACTAATCAAGATGTAGCCCCTGGGAACTTAAGTCTTTTCTAAAATATGTGGTCAGTAATACCTAAACAAAACCAGGATTTTTTTAACAAAGAAGAAAAGAAGGATGGCTTTCGGACAACCAACAGTATATATTCAGATCATTTAAGGTTTATTGAAGTCAAAAATTGCAGATATTCTCTAACTGTTCTGGCCAGATAGGTAATAAAACAACATACTAGTCTAAGGGAGGTGCTTGAATAATAAAAAAGTAGAACCGGCTAACTATGCAATTCATATATCCAAAGTGAGGCGGTATTCAATTTCTATAGTATTAAAGGTATACATTTAATCTTCTAAGAGAGGATAGTGGTGTGGGTGCGGTTGCTAGCAACTTTGACATTCGTGTAAAGACATGATAGCTAAGCATTTAAAAAATTGTAGATAGATGTGGAGACCATGAAAATTATATTTGTTCAGATCTCATCTAGAAAGCCAGAAGGATGACTATATTTACTCAGTTTAGGTTATTATTGCATAAACAATATAGTATATTTTGATCATAAGAATTAAATAATTCCAGAGGTTAAGAAGGCAACTTAGAGCTGTTGAACCAGATTCCACATATCACAGACAAGGAAACTATTCTGTAGTTTTGAAGGCACTTGTACTGGATCATATAAAAAGTCAGTCCCTGGTAAGGCAGGAACCACAATAGAATTTTACTTACCTTCGGTCTAGGGGTATTTTTAACACAGTATAGTACTCTTATCAATGCATAAGCATCAGTTAAGAAAGTGGAACTTAAAGGAGGAATACAGTACATGCGTGCAAAGCAGCATACCTCACAATTCTTAAAATAATGATGATAACTCAAATGTATTGAGATTTCCCTGGGCACTGTACCAAACTTTCTACATTGCATTAACTCACTTATTTGGCACAACAACTATATGATGGGAGGGTTTATTAATGCCCCCTTTTTTTAGGTGATTAGACTAGATTTCACAGAAGGTAAATCTATTTATCATCCAAGATCCATCTAATTTTTTTGTGGGCCTTTGAGGTAACAACTACAGGGATAACTTGAAATAAGACAAAGACTAATCAGGCAGAAGTCACTTGACTATTTTTACCTTTGTGCAGAATAAGAGATAAAGAGAAGACAGTCCATCACCTCAAGCCAATTTTAATGGATATTTTTGAGAGTCTCACAAGAAACACCTTTCCCCAGTACAAAATTGCACAGTCTTTCAATATGACTCTTTTACAACCCTGTACCCACCCATACAAGTCAGTTGGAGAAAACATTTTTAGGGAATTTAGGATTAATCAGCTTGGTCTTGCAATCTTTGTTATTTGTCTGGGGAGGTTCTCTTTCATCATTTCCTTATGAACTCTTAGATTTTTTTAATCATCAACATCTGCTCAACATTCAGTCTCTAGGATTAAGTTTTATCTTCCATGTTTAGTATCAATACTGATTATCAGGAAACTATCTAGTTCATGTCCAGCAAGGCTAGGATTATATGCAATCCAAGGCAACCCAATAGGGAGGGAGTGCACCTATGAGGTGGCTCTTTCTGAGAAACAAGACCAAGGTCTAGCAGCCAGTGGAGCTATGCTTAATATATCAACCACTTGCTTTAATCACATTTACTTTCATTGTGCACTGATCAAAGAGTTTGCTTAATATTCTTGAATGAGCATTGCTTTCCTCTCCTTTCCTGTCTTTGTGACTGAGAGTAAAAAACACATCAAACATTTTGTCCTGCTGATTGTATCGCTCTCCTACCTATGAGAAGGCTTAGATTAATGACTTAGAAGAATCTTAGAGTTGTTTAATTTTCCCTGGTGGTCTAGAATATGTGCCTCAGTGGAAGTGTAAACAACCTCAAATTTCTCCCATGCTGGTGCAATATAGTCTAAGGAATGTCTCAATTTCCATTTATATGGGAAAATCTTTTTTATGGAATGACCTTGGACCTGACCCATTCCAAAGATGTTTTATTTTGCTCTAGAGGTAACAATCAATATTTTTCTTCAAGAGTCACTCATATCCTAGCATCTTTAGAGACATCTTTTGGAAAGATGCCTCATGGCATTCCAGTATACCCTAGCAAGGGGCTGCATGATGGTAGCATTACAGCTTTGGTCATCAAATCTCAACAAATAAAATCCAATGTTTATTTGTCTATCAAATGTAGGTATATATTTGCAAAAGTGTATATGTGTGAAAAACAGCTACTCAGTTGGCCTGTTTGGTTTAATCATTTGTATATGCATGGCTACAGAAAATGATCATTACTGAATATTAAGGAAGAAAAAAACTTTAGGAAAAGTTAGAATCACTATTGCATATGCGAATATTTTTTGGCACATACAGATTCTCTAAAAATCTTGGTGAGAGGGTAATGGTATTTCCAGAAGGATATAGAATAGAAAATGTCTTTTCCATATAAATAAACAGTGGTGTAGGTGTTTATATTGCTGGCTTCCCGAGTCACTGGTCTCTGGATATCAAAATACTAACAACAACAACAACAAAGTCCTTGGTAATATGTTTCAAATGACAATAATAGGGCTTTATTCCCGTTTGTCAAAAATTCTTAACTGAAAATGAGAGAAATCAGAATTAATATGTTGACTTTTTCATGTATTAGTTTATATCTTTATCATGTTTATTTTTAGTCAGTTTAGATAGCCAAAATTTAATTGGATTTTTATTGATTTATATATATATATCAAATCTCTTGACTAGTGGCTATTTAATTTGTATGTGTGTGTGTGTGTGCATGTGTGTGTGCAAAATAATTAATTTCTACAATCATATAAACATATAGACCTGGTACTCTGAAAACTATTCTGTTATAAGAATTAATAAGAATCAGAGTTTGGAAAATTAACATTGAATTATTGTCTTGGTTAATAAGAAGCTTAAGAAAGATTTCCAGAAAAGAGTGGATTCCATAAGCTACTTAGGTAAACTTTTCCTGTACTAAATAACCCTGGAACTGAGAAGCGTTATTCCATTTTTACTTAATTTCTATGAGTTAAAATGTTTGCTTCCTTTTCTGATTTCACTGGAGACAACGAAAGCTGGTTACAAAACACTGTTCAAGTATAAGACCACATTTGTCTCGTTCATCACTGTCTCACCTATCATAGTAACTGGCATGTAGTAGGTGCTTGATAGATATTTGTTGAAAACGTAAATTAAAAAATGAAGTCCAGGGCTTCCCTGGTGGCGCAGTGGTGGAGAGTCCGCCTGCCGATGCAGGGGACACGGGTTCGTGCCCCGGTCCAGGAAGATCCCACATGCCGCGGAGCGGCAGGGCCCGTGAGCCATGGCCGCTGAGCCTGCGTGTCCGGAGCCTGTGCTCCGCAACGGGAGAGGCTGCAACCGTGAGAGGCCCGCTTACCGCAAAAAAAAAAAAAAAAAAATGAAGTCCACATTTTAATTAATTTTCAGTACCTTTCCTTCTAATAAAATAATTCCAATTCTTGTACAAGTCTACAATACCATATCTGCAATTCAGAAATTCCAAAATCTTTTACAACATAAATTTTAAAAATGACGTATTTGGTAGCAAATCTTAACCTCACATAAACTCACTTTTTTGGTGGCATACTTTGATCTAAACTAACATGAGGATATTTATAGCCTTTATTGCACTTGTTATGCATAGTCATATAATTTTGTTGTAAAAATATTAATGTAATGTTGCCCCTTGCCATCCTGTGGTGTTACATAAAGTATATGTACTTTTTCTCCCCCACATACCTCTCTGAAGTTCTATACATAATCACATCCAGCCTCAAAGGCTTTGAGTAAGACATTGTGGAACTGAATTACTATTATCTCATCTTTTCAGTTATTTTAGACATCTGTTTGTAAGTTTCCTATATAACTCTCTACCAAGATATCCATCATTTCTCACATATCAACATCAACATCTTTTGTTTTCCTTATAATAAAAGTTCATTCCAAACTTTTTCTAAGGTTTCCACATCTCTGCTCTTCAACCCAGAGGAACCACTTAGAAGAAGGGGCAATTCAGCTTCTATGAACCTCTAGTTTTGACCTCTCTTTCGAGAGTGCTAACAAGGATGCCAATTAGTGTCAGTTGTGATAGCAAAGTTTTATGATTTTGACAGGGTATTATTTTTAAAGAAATAGAGTGTCCTACCTACTCACTTCACATATAATTGTGATGAGGAAGCTGTAAGGTAATGATTTTGTATGTACTTCCTATCTAGACAAACCAAACTAATGATCTTAAACTCAAAAATCTCTAAGTTCTGTATCTGATGTTTTGATTTATTATTATTGGTTACTAAATACTTTTTAAATGCAGATATACCTCTCTAATAAATAATTATTATTATAATACTTGGGAAAACAAATAGCATATTTATAAAATTAAAATCGCTTTAATTCCAAATAGGATGGTAAGACCAGAGACTATGTGGAAAATATATACAAAATTAGAGTAGAAAAGCAAGTTATGCAACTGTAAATTCAGTGAAAGTTTCTATATATTTGAATTGAGCGAGCTTACATGTAGACAAAATAGTTTATTTTTTTTAAATGGCTACTTCTGTAAAAAATACACATATTTTACACACAAACACACATATACACACAGAAATAATTTTAAAATATAGAGTTCTCCACTTACTAACTGTATGAACTTGCACGAGTCAGCTGAAATCTTTGGCTTCCTTATTTGTAAAATGAAGATGATAACAGTACCTGCAGTTGCAGCAACATTTAATGTTTAGTAGGCACATAATAAGCATTAAATGAATGGAAATAAAATAATAATGATAATAATAGTTACCTGGATTTCCACTATACAGAAATTATTACAAAGTAAAATTTTCTATGAGGACAATTTTAGACTATTAAGTTATTTACTCCTCAGTCTGTATCTCTGTTTCCTCAGATATGTTTTTTTTAAATTTTTATTTTATACTGGAGTTTAGTTGATTAGCAATGTTGTGTTAGTTTCAGGTATACAGCAAAGTGATTCAGTTATACATGTAAATGTATCAATCCTCTTTTCATATTGTTTTCCCATTTAGGTTAGTACAAAATACTGAGCAGAGTTCCCTGCGCTATACAACATGTCCTTGTTGGTTATCTATTTTAAATGTAGTAGTGTGATATGGGTTATGAATAGACCAGTTGAACTGAAGAACACTGGGTGTCTGAGGAGAAAATTTGAGGGCTAGAATACTGCAGGTGGGAGAAAGGAGAAACCATGGAGCAGGTGGGTGTACTAAAGAAAAACCCACTAAACGTTATCAACTTTAGTTATGCTATTATTGCCACATAATAAGGATATTATTAAAATTACTATTATTTTCTTATTTTTATTACTAATTAATTTTTATAAATGATATTTGCTAACATTTGAATGTCCACAGCCTTAAGGTGTAATTGAAATCCTTTTCAAAAATTTCTTTGACCCATAAAACTTGTTTTGTTCAAATGTTAATAATGGTCTGCTCAATAGTGTATTAGAATAAAATAATGCAAACATTTGTCTAAATATAATTTTTTCCTCATAAACAGAAATTCTCATTACATTCATTTTACCCAAATCAGAAACTGCTACATATCAGTTTCTTTTTAGCCCACATTGCCCTATGATTTTTGTACACAGCCCCTTTTAAAAAACCAACATCTACACAACACATATCATAAATGACATGAAATATATTTTAAGATATAAAGAGTAATTCACTTTAGAAAAGCTCTGAAAATTGAAATTAGGTGTTGAAATTAATATTGAAAATATTGCAAAGGGGATGAACTTTTCATTACATTCTATCACTCTTTGGAAACATCGATTTTGGTTGAGATGTTTCTCCAATTTTAAACACACACACACACACACACACACAAGTACACACATACACACCCACATACACATACATCTCTAGCTGCTTTGTTTCTCTGACCATGTAAGAATGGTACGCTCTTCCTTTTGGGCAAAGATATCAAACAGCTGAGAGACATCCTCTCTTGAACAAATAAAGCAGATGGAGTTGTATGCACAACAGTCAAACAGGCTTTAGTGTAATATAGACTTGATTATGAGCCATGGCTCATTTCTTACTAATCTAGGCACATTACTTAACTGTGTTAAGACGTAGTGGCCTTACCTCTAAAATGGGGGAGATAATCTTGCATCAGAGAGTTGTTATGAAAATTACACCCATCAATACTATCATATTTAAAGTTCTTAGTACAAATTAAGAAATACATGTATTTTAGCTTGTCTTGAATAGTCAGATGGCCACAAGACATAGAATAAAAATCATAAGAGGGTACACTAAGAAACACTCAGAACCCAGGCTGAGATATGAGATAAGGAAGTTAATGGACAGAGCACCATGAAGGGGATTTTAAGGAATTTCAAACTCCTGAGCACTTCAGCGTGGTTCGCTTACAGTCCCTAGTGGGCAATGATGGTATATCTGGCCATGTTGAGAAGCACACAAATCAAGGGCAATTGACCACAGTCCTCAGCCTCTTAGCCCCAGGTCCACAGTCTTTCTATCTTTTCTGAACCACATTATCAGCCCAAGTGATTTCAGTCTCCACACCGAGGACGTTAGGATGAAGATTTCTACATCACCACTCCCATCTCCATTCCCTGAACCCCATGCTCAACTAACTATTACTAACACCCATTATTATCCTAATTTGTTCCGCCTCCACATAGATTCTGAAATGTGTTTCTCTCAATGCAGAAAAAACATTTACAAAAGAAAGAGATTAGAGTTGATTTCTGAAGAAGTAGGAATTAAATATGCAGAAATTTCCAGAAGAAAGGAGAGAGGTCTTCTTCTTTTGGAAGTCCTGGAGTGTTACACTGAAAATGTTCTGTAAATATGTACACATGGTTGCTATTCCTCAGGAGAGGAAACAATGAAGCTAGGCTACAGCCTTAGTTCTAAATGGCTAAGCAGCCACTTACAGTAATGCTGACCATTCTGACCCAGGGCTTCAGTTCCAGCTACCAGTGAGAAGCAATGGGTAACAGTTTTGATCTTTGTTCTTGAACATGGTTTATGGCTCCAGAAGGAGTGCTTCCCTGGATGTCACATTAACAAAAATGATATTGAGTAGAGTCATTAACGTGTTATTCTGCTTTGGGAAAGGAATACACTGGACATTTTCATTTGTATAAAGTACAGCATTATGGTTAACCTTCTTTCCCTCAATACTTAGGATAATCATTTGGCACATTTTGTATTTTCCATTCCAATTATTGATTTCTCCTTTGTTTTTTGTTTGTCTCTGGTGCATAAATCATCATGCATTCACACCATTAAGCTTATGAGTACTCTTGTCACCATGGATCCAAAGTTATGTTCTTTGGAATTGTTTTTATAAACTGAAACTTTGCCCCAGTGACTAGGAAAAGATGTTAGTGATTTAGGGAGTTATGTGTAATTTTAAAATTCACAGACTCTTTCCTTCTGAGCAAAACTGTGTGACAGTCAATGGTAAACAAAGTTTCTCTTCACTAAGCTTCTCATTACAGAAGACTGATAACAGTCCCATGTGACAAGAATGCGTAGACACTGAAAGTAACAATGACAATTTGGTGCTTTAAAGTCATATAATATGCAGTTAACAGCAGACTATTTCTGCTTAAGTGTGAGTGAAAATAACAAACAACTCAACTTCCAAAATGAGATTGCCACAACTCCAGGATTATTCTTTATGCCAGGGTAAATTGAATTAATAATATATAGAAAAGGCATAAGAATTATTAGTGGATTGGGGGACTTCCCTGGTGACACAGTGGTTAGGAATCCACCTGCCAATGCAAAGGACATGGGTTCCAGCACTGCTCCAGGAGGATCCCACATGCCGTGGCACAACTAAGCCCGTGTGCCACAACTACTGAGCCTGCGCTCTAGAGCCCGCGAGCCACAGCTACTGAGCCCACGTGCCACAACTACTGAAGCCTGTGTGCCTAGAACCTGTACTCTGCAAGAAGAGAAGCCACCACAATGAGAAGTCTGCGCACCGCAACCAAGAGTAACCCCTGCTCGCCGCAACTGGAGAAAGCCCGTGCGCAGCAACGAAGACTCAATGAAGCCAAAAATAAATAAATAAATAAATTTAAAGGCACTTCCACAATGTTAAAAAAAATAAATAAATATTTTTAAAAAAGAAAAAGAATTATTAGTCAATTGGGATTCCTCTGAAGTACATTGAATCCTGTTTTGGAAGGCTTAAAAAGGACAATTATTTTTACAAATTACACAATACTCTCAATCTCTTGATATAAATATAAATTATTTTTATTTCTTATTTCATTTTAATTATTCACATAAATTATCTTATTGGCATGTAGACTGTTAGTGAATTTATTTTTACTCTAAGAGATCTTTAAAATTCATTTTTAAAATAGTAGTATTTTCTCCACACTAATCTATACAAATCTTTTAAAATTCCCCAAATTAAAAAAATACTTTGTAGATCAGCTTGAGTATGAATTGTGGGAATACTGATTAAAATACCTTTTGGCTAACAAACGCTTATTCAAAATGACACAAATTCTTAGTGGGATACCTAAAAATAGACAAAGATAACAAGATGAGAATATACTCTAATACTAAATTCTATGAAACACAGTCAATTTACTTTTAGGCTCTGGGAGGAATACTCACTAATACAAAATCCATGGAAAAACATTTAGCAAAGTAGAAGTAAAAAGGGTACATATCAATAATTTTTTTTCACATAGAGCAGAAAAACATGGCCCATCTGACAACAGGTTTTCAGATGCTTTATTGGTTTAGATGAGGAAATAGTTCCCCTCAGACCAGCAGAGTCTTGATACATAAAAATCTAATAAACACTAGAAATTAGATTAAAGTTCATATACATCGATCCACTGGCTGTAGATTTAAGATGGGGTTTCAACTAGTCCCCAAATAGACAAATATGTAGGGAAAGAGCTAGACTTGCCTAGTGTATTTTGTCAACCATCAGATTTTACTAGATATCTCATGAGGCCTCTGGGGAAATTACAATAGTTGAAAGAAGAGGAAATTATTCTGAAGACTCAGAGGAAATACATATAAATCTCTAAAATGATTTATTATAAGAACCGGAAAAATATTTTAGAAAAAGGATATGCCCATTATGATACAGGAGAGAGACCAGGCCATATGACAATATAACTAGGTAAGTTTCAAGGACTATTTGTTGATATTAAAATTGATCTTATTAAGATTTAGAAAGTAATATTAGGATATTTAATTTTCAATTATAGCGTTAAACTGTATCCTGGTTTAAACAAAGAGCAAAAACAATGTCAAAATTTAATTAGTAATGGGGAAGATGAACTTTCCTTGAATGTAAAATATAAGAACTAAAGGGACAAGATGCTGATAAATATGGAGGAAAGAGAATGAAGAGATAACCTAGCATGGATAAGTGATACTAAGTGAGGAAACACCTTGGAGCCAGTTTCTATCCATTCTTTTCTAAAGTTTTCAGTTCATTCTGATCAACCCACCATTCTCTGCTTAACCATCTGTACATAGGTCTCCCTCATTATTATTCTTTTTTTTTTTAAACATCTTTATTGGGGTATAATTGCTTTACAATGGTGTGTTAGTTTCTGCTTTATAACAAAGTGAATCAGTTATACATATACATATGTTCCCATATGTCTTCCCTCTTGCATCTCCCTTCCTCCCACCCTCCCTATCCCACCCCTCCAGGCTGTCACAAAGCACCGAGCCAATATCCCTGTGCTATGCGGCTGCTTCCCACTAGCTATCTACCTTACTACGTTTGTTAGTGTGTATATGTCCATGACTCTCTCTCGCCCTGTCACAGCTCACCCTTCCCCCTCCCCATAACCTCAAGTCTGTTCTCTAGTAGGTCTGCATCTTTATTCCTGCCTTACCCCTAGGTTCTCCTCATTATTATTCTACTGAATCTACTGGAACTAAGACCATAGCTATTTCCTTAGGCTAAAGTTAGTGGTCACTTTGTAGACTTTATTTAAGTCTACTTATCAGTACCTTCCTTCTTGAAAGTCTTCCTTCTCTTTACTTCCATAACACAACACTTCTGAATATTCTACTTTTCTGGCGCTTTTTCTGTCTTCTTTGATGTCTCCTCCTTTGCTCAATTATCAAATACTGAAATGTGCAGTGCAGTCAGGATGACCTCCTTTCTCTACAATCACATGACCATCTCTCTAGTGATCTCACTAATTTCAATTGACAAATTTAGATCTCTGATTCATAATTGTTATTTTTCATATGACTCTTTGACTAGGAAATCAAATAAACTCTCAAATTTAACAGGACACACCCCCCCCCAAAATTCTGTATTCCTCTATACCCATTCCCCCCTGAATTGTTCTCATTTTAATAAATTTTCCCACATGCCTCGCAATTACTCAGTTTAGGGAACCTAGAACCTTGTCTTTCTTTTACTGGCCTCCTCCCCCTGCCCAGCCAAAACATTACTCCCATCCTGGTCCAAGTCACTATCTTCTTTTTTCACCTTTTCAAGCATTTCTCTGCTTCCTGTTGTTCATCACTGATAGTCCATTTGCTAACTAAGAGCCAGAGTAATTTTCTAACAAAGATAAATCAGATCATGTCACTCCCTTGCTAAAAACTTTCAATTCTTTTTCATTGCACTAAGCATAATATCCAATCATAATGACACAGAAAGATTAGTAATAAAATAAAGGGCAAATGAAACAAAAGGGCCCAGAGTAAAAATATTAATTTCAAGCAAAGTGAAAATCAAGACAATCAAATCAGTGACTAAAGGTTAATTTTAAATTGATAAAATGAAACATAAAATGAAAGTTATAAAATTCATAAACCTTTACATGCAAAGTATAATGAAAATATGTAATGGCAATAGCTATAATTCAAATGTTTAACATATGTCAGACATTATGGAAAATTCATTATTTCATTTCATTTTCAGAAAACATTGATTATCAAGGCCTCTTCACTGAGTAAAAAACTGAGGACTCTAGTTATACAGATCACAAGGGATGGAGCAATAGTATGAAGAGAGTTCTGAGTGTCTCCACAGACTATGCCTATTATAGCAAACAAGACAATGACACTGAAAAATATAGAACAAATTGAACACAATTGTGGTGGAAAACTTCAACTCTGCTTTGACAACTTTGACAGATCAACTATATAAAAACAAGTAAGGGTATAGAAAAATCTGCATTTTGTAATTGTTATGGGAGGACCTCAGGACAATCTCCCAAATTGGACCTGATTTTGTTTCCTTTTTATAGGGAGAAAATACATTTAATTGGTTGAAGGTATTACTTTTAAACAAAATACGTTAAGGCCTATGTATCCATTCCAAGAAATAAGTTATATATTTTAGTGAAAGGAGTCTCCTTTAAAGAAAGGAGACAAGCATTTTTTGGAAGTTTTTTCTTGAGAAATTTTGTTTGTTTGATAATCATGTTTCTAAAAGTTCGTTGTTAAGTGTACTTCAATGGAGAATTATGCCAACTCATTATGTGTATATATATATATATATGTATATACATGTAAGATTGTATGTATGTATACACATATCTATGATTATGTATATATACACAATGTATATATAAAATATATACCTATATATATAAATAAAACACATATTGTATATCACATGTTTTATATATACATCTATAGGATGTTAGGATGTTTATTTCATGATACTGGCTGCTGTATGCTGATAACACCCTCAAATTTCTACCCTCTTTTTTGAATCTTCTAATTTGTACTAGTTCAGTGCATAGTTTTGATGTGGTTGAGGATGAAGATTTTGATACGTTTGAGGATGAACTTCAGTGTAGATGTTATCTATTATTGTAATTTACAAGGTAAAATGTAAAGACTGGCTCTCTTTAACAACTTAAATTTCTCAATGTCTTATAGTTTAAGGCTTCTTTATTTTTAATGGCTATACCTACTTCACAGGAAAACTGGAAACATGAAGACAATAAATAGTGAGGTGGACCCAGATGTGTAAAGGCGTTACAGGCACAGTCAGTAGGAAGACTTAGGTTGAAAGGTAGGCAGCAGATGTAAACAAGCCCAGGAGCCAGAGCCCTTTTGGTAGACATGAAAATGATATCACAGTTTGAGAGTTCATGGTGGATAAAGATGGGCTCAGCCCTAACTTACAGCAGGCAGGTTTATAAAGGTTTTCTTTGCCTTTGACTTGGCTAAGCCTTTGTTCTTGATCTAAAGTCCAGCTTTTTAAGGGTTCTTTCCTTTCAAGACAAAAACCTAGTAATCCTTTGGGAAAGGGAGAGTGCCTTCCCAGATTTGTGACTAAAATCTTACTAGTCTATGGGGAAGGTGACACACACATTTCGATATGTGACAATTTGTGGTGGGGTGTTGGCAGACCTTGGTCAGAGCCTTTGAGCACCAGTCATGGTTCCAACTGGGACCTCTTGTTACTGTTCTCATTTTAATAGCATGTGCTGTTGAAGCAGGTGCACTGTCCATGCTTCAGCCTGTAGCATCCTATCTTGGATTTTTACATAAAGAGGTTGGAGGGGTAAATGTATGAATAAGAAAGTGAGAGCTATGCAAAATTTATGGATTAGAAATAAACAAACTTTGGCTTTCTTTATGCTGGGCTCGTCCAACGTGAAGTAAGTTAAACTGCTAAAATTGAAACAAATATTAATCATCAATTTAGCATATGTTTTCTTCACTCTGTAGCCCATCACATTTGGACCAGAATAAGGACTTTAATTTTGTCTGTTGTAAATTAGACACTTTAATGATATAAATGATTAACCCCATTTCTCTCACTACCCTAAGTAAGTAATAAAGGAAAATATCTAGATATGTGTTTATCTGAACTTGGGACAGGTTTGTAATGCTTATTGATTAACGGATTAATTAATTAATTGCTACTTTTAATCTATACCCTGTCTGTATTCTAAGTAGCAGTTTGAGTAAAAAAAAATTATTAGCTAATCTTGATATCCAATATTCCATGACTTTTTCCTGTTTACCGATTCCTGGGGCTGGATTTGTCTAATAGTAGTTTCTTACCAGGTGGGTGAACTTGTTCTACGGACTTTCTTTAGTTCAGAGAAATTGATCTCTATGTAAAACAAGTGAACATTGCCACGATTGACCTCAAAAATGTTAAACCAACCACAGATGGGTGTTATACTTTGTATCTTGCTTAGAAAGAAAGAACAACCACATGAAGACCACAGATTCTAAGTAGCAATTTTACTACAAAGAATACTAATAGTTTGTTTGTTTTTCTTATTACTGCAAATTAACAATATGAAGTGAGAGAATACATGTGGATTTCAGAAATAAACTGATTCTTCTTTTTCCTACATTTTTTCCCATATAATTGTATGAGTTATAAACAACTGTAGAAACTATATTTTCCTGCTCTTTAAAAAAATATTGAAAAAACTGAATCCCAATCTTGTTTTCTAATTTAGAAATTCTTGACAATTTTTTAAGATGTGACATTTTTCTTTTCTACCTATTCCTTACATTAGATTCTTGTCTATATTAATGTATACATTCATATAGTCATCCATCAATTAATTAATTATCTGTAGTAGATCTCTTAATAAACCTCTTTTTAATCATTTTAACAGATGAATTAAGTTTTCCATATAACATGTTCTATCTAATGCCCTTGGCATGCTGAAAATGTATTGCTCATAGGATATGCTCTATTTTGCCATGGAATATTTATTTCTACCTTGGATTGAAGACTTGCTGCAATCGCAAAAGTTTAAATAACTATAATATAAAGTGATGAAATATCTAAGGAAAAAGCTATTGCAATGAAATCTAAAATGAAGGCTTTGGAAAGACTTGATATATGTAAATGACTAAAAATTATGTGATGATTTTAAAAGACTGAAGAAACATAGTAAAAATTGGAAAGGTCTGACACTCATATTGCTTTAAAAATGTGTCTAAGTTCTATTTTTACTTTAAAGACATTGACACTGGAAATTGGAGATGATGCATTAGAGATGGTTTATGCAATCAACCAAGACTTGTCAATATTCCAATTTATCTCTGGCCAATATCAAACTGGTGAATGGATGTTTATGTTTTAAGTCAAAATATAATATACAGTGTTTTTCATCTATTTATTATCTTTATGTATCCACATCCTATATTTTTAAGATTTGCTACTGAAGTGAACTCTTTTTTTTTGCCTTCTCATCCTTTTATTTCCTTTTGATCTTCTTTTTAAAATTAAAGTATAGTTGATTTACAATGTTTCAAGTGTACAGCAAAGTGATTCAGTTATACATATGTATATATGTGTGTGTGTGTATATATAATATATATTCTTTTTCATATTGTTTTAATTCAACCTGTAATGAAACAAACTCTTTTGATTTACTTACACACTATGACGGCAACTCTTGTGCAATAAAAAGACTTATAATATATCTGTGTATCTATTTGTAGCCTTTTTCCATAAAGAATTAAAGATGTGTGATCAAAGTCATTATCACAATATTATCTATAATTAAACCAGACATTATAATAACACTTTATTATTTAATTCTTTTAATTACACAAGTAACCAACTCCAAATAATATTCATTGAGTTTTAATTCTAGAATTTCTATTCTTTATCATCAGAGAAGTGGAAATACTCATAATCAGATGTGGGCAAATAAAAAGTTTGTCTTTTCTCTTTGTAGTCAAGTTCTAGGTGTCCATTTCTGTGTCTCTTGCTACGTTAGACCACTGGGCTGACATTATTATAACAGTAAAAGAAGCTTCCTTGTTTGTAACTACTTACAATTTAGATTTTAAATTTAAGTCTAAATCAACAGCATTTTAATGGCATTTTGCTTCTTCCTGAAATTGTGAAGAATACTTGTTCATTATCACATGGCTTCACTACCTTTGTCTTGGGGCTATCACTTTTCTCCATCTCTTGATTATAGTCTGATTTGCATTTCTGCATCTGGGCAAAAGCCTATTATACCTCTGTCTTACATTGACTTCTTTTAATCCGTCTGTGCATTATTTGATCAATTGGTTCTGTTGTCCTAGTCAGGTGTTTTTCATTTTATTCATTTTGTGGGTAGAGAATGACTTCCAATTTGAATCAGAGGTATAAAATAATCCTATTAGACAGAGTCATAGAAAGGTATGTCCTGCATTATAGAATTAAACATGCCTTCTGGCTGTAGCATCTTGAAGTTTTACTATTTAATCTTTTCATGCTCACTGTTGTATAGACCATAAGAACATCTCCACACTTTCACTTTCAGTGTCTGGTAAGCTTAGATAGTTAAAAATTGAAATTAAATATTTATCTACCTTATCTATCTTTTTATTTTTATCTATATATTTATAAGTATTATTATTTTATAAATATATGTATGTACATGTGTATATGTATGTATGTGTGTATATGTATGTCTGTATATATATTTCCTATATGTAGCATGGAAACGATATGACTGGCCACTTCTCACAGAAAACAAAACAGGTGGTTGGCTAAATAAAGGATAGCAATATGTATCTTTCCTCTAAACGTGATCTGAATTTGCTATTTATTTTATAGAGACATCAAAATGAGCAACAACTCCTGAATGTACTATGAAATGCTCATTATGATCCTAGAAAAAAAGTTCTGTGTATGTTCAAATGATAGTTTATCATAATAGAGTGATATTTATGTAGTTCATCAGTCTGTGGTAGCAGTTTTCAGTCTATCTTCCTTTGCTACTGATATTATTTTTATTTTTTCTGAAGATAGAAGTAAATACATAAGTCCTCAGA
Source organism: Globicephala melas (assembly GCF_963455315.2). NCBI lineage: Eukaryota > Metazoa > Chordata > Mammalia > Artiodactyla > Delphinidae > Globicephala > Globicephala melas. The sequence goes on along the minus strand of NC_083316.1, from coordinate 68,587,041 downwards.
ATGAAAAATATCTCTTTTCTATCAAGCTCAAACAATATCACACAATTGTGAATCCCACAACTATCCCATATTAAACCTAGGGATTTACTTCAAAGAGAATTACTTTAAAAAGAATTCAGACAAAATTCTAGGAAAAACCTATGTGAGAAAGATAAAGCTATTTTCTGTTGCTTAAAATTTTTTTTCTACTTCTCTTTAATTTTTTAAAAGGCCTTATAACTTCTTTATATCTGATAAAATCCTGCATTATCTTCTTTATATGTGGTACAAATCTTGGTGTACAGCTGGCCCTCCTGAAACTTTAAGGTGTGACACAAACTCAGAGGTTTTTGATGTTTACCTTTAGAGGATCTGTTCTTGAAAGAGTAATACAAAGTTTTTGTTAAGAAAAATATACTCTATGTTCATAATTATTATTAAGAGAAATTTATAGTTAGCTATTTCTGAAAGGGAAATGGGAAGGTTTTAAATCATCTTCCAGCTGCTTCTTGTTTCTGGAACCATGGATGTTTCTGCATCATGGTTTGAGAATGAGCTATGAAAAATTAATATTACACTTTATTTTAGCAACAGCTTCAGGTCCAAATTCCTAGCAAAATCCATTCATTGCCCCATAACCTTAAAGCCTATCAAGCTAAGGCTTTTTTTCACCCTGGACCCCATTGTGGTCCTGCTTGCATTACAAGGGCGAGGGTGCTTTCCAAAACTGGTGTGGAAAGAACGACACTTCTTGAAGAGCAGGGTCCTTGTCCCTGTTTGGCTGTATTTCAATGTGTACCTGATGAGACTGACTTTCCTTTCTCAGTGTTTTATGCTGGATTCTATTTTATTTGACTATCGCATGTTAGAATGCTGCCCTTTGTCATTGAAATCTTTTTATACACTCTCTCTAGGTGACTCCATTGAGTTTCATGGGTATAAATGATATCTGTGTGTTGATAATTCTCAAATATATAGCTATATCCCTGATCTTCCCAGGGACTCCAGATTCACATACTCTGCCTGCTACTTGATATATCCACATGGATAACCACTAGGCATATCAAACTTAACATGATCCAAATAGAACTCTTGATTTTTATTCCAGGTCTACTTTTCCCTTACTCTTGCTCATTTCTGTAAATGGCACTACCATTCACTCATTTGTTCCAGCCAAGCTTCTAGAGCTGTGCTATCCAGTATAGTAGCCACCACTGGCATGCAGTTATTTAAATTCAAATTAATTAAAATTAAGCAAAACAAAAAATTACATTTCTCAGTTGCAGTAGTCACATTTTGAGTGCTCAATAGCCACATATGGCTAGTGGCTACCATATTAGACAGTACAGATATAGAACATTTCCATCATGTCAGAAAATTTTATTGAATAGTGCTGGTCTAAAGTCATGATTTATATGTCTCTCTCTCACCATACATATCAGGTCGTATCTGCTTTATCAAAAGTATGTGGTTTATTTAATTGAAAGTATATGCTAAATTTGTTTATATAGATTCTAAATTAGTTCATTTCATTTAATCTTGGAATTACCACCATAGTCAAAGCCATCATTGCCTTTCTTTAGTAGTCCCCTAATTTGCCTTTCAGGTTGTCCTCTTATCAACTGCTTCTTTGAGGAGCAGCTAGCAGAATTTATTTAAAATGTAAATTAGGTCGTGCCACTCTTTTGCTTTAAACCCAAATTCTCAGTAACTTCCATTGGTCATAGAACAAAGTTCAAACTTCTTATCCTGTTTTACAAGTTCTATTTAACCTGGCTTCTACTTATCTCCTGACCTTGTTTCACATGTTTCCTCCCCTCATCCACTATGCTTAATCACTCTAACTCCTTTTATTTTTCTAACAGAACAGAACAATCTAACTCTGAGTATTTTTTCAGGCTATCCTCTCTAAGGTGCTCTGCTTTTGGTCACACCATGGTTGACTACCTGGACATTGATATCTCAGCACTACCTCCCTTTACCAGCCAAATCAAGAGTAATGTCCGGACTCCCTTTGGATCTCAGCTATATGTTTCTTAATTATCTGCATAGCTTTCACTGTCAATTCCCTTCTTCCTTATCTAGAATTTATTTAGTTCTCTATTTCTCTAATGAGAATTTAATTTCTTTGAGAACCAAAATATTATTTATCTTCTCTGTCACTTTCTCTCCAGTTCCAAAGACATGCCTAGCACATAGTGGAGCATTGATAAGAATTTTCTCTATGAATTGATGTGAAATGAAAGAACTATAAAAAGAAAGATAATTTTGACTTTCAAGATATTCCCATCTTTCTTATTTTTACCCATGATCCATGAAATTGAAGTAAGATATGGGCAAGAGTGGGAGTTTTAATCTCTGCACTTAAGATTAGAGAATGTAACAATAGTTGATACAATTGAAATGAGACTTTTGGAAAAATTCATTTGTTCATTCATTCACTCAAAGTTTCGTGAGTCATAGGGCACTATGCTAGTTTTTCCCTGTGAATTTGAAAAAGAATGCCTCTAAGATTCACCATAGCATTGTTGAAAACTATCTCACTGAGTTCTTCAAATCTATGATTTGACATCGCATAAAGGGAACAAAAAAATTAATAAAAAATCCCCAGTGATGAGATTCAATATTATTTCCCTTTTCATTTTGAAAAACATCATTTACTAGACATATAAATAAGTGAATTTAAAATATATGCTTATGCCTTTATTGCAATGTATATTCTTAATAACTTTTATGTTTTACTCTTAATTATAAAATTTGTATAAAATGTGGGTAAATGCATACTTTTTAAATCTCCATGTTTTCATCCTTAAAATTTCAGCTTCTCTTTTCTATCCTTTCTGCATCAAAATTTTACAGCACATTATATTCATATTTTATGGAATGGGATGAACTAAAAAATAAAGTCACTGAAGAACATAAAAATGTGTTAATCACTGTTCTTGGGCAATAAATTTTAATGTCAAGGGCATCATCTTTAGGTCATCTAAAGCAGCATTTCTCCCTGAATAATCCTCTGAGTACCAGTATCAGACTCAACTGGGTCTTTGTGAAAACTGAGATTCCTGAAACTCATACCTATAAAATTAAGTCTCTGGGGATGGGGCATAGAAATCTGTATTTAAAAAACTAAGGGTGAGTTATTTTATATATGCTAAAGTTTGAAAATCATTAATTAATGTTTGTAATGAAATTTAATGGTATCATCTAAAGTAGAATTTAATAGTCTTTGTGTAAATAGTCATACAGTATTTAAAGTATAGTTTGATTTAAAATAAATAGTAGCAGCTTTACCTGAAGGAAAGTAAGCAACATTATGAGATAGGGTGTCATCTTTTAATGCCAAAGTCTCTCCTATTGACCCTATTTTTGGACTTGGAAATCCTTTTCTTTCAATATTTAAGTTTAATGAAATCAAGATTGAGTTAAAATGAAAATGCCTATTTAAGAAAGGAAAAATTTATAGCTATTCACACTTTGTCATGAATTATTTTATTAGACTAATTTCTGTAACATAGCAAGACCCGAATGATTCAATCAGAAATAATTGAGTATTATCTGTGGAGAGAGTTCAGAGCACAAGGAAACTCAGCTAAGCACAGATTGAGCAATTAATCCATCATTTCAATTCACAAAGGATTCTTGAAATTGTAATAGATGTTATGGGAAAGCACAGAGATAAACTTTGTCCCCCACATGGGATTTAAAATACATAAAAGAGGTAAGCTATGTACCAATATATTCCATCATATTAGGTGTACACTGCCACAAGAAATGTATGAAGAGTACAGAAGAGGCGGCAATTCCTCAGCTGAAACAGCTCATAAGGTTCCTTGGAGGACCTAACATTTAATCCTGACCTTTAAAGTGGAAAGAATTTGGATATATGGAAACTCCAGAGGAGAATCTGGTACCACTGGATATGGGTGTTAGAGGAGCTGAGAGTCCCCTGAGGGAGAACAAAAGCCTAGAATAGGGAACTAAATGAACTCTGATAACAAAATATGCATTTCTTTCTTCATACCAAGGTTTAAAAAAATTCAAATACATGGTTCTGTGTATGATGTGAGAAATTAAATGAGAAATTGAAATCCATGGTTTTATTCTAGTCAAAAGCTCTGCTCTAAAGTAACTTAACCAAGGCAGCCACTACTGTAGTAGGCAGGCATATGTTATGGGGGTATATGTTAAAGGTTGTTATTATCTCTTCCTTGTTTTACATCCTAAAATATTATTATTTTTGCTTCTTTACCAAAACATTGCCTTTTCTAGAGCCAGACCTCTATAGATATGAGATAAGATTAGAACCTGACCCTTATGCCAGAAAGGATATTCAAATTGCCCATGATTATATTCCAAGCACAGGGACATTTCCAAAGAAGTTCCAACTTGTTCTCTGATGCCAATGACAAAATAGAAGATAAAAAACTACAGCTGTTATATATCTATCCTTCATGAAATGGCAGCATGCCGAGGCTTTGAGAATAATAACACCCAAAAACCATCATCAAGCACAGTTTTGAAAAATTTCCTTCAGTATTAGAAAATTCAATAAAATCTGAGGAGAAAATGAGATCATAATGTAATCTAAACTTTAAAATTTTGGGGTTTTATTTTATTACCTAAAGATGATCAAAGTTGATTTTTCAAGGAGTTAGGATTGGAAATATACAAGGTTTATGGATAGAATTCAGAAAATATTTAAAAGTAACAAAACACAGAAAAAACAGTGATTGATACAGTATTTTGACCTTCCTTGAAGAATTACAGATTTAGTGATTTTCATTTAAAATGTATTACTTATGCAGAATTTTTAAGTTTGAAAATTTTATTCATATAGCTATTATATGAAAAATCAGATAAACAGGTATTATGAATGAAAACTCATTAACTAAAATTAGATATATGAACACATTCAGAAGACTGACTTTGTAGGCAATAAAATCTAAAGGAGGAAATAGAAAATCTATTTCATGACCTACAAAAAATGAAAGAGATAGTTGATTATGATATCTGAAATGCAAAAAGAAAGAAAAAAGAAAAAGTAAACAGCATCGACACTGAAGTAAACACACTAATTTTGAGGCATAGGGAGAGGGTAACAAAACGGCCCCACAATGTGGAACATCTGGTCATTGAATCAGAAATGGACTTTAATTGAAAACAGACAGATGGCATAAACACTATTAGCACAGAGAAAGCTGCTGCACAGACATAGAGATCTGGGATATTGACTTTGGCAGTACTGTCTTTATTTTGCATTGCCAATGATATTCAAATTAAATGGAATATCAAGGAAGGTTGGCCTCTTTGCCTAACATTCCTTCAGGCCTATTGCTCTTTTAAATAGGTAGACAAGTACATGCTCTCAGGTAATTTAACAAATAGGTAGCACATCTCTATTTCTCATATTATGCACACACACATACATACATACATTGCAAGAAAGAATATTGTCATATTGGTGTTTTGCTTTCTTTTGGCAATATTAGTTCAAAATCAGAATTTTTCTAACTATATCTTTATTACTAGGAGGCTAAAAAGACTTATCATACTTAGAGCTGAAAATAAGGATTCAGGAATAATTATCTAAATCTTTTTTTATAGTGCATACCAAAACAAGATAAGAAAGTCAAACATGATGAGATAACCAGGTGACAGAAATATTTTCATCTATCTTGGTTTATCAGATATGATTTTAAAAGTTGTTAGATATTTAATCACTACATTCACTTGGTCGTTTTTCAAATCTAATCTACAAATTCATTTAAAATAGGCTCTGTCACAAAGCATTTAGTAAAAAAAATGCCTGCAGATAAATGTTTTTTAATAAAACCCTTTAAAGAAATATCTTATTTCATATACTGGCTTTATCTTCTAGCTTTTTGTACATCAAAGAAAGTATTATTTAAATCAGAGAATCTGATGAAAATGAAGGATATTCCTCCCCGGAAAAATGCACATGTGCACAATTTTTTTTATATATAATTTCAAGGTTTATCCTTTGAAGCCCTATACTTGGGGTCCATAGATCTCAGGTAGAGAACCTCTGATTTCAAGTAAATTTATACATAATGTTAGCAATTCTTTCTTTAACATGAATAAATATGGTAGAAGCTGGATGTGATGATAGAACTCACTTTTCCAATTCCTACTTTAACCACTGCTCATGTGTTTAAAGATCCCTAGGACTTCCCTTGTGGTGCAGTGGTTGAGAGTCCGCCTGCCGATGCAGGGGACACTGGTTCGTGCCCCGGTCTGGGAAGATCCCACATGCCACGGAGTGGCTGGGCCCATGAACCACGGCCGCTGAGCCTGCGCGTCCGGAGCCTGTGCTCCACAACGGGAGAGGTCACAACAGTGAGAGGCCCGCGTACCGCAAAAAAAAAAAAAGATCCCTAATATTTGATTATCTAGCTCTATTTTCTGTTTTAGTTATCTGAAATTTCTACTTTAAAATATAATAAAAATTTCCCCCCTCTAACTTCCATGAATTACTTCTGATTTTGTTCTCTGGAATAGTCTAGAACAACTCTTTTCCCTATTTTAGATCATAGACATTTAAGTTTTTCTGAGACTCTTAGAACTTTAGAGACGAAGAAGAGATCTTATTAATCATTTTAGGTTAAAACTTTCCATTTACAGATGATAAAATTGAGGCTCAAAATAATTAATTAATGACATGTATTACTTCTCTCAACAGTCTTTTACCAGCATGCCCTATGTGCTGTTAACCTTCCTTTAAAGCATGTTCTCCGGTGGTTCCTTAACCATCCTTCCTCCCCATTGCTTTTCTCAAGGCTTTTCACTAGTGTGGCACCAGGAATCTGTCACAGGATTCATTTGGGGCTTGAGCAGCAGGTAGTAGAATTTGTGCTAGCTTTACAATGGCCAGTTTTATTCAACAAAGTGTTTTTTTTTTTTTAAATATTTTAAGCAGCTGTATTTTTAGGAGTTTTATAAGAGCACCTGTCAATTGATCAGTTTGTAATTTAGTTTTCCCTTTAATGGACTTTGTAAAATGTCAGACAGACCTAAAAAAGATAAGAAAAATTAGAAAAATCAAAGCACTCAGTAATAGTTAGTCACATTTAATGATCACTTACCATATGTCAGCGAAAGGACTGAGTGCATTAAATGGACTATTTCATGCAGTCTTCCCAGAGACCTCATGCAATAGGCACTATTTGGTACTATTATTAATCTGCATATTATTGATGAGGAAACCGAAGTTCACACATATGGCAGTCACATAGTATGAAGGATAAGAACTAAGCTTTAGGCTCAGAAATCTCCCCAGGGCTCAAGAGTTTAACCATTATATTGCAATACCTCATTCAACTGATGATAATATCACAGATACGTCAGTTCTACAATATTCTATTATAAAATTAAAACAAGAATTTATCTTTTTGTACAGCAGGTTCTTATTAGTTATCCATTTTATACATATTAATGTATACATGTCAATCCCAATCTCCCAATTCATCCCACCACCACCACCCCCACAACCACTTTCCCCCTTGGTGTCCATACGTTTGTTCTGTACAACTGTGTCTCAATTTCTGCCCTGCAAACAGGTTCATCTGTACCATATTTCTGATTCCACATATATGCATTGATATACGATATTTGTTTTTCCCTTTCTGACTTACTTCACTCTGTATGACAGTCTCTGGATTCATCCATGTCTCTATAAAAGACCCAGTTTCGTTCGTATTTTATGGCTGAGTAATATTCCATTATATATATGTACCACATCTTCTTTATCCATTTGTCTGTTGATGGGCATTTAGATTGTTTCCATGACCTGGCTATTGTAAATAGTGCTACAATGAACTATGGGGTGCATGTGTCTTTTAGAATTATGGTTTTCTCTGGATATATGCCCAGTAGTGGGATTGCTGGGTCATATGGTAATTCTATTTTTGTTTTTTTAAGGAACCTCCATACTGTTCTCCATAGTGGCTGTATCAGTTTACATTCCCACCAACAATGCAAGAGGATTCCCTTTTCTCCACACCTTCTCCAGCATTTGTTGTTTGTAGATTTTCTGATGATGCCCATTCTAACTGGTGTGAGGTGATACCTCATTGTAGTTTTGATTTGCATTTCTCTAATAATTAGTGATGTTGAGCAGCTTTCATGTGCTTCCTGGCCATTTGTATGTCTTCGGAGAATTGTCTGTTTAGGTCTTCTGCCCGTTTTTGGATTAGGTTGTTTGTTTTTTTAATAATGAGCTGCATGAGCTATTTATATATTTTGGAGATTAATCCTTTGTCCGTTGATTCATTTGCAAATATTTTCTCCCATTCTGAGGGTTGTCTTTTTGTCTTGTTTGAAGTTTACTTTGCTGTGCAGGATCTTTTAAGTTTCATTAGGTCCCATTTGTTTATTTTTATTTTGATTACTCTAGGAGGTGGATCAAAACAGATCTTGCTGTGATTTATGTCAAAGAGTGCTCTTCCTAAGTTTTCCTCTAAGAGTTTCATAGTGTCTGGTCTTACATTTAGGTCTCTAATCCCTTTTGAGTTTATTTTTGTGTATGGTGTTAGGGAGTGTTCTAATTTCATTCTTTTACATGTAGCTATCCAGTTTTCCCAGCACCACTTATTGAAGAGGCTGTCTATTCTCCATTGTATATCCTTGCCTCCTTTGTCATAGATTAGTTGACCATATGTGTGTGGGTTTATCTCTGGGCTTCTATCCTATTCCATTGATCTATATTTCTGTTTTTGTGCCACTACCATATTGTCTTGATTACTGTAGATTTGTAGTATAGTCTGAAGACGGGGAGTCTGATTCCTCCAGCTCCGTTTTTTTCCCTCAGACTACTTTGGCTAACACGGTCTTTTGTGTCTCTGTACAAATTTTAAGATTTTTGTTCTAGTTCTGTACAAAATGCCATTGGTAATTTGATAGGGATTGCATTAAATCTGCAGATTGCTTTGGGTAGTTTAGTCATTTTCACAATATTGATTCTTCCAATCCAAGAACATGGTATATCTCTCTATCTATTTGTATCATCTTTAATTACTTTCATCAGTGTCATAGTTTTCTGCATACAGGTCTTTTGTCTCCCTAGGTAGGTTTATTCCTAGGTATTTTATTTTTTTGTTGCAATGGTAAATGGGAGTGTTTCCTTAATTTCTCTTTCAGATTTTTTATCATTAGTGTATAGGAATGCAAGAGATTTCTGTGCATTAATTTTGTATCCTGCAACTTTACCAAATTCATTGATTAGCTCTAGTAGCATTCTGGTAGCATCTTTAGGATTCTCTATGTACAGTATAATGTCATCTGCAAACAGTCACAGTGTTACTTCTTCTTTTCCAATTTTTATTCCTTTATTTCTTTTTCTTCTCTGATTGCTGTGGCTAGGACTTCCAAAACTATGTTGAATAATATGGTAAGAGTGGACATCCTTGTCTTGTTCCTGATCTTAGAGGAAATGCTTTCAGTTTTTCACCACTGAGAATGATGTTTGCTGTGGGTTTGTCATATATGGCCTTTATTATGTTGAGATAGGTTCTGTCTATGCCCACTTTCTGGAGAGTTTTTATCATAAATAGGTGTTGATTTTGTCAAAAGATTTTTCTGCATCTATTGAGATGATCATACGGTTTTTCTCCTTCAATTTGTTAATATGGTTTATCACATTGATTGATTTGCATATATTGAAGTATTCTTGCATCCCTAGGATAAATCCCACTTGATCATGGTGTATGACCCTTTTAATGCGTTGTTGGATTCTGTTTGCTAGTATTTGGTTGAGGATTTTTCATCTATATTCACCAGTGATATTGGTCTACAATTTTTTTTTGTAGTATCTTTGTCTGGTTTTGGTATCAAGGTGATGGTGGCCTCATAAAATGAGTTTGGGAGTGTTCCTTCCTCTGCAATGTTTTGGAAGAGTTTGAGTAGGATGGGTGTTAGCTCTTCTTTAAATGTTTGAGAGAATTCACTGTGAAGCCATCTGGTCCTGGAGTTTTGTTTGTTGGGAGAATTTTAATCACAGTTTCAACTTCATTCCTTGTGATTGGTCTGTTCATATTTTCTATTTCTTCCTGATTCAGCCTTGGAAGGTCATACCTTTCTAAGAATTTGTCCATTTCTTCCAGGTTGTCCATTTTATTGACATAGAGTTGCCTGTAGTAGTCTCTTAGGATGCTTTGTATTTCTGCAGTGTCTGTTGCAACTTCTTCTTTTTCATTTCTAATTTTATTGATTTGAGTCTTCTCCCCTATTTTCCTTGATGAGTCTCACTAATGGTTTATTAATTTTGTTTATCTTCTCAAAGAACCAGCCTTTACTTTTAATGATGTTTGTTATTGTTTCCTTCATTTCTTTTTCATTTATTTCTGATATGATGTTTATGATTTCTTTCCTTTTGTTAAACTCGGGTTTTTGTTGTTGTTGTTCTTCTTCTTTCTCTAATTGCTTTAGTTGTAGGGTTAGTTTGTTAATTTGAGATGTTTCTTGTTTCTTGAGGTAGGATTATATTGCTATAAACTTCCTTCTTAGAACTGCTTTTGCTGCATCCCATAGGTTTTGGATCATAGTGTTTTCATTGTCATTTGTCTCTAGGTATTTTTTGGTTTCCTCTATGATTTCTTTAGTGATCTCTTGGTTATTTAGTAACGTATTGTTTAGCCTCCATGTGTTTGTGTTTTTATGTTTTTTTTCCCTGTAATTGATTTCTAATCTCATACCTTTGTGGTCAGAAAAGATGATTTCAATTTTCTTAAATTTACTGAGGTTTGATTTGTGACCCAAGATATGATCTATCCTGGAGGATGTTCCGTGCACACTTGAGAAGAAAGTGTAATCTGTTGTTTTTGGATGGAATGTCCTGTAAATATCAATTAAATCTATCTGGTCTATTGTGTCATTTAAAGTTTGTTTCCTTATTTATTTTCGTTTTGGATGATCTGTCCATTGGTGTAAGTGAGGTGTCAAAATCCCCCACTATTATTGTGTTATTGTCAATTTCCTATTTTATAGCTGTTAGCAGTTGCCTTATGTATTGAGGTGCTCCTAAGTTGGGTGCATATATATTTATAATTGTTATATCTTCTTCTTGGATGGATCCCTTGATCATTATGTAGTGTCCTTCCTTGTCTCTTATAACATTCTTTATTTTAAAGTCTATTTTATGTGATATGAGTATTGCTACTCCAGCTTTCTTTTGATTTACATTTGCATGGAATATCTTTTTTCATCCCTTCACTTTTAGTCTATATGTGTCCCTAGGTCTGAAGTGGGTCTCTTGTAGACATTATATATATGGGTCTTGTTTCTGTATCCATTCAGCAAGCCTGTGTCTTTTGGTTGGAGCATTTAATCCATTCATATTTAAGGTAATTATTGATATGTATGTTCCTATTAGCATTTTCTTAATTGTTATGGGTTTGTTTTTGTAGGTCCTTTTCTTCTCTTGTGTCTCCTACTTAGAGAAGTTCCTTTAGCATTTGTTGTAGAGCTGGTTTGGTGGTGCTGAATTCTCTTAACTTTTGCTTGTCTGTAAAGCTTTTGATTTCTCCATCGAATCTGAATGAGATCCTTGCTCGGTAGAGTAATCTTGGTTGCAGATTCTTCCCTTTCATCACTTTAAATAGGTCATGCCACTCCATTCTGGCTTGTAGAGTTTCTGCTGAGAAATCAGCATTAACCTTATGGGAGTTCCCTTGTATGCTATTTGTCATTTTTCTCTTGCTACCTTCAATAATTTTTCTTTGCCTTTAAGTTTTTCCAATTTTATTACTATGTGTCTCGGCGTGTGTCTCCTTGGGTTTATCCTGTATGGGAGTTTCTGCACGTCCTGGACTTGGGTTGCTATTTCCATTCCCATGTCAGGGAAATTTTTGACTATAATCTCTTCAAGTATTTTCTCGAGTTCTTTCTCTCTCTCTTCTTCTGGGACCCCTATAATGCGAATATTGTTGTGTTTAATGTTGTCCCAGAGGTCTTTTAGGCTGTCTTCATTTCTTTTCATTCTTTTCTCTTTATTCTGTTCTGCAACAATGAATTCTGCCATTCTGTCTTTCAGGTCTCTTACCCGTTCTTCTGCCTCGGTTGTTCTGCTATTGATTCCTTCTAGTGTATTTTTCATTTCAGTTATTGTATTGTTTATCTCTGTTTGTTTTTAAATTCTTCTAGGTCATGGTTAAACATTTCTTGCATCTTCTCGATCTTTGCCTCCATTCTTTTTCCAAGGTCCTGGATCATCTTCACTATCATTATTCTGAATTGTTTCTCTGGAAGGTTGCCTATCTCCACTTCATTTAGTTGTTTTTCTGGGGGTTTATCTTGTTCCTTCATCTGGTACATAGCTCTCTGCCTTTTCATCGTGTCTATCTTTCCGTGAAGGTGGTTTTTGTTCCACAAGCTGCAGGATTGTAGGTCTTCTTTCTTCTGCCAAAACAGGAATTTTAATACAGAAGTATATATAGCAAAAATGATACCCAACTTTCAGATAGTATTAGCTAAACTTAGCTTAGTTTTATTTTTCTAGGCTTTTTACCTAGATAAAATAAATTCAATATTTTCAGTGGTATCAGAAAATGTTAGTCATGTTAAAAGCTGATGTTCAGAGATAATTGCCAGAAACTTCCCTGCTGGCACAGTGGTTAAGGATCTGCCTGCCATTGCAGGGGACATGGGTTTGATCCCTGGTCTGGGAAGATCCCACATGCCATAGAGCAACTAAACCCTTGTACCAGAACTACTGAGCCTGTGCTCTAGAGCCCATGAGCCACAACTACTGAGCCCATGTGCCAGAACCACTGAAGCCCTCACGCCTAGATCCCATGCTCCACAGCAAGAGAAGCCACTGCAATAAGAAGCTCACACACTGCAACGAAGAGTAGACCCTCCTCGACGCAACTAGAGAAAGCCTGTGAACAGCAACAAAGACCCAATGCAGCCAAAAATAAATTTAAAAAAAAATACCAAAGATAATTGCCAGACAATTCTGCTATTAAGGAAGATTCTTCCTGTGAAATATTTTGTCAGAGTATGTTACATATAACCAGATTAACAGCTGCATTTCCACTGTTTATATAAGGTCATAAAATTGATCAGCCAACACAATATTATAAAGCTTCATAATCAACACATCTACTAATATTTTTTAACTCTGAGTAAATTATTATGTTACACGAGCCACAAATTATAAAGACTGAACATACTGCAAACCACGTTTTACTGCTTTCATCAAATAAAATGTACATAATTAATTTAGCATCTATTTAATGATATGCATAATTGCTGTTGTGCTACATGGTAATTAAGCCTGAATGAACAACAGATGATTATAATTTTACACAGCTAAGCTAAAATTCTATACTTCTTCTTTTTACTTTGTAGCTTCTTCAGTATTTTCATGACTGGTAGTGCTGACAGTTTTATCTGATACCATGTAAAACTTAAACCTCATTATAGGAATACCTTATTTTATTGTACCCAGTTTTTTTTAATTTTTTTTACATCTTTATTGGAGTATAATTGCTTTACAATGTCATGTTAGTTTCTGCTTTATAACAAAGTGAGTCAGTTATACATATACATATGTTCCCATATCTCTTCCCTATGATGTCTCACTCCCTCCCACCCTCCCTATCGCACTCTTCCAGGCGGTCACAAAGCACCGAGCTGATCTCCCTGTGCTATGCGGCTGCTTCCCACTAGCTATCTACCTTACGTTTGGTAGTGTATATATATCCATGTCTCTCTCTCGCTCTGTCACAGCTTACCCTTCCCCCTCCCCATATCCTCAAGTCCATTCTCTAGTAGGTGTGTGTTTTTATTCCTGTCTTACCCCTATGTTCTTCATGACATTTTTTTTCTTAAATTCCATATATATGTGTTAGCATACGGTATTTGTCTTTCTCTTTCTGACTTACTTCACTCTGTATGACAGACTCTAGGTATATCCACCTCATTACAAAGAGCTCAATTTCGTTTCTTTTTATGGCTGAGTAATATTCCATTGTATATATGTGCCACATCTTCTTTATCCATTCATCCAATGATGGACACTTAGGTTGTTTCCATCTCTGGGCTACTATAAATAGAGCTGCAATGAATATTTTGGTACATGACTCTTTTTGAATTATGGTTTTCTCAGGGCATATGCCCAGTAGTGGGATTGCTGGGTCATATGGTAGTTCTATTTGTAGTTTTTGAAGGAACCTCCATACTGTTCTCCACAGTGGTTGTAACAATTTACATTCCCATGAACAGTGCAAGAGGGTTCCCTTTTCTCCACATCCTCTCCAGCATTTATTGTTTCTAGATTTTTTGATGATGGCCATTCTGACAGGTGTGAGATGATATCTCATTGTAGTTTTGATTTGCATTTCTCTACTGCTTAATAAAGTTGAGCATTCTTTAATGTGTTTGTTGGCAGTCTGTATATCTTCTTTGGAGAAATGTCTATTTAGGTCTTCTGCCCATTTTTGGATTAGATTGTTTTTTTTTTTTTCTTATTGAGCTGCATAAGCTGCTTATAAATTTTGGAGATTAATCCTTGTCAGTTGCTTCATTTGCAAATATGTTCTCCCATTCTGAGGGTTGTCTTTTGGTCGTGTTTATGGTTTCCTTTGCTGTGCAAAAGCTTTTAAGTTTCATTAGGTCCAATTTGTTTATTTTTGTTTTTATTTCCATTTCTCTGGGAGGTGGGTCAGAAAGGATCTTGCTGTGATTTATGTCATAGAGTGTTCTGCCTATGTTTTCCTCTAAGAGTTTGATAGTTTCTGGCCTTACATTTAGGTCTTTAATCCATTTTTATCTTATTTTTTTGTATGGTGTTAGGGAGTAATCTAATCTCATACTTGTACATGTACCCGTCCAGTTTTCCCAGCACCACTTATTGAAGAGGCTTTCCTTACTCCTGTACATTCCTGCCTCCTTTATCAAAGATAAGGTGACCATATGTGTGTGGGTTTATCTCTGGGCTTTCTATCCTGTTCCATTGATCTATCTTTCTGTTTTTGTGCCAGTACCATACTGTCTTGATTACTGTAGCTTTGTAGTATAGTCTGAAGTCAGGGAGCCTGATTCTTCCAGCTCCGTTTTTCGTTCTCAAGATTGCTTTGGCTAGTCGGGGTCTTTTGTGTTTCCATACAAATTGTGAAATTTTTTGTTCTAGTTTTGTGAAAAATGCCAGTGGTAGTGTGATAGGGATTGCATTGAATCCATAGATTGCTTTGGGTAGTAGAGTCATTTTCACAATGTTGATTCTTCCAATCCAAGAACATGGTATATCTCTCCATCTATTTGTATCATCTTTAATTTCTTTCATCAGTGTTTATAATTTTCTGCATACAGGTCTTTTGTCTCCTTAGGTAGGTTTATTCCTAGATAATTTATTCTTTTCTTTGCAATGGTAAATGGGAGTGTTTTCTTGATTTCACTTTCAGATTTTCCATCATTAGTGTATAGGAATGCCAGAGATTTCTGTGCATTAAATTTGTATCCTGCCACTTTACCAAATTCATTGATTAGCTCTAGTAGTTTTCTGGTAGCATCTTTAGGATTCTCTATGTACAGTATCATGTCATCTGCAAATAGTGACAGCTTTACTTCTCCTTTTCCAATTTGGATTCCTTTTATTTCCTTTTCTTCTCTGATTGCTGTGGCTAAAACTTCCAAAACTATGTTGAATAAGAGTGGTGAGAGTGGGCAACCTTGTCTTGTTCCTGATCTTACTGGAAATGCTTTAAGTTTTTCACCATTGAGGACGATGTTGGCTGTGGGTTTGTCATATATGGCCTTTATTATGTTGAGGAAAGTTCCCTCTATGCCTACTTTCTGGAGGGTTTTTATCATAAATGGGTGTTGAATTTTGTCAAAAGCTTTCTGTGCATCTATTGAGATGATCATATGGTTTTTCTCCTTCAATTTGTTAATATGGTTTATCACATTGATTGTTTTGCGTATATTGAAGAATCATTGCGTTCCTGAAATAAACCCCACTTGCTCATGGTGTATGATCCTTTCAATGTGCTGTTGGATTCTGTTTGCTAGTATTTTGTTGAGGATTTTTGCATCTATGTTCATCAGTGATATTGGCCTGTAGTTGTCTTTCTTTGTGACATCCTTGTCTGGTTTTGGTATCAAGGTGATGGTGGCCTTGTAGAATGAGTTTGGGAGTGTTCCTCCCTCTGCTATATTTTGGAAGAGTTTTAGAAGGATAGGTGTTAGCTCTTCTCTAAATGTTTGATAGAATTCACCTGTGAAGCCATCTGGTCCTGGGTTTTTGTTTGTTGGATAATTTTTAATCAAAGTTTCAATTTCAGTGCTTCTGATTTGTCTGTTCATATTTTCTATTTTTTCCTGATTCAGTCTTGGCAGGTTGTGCATTTCTAATAATTTGTCCATTTCTTCCAGATTGTCCATTTTATTGGCATAGAGTTGCTTGTAGTAATCTCTCATGATCTTTTGTATTTCTGCAGTGTCAGTTGTTACTTCTCCTTTTTCATTTCTAATTCTATTGATTTTAGTCTTCTCCCTTTTTTTCTTGATGAATCTGGCTAATGGTTTATCAATTTTGTTTATCTTCACAAAGAACCAGCTTTTAGTTTTATTGGTCTTTGCTATCGTTTGCTTCATTTCTTTTTCATTTATTTCTGATCTGATTTTTATGATTTCTTTACTTCTGCTAACTTCGGGGTTTTTTTGTTCTTCTTTCTCTAATTGCTTTAGGTGCAAGGTTAGGTTGTTTATTTGAGATGTTTCCTGTTTTTTAAGGTAGGATTGTATTGCTATGAACTTCCCTCTTAGAACTGCTTTTGCTGCATCCCATAGATTTTGGGTTGTCATGTCTCCATTGTCATTTGTTTCTAGGTACTTTTTGATTTCCTCTTTGATTTCTTTAGTGATCACCTTGTTATTAAGTAGTGTATTGTTTAGCCTCCATATGTTTGTATTTTTTAGAGCTCTTTTCCTGTAATTGATATCTAGTCTCATAGCATTGTGGTCAGAAAAGATACTTGAAACAATTTTAATGTTCTTAAATTTACCAAGGCTTGACTTGTGACCCAAGATATGATCTATCCTGGAGAATGTTCCATGAGCACTTGAGAAAAATGTGTATTCTGTTGTTTTTGGATGGAATGTCCTATAAATATCAATTAAGTCCATCTTGTTTAAAGTATCATTTAAAGCTTGTGTTTCCTTATTTATTTTCATTTTGGATTATCTGTCCATTGGTGAAAGTGGGGTGTTAAAGACCCCTACTATGAATGTGTTACTGTTGATTTCCCCTTTATGGCTGTTAGTATTTGCCTTATGTATTGAGGTGCTCCTATGTTGGGTGCATAAATATTTACAATTGTTATATCTTCTTCTTGGATCGACCCCTTGATCATTATGTAGTGTCCTTCTTTGTCTCTTCTAATAGTCTTTATTTTAAAGTCCATTTTGTCTGATATAAGAATTGCTATTCCAACTTTCTTTTAGGTTCCATTTGCATGAAATATCTTTTTTCCATCCCCTTACCTTCAGTCTGTATGTGTCTCTAGGTCTGAAGTCAGTCTCTTGTAGACAGCAAATATATGGGTCTTGTTTTTGTATCCATTCAGCCAATCTGTGTCTTTTGGTGGGAGCATTTAGTCCATTTACATTTAAGGTAATTATTGATATGTATGTTCCTATTCCCATTTTCTTAATTGCTTTGGGTTCGTTATTGTAGGCCTTTTCCTTCTCTTGTGTTTCTTGCCTAGAGAAGTTCCTTTAGCAGTTGTTGTAAAGCTGGTTTGGTGGTGCTGAACTCTCTCAGCTTTTGCTTGTATGTAAAGGTTTTAATTTCTCCATCAAATCTGAATGAGATCCTTGCTGGGTAGAGTAATCTTGGTTGCAGGTTTTTCTTCTTGATCACTTTAAATATGTCCTGCCAGTCTCTTCTTGCTTGAAGAGTTTCTACTCAAAGATCAGCTGTTAACCTTATTGGGATTCCCTTGTGTGTTATTTGTTGTTTTTCCCTTGCTGCTTTTAATATGTTTTCTTTGTGTTTAATTTTTGATAGTTTGATTAATATGTGTCTTGGCATATTTCTCCTTGGATTTATCCTGTATGGGACTCTCTGTGCTTCCTGGACTTGATTAACTATTTCCTTTCCCATATTTGGGAAGTTTTCAACTATAATCTCCAAATATTTTCTCAGTCCCTTTCTTTTTCTCTTCTTCTTCTCGAACCCCTATAATTTGAATGTTGGTGCATTTATTGTTGTCCCAGAGTTCTCTGAGACTGTCCTCAGTTCTTTTCATTCTTTTTTCTTTATTCTGCTCTGCAGTAGTTATTTCCACTACTTTATATTCCAGGTCACTTATCCATTCTTCTGCCTCAATTATTCTGCTATTGATCCCATCTAGAGTATTTTTCATTTCATTTATTGTATTGTTCATCGTTGTTTGTTTCATCCTTAGTTCTTCTAGGTCCTTGTTAAATATTTCTTGCATTTTGTCTATTCTATTTCCAAGATTTTGGATCATCTTTAATATCATTATTCTGAATTCTTTTTCAGGTAGACTGCCTATTTTCTCTTCATTTGTTAGGTCTGGTGGGTTTTTATCTTGCTCCTTCATCTGCTGTGTGTTTTTCTGTCTTCTCATTTTGCTTATCTTACTGTGTTTGGGGTCTCCTTTTCGCAGGCTGCAGGTTCGTAGTTCCCGTTGCTTTTGGTGTCTGTCCCCAGTGGCTAAGGTTGGGTCAGTGGGTTGTGTAGGCTTCCTGATGGAGGGGACTAGTGCCTGTATTCTTGTGGATGAGGCTGGATCTTGTCTTTCTGGTGGGCAGGTCCACGTCTGGTGGTGTGTTTTGGGGTGTCTGTGGACTTATTATGATTTTAGGCAGCCTCTCTGCTAATGGGTGGGGTTGTGTTCCTGTCTTGCTAGTTGTTTGGCATAGGATGTCCAGCACTAAAGCTTGCTGGTCATTGAGTGAAGCTGGGTGCTGGTGTTGAGATGGAGATCTCTGGGAGATTTTCGCTGTTTGATATTATGTGGAACTGGGAGGTCTCTTGTGGACCAGTGTCCTGAAGTTGGCTCTCCCACGTCAGAGGCACAGCACTGACTCCTGACTGCAGCACCAAGAGCTGTTCATCCACATGGCTCAGAATAAAAGGGAGCAAAAGTAGAAAGAAAGAATTAGTAGAATTAGAAATAAAGAAAGAAAGAAAGAAAGGAGGGACAGAGGGAGGGAGAGAGGAAGGAAGGAAGGAGGAAGGGAAGGAAAGAAAAAAAGAAAGAAAGAAAGAAGATAAAGTGAATAAAATAAAGTAAGATAAAATATAATAAATTTATTAAAATAAAAAAATAATTATTATAAAAAAAACAGATGGATAGAACCCTAGGACAAATGGTGGAAGCAAAGCTATACAGACAAAATCCTACACAGAAGCATACACATACACAATCACAAAAAGAGGAAAAGGGGAAAAAATCATAAATCTTGCTCTCAAAGTCCACCTCCTCAATTTGGGATGATTCGTTGTCTATTCATGTATTCCACAGATGCAGAGTACATCAAGTTGATTGTGGAGCTTTAATCCGCTGCTTCTGAGGGTCCTGGGAGAGATTTCCCTTTCTCTTCTTTGTTCTCACAGCTCCCAGGGGCTCAGCTTTGGGTTTGGCCCCGCCTCTGTGTGTAGGTTGCCAGAGGGCGTCTGTTATTCGCTCAGACAGTACGGGGTTAAAGGAGCCGCTGATTCGGGGTCTCTGGCTCACTCAGGCCAGGAGGAGGGAGGGGCACGGAGTGAGGGGCGGGCCTGAGGCGGCAGAGGCCGGCGTGACGCACCAGCCTGAGGCGCGCCGTGCGTTCTCCCGGGTAAGTTGTCCCTGGAACCCGGGACCCTGGCAGTGGTGGGCTGCACAGGCTCCCCAGAAGGGGGATGTGGAGAGTGACCTGTGCTCGCACACAGGCTTTTCGGTGGCGGCAGCAGCAGCCTTAGCGTCTCCTGCCCGTCTCTGGGGTCTGCGCTTTTAGCCGCGGCTCACGCCCGTCTCTGGAGCTCCTTTAAGCAGCGCTCTTAATCCCCTCTCCTCGCTAACCAGGAAACAAAGAGGGAAGAAAAAGTCTCTTGCCTCTTTGGCAGGTCCAGACTTTTCCCCGGATTCCCTCCCGGCTAGCCGTTGTGTACTAACCCCCTGCAGGCTGTGTTCACGTCGCCAACCCCAGTCCTCTCCCGGCGCTCCGACCAAAGCTCGAGCCTCAACTCCCAGCCCCGCCCGCCCTGGTGGGTGAGTAGACAAGCCTCTCGTGCTGGTGAGTGCCGGTCGGCCCTGATCCTCTGTGCGGGAATCTCTCCGCTTTGCCCTCCGCACCCCTGTTGCTGTGGTCTCCTCTGCGGCTCCGAAGCTTTTGCCCTGCGCCGCCTGCGAAGGGGCTTCCTAGTGTGTGGAAACGTTTCCTCCTTTACAGCTCCCTCCCACTGGTGCCGGTCCTGTCCCTATTCTTTTGTCTCTGTTTATTCTTTTTTCTTTTGCTGTACCCAGGTACGTGGGGGGTTTCTTGCCTTTGAGGTCTTCTGCCAGCGTTCAGTAGGTGTTCTGTAGGAGCTGTTCCACGTGTAGATGTATTTCTGGTGTATCTGTGGGTAGGAAGGTGATCTCTGCATCTTACTCTTCCGCCATCTTCCCGGAAGCCCCATTGTACCTAGTTTTATTGAGCTTTGCAGATATTGTGGGGTTTTTTTGTTTTTCTTTTTTAACAAATTGAAGATTTGTGGCAACCCTGCATCAAAGAAGTTTGTTAGCACCAGTTTCCCAACATTTGCTCATTTTGTGCCTCTGTGTCACATTTTGGTAATTCTTTTAGTATTTCACACTTTTCAGTATTATTATACTTGTTATGGTGATCTGTGATCAGTGATCTTTGATATTACTATTGTAATTGTTTTGGGGCACAATGAACTGCACCAATATAAGACAGCAAACTTAATAAATGTCATGTGTATTCCGACTGCTGCCATCAATCAGCTATTGCCATCTTTTTCCCTCTCCTCAGACCTCCCTATTCTCTGAGACACAACAATATTGAAATTATGTCAATTAATAAGTGTACAATGGCTTATAAATGTTCAAGTGAGAGGAAGAATTGCAGTTCTCTCATTTTAAATCAAAAGTTAGAAATAATTAAGCTTAGGAATGCATGTCCAAAGCTGAGATAGGCTGAAAGCTAGGTCTCTTGTGCCAAACCAGGTTGTGGATGCAAAGGAAAAGTTCTTGAAGGAAATTAAAAGTGTAACTCCAGTGGACACATAAATTATAAGAAAGCAAGACAGACTTATTTTTGATATGGGGAAAGTTTTAGTGGTCTGGATAGAAGATCAAACCAGTCACAACATTCCCTTAAACCAAAGCCTAATTCAGAGCAATGCCCTAACTCCCTAATTCTCCTCAATTCTGTCAAGACTGAGAGAGATGAAGAAGCTTCAGAAAATTTTGAAGCTAGCAGAAGTTGATTCATGAGGCTGAAGGAAAGAAGCCATCTCCATAACACCAAAATGCAAGGTGAAGCATTAAGTGCTGATGTAAAAGCTGCAGCAAGTTATCCAGGAGATCTAGCTGAGATAATGAAGGTGGCTACACTAAACAACAGATTTTCAATATCGACAAAACAGCCTTCTATTGGAAGAAAATGTCATCTTCTTTGATACCTAGAAAGGAGAAGTCAATGCCTGGCTTCAAAGATTCAGAGACAGGCTGACTCTCTTGTTAGGGGTTAATGCAGCTGGTGCCTTTAAGTTGAATATATTCCCTTTACTGCGGTGGTCTAGAACTGAACCCACTGTGTCTCTGGTATGTCTGTGGTCATATGTATACATTCTAACCCCATAGCTACTCTCCCCACCACCAAGGTCTGAATCTGACTCTTCCACTGTTAGAGTTTTATTATTACAATTGTCTCTTCTCTTCCTGTCTCTGCAGGCACACACCAGGATTGAGATCTGTTTTCCCTTCTACACAATCTTCCCCCACCTAAGAAGTAAATAAAAGGTAATTTTAAAAATATGGCTATGGGGTGAGGCACATATGGCTTTGAGTTTAATCTCTTGATTACTTTCTAGTTGGATGAAATTGAACATTATATGTAAGCTCCTGAACCTGTTTCTTTGAAATGTGATAAAGCTGAGACCTACTTAGAAGTGGTGGTGTGTGAATTACATAGCTAACAGATGTAAAGAATATGGCCCAGGCTCTGACACACAGTTATTGCTCAATAATTTGTAACTTATGGTATTATCCTTGCCTCAGCCTAGTTCCCTTATCTTTAGCTATCCCAGGTCTGGAGAGCTAGAGTCTCTGTGGATCTGATGCTTAGATAGCCAGCTTTCCTGGCTGGGCAGAGCCAGGATTGTGGCAATCCAGAGATTCTGATTGTGGTCTGGCTACTGGACCCAGTTTGCACAAAGTTATGGGAGAACAAAGATAACGTTTTTGTTAGGGGCAAGAAGGCTGGTGAAGGAAAGTTGGGGGTTCTAAAGAGTGATGTCACCAATTAAATGGAAATGTTGGTGATTAGAGTAGATTTAGTTATAGGAAACACTGTCCAGAAACAGTAGACATGCATGTGGGTGACTGTATATGCATTTTCCACCTCGTAACAATTTCTAGAAATAATACCATGGTAGCTGCAGCTAGGTCATTTCCAGAATCATTACTTTTGCTATCAAAATGCTCCTCTAAAATAAACAAATTAGGGTTAAACTTCAAACAAGTCATAGAAGTGGTCATAATATTTCAAGGACAACAAGGAAAAATTACTACCTACTTGGTCCTTTGAAGGAGAGAAAGTGTTCATCTTGTACTTTTATGCCTAGGCATACCATGCAGATAACTAGGATTGATAATACAATGAAGGCCGTTCACACTTAAGTATATTTAATAAATCAGCAGACATAATGAGTGAACTCAAACCATTTCTCACTTTTGCTAGTGGTAAAGGATTAGAAAGCAGAACGGCTCTGTAGATGTTCTAACTTGGGTGCTTAGGGGGATGTATATTATCAAAGAGAGGGGAACAGGTACAAAAAACAGAATACTGGGCCTCTGATGACTGACTTTGAAGGTCTCCAGATTTTTCCCAGGCTGTGCTTCTTATCTTAAAAAAAAAAAATTAAGAGTTATGTTTTCCTGTCTATGGTGTAGTTTAGGAAAACATTGCTCATAATTATGCTGTAGTGGAGGAATGATATATAGAGAGCTGGAGGTGGTAATGAGAGTGATAATACTTATTTGGATTTTCCAGTGCTTTAGGTACAGGGAAACTCTAACTCAT
The DNA here is from genome assembly GCF_963455315.2 of Globicephala melas. Taxonomy (NCBI): domain Eukaryota; kingdom Metazoa; phylum Chordata; class Mammalia; order Artiodactyla; family Delphinidae; genus Globicephala; species Globicephala melas. The sequence goes on along the minus strand of NC_083316.1, from coordinate 68,563,782 downwards.
GATTAGCTGAAATAAATAAGCAGACAGTTCAAGAAGCTTTTATAACTTTACTTGTTTTACCACAAGTCAGTAAGGAACAATCAACCAAAGTGCATTTTAATTATCAAGGCATGATAGACTGTAACTAAATTCTGTATTAAAAAGTTGCTGGTGATAAATCAATATAATTGAAACCATACGTGTGCTAATTCCTAATTGATGATTGCATGCATTTGTTGTCAGAGCAGCACAAGCAGAATAATTACATGCCGTCACTCTAGCTCTTAGGAAATTGAGGGCCTATGGCAAAAGAGAGAGCTCTAATTCAGGGATTTGCTAAGTCCTATGACCAAATTTCCAAGAGCACAACTGGGAACACATTCTAGGTTCATAGGAATTTTCTTATTTATTTGAACTGGAAAGTAACAACCTATATTTAATCAACTGGAGCTAGATCATTTCACTGAAAATATAGCCTTCGTAATGTTATCTAACTATTCTGGCTTGGATGGTCTTGAAAAGTTATATCTTTTTTATTTGATACGATAACATTAACTGAATATAAATAAGTTATTTTAGGGATTTTGTTATCAAATCTAGAGTAATAGAAAAATATGGCTCCAACTTTCAGTGCACTAAATGCTATTTATATGATAGCAATCTTTAGCTACAGTTTGGGTATGAAGAATATGCTTGTCTAGAAAAACACTGGACCAGGAAATTTAACTAAACTTATTACTAAAATAATATATAGTCCTACACGTGCATGAATTCATTATTTAATTTCAAAAGCAATTGTTGACTGTATTCCAGACTTATTTTAGGTAGAAGTGGTTCATTAAATGTGGAATCCATTTTTAAGGAGCTCACAGTCTAGAGGGTAAAATGGATGTGAAAATACTTGCTATGAAATATGATAAACACATCATAATATGTATGTGTGAGGTATAATAATGGACAAGAAGAGCTAGTAATGAACTATTCAGAAGAGAGTTTGGGTAGGTGAGGGAAGCTTCAGTAGATTGACAAGAACATTTCAGGCATACAAAGTACCAAATAGAGAATACAACACATGCATTTAGTTCATCTTAGTGAAATAGAACAGCAACAACAATAAGTAATAGCAACAAAATGAGATGGTAGAGCGGAAGGGGAAATACTGAGGGAGATGCATGTAGAGAAGTAAGCAGTGTGTATAGTACAGTATGTCAGAAAATACAATACTAATGTGTTTAAAATAATTTAAGCAGGCAAGTATCATAATTATATTTAAGAAATGTATTAATTTTAGAATTATTTTTAAGATTGCTATGGAAGTAGATGTTGACATTCTCCTTTCCTGGGGGATTGGACAGGCTGGCAATAATTGGTTAATGTTCAATTAGGTAAGAGTTAGGTCCAGCTGATGTTATCACAGATAAAGTTGGTGAGCTTGTGATTATGTTTCACAAAGAAAGTACTTGAGGAAGCACCATTTTATTAAGCTTGTAAACTTTCCAGCCATTTTAGAATATGTGCAAATAGAGGTATGAGTACCTCTATTCAAATTTTGACCCCAAGAGCTGCAGGTCTATTGCCTCTTCACAGCCCAAATTCTCAAAGTCCCGGCTGAAAACACTCAGATTTCACCCTCTATTTACTACTTAATATTGATCAATCTAACAAACCATTTTCACTATTGATGCCATTCTTGGTGAAGGCATCTTACTCCATGTAATTGGTGATTTTTCATCCGTTTCTCACTAGGGCACTCTGTGACATTTGAAAACCCAAAATTCTACCTTGGCGCTGGTGCCATTATCTATCTAACCTGGTTCCCCTCCTGTTATTCTAGATCTCATTCTCCTCACAGAATCATCTTCTTCCACCCACTTCTTAAATACTGGTTTTCTTTAAAATAGCTTCTTTACCCTCTCTCCTATGATCCACACTCATAGTCAATACTTTACTAGATGTCAAACTTCTGAAATCTTTCTATAGAACTGATAGCATATTTTAGTGTGTTAACATGAATTTATCATAGCAGTTTTAACACAAAAATGATACAAACAGAACACCATATGAAGACAAAAGCAGAGATCAGGGTGATAGCTTAGAATACAAGAAAGGCCAAAGATTGCTAGCAAACCACCAGAGCTAGGAGAGACTTGGAACAGATTCTCCCTCACGGCCTTCAAAAGAGACCACTTTTGGGGCTTCCCTGGTGGCGCAGTGGTTGAGGGTCCGCCTGCCGATGCAGGGGACACAGGCTCGTGCCCCGGTCCGGGAGGATCCCACATGCCGCGGAGCGGCTGGGCCCGTGGGCCATGGCCGCTGGGCCTGCGCGTCCGGAGCCTGTGCTCCGCAACGGGAGAGGCCACAACAGTGAGAGGCCCGCGTACCGCAAAAAAAAAAAAAAAAAAAAAAAAAGAGACCACTTTTGTAGACACATTGATCTTGGACTTCCAGACTCCAGAACTTGAGACAATAAATTTCTGTTGTTTAAACCATTTGGTTGTAGTATTTTGTTATGGAAGTCCTAGTGAACTAATACACTGTGTCTGACTACCTGGTAGACACAAAACTATACAGGAGTAGAATGTATTCCTGACCAACAATTACTGGTTATATATATTAATGATTGTCATTGTTGTTTAATAGGCATTTCTATACTTTTTTTCTGGTTTCCTAACTAGATTGTTGTTCTCCTAGGAATAGAAATTATGTTTTATACTACATTTGTAATATTCTATAATTTGTAATATATTTTAATGTTTAAATAGTCTTAAAGAGTCAGTTGCTTTATCATATGCAACAATTATGCCATCATTAGGTAAAAAAAAAAAAATTCCAATCAGGCATCAATAGGTCCTATTTACTGTTTAGTTATTTCATATACTGTAGAAGAAGTACATTACTGAAGATATCTACTGAAAAATGGGATAGCTATGAAGGATTGATTCCATTCAATGACAATGTGGATAAGTTCAGAGACAAAGATGTCAAATAATCCGTTTTCTCTCAGGTTTTTTTTCCTACTGTCCAATCAGTAATTTTGGTGTCTACTATTAAAATTATCTCTGGGCTTCCCTGGTGGCACAGTAGTTAAGAATCCACCTGCCAATGCAGGGGACACGGGTTCGAGCCCTGGTCCGGGAAGATCCCACATGCCGCGGGGCAGCTGGGCCCGTGAGCCACAACTACTGAGCCTGTGCGTCTGGAGCCCGTGCTCCGCAACAAGAGAGGCCATGACAGTGAGAGGCCCGCGCACCGCGATGAAGAGTGGCCCCGGCTCGCTGCAACTAGAGAAAGCCCTTGCACAGAAACGAAGACCCAACACAGCCAAAAATAAATAAATTAAAATAAATTAAAAAAAAAAATTATCTCCATAGTCAAAATAATTCTTTTCAAAAGCTCTTACTAATGGCAAGTATGTTTTTTTGAAGACTAACATATTAATGTTCTAGCATAGATGAGGTATGATAACCAGAGAGAGCTGTGAAACTGGAAACAGCAAAGCACAAGCCAAATCAGCTATGGGAACACTGAGGAAGAGATTCAGGTCCCAGGACCCTGTCACAGGTGCTGTATTATGGTGATGCTCAAGCCTGTTGAGTCACCGCCCTCAGTGACTCTAGGGACCATAATTTAAATAAAAATGAGGGGAATATACAAAGACAATATAGCATACTTCACAATTTTGTTTGGGGTTGACTGTAAATCTACAAGTCCCAATGATGCCCATAAGAACAATTACATGAAGTTAAAAAATAAAAGTTTTTTTTTTGTTTGTCTTTGTTTGTAAGGAAAGGAGGATAAAGTATTAAAGCAGACAGATAAATTCTTATTTTATAGTGCATTATAAAGAGGTGATGATTTCCACATCGTCTAGGTCAAGATTATGCCACCTTTATCCTGAGATTTATTTTTTGTAGCTTCCTTCAATATAAAACATTTTCTAGCTCACATTATGAGACACTTTCATTATTCCTGAGCATGTTCTAGTTTTCTAATGCGTTAAAATGTATTATACATTTAGTGGCTTAAACAAGCAATTATTTATTGTGTCAGAAATCCAGGCATGGTGTGGCTAACTTCTCTACTTAGATTGAAATCAAGGTTTTGGCTGTGCTCCTTTCTAGAGACTGGGTGAAAATCAATTTCCAAGCTCATTCAACTTGATGGTCTAATTCAATTCCTCGTGACTGTAGAACTGTAGTTGTAGGCCATTTCCTCTGGCTATAGGTCTTACAACCATCTACATTCATTACTACATGGCTCTCTCAATCTTCAGACCCAACAATGGTGAATCTCTGTGGAATCAAATCTCTCATATTTGAATCTTTCTTCAGGAATAGCACAGTCTCTTTCAAGGGTTCAAGACCTTAAAAGAGCACCCGGAGGTCAGCTCCACCAAAGATAATCTCTCATTTTTACAGTCAGCTGTGCCATATTATTATCTAATCACAGGAGTGACTATCCCATCATATGCTCAAGCCCTGGGGACTATACAGAGCTTGTACACCAGAGGGCAGGAATCTTGGGGGCCATATTCTAGTTCTGCCTACTAAAGGGTGCTAGTAGACAATGGTTTTTATTGATAGTGACACATAGTGAGAGGTACATTCTCTTCAGTTTTCACATGTCATTTTCCTAACTCAAGCCCTCATTTTCTCTCCTTCAAACTCTTATAATAGCTTCTCAATAGAAGTCTCTATTTCTTGTATTTCTGCCTCCTAACTGTGGCATTACCTTCAAGCACAATTATGATCACTGAGACTCTTACTCAAAATCTTTTACTGTCTCCCTAGTGCCTCTTAAATAAGACGAAATTTACTTGTATAAAATGTCCATCATAATCTGCATTAAAGCCATCTTTCTCAAATTATGTTTTGCCATACTCTCTCATTAACTATAGGCTCCAGCTAAATTAACCTCTTGATCTTTCTCACATTTTCCTGCTTGTGCACCCTTGTAAATAATTGTATTTCTATCTGGAGGTCCTTTTCCCTAATTTTTCCACAACTAAATTCTATCCATGTTTCCAGGACTTTTTCGAGAGCAACTTCTTCATGAAGCATTTTGTGACTGCTCTCAGAACCCCTATAGCTGTACCAAATTTTGGCACTATTCACCTAAGTAGAAAGTTATAAACAGCATTCATTTTCAAATTTTATAGCCTTTGCTACAACTTTAAGTCCCTTGAGGATAGGTAGTGTGTTTTATCAATATTTGTATTCTCCACAGTACCATGCATATGGTTAGTAAAGAATAAATAGTTGTTGAATAATTACTTAAAAGTGGTCACTCTTTACATTCCTGACCTCCTAATAAGTTTTCTTTTCCAACCCAATTTATTATGAGAAATTAATATTGTTGATTGGTTGGTTTTATTACCAATAATTATGATTGAAGTAAATTAAGAAGACTATTTCCAGTTAATCACTTTCTTCGTTACCTAATTTACCCTTCTGACCCTGCTTGAAAATAATGTCTTAATCCTGAAGTCTTAGTGAAGTTATTCACACTGAATACCCAGTAAGATTGTGTTTTATGCAATAAATTTTCTATTCTGTGCTCAGCCTAAAGATGCTGATTCCTGGGATGCTAAAAATTAAACTTTTACCTAAGAACGTTCCTTACTGCTGGACATACTTCATATATCTAGATTTTTATTATGTTAATACCAGAACTCTCTATATTACTGTAACCTATTATAGGTAGATGAATCTTAGAAAGAGTAACACATTAAAGATAATAACGTTAAAAGACTGTAAAGAAATAATGCTGAATGAAAAATTCATTTGTTTTCCATGCTAATGGAAAATACTTTAGAATATGTAAATAAAGTTAACAAATAATCAGAAACACTATTTGGCTTTAAAGATTGCAATTGCTTTCAGGATTAAATCCCTTTTTATTAACAATGTTTTCCATACTTGAGGAAGTATTACTATTCAGGATGGCAAATATGGTTATAAAAATGAAGAAGAAAAAATCTAGATATAATAGAACTCAGAAACTCAACAATACACTAGGAAATTAAAAAAAAAAATTGACTCCCTGGATTCAGATAGGTAGGGTTTAAAAATAATTTTTAATCAGAATGGATAAATATTGGTCAGAGATCAGAATATATAGAGTACTGACATTAATTTCTCATCCATATACCTGACAGACATTACTAATCAATCATGCTATTCTTTCACTGTATGTGGGACATAGGCTCAGATTCACTCTTGAAATAGCATTGCTATTACTTATCAATGTAAACTGGAACAAAAGGTGAAGCCTAGTTACTCTCTGTAAAATAGATCTCTGTCTTTTCAAATGATACCAGCAAACCTTAAAAATCAAGGAGGCTGGCAAAATTCTCTTACACTCAAAGTATCTAGACATAACTCATTCTCAACAAAGTCTTTCATATACATATCATGTTTCATGTTTTCTTTCTTTTTATCTAATTCTTTACTGTTCACCTTTCCCAGGTGTGGTGATATAAGCTGAGCTGGTAAACACAGTGTATTAAAAAAATTGATGGTGCTGAGTATACCTGCATAAATCATGCTGTCCTGGGCTACTAAGATGGCAAGAGAGTGAGACAGTTTTTGTCTATTTGTTTGAATTTCATATATAGCAGGAAGAATCTTTGAGATGATTTATCCTGAAAACTCATTTTACCAAATGGTGAAACTGGGGCTACAAGTGCCAGCTTTATGAAATTGAGAGTAAATGGCAGAGATGAAAATAAGATACACATATTTAGGGCCCAAGGAATTTACTTGGTTTGGATCTGCTTATGGTTTTGTCCCAAAGAATCATTATTGGGTTCATTGGCCCAAACATTAGGGAAGAGGAAAAAGTCTTTGCTCTCTTTACAAAGACCTATTCCATTAGTCAGGCTTGAAGTTCTGTTCTTTCTCAACAACTCAATAAAATCTTATTTTTCTTAATTTACTTGTTTGCCATCCAAACCACACTAGCACAAAACAAAGCTTTTTCTTGACCCTGCTGGCTTTGGTATCTAATCCTATTTTATTGTTTCCTCAGTTGGCCAGGTTTTTATATAATCTCCCTTGCATTGTGGTGTAAATATTCTGATTAGTCTCTGCACCTGGGCTTTCCTTATTCTTTTCACCCACAAACCTTCATTAGACTAATTTTAAACACAGATGTAATTGAAGCCGTTTCCCATTCTTTATAGAAAAAAGTCCAATTTTCTCTGTAGAGCTTTACTAGACCTCCATAATCTGACTTTATCTTCTTTTCTTCCTACTCCTTAACTTTAAAAATTTCCTACTGTGGACTCATCTCACTCCCTCCAGAAGTGCCATGCTCATTATCAAGTTCTTACTGTTCACTCTACTTAGAATGTTTTTCCAGGTTCCCCAATCCCACTCTTTGCTCAGGGAACTGTTTAAAACTCCATGGATTCTCCATCCAAGGACAATACTCCTCATTCTCTGAAATCCAGGAAAGGGTGTGTATGTGTTTCTTTTTATTATGGAGTAAAGCACAACGTTAAGAGTGTAGGCTTTGGAAACATGCAGATGTGGATTTGAGCCCTGGCTCCAATACTAAACCACGGGTGTGGATTTGCACTCTGAGGCAGTTTCCTCGCTTGTAAATTGGGGATTACCGCACTTACCTCTAGTCTTTGTTTTCAGGATTAAATGAGGTTAGTGTCAAGTATCTAACACAGTGTCAGCCAGAGGAAGCCTGCCTAAATGGTAGCTGCCAATTCTCTCCCATTTATATTAGTACCCAGTTGAATTCTGTATGTATCTTATTTCTCTAACTGGTATGTTATTACTCCCAGGATAGGGACCCTATCTTTTGTGTCCCTGCTCAGGTCTATGATTTTTTATAGTGGAAAGGATATTAAAACTGTTATCAGATAATATGGTATTGTCTCTTATGTGTCTGCGTAAACAGCTGATCTTTTCAGCCTGTTTCTTCATCTGTAAAATGAAAACAAAAACACCTCGTGGGCTATTAAAAGAATTAAGAAATGCAGCATTTACAAACAGGCTTCAAAATTATATATTTGTATACAATTTAAAGTCTCATTTTGGTAGTTAATAGTATTTTACTAGTTAATAATAACAGAAAATAAATGTTTAAAGAATTCCAAAAAGAAGATGGGACCCAATGTTCAAGATTATATTGCTATTTTGGGGAGTCAAATGACAGTCAAGGAAAATATCAGGGCCTAAGTGTTTAGCTAGGTGATTCTCACATAACATGGTAGCACCATGCAAATATTTCATAATTGTAGTAATCCTAAAGAATGCTAAGTTAATTGCAATTTGAAGTCATAAGGCAATGCACACAGATATCAAGTCTTTACATAGAGTACATAGTGGAGCAATTCTCTACAAAACTTCTTCCTTTAACTCCAGTGTAATGATTGATGCCCTTCTTTTAGAATAATCCTCTACTGCTATAAGTCTGTGTTAAAAAAATTTTCAGAAATGATAAATGCTTCACTCTTAACATTCTGTATTGAGCTTTTCTGATTCATCTTGAACCCAGTGTTGACTGTTATATAGCATGTACAGAATAACCATAAAGAATATCACATATGGTCTGGGCCAATGGTCTGATCTTTGCTGTGATGCTTTTTTAAGCTAAAACTTTCATATTTTTGAATAAGACAATAACACTTAAGACTATCAAAGAGCAGATTATATGGACATTCTGCTTTTTCCCAAATATTTTATGAGTTTTTACTAGGTGCTGGAAATTAAGTGATGAGTGCCACAGAGTTCTTAGCCACGTGGCACTATTCTAGTTAGGGGAATTAAAAATAAACAATTGAGCTAATAAATATAAAATACTAAGTCAAATGTTCTGAAAAAAAAATAAGACAAGGGAAAGAGTTCAAAAGTGCTGAGAGCAAGAGTTTGGGTGCTCTTTTAGGCTGGGCTCTCAGGCAAGGCCTCCCAGAAAAGGTGACATTTGAAAACCGTTCACAGTGAAGTGAGGGAAACCAGCCATGCAAGACCTGGGAAGAGAGCACTGAAAGTAAAAGGGGTCAGAAATTTCAAAGTCCCCAAATGAGATTTTGGCATTTTTTGAAGAACATGTTATACTTGTTAAATTCTTTCTTCTTGAAAACCATAGTATATCTGTCTCCTACACTGAACCTGACTGCTTGCTTTACTGAGGGTGTGGTGATAAAAGATTTGATTCAGGATATATTTTGAGAGTTAGGCCAAAAGTCAGATGAGCTGTATCTGGGATGTGAGGGAAATAGAGAAGCTAAGGATTACTTGTGGGTTTTCAGTCCTAGCAACTGGGTGAATGGCAGCATCATTTACTAGATGTTGAAACTAAGTAAGGAGGTTCCTTTTAAGTTTAAGTTGCTTCTTTAATCCAAATGGAGATGTGGACTATGCAGCAAAGCATATGAGTCTGGGGTTCACTAATGATTTTTGGAGCCTCTTAACTCTCTAATCTTTTAAGAATAAATAAACTTAATACAGAAAATTTCACCTGACTTTTCAGTAAGATTTTATGGATTATGCCCTATGCCAACTTAGCAACAAGAAGAAACAGAATCAGAGGAGTGAATTATTGAAGGCAGCTGGATTTAAAGAATTGTGCCTGAAAGAGCATGGCTGGAAATATATTCAAAGCTTCTAGCAAACATTTTGTTAGAAATAATTTACTCTGATGTAGATCCAATCCTGCATTTATGTTGTACCTGCCTTTATAAGTAAGTTGCAGAATATCCTTTCAGCTTGTAAACTGCCTTACATTCTCTAATTCCTTGAATTTTTGTAATTCAATAACTAGTTCTCAAGAGGAAATAGAATGACCAGTGTATCACTCAAGGTTCAGCTGAAGATAATAAAAACTACTTTATCCAGTTTAAGCAAAAAGAGATTTAATACAGGGAATCAGATGCTTATGCAACTGTTGAAAGGGCTGGAGGTACCAGCTCTAGGCTGAGCTTATAAAATTATTCCCAGAAGAGCACTGCAATAAAAAACAGACGTATACTATATTCCATGGTGCAGAGATCATTCTACATTTTCTTATTTTCTTATATATTAACTAGTTTAATCCTCACTTAGTATTTTTACCTAGTGACTTATTCAACAACTAGTAAATGGCAGATCTTGTATTTGAATCCAGGCATTGTAGCTCCTAACCATTGTGCTCTATTGCCTCTCTAGGTCCTGACCTAGCATAAGTAAGTGGTTATTTCTGCCAGGATCAAGAACTTAACGGAATTAGGAAGTAGCTGCCCAAATTGCTGGGTCTAGGACCATACTGTTTCAACCCCATCCATGCCAGCCGAGTGAAAAGCCCCATGACTCATAAAACCAGGGTGCAGACATTGGGACTTCTGATACTGAAGCCAGTAGAAAACCAGTAACAGCAGAGTTTGAACCTGACTACCTCCTATCAATTGTTGTAGGAGAGAGTCTGCTTGGTGAAAGTTTGACGACTTGTAGATGTAGCCTTCAGGTTTGCAACCTCTTGATTTCACTAAAATTACAAAAGACATGAGTATTTTATCTACAGTGCATGTTACAGCCAGGCATAATACTGTGTGGATAAGGTGAGCCTAAAACTGAGGCCAATAGATAGCACTGTTTAGAAGCAAAGCGTAAACTTTGCATTTACAAATGTACCACACTTACAAATGGTTCTACATTTTCTTTGATGCCAGAACAATTGATGATACTTGGGAAGGTCACACCTTCAAACTCTCATGATGCAATATGCAGAAACTTGTTATTCTCTGAGTATTTCAATAGCCAGTGATCTGTCTACTTCTATGCCTTGGTTCCTGTCTCCATTATCAAGGCAAAGGGAATTAGACAGTGTTACATGATGGAAGCCTCCTGATTAAAGGATAGAACTGTAGCGATACCTACAGGTTTTTTGATTCTTCTTTTCCTGGTTGCATTATGTATAAAATAAATCACTATCCTCATAGGTTACTCTTTCCTTCTCCTGGAATAATTCTGGCTTCTTCTGGTTTACAATAAAGGAACATAGGTGTGGATGTGGGAAAGAGTCCATGTAAATCAGGATCTGCTTCATCTTCCATATTAAAATTCTAAAAAAAATCTCAAGAAACTATAATTATGGAAAATCAAGTAAAATTGAAACAAACAATTTTAACGTTGCGAGTATAGTCCCTTCTGCGATTTTAATCCTAAACGACACGAGCTCCATGTCCTTCAAGCTAAACTTGAAAGTTTAGATATGGCTCTTGCACTTACCTGGTTTGCAATTTTAAATGTTACCTCTTTTATTTTTCTTAGCCTAATTATCCTCAATCATGGAAGCAAAATAACACCATTCACCCCACAAGATTATGAGATCCGTAATATGTGCTGGGTAGATGATTTTAGAAAATAGGGAATAGTGAGTTAGAATGGGACAGCTTGTATTTCAGACCCCTGCTCCAACACTTGTGAGCTCTATGACCTTGAGCAAGTCATTAAAGCTCTCTAAACCTATGTTTTCTCATTTGTCAAATGGTAAAACTAAAAATAGGAATTTCAGTGGGTTCTTGTAAGATTAAATGAAACAATGTGAGTGATGTGCTGGATCTTATGACTTCCATGTATAAAGTACTAATTAAATATTAATTATTAATAGACACTAGTAAAGATACACAGACTTTTGTTTCTTCACTGGAGTTCCAATGTTTATAACCATGCATTATCTGAATAAAATACTTGTTTGAATCCCCTAACCTCATGACCTGCTTCCTGTTTGAGCACTGGGCTCCTGATTCATGGCTCTATGTAATTTGGTTTTTTTTTTCCCCGGTAGTCTTGAATTGAATCTAAATCCAGTTTACTTGTTTGGGTAATTATTTGGTAATAACTATCAGAAAAAAATTGAAACACTGACATTTGTAGAACTATTTATATTGAAGAGACTTAGCTATGAAGATAGAAAGAAAATGCAATTCTTTAGGTAGGAGAGAGAAGAGAAATACAAGAATGAGGAAATGTCACTTTATGAAAAAATTTCTTTGGTGTTTGGTTTCTAACAGCAGAAATCATAAGGGAAAATCTTTTTTGAAATTATTTTGCTAATTAGGCTAGCATAGTCTCAAAAGCTTGACTTCAGCCTTCCTGATGCAGTGTGTATTTGGAATGCTGAACAGAATTTTCATTGTTTACCCGTCTCATTGCAGCAAAGATGTGCCCTCAAGAGCCTTAGATAATTTTCCAGTCTCTTTTTTTTAATAGAATTATATTACCTTTCTTTTTAATTTATTATTATATTTTAAATTTTAGTTTTTGGCTGCTGTGGGTCTTCGTTGCTGCGTGCAGACTTTCTCTAGTTGTGGCGAGCGGGGGCTACTCTTTGTTGTGGTGCGCGGGCTTCTCACTGCGGTGGCCTCTCTTTGTTGCGGAGCACGGGCTCTAGGTGCGCGGGCTTCAGTAGTTGCAGCGCGTGGTCTCTAGAGCGCAGGCTCAGTAGTTGTGGTGCACAGGCTTAGCTGCGCCACAGCATGTGGGATCTTCCTGGACCAGGAATCGAACCTGTGTCCCCTGCATTAGCAGGTGGATTCTTAACCACTGCATCACCAGGGAAGTCCAATAATTCTCCAGTCTTAATAATACCTAATTCAAAACTAGGACAAAATAATTTTTATATTTCCCCTGCTGGGAAGAAGGCAAATCAGTAAAAGTATTGATAAGTTTGTTAGGTCTCAAATATCTCTAATTTTTAGCATTATTCAGACTCTGGAACTGTTAACCTAACATACACACACAGACACACCCTGACATTTGATAAATGAAGCTAATATTCATGGAACCAAATTTTGACTCATCACTGCCGATAAGGTGTTAGTGTTACATGGAGGTTGGCTTTCTGCTATTTATATTCATTTAAAAATAAAAATAAATAAAGCATAGCAGATGTGTTAGAGACTAAAATAGATAATAGTATGCATCAAACTATAGGGAATATTATCAATATAGTATTAATCTCATTTAGTTATTTGTACCAGTAGATCCTGTCATCAGTTGAAAGATTCTTAATCAATCTATTAATATTGTCTTCATAATTTCATTTTCATACAGGTACTTGGAAGCTCTGAAAGCCTGGACTAAAAAATCTGAATAATTTCAAGGTATTGGGGCAGCTAATTCAATTTTAGAAGTCCTTAAGTTGTTCATTAATGCTGTAGCCAGAAACTAGAACGTTTAGTGTGTCACTTTTTATGGAAAATAAATTTCCCTCTCTGTGGAACTGTAGCATGGATAATACTGATGAAATGTTTTAAAGGACAGAAAAGATATCCTGGATAAGTTATGGTGTGCAAAATTCTCTCTCTCTCTCTCTTCCTTTTTTCACTTAAGGGAGAAAGGATAATAAGCTCAAAATGAGTGAATTGACATTCAATCCCCTGGGAAAAAATATCAGTAGTTTTAGTCCCATTCCCTTGTTCTAGACTAGAAATGAACCTGCCATTTACTCTGGAAAATAGATGAGAAAGGACTTGTTTGTTGGGAAATCCCAGTTATTTGTAGGATTTTTGAACATTTCTTATGTTAATGTATGAGAGGGATTTATAGTTTAAGACAAACTTCCTGACCGCACAAAGATAATAGAGAAACCATTTACCATCTATGTCTGTTTCTACTGTAATTTAAGGTTAGATCTGTAGAGTGAAGTCAGTTAGCACAGGGTGGTCTTTTCTATCTTAAAGGAGTTAATAAGCCATTGTGAACTCTTTTTGTTCAAAATTTAACCTATTACTTTATGATCTTAATCCCATTTTAAGATTGTAATTAAATAGTCCCTAAACTATCTTCTTTTGCTGAAGACAATGGCATAATTTCAGGGCAAGTGTTTATCAGTTTAAGGCTGTGAATTGATTTGCCATAAATGAATATACCCTCTTTCTTCCTTTAACACTCTTCCAACATTATAACACAATGAATCAAACTAGAATGAGTGTTAAATATCTGAAAATGGTCTGCATCCCTGCCTTCTTCTCTTGTCCCTCTAGACATTATTTGCCATAGAGCAGAACAAGTGATCTTTTTCACTTTTTAAATTAAAACCCTTCAAATATGTCTCACTGCATTTAGAATAAAATTCAGTTTCCTTACTAAGTACTAAAAGTAAGTAGTACCTTTATGATCTATCTCAGCTTTTCTATCTTAGCTTTTCTGCTTTGTCATCAGTGTCCCATTTGCTCAATCTCTCTAGCAACACTATCTTCCTTCTATCCTTGGAACATGTGACTCTCTGTCCCTGACCCACTACCTTTGCACATGCTATCCCATCTACTTTTTCCCACTCCTCACATGCTTAGGTCCTTCTTATCCTTCAGGTCTCAGTTGAAATATCACCTCCATAGATGAGATCCACCTGTCTTGGTTTACTTTACATAGATGAGATCCACCTTTTTGGTTTACTTTATGGCTTTAATCACAATTTATAAGTATTTTATTTAATTGTCTGATGATTTCTTTATTGCCTGCTTCTACTCTTCCATGAAGTAGAAGTGCCAAGAACTCAGGAAGAAAATTGCCAATCTTTTTGCAGAGAACAGTATCTACTTAGTACACAATCACCACCAAATCAAACCAGGTTTATCCCCCTCAGTCCTAAACTTTTATGCTCCTTTCCATCATTATAAGTTATTCTTCCTGCAGGGATCCACTTTGGAGACTTTGATGTGCTATCATTGCCTGGGTATCGTACCTGAAATGACAAAATATTTGAGTGGTTTCAAACACGGGTTTATAACAAGCTTCACAGGGATCAGATAGTAGAACTCATTTAACTGCAGAGGGCAGTGCTGTCTAATGTGCTGAACAGCAATCCCCTGACTCACAACCAACACTGTTTATTTCACATTCGATGTCCTTTGATGAATGCTCTAAAATTCTTTCATTACTGTTTTAGCAATGTGCTCTGCAATTACACTTTAGAAATGACACATAAGAAATATCAGAGTTTTAGCTACGAATGTATCAGAGTGTTTCTTAAATTAACTGAATGACCCTTAAGAAATGATTTTTTGAAAAATTGTAGGTACTTGCATTTGATCCTAACTTCTGACTTCACTTCCTTTAATCTCTCCTAAAAAATGCTTTTGGGATTTAATCAGATTTAGCAGTAAGTAATGCAACTGCCAAGCAGCCTCATTAATTTTTAGAGAGCTAAAATAGATTTAGAATCTAAAAGCATTTTCTCTCATGCTCTTGCCTACAAATTTTCTGGCCTCTTGTCTTCCTTATCCCATCTACCTTCTACACACTGCCAGATTAATCTCTAAAGCATATCTCTGATGGGTCACTCTTTTCTGAACAATCTTTAAAGGTGCCTGATTGCTTAGTTAGCATTACTTAGTTTTCAGGACCCTCCAATTGTTACTTGATATCTGCTTTCCAATCTTATTTCCAATCTTACTCCAATAGCTACTCTAGCTATTTGAAAAAGCTCCAGACTTACCTAGAACTGCCCTTCCCATGTCTTTGCTTGTGCTCTTAGCAGCTAGCCAAACCTGCCTCAAGGAGAAATCCTCTAAAAAACCTGGTAGAAAACTGAAAGGCCTGGATTTCTGCCATTTTCTTGGCCTTAGTTTTACTTTATGAATATTGGGAAAGTCTGCTCTTACTTTCATGAACTATGCTATGAATAAATTCCCTGATATGAGGAAGAGGCTTCCTTTTCAGAGTGGTGATCAGACAAAGGTTTGAGATGCCAAGTGTGAGGGAAGGAAGGGACTAGCTATTAGGAAAGTGGTTTGTCTTTGTTATGCTTTTCAGTACTTGACCTTCTTTATTTTAGTCATTATTTTCTTTTCTTGTCCTCCCATCCCCTTTAAAAGTATATAATGTGTCATGAACCTGTGTATGTTACATGTCATCTTCATATGAGATGTTTAGAATATATTATGTAATCTTCTCAGGGTGTATTTATATTACAGCTCCAGTGAAATTGGGAAAAACAAATATTTTCTTTACCAATAAGAGGCATAAAGTATTAACGACAAATTAAAAAGCTTTTTTTTTTCTTTCTGTCATTCTTTTCTTTTCTTCTTCCTTTATACAAGCAATATTTTTTCCCTATTGATGAATCACACCATTAAGCAGTCACAAATATGAAAGGAAGCCCAGAGTAGTACAGGAGAAATTTAAATATATTATGATATATGTAATTTAAATATATTATGTATCTAGCTATCTATCTTCATCATCACCATTATCTGTCATCTATCTATATATTAGAAAGGCAATGCATTTGTAAGACTAAAAATTATTAAATATATATAGCATAATCTCCTTTCTATCTGTGAATTTCAGCTACCCACTTTCTTCTCCTCCCCACCACAAATAGGTAACCATAGTTATTGCTTTTTTCTATATTCTCCCAAAGGATTTTATGCATACATTTAAAAATATAAATATATTAAAATTTTTTTCTCTTCTTTATACACATGGTATTGTACTTGCATGTTTCATTTAATGGTATATCTTGGATATATTTTCATAGTGGTATGAAAAACTTTCTCATTCTTCTTTATAGCTGAGTAGTATTCCATAATATGGACATAGCACAGTTTATTTAAAAATCTAGTTATGGCCATTTATATGCAATTTACAAAAATTATTTAATATGTTACAACTATATCAGTATGTTAAATTTTCATTCTTAAATACTAGATAGCTGTATTAGTTTTCTATCACTGCTGTAACAAGCTACCACAAGCTTAGCAGCTTAAAATAACACCACTAGATCTGCAAATTCCCTTTGACATGTAACATAGCATACTTATAGATTCTGGAGATTAGGGCATGGACTTCTCTGGAATGGGGAGCCATTCCAACTACCATACTAGCTTAGCACTTAATATGTGCAGTATTGAATAGATTTTTAGTTTTGTCTTTCAATGTTTCTTATAGAATTTTTTTAACAGTCAAATTTATTACTCTTTACTTTTAGGTTGGTAGATTTTTGGGTCACTGTTAGAGTCAACTCTTCATTTGCAGGAATGGAATTTACTACCATGTTTTATTCCAGAATATTAAATGTCTCATTTTTATATTTAAAATTTTAATCCTCCTGGAATTTACTTTACTATAAGATGTAATATAGATTCATTTTTCTCTGTCCAGATGGCTAGTTAATTGTCCCTACACAGGGTTTCCTAATTTAGAGACTCACATGGCATCCATGCGTGTTTAGTGAACACCTAAAATTTCAGCAAACTTTTGCATGTATGTGCATTTTTCTCACGGGGACAGGAGACTAACAAAATCACTTCCTTATTGTAGAAAGAATACCAGGACCAGATTTAGGGACCTGAGCTCCTGACTTTTGCTTAATGTAAGCTGAATCTCTGAGTCTGAGAAATTTCACCTCTAAAATGAAGAGGTGTGATTACATGATTCTAAAATTCTTTCCAGTTTCAGAAATATGAACTAATTGATTTTAGTGTCAATTATTTAGAGCTTTAGAATAGATATTTCCTTAAGCCAAATGAATATAATGGAGAAATGGCATAAAAGATCATGCACGTTGGAAAAGAATAAAGGACTCTCTAATTACAAACCAAGTTTTTTATAGTATTACATTTCAATAATTAAAACATTCAGTTTCAGCCAAAATATCTACAACTAGAAAAATGCATTCTTATAGTTGTTATTGAATTGGCAAAATATACACAAAAAATGCAACCAAAAACCTGCCATGGTTTTACTTCTTTATTTGTGATTATGAAGCATTTTTAATATGATGATGATGTAGTATTATAAAGTTATCATGGGAAGCACTCTCATTTGTTTAAACTGTATCTGGCTATTTCCAAAGGAAAAGAAGTATACTGACAGTAGCTGGAAGCTTGACAAGAGCAGGTCACTTTAACAGTTGAACCCACTTCAGATTATCCTCATGGTGGCAAAAGAGATTAAATTCAAGCCATCTGAATAAAAAAAAAACTGATATGTATTCTATATTCTCAGGATTCTAGCTATTTAGTTTGAAGCTTGTGGGAGGTGGCTTTAGAATCTTTTTACTTTTCTTGGATTTCATATGGTGCTAGATTGAAAGCCAAACTTAAAAAATAATAAAAATCAATGAAGTTTCTGATTTTTCAATACAGTAGTACACCTAGCACATTATTCATACAGACAATGCATTCAAAATGTGCCAGGTCATAGTGCTCAGAAACCACATAAACATTTATTTAAGCCATGAATAAAAAAAAAAAAGTCTATGTTATAAGCTAAGAGATACAGTAATATAATTGAAAATCTATACATACTTTTTGTAGCAACTTATTTTTTATGTTTTGTAATTTTACATTAGTGTAATGTGTCACTGTCATGAATGAATTGTTTGTGGTGCTCATAAATTTGTGGAAACCTATAATGGAAAAGGAAAATTGCAATTAAAATTTTTACTTTAATCAGTTATTTGAATATGATTAACTAATGAAGGGAAAGCAGAATAACATAATGAAGGCATAAAGAATGCACTCTGGGGGGTTTTGATTCTGGATAAGACAGGGTAAGTATAACCTGTTGGGTCTCTCTCACTGACGAAAACATTCAGTCCATAACAATAGCATTACCCAATCTGAACAATAGAGAGAAAACTTATTGAAAAAGTTAACAAAATTAACATGTGAGACAATGAAAGTCAAACATTTATGTCATTAAAGGGAGACATAAAAAAAGAAAGTGTGCAGTGCTGAGTAAATATTTGAAGGAATAATTCCTGAAAACATGCCAAGTTTGGTAAAGGACACAAACCTACATATTCAAGAAGTTTAGCAAACTCCAAACAGAATAAATCCAAAGAAATTCATGTCCAGGCACCTCATAATCAAACTTAAATTTTAACTTCAAACTAAAGAAAAGAAAATTGAAAGCAACAAGAGAAAACCAATGCATCACCTGTAGGGAGACAATGCTTGAATGAGGATTTCCTATCAGAAACCATGGAGACTGGGAAGAACTGCCACATTTAAAAGTGCTGAAAGAAAACAACTGTCAACCAGAATTCCATATCCAGTGAAAATATTAGGAATGAAGGTGACAAAGACATTCTCAGATAAAGCAAAACTAAGAGAATTTATTTTTAGCTGACATGTTCTAAAAGATTTGTGAAAGGAAGTTCTTAAGACAAAAGGGAACTGATCTCAGAAGGAAAGTTGGGACATCAGGAAAGAATAACAACGGAAATTGTAACTATCTCAGCAAACATAATAAACTTCTTATCCTTTGAGTTCTTTTAAATATATTTGGAGGTTGTAAGTAAAAATTATAATATCATCTGATTTTCAATATAAGTATATATAATATATAAGAGAACTAAAATATAAGAAGGGGATATACAATATATATTACTATATAGTACATATAAAATATAGAATATATGTTAATATAATATTAATATGTATGTATAAGGGGGGGCATCTGTAGTGGTAAGATTTCTACATTGTACTTGGAATAGTAAAATATTGATACTCAGTAGACTGTAAGATAAAGAAGTCAGGGGAGGGACAATAGAGATACATAAAACAGTGGGGGCAAACTGAAAAAATATATTAAAGTTATAAATGTAAATGTAAATATATCAACAATTACATAAAATGACATCAATTAAAAGACAGAGATAACCAGATTGGATAAAAATGACTCAGTTATATGCTGTCTATAAGAAACTAACTTCAAATATAATGATGTAGATAGGTTAAAAGTATAGTGAAAGATACACCATGCAAACAGTAATCAAAAAAAAAAATGTATGACCGTATTAATATCAGAAAAGTAGACTACAGAGCAAAGAAAATTAGGAGATAATAATAGACATTACATAATAAACAACAAACAGTTCACAAAGAATAAAATATTCCACCCTCTAACTACCACCAGATGTTCAAAATACATGAAGTAAAACTGACATAACCAAAAGGAGAAATAGACAAACATACAATTATGTTTGGAGACTTCAATGCTGCTCTGTCAGAAATATATGGGACTAGTATTCAAAATATCAGAAAGTACATAAAAGAAGTAAACAACACCATCAATCAACTGAATCTACTGAATATTTATAGAAAACTCCACCCCTAGACAGCAGAATACATATTCTTTTCAAGTGTACATAGAACATTCACCAAGATAGACCATATCCTTGTTCATAAAATAAACCTTTAAAAGAACTAAAATCATTTAAAATATATTCTCTAATTTATAATGGGATTCAACTAGAGGCCATTTTTTTTTTAAACAGGTAACAGAAAAATACCCAAAACTTGGACTAACAATGCACTTCTTAGTGATTCATGGCTTAAAGAAGAAGTCTTAGAGAAATTAGAATATATTTTAAAATGAACAAAAATGAGAATATAATATATCAAAACTAGTGAGACGTAGCTAAAATTGTGCCTAGATAGAAATTTATAGCATTAAATACTTGTGATAGAAAGTCTCATATCAATAACCTAAGCATCTATCTTAAGAAACTAGAAAAGGAAGAGCAAAATAAGACTAATGCAAACAGAAGTAAAATAATAATTAAAATTAAGAGCAGGAATCAGAAGCTGAAAACAGAAAAAATAAAGAAAATCAATGAAACCAAATACTGTTTCTTTGAAAACACTAATAACATTGATAAACCTCTAGCAAGTCTGACAAAGTAATAGAGAATAGTGAAGACACAAGTTATTAGAAATAAAAGAACTACAGACCCTTTGATGTCAAAAGGATTTATGTGCAAAGTGTTGTTTGTAGTATAGCTATATATAGTATAACCATAAACAACACTTTGCAGATACATTCAGTAACTTTGATTAAATGAGTTAATTACTTGACAGTCACACACTACCAAAAATCATCCAAGGTGATATAGATAACTTGAAAAGCCACACAACTATTAAATAAATGGAATCTATATTTTAAAATTTTCCCCCCAAAGAAATCTTCAGGCCTAGCTGTTTTTACTGCTGAATTCTACCAAACATTATAGAAGAAATACCATTAATTCTATGGATAACAGAAGAGACAGCTTTTCCCAACTAATTTTATGTGCAAAAATATGACATCAAAACTAGAAAAATAAAATAATAAAGAAGAGTATTCCTCATGAACACAGATGTAAAAATCCTCCATGCAATATTACCAAACTAAACCCAGCAATATATAAAAGAAATAATATACCAAATCAAATGAGTTGTTTATTCCCCAGAAATCAAAGCTGGGTAAATATTCAATAATCAATTAATATAATCTACCAATTAACAATCTAAAGAGTAAAATCCACATGATATCAATTTATGCAGAAAGTTTGGACAAAATTAAACATTCATTTGTGACAGAAACTTTCTATAATCTGGGAAGAAAGAAGACTTTTTCACCCATTGCAGGATGGCTACAAAAATTTACAGATAACCTCATATGTAATGCTGCAAACCTGAATGCTTTTGGCCTAAGAATAAGAATAAGGTAAGTATGTGTGCTCCTAGTATTGCTAATCAAGATTCTACTGGAAATTCTAGCCAGTGTCTTAAGGCAATAAAAATAACTAAAATTCATATAGATTGGAAAGAAAGAAACAAAATTATCCTTATTTACATATGACATGATTGTCTATATAGAAAGTACAAGAGACCTTCCAGCTCCATTTAATATCAAATGGCAAAAGTTCTCCCAGAGATCTCCATCTCAATGCTAAGACACAGCTCCACTAAATGACCAGCAAGCTAGAGTGCTGGACACCCTATGCCAAACAACTAGAAAGACAGGAATACAATACCACCCATTAGCAGAGAGGCCACCTGGAATCATAATAAGGTCACAGACACCCCAAAACACACCACTGGACACAGTACTGCCCACCAGAAAGACAAGATCCAGCCTCATCCACCAGAACACAGGCACCAGCCCCCTCCACCAGGAAGCCTACACAACCCACTGAAGCAACCTTAGCCACTGGGGGCAGACACCAAAAACAATGGGAACAATGAACTTGTAGCCTGCAAAAAGGAGACCCCAAACACAGCAAGTTAAGTAAAATGAGAACACAGAAAAATACACAGCAGATGAAGGAGCAAGGTAAAAACCCACTAGACCAAACAAACGAAGAGGAAATAGGCAGTCTACCTGAAAAAGAAATCAGAGTAATGATAGTAAAAATGATCCCAAAACTTGGAAATAGGATGGAGAAAATACAAGAAATGTTTAACAAGGACCTAGAAGAACTAAAGAGCAAACCAAAAATGATGAACAACACAATAGATGAAATTAAAAATTCTCTAGAAGGAATCAATAGCAGGATAACTAAGGGGGAAGAATGGATAAGTGACCTGGCAGATAAAAGAGTGGAACTAACTACCACAGACAGAGTAAACAAAAAAGAATGAAAAGAATTGAGGACAGTCTCAGAAACCTCTGGGACAACATTAAATGCACCAACAATCGAATTATAGGGGTCTTGGAAGAGGAAGAGAAAAAAAATGGACTGAGAAAATATTTGAATAGATTATAGTTGAAAACTTCCTTAATATGGGAAAGGAAATAATCAATCATCTCCAAGAAGCACAGAGAGTCCCATACAGGATATATCCAAAGAGAAACACACCAAAACACATATTAATCAAACTATCAAAAATTAAATACAAAGAAAAAATATTAAAAGCAACAAGGGAAAAACAACAAATAACATAAAAGGGAATCCCCATAAGATTAACAGCTAATCTTTCAGCAGAAACTCTATAAACCAGAAGGGAGTGGCAGGACATATTTAAAGTGATGAAAGGGTGAAACCTACAACCAAGATTGCTCTACCCAGAAAGGATCTCATTCAGATTCGATGGAGAAATTAAAACCTTTACAGACAAGCAAAAGCTAAGAGAATTCAGCGCCACCAAACCAGCTTTACAAGAAATGCTAAAGGAACTTCTCTAGGCAGGAAAAACAAGGGAAAAAAAAAACCCTACAATAACAAACCCATAACAATTAAGAAAATGGTAATAGGAACATACATATTGATAATTACCTTTATTGTAAATGGATTACATGCTCCAACCTAAAGACATAGACTGGCTGAATGGATACAAAAACAAGGCCCATGTATATGCTGTCTACAAGAGACCCACTTCAGACTTAGGGAAACATACAGACTGAAAGGGAGGGAATGGAAAAAGATATTCCATGCAAATGTAAATCAAAAGAAACCTGGAGGGGCTTCCCTCGTGGTGCAGTGGTTGAGAGTCCGCCTGCCAATGCAGGGGACATGGGTTCGTGCCCCGGTCTGGGAGGATCCCACATGCCACGGAGTAGCTAGGCCCGTGAGCCATGACCACTGAGCCTGCACGTCCAGAGCCTGTGCTCTGCAACGGGAGAGGCCACAACAATAAGAGGCCCGTGTACCACACAAAAACAAAACAAAACAAAACAAAAAAAACCTGGAGTAACAATTCTCATATCATACAAAATAGACTTTAACATAAAGACTATGACAAGAGACAAAGAAAGACATTACATAACTATCAAGGGATCAATCCAAGAAGAAGATATAACAATTGTAAATATTTATGCACCCAACAAAGGAGTACCTCAATATATACAGCAAATGCTAACAGCCATAAAAGGGGAAATCGACAGTAACACAATCATAGTACAGGCCTTTAACCTCCCACTCTCATCAGTGGACATAGCATCCAAAATGAAAATAAATAAGGAAACACAAGCTTTAAATGATACATTAAACAAGATGGACTTAATTGATATTTATAGGACAATCCATCCAAAAACAACAGAATACAATTTCTTCTGAAGTGCTCATGGAACATTCTCAAGTATAGATCATATCTTGGGTCACAAATCAAGCCTTGGTAAATTTAAGAAAATTGAAATCACATCAAGTAACTTCTCCAACTACAACTCTATGAGACTAGATATCAATTACAGGAAAACATCTGTAAAAAATACAAGCACATGGAGGCTAAACGATACACTGCTTAATAACCAAGAGATCACTGAAGAAATCAAAGAGGTAATTAAAAAAATACCTAGAAACAAATGACAATGAAAACACGATGACCCAAAACCAATGGCACTCAGCAAAAGTGGTTCTAAGAGGGAAGCTTATAGCAATACAATCCTACCTCAACAAAGAAGAAACATTTCAAATTAACAACCTAACCTTACACCTAAAGCAATTAGAGAAAGAAGAACAAAAAAACCCCCAAAGATAGCAGAAGAAAAGAAATCATAAAGATCAGATAGAAATAAATGAATAAGAAGTGAAGGAAATGATAGCAAAGATCAATAAAACTAAAAGCTGGTTCTTTGAGAAGATAAACAAAATTGATAATCCATTAACCAGACTCATCAAGAAAAAAAGGGAGAAGACTCAAATCAATAGAATTAGAAATGAAAAAGGAGAAGTAACAACTGACACTGAAGAAATACAAGAGATCATGAGAGATTACTACAAGCAACTCTATGCCAATAAAATGAACAACCAGGAAGAAATGGAAAAATTCTTAGAAAAGCACAACGTTCCATGACTGAACCAGTAAGAAATAGAAAATATAAACAGACCAATCACAAGAACTGAAATTGAGACTGAGATTAAAAATCTTCCAACAAACAAAAGCCCAGGAACAGGTGGCTTCACAGGCAAATTCTCTCAAACATTTAGAGAAGAGCTTACACCTATCCTTCTCAAACTCTTCCAAAATATAGCTGAGGGAAGAACACTCTCAAACTCACTCTACGTGGCCAACAGCACACTGATACCAAAACCAGATGAAGATGTCACAAAGAAAGACAACTAGAGGCCAATATCACTGATGAACATAGATGCAAAAATCCTCAACAAAATACTAGCAGACAGAATCCAACAGCACATTAAAAGGATCATACACCATGATCAAGTGGAGTTCATCCCAGGAATGCAAGGATTCTTCAATATAAGCAAATCATCAGTGTGATAAACCATACTCAAAAATTGAAGGAGACAAAACATATGATCATGTCAATAGATGCAGAAAAAGCTTTTGACAAAATTCAACACTTATTTATTATAAAAACTCTCCAGAAAGTAGGCATAGAGGAAACTTACCTCAGCATAATAAAACCATATATGACAAACGCACAGCCAACATCGTTCTCAATGGTGAAAAATTGAAATCATTTCCTCTGAGTTCAGGAACAAGATAAGGTTGTCCACTCTCACCACTATTATTCAACATAGTTTTGGAAGTTTTAGCCAGAGCAATCAGAGAAGAAAAAGAAATAAAAGGAATCCAAAGCTGTCACTGTTTGCAAATGGCATGATACTATACATAGAGCATCCTTAAGATGCTACCAGAAAGCTACTAGAGCTAATCCATGAATTTGGTAAAGTAGCAGGATACAAAATTAATGCACAGAAATCTCTTGCATTCCTATAAACTAATGATGAGAAATCTGAAAGAGAAATTAAGAAACACTTCCATTTACCATTGCAACAAAAAGAATAAAATACCTAGGAATAAACCTACTTAAGGAGACAAAAGACCTCTATGCAGAAAACTATGAAAGACACTGATGAAAGAAATTAAATGTGATACACTGATGAAAGAAATTAAATGTGATACAAACAGATGGAGAAATATACCATGCTCTTGTATTGGAAGAATTAACATTGTGAAAATGACTGTATTACCCAAAGCAATCTATGGATTCAGTGCAATCCCTATCAAACTACCAATGATATTTTTCACAGAACTAGAACAAAAAAATTTCACAATTTATATGGAAACACAAAAGACACTGAATAGTCAAAGCAATCTTGAGAAAGAAAAACGGAGCTGCAGGAATCAGGCTCCCTGACTTCAGACTATACTACAAAGCTACAGTAATCAAGACAGTATGGTACTGGCATAAAAACGTAAACATAGATCAATGGAACAGGATAAAAAGCCAAGAGTTAAACCCACCCACATATGGTCACCTTTTTTTTTCTTCTTCTTCTTTTTTTTTTTTTCACTACGCGACCCTCTCACTGTTGTGGCCTCTCCTGCTGCTGCGCACAGGCTCCGGACGTGCAGGCTCAGCGGCCATGGCTCACGGGCCCAGCCGCTCCACGGCATTTGGGATCTTCCCGGACCGGGGCACGAACCTGTGTCCCCTGCATCGGCAGGCAGACTCCCAACCACTGCACCACCAGGGAAGCCCTGGTCACCTTATTTTTGATAAAGGAGGCAAGAATATACAATGGAGAAAAGACAACCTCTTCAATAAGTGGTCCTGGGAAAACTGGATGGCTACATGTAAAAGAATGATATTAGAACACTCCCTAACACCATACACGAAAATAAGCTCAAAATGGATTAAAGAGCTAAATATAAGGTGAGACACTATAAAACTCTTAGAGGAAAACGTAAGCAGAACACTCTGTGACATAAATCACAGCAAGATCCTTTTGACCCACCTCCTAGAGAAATCAAAATAAAAACAAAAATAAACAAATGGGACCTAATGAAACTTAAAAGCTTTCTCACAGCAAAGGTAAACATAAACAGGACAAAAAGCCAACCCCCAGAATGGGTGAAAATATTTGCAAATGAAGCAACTGACAGAGGATTAATCTCGAAATTTACAAGCAGCTCACGAAGCTCACAAAAAAACAAACAGCCCAATCCAAAAATGGGCAGAAGTCCTAAATAGACATTTCTCCAAAGAAGATATACAGATTGCCAACAAACACATGAAAGGATGCTCAACATCACTAATTATTATAGAAATGTAAATCAAAACTACAGTGAGTTATCACCTCACACCACTCAGAATGGCTATCATAAAAAAATCTACAAACAATAAATGCTGGAGAGGATGTGGAGAAAAGGGAATCCTCTTGCACTGTTGGTGAGAATGTAAATGGATACAGCCACTATGGAGAAGAGTATGGAGGTTCCTTAAAAAATTGAAAATAGAAATACCGTATGACCCAGCATTCCCACTACTGGGCATATACCCTGAGTAAGCCATTATTCAAAAAGAGTCATGTACCACAATGTTTATTGCAGCTCTGTTTACAATAGCCAGGACATGGAAGCAACCTAAGTGTCTATTGACAGATGAATGTCTAAAGAAGATGTGGCATATATATACAATGCAATATCACTCAGCCATAAAAAGAAACGAAATTGAGTTATTTGTAGTGAGGTGGATGGACCTAGAGTCTGTCATACAGAGTGAAGTCAGTCAGAAAGAGAAAAACAAATATCATATGCTAACACATGTATATGGAACCTAAAAAAATAAAAGGTTCTGAAGAACCTAGGGCAGGATAGGAATAAAGATTCAGATGTCGAGAATGGACTTGAGGACACGGGGAGGGGGAAGGGTAAGTTAGGACGAAGTGAGAGAGTGGCATGGACATATATACACTACCAAATGTAAAATAGATAACTAGTGGGAAGCAGCCACATAGCACAGGGAGATCAGCTCGGTGCTTTGTGACCACGTAGAGGGATAGGATATGGAGGGTGGGAGGGAGACGCAGGAGAGAAGAGATTTGGGGATATATGTATATGTAGAGTTGATTCACTTTGTTATAAAGCAGAAACTAAGACATCATTTTAAAGCAATTATACTCCAATAAAGATGTTAAAAAAATAAGAATAAATTTTTTTAGTAGTAGCTAAACTCAGAATGAGATAATTTGCTTCTTTTGAAAATTGAGGTTACACTGAATATGAACAGTTAAAAAAATTTTTTTTTGGCCTTTAAATCCTAAAGCAAGGCTGAAATCTTAATTTGATACTTTAGTGAGGCTTTGGCAGGCTTTTTTCTTTAACAAGTAGAGAACTACACTCTCCAGCAGGCATCGTGAAAATATCACAAATTTGCTGGAAATTTCTCAGACTTCTTAGAGAATATTGCCTCTGAGGAAAAGGTCTCTGTTATTTGAATGTGCTCTGTGAATCCAGTCATCAATTCCAACATTTTGAGGCTAATAAAGCTTTTCAGATGGAAGCCCTGGCAAAAGCTGGTAAGACTTTAATTCAGTTTTGATTTTTTCCCCTAAAGTTAAATATTTGCTGTCCACTGATCAATGAACAACTCTGCAATCTCTTGGTGTTATTGTGCCAAGTCTTAAGGCAGACTGTAATTTACTGTGAAATATAGTTGTCTTGAGTTGGGACTACATATAATAAACCCAATATGAAAACGGGAATAGAGGAGTGACTACAGGGCTTTTTTCTTTGTAGTTTCCCCTTTCCCATTCTCCTTCCCATTCCCAACAAAAATCATTTCTGTGCCTTTAAAGGACTTTTCTCTTCCAGTGCTTGTTATGCATTCTGTTTATTTTATGGGTATAGATCAAAATCATGCTGTGGAGTAGCAAAGAGCAGAGAGCTGTTGTGCTTGAATCATTTAAAATGTTACTGCCAGCATATTGGCGGGGTAAAGAAATGAAGAGATGTAAACCCAGTGGACAAACGAGAGTCCAGAAGTGCTTATGAAAAGAATAGTGCTATGTGTGATTAGAAAGCAAGTAGCAGAGGGAGGAAAAAACTACCTATTATTAGCAAAATATTTAGATATTTGGCAATTAAAATTAATTCGATAAACACACATAGGAAAAAAAGATTAGGCAATGTATGTAAAGATGCC
The DNA here is from genome assembly GCF_963455315.2 of Globicephala melas. Taxonomy (NCBI): domain Eukaryota; kingdom Metazoa; phylum Chordata; class Mammalia; order Artiodactyla; family Delphinidae; genus Globicephala; species Globicephala melas. Next base: position 68,535,199 of record NC_083316.1, on the reverse strand, counting down.
ACCTAATACTGAGAATTTAATCATCACAGTTCTCCCCTCAAGATCAGGGCCTGTGCAGCATTTAAGTACATTTAGAATGGGAAACACATTAAATAGCTGTTTATCCATTTACCTAATAAAATCAATCCAGTCGTGAAATTCTTCTAATAACAGAAACATATAGTAGAGTAATCCTTCATGAAGTCCTATTATTATTAAAAGGGGTGAGAGAATATGAGCTAGTTTTTGTTTGATAATTTGTTTTTTTTTTTTGCTTTGTTTGCCCCATATAAGATCTCATATTACACACACACACACACACACACACACACACACACACACACACACACAAACACACATACATACTAATACATACTAGGGAACTTCTCAATATGTGTAGTCTTAGTACAGTTTTCTCCTGTATCAAAAGACAGAGAGTCAGATGCTCCATTCCTTGCCCCTAGGGAGAAAGAGTATTGGCATGTCGTTTAAGTCCTGCCAATCATATTCTCCAACTCAAGAGCTGGGATGTTAATGGTCAGAATTCAGTTGTTTCAGTTTCCACCATAATGATGACTTGCAGCAGCAGTGTCCAGAACAGACTGCTTCTGCTAAAGATGGTAGTCTCATTTCCTGCTCCTTCACCCTTCAGAATTGTCTTGATGCCTCCTTGTTTTCCAAACCTGGCCCAATGGGCTTTATCGAATAATTTCCTTACAATCCATCCAACAAATTCCTTTTTTGACCTGAGATCCAGAGTCAAATACTATTACTTGCTATCAAGAACCCTATCTGATTCAGCAGAATAAATCTTTCCTAGGAAGGGTGAGCCTACCTAGCCATTAAAAATCTATTATACCAGTTAAGCTGTTCTTATTAAGAAAAATGTACCTACTTAAGTACAGAAAGAGGGAACTAATAAGAGATTGCTCCTCTAATGATGATTTCTGGTTGGTACAAGTCTTCTGTTTATCACATAAGTGATTTGTGTCTGCTTCAATTTCTATCATAAGGTGTGTTTATTTTCTTTGGCTTAAAAATGAAGGAGGAAAATGGTATTTTCTAGGTTTTAGAGAGAAAGTTTTTATATCGGCAATTTGTTTCTGAGAAATTTTTTTAAAAATAATTTAATTTGAACTTACATGCCCATATTTTAAATTTGAGATACTTATACAAGTTAAAATATATAGATACTGTAAACAATTTTATGTTGAAATATTTATTTATATGCAGTTAATATATATAACCATGCAGAACAAAGTAGAAATTAAACAACCATCTTAAATGACTCACTCTCTTTAATCCCCCTTTAAAGGAACTTAGAGTTTCTATCAGAGATGATACTATTTTCCAGGGATTTGGAAAACTGCAAAGTGTCTAAATTTCATGTGAGGAGTAGATATGTGTCCTCAGGTCTCTCCTTTTCAAGATAGGAAATTGAAATTAGTGCTAAAGGGCTAAAGAACTTTCCTTTAGAAGATCAGGAAATACCACTGTACAAAGGATAGACTGTTCCCTTTTAATGTTATTAATCCAAGTAAATTCATTTTATCTTCTAGGTCAGTTCAATATAACAGTCTATTTTCAGCTCTCTAGCAAAATCATCTGAATTTGGGATATTCAGCTTAGGAAACATGACTTCAGAGCTATATATATATATATAAAATTATTTTTTTTGGTATATCTGTGTGTGTCTGTGTGTATGTGTGTGTGTCTGTGTACGTGTGATTTGTAACTTCTTAGTATTTATGCTGTGTATCACCTGACCTCATAATTCCAAAAACATACATCTTTAACACATATACCCATTTTACAGTTCCATACACATATTTTCTAGAGATATGTAACTGCTTTAAAAACACACTACTACCACCATAAAAGAGGAAATTAAAAATAACTATAGTAATTTTGTTTACCAAATTAAACTCTTTGGATTCTTTATTGGTTAATTTTCTTGTGTATAGGCTAATAGTAAATTATGAATTTATGCAAAGATATACCACCAAAAGAATGCCACAGTGTCATGTGTATTTTAGGCATCATAAAAGAGCTTAATCTCATTTTAATTCTTGTCAATATAAATGACTTATGATTTTAAAATTATAATCCTCTATGGTATCAATTTCCTTTATATTTTTATTTTCTAAGTTAAAAAATACTTCTCATGTATTAGTTACCAATTGTCACATAATAAATTACCCTCCAAATTTAACAGCTTAAAACAACCAACAAAAAACTATCAGGAGGTACTACACAATCCCTGGTTAGTTAAACCCAAGAATGTGAAACCCTGGATACAGAGAACCAACTGTAAAGTTATATGTTGATTTTCCACTGTGTGTAAGTTGGCGCCTCAAACCCCTGTGTTGTTCAAGGGTCAACTATATAGTGTAACCTTCCTTGTGTTGATTCTAGCTGTATAACTTAATACAAGCTACTTGTATTAAGTACTTGTATGAAGTACTCTCTCTGTGTTTCAATTTCCTAATTCATAAATGGGAATCAAATAGTACTCAATTCATAGCACTGTTATGAAGATTAAATTAGTTAAATCTTTGAAGTGGCTAAATGACTAAGTGACTAAATTTTTAATGAGCCAAATCTTTAAAGTCAAGAAGAGTCCTCAACTCTTACCAGATACTTAATACTTTAGCTGTTTTGTTGTTGTTGTTGTTTTTAGCTGTTTTATTTCTTTTAAATAGCATCAGCTTCCATGCAGTTGCCCAACCCCAACCTACTGTAGCATTTTTGGTATCTTCCTTTTTGCTCATGAGCTCAATCTCCATCAAATTCTATGGCTCTGTCTATAAACATATCCTGAATCTATCTTTCCATGTCTTCCCATCTCCACTTTCTCTCATTTGGTACATTCCAGACTATTCTCCTAGTTTCTGTTTTTGGCTTTTTATTAATTGACTTTCAATGGTAATCAAAATAAGTATAAAAAACTATATATATATTTATGTCATTCCCTGCATTCAAAACAAAGTGAAACAAAACAAACAAAAGAACAAAAATTTACCATGGTTTCCCTTCATAGCTTATCATTGTCTCTAAGTCTTCACGATCTGGTCTTTCTTTGGCTCTGACCTCATCTCCTATTACTGTCTGTCTACTTTACTCTAGTCTTACTGCCCTTTCTGTTCCTCAAGTAAACCAAATTTATTCTACCTAGGGTCTTTAGATTAGTTATTCCTATACTAGGAATGCTATGCCCACCAATATTTGTAAGGATATGTTGTTTTTGTCATTTAGATTTTAGTTCAAATATCCTCCTATCACATTGGTTTCTGAGAAGTACTTTTCCTGACTGACTTTTCAGTCTGCCTCCACCAAACCTAATTCTCTGCAACATCATCCTAGTATCAGTATATTTTATTTATTGCACTCATTTCTATCTAGAATAACTTGATCATTTATTCTGTCACTTGTTTATTTTTGGTCTCCTCATCTGTAGAATGAAAGCTCCACAAAAGCAGAGACCATTTTTGTCTTGTTTATTAGTTCCTTTAGTAGTGCCTGGTAAGTCTTCCAGGTATAATAAATAATTGGAAGGAATGAAGGAATGAAATGAACTAGCAGCTCAACATCTTTTTGACATTTCTTGTACAGATTCAAGTAAGCATTCCTGGATAAACTGTAGCACTATTATGTAAATATACTTCACTTATAAAAATCCTAACTATTTGGCTAACTACTATTAGAGTCAAGTTTATTAATAGGTTAGAAAGATCACTGGACTGGCTAAAATGGTCAGCTACTTGATTAATTTTCTCTTTTCTTGATTGATTAAATTTATATGGAAAGAGATTACTTGGAAGTAAGGAAAATTGAAATGGCCATGCTTCTTCTTCTTCTTTTTATTTTTTTAACTGATGTTCTATTTTACCTTTAGAAAGTCAAACCATGGACCCAGATGGTGTTTTCCATCACACAGTGAAAAGAATACTGGTTAGGAATAACATATTTCCACATAGGAAGAGTATAAATATTGATTTGGTATTTTAGGCATTAATTATGGGGAGGTGTTTTATTTGTAATGAGTAAACATACATTTGTATCTTTTGTTATTCCTTTCATAACTATGACCTATCAATAAATAACACCAATGTTATAAGTTTCTAGAAATACAAGTTAAAAGTTTTATCCTTAAATTTGGAGATATTTTCTATTTCTGAATCAAGGACTCAAGTATTTTCAATAGAAAAGGAAACTTTCCTACATTTTGATTTTGGGAAGTAGAGTGGTTTAACAACTTCACTAAGATGATTGGTAGAACTTGAGGAAAATAGAATTTTAGTTTGAAATATTAATTTTTAAATTAAAAATTCTATTTTCAATATCTAAAAGTGATTTATTTGTCTCTATCATTTTCTTAATGGAAATTATTCCTTTAATTCACAAACTGCATTTACCTTTAAAATATTACTTTGGGGCTTCCCTGGTGGCTCAGTGGTTGAGAGTCTGCCTGCCGATGCAGGACACGGATCCGTGCCCTAGTCCGGGAAGATCCCACATGCCACCGAGCAGCTAGGCCCATGAGCCATGGCCGCTGAGCCTGCGCGTCTGGAGCCTGTGCTCCGCCACAACAGTGAGAGGCCCGCGTACCACAAAAAAAAAAAAAAAAAAATTACTTTGAAGATGATTCCATGTTTATTACAGAACCCCTCTGATTCAAGCTTGGGTATAACAAGGAAAAGCAAACTTAACTTAGGCAATGTTCTTTCTCTTTCACTGTTTTTGCTTTCATATGCAGTATTGCCACTGACAGCGGGGTGAAGAAAGGTGCATTATAGCAACATTAACATGCCAAGTTTCCTTACAGGCTCTTCCTGCCAAGCAGATAAATGTGTAGTGTGAATTAACAAGCATGTTGCACCTGGATTTTCTCAGTGGCATTAAAAATAATTCTCCCCATAGCACAAGTATGGTAACATCGATGCCTTAAGACCAAATATTAATAAGATTTGTATGCTCTGAAGCTAAATAAGTAAGGTTCAGAAACCTGGGAGTTTAATGTTATCCACCCTAGCTTCTGAACTATCATGTAAGGATTTGCCTTAAATTTTAATAAAAGTTATCGGAAGAAAAAGATCAAAAAGTAGTACTATATAGTCAACAAATCCATTATATTAAATCTAGGTAATGTAAAAATAAATAACTTTTTTGAGGCTTACTATGTGTCAGAAATTTTGCTAAGGGCTCAGAGATCATTCATTAGTTGACCTCCCTAATTAGTTCTATAACCTGCATCCTCCCAACTTTCTTTGTCCCTTAAATCTGAATTAATCCTTACTTCTTACCTACTGTACTATTTTTAATTCCATAGTGTTTATTATCTTTTATCACATTAGGTGCCTTACTTATTATGTTTTATTTTCCTCTTGTTTGTCTCTTCTCACTACAATGAGTACTTCTCAAGTACAGATATTTTGTTTTTACAGTCAGAATAAGCTAGATTATGCTGCAGTAACAAACAACCCCAAATTTCAATGGCTGAAAACAGTAAAGTCTATTTTTTTCTCTTGTAATATACTATGAATTTACAGAAAGTCCTATACAATATAGTCACTCAGGAATCTAGAAATCTAGAGATTTCATCTCCAAATGTGCTTCCATAATCACAAAGGCTGGGAAAAGCAAGTATGATAAATTGCTCACTGAGGTTTAAAGCTTCCAAAGAGACACATGTCACTGCCACTTATATTTTTTAGGCAAAGAATGTCAGATGGCCATGCCTGAATTCAACAGCACCAGATGAATGAACCTATTGATGAAATGGTATTTCATGTTGTGTAGGCATCTGGATCATGGGAGTATCGTCTAGGCATGCCAGATAAGCCTAGGAAATGTTGTGGGAAGAAGGTTAGGTTGACACCCACGAATATAATCACAAAGTGAATTTTTGCTCATGTTGAGTGTATATCCTGAGAATAGTGGAAATCAGTGTACAAGCCCCCCTCTAATAGTGAAAACAGCTCCCATTGAGAGCACGTAGTGAAAGTGTGCGACTACATAGTAGGTATCATGAAGGACAATGTCTAATGACGAATTAGCTAGGACAATACCTGTCAGTCTGCCGAATGTGAAAAGGAAGGTGAAACCTAAGGCTCACCTCAGGGCTGGCGATCATTTAATATTGCTTCCGTGAAGTGTTGCCAGTCAACTAAATAATTTTACTGTTGTAGGGACAGCAATAATTAATAGTGGCTGATGTAAAGTATGCTCGTGTGTCAACGTCCATACCCGCTGTGAATATATGGTGAGCTCATACGATAAAACCTAAGAACCTGATTGATACCATAGCTCATACTATACCTATATATCTGAAAGGTTCTTTTTTTCCCGAGTAGTAAGTTACAATGTGTGAAATCACACATTGGAGACTACATTTTAGTGAACAGAAAGACAGTTTACCATATCTCTTTCATTGACTGCTGTATCCCAAGGGATGAAAACACTTACTGGTGCATAGAAGATCCTGAATAAATATAGATAGTAATTATTACCATCATCATTTTATGGACAAGGAAACTGAGGCACATGGAGGATAGGCAACTTGCCAAATTCTAGGAAGAGGAGAACCTGAACTAGACAGTATGACTTTAGAAACCAGATTCTTAACTACTATACTGATAAGTTGGTAAAAGAGGAGTCATTGTCAATACTGAACTTATATTTTCTCTCTCAGTGTGAAGTATGTTCTAAATTTTCATCGAGGAATAGTAGTATAAACTCAGATAGCATTTGTACTTCATCTGGCATACCCCCACTACCACTTTTGAAGTTTGACAACTTGAAGAAGATAAGGAAGACACTTTGTCTAAGATGCTAAGATGGATGTATAGGTTGTTCTGTTGCCAAAGGTACTGGAGATTTATTCTGCCTAAATTAATTATTCACAAGACATATATTTTTCATCAATAAATACAGAAATGTATGTTTGTATTGTGGAAATCTCAGGGTGCAGGAGAATATGCTTTTAATAATTTAGAAAACTGGGAAATATAAGGCTTTCCTACATATCCTACCTCTAAAAAAAAAACAGTCATAGGTAACATGCTAATGTTTTGTATTTTGTTGGGAAAATTCTTGAAAGAAAATATTTGAAGTAACAGATCAAAAAGTCTGGCTGTTAGGATGGAAAACAGAACTCCCATATATTTATAAGCCAAAAATATAAAAGGGTCTCAATGTTGAATAAGAAAGTTCTTGTTTGAGAGCAAAAGTGTTAGTTTCATAGTAGAAGCTGCTAGTGCACACTGAAGAAACTAATATTTAATTTTCATGTGTATTTTGCCCAGAGGAAAGCAAATTATATGAAAATATTGTAGACCATACTGGTTTCCAATTTAAAAGTACAAATATGATACCTAATGTGGAACAAGTTTGCTAAAATCATTCATTTATCAAGCAAATATCCAATAGGCATATACTGTATAGAAGAAGGGTAAGTGAAGGTATCATAGCAGCCTATAATATCAACTGGGTATATTTTAAGCTCATCTTACTCTTTCTGATGTTTTTAAAAAATGATTTGGGTTTTCCTAAGGAATTAGGTTTGGGCAATATGTATTTTGCTGAATTTCATTTGGCAATATGTACATATAGAGCAATACCTAAAATAAGGCATTATTATGAATCTTTGTAAATATTTTTAAGGATGGTTTGTCTTTGTTTATTTTGTTTGTTTATTACACCATTGCAAATTTAGATGGGGGTCCTCTCTATTTCACTTTATCATGTAATCTTATTTTCTATTTGAATATAAACTGATCATTTGCCTGTAGATATCTAGCTATATGTAATTGCCAGTATTGTACTTATACTCTCATACATATAATCTCTTATAATATGCTATTTGAAAATTATATTTTATATATTATATACAAAAATTTTATATCAACTATAATTTCCAGGAATTGAACAATTACAAAAACAATACTCTACCTTTCTACCTTTTCTTGATGGGCATTCAATTTCATTAGAACAAGCCAATCCTTTCAAAATTATTTCAATTGCTTTTACAAATTACCTAAGGCAATAAGATACCTAAGAAACATTCAGTAGTAGATAACAAATAGGAATCTTTCTTTCTCTTAATACATGTGTCTAGAATTTTTTCCTATTTTCACATATTTTAAAGTCACTTAATTTTACCGAGTTATAAAATATAAATAAAATAAATCTAATATTACTAGGTAAGAATGTAATGATTTCAAGGAATTAATGTCTCCAAATTATTTCTTGCTTTAGATTGTGAGTGAATAAATAACAGCAATTTGCTCATTTCCCACCTTTAAACCTTGAGAAAGAGAGGGAATAATAGTAACCACTAACATTTATTGAACATGTCCAGGGTGCCAGGAATTTTGCTCAGTGTTGTTAAAAGACAAACTGAGGTATGTTAAAAATTTTAAGAGTTTATCTGAGCAAAAATCCATTTGAATGAGGCACTGGCAAATCAGAAGTGGGAAGTTGTTAGGAGCATTCCATGGACAGAAGCACCGGGGTGGGTGGGGGCTTCTATAAACAAGAGGGAGGAGTAAAGAAGTGATTTGATTGGCTATTGCTTAAGTTGTTGCATTATTTGGAAAAGATTAGTTGGTTCTTTGTGATTAGTTGCCCTTAGATTTTGATCCTTAACCTTGAGGCATTTACAGCCTTAGGATTTGCTTATTTTGGACGATAAGGTGTTAGAAACACCTCACTCTATCACTCTAATGGCCTCCTTGTTTAATTCAACAATGCTTTATATATATTATTTCACTTAAACATCACAACATCTACCACAAGGCATGCAGTATTATTACCCTTATTTTAAAAATGAGAAAACTCAGGCTGAGGGAGTTTGTTGCTTGCCCAAGTTCACTGAGCCAGGAAATGTAGAAACAGATCTATAAACTTAGGCAGCATGATGCCAGATTGAAATTTAACCTATTCACAATATTGCCTAACTCCCTCTGAGGGTGCAAGGGCACTTGCTAGGAACTGGGCAATGTCAGGAGCACTTGATCTTATTGTCCACACTAACTTTGCCTAGGGAGGTATTAATCCCCTTTTACGGATGAAAACTCACCATAAAAATAGGTGAAATTACTCAGGCTCTCAGAGATAGTTAAGTGTTGGGACCAGGATTCCAACCCTGGTTTGTCTGGGACCGACCATATTAGAATTGGTAATGCAGTGCACCAAGCTGTAAATATGTTTTTCCTGAATGATTTTTGAAGGGCAAAACAAACATCAGTTTTTAATTTTCTTCCAAATGAATTGTACTTAATTAATCAAAGAGTAGAAAAAATGTAGAGCAAGCTCATTTAACATCTTCCCAACACCTATAAATTTGTTAATTTGCTGTAAGAAATAGTGGATGTGTGAGAAAAGCTTAACCCTGCTGCTTTTTTTCTAAGATGTGAGACTTATTTTGATTTTCAAACTGCATATATACTAAAGCAAAGTATTAGGTAGTTATCATCTTGATGGAAATCTTCACACAACTTTCTGTCTTCAAAAGACTTAATTCTAGACTCCTGTGGTTTTGACAATTATCAAAAATAAATTGTTCACATACATATAATTTTGTGAAACAATTTACTGCCCAGTACAAGAACCTCCAATATAATTTTAACTAAAGTTCACAAAATCTTTCTTTAATTGGGGGATATAATTTACAGGGAACTATTTTAAGTAAGGCAAGGGCTGAATAGTATTAAATAAGGCAAAATCCTCAACCATAAAATAAACATACTTTCTGTTTAGTGAAATGAGAAAAGGATTTGGAAACAAGAAATATAAAATCAGAAGCACCTGGGAGATATCCGAAAGATGAACTTGTTGAAATTTTTCTACATGGTAATATTTTTTCTCAATGAGTAACTTCCTCAATTTGAGTAAATATGAACTACCAAGGCATTTGTGTAAATAAACAGCTAATAGATCATGAATTTTATAGAATGATACATAAACAAAAAGCAGCAATTAGGGTAAGCTTAGTCATTATGTGCATATATTTTAGTTTAGTTGTGAAATCTTGCTTATAATTTTTGAATATTTTCCATCTTTTACTTTAAAAATGTTAAATTATTTTTAATCATTTTTTCCATACTTTCTTTTTCTTTTCTTTCACTTTTCTTCTCTCCCTTCCTGCCAGCTATGTTTACATTATACTATGCCTAGTGTGTCCCAGGCATTAAGCTAATTACAATGTTCTTTGAAGAGCTGGCTCACCACCTATGAGTTGTGCAGTCTTGAGACAGTTTTACATAACATTTTTCTTCTTTTTAAAACTGGAGAAATTAAAAATACTTCATAACATTACTGTGAGATGTAAATATGTTATTAAATATGGAGCTATTTCAGTGCCTGATATAAATGAACTCTCAACAAAAGTTTTTTGAATGAATGAATGTATGAATGTGTGTATGGTAGCCATGGCAGTGAGGATTTTAAATGTTTTTGTAATATACAGTCTTTAAGAAGGTATGAAAGGGGCAAAGTATATTATAAAAAAGACCATTTATAGGTTGATCTCTCTCATTAATATGCATGCAGAAAGTTTTAAAAATCAAACCCTGGGCTTCCCTGGTGGTAGCAGTGGTTGAGAGTCCGCCTGCCGATGCAGGGGACACGGGTTCGTGCCCCGGTCCGAGAAGATCCCACATGCCGCGGAGCGGCTGGGCCCGTGAGCCATGGCCGCTGGGCCTGCACGTCCGGAGCCTGTGCTCCGCAACGGGAGAGGCCACAGCAGTGAGAGGCCCGCGTACCGCAAAAAAAAAAAAAAAGAAAAAAAAAATCAAATCCTAAACAGAATCAAATCAAATTCTGTGAAATAGGAACAGGATAATACATCATACACAAGGAGATTTCTTTCAGAAATGTATTTTTTTCCAGCTTTACTGAAATACGTTAACATATAACATTGTATTAGTTTAAGGGGCACAATGTGACAATTTGATATACATCCTGGAATGATTACCACAATAATGTTAGTTAACACACGTGTCACCTTACATCGTTACTGTTTCCTGTGTGTATGTGTGATGAGAACTATTAAGATTTACTGTCTTTGCAACTTTCAATACAATACAGTATTGTACAGCAACTATACAATGCAGTATTGATAACTATAGTCACCATGCTGTACATTAGATCACCAGAACTCATTCATATTATAACTGTATGTTTGTACCCATGGACCACATTCACACATTTTCCCCAGTCCTTTGCCTCTGACAACCACCAATACTCATTATTTCTATGTGTTCAATTTCTTTTGGATTCCACATATAAGTGAGATCATACAGTATTTGCCTTTCTCTGTCTTATTTCCCTTAGTATAATACCGTAAAGTTTCATCTGTGTTATTGCAAATGGCAGAATTTCTTTCTGTTTATGGTTTATAACATTCCTTTGTGTATGTGTATGTACCATATTTTCTTTATCTATTCATCTCTAGCTATATCTTGGCTACTGTAAATAATACTACAGTGAACATGAGGATATGGATAAGTCCTAAAGATAGTAATTTCATTTCCTTTGGCTATATACCCAAAAGTGGGATTGCTGGATCATATGATAATTCTATTTTTAGTTTTTTTGAGGAGCCTCCATACTGTTTTCCATAGTCACTGAACCAATTTACATTCCCACCAACAGTGTACAAGGTTTTGCTTTTCTCCATATCCTCTCCAATATTCATTATGTCTTGTCTTTTTGATAATAGCTACTCTAACAGGTATGAAATGATATCACATTGTGGTTTGGATTTGCATTTCCCTGATGATCGGTGATGTTGAGCATCTTTTCGTATATCTGATGGCCATTTGCATATCTTCTTTGCAAAATTATCTATTCAGGTCTTTGCCCAATTTTAAAAATTGAATTGTTTGGGTTTTTTTTTTTTTCTATTGAGCTGTATGAGTTCTTTATGTATTTTGGATATTAGCTCCTTATCAGATAAATGGTTTGCAAGTATTTTCTCCCATTCTAAGTGTTGTCTTTTCATTTTCTTGAATCACCTCTGGTTGGTGGGGTTGCAGTCTGTGTTTTGTGGCAATGCAATGCCACTGGTTGGATTCTGTGATTGGATAATCTCTCCTGGTGGAGTGAGAACTTAGGCTGTGCTTCCCAACCAGATGGTGCTGCTGGCTGGACTCTGTGTTCAGTTATGGCCACAGGCTGTGCCCTGAAGTTGGGCAGGGACATAGACTGGTCTTTGTAATCAAGTAGGCCATTGACTGTGCTCTGCTTTGGGGTGAGGTCACAGCCAGTATAGTCTGGTTTGATGGGGCCTTCAGCTGTGCCCACAGTTTGGTGGCTGGATTGCACTCAATGGTTGGGCAGAGTCATTGTTCAACTTCCTGGCTGGGTGGGGCTAGAGGATATGCTCTGCAATTGGCCCGGGTCATTGTCTGGGCTCCTAACTGGGCAAGGCTGCAGGCTGTGTTCACCTGGGTTGGCTCTTGTGCTGGGCTCCTCTGTTAGGTAAGGCTGTAGGCTGGGCTCTGTGGCTGAGCGCTACCCCAAACTGGGCTTCAAGTCTGCTCAGGGTCACTGTTCAAGCTCCCTGGTTATATGGGTCCAGAGGCTAGTCTCAGCATTTGGTTAGAAATGCTGGTTTGGCTCCTTGCCCAGGCAGGCCATAGGTGTGCCCTGCGGCTGCAGGGTGTCTATGGCCTTGCTTCCTGGAGCAGTGGGACTGGAGGACTACACTGAGAAGTTGGGTGGGACTGTGCTTGCTTCCTGCATAGGTAGTGCCATGGAATGGTCTTCCTGGTGGCTGATATTGTCCACTTGTTGGGGATCTAAATCAGGCAGACTGCCAACTGCCCTCTCCGGCCAGACTGGACTACTGACTTGGCTCTGTAGAAGGGCAGAGTTGCTGGCTGGCATCTCTACTCAGTGGTACTGCTACAGGGTGAAACTCAGTAGGCCAAGATCTGAGCACTGGTTACCATAAGCCCAACCTCCCTTCACCTCTATCTGATTCCCCCTGGTTGAGTACCGCAGGTTCCCACAGTAATCCCCATGAAGTGAGACTGGAGTGAGCTTCACAGGAAGTGTTCCACAATGCTGGCAAAGCTGGATGTCCAGTTGGGCTCTCTTTTTCCCACTGGAGAAACAGTAGGCTTTGGCTGGGTGGGCATCTCAGTGAGACACTGAGCTGGCCTGGGGGGAGTGGCAATGTGGTCAAAGTAAAACAACTCTTCTTATCTTTCTAACGCAGTACTTCCCCATCTTCATCTTCACCCCCACAGTTCTGGGATTTTTCACAATGGATCTTATCTATAGATAGTTGCTAGTTGGTCTTCTTGTCTGAAGCTGGAAATTATCTGTGTTGCCATCTTGCTGACATCACTTTCCAGGAATTCATGTTTAATTTAGCATTTGAATACCAATTAGTGTAGTTCACCAAGTTAACAGAATAAAGAAGAAAAACCTTATACTTATCTCAATAGATGCAGAAAAAGCTTTTAATATAATTCAATACTCATTGATGAGAACACTCTTAGCAAATTAGATATAATAGGGAACTTCCTTAACTTAATAAAGAGGATATACAGAAATCTTATAGCAAATATTATACTTAATAGCAAAATATTAAAAGCTTACTCATGAAGTCTGAGAGGAGGCAAGGATATTTGTTATCAATATTTCTTTTTAATCTTGTACAGAAGGTTTTATTAAGTAAAGTAATGCAAGAAAAACAAATAGGAGTCATATGGAAGGAAGAAAAAAATGGTTATTTTCAGATATTATTGTGTGCATATAAAAATCAAATCAGTTTCTAAACAACATATTAGAATTCACAAGTAAAATTAGCAAGCTTGGTATAAGTTCAGATATATTTTAAAAATCATAGTATTTTATAGATAGACAGAAAGTTAAATTTAAGGAATACACTATTAACAATAGTTTTTGAAATATCAAATGCCTGAAATAATTCTAAAAGATACAGCTGGGTAAGTCTTCTCTTAAAAGAAAAAAAAAGAAATATGAACATTTTGTGAAAAAAAAGTCTTCTCACAGAAAACAACAGAACAGATTAAGATAAATTATAGAAACCTGATTAATTGGAGGGATATATTATGGCTATAGATTGGTAAACTAAATATTGTAAAGAGGTCAGTTCTTCACAAATTGATCTACAGTTCAATGTAATACCAATCAAATTTCTAGCAAGTATGTTTTGTGAGTGCAAATTGACCAAGTGATGCTATAATTTATATGGAGATACAAAGGATGTAGAATAGCTAAGAGCATGTTGAAGAAGATGGATAAAGTTGAAGAATTTACATTACATTAGAATTTAATTATTATAATAAGTTCATAAATAATTATAAATGTACAATACTTAGGACAGTGTGGTATTGGTGAAAGAATAAGCAAAGAGATGAAACAGAATAAGAAATTCAGAACCAGGTTTGCACATTTAGAATCATATAATTTATGATAGAAGTAACACTGTGAGGCAGGGATAAAGGATATCTTTTTGATAAATTGTTGTGAATCAATTGGATATTCTCATTAAAAATAAATGAGTCTAAACCCAACCTCATACCATATGCATGAATATACTTCAGACAGAGTGTAAATTAAATGTTCAAAAGGGTCAATATTATTATTGTATTAACATTGTGTATGCATATGGATATTTTTAAAATGGTTATAAAAAATAAAGAACTAATATATTTAGAAGTGTACAAAAGAAAGAACATATGGTTCATATAGTGAATTATCCAAAGTCCATTAAATTGGCTTCATAAGGACCTTGGAATATTGGCAGTTCTTACAATTAGTCATGGACTATTTCTCATGCACAGAACAAATTATTCTCTTTTACTAAGTCTTTGTTTAAAATAACATATGCAAAGATGAAGAAACACTGACAGATTCCTTAATGCTGATCTTATGGCATCATGCATAAAATCTCTAAATTTCTAGTATTCATCTTCTACTAAACATGAAAAATATCCATGAACTTAATTATTTTTAACATGTCATTTCTTTGATACATTTTGATTTCCTTTGAGAAAAATGGCAGAGTTAAATTTTTCCTATATTGAAAAATATGGAAAAGCAGCTCCAAATGATCATAAAAATATTTATCTTTACTATTTAGCTCTCTATTATTTTTAACTTATTTTAATCCTTCTTTTCTAATTATGTGATATTTTTCTTAAATATGGCTTTCTTAGTCTCTTATTATTTCAGTTCAACAAAAAATATGATATATTAATCTCACATTGATACATTTTAATGTATTTGGTGGCTGTTCCTTCAGAGGAAAGTATTCCTTTATGTACTCCCCTAGCAAACAGGTGGTATCACTTCTCCAATGTCAAAGTGACAGTCTCCCAATCACAATCATTTCCCAAATAGTATGCAGTGGAAAAATAACATCTGTAGGTTAACTTAAACCATCTTGATAAAATGAAGCAGGTGCTCATATTAGCATTTCTAAAGCTAGAGAAATCCATCTGCAGAAACCTGATTTATAGTAATTTTAACCTGATTTATTCTTCATTATAAGTAAGTGCACTACCCAAGAGATGTGAATCATGGTACTTAGTGAAATAAACATATTTAGAAGATTATGATCTTGCAGAAAATCTGTTGTTACTCTCCTTGAACAAGGCTATTTGGAAATCATTTGTTTCTTGCTTTAAGTGTAATGACATTTATCTGTAAAAAATAATAATTTTTCTTTCCATAGATAAAAGAAGATAATTCAGTTCTGTAACTAAATACGTTTTTATACAGGACACTCAATTTGGCTTTCTATTATGTACTTAGAAGACATTTTAAGAGAAGCAAGATATATACATGCATGTGCAAGTTATAATGAATAAATATATATTATTATATAACATGTATAAAATATATACTTAGATAATGTAAGGTATATAAAACTCTATAAATATATTTTACATATTTTATGTATGGTTTTATACCTGAAAATGTGCTTATTGAATATATATATAAACAATATTGGAAATAATTTAGAAGACCATCAATAGAAGATTAAACAATTACTGTTCTTTGATAGAATGAAATGTTATGCAATTGTTAAAGCATAATTTAAAATAATGTATACATGGACTTGGAAAATTATCCTGAAGTACACATACCTGAATGTCAATCAGTGTTAATTTCTTAGAGGTAGGAGGATATTTCATCTCTCACTTTATACACTGCTATATATTTGAATATTTTCTTATTGATTTTGCACTATTTTTTACTTTCTGAATATATAAGATATTTTAAAATTAATGGGTAAACTGATTATTAATGATTAATAAGCTCTTCTTTAGTAGTATGTCTTCTTCCTTGTTAGTAATCATGAATTACGTAGGAAAATGATTCCTCATGTGCTAGAGATATTTGTCCTAAATTTTATAATCCACATATAAAGCCAATATTTTATATGGAATATTTGATTTTGATCATGTGTGAAAATCTCTGTTTCATTTGAAGTATCTAAAGTTAATTATAATATACGTTTCTTAGAAAATACAATGTTAGCTGCACCTAGGATGAATGCTATCAGTTAAACATTACAACCAAGAGCAATGGAACAGAATAGAGAGCCCAGAAATAAACCCACCCACTTATGGTAAATTAATCTATGACAAAGGAGGCAAGAACATACAATGGAGAAAAGACCATCTTTTCAATAAGTGGTGCTATAAAAGTGGGAAGCTACATGTAAAAGAATGAAATTAGAACATTCTCTGATACCATATACAAAAATAATGTTAAAATGGATGAAAGACCTAAATGTAAAAACAGAAACCATCAAACTCCTACAAGAAAACATAGGCAGAACACTCTTTGACATAAATCATAGTAATATTTTTTTTAGATCTGTCTCCTGAAAAAAGAAAATGAAAGAAAAAAAAAGGGACCTAATTAAACTTAAAAGCTTTTGTGCAGCAAAGGAAACCATTGACAAAAAAAAAGACAACCTATTGAATGGGATAAAATATTTGTAAATGATGTTACTGATATGGGGTTAATATCCAACACATAAGCACCTTATACAACTCAACATCATAAAAACCAATGACCCCGTTAAAAAAGGGCAAAAGACCAGAATAGATATTTTTCAGAAAAGGAAATACAGATGGTTAACAGGCACATGAAAAGATGCTCAACATTGGTAATCATCAGGGAAATGCAAATGAAAATCACACGTGTTAGAATGACTGTTATCAAAATGAACACAAATAACAAATGTTGGCAAGGATATGGAGAAAAGGAACCCCTGGTACACAGTTGGTGGGAATATAAATTAGTGCAGACACTGTAGAAAACAGTATGGAGGTTCCTCAAAAAACTGAAAATGGAACTGTCATATGACCCAGCAATTCCACTCCTGAGTATATATCCAAAGAAGCAAAGACACTAATTCAAAAAGTACATACACCCTAATGTTCACAGTAGCATTTACAATTGTCAAGATATGGAAGCAATCTAAGTGTCCATCAACAGATGAATGGATAAAGAAGATGTGGTATTTATAGATAATGGAACACTACTAGGCCATGAAAAAGAATAAAATTTTCTCTTTTGTAACAGCATGGATATACTTGGAGGGTAGTACACTAAGTGAAATAAGTCAGACAGGGAAACACAAATACTGTATGATGTCACATATGTGGAATGTTATAAAAACAAAAAACTAGTAAATGTAACAAAAAAGTAGACTCACAGGTATAGAGAACAAACTAGTGGTTACCAGTGGGGGGGTAGGGGCAATATAGGAGTAGGGGAGTAAGAGGTACAAAGTATTAGGTATAAAATAAACTACAAGGATATATTGTACAACATGGGGTATATAGCCAATAGTTTATAATAAATGTAAATGAAGTATAACCTTTAAAAATTGTGAAGCACTATATTGTACACCTGTAACATAGAAGATAGCACATCAACTATACTTCAATTTTTTAAAAAATATGAAACAAATATACATTGAGAACCCGATCGTGAGTTATTTGTTTTGAGAGTTACATAATACAATGGTCTATCATGTCCAACTGGCCAATGGCTATTTACTGATTGCCAAGGCATTTATAGAACTAAGGTGATAAGTTGAAAGAGTAGGTAGGAGTAGCATTGAAAGATTCTGGCCTCTGATGTACTTACTATGTGTTTAGAAGAAACTGTATATCCATCAGTGTATTCATTAGAATACTCAGGATCTGGATTTCTCCTGAGAGTGTCAGGGCAATGGATTGACCTTGCTACTCCTGGATAGTTTTTCTCTTTATTTGTCTCAAGCTACTTTTTGTAGGCCTGTAACAAATAAGGAATAATATCTATATAATAAACCAAGCTCATTAGAGATTTCTTCAGAAATGTGAGGAGATTCAGAGTCTGAAAAAAATCATGTTGTTTATCATACCAAGCTGTTTGCACCCCATCTTACACCACCTCCAATACTCCCTGGCCTCTAAAAATGTTAGTGAAATAAAGTTACATAAATAACATGAATCTTGAACTAAAGAGAAAATAAGAAGGGATTTCAAATATGGGATAAAGTGATATTGTAGAAATTTGGAATAGTGATCCCACTCAATATAGGCATTTTAGGACATTCAGTTAAATATATGTATGTGTTCCTTAGTTCCTTTCTGATATACATAATTATCTATATGAGCCCCTGATAAACCACTAGATGCCTGATTTCTGCCACATTGCAGACTGCCTCACCTTGATTCATCTTTCCACAGGATCATGGTAGAACTCCAACCAAGTAAATCTTTAGACATGTCAATTGCAACTCCTGGCTAAGTCCACACACCTTCTCTTTCCTTTGCAGGCCCTACACATATAGCCGCATGACTTTTAATTTTTCTGGTTAAATCTCTGAACGGCCTTCTCTGGAATCTGATTTTCCCAACCTTTCTTCCCTCATTCTCAAATAAAGTTGAATGCAAAGTATGATATAATCTTTTCCCATATCTCCAATTTCTGTTTGTTTCCAGTATTTTTTTTTTTAAACTAACATTTACCATAGGGAAACAGATCAGGACAAGGAAGGTAGGTGCAAAGAAAATAACAAATATGAGGAAATGTACAAATTAACTAGAAATCAACCCAAACTTTTTTTCTTTTTGCGGTACGCAGGCCTCTTACCACTGTGGCCTCTCCCGTTGGGGAGCACAGGCTCTGGACTCGCAAGCTCAGTGGCCATGGCTCACGGGCCTAGGCGCTCCGCAGCATGTGGGATCTTCCGAGACCGGGGCATGAACCCGTGTCGCCTGCATCACCAGGTGGACTCTCAACCACTGTGCCACCAGGGAAGCCCAACCCAAACCCTTATAATCTCTCCTTAAGTCAGGTTCTCTAAAAGCAACACAGAAAAGGATTTGTTGCAAGACCTAGACCAAGGTCATTTTACCTAATGTACTTCTTTCTTGTCAATGCTATTTAATATTAATTATCTGGTGCTTCTGGCTTAAGAGTCAATGAAGAGGTTAATCTTAATCTTTTGACCATTCAATATTAGTGGCCTTTTGGTTGTCACTCCTATCCCAATTTGCTTTCTTAATTTGCTCTACAATATTTCTTTGTTGATTCTGTATTTACTTAATTGATTATTTTGCTTTATCTTTCACTATTTTATATTAGGTCGCTGCAGAAGATACAAATTCGTATTCAACATTGTATTTATTTCATATTTCTTTTTAAGTATTTTTAGAAAAAACATTTAAAAGAAGCAAAAGATGATTGTACTACATATGTAAGTAGAGCTATTTTCCAACAGGGATGAATGTTATATGTCAAGCATGAGTTATCTCCTTGTTTATAGCTCATCTATTATATTTCAGTAGAAAGCCTGAATCCAGTTTCACTGTGGGTCTGCAATTTATTTCTTATAATCATCATATTAGAATATACTGTACTTCTTGCTCTTGTGATTTTACCAGTTTAGAAAACATAACTGGATTCTCTTGCTGACTGCGTTTGTATTTTAAAGGAGCTGTACTTTTAGGAAAAAAACATTTTTATACTTTCTTTTAATATTTTATAAATCTATCTTTGTGAACACAACAGTTTTATCAATTAAAAGTACTTTCCATCTATTTTTCTCAATGTTTGTAAAATCTCTTTTGAAAAACTTCTGGGCAAGATTTCATTATGGCAATGTCAAAGAGAGGTCAGAGGTCTTCAACACGAAGTTGAGAAAGTGAGATGGGAAGGGAAAATTCCAGAGATAGTACAAAGTACAGAAAGATCTGAGCGTCTCAACTTAAATATATTGGCTCCCAGAGCACTGAAGGATGTAAGAGGTGTAGATAAGATTTATGTGGTTTCTGAAGGAAGTTATTCACTCCTTGACTAAGCACACCTTTCAGAAGAGCCAATTCCCATAAAATAACAGAGGAGGAAAATATAATTCTGCAAAGGGAAACTATTAATACCTACATCTGCCTTTTGCTTTAAGAAATATTTTTCCTAATATATTCAATAAAATGCTTAATATTGACTCTTTTAAAGTGAATTAAGTAAGATCGCAAGTCATATTAATGGTACTTAAACATCAACCGGACTATAATTTAAACAAATGTGACAAGGTTTATGCTCATATATTACTCTCCATTGTCATTTAAAAGATTAAATGTTTGATACTTAACACTATTTGCAGAAAACTCATTCAGCATGTCAAACAACATAAATTGAGCTTCTATAAATTAAAGTGGATCCAAGATCTCATAGTGAAGTGATAGTAGACTTGTGCATTTGCGACTTCTGACCAATATGCTAAAGGGTAGAAATCAATGTAGGACACAAGGAATAGGTGAGAGTGATACCTCTAGGTTCAACTTAAACATCTCAAACACAAATATTCTGTGCTTGAGATATTAATGAGGTAGGAGACACTAAAAGAATAAGGCAGAGGAAACCATAAACAAGATGAAAAGACAACCCTCAGAATGGGAGAAAATATTTGCAAATGAATGAACAGACAAGGGACTAAGCTCCAAAATATGCAAGCAGCTCATGCAGCTCACTATCAAAAAAACAAACAACCCAATCCAAAAATGGGCAGAAGACCTAAATAGACATTTCTCCAAAGAAGATATATAGCTTGCCAATAAACACATGAAAAGATGCTCAACATCACTAATTATTAGAGAAATGCAAATCAAAACTACAATGAGGTATCACCTCACACCAGTCAGAATGGCCATCATTAAAAAAATCTACAAACAAGAAATGCTGGAGAGGATGTGGAGAAAAGGGAACCCTCTTGCACTGTTGGTGGGAATGTAAATGGTTACAGCCACTATGGAGAACAGTATGGAGGTTCCTTAAAAAATGAAAAATAGAAGTACTATATGACCCAGAAATCCCACCACTGGGCATATACCCTGAGAGAAACATAATTCAAAAGAAGACATGTACCACAATGTTCATTGCAGCACTATTTACAATAGCCAGGACATGGAAGCAACCTAAGTGTCCATTGACAGATGAATGGATAAAGAAGATGTGGCACATATATACAGTGGAATATTACTCAGCCATAAAAAGAAACGAAATTGAGTTATTTGTAGTGAGGTGGATGGACCTAGAGTCTGTCATACGGAGTGAAGTCAGAAAGAGAAAAATAAATACCATATGCTAACACTTATATATGGAATCTAAAAAAAACATTGTTCTGAAGAACCTAGGGACAGAACAGGAATAAAGACACAGATGTAGAGAATGGACTTGAGGACATGGGGAGGGGGAAGGGTAAGCTGGGACGAAGTGAGAGAGTGGCATGGACATATATACACTACCAAATGTAAAATAGATAGCTAGTGGGAAGCAGCCGCATAGCACAGGGAGCTCAGCTCTGTACTTTGTGAGCACCTAGAGGAGTGGGATAGGTAGGGTGGGAGGGAGATGCAAGAGGGAGGAGATATGGGGATATATGTATATGTGTAGTTGATTCACTTTGTTGTACAGCAGAAACTAACACAACATTGTAAAGCAATTATATTCTAATAAAGATGTTTAAAAAAAAAGAATTAGGCAGGAAGAAAAATATTGCTGTTATGCTCTAGGGCAGGGATTGGAAAACAATGGGCCTTTGGCCAAAACTGGCCTGCCACTTGTTTTTATAACTAAAGTTTTCTTGGAATACTGTCTAATTAATTCTTATGTATTGTCTATGGCTGTTTTCGTGCTAGAACTGTAAGATCTGCAAAGCCTACCACATCTACTATATAGCCTGTTATTAGAAAAAGTTTGACAATCCCTGCTTTAGGTAAAAATGATTTTAATACATAAATGGCACATTAAGACATTAATGGTCAAAAAGCAAGGAAAATGTGTCATCTTTGTTATTTTTAAGAACACTGGAGTGCAATTGTACTTAATCCTCAATTTTGTAAAGTCAAGGAGTGTTGTTTATATCCCTGGAGATACTTGGAAAAGGGATTTTTCTAAATCAGCTTTTTTCAAAGTGTGTTACATATACACACAATTTAGGAATTCATTTAACTTTAGTTGCTTAAACAAATACAGTATTATTTCTCCTCACATTATAATTCTCTCAAAATAGTTATTAGAAGAAGTTGGTGTTATAGCTCTAAGATGTCTGGGCTGATTTTTGGCTGATTTTGGGGCTGATTTCCTTGGTCTTTTTCTCTTGCTTTTATTTCATGGCTTTTAGGTAGACACTGATGCTCCAGACATCACATCTGCCTTCCTTGCAGGGAGAACTTAGGTAATGCAGGATAGAATGTATACTAGGAGATTTCACACTAAGGGGTAATGGCTAAAGATGTGTCAGATAGCCTCTCTTACCTGTAAGAAATTCTTGGAATTTGAGAATTTAGGATTTTTAAAAATTGTGGTAAAATATGAATAACAATAAAATTTAACATTTTTAGCATTCTTAAATGTACAGTTCAATTGTGTTAATATATTCACATTGTTGTGCAACCATCATCACTGTCAATCTTCAAAACGTTTTCATCTTCCCAAACTGAAACTCTGTGCCCACTTAAGAGGCAAAGATTAGGGGAGTTTTAATTGTCTGATGGTTGAGATGCTTTAAGGCAGTGGGGAGAAGGTGGAGAGAAATATACAAACTTGGGGCATTCTCAATGAACAATAGCATATTAACAGTCCAGAGAGATCCTTTGGTTAAGAATTCCAAAAAATTTTGACCAAAAATATCTTTAATATTACCTGTTATTTTGGAAGTTCTGTTTCATAGAAAATACTTTGGTTAATGTTGTTTGTAATTTGCCTTTTAACTTGTGTATAATAAATTTGTTTATAATAATAATGTATCTTTTGTTGTTATGTTAAATCACAAAGGCTTATCTTTTAGGAAACCCTATTTTGTCTACTCATTGTTTTTGGTTTTATTTTTTATATTTACCTTCTAATCCATTTAATTCATTTTGATATTTGTAGTTATACAAAGAAACAGTAAACAACTATCTCATTATCATTTATATAGGTATCCATGATTCCCTACTCAAATATTTCTTATAATATGCCAAATATCATTTACTCTGTGTGTGTGAGAGAGAGAGAGAGAGAAACTGAGGGTAATCATCAGTTAGATCCATTAAACCTGTAACCTGCCTTCATTGATCAAGTTTGCTTTAGTTGTTGCTTCAAAAAACTTGCACATCCTCCAAGTGTCACATAGCCTAAACAATAAGATGTTTACCCAAGTTGCTTTTCACGAACTTGGAGTCAGCTATGTCCAGTTCAAAATCCAACCAGTTAAGACTGGTTACAAACACCGACCCTCCAACCTGGCAGACACGACCTTTTGATGTGAGAATGCCAAAAACACCACCTTGAGAACACACTAACGCCACCATTTTCTAAACATGTGTCCCAAGAAAAGCCTGTAGATTAGTTGTGTCTGTGCAGGAAGACGATTATCTCCCCTTTTTCTTATTTCCAATCACCTTTCCCCACATTCCCCACACCTCAGCTTTATCCCATAAATATCCTGAGACCCTAGCCTTCAAGGAGGCTGATTTGAGATTGTTCTCTGTCTCCTTGCTTGACTAACTCCTGAATAAACCCTCTCTCTGCTGCAACCTTGGCATCTCAGTGTTTGGTTTGCTATATGTCAGGCAAACCTCATTCAGCAACATATGTGTTAGGGATTCTTGATTAAGTTCCATTGATCTAAACTGTATATTCTTGTGCCAGTATATGGTATTGTAATTATTGTATTTTGATGATAATTTTGCTTTCTGACAATACAAGATCACCATAATTATTCTTCTTTCTCAATATTTTATTGACTATTAAGAATTCTGCATTTTGCACAATGCTTCAAACTTTTTGTTTAGTTCATTGAAAGGCCTTGTGAAATATAATAAAATATAATTCAGTTACTTCATTCTGGAGAGTCTTCTTTTAAGGAACATGCTTTTTTCTCATTCTGGGGAATCTTCTTTTAAGGAACATGCTTTTTTTTTTCTCATGTATTAATTTTTTTTTGTTTCAGTAAACTTTTGAAATGTATATATATCCTGCATGTTTCTCATTAAGTTTATTCCTAGATAGCTAATTTTTTTGTGCTATTATGATTGAAAATTTTTCTATTGTGTGGTTTCTAATTTGATTATTGTTGGTCTACAGCAGTGCTACTCAATATTGGGCCACAGGGTGGTACTAGATAGAGAAATATTTACTTGTATATAACAAATAAGAAGCATGTGACAAAATGTAAATTTATTAAAGACTCTGTTCAGTTCAGCTTTTATTAAGACAGGATTAATAAAAGGAGTAGTGCAGTGATTTACATTTTGGAGTGAATACCTTATCTTGTTACAGGCTGGTAACAAAATCCATTCTACATTTGGTAGTGTATATATGTCCATGCCACTCTCTCACTTCATCCCAGCTTATACTTACCCCTCCCTATGTCCTCAAGTCCATTCCCTATGTCTGTGTCTTTATTCCTGTCCTGCCCCTAGGTTCTTAAGAGTCTTTTTTTTTTTAGAGTCCATATATATGTGTTAGCATATGTTATTTGTTTTTCTCTTCCTGACTTACTTCATTCTGTACGACAGACTCCAGGTCCACCCACCTCACTACAAATAACTCAATTTAGGTTCTTTTTATGGCTGAGTAATATTCCATTGTATATACATGCCACATATTTTTTATCCATTCATCTGTCAATGGACACTTAGGTTGCTTCCATGTCCTGGCTATGGTAAATAGTGCTGCAATGAACATTGTGGTACATGACACTTTTTGAATTATAGTTTTCTCAGGGTATATACCCAGTAGCAGGATTGTGGGCTGTATGGTAATTCTATTTTTAGTTTTTTGAGGAACCTCCATACTGTTCTCCATAGTGGCTGTATCAATTTACATTCTCATCAACAGTGCAAGAGGGTTCCATTTTCTACACATCCTCTCCAGCATTTCTTGTTTGTAGAGTTTTTAATGATGACCATTCTAATGGGTGTGAGGTGATACTTCATTGTATTTTTGATTTGCATTTCTCTAATGATTAGTGATGTTCAGCATCCTATCTTGTGTTTGTTGGCAATCTGTATTTCTTCTTTGGAGAAATGTCTATGTAGGTCTTCTGCCCAAATTTGGATCATTAGATCCCAATTGTTTATTTTTGTTTTTATTTCCCTTTCTCTAGGAGGTTGGTCAAAAAGGATTTTGCTGTGATTTATGTCATAGAGTGTTCTGCCTATGTTTTCCTCTAGGAGTTTTATAGTCTCTGGCCTTACATTTAGGTCTTCAATCCATTTTAAATTTATTTTTGTGCATCATGTTAGTAAGTGTTCTAATTTCATTCTTTTACATGTAGCTGTTCAATTTTTCCAGCACCACTTATTGAAGAGGTCGTCTTTTCTCCATTGTATATTCTTGTCTCCTTTATCAAAGGTAAGGTGACCATATGTGGGTGGGTTTAATTCTGGGCTTTTTATCCTGTTCCATTGATCTATGTTTCTGTTTTTGTGCCAGTGCCATACTGTCTTGATTACTGTTGCTTTGCAGTGTAATCTGCAGCCAGGGAGCCTGATTCCTCCAGCTCCATTTTTCTTTCTCAAGATTGCTTTGGCTATTCGGGGTCTTTTGTGTTTCCATACAAATTGTGAAATTTTTTGTTCTAGTTCTGTGAAAAACACCATTGGTAGTTTGATAGGGATTGCATTGAATCTGGAGATTGCTTTGGGTAGTATACTGATTTGCACATGTTGATTCTTCCAATCCGAGAACACGGTATATCTCTCCATCTATTTGTATCATCTTTAATTTCTTTCATCAGTGTCATAGTTTTCTGCTTACAGGTCTTTTGTCTCCTTAAGTAGGTATATTCCTAGGTAATTGATTCTTTTTGTTGCAGTGGTAAATGGGAGTGTTTCCTTAATTTCTTTTTCATATTTTTTATCATTTGTGTGTAGGAATATAAGAGATTTCTGAGCATTAAATTTGTATCCTGCCACTTTACGAAATTCATTGATTAACTCTAGTAGTTTTCTGGTAGCATCTTTAGGATTCTCTGTGTATAGTATCATGTCATCTGCAAACAGTGACAGTTTTACTTCTTCTTTTCCGATTTGGATTCCTTTCATTTCTTTTTCTTCTCTGATTGCTGTGGCTAAAACTTCCAAAACTATGTTGAATAATAGTGGTGAGAGTGGGCAACATTTTCTTGTTCCTGATCTTAGTGGAAGTGTTTTCAGATTTTCACCATTGGGAACGATGTTGGCTGTAGGTTTGTCATATATGGCCTTGATTATGTTGAGCTAAGTTACCTCTGTGCCTACTTTCTGGAGGGTGTTTATCATAAATGGGTGTTGAATGTTTTCAGAGGTTTTTCTGCATCTATTGAGAAGATCATATGGTTTTTCTCCTTCAATTTGTTAATATGGTTCATCACATTGATTGATTTGCATACATTGAAGAATCCTTGCATTCCTGGGATAAACCCCACTTGATCATGGTGTATGATCCTTTTAATGTGCTGTTGGATTCTGTTTGCTAGTATTTTGTTGAAGATTTTTGCATCTATGTTCATCAGTGATATTGGTTTCTAGTTTTCTTTCTTTGTGACATCTTTGTCTGGTACTGGTATCAAGGTGATGGTGGCCTCGTAGAATGAGATTGGGAGTGTTCCTCCCTCTGCTATATTGTGGAAGAATTTGAGAAGGATAGGTGTTGACTCTTTTCTAAATGTTTGACAGAATTAGCCTGTGAAGCCACCTGGTCCTGCATTTCCTTTTGTTGTAAGATTTTTCATCACAATTTCAGTTTCAGTGCTTGTGTTTCGTCTGTTTATATTTTTATTTCTTTGTGGTTCAGTCTCGGAAGTTGTTGTTTTCTAAGAATTTGTCTATTTCTTCCAGGTTGTCCATTTTATTGGCATATAGTTGCTTGTGGTAATCTCTCATGAACCTTTGTATTTCTGCAGTATTAGTTGTTACTTCTCCTTTTTCATTTCTAATCCTATTGATTTGAGTCATCTACCTGTTTTTCTTCATGAGTCTGGCTAATGGTTTATCTATTTTGTTTATCTTGTCAAAGAACAAGATTTTAGTTTTATTGATATTTGTTATTGTTTCCTTCATTTTTTTTCATTTATTTCTTATCTGATCTTTATGATTTCTTTCCTTTTGCTAACTTCGAGTATTTTTTGTTCTTCTTTCTCTAATTGCTTTAGGTGTAAGGTTAGGTTGTTTATTTGAGATGTTTCTTATTCTTGATGTAGGATTGTAGTGCTATAGCCTTCCCTCTTAGAACTGCTTTTGCTGCATCCCATAGGTTTTGGGTCATCGTGTTTTCATTGTCATTTGTGTAGGCATTTTTATTTCCTCTTTGATTTCTTCAGTGATCAGTTCATTATTAAGTAGTGTGTTGTTTAGCCTCCATGTGTTTGTATGTTTTACAGTTTTTTTCCTGTAATTGATATATAGTCTCATAGTATTGTGGTCAGAAAAAACTACTTGATATGATTTCAATTTTTAAAAATTTACCAAGCCTTGATTTGTGACCCAAGATATGCTCTATCCTGGAGAATGTTCCATAAGCACTTGAGAAGAAAGTGTCTTCTGTTGTTTTTGGATGGAATGTCCTATAAATATCAATGAACTCCATTTTGTTTAATGTGTCATTGAAAGCTTGTTTTTCCTTATTTATTTTCACTTTGGATTACACGTCCACTGGTGAGAGTGGGACGTTAAAGTCCCCTACTATGTTTGTGTTATTGTCAATTTCCCCTTTTATGGCTGTTAGCATTTGCCTTATGTATTAAGGTGCTCCTATGTTGGGTGCATAAATACTTACAATTGTTATATCTTCTTCTTGGATTGATCCCTTGATCATTATGTAGTGTCCTTCTTTGTCTCTTGTAATAATCTTTATTTTAAAGTCTATTTTGTCTGATATGAGAATTGCTACTCCACCTTTTTTTTTTAACATCTTTATTGGAGTATAATTGCTTTACAACAGTGTGTTAGTTTCTCCTTTATAACAAAGTGCATCAGTTATACATACACATATGTTCCCATATCTCTTCCCTCTTGCGTCTCCCTCCCACCCTCCCTATCCCACCCCTCTAGGTGGTCACAAAGCACCGAGCTGATCTCCCTGTGCTATGTGACTGCTTCCCACTAGTTATCTATTTTACATATGGTAGTGTATATGTGTCCATGCAACTCTCTCACTTTTTCACAGCTTACCCTTCCCCCTCCCCATATCTTCAAGTCCATTCTATAGTAGTTCTGTGTCTTTATTCCCTTCTTGCCCCTAGGTTCTTTGCATGGAATATCTTTTTCCATTCCCTCACTTTTGGTCTGTATGTGTCCTTAGGTTGAAGTGGGTCTCTTGTAGACAGCCTATATATGGGTCTTGTTTTTGTATCCATTCAGCCAGTCCATGTCTTTTGCTTAGAGCATTTAATCTGTTTACCTTTATGGTAATTATTGATATGTATGTTCCTATTTCCATTTTCTTATTTGTTTTGGCTTTGTTATTGTAGGTCTTTTCCTTTTCTTGTGTTTCCTGCCTAGAGAAGTTTCTTTAGCATTTATTGTAAAGCTGGTTTGGTGGTGCTGAATTCTCTTAGCTTTTGCTTGTCTGTAAAGCTTTTAATTTCTCTGTCAAATCTGAATGAGATCCTTGCTGGATAGAGTAATCTTGGTTGTAGGTTTTTCCCTTTCACCACTTTAAATATGTCCTTCCTCACCTTTCTGGCTTGCAGAGTTTCTGCTGAAAGATCAGCTGTTAACCTTATGGGGATTCCCTTGTATGTTATTTGTTGTTTTTCCCTTGCTGCTTTTAATATTTTTTCTTTGTATTTAATTTGATAGTTTGATTAATATGTGTTTTGATGTGTTTCACCTTGGATTTATCCTGTATGGGACTCTCTGTGCTTCCTGGACTTGATTGAATACTTCTTTTCCCATATTAGGGAGCTTTTCAACTCTAATCTCTTCAAATATTTTCTCAGTCCCATTCTTTTTCTCTTCTTCTTCTGGGACCCCTATATGTCAAATGTTGGTGAGTTTATTGTTGTCCCACAGGTCTCTGAGATTGTCCTCAATTCTTTCCATTCTGTTTTTTTATTCTGTTCTGCAGTAGTTATTTCCACTATTTTTAATTTCAGGTCACTTTTCCGTTCTTCTGCCTCAGTTATTCTGCTATTCACTCCTTCCCAAGAATTTTAAGTTTCACTTATTGTGTTGTTCATCATTGCTTGTTTGCTCTTTAGTTCTTCTAGGTCCTTGTTAAACATTTCTTGTATTGTCTCCATTTTATTTCCAAGATTTTGGATCATCTTTACTATCATTACTCGGAATTCTTTTTTAAATAGACTGCCTATTTCCTCTTCATTTGTTTGTTTTGATGGGTTTTTACCTTGCTCCTTCATCTATTGTGTGTTTCTTTGTCTCCTCATTTTGCTTAACTTACTGTGTTTGGGGTCTCCTTTTTACAGGCTGCTGGTTCGTAGTTCCTGTTGTTTTTGGTGTCTGCCCCTAGTGGCTAAGGTTGGTTCAGTGGGTTGTGTAGGCTTCCTGGTGGAGGTGACTGGTGCCTGTATTCTTGTGGATGAGACTGGATCTTGTCTTTCTGGTGGGCAGGACGGTGTCTGCTGGTGTGTTTTGGGGTATCTGTTAACTTAGTATGATTTTAGGCAGCCTCTCTGCTAATGGGTGAAGTTGTATTCCTCTCTTGCTAGTTTTTTGCCCTGTGGTGTCCAGCACTGGAGTGTGCTAGTCGTCGAGCGGAGCTGGGTGTTAGCATTGAGATGGATGTTTCTGGGAGAGCTCTAACTGATTTCTATTACATGGGGCTGAGAGGTCCTTAGTAGACCAATGTTATGAATTCGGCTCTGCCACCTCAGAAGCTCAGGCCTGACAGCCGGCCAGAGCACCAAGACCCTGTCAGCCACACAGCTGGAAAAGATGGGCTATGAATTGGGTATCAGCCACTGCCCTGTTGTAGCTCTGTCTCAGCTGTCTGCAAAGGTCACCCAGATACATTGTTTTTTTCCACCATTCCTCAGAAGTTGCACATGCCAGTTTCGGGTTTGTAGATATCCTCCTGATACCCTTCACTGAATTTCTTTGTATTCTTGATGTTGAGAGATATGCAATAGTGTTGGTTCTCTTCAGTTCAGAGACTGGGACAGTCTGAGCCTTCATGTGGCCAAGTCAGGACCATCTGGCCGATGGTTCCAAAGTCATAACATTTCAGGTTACAAGAAGGCTTTCTGCAGTGCCCAATCAGTAGTCCCAAGCAGCTGCTCTGCCCAGCTACAGAACTCTGACTAGGGAACTCGGTGGGACCCTCAAATGAGGATTTGTGCCAGCCCTAAAGCCTGACTTGCCCATCCAGGCAAGGAGCTGAGGAGAGCATCTCCCAGCCCCGTCTCACCAGAGGAGCAGACACCTGGCTCATTTCATTTCTTATTTGTCTTCTTCCACATTTTGAATTTCCTCAAGACTTTCCTTCACATCACTTCTTTCATATAGAAATTTTTAGCAGTATCAATTCTTTCAACTGCATGTAAGTAATCTGTAATGATATCTTTGGTTTAAGAACTGTAATTTAAAATTTATTTTAGCTTTATATTTCTGCTTTGTCTCTTATCTAGCTTAATTTTTGCTAAGTGCTGTCATATTTCATATCTTTTTTTGTAGACACATAGATGTTTCTGATATTTATTTCCATTTTCTGAAAAAAATTATTTTCATGCATTTTCTTCCTCTGTCTCTTTTTTTATATTCTTCGTGAGTCATACAATAGTACTTTTGTAGTAATAACTTGGCCTTACTAAAAGAGAAGATCTGGCCTTTGCCCTTAGCTTCTGGGCCCTTAGAATTTTATGCATAATAGGAGTGTCCTTGTTTGTCTGGGGACCCAATGTGTGTGCTTCTGGGTGTGTGTGTATGTGTGTGTGCATGTGTGTGTGTGAATGATGAAACTGCCATGCTGGGTACTTGGTACCTGTTGAGTTAGGCCTCTTTCTGATATTGATATGTCCCTGTGTCTTCAGCTCATCTTTTGTATCTGACTGTGACATCAATTAATAAAAGCACAGCATAACCTTAGGGATCCACCCTTTTAGATCACCCACCTTTGGTGATTTGCTGCTATGATGTATTGGAACTTTCTCTGGTCCAGGTCTCTAGGCCTAGTGTCTTCAGGCTATAGTCCCTGAACCGAGAATCAACCTCGTAGAGATGTTACAGTTTCAAAAACTTGAGCTCATAAACCTGGTTCTAATTGTTCCTTTGAATGTAAAGATTTTCAGTGACAAAAGGGATGACAAATGGAGATTTTTTTTTTCTGTTCGTTTTATCATCTATTCCTCTTCTAGTCCCATTGCTTGTCAACAGCTGTTCATGGGCTGATATCTGAAAATAATCAGAGATGTCTTTGAGTAGATAAAATAGGGCTAAGATGAATGAACAGCTTAAATGTTGAGCTTAGTGTAGTAATGTGGTGAGAATACCAAATGCAGGAGTCACAGGACCTGTACTTCAGTCATAGATTTGCCTTAGCTATTCTTTCTATCCATGGTCAAGTTACTTAACCTCTTTATAATTAGGTTTTCTCATTTGAAAAAGAAGCCAATAATATGTATTTGTGCTAGTAAATATAAACTGAAATAAAATATATTGCTATATTTAAAACAATAAAATGCATTATATGGATGGCAGGAGCTATTATTTGTTCACACATGGAAAGCATAATTTCTGAGCTGGGAAGTGATACGATGAAAATTACATCTTTAGAAGATGAATTTGGCACATGTGCAAGAAGAAACATAGGAATGTAACTGGAGTGGATTAGGGTGGTACATTAAGTGATGAATCAAAAAAGGGAAGATGGGTACAATCTTAGGGAAATTTAAATAATGAATCAATGTTACATGATAATTGGATGTGATCTGATTGAGAGAAGCAGTCTAAGCTAATCTCAGAGTCTCTAATTTTGTGAATCAAAGAATGCTCATGTCATTTACATATACAAAGAATTTTGAAAAGAAAACCAGAGAATGCAAAAAAAACGCAGAGGCAAGGAGAAAAAGAAAGGAAAATAATAAGATTTATCTATTTATATATATGTATACATATATATATAATATATACATAACATAGATATAATATAGATATGCATATCTATAATATATATATACAATGCATATTATAGATATACATTGTAAATGTGAACTTGTTCATATTTACAATTAAAAAAAATAATATCTTCCAAAGCAGTAAATCTGTGCATATACTCCCTAAGTCATTTTCTCCTTTCTCTATAAAGTACTGCTCAATCCTATATGATTTATTAAAAAGTGAGTACTATTATACTGGAAATAAGAAAAGAGCAGAATTCTGCTTAAAAAAGTCACATTTAAAGATTTTGATCAAGGTGTTTCATTTTAAGCTAAAAGTGCTTTTCTATCTAAACAATTACAGATTAGATATGCATGGAATAGACATGCTTATCTCATGCTTTCCTTTCCATTTTGAAAGGGCTGAATTTTAAAATATGTGAATTGTTTTCTTTTAAGTAATCATTGAATAGGGAATATTCAACAAACATAAAAATGTAAGATCTTTCAAGCAATGTATAAAATATTGTTAGGGACATTTATTTTCAATTACAATTATCCTTGTCTGAATAGTTTGTTATTCTCATTCATTATTGTGGGCAGAGATTGTGGTGAGAGGGGATTGTAACAGGACCTACATAAAAGGTAATGGGAAAAAATCTCACCTATTAATATAAAGTAGTCTTACTCTTTGAAACATGTAGCCCCCATTACACTAATGGAATAGTAATGCACTGAATATAGTAGACTCCTTTAGCTTCAAATAGAATGTTTCATCTTTTGTCTTTAAAGTACTCCTAATAGAGTTTAATCACCTCAAGTTCTGAAGATGAATGTATGAGAACATTGGGAATCTAGTTTTCCCATTAAATGCATTAGTGATAAACTTAGCTTTTTTCTTGGTGTTCTCAAAATGATCCAACCTCATTATGTCTCAAATGGTGTTCCAAAGTTAATAGCATATGAGCATTAGCTTTCCACAGTAAAAGTTAGGGTGAAAAATAACAGACATAGAAAAATTTCCAATATGCTTTGTTATTACATTCTAGAACTAAGAAATTTATTAGAGTAGCTGATAAGTAACAAGCATGACTGATTCATACTTACCTCCGTTAGCAAATATATTATAAACATACACACATATGTATATACATATATACATATAAAATATTCTGCATACACGCATTCATATACCCTGATAGAACTATACCTGAACCATGGAATTTGACAGAGTTGTCTTCTTCTTTCACCTCCTTGTAAAAAAATTCTCAGAGCATGTAGCACTGGAGTGCACTGCTTTCCTTCCTTTTTACCTCTCCTAGTATATAAGTCTCTCTCATGAGCCTGTTTTACCCTCCCACCCTTGTTGGAGGATACTGTGCTTTTCCTAGGGTGGGTTCTTTCCTCTCTGTACACTCTCTCCTTCTCTGATCTTATTCATTCCCTTATTTTTCACAATACTCTCTATTTAGATTAAAACAAACTCTTTACCTGGAGCACTTATTTTTGTCCTGAGGTTATATCTTTTATTTCCATCTATTTCTTAGACATTTCAAACTGGACCTGACAAGTTCCTCGGAAACCAGCTTTTATTTACAAATAGTCTCTCTGTTAATAGCAATAACATATTCTTTTCATCAGCCTTCTTTTACTCCTTGTTATCTCCCCACATTGAATCAGTCCTCCAACTCAATCAATTTTTTCATGTTGCTAATTTTTTTCCATTTCTATATTACCCTACTGTCTTCAAATCTATCCTTCTTTAAGCTCTCACTGTTGTCTCTGAATATTTATTCATCTTCAACAAAATTTTATTATGGATCTGTAGGAAACAGAAAGATG
This sequence comes from Globicephala melas, assembly GCF_963455315.2. Taxonomy (NCBI): domain Eukaryota; kingdom Metazoa; phylum Chordata; class Mammalia; order Artiodactyla; family Delphinidae; genus Globicephala; species Globicephala melas. The sequence goes on along the minus strand of NC_083316.1, from coordinate 68,500,803 downwards.
GAAAAAACTGTAAACCTATCCATACACAGTTTGTAATCTAGAAGGATGGACAAGAAATGCCAAAAAAAGTGATCATAAAATATGATATTGTTCATATCTTAAGTGAAGGAAAACCTACATTGCAGAGTGAATGATTGGGGAAGATGTCATTAAGAAGATAGCATTTGAGGTGGAATGGTGGGTAAACTGAGGCCATGGCAATCCTAAGTGAGAGCAATCGAAAAATCCAAGGTGGAAAAACAGAAAACCACAATCTGGATGGCACATAATAGATATATATGACAGCAATGGGAAAATAGGAGTCTAGTTATGGAGGGCTCTCTGTGCTGGCCAAACACATTGGGATATTATTCCCTGGGAGTCAAGAGCCATTGGACATGACTGATAGTGCTAATTTGGAGTCAGATAATCTACCTTCAAAGCCCAATTCTATTATGTTTTGTATAAATAACTAAGATGTTTCAGTGTTCTATTGCAACTGTTTCCCTTTTTGAAAGTAGAAATAACCATATTATTCCTGCTTATGTCACAGGGCTAAATAAATGTTTGAAAGGGAAGTACTTTAAAAATTATAAAATGACATGGAAATACCTGGCATTATACTTGTGATGCTCTTGAGTGAGGTTATTTGAGCATAAGGAGAATAGCTTCTGACAGATGCTCCTTAGAACTGGTATAATCTTTGTCTTGCCAGGAGATGAAGAACTACTCCCTGTGTTTTCCTTTCCTGTAATATGATCTAATTTAGTGAGCATTTCCTCCTGCACTATGTTCTATATATGCCTAGTCAACGAATGAGTTAGAGGATTATGGAATGAAAACTATAAGCAATTCTATAGCTAGCCATCTTCTATATGAGCCAAAATATTTCAAGTATCATTTAAGGAAACAATATGTTACATTTTATACACTAACAGGAGGCTATTGTAAAAATATGCAATATATTCACATGATTCTTTAAACATAAAACTGAATCAATGAAAATTATTTTTCTCCTATCCACTTAAATGTTCTTTCTCTCTGTCCCAATAGTTAACCATTTCTAAGAGCCTTTCTGTGTATTATTTAATATTATTTATAAAATTTCCAGTAAATATGAATACATAGTTCTTCTTCTTTTAAAATTTATATAGAAAAAATAGTACAATGTATATTGTTCTGCTCCCTGCTTTTTTCACTTAATGAAATATCATGGAGATATTTCCGTATATTTTCTTATGGTAATAGTTCCATGGGATTCTAGTTTTCATAACTTTCCATTATTTATTTAAATAGTCACATACAGAGGGAATTTGGGTTATTTCTAGTTTTTTTGCTATTACAAACAACCCTGCATTGAATACCTTGTTCATTCATTTCACAAATATGTTGGTTTATTCATAAGTTCCTAGAGTGAGCTTTCAGAGTCAATATGTAAGTTTTTTTGTAATGTTGCTATATGTTACTAAATTGCCCTTTGTGGATTTGTACCATTTCTCATTCCCTCCAGCTGTAGAAGAGAGTGTTTTTTTCCCTACAGCCAGTGCAACAAAGTGTGCTAACATTGGATTTTTACCAGCTTGATAGAGAAGAAATGACAACTCTGTACAGTTTTAATTTGAATTACTTTTATCAAAAATTAGGATCAACATCCTTATATTCATTAAGTACATTCCATACAATACTTTTAATTGTAATATTTTCTTTTTTGATTTCTAGGAATTTTATATATTAGAAATAGTATTCCTATTTTTCTATAACCGACATTACCAAACCTTTTTCTTTATTATTTGTCTTTTGACTTTACTCATTTTTTTGCAATGCAAGAATTTTTTAATGTAATTAAAATTATTCATCTTTCCTTTTATGGAAACTAGAATTTTGAGTCCCAACTCCATATTTATAAAGGCATTTTACCATGTTTTCTTCTAAGTTTTCATGGTTTCATTTTTTATATTTGATTTTTACACTGCTTTTAGTTTATTGTGTTATAAGTGTAATTTATAGATGGAATTTTATTTCTCTCCAAATGACTCCTCCTCAGTTTCCAGATACCATTGACTGAAAAGAAGAAGGAAAAAATGAAAAAAGGAAAGTCTTAACTGCATTTATTAGAATACTATATTTATCATACAGAATTCCCCACTTTGTGTCCACTGTTGGCCTTTCCAAATTCCCATGGTCTTTTTATACATTAGTCGCACAATGCTCTAAGAGAGCCTAAATCATTTGAATAATGACTAATAATATATATTATATTTTATATACAGTTGTAATACTCTAAACAATTATTCTATTTCTAATTAAGAGAAAGAACTATTTTCATTAAAAGAAATTTGTCTTTACCCTTTGCAGCAGTTATAAAATCCTGCCCTCCCTGTCACTCTGATCTCTACTGTCCCCAGTCTCCCAATACACACTTTCTATTTTGATTCAATTTCAGTAGCTTGCTCAGATTCAGACACCTTTTATGGTCAGGCCCTTGGCAAGGAGAATGACAAGCTTTGATATAATACTAGATGTGTTTTACTGAGACTGTCACTTGGCTATGGGACATTTAATGGTTGAATGACATAAAAGCAGAATAATACTTACAAGGCAGGCATAATTTTTCAGGCTGCCATCTATCTATCAGTTGAAGAAGTCAATAAAAATATCTTAAAGAAAGTCAACTGGAATTTCTTTCCAATAGTTTGAAAGTAAAAGAAAAGTTTTTTTCTCTAAAAACAAATAATAAAAATTGGCTCATTTTTTTCTTACTTTATGTTGTATTTAGCTCTGAAAATTAAAAGACATTGTTTTCATATCAATCACATTATTACTGTCATCTATCTAGTAGTAAATATTAAGTCATTTGCAATAATATTGTGTTTTAACTTCAAATGAACAACTCCAGGCTTTTTAATACAAAAAGTGGATAATCTCTTCATTTTTCTTTTCCTTTCTTTCATCAAGTAACACACATTGAAGAAGTTACAATGTTCAAGGTGATATCAAGATAAATAAGGGGAATAGAACCTATTCAAATGTTTCTTGGACCTCAAGGAACTTACATTTTATCTATGTACAGAGGAAACATGCATATGAAAAGTTAGCTAAAAGTAAAAGGCTGCTCAGAATAAATGGACTAAATGGATGAAGAGAAAATAGCTGCAGTCTGAATTCAAATGAGGGCAATGACATCCCCTGGGGAAAGGGGTAGCAATAGTCAATGGTTTCTGAAGAAACAGGCTTTGAGACTGACTTTTAAGAGCAGATAATATTTAATAAATAAGGGAGAATGATTTTTTAAGGAACATCCATACTGTTCTCCATAGTGGCTGTATCAATTTACATTCTCACCAACAGTGCAAGAGGAATCCCTTTTCTCTGCACCTTCTCCAGCATTTATTGTTTGTAGGTTTTTTAATGATGGCCATTCTGAACAGTATGAGGTGATACCTCATTGTAGTTTTGATTTGCATTTCTCTAATAGTGATGTTGAGCATCTTTTTGTGTATTTGTTGGCCATCAGTATGTCTTCTTTGGAGAAATGTCTATTTAGGTTTTCCGCCCATTTTTGGATTGGGTTGTTTTTTTGACAGTGATCTCCATGAGCTGTTTGTATATTTTGGAAATTAATCCTTTGTCAGTTTCTTTGTTTGCAAATATTTTCTCGCATTCTGAGGGTTGTCTTTTCATCTTGTTATGGTTTCCTTTGCTGTGCAAAGCTTTTAATTTTAATTAGGTCAGATTTGTTTATTTTTGTTTTTACTTTCATTACTCTAGGAGGTGGGTCTAAAAAGATCTTGCTGCAATTTATGTCAGAGTGTTCTGCTTATGTTTTCCTCTAAGAGTCCTATAGTGTCTGGCCTTACATTCAGGTCTTTAATCCATTTTGAGTTTATTTTTGATACAGCCACTATGGAGAACAGTATGGAGGTTCCTTAAAAAACTAAAAGTAGAAATATCATATGACCCTGCGATCCCACTACTGGGCATATACCCAGAGAAAACCATAATTCAAAAAGACGCATGCACCCCAATGTTCATTGCAGCACTACTTACAATAGCCAGGACATGGAAGCAACCTAAATGTCCATGGACAGATGCATGGATAAAGAAGATGTGGCACATATATACAATAGAATATTACTCAGCCATAAAAAGGAATTAAATTGGGTCATTGCAAAGATGTGGATGGACCTAGAGACTGTCATACAGAGTGAAGTAAGTCAGAAGGAGAAAAGCAAATATTATATATTAACGCATATATGAAGACTCTAGAAAAATGGTATAGATGATCCTATTTGCAAAGCAGAAATAGAGACACAGACATAGAGAACAAATGTATGGACACAAGTGGGGACAAGAGGGATGGGATGAATTAGGAGGTTGGGTTTGACATATATACACTATATACACTATATATACACTATGTATAAAATAGATAACTAATGAGAACCTACTGTATAGCTCAGGGAACACACTTCAGTGCTCTGTGGTGACCTCAATGGGAAGGAAATAAAAAAAAAGAGGGGATGTATGTATATGTATAACTGATTCACCTTGCTGTACAGTAGAAACTAACACAACATTGTAAAGAACATTTACTCCAATAAAAATTAATTTTAAAAATATTTTAAAAAATAAATAAGGGACAATGAGAAAGTGAAAATGTTAAAAGTGTTTGGGTTAGTAAGCAGAAAAATACCACAGTTAATCTTTCTGAAGAGTCCTCTCCATTTGGGTTATAACAATTAATTGTTCTTGGTAATTAACCTTGTAGCCCAATGAAACATTTAAGCATTTTTGCCAAATGTTAAACCCTATTTTTCATCTCCTTTTGAGGAATTGTGCATCATAGTGAGTGTTCTCTGGAACTTCCATTTAAGTATACACTGAGATTTGTCTTTACTATGCTAAATTCTAGCATCATGTAGCATCACACTACTGTGGTAAATTTGGACCCATCCATCTTAGGTCCTCTTTGAATGAAGCATATTTTCCACAGTTGCTGTTCATGATGTTGTATCTTCTTGTATGATTACAAATGACTTGTGGTCTAAATGCTTGAGATATCATACATTTATTTTTGTAATTACACAAAAATAATGTTATTTTCAAAAGCCAGTCATATCAAGAACCTGCCATTATTAATACATTTTTTCACATGATGCATTTTTGAGAATTTAAAGAAAGATGAGCCATGTATATTTCTCTCTAATAGTTTATTTAATATTATGTTCAATTGTCTTATAGTGTGTAGTTTTGCAAATGCAAACAACAGCAACAACAACACATAACAATAACAAAACTTTTGTACTTCTTCCTGTTTGCCAGGTACTTTTCAAGTGCCTCTATGTATAAACTTATATAATCATTACAACAGCCTTATTATCTCCACTTTACACGAGAAAACTGAGGCACAGAGAGTTTAACATGCCAAAGCCAGGCAGTTAGAAAATGTCAAAGCTGAGATTGAGCCCAGACTAACTCTCTTTAGAGCACTTTTATAACCACATAAAAATTTCAATGTGATTTAGCTCTGCAACACATTTTTACTTATCATAATTTCTATGTTCATGAAATGACATTGTAAATCCTATTAATTTGAATTATAAGTGTCTTTTGGTGACAAGAAACTTAAAATGCACATTTTCTCCTTTGAATTTTAAAGGTATTGATTTATTGACTTGTAACATCTTGTGTTTGTTTTAATTGTTTTTAACCTCTTTATTGGAATATAATTGCTTTACAATGTTGAGTTAGCTTGTGCTGTATAACAAAGTGAATCAGCTATATGTATACATATGTCCCCATATCCACTCCCTCTCGCGTCTCTCTCCCACAGTCCCTATCCCACCCCTCTAGGTGGTCACAAAGCACCGAGTTGATCTCCCTGTGCTATGCAGCTTCTTCCCACTAGCTATCTATTTTACTTTTGGTAGTGTAAATATGTCAATGCTACTCTCTCACTTCATCCCAGATTAACCTTCCGCCTCCGCATGTCCTCAAGTCCATTCTCTATGTCTGCATCTTTATTCCTGCCCTACCCTTAGATACATCAGAACCATTATTTGTTTTTTAGATTCTATATATATGTGTTAGCATATGGTATTAGGTTTTTCTTTCCGACTTACTTTACTCTGTATGAGAGACTCTAGGTCCATCCACCTCACTACAAATAACTCAATTTTGTTTCATTTTATGGCTGAGTATTATTCCATTGTATATATGTGCCACATCTTCTTTATCCATTCACCTATCAATGGACACTTAGGTTGCTTGCATGTCCTGGCTATTGCAAATAGTGCTTCAATGAACATTGTGGTACATGATTCTTTTTGAATTATGTTTTTCTCAGGGTATATGCCCAGAAGTGGGATTGCTGAGTCATATGGTAGTTCTATTTTTCATTTTTTAAGGAACCTCCATACTGTTCTCCACAGTGGCTGAATCAATTTACATTCCTGCCAACAGTGCAGGACGGTTCCCTTTTCTCCACACCCTCTCGGCATTTATTGTTTGTAGATTTTTAATGATAGCCATTCTGAACGGTGTGAGGTGACTCATTGTAGTTTTGATTTACATTTCTCTAATGATTAGTGATGTTGAGCATCCTTTCATGTGTTTGTTGGCAATCTGTATATCTTCTTTGGAGATATGTCTATTTAGGTTTTCTGCCTATTATGGATTGGGTTGTTTGCTTTTTGGATATCGAGCTACATGAGTTTCATGTAAATTTTGGAGATTAATCCTTTGTCAGTTACTTCATTTGCAAATATATTCTCCCATTCTGAGGGTTGTCTTTTAGTCTTGTTTACGATTTCCTTTGCTGCGCAAAAGGTTTTAAGGTTCATTAGGTCCCATTTCTTTATTTTTGTTTCCTTTTCTTTAGGAAGTGGGTCAAAAACGATCTTGCTGTGATTTATGTCATAGAGTGTTCTTCCTATGATTTCATCTAACAGTTTTATAGTGTTTTGACTTATATTGAGGTCTTTAATCTATTTTGAATTTATTGTGTATGGTGTTAGGAAGTGTTCTAATTTCATTCTCTTACATGTAGCTGTCCGGTTTTCCCAGCACACTTATTGAAGAGGCTGTCTTTTCTCCATTGTATATTCTTGCCTCCTTTATTCAAGATATGGTGACCATGTGTGTGTGGGTTTATCTCTGGGCTTTCTATTCTGTTCCATTGATCTATATTTTCATTTTTCTGCCAGTACCATACTGTCTTGATTATTGTAGATTTGTAGTGTATTCTGAAGTCAGGGAGCCTGATTCCTCCAGTTCCATTTTTCTTTCTCAAGCTTGCTTTGACTATTCAGCATCTTTTGTGTTTCCATACAAATTGTGAAATTTTTTGTTCTAGTTCTGTGAAAAACACCATTGGTAGTTTGATAGGGATTGCACTGAATCTGTAGATTGCTTTGGGTAGTGTAGTCATTTTCACAATGTCCATTCTTCCAATACAAGAGCATGGTATATCTCTCCATCTGTTTGTATCATCTTTAATTTCTTTCATCAGTGCCTTATAATTTTCTGCATACACGTCTGTTGTCTCCTTAGGTCGGTTTTTTCCTAGGTATTTTATTCTTTTTGTTGCAATGGTAAATGGGAGTGTTTCCTTAATGTCTCTTTCAGATTTTTCATCATTCCTGTATAGGGATGCAAGTGATTTCTGTGCATCAGTTTTGCATCCTGCTACTATACCAAATTCATTGATTAGCTCTAGTACCTTTCTGGTAGCATCTTAAGGATGCTCTATGTATAGTATCATGTCATCTGCAAACAGTGACAGTTTTACTTCTTTTCAAATTTGGATGCTTCCATTTCTTTTTCTTCACTGATTGCCGTGGCTAAAACTTCCAAAACTATGTTAATAATAGTGGTGAGAGTGGACATCCTTGTCTTGCTCCTGATTTTAGAGGAAATGCCGTCTATTTTTCACCATTGAAAACGATGTTGGCTGTCGATTTGTCATATATGGCCTTTATTATGTTGAGGAAAGTTCCCTCTATGCCTACTTTCTGGAGAGTTTTTATCATAAATGGTGTTGAATTTTGATGAAAGCTTTTTCTGCCTCTTTTGAGGCATATCGTGTTTTTCCTTCAATTTGTTAACATGGTGTATCACATTGATTGATTTGCGTGTATTGAAGAATCCTTGCATTCATGGGATAAACACAACTTGGTCATGTTGTATGATCCTTTTAATGTGCAGTTGGATTCTGTTTGCTAGTATTTTGTTGAGGATATTTTGCATCTATGTTCATCAGTGATATTGGCCTGTAGTGTTCTTTCCTTGTGACATCTTTGTCCGGTTATGGTTTCAGGGTGATGGTGGCCTTGTATAATGAGTTTGGGCATGTTCCTCCCTCTGCTATATTTTGGAAGAGTTTGAGAAGCATAGGTTTTAGCTCTTCTCTACTTGTTTGATAGAATTTACCTGTGAAGCCATCTGGTCCTGGCTTTTTTTGTTGGAAGATTTTTAATCACAGTCTCAATTTCAGTGCTTGTGATTGGTCTGTTTATATTTTCTATTTTTTCCTGGTTGTATTTCTTCAGTCTTGTAAGGTTGTGCTCTTCTAAGAATTTGTCCATTTCTTCCAGGTTGTCCATTTTATTGTCATACAGTAGCGGCTAGTAGTCTCTCATGATACTTTGTATTTGTGCAGTATCAGTTGTTACTTCTCCTCTTTCACTTCTAATTCTGTTGATTTGAGTCTTCTCCTTTTTTTTCCTGATGAGGCTGGCTAATGGTTTATCAATTTTGTTTATCTTCTCAAAGAACCAGCTTTTAGTTTTACCAATCTTTGCTATTATTTTCGTCATTTCTTTATCATTTATTTCTGATCTGATCTTTATGATGTCTTTCTTTCTTCTACCTTTGGGATTTTTTTGTTCTTCTTTCTCTAATGGCTTTAGGTGTAAGGTTAGGTTGTTTATTTGAGATTTTTCTTGTTCCTGAGGTAGGATTGTATTGCTATAAACTTCCCTGTTAGAACTGCTTTTGCTGCATCCCATAGGTTTTGGGTCATCGTGTTTTCATTGTCATTTGTTTCTAGGTATTTTCCTATTTCCTATTTGATTTCTTCAGTGATCTCTTGGTTATTAAGTAGTGTATTGTTTATCCTCCATGTGTTTGTATTTTTTACAGTTTTTTTTTCCTGTAATTTATATCTCGTCTCAGAGCATTGTAGTCCGAAAAGATACTTGATACGATTTCAATTTTCTTAAATTTACCAAGGCTTAATTTGTGACACAGGATATGATCTATGCTGGAGAATGTTCCATGAGCATTTGAGAAGAAAGTGTATTCTGTTGTTTTTGGATGGAATGTCCTATAAACATCAATTAAGCCCATCTTGTTTAATGTATCATTTAAAGCTTGTGTTTCCTTATTTATTTTCATTTTGGATGATCTGTCCATTGGTGATAGTGAGCTGTTAAAGTCCCCTACTATTATTGTGTTACTGCTGATTTCCCCTTTTATGGCTGTTAGCATTTGCCTTATGTATTGAGGTGCTCCTATGTTGGGTATATAAATGTTTACAATTGTTATATCTTCTTCTTGGATTCATCCCTTGATCACTGTGTAGTTTCCTTCTTTGTCTCTTGTAATAGTTTTTATTTTAAAGTCTATTTTGTCTGATATGAGAATTGCTACTACAGCTTTCTTTTGATTTCCATTTGCATGGAATATCTTTTCCATCCCCTCACTTTCAGTCTGTATGTGTCCCTAGGTCTGAAGTGGGTCTCCTGTAGACAGCATATATACAGGTTTTGTTTTTGTATCCATTCAGCCAGCCTATGTCTTTTGGTTGGAACTTTTTTTTTCTTTTTTTTTTTTTTTTCCATACGCGGGCCTCTCACTGCTGTGGCCTCTCCCGCTCCGGACGCGCAGGCTCAGCAGCCATGGCCCACAGGCCCAGCCGCTCCGCGGCATGTGGGATCTTCCCGGACCGGGCCATGAACCCGTGTCCCCTGCATCGGCAGGCGGACTCTCAACCACTGTGCCACCAGGGAAGCCCTGGTTGGAACTTTTAATCCGTTTACATTTAAGGTAATTATCGATATGTATGTTCCTATTACCATTTTCTTAATTGTTTTGGGTTTGTTATTGTAGGTCTTTTCCTTCTCTGGTGTTTCCTGCTTACATTTCTTGTATTTTTACATTTCTTGTATTTTCTCCATTCTTTTTCCAAGATTTTGCATCATCTCTTCTATCATTACTCTGACTTCTTTTTCTGGTAGGCTGCCTATTTCCTCTTCATTTGTTTGGTCTGGTGGCTTTTTACCTTGTTCCTTCATCTGCTGCGTATTTCTCTGTCTTCTCATTTTGTTTAACTTACTGTTTTGGGGTCTCCTTTTCTCAGGCTTGAGGTTCACAGTACCTGCTATTTTTAGTGTCTGCCCCCAGTGGGTAAGGTTGTTTCAGTGGCTTGTGTAGTGGAACTGGACTGGCTTCCTGGTGGAACTGGACTGGTGCTTAGGTACTGGTGGCTGAGGCTGGATCTTGCTTTCTGGTGGGCAGGGCTGCATCCTGTGGTGTGTTTTTGGGTGTCTGTGAACTTAGTATGTTTTTAGGCAGCGTCTTTGCTAATGGGTGGTGTTCTGTTCCTGGCTTGCTGGTTGTTTGGCATGGGGCATCCAGCACTGGATCTTGCTGGCCATTGAGTGGAGCTGGGTCTTAGTGTTGAGATGGAGATTTCTGGGAGAGCTCTCACTGATGATATTACTTGGGCCAGGAGGTCTCCAGTGGTCCAATGTCCTGAACTTTGCTCTCTGTATTCAGAGGCTCAGGCCTGACACCAGGCTGGAGCATCAGGACACTGTCAGCCACAAGGCCTAGAAACAGAGAGAGAAAAAAAAGAAAGAAAATGATAATAAATTTTTAAAAATTTAAAAAAATATTATAACAAATACATTTTTAAAACTATTAAAATAAAAAAATAATAATAATAGAAAAAAGAAGAGAGCAACCAAAGTAGTAAACAAACCCACCAATGATAACAAGCACTAAAAACTATACTAAGATAAACATAAATATCAGAAACAAGTCAGTCACAGACAGAAAACCCCAAGACTACAGTTGCTCACAATGTCCACCACCTCAATTTTGGGATGATTCATTTTCTATTCAGGTATTCCACAGACGCAGGATTCCACAGATGCAGGGTACATCAAGTTGATTGTGGAGATTTAATCCGCTGCTCCTGAGGCTGCTGGGAGAGATTTCCCTTTCTCTTCTTTGTTGGCACAGCTCCTGGGGTTCAGCTTTGGATTTGGCCCCATCTCTGTGTGTAGGTCACCCTCAGACCTCTGTTCCTGCCCAGACAGGATAGGGTTAAAGCAGCAGCTGATTCGGGGTCTCTGACTCACTCAAGCCGGGGGGAGGGAGGGGTACGGAATGTGGGGCGAGCCTGCGGTAGCAGAGGCCAGCATGACATTGCAACAACCTGAGGCATGCCATGTGTTCTCCCAGAGAAGTTGTCCCTGGATCATGGGACCCTGGCAGTGGCGGGCTGCCCAGGCTCCTGGGGTGTGTGGATAGTGACCTGTGCTTGCACGTATGCGTCTTGGTGGCTGCAGCAGCAGCGTTAGAGTTTCATGCTCATGTCTGTGGTCTGAGCCGATAGCAGTGGCTCGCGCCCATCTCTGGAGCTTGTTTAAGTGGTGCTCTGCCTTCTGTGGGCAGACGAAGAAGGAATCCCCTCTCCTCGTGCACCCTGAAACAATGGTCTCTTGCCTCTTAGGCAGGTCCAGGCTTTTTCCTGGAGTCCTTCCGGCTAGCTGTGGTGCACTAACCCTGTCAGGCTGTCTTCATGCAGCCAACTCCAGTCTTCTCCTTGGAGTCTGACTTCCAAAGCCTGAGCTTCAGCTCCCAGCCCCGACCCATCCTGGTGGGTGAGCAGAAAAGCCTCTCAAGCTGGTGAGTGCTGGTCGGCATGGATTCTCTGTGAGGGAATCTCTCTGCTTTGCCCCCTGCACCCCTGTTGCTGTGCTCTCCTCCGTGGCTCTGAAGCTTTCCCCCACCCACTCCGTGTCTCCACCAGTGAAGGGGCTTCCCAGTGTGTGGAAACTTTTCCTCCTTCACTGCTCCCTCCCACTGGTGCAAGTCCCATCCCTATTCTTTTGTCTCTGTTTTTTCTTTTTTCTTTTGCCCTACCCAGGTATGTGGGGAGTTTCTTGCCTTTTGGAAAGTCTGAGGTCTTCTGCCAGTGTTCAGTAGGTGTTCTGTAGGAGTTGCTCCACATGTAGCTGTATATTTGATGCATTTGTGGGGAGGAAGGTGATCTCCACGTCTTACTCCTCTGCCATCTTGAAGGTCCCCCCTTCATTTGTTTTTAAAATCCATATTTTCTCCTTGTATTAAATTTGGAAAAAAATTGAAAATTTGTCCCATGCTTTAGCTGTATTTTTCAGTTGTAGCTTTGCAATGACAAGGAAATTAAACAATAATAAATCTTATGTAAACAAGACATGAGAGAATAAATTTGAAATTGTTTATTTTAGTTAATTACTTTATCAATAATTAAACAAGTTGTTTTGAGAAATAATCTTTTTAGATGTTTTAATGACTTTGAACACAGAGATAATATGTGTGCAATAATTTTCCCTGAGACCAAGTTAATGGAACATTTTGATAATAAGTCAGAAAGAGAAAAACAAATACTGTATGCAAACACATATATATGGAATCTAAAAAGAAAAAAAAAGGTTCTGAAGAACCTAGGGGCAGGACAGGAATAAAGATTCAGATGTAGAGCATGTACTTGAGGACATGGGGAGGGGAAAGGGTAAGCTGGGATGAAGTGAGACAGTAGCATTGACATATATACACTACCAAATGTAAAATGATAGCTAGTGGGAAGCAGCCGCATAGCACAGGGAGATCAGCTCAGTGCTTTGTGACCACTTAGAGGGATGGGATAGGGAGGATGGGAGGGAGATGCAAAAGGGAAGAGATATGGGGATAATGTATATGTATAGCTGATTCACTTTGTTATACAGCAGATACTAACACACCATTGTAAAGCAATTATCCTCCAATAAAGATGTTTAAAAAAATCATTACCTATAGACATAATCATTTTTCTTCACTGATGCAAAAAAAAAAATCATTATTTCTTCCTCATTGGGCATTTGTTGTCAGTACTGGTCTTTGGTTCTGTATGAGCAATTTTCAGCTTAACTGCTTTAAAAAACAAAACTGATGATATTTCCAGGAAAGATGACAGAGGAAGAACATCTCCAGTTCTGGCTAATTTCAAAGGGAAGCACAGTTACAGGTGTCCCATAAAATGTCCTTCTCATTCTGTCAGCCTTAAGGAGGAAGAAGGAAATAATTTAAACTTGACTCTACATAACATTGTGACTTTGTTTGTGGAATGGCAAAAGGCATTTCAGAATAGATGATTTTTAGAAAATATCTTTTTCATTTTAAGTTATATTGTTCTCTCCTAATAATTTATATATTTCCTTATAATACTGTGAACATGCTGAACACAAAAGGGGTATCAGCTAATAAAAGCTCAAGTCTTCAAATTAAACTGGAGAGGAGACTAAGAGAGGAGATCCTATCTAAAGGAACATACCATTCAGCACCTGGTCCCTTCCCAATATTTATCTTGTTCTTATGATGAAGTCTTTGTGTGTGTTAATTAGAATTTAAGCTACTCAGATTGAGGAAATGAACTAAAGAAGGAAGGGAAAGAATCCAGGCAGCAAAACCATTTTCTGTTGCAGATATTTCTAAACAGATGACTAGAGAATTGTAGAGAGAAATTTTCTAAAGGTGTTGCTTTTCAGGGTGCTAAGGAGCCTATAAAAGAAACCCAACTGGTAGTGGGAACGTGTGGAAGAGAATAAAGAGATTTAAAGGGAAATTGTGAAGGGCTTGATTTTCTAAGTGACTGTTTTTGGATTAAGAAAAGTTTTATTTTAAGAACAGCTTTAAATTTTCCCTGTTATATACCATATGCTAACACATATATATGGAATCTAAAAAAAAAAAAAATGGTCATGAACCTAGGAGCAGGATGGGAGTAAAGACACAGACCTACTAGAGAATGAACTTGAGGACACGGGGAGGGGGAAGGGTAAGCTGAGACAAAGTGAGAGAGTGGCATGGACATATATACACTACCAAATGTAAAATTGGTAGCTAGTGGGAAGCAGCCGCATAGCACAGGGAGATCAGCTCGGTGCTTTGTGACCACCTAGAGGGGTGGGATAGGGAGGGTGGGAGGGAGGGAGTCGCAAGAGATATGGGGATATATGTATATGTATAGCTGATTCACTTTGTTATAAAACAGAAACTAACACACCATTGTAAAGCAATTATACTCTAGTAAAGATGTTAAAAAATAAAAAATTTCCCCATTATACTTTAATAAAAAATTTCCCCATGGCTTCAGTAAAACATTTCCTATATAACTGTACTTCTCGGGTACTGCCCTCAAGGAGAGTAAAGGAAGATGGTTTAAATAAACAGGACAGTCTGTCCCATCCCTATCTTTCTATTTCTATATGAGGTGAGGAAGCTAGATTTAACTGAATGGACTGTTTCCTGCAGTTCAGGCACAAGGTAATGATCCACCTACAGACTATAGGAAATATAGTCTCTAGCACAGGCAACTTTTGGTGAAGAGCATGTAAAATTGAGGGCCACTTTCACTTTTGTGTAGAAAGAAGTTCCCTGCAGGGAGAGGTTCTGAATCAAAATAATGAGAGCTCATGTTATAATCTCACAATAAAGAAGGTAGCCACCAAAATCTAGGGAGTGTATGTGTAGGTGTGTGTGCTGCAATGACACACTATAATGTCCTCTATAATTGGGACCCATAGAGTCTAAAAAGATAGAGATAGGGGATGGTAGATTGTATTATCTTATAGAAAAAATTTCCTTTTGAAAACTATGGCATAAAGTAATATAGATTAATTGAGTATCATATTGGATACTTTGGTATCTCATGAATGGGTTGTAAATATAATTGTCCCTGGAGTACCACCTCACTTTCTTGAAGGCTGTGCCTGACACTTGAGACATTTGATAGGTAAGAAAAATCACATTAACACACACCTGTTGTTTTCCTGCTTAACCTGATGGAGACTAATAAGTCTAAATGCTGTACCCAATATACCCACCAAATATTTATCCCTGGGTAGCATCTGTTTGGAAACTACCCAGAATGGTAAGGCACTAGAATGCATATGGAGAGATTGTCATTAGATGTGATCTTGGCTATATTCTTGGGAATGATTAACATCTTTGTTTTCTCTCAACAGAAACTAACAGTCACCAATCCATAGTCAGTCATTCTTTGAACAAAATACTTTTTAAAATGCATATTCCCTGTCAAATATTGACTCTCATCACAAAATAGATTTTAATAGTGGATTATAGTATGACATGTTCTATGACTGTTATTCTGATTGGGTTCTTCAGTCAGAGAGTTTCAACAATTCTGCCAAAATTATTAGACATGGTGCTCAGACTAAAGGGGCAGTAAATTCCACATGTGGAATCTCTAGTTCCTATGGCCAAGAATTACTCCATTGAGTTTCTTCTCCAGTTTTGGATGTTTGGACATAAGCTTCAATTAATCATTGATCTCTACCTTGGGGTAGGAGATGAGAGTAGAAAATAGATTATGTTTTCCCAAAGCAGATAAACTAGAAGATAAATTTTCAGAGGCTTATCACTTGATTATAGTTTTAGTTTACAATAATATGTTTAGACAAAAATATCTTTAACTTAAGCACCATGTTAGGAGCTTCAAGCTCCCGTTACAGGACTTAGGCATGCCTGATAAGCATACAAATGCTATATATGTGAATTAAAGAGAAGAGATCTTTGTAGAATTCCATAGCTTCAACAAATTAGAAAGTGGAGGGCTAGAGGTGAGAGCAAGCCATAGCCATTAGAGCTCAATTTACACAGAAGATTGGTGCCTCCAGATGGTGAATATTTCTAATCCATTTTAACTACTTAGAACCTGAACTCCTTCCTAGGGATCGAGGAATTCCTCACATTATGAGTTTTGATGGGAGGCTGGAATATAAAATTGTCAAATACTTTCTTTTCCAGCCTCCCTTCAGCTAGGTTATAGGTACGTGTCCATGGATCCACCAATCAAATGGATCTACCCCAGAGTTAGATTCAGAAACTAGGAACAAACAAGAGGAAACTAGAAATTTCCTCCTGAGGGTAGAGTCTGTAAAAACATTATTGAGTTTCTGGGGCAAGAGTAACAGCAGTACCAGTTGTAGCACCCATTGTCAGCTGTCACTGTCGCACAGCAGTAACGCTAGTCTAAGCAATGGTCCTGCACTGGAACTGGTTGCATGGCAGCAGTTCTATGGCACTATCTTAAGCATCATCTTACGCTGTTTCTGAGCCTGGTTCTCCAGTTATCCAGTGATTGTCTGAGCTACTAATATCTTTTCAGTACATTCCTTTTCTGCCGAAATCAACTTGAATCTGTTTCTGTGGCTTACAACTAAAATGCCTGACTAAAACGCACCAAATATTAGACATGAGCAGTGACCATTTTTCATTTATTATGGAAATCTATAGGTTTATGATCAATTTTCTTCCCTCATAAGGCAAAGAATCAGGAACAAAGACTGCAAATTTAAATGACACGTTGTTTACCAAGACCTAACACTTTCAAAGAACATATAAGTAATCACTAGAATATACAAAAATTTAAAGCAATGTCCTGAAAATGTTTTGCCAAATGCTAGTTCTTCAAGAGAGAAGGCCTGAAAAAGGAAGTTTCTCTAATTTTACAATTTTGAAAAATAGAGCAAATCATACTCTTCTTAATACATTGTCATACTTTGGGTTCTCAGGAGTCCTACATAAAAGAAACCATTTTTAATTTTGACTAAAACTTTCCAAATATATTGGATGCTGCAATAATTTTCATGCAATACTTATTAGTATTCCTCAAACCAGGGTCCTGTGGAACATTCTTAGAAGACATAGCAATGTTTAGTTATTGAGTATCCACTGAGGATAAGATACTATGCTATTCTTGATTAATACGAAAAATTTACAAGTAGTTTTAGATTTTCCTTTTAAAAGTTTCAAAGAAATTGAAATTCTGGGCCTCAATCTCTTTATCTGTGAAATGGAAAAAATATAGTAGTACTTACATCATAGGATTGTTTTGATATTAAAAGAGATAATATGGCTAAAACCTTTTAAAAAGTACCTACTGAGTATTAGCTTATATAATTATGTCACTTAATTTATATGTGTACAAAAGTGACAACATTAATTCATTGTATGGAAGACAGTAATGATTTCTTTTATGATAAATTGATAGAATTAGTCTACTCTCTCACTTCTCTCATATACAGCTCCCTTTGTGACTAAATAATATGCATTTTTGAAGATACCCATGGAATATTGTTTCTATAGTTTAGGATAGAGTAAGACTAAATAAATATAATGAAGATCATATTTGCTAAAAAATATGAATGACATTTTGTGTGAGGTGTCATTATTATAACATACAATAACAATACCTAAAAATTGTTTTCTTCCCAGTGTACATCTATTTATATAGCATTGGTAATGTTTTCAGGCCCTGTATTACCATTAGTAAAGCTACAATCTTTTTTTCTGACAAGAAATGAAATTAATGAAAGTACATAATAGCCTGAGTAGCAAGTGTGAAAAAGCCTTTATTTAAATAGAAGGATTAATGTGAAAATATTGTTTTTTAACTGCCCTTAAACAATTATTATGTTAATTAGTATTTCAATTTTCATAGAAATTTCATAGAATTTATGAAGGGTAAAAAGTCTTTCCATTTTTAATCAGCTACTTTGATATATTTCTCCATAGAAACCTTCTTATATTCTGATTTTTAGCTGTGCCACTTTTTATTGAAAACTTGCAAAAACAGAATCCCTTGGTTACATGTCAACTGTGTTCCTGAAGACTTTTCAAATAATGTACAAAACATGCATAAAACTATTGAGAAAATAATGGATATTGTGCAAGGCATGATCCCAGGTGGTATTTTGCAAATATAGCTTGTCTTGTAATGTTATATCAGGTGAACCTAAGAACAGAGCGCAAAATTGCTATCAAGAGTAAATGATTGGAATCCAATTTTTCTGTTAACTGAACTGAACCCATATGCACATTTTAATATTCCTCAGATTTGATAGGCATATTCTATTAGTAATTTTCTACTCACCACATATTGTAATTTGGTATTTAATTATTTGCATGAAATAACTCATCAGCTGAAACTTATTATATAAAAAAAGCACAAAAATAAGCCCTTTTTTCACACACAAGTGCTTTGAAAAACTGGCTTGCCAAACTCAAAATGGCAAAATTAATAAAATGAGTAGCTAAGCATCCTATTTGCAAATGTACTCCTGGATGTATTTTTGAAGCATAATTGAAAAAAATATATATATATTGACATTTTGATAAGAAAATGTTTACTTTTTTTAATTTAGTAATTGTGGAAACAAATTGCCTGGATACATTTGAAACAAAGAAATCAAATTTGAGTCAATTTATTATAGATAAGTAATAAATTAAGTGATTGCAATTTTTTTCACAGAGTTTTGTTTAATCATTAAAGTGATTGGAAAATATGTAAGCATTTAATCAAAATGTTAAAATACTCAGAAAACTCTTAGCATAGAGTACTGAAGGCTCAGGGGATGATTTGAATGTTGTCTATGAAAACCTTGTCTGCACTGAAGAAAAATCAAGGCAAAGGATGAGCTCCTTGAGAGACTTGTTTATAGAGAAGAAAGATCTTCACTGTATGCTTTTCAGGGTATGAATTCTGAAAGATTGGGAGAAAGAACTTTTCTGCTGTGGATCTAGAAGCATCTTTCTCTGGGACAGTTTTAAAGTAGGAAAACGCCTGTTTTCAAAGGTTACAACATAGTCCTAATAAAAACTGGGTGGATACATCTGCTATTTTAAGTTCCTGTCATGGATAAGATGGAAGCATATGATTTTTGACCTTGGTGAGAAATGCAGTAGTCCCCCATTTCTTTGTTCATAAGATTTTCCACAGGAAAAGCAACCAGGAGGTACAATCCAAATTCTCCCTGATGGTAATTTTACTATTTTACATGTTTTCATTGTTGATTTTCAGGAAACACATCTAACACACAAGCTACTTTCTCAGTTAATAGAGGGATGGCCAATCCATGAGAAAGCAAAAGAAGTATGGCATATTACCCTCTCCTTCACACTTGCATCCCTGGGGGCATTTCTTCAGGCTTACATTGAGCACCTGCTGATGTCAGGTGTGCAGAGCGGATCTGACCTTGCCTCTGTAGCTTGGTAATTCTATTCATTCCCATGGAGGATAGTTTTTCACTCTTTCTCTGTGTCTTTCTCCGATTTCCACTTTTCTCATTCTTTCTTTATCTCTTAGGCTCCATATAGCTCAGTTATTTTCACTGGGTAAGGTGACAGTGGGAGATTGGTGATGGATCGTTTGATATTAAATGCTATCCCATAGTGCTAACCTGTTCTAGTATCAGGGAATCCACTCATTTCTCTCTTCCTCGGAGACTAAGTTCCCTACATCATACACTGGGTCATCTCCCTTCACACTATCAAGATTTGGACTTGATTTTCTATGTTTTCAGTTAACTTTGCCTGTCCACAACCACAGAATCATTTTCTTATCTTTATCCTCATTATGTCTGTGGAGTCTTCACCATAAAACAAAACCATATTTGCTTTTATTAAAGGGGCAAATTTATTATCTTTAAATTGAAGCACCAAGGTATTTACTAGTGTTCAATTTCAGTAAATTAATGTCTAAGTATTTTGTGCAGAATTAAGAGTTATTTCAGGAAATAGGGTCTTACATTATAGATGGGCCATTACTGCCTACATCACCTTATTTTTAGTCAAATGTTTTTGTTTAAGTGTGCTGAGTACTGAACAAAGGGAACAAAAAAAATCTATTTGAAGGATTCTCTTTTAAAGCCATAGATTTCATTTTTAAAAAGGCATTCTGGGCTTCCCTGGTGGCGCAGTGGTTGAGAGTCCGCCTGCCGATGCAGGGGACACGGGTTCATGCCCCGGTCCGCGAAGATCCCACATGCTGCGGAGCAGCTGGGCCCGTGAGCCATGGCCGCTGAGCCTGCACGTCCGGAGCCTGTGCTCCACAACGGGAGAGGCCACAACAGTGAGAGGCCCGTTTACCGTAAAAAAAAAAAAAAAAAAAAAAAAAAAAGAGGCATTCTATTTTAAGTTTATAGAATTCCTAGTGATCTGCACTTGTACCAGTAACAATGAAAAGCATTATTTAATTTTTTCATAAAGTCCAGAAACTTTGCATTATACTGTTTATAGGATATGGTTACCAATGTTTAGTTTTTTCTACAGAGTAAGTTGTAGATTAGTTGGATGTTAATGAATGAATTATGGTTTGATATTAATTCAAAATTGAACTAGACATAATTTCTTTCTTATCTTTTATAAAATTTTGATTCTTTTTTCCTTTCTATTCTAATACCTTATCTACCTCTTTTTTTAATAATCTAAGTGTTAAAATGAACATGGTGATTACCATATTAAAATACATTAACTATAAATTACTCTTCTTTGGTATTAGAAATACTTTGATGGTGTGGCCGTTGCATCCTGAGGTACATCTATACCATTTTGATTTTGATGCATGGGAAAAGCTGCTCCAAAAATGGATCTTTTTCTAGTACATTCCCTATATATCCCCTTTTTGATACATTTAGTTAGTTTAGCAAGCAAAGTCTCTTAAAGCATAAGTACTCCAGAAGGAATAATAAATAGAGATGCTTATTTATTAAATAATTTTTTAACTAACTTGACAGCTGACTTAGAATAAAGCTGATGGTGTCTAGATCTCTAATGGAGCCAGAGGTCTCTAAGATGGTAGGTGTCTAACAGAGGTAGGTGTGGAAATCAGTAGGAGAGGGCTGAGAAAAACTTTCTTTTTGTCCAGGGATGGTATCATATTTTAATTTTTTCCCCATTCTCACCTGTAACATCTACATTTTGGGTAATTTGTTGACTATATATTGAAAGTTTTTTTTTGTTATGTGGTAAATTTATTCTATTATTATTAATTTAGATGGAGAATAATACAATAATATAGAATTTCATGAGAAAGACTTGGATTTATACCTAAGATTTACATGAGTCAGAGAATAATAACCACTTTAAAAAATACCACTATATCCTGTGTTGACAGGTATTTCTATGTTGAATTCCTAATTTAAACATATGTTTTTGTAAAACAAATATGTGTCTTAACAGATGCTTTTATTTGAAAGCATAAAGTTCAGATTTTAGAGCATATTTTTACATTTTATTTTAGCTTTGTTTTGTTTTTATTGAAGTATAGTAAATTTACAATGTTCTTTTAGTTTCAGGTGTACAGCACAGTGATTCAGTTATATTTTTGCATTTTAAAATCTGATATTTAAAACATTTTTAAATTTAAAAAATAATTTTAGTGTTTGTTTTTTTTTTCTCAGTCAGAGACATTGATTTTCTCTTTGCTGGAGGTGGAAATACAAAAGAGTAATGTACTGTTACTTTTTAAGTTTAAGTCTAAGTAAAGTTGAGGTGTTGTTTTCCTTTGAATTATTGAACCATATGAAGAAACATCATTTTGGTTATTAACTGTAGAAAGGAGACTGGGGAAAATTCATCAAATAGATAAGTTTTCCAGGATAAGGTATATAAAATATATGGAAAACATTGAATGTTGACACATATTTATCTCTTGTTCAGCTCACTAAATAAAACTTTACTTTAAAAAATCTATTTATTTTTCTTAAAGTTCCTAATACCTTTCTCATTCATCAAATATTTGATAGATTAATGCATTAATTAACAAAAGAAATGGTACATGGATTTAGGCTACATAATCATGCTTAATGCTTGTGTATGAGTTTTACACCAACAAAGCCATGGGCTCAAATCTGTGTTTTACAAAGATAAATATAGTGGCAGAAGGAAGAGTAGATCATACCTCAATTTTTAAATGTTTATGTGTCCAGGTACATGCTAGGTCTTGTTACCAGTAAACAAATAAAAAACAATTAAAAGCATAAAATAAACATAAAAATAACAAATAATAATTATAAAATAAAATGTATAATAAATAAAAATCTTAAATGCCATAACAAATATACTTCAGATAATAGTGAAAGTATAAGCAAGGAAGTATTTTGATTTGGTTGGGAGAGTTAGTAAATTTGTCATCTAGAGGTGATATTTAAGTTGATCCTTGAGAGATGGTAGAATTTCAGAAAGCAATGACAATGAAAAGACATTCTAAGTGGAGGAAAAATGTGATTAGAGGCACAGAGTGGAGAGCAGAGTATTTTGAGTAATGTTGAACCAATTCTGTTTGCCAATCACGTAGACTGCATAAACAAGGTAGTAGAATATGAGGCTAGATGGATATATTGAGGCCAGATTAAGGAAGGACTTGAAGGCCAGACTTAAAAGTGTGATGAGTTTTATTTAGGTAATGGGCAATGAGGAGAAACTATTGAAATGAGAACTAACATAATTAAAGCTGTGATTTTAAGATTTTTCTAAATATCATCACTATGCATCAAAATGGGTAAGAGAAAACTTAAATCATGGGTACTGGTTAGAAACCTATTAGAGTCATTGAAATGAGAAATGATGTGGACCCAACTGAGAGCTGCAAGTAGGCATGGAAAAAAATTGAAGAGTTGCTATAGGCATTGAAAAGTTATATTTGATTAAGCTTAAATGTGCAGGAGAAGGAAGTATGAAGATCAAAAGAAAACATCAGATTGGGGGCAATTGTACAATAATGGTAGAAGAAGCAGTTTGGGGAGAGTTAAAAATCATGGGCCTAGCACCTGGGATAAAGGTTAGGTCTTGCAACATAGATGTGAAAACATAAAGATACTGCCAGGAACATACATAAGCACACTGTCCTCCAAACTTAAAACTTCTAATGAAGGGAACATTAAAACTAGTTTAATGTGTGGTATCAAAGATATGCTCTTAATAACTAGGTTTTATTGCATCATTGTATGGACCTGCATAGCTGTATCAAGGATTTCTTCCTATTGATTATGGGGAAATGTTCCATTTCATTTGTTCTGTGAGTTAAGATCCCTCTGCATCTTATATCTCAGCCACACCAAGCTATGCTGTTACCCAAAGGCACCACATTCACACTTCCATGCTTTTGTACACAATCTCCTCTAGCAAAAATAAAATCCCTTTATTCACTCATAAAATTCCCATGCATTAATATTTTTCCCCATGCCTTCTTTTAAGATCCAATTCAAGCCTCTGTTTTGGTGAAGTCTTTCCCTTCTAATCTATGTATACATTAGACTTTATATATATCTAATGTATGTGTTGTATGCATGTGTGTGTGTATATATGTATAATATACATATGCATGCATGTATGTATGTATAATATATACATACATATGCTTATAAAATTCACCTAACTTAGGTTTGGCCAGCTGAGCCTTTAAATTTGTTTAAGGGTATTTCCTAGCTCCTAGAGGGATGCTCATATTCAAGATTGTGCTTTGATGTGAAAGCGACATTGCTCAGTGGGGAGGCTGCTCAAATCTACTTTGTTACTGCATATAAGTGATTCAGAGCATATATAATAAAGGACAGTTTTCAATGTCCCAACTTTTTTATCTATATGATGCCAAGATGCAAGATATTAACAGACATTTGGATAGTTAAATTTTCTACTTTTCATCTTAATGCTCTGATGTCATTTAGACACAGACTCAGAAGATATGTCTTTAAGGATTAAATTTATAGAATTCTCCATAATGGATAACACCAAAGAGACCAGTTATTTTGAGCATTTAGAAATATAAATGTATTCCTGTTTAATTGTTTGGTCTTTGAACCTCATAAGGAACAGCTGGAGCTGGAATTCTGTAATTTCTAAGACTAATAAACTGATATTGTGGGATGGCTCTATGCCTAAAGAGGGGGTATTATGTCCTATGGAATTCAATAAGGCGTTTGTTTCTGTACATGGACCAAATTAATCCTGAATGCAAATGCTGATACAACAAGGTATTTGGCTTTATAGCCTGTCAACAGCATTCAGTGCTGTTAGCCATGGTGCTTAATTTTATCATAAAATACCTGTCCAAACACATTAATGTTCTTAGGATTCTAAAGGTTTATTCTAATTTCAGGAAACAAGGGATTTGAAATACTTCTTTATCAGTTTCTAGGTAAACTGTGATTGTAACTTTTTTTAACGCCTTAAATAATTCCTATAGTTCTATAGAAATTTGAGAATGCAACAGAGCTTTTTTTCTAATCAGACATTATAAACACAACTTCATTTCACGCCTGAAAACAACAAATCATGTGCATTTTTGAAACCCGTTTTCCTGTGACTCATCATGCAACTATAACTTGGAGACTGAAAATACTATTACCCAATTAATTCCAAGTTACTAAGTGCAGCAGCAAGATGCAAATAACAAAATATTAGAGTGTGAACTACTCAATTTCTTAAGTGATAGAGAAAAGCATAAGTAAAACAAATGTGCATATGCTTCTGCATTCAACCTTCTTTTATTCATTGAACAAATATTTATTATGTGCATACTGGGCCAACACCATTCAAAGCCCTGAGAATTGCACAGGTCTGAATAAAGCCAGGCTCTAAATGTAAGGAGATCACAGATGAGTAGATGAGACAGACACCTGCCTACAAATGTAAGAGAAACTTTCTTACAGAAATTCCACCTAATAGTTAATTGAATTGTAGATGTGAACTGGCGCTCTCATTCCTACAATAACACATAATTGATGGATGTCCGTGTTACACTGAAAGTTATGGTAATTTGGGGTGCTTTCCTGCTTTCACTACCAATAGTGTTACATACTTACCATGAGAACTGGCTATTTTTCCCAATCATGTTTATGCCAATTGAACGTACTATTAATTTACTTTTTTAAAAATACACATATAGGGCTTCCCCGGTGGCGCAGTGGTTGAGAGTCCGCCTGCTGATGCAGGGGACACGGGTTCGTGCCCCGGTCCGGGAGGATCCCACATGCCGCGAAGCAGCTGGGCCCGTGGGCCATGGCCGCTGAGCCTGCGCGTCCAGAGCCTGTGCTCCGCAACGGGGAGAAGTCACAACAGTGAGAGGCCCACGTACTGCAAAAAACCAAAAACAAACAAACAAAAAAACCACCACATATAATAGTATATACAATAGAGTGATACAACAAATAATAATAATAATAATGAAACATATGCCCATGTACCCACAACCAACTTAATGAAAAAAGTAATACTAGTACTTTGCAACTTTGTCTTTGTGAATTGTGCTTTTTATAATTTCATAATTTATGTTAAATAAAAGAACATAAATTATATAAATGTGTATAAAATAAAATTAATAGTTATTTATTTGAGTACTGTGAAAATGTTTTGGAAATAATTGATAAAAATAAGTCACTAAAATTATAATTGATTTAGAGTATGACTGAAAAGCCTGCAAAGGTTGAGAAAAAAAATCATGAAATACATCTTTCTTTAGAACATTTTATCTTTGATTTCTCATTACACTTGAATGAGACCAATATATGAATTGTATGAAAGATGATGTAAAACTTTAATCAGCAGATTCATACTCAAATAAAGGGCTTTGGCCCAATATCATGATACTGGCAAATGAAAGTACACTGATATGTTGTAGAATAAAATAAAATACTTCTGATGTAAATGTATGACTTTTCAATTACCTGCTTTCAAAGCCATTTTTTTGTTTAAGTGAAAAACTACCCAATTCAAGAATAATGTATAAAAGAATTTCAACTTTAATTACAATATAATGAGAAGTTTTGAAGAAGGTATCTACAAGGACAACTTATTCGAGTGTTTAAACACCACACCCTCAGTCAGTTCTAATCAAATAATCCTACCTAAACTAGCCCTTATTTAGCCTCTTTATTCTCCAATCCATACTTTATTTTCCTTTATGGTACCATTACTACTTGTCACCACATTTTATTTGCATTTATTTTCTGCCTCTTGACAAGAACATGAGTCGCATGAGAGCAGGGGCTTTGTTTTGTTTGTCACATTAGCTTCAGCATCCCAGGAAGACAGGTGCAGGTCAGTAAGTATGTGCCGAAGGTTCACAGAGAGACTAAGGGGTAGCTTGACTCTGTGCTGTGCTAGTGGAATTAGTGTGGATCTGCAAGTCATTTAGAGTTCTGAGGTTTAGTGCTAAGCCTTCAAGGACAATTAAGATTCTCTAGGAAAAGGCCCAGGAAAGAATAATCTCATGAACAAACTTTTTCTCAGAGTAAAGAGCACGTGCAAAATGTTGCATCTGTGAATCTACGTGGCAAATGTTCAAAGATTTCACAGTGGTATACTGATGGATTCTTATGAGAGAGTGCACCTAAACAAAAAAGCTGGGGAAGAAATGTTTGGGCCAAATCATAAGGAACTAAAGATTTTGCACTTCATATTGTAGGTGATGGAGTTTTTGCTGTATTTCAAGCATGTCCATTTTGAAATTAATTCAATTTAAAAGGTAGTATAGGTATAAATACAGAGAAACAAATAAGTGTTGAATGTACCAGAATCAGTGATGGCAAATCAGGCCAAAACCCAGACAAATAAATTGTTAAGAATTTGATGAATTTATGTGTGACTAGGGAGATTTTGGTTGCTGTTGCTAAGCATGTACAAGACTACCTGGGACAGTTGAACTGAGGAGCATCATATACTAGGGAAAAGGGAAGAAAAAAAGTATTTTTTCTTCAAATACTCAAGAAATTATGAATTTTGTTCATAGTTATGAAGAGTAATTATGGGGCCACATTTTTTGTGTCATTTTGTACCCATGGTATGCTGGCTACAGAAGAAACAATGTGCTGTAAGTCTCAGGAAATGAGGCTAATTTCAGAAATTTAGCAAATATTTCACTTAGAATGAGGATCTGCATTTGGAGGAGAGGTTATTTTTATCCTTAAAAATGTTTCATTCTGAAGGAGGGGAGAGAAATTCAGGAACAATGGAAGACTTTGAGGGAAGTGAGAAATTTCTGACATGTTATTATGCTGCTACTCAGCCTCTTCTGCCAGCTTTGCTGATTCACATGGAGCTACCCTGGGGCCACTCAAAGAGATGGAATAATTTAAAGAGACAATATTTTGGTCACTTTAAAATAATCCTGGCCAAACAGGTTGGTTGTACCTAGATGGAGGAAACAAATTCCTCTCTTTGTGGCAGACAGCTGGGCATATTTTGTGTTTGTTAATATTTTCAATATGAATCTACATAGATTTTTATATTATTTAATGTTCTGAATTTCTCTATATTTCTCCCCTATGAGTCTGTAATAATGATGGAAAAAGTAAGCACCAAAAATTGAAAAGAAAATTTTCTTTTGAAAACTCAGTTATTCAGTAATTTGTTTCCTCTTAGAATCACAAGTAAGTGATATTAGCTAAGCCAACCCAACTGACGGGTATAGAAAAAATAACAAAGTCTTTAAAAAAATCTTGAGTAAGTTACTATTCTTATATCTTGTGTTTTATTTACCAGGTAGCTGAAGAGGACTCTTTAGGAATGGAGAAAAATTGCTGAATGAGAACTTTTAATTTACAGACAATTTTAATGACAATGTAAGAAATAAATATAAATTTTAAAGAAAGTGGCCTTAAATATTTAAGATTATGGTGTATGTATTAAATGTTACTTAAAATATATCCTCTGCAAATAAGATGTATTCAAAAGATTTCACTTATAATGAAGAAATATACAGAAAATTTTACTGCAATATGACTCTTAAAACTGGAGATTTTTAACTGTACTCATCATTGTTGGTGCCTCAAAATGAAAAAATGTTTGGTGTGGTGGGGGTTTCAACTACTAGATAAAGTTCCACTGGGCTTGGTAAAACCTCATCTTGGTTAACTATTTAATCACATGGAGTCAGTGGATATGATCTTCATGTCTGTATCCACAGCTTAGATCTATCTTCCATGCTACAGAAGCACATATCCGGCTGCCTTCTGGATAACTCCACCTGTGTTCAACATAACTCAGTATGCTCAGTGTTGAGCTTATTATCTCCCTCTCTTATAAGTTTCATATCTAATGGCATCACTGTTTATTCTAAATCCACAGAAAAAAAACTGAGGGAAACCTTGGTTTTGCCGTCTCTCTCACTGGTCACATCCAATCAACTATCCATTCTTATTAGCGAGCATAGCGGTGTGTATATTTTCCTAATTAGTGTTTTGTATTCTTTGATAAATACCCAGGAGTCGAATTGCTGGATCATATGGGAGTTCTATTTTTAGTTTTTTTTGAGGTATATCCATACTGTTTTCCATAGTGGCTACAGCAATTTACATTCCCACCAATATTGCACAAGAGTTCCTTTTTCTCCACATCCTCACTAGCACTTGTTATTTGTTGTATTTTTGATAATAGCCATTGTGGCAGGTGTGAGATGATATCTAACTGTGGTTTTCATTTGCGTTTCACTGATGATTAGTGATGTTGAGCATCTTTTCATTGTTTGGTCATCTGTACGTCTTTTTGGAAAAATGTATATTCCGATCCTCTGCCCATTTTTAATTGGGTAGTTTGGGTTTTTAAATATTTTTTTGATGTTGAGATGTATGCTTTCTTTGTATATTTTGGATATTAACCCCTTATCAGATTTATCATTCACAAATATCTTCTCCCTTTCATTACGTGGCCTTTTAGTTTGTCAATAGTTTCCTCTTCTATGCAGAAGTTTTTTTAGTTTGATATAGTCCCATTTGTTTCTTCTTGCTTTTGTTTCCCTTTGGACATATCAAAAAAAAAATACTATGAAGACTGATGTCAAAGAGCATACTGCCCATGTTTTCTTCTAGAAGTTTTATGGTTTCAGGTATTATATTTGTCGTCAATCCATTTTTAATTTATTTTTGTGCAAGGTGTGACAGAGAAGTCCAATATGATTCTTTTGCATGTAGCTGTCCAGTTTCACCAACAGGATTTATTAAAGAATATGTCTTTTCCCCATTGTACATTTTTGCCTCCTTTCTCATAGTTTACTTGCTCATATAAGTGTGGGCTTATTGCTGGGCTCCTATTCTGTTCCATTGATCTTTGCATCTTTTTTTGTGCCAGTACCATACTGTTTTGATTACTGTAGCTTTGTAGTATAGCCTGAAATCAGGGAGTGTGATGTCTCCATCTCTGTTCTTTCTCAAGATTGTTTTCACTATTCATAGTCTTCTGTGTTTCTATACAAATTTTAAATTATTTGTTCTAGGTCTGTGAAAAATGCCATTGGTATTTTGATGGGGATTGCATTGAATTGGTAGATTACCTTGGGTAGTATGGTCATTTTCACAATGTTAACTCTTCCAATACAAGAACACAATATATCTTTCCATCTGTGTTGTCTTCAGTTTCTTTCATCAGTGTCTTATAGTTTTCTGAGTACAGTTTTCTCTAACTATTGAGATAAGCATTTTCTTTTTAATTCTTCAATTTTGTTAATGTGCTATATTACATTGATTGATTTGCAGATATTGAAAAATCCTTGCATCTCTGGGATAAACCCCAGTTGATCATGGTGAATTATCCTTTTAATGTATTGCTGGATTTGGTTTGCTAATATTTTGTGGGGGATTTTTGCATCTATGTTCATCAGTGATAGTGGCTTGTAATTTCCTTTTTCTGTGGGATATTTTTGTTCGATTTTGGCATCAGGGTAATGCTAGCCTCAAAGAGTGAGTTCAGAAGTGTTCCTTCCTCTGCAATTTTTTTGGAATAATTTGAGAAGGATAGGTGTTGATTCTTCCCTAAATGTTTGGTAGAATTCACCTGTAAAGCCATCTAATCCTACACTTTTGTTTGTTGGGAGGCTTTTTTCTTTAATTACTGATTAAAATTCATTGCTGGTAATTGGTCTGTTCATATTTTCTATTTTTTCCTGGTTCACTCTTGAGAGATTGAACATTTCTAGGAATTTGTTCATTTCTTCTAGGCTGCCCATTTTATTGGTTTATAGTGTTTGAAATAACCTCTTATGATCCTTTGTATTTCTGTGGTATATATCAATTGTAACATCTTTTTCACTTGATTTGTGCCTTGTCTCATTTTTTTCTTGAAGATCCTAGTTTATCAATTTTATCTTTTCAAAGAACCACCTCTTAGTTTCATTGATCTTTTCTATTGTTTTTGTAGTCTTTATTTCATTTATTTCTGCTCTAATTTTTATGATTTCTTTCTTTCTAGCAACTTTGGGTTTTGTTTGTTCTTTCTAGGTGCTTTGGGTGTAAGGTCAGGTTGTTTATTTGAGATTTTTCTTGTTTCCTGAGGTAAGCTTGTATCACTGTAAACGTCCCTCTTAGAATTGCTTTTGCTGCATTCCATAGATTTTGGATTGTTTTGTTCTCATTTTCATTTGTCCCCAGATAATTTTTTATTTCTTTTTTTATTTCTTCTGTGATCCATTTGTTATTTAGTAGCATATTAGTTAGCCTCCACATGTTTGTGTTTTTTGCATTCCTTTTTCTTGTAGTTGATTTCTAGTCTCATAATATTGTGGTTAAAAAAGATGCTTGACATAATTTCAAGTTTCTTAAATTTACTAAGACTTGTTTTGTGTCCTAGTATGTGATTTATCCTGGAGAATGTTCCATGTGCACTTGAAAAGAATATGTATTCTTCTGCTTTTGTATGGAATGTTCTATATATATATATATATATATATATATATATATATATATATGTATAAGTCAGTTTAGTTTAATGTGTCATTTAAGGCCACTGTTTCCTTATGACATTATGTCTGGATGATCTGTTTATTGATGTAAGTGGCATGATAACGTCCCCTACTATTTTTGTGGTAATGTCAATGTCAATTTCTCTTTATGTTTGTTAATACTTCTTTATGTATGCAGGTGCTCAGATGTTGGTCTCATATATATTTATAATTGTTATATCTTCTTCTTAGGTTGATCTCTTTATCATTATGTAATGTCATTCTTTGTTTCTTAGTGAAATCTTTGCTTTAAAGTCTATTTTGTCTGATATAAGTATTGCTACTCTGACTTTCTTTTCATTTCCATTTGCATGGAATAAATTTTTCCATCCCCTTACTTTCAGTCTGAGTGTGTCTTTAGATATGATGTGAGTCTCTTGTAAGAAGCATATATACCAGTTTTGTTTATGTTCTTATCCATTCAACCACTCTGTCTTTTGATTGGAGCATTTAGTTCATTTACATTTGAAGTAATTATTGATATTTATGCACTCAATGCCATTTTGTTTATTGTTTTAAGATTGGTCATATAGTTCTTTTTGTTCCTTTCTTCTTCTTTTTTTCTATTCCCTTGTGATTTATTGACTATTCTTAATGTTATGTTTGGATTCCTTTCCCTTTTTTGTGTATGTATCTTATAGGTTTTCAGTTTGTGGTTATCCTGAGGTTTATATATAGCAATCTATATATATGTGATTATTTTCATTTGTGGATACCTTAAGTTAAAATGTATTTTTACAACCCTGCAATTTTACTCCTCCACCTCTCATATTTACTGTTTTGGACATCATATTTATATCTTATTGTTTTGTGTATCTCTTTAGTTATTATGAAAATAGATGATTTTTTTGCTTTTGTAATTTAATCTTCCTACTAACTTTATACATGATTGATTTACTACCTTTAGTTTATATTTGCCTTTACCACTGAGATTTTTCCTTTTGTCATTTTCATGTTTTTAGCTGTGGCCTTTTCATTTTCACTTAGAAGAGTCCCTTTAACATTTCCTGTAAAGTTGGTTTGGTGGTGCTATACTCCTTTAGATTTTGCTTGTCTGTATAACTTTTAATCTCTCCCTCAAGTTTGAATGAAAGCCTTGCTGGGTAGAATATTCTTGGTTGTAGGTTTTTCCCTTCATCCTTTGTGTAAACTGTGCCAATACCTTCTGGCCTGCGGCGTTTCTGCTGAAAATTCAGCTGATATCCTTATGGGCATTCCCTTGTATGCAACTTGTTGCTTTTACCGTGCTGCTTTAAATATTCTCTCTTTAATATTTACCATTTTAATTATAATGTGTATTGGTGTGATCCTGTTTGGGTTGATCTTATTTGTGACTATGTGCTTCCTGAACTTGACTGTCTGTTTCCTTTTCCAGGTTATGGACATTTTCAGCTATTGTGTCTTCAGTATATTTCTCTTTCTCTTCTCCTTCTGGGTCCTAATAATATGAATTATGCTTGATATTGCCTCAGAGGTCTCTTACACGGTGATCATTTATTTTTATTATAGTTTTTCTTGATTTTTTGAATTTTATTTATATTTTATACAGCAAGTTCTCATTAGTTATCTATTTTATAGATATTAGAGTATATATGTCAATCCCAATCTCCCACTTCATCCCACCACCACCCCCACCGTGACGTTCCCCCCTTGGTGTCCATACATTTGTTCTCTACATCAGTGTCTCTATTGCTGCCCTGCAAACCAGTTCATCTTTACCATTTTTCTAGGTTCCACATATATGCATTAATATACAATATTTGTTTTTCTCTTTCTGACTTACTTCACTCTGTATGATAGTCTCTAGATCCAACCACGTCTCTAAAAATGACCCAATCTCGTTCCTTTTTATGGCTGAGTAATATTCCATTGTATATATGTACCACATATTCTTTATCCATTTGTCTGTCGATGGGCATTTAGGTTGCTTCCATGTCCTGGCTATTGTAAATAGTGCTGCAATGAATATTGGGATGCATGTGTCTTTTTGAATTATGGTTTTCTCAGGGTATATGCCCAGTAGTGGGATTGCTGGGTCATATAGTAATTTTATTTTTAGTTTTTTAAGGAACCTACATACTGTTCTTCATAGTGGCTGTATCAATTTACATTCCCACCAACAGTGCAAGAAGCTTCCCTTTTCTCCACACCCTCTCCAGCATTTGTTGTTTGTAGATTTTCTGATGATAGCCATTCTGACTGGTGTGAGGTGATAGCTCATTGTAGTTTTGATTTGCATTTCTCTAATAATTAGTGATGCTGAACAGTGTTTCATGTGTTTCTTGGCCAATTGTATGTCTTCTTTGGAAAAATGTCTACACGAACTTGTGTCCCCTGCATCGGCAGGCAGACTCTCAACCACTGCGCCACCAGGGAAGCCCTGTTGGAAGATTTTTAATCACAATTTCAATTTCATTACTTGTGATTGGTCTATGCATATTTTCTATTTCTTCCTGGTTTAGTCGTGGAAGATTATACCTTTGTAAGAATTTGTCCATTTCTTCCAGGTTGTCCATTTTATTGGCATAGAGTTGCTTGTAGTAGTCTTAGGATGCTTTGTATTTCTACAGTGTCCATTGTAACTTCTCCTTTTTCATTTCTAATTTTATTGATTTGAGTCTTCTCCCTCTTTTTCTTAATGAGTCTGGCTAAAGTTTTATCAATTTTGTTTATCTTCTCAAAGAACCAGCTTTTAGTTTTATTGATCTTTGCTAATGTTTTCTTTGTTTCTTTTTCATTTATTTCTGATCTGATCTTTATGATTTCCTTCCTTCTACTAACTTTGGGTTTTGTTTCTTCTTCTTTGTCTAGTTCCTTTAGGTGTAAGGTTAGATTGTTTTTTTGAGTTGTTTCTTGTTTCTTGAGGTAGGCTTGTATTGCTATAAACTTCCCTCTTAGAACTGCTTTTGTTGCATCCCATAGGTTTTGGATCATCACGTTTTCATTGTAATTTGTCTAGGTATTTTTTGATTTCCTCTTTGATTTCTTCAGTGCTCTCTTGGTTACTTAGTAATTTATTTTTCAGCCTCAATGTGTTTGTGGTTTTCACTTTTTTTCCCCTGTAATTGATTACTAATCTCATAGCATTGTGGTTGGAAAAGATGCTTGATATGATTTCAATTTTCTTAAATTTACCACAGCGTGATTTGTGACCCAAGATGTGATCTATCCTGGAGAATGTTCCTTGAGTACTTGAGAAGAAAGTGTATTCTGTTGTTTTTGGATGGAATGTCCTATAAATATCAATTAAATCTATCCATTTGTGTCATTTAAAGCTTGTGCTTCCTTATTAATTTTCTCTCTGGATGGTCTCTGTCCATTGGTGTAACTGAGGTGTTAAAGTCCCCCACTATTATTGTGTTACTGTCAATTTCCTCTTTTATAGCTATTAGCAGTTGCCTTATGTATTGTGGTGCTCCTATGTTGGGTGCATATATATTTATAATTGTTACATTTTCTTCTTGGATTGATCCCTTGATCATTATGTAATGTCCTTCCTTGTCTCTCATAACATTCTTTGTTTTAAAGTCTATTTTTTTCTTATATGAGTATTGCTACTCCAGCTTTCTTTTGATTTCCATTTGTATGGAATATCTTTTTCCATCCCCACACTTTCAGTCTGTATGTGTCCCTAGGTCTGAAGTGGATCTCTGGTAGACAGCATATATATGTGTCTTGTTTTTGTATCCATTCAGTGAGACTGTGTCTTTTGGTTGGAGTATTTAATCTATTCACGTTTAAGGTAATTATCTATATTATGTTCCTAGTACCATTTTCTTAATTGTTATGGGTTTGTTTTTGTAGGTCCTTTTCTTCTCTTGTGTTTTGCACTTACAGAAGTTCCTATAGCATTTGTTGTAAAGCTGGTGTGTTGGTGTGAATTCTCTTACCTTTTGCTTGTCTGTAAAGCTTTTGATTTCTCCATTGAATCTGAAGGAGATCCTTGCTGGGTAGAGTAATTTTGGTTGTAGGTTCTTCCCTTTTGTCACTTTAAATATGTCATGCTACTCCCTTCTGGCTTGAAGAGTTTCTGCTGAGGAGACAGCTGTTAACCTTTTGGGAGTTCCATTGTATTTTTTTTTCTCTTGTTGTTTTCAATAATTTTTCTTTGTCTTTAATTTTTGTCACTTTGATCACTATATGTCTTGGAATGTTTCTCCTTGGATTTATCCTGATTGGGACTCTCTGTGCTTCCTGGACTTGGGTGGCTATTACCTTTCCCATGTTAGGGAAGTTTTCAATTATAATCTCTTCAAATATTTTCTTAGGTTCTTTCTCTCTCTCTTCTCCTTCTGGGACCCCTATAATGTGAATGTTGTTACATTTAATGTTGTCCCAGATCTCTCTTAAGCTGTCTTCATTTCTTTTCATTCTTTATTCTTTATTCTGTTCTGTGGCAGTGAATTCCACCATTCTCTCTTCCAGGTCACTTATCTGTTCTTCTGCCTCAGTTATTCTGCTATTGATTCCTTCTGGTGTATTTTTCATTTCAGTTATTGTATTGTTCATCTGTTTGTTCTTTAATTCTTCTAGGTCTTTGTTAAACATTTCTTGCATCTTCTCGATCTTTACCTCCATTCTTTTTCCGAGGTCCTGGATCATATTCACTATCATTATTCTGAATACTTTTTCTGGAAGGTTGCCTATCTCCACTTCATTTAGTTGTGTTTCTTGGGTTTTATCTTGTTCCTTCATCTGGTACAAAGTCCTCTCCCTTTTCATTTTGTCAGTCTTTATGTGAATGTGGTTTTCCTTCCACAGGCTGCAGAACTGTAGTTCTTCTTGCTTCTGCTCTCTGCCAATTTCTTTTTATTCTTTTTTCTTTTCTTTTTTCTGTTCACCTTAAGTGATTTCCATTTCTCTGTCTTCCAGCTTGCTGATCCATTCCTCTGTATCTCATCTACTGTTGATTCCTTCTATTGTCTTTTTTTTTTAATTCAGTTATTGTATTCTTCAGCTCTGTTTCATTTTTTTTATATATATTTTCTGACCCTTTGTTAAAATTCTCACTGTGTTCGTCCACTCTTCTCCCAAGTTCTTTGAGCATTTTTATGATCATTACCTTGAACTTTTTATTTGGTAGATTATTTATCTCCACTTCACTTAGTTCTTCTACTGGGGTTTTATCTTCTTCCTTTGTTTGGAACATATTACTCTGTTGCCTCATTTTGCTAATTAGCTGTTTTTACTCCTATGAATTTGGTAGTTTATTTATGTTTCCCAAACTTGAAGCCATTCCTCTTTGTAGGAGATGTCTTATGTGTCCCAGCAACACACTCCCTCAGTCACCAGGTCTATTTGCTCTGAGAGTGACCCCTGTGTGTGCTGCATGGGCCTTTCTGTTGTAATGGGATGACTACTGTGGGCAGTCTTCTAGGTTTGGCTGGCCCCTGGTCCATTTGGTTGCCAGGCCCTGTCTTGTGTGGAGGCTGATGGCTACTATTGGGCAGGACAGTGTCATAAGGCAGCTGGCTGCAGAGCCCCAGGAGGTCCCAGTGCTAGTGCTTACCCACTGGTGGGTAGATCCAGGCTCTGGGGTGGATGTTTCCTGGATCTAGTGTTGGCCTGCTGGTGGGTGGGGCTGGGGCTTAGGGTTCCTGGGGCTGGTGCTGGTCTGCTGGTGGGTGGACTGGGTTCTGACAGAGAAGTCTGTGGAGCCCCAGAGATGTGGGGCCAGGATCTGTCTGCTGATGGGTAGAGCCATGTCCTGGTACCTCTGTCTGCAGGGGCCAGGAGTCCCAGAGCTGGTTTTGGCCTGCCGGTATGCAGGGCTGAGGACCAGAACATCCTGGGGCTACTGCTGACTAACTGATAGGTAGAGCTGGGTCCCAGGATCTCTGACTGCAGGGCCCTTTATGTCCTGGAGTTTGTTTGTTGAACCGCTGGTGAATGGGGCTGGGTTCTGGTCCCTTTGCTGGACAGGACTGAGTCCTGGGTTGGGTGTGAGCTCATGGGGTCTGAAGGCAGCAAGCCTGCTGGTGGTTGGGGCTATGTCTCTGCCTACCTAGTTGCTTGGCCTGACGTGTTCCAGTAATGATGCTGACAGGCTGGTGGGTAGGGCCAGGTCCTGGTGCCAATAAGCTAGAGGCAGGGTTCCAAAATGGCATTCATCGTTCCCCTTGTTACTGTGGAATTATTATATCTTTTTGGTTCTCAGTCATTTGTAAAATGAATTATGTTTCAGTTTCAGAAAGAAATGCAGTTTCGGTATATATTAATCTAGGTAAGAGGCACTATAGCATCTTATAAATATCAATGGTTTATTCTGAATTTGTAAGTTTGTGACTTGTAAATTATGAATCCATCCAATATCATGCTGGGTAATACTTTTTAAAGTTTCAAAAATGAAATATGCTTTCTAGGGGGCATATGTTTTGAGAAAATGAATACAACAGAGTTATTATCCTTTGGATTTTTAAAACATATTGGCTCATCCTTGTGATTATTCATCATGACTCTAGAGGAGAAAAGTAAAACTTAAATCACTTTCTATTTCTGTAGTTTAGGAGCAAAAAGTAAACAGGCAACAGTGAGGAAGGGTGGTGGTGACAATATCACTATGTAGAGCACTAATGCTTTTACCTTGTCAGAATGAGAGCAACATACTTTATGCAGACAGCCAATAAATTCCTTATTGGGAGAAGAGAGAAAAGTAGAATTTTCTATGTATCAGAATAAGGGGGGGAAAAAAAGAAATCCAGCACAAGAACCATGTTTCTGGCTGGAGAATTAAATTTGCTTTTGTACTGATTTGATTAGAATCCAGTCCTCAGATCTGAGTCATGTGTGTCATTTGAATACACACATTTATGTTTTCAAATCAAACATTATTGCTGTATTGCATGATTTACTAGAGTTTAAGATAAACTCTGATAAGTTATAAATCATTTAATAATTTGGATATAGGTATAAAAAGAACAAGGTTATTAAGAGACCCAAGCAATTGCGCTCCAGAACACAATCTTGCTTGAGGCTTATCTAGTGAAAATATCATGTTGGCACAATTTGACACCACAATTCAGGTTTTATTTTAAGATATGAATATTGGTCTGACAATAAAAAGCCAGAGGTATATGGTACATTCTATAGGTACATGTGTGGATTATAACCTCGGAAAAACTGGAGAAATTTTATTTTGGATGTATTGATATTAGAAGTAACAAAAGTGGCTAATCAGCTATTTAACAGTGTTCAAAAATACAAACTATCAGTAAGATCAAAGGAAGACAGAGTGAAGCAACAGAGCAAGAGACAGATGAGAGACCAAAAAAAAAAAGGAAAAATTATGAGTATATGTAATTGATGGAATAAATTCTGCATATGAAAACCTGAAATAGTAAAACTGATTAACTAGAAGACTGGTGATTAATTTCAATGGAAACTATTCCTCTCCTTATGAAAGGATTAACCTGAAGGACCCCTTAATAAGGTCTTAAATGTTTTACAAAATATTATCTACTTTGCCTTGAGAAAAAGAAATCTATAACTG
Organism: Globicephala melas; assembly: GCF_963455315.2. NCBI lineage: Eukaryota > Metazoa > Chordata > Mammalia > Artiodactyla > Delphinidae > Globicephala > Globicephala melas. Next base: position 68,462,515 of record NC_083316.1, on the reverse strand, counting down.
AGGAATTAGAAGCAGAGCTAATAGAAAGTTAATTGAAAAAAACCCAAGGGGCTTCCCTGGTGGTGCAGTGGTTGAGAGTCCACTGATGCAGGGGACACGGGTTCATGCCCCGGTCCGGGAGGGTCCCACATGCCGCGGAGCGGCTGGGCCTGTGAGCCATGGCCGCTGAGCCTGCGCGTCCAGAGCCTGTGCTCCGCAACGAGAGGCCACAACGGTGAGAGGCCCGCGTACCGCAAAAAAAAACAAAACAAGAAACCCCCAAAAAACAACAACCAAAAAACCCAAAACAGTAAACTAACTCTGAAACTAAAAGTAAGCCAGTGAAGAAAGGTCTCTTTTTAAATTCAGATGCAAACGTAGGATTTCCTCAATGAATTGCAATATCATTGACCCAATCTGTTTTTAGTTCCATATATTGACATAGCATTCTGCCTACTAACCTCAGTTGCAAAGATTGCCCAGGAAATAACAGGAAGTAGGGATGTTAAAAATCAGAATTTTATAGGAGTAAATAGTAATCAATTAAGGAGAATCAAGACACTTAAAATGTTTTAGGAATGGAGTACACTACATCATCTAATATTAGAGTAAAAAAATTTACAAAGAATTGGATTTGGGCAGTATATTTTCCCCCTGAAAATTGCTGGAGTGGTTAAGAAACCTATGGAAGTTATATGCTCTTTGATACATTTGGATATTTAAGGCCAGCTCTGAGACAGAACTTCATCTGGAATTATATTTTTGATGAAGACTCAATCTCAAAGTTAAGTTGCTTTAAAACTCTTAATTTTGGGGTTCCCTGGTGGCGCAGTGGTTGGGGGTCCGCCTGCCGATGCGGGGGACATGGGTTCGTGCCCCGGTCCGGGAGGATCCCGCATGCCGCGGGGCGGCTGGGCCCGTGAGCCATGGCCGCTGGGCCTGCGCGTCCGGAGCCTGTGCTCTGCAACGGGAGAGGCCACAGCAGTGAGAGGCCCGCGTTACCGCCAAAAAAAAAAAAAAAAAAAACTCTTAATTTTCCCTCCCCATCTTCATGCCTCATCTAAATACAACCACTGCCCTTCTTGCTTCCTCCCTTGCCTTCCACATATAAATATCACATGTGCAACACATATTTTAGTCTGTTTTTATGGGGCAAGTTTCTGATTTTACCACATCATTCAAGTAGTTTCATGCCAGCATTTCTATTTTAACAATAAATATTATGCACCATTCATAAACTTCTGGCAACTCAATTTACCAAATCTTGTATCAGGGAGGTTAAATATGAAGGGATGGATTAAAAAAGAAATTACACTTTAAAATAAGTGGAAGCATTTAGTTACTAAGTTTGAAGCAGATACTGATGGAAAAATATTTGTGAAGGGAATGTAGAATAAAGTATACTTATTGGTACATTGTACTCACTCATTGGAAATGAAACTGTATTGATCTTTTATCATATCTTCAATTCAATATTGATCACTTTTTTAAGTAAAGAAATAAATTATATGTAAAATGTTCATGACACTTGAACTATCAAGTAAATATTTTCTTCTGGTGATTATGATTCTATTTAAAAGTATAAATGAAATAATTTGCAGGAGCATGATTTCTCTGTTTGCATTGATTTGGATGAGTAAGTGTAGCATTGTTTATGCAAAACAAATGAAGGTAAGAACAAAGAAATCTAAATAAATATGAATCTAATTTTCATTTCAAAATTTTTAAATTATGCACATCTGTAGATGTCTAAGAAACACAATTAAGCAATTAATCACTGCATAAAGAAGCTAAAAGATTATGAAAACATTAGCATAGAATGTGATTGTTACTGAATCTTTTATTTATATATTTTTCTCTTTTCTTCAAAACAGAATAATTCAATGGCTTAAATACCTGCAAATGTGTCATTCAGTCAATGGCTAGAAATAGCCTTCATTAGAAATGAATCAAAATATGGCCTATTGCAATGGTTCCAAAACCTGGCTAAATATCATAATTCCCAGAAACACTTTTCAGAAATACAGATGCTCAGGCTTTCTTCTTGGAGATTTTGATTTAGTAAGAGGTGAGACTTAAATATTTTTAAGAGGCATCATTATAAGATATTATGTCCAATAATCTTTTGCACACATCTTCCTCCATCACATTTCTCTGCCTACCAGTATTATTTTATATAAATATTTAATTGTGCTCTACTGTCATATTCTCAAGGGTATGCAGATTCTCTATGTTTTTAAATTTTGTGATCATACTTTGATGATAATTTATTGTATAATCTCACCTATATGAAATGTTCAGAAAAAGCAAATTCATAGAGACAGAAAGTAGATTAGTGGTTTCCATTGGCTGAGGGGAGAGGGAATATGGGAGAGACTGCTAACAGGTATAGGATTTCTTTCTGGGGTGATGAAAATGTTCTGAAATAATTACTGGTGATGGTTGCATAACCCCACAAATATACTAAAAGCAACTGGAGTATTGTTTAAAGGGGTGAATTTTATGCTATGTTAATTACATTTCATATTTAAAATGTGATGAAGCAAAACAATTTTTGATAATAATATAAAATTTGATATTAACATGTTCCAGATAATCTAGGTTACTGATAAATAACCTAGTATTGTTTGGATCCATTAGTGTCAAGTTGTACTACTTTATATTCAGAAGCAAATGAAAAATAAAAAAGGAGAATTTAATGTATAAAGAATATATGTGGACAAGTCAAAGCTAAATATGTTGCGGTTTTTCAGATAGGGAAAATTGGTGTGAGAATTGAATTTTCGTAGTATTTATACGAAATAGATGTGCCAGACTCAAAGATTGTGTGACATAGTTTCAGCACCACATTCATGTTGTGATCAGCAATTTGGTTTCCACAAAGCAAAACATCCTTGAAATGAAGTTGGTGTGTACATGCCATTTGTATAAAGCTAATCTTTTATTCATGTAGGACTATTTCCTTTATGGAAATTTTCCTTTCTTGGTTGTTGTTGCTGTGACAGACTGTCCTACCCTTGGATCCATCCCTTCCCCTTTTAAAACCTGTCTCTTTCTTTTTTCTATCTCATCTATACTTGTAGTTTTTTTTTTTTTAATGTACCTCAGAAATAAAAAAGCACAGTCAAAACTATGAGACATTAAAGATAATCAAGTCATCTTTGTTTATGTTGTCTTTAATCACCCAGGGATTTCTTAAGAATGTCATTACATGACTTTAAAGTGAAGCTTCACACAAAACAGAATGTATAAAATGACTGATTCTAGGGTTTTCCACACACCACTCCACCCTATAAATATTTTTTATTTTTCCAAATTCTTTTTGGGTGAAGACTTTTAATTGAAAAGTGATTTTTGATGTTAGTAAGATTTTCATTTTTTTTAAAGTATACTTTCCACACAGTGTGGAAAGGCAAGAATTGAATTACCAGCAAATATGGCAGTTAAGTTAATATTTTGTTTTGTTATGAAACAATTATCCAAGAAACATATTCAAGACCCTAGTTTAGAATTACTATAGGTCTATTTTTTGTCCTTTGTTTTGAGTTTCATGAAGTAGCCTATAACTTTACAACATTATTGATAATATTCTTAAACTCTTTTCCATTTCAAAAGGATGACAGATTACTTCATTGGATATTTGAAGACATCTACAATGATCAGCTAACTGAAAGCTAATTAGTTTATTTGGAAAAAACTTCTTGGATAATAAGAATTTCCACTCACAGGCTTCCCTGGTGGTGCAGTGGTTGAGAGTCCGCCTGCCAATGCAGGGGACATAAGTTCATGCCCTGGTCCGGGAAGATCCCACATGCCGTGGAGAGGCTAGGCCCGTGAGCCATGGCTGCTGAGCCTGTGCGTCCAGAGCCTGTGCTCTGCAACGGGAGAGGCCACAGCAGTGAGAGGCCCATGTACCACAAAAAAAAAAAAAAAAAAAGAATTTCCACTCACAAATTAGGTTTTCAATATGCTACTAAGTTGTACCTGATAATCTCATTTATTCTTTTTTGGATGGACATTGTTTCCAAGTTTTACTTAAATTATGGTCACTTTAATTTAATGATGAAATAGAACTTTGGGTTTTGTTTCAAAATTAAAGAATTTAATTTTAAATACTTTACTTAGTTGATTGCCAACTACCCTGTTTTAATTTGTTTTTCCTAGATAGGTTATACTGTTCTGCTCCAATGCATCCCTTCTTTCTTTATTATTTTATTTCCTTTTGTTTCTTAGCAATGCAATGATAAATTAATGTTTATTGAAACACATTATCTTTGTTAACTTACCAGCATTAGCCATGAATCCATATTCCTTTTCATCACAATAAGAAATGCATTGCTTAATAAGAAAATATATCCCAGATGAGCAGTTTGAAATGTTATGTTTTATTGTTGGTATTCTCGGTAGGCATTCCTTCTAAGGAAGAAAATTTGTCTTCTGTAGGCAAATTGTTATTCTGCTTATTACTTTGCTCTCATTATAATGTCTTCATCTTAGCAGTGCACAACTTCTGTGCACAATATGTCTTGTTGTGTTTGTGCTGGTTTTAGTGCTTAGATGCTGTCTTTGACATGACAGGGGTTGCTATCCTGATAGGTAGAAAAGAAATCTGTGAATTGAGTGATGGATTAATAGAAATAACAATCTGTGTTTAGATATGTAAAATCATTGATCTACCTATTGAGTCAACATTTTTCTTATCCTCCTTGAGCATATACCTGTATAAAATGGTTTGAGGAATGTGTAAGAGAATGAAAAACTGACTTTAAGTAGTTTGTAATCTATATCTAGTCATATTCTCCATATGCAGAACTTCTGATTCTATGAAAATGTGATCATGCAGTTGTAGAGCTAGAATAAATTCTTTTCAAGAATTACATTAACTATTTCTCTCACTACAAACATGAACATATTCAGATCATCTCCCCAGTAAAAATCATCTTTCAAGGAAGACCCTGGAATTTATGTCTCTACCTATAGCACATCTAACTTTGAAAAACTTCCTCTATACCAGACACTGAGATAAGCTCTTTATGTGTTGAATATTATTTCTTTCAATAAGTCTACCAGCCTCACATTAAAAATAGGAAATAAAGACTCTGTGGTATAAGGAAGCTAGGTTTGTCTGGTCTCAGAAGCAGAGCTGTTAATCACTGTATTCAATGCATGCTCACATTTTACATAAATGCATTGTTCATCCATCAAACAGAATAAGTTCCAGAATTTATAAACAAATTCATTTTTCTCAGTTTTTGCTTTTCCCTCATTTATGTCATTTGGTTTACTTTTAAATCTCAGAGGAAAACATATCAGTGAGTCAATTGTAAAAAAATTTATACATAATATTTACCTGGAATATATCTCACTTCAATTCACCCTCTTTCTTCATGGATATACCTTCTCATGGATGCAAGTCCTCCTATGTCACTTTTCAAATGCACTACATTGTACTTCAGAGGTTTATTGTTGTTCCTATTATTCTTTTTTTGAGTATATTCAGGCATTTTATTTTCTCAGTACAGAGTTCATTTTTCTTTCTTTTCTTTCTTTTTTTCTCTCTCTTTTTAAGAGGTTGCTCTCCATGTGACTCTAATTAACTACTGTATTTATATATAAGATGATTTTCCTGTGACTTTATATTAGGTCCTTAACTAATAAGCAGACACTTGTACATTTCTAGGTTACAAGGAGAAAGAATTTTTCATTCAGAAATTAGTCAAACTTCACACAGAACTTGAATGTCCTTAATATTTTTTACCAGGTCTAAATGATATTTTTAACCATTCTATGATTCAAAACATTTCTTCTTCTTCATATGAATGTAAAGAACAGATAGAGTGCCATTTTGATTCATTGATGACAGTAGGACAGAAAAAATAAACAATCTTTAGAGTTGTGGTAGTTTTGGGAGATTGGAATAAGGGATTGAAAGATTTAGAACATCATTTCAACACTTCTGTGGGAAAAATTAATCCAAATTATATGAAACTGTTGTTCTAACATTCAGGGCATTACACATTTGATTGCATTTTGGGAACATTTTATCCTATGCCCATACATAAATAGATGTTTTTCTTTTCAGAAGAAAGTTTTAATTGACTTTGTAAAAATTAAGACTAGAGAGAGGGGGGAGGAGAGAGAGAGAGAGAATTATTAGACAATTTAGAAGAATAGAACTAAAATGTATATTAATTATTGTTACTAAGTATATTATTTACAGTAGAATCCAGAATATATCCTTGTAACATAATATAAGTGTGTTAAAATGTGATAGAAATGTGCAAAGTAACCTAAGTAAAAACTGAATATGGATTTCTAGTATTCAAGAATTTGGGGACAAAAGTTAATAAAAGTATATTCTTCTTGTAGGCCTAAGTAAAGGACTAGGAGAAACCAAAATATCACCTTAGTCTGGATTTATTTCTTTCTCCTGAATATGAGACACTGGTGTTTTGAAAGTTAATTTAGAATCATGCAATATGCAATGGACACACAGATGTCAACAAGGGTAAGTGAGGGTCATCACCAAGCTTTACTGGGAATTGTCAAAATGCTATGAGGGTGTGACTTGCAATAAGATAGGCATTTCACAGTTTGCTTCCTACACACCTTAATCATTGTGAATCTAAGAGAGAGAGTTAATAAGGACAGGTTTTGCAATGAGTTTTTTTTTTTCCCAGTGAAATAAGATTGTGGCACTTTTAATATTTCATATGGAATCTATCTATGCATTGCTCTCACAGGATTCTCTCTCAAGAGGGATATAGTCTTTGTAAGTCACAGAGGAAGTAGAAGTAAATGTTACAAAATAAAAGTTGCCTTCACTCTGTTCTACAGTATATCTGAACTCAGAAGATCCCTTCCTCATTTCTAATGCTCCACTTCACCCCCAACCAAAATATGTGTCAGCTAGGAAAAGGTATGAAATTCTAGCATACGATATGGTGCCTTAATCCAAGGAGGCTGTACAAAGACTAGTATTTCAAATTGACATTTTGTTTCATTCTCTGGCAGATTTTATCCTCCTTTAGGTAATAATACCCTCAAGTACACTTTATTTACACCATAATAAAATGGTCTCTTTTTTGGGGTAAAAAAAGAGTTCAGTCTCAAGTTGTTCTCTGCTTTGAAGCCTGTTTCACTAGGATAGAATCTGGGGGTGGAAAGTGGAGAATGATGTATGGTTATATGCCCAGTAGCTTTTTGGGAACTGTTGTTTTTCCCATCTTCCCTCCTTTCTTCCATTTTGTCACTGAATGCACAATGGTATTTGATGGTCTCTGGAGCTATATGCCTTGCCCACTCAAACATTGTGCACTCTGCAAGTCTCTGATACTAAAGTCTGAAGAGAGTGTAACTTGTGATGTGTTTTATATGTTTAGGCAAAGTTTGGGTGGTTGAGGCTTTTATCCACATTCCATTCATTGTATCTAAAAGTTCAAGTTAAGATCTTCTGAATCTTACAACCCAAATTACATACTCATTCTCATTCATTCATTCCATCAATATTTATTAAGCATCCACTATGTTCCAGGCACTATGCTTAGTTTTAAGAAAAATAAGATGTGATTTCAATCTTCGATGAACTCCAGACTTCGGGCTTTGGGAAAATGATAAGCAAGATTTTAAAATAATTACTATGTGAAAAGAGTTGTAACTGAGATGTGCACTAAGTATCCTTGCAGCACCAGGGTGAAAGTGATTAATTCTCTCCTGGGGAGGTTAGGAAGCCCTTAGTGAGAAGGTAACATTTGAGCAGGAAACATACTTAAAACACAGTTGTTAGAAAAGATCAATTTCAGCTAGAGGCAGAAGATTCACTACTGCTATATAAGGGACAATGTTTCCCAAAGAGTTCTTTGCCCTCTACATATAAAATTTCTAAGAAAACTTAGAAGTATCAGAACTGCAATAGAAGCTAAACTTATTAGTTACTGAAAGGGCTGAGAGTGTTGAAATGACCTGCATCTGCTTCTAGAAGGTGTACTTCATTTGATATATTTCTTGCCTGCTTTGATTGTATAATATGGCATATCATAGTTATCTCATTTTCAGGTCCAAAATAATGTACTATATTTTTCTTATTCTTTTAGTTTTATCATTGCTTCCTGCAATAAATAGATTTTAAAATTAACATCTGTCTTAGTTTGTTCAGGCTGCTATAACAGAATACCATAAACTGGGTAGCTTATAAACACCAAAAATTTATTTCTTATAGATCTGGAGACTGGTGAATCCGTGATCAAAGCACTGGCAGATTTTCTGTCTGGTGAGGACTTATTTTCTCATTCACAGACAGCTGTCTTTTTGCTAACCTCATGTGGTAGACGAGGGCAGGGAGCTCTCTAGGGTCTCCTTTATGAGGGTACTCATTCATGAGGGCTCATTCTTAAGACCTAATCACCTCCGGAAGGCCCCACCTCCAATCACCATCCAATGGGGATTAGGCTTCAACATATACAATCCAGGGAGACACAAATGTGCAGTCTGTAGTAACATTTACCTAGGGTTTCTTTATCCTGGCACTATTAACATTTAAGCCAGTAATTTTTTTGTAATGTTGAAGTTATTTTGTGTTTTGTAGGATGTTTAGCAGCATCTCTGGCCTTTACTTACTAGATGCCAGTAGAACCCCCTAACTGTGACAACCAAAATTGTCTCCAGACATTACCAAGTGTCCCCAGGGGGCAAAATCACCTCAGTTGAGAATTACTGATTTACTTTAATTCCAATGTTTTTAAGCACTGTTTTTCATTTTTAAAAATCAGATACTGTCCTAGAATCATTCTTGTCCTTTAGCAAAATATTACTATTACTATCATTATTATTTTGTGTTTGGACAGTCACAATGTAATTTATAAGGAGAGAGAAGTATTATTTTTGATCACATCCAGGATTTTCTTAGGTAATTGGGTCCAGCTTGGATATATCACTTAGTGATACACATCACCTTTTTCTTCCCTCAGAGAATTAGATACTTTAGATGATTTTAAATAGAATCATAGAAAAGCACAGGCCCAAGGTGTGCTGCTACCCCTGCCTATCTAGGGTCATGTCTCATGTATATGTTTTCACAATTCAACACAATACAGCCAGAAATTCCTTTGTGAGTATATAGGTTATAATACATTCCTCTGGCTGGCCAGAGCTGGGGAGGGGGACATGGAGAACAGTAAGAAAGTGGATGGGAGGAAGCATAGATCCTCCTTCAATCTGAACTACCTGTGAGTGCCTGCTACTCCCATCTAATAGAGGTAGCAAATCATGAGAAAATGGAAAAAATAGTTATTGTTCAGAGAATTGTCTGAGATACTTTCCAGTTTAAAACTAGGGGCAGGCAGGCCAGGATATAATACTAAGAACAGAAATAAAACCGTATATTTACCACTTCAGTGCTACTTCCTGATATGAGGAAAAAACTTCTCTCTGCTTACCCTCTGCACTCTTGAGGTTTCTTTATTAAATTGTCAAAAGTTCCATTCAGCATCACAGAAATTGAGTTTCTTTTTTTCTGAGCAAAAGGGAGAATGTTGAATAAATGGTAAACGAACAATGGTGCTTTAAAGAAAACTAAGTTCAGCGATCATGTTATAAAATGCAGGATATTCAAATACAGAAAGAATCATTCTAAAGTCTGTCTCATTTTTCTACGTTAATATTTAATGTATGTGAGAATACATGGAAAACATTTTAAACTAGTTCTCTACTTAAAGAGAAATGTTTGGAAATTGAAAAACTTATCTAATCAAAATGTACAATGTTCCAATCACCAAAGAATGCTAGTTTGAAATTCTACTATAGAATGTCTTTTCTAACATCTATTAAATATATAAATGCTGAGGTTCTGGGTAAAAAAAGCTGCACAAATACTTTTTGTTTTCCTAAGAGCTTCTAATTTAAGACACTGAAAAGTTACATATGTATATCTAGTATAAGTGATAAAGTGACAGGAGAATGAGTGGAGAGATAATTTTTTTTTAAACCTCAACATTTAAATTAATAAGATATATACTATTTAGTTAAAGGAAGCTTTTCTGCAGCTGTTTGGAGGACAAGATCTTGTTGAACTTAACATAATGATGAACTTATATATAATGATGAAATACTACGGTCCATCTTTTTTTCTTTTTCTTTTTCTTTTTTTTTGCGGTACGCAGGCCTCTCACTGTTGTGGCCTCTCCCATTGCAGAGCACAGGCTCCGGACGCACAGGCTCAGTGGCCATGGCTCATGGGCCCAGCCGCTCCGCGGCATGTGGGATCTTCCCAGACTGGGGCAAGAACCCATGTCTCCTGCATCAGCAGGTGGACTCTCAACCACTGCACCACCAGGGAAGCCCTAGAGTCCATCTTTATACAAAGTCTAGAGTAAAAACTAAAATGATGAATGCTAGTCAACAAATCTGATTTTTATTTTATTTTGTTATTAATGTATGCATGCATGCATACATTTTAACAAGTTGTACAGTGCTGTAAGATTTATGAGGACAAGGAAATTCCCTCCTTTATCTTCCCACTGACCTTCGATATGGTCTATTCTGCAGAACAACAAGACAAAAAAACTGCAATTCCTATAGATATTTATTTATTGAATTTAACTCCATATTTCCATTTTCTACCCTAAAGTTGCTATTTCTTTTTTTTTAAATTTTTATGGTTGTAGAATTTTTAAACTTGTATTCTATTCAATTTTATTTTGTTTTTAAATTTTTTTTATTGGATTATAGTTGATTTACAATGTTGTATTTGTTTTTGCTGTAGAGCAAAGGGAATCAGTTATACATATACATATATCCACTCTTTTATACATTCTATTCTCATTAAAGGTCATTAGAGAGTATTGAGTGCACTTCCCTGTGCTATGCAGTAGGTTATTATCAGTTATCTATTTTATATATAATAGAAAGTATATGTTAATTCCAATCTCCCAATTTACTATTTCTTAATTTATGGATTTTGGTAATAATTTATTGACTTCTTATTATGATAGACGAGTGTGCTAGGTCACATGTGACACCCAGTTGGACATTCAATTACTTCAATTAGATGAAGGTGGAAATGGCTTGGTGGGAGCATGAGGGGTGGAAACTCAGAAGCTCCAGGATCATGACGAGTTGCAGCAGGGATAGGGGAGGATGGGAGTATCATCTGATTCTTCTAGGTGCTAGGGAATACAGCTGGACCTGGTTACAAAACAGGCTCTCCATATTGACCAGGCCAAGAGGACAACACCCAGCTGAAGGACCAAGTGGAGCATAGAAGGCCGGCCACCCTGTGCCTTTGGATTGGAGAATTTAACTCATTTACATGTAAGCTGTGTGGCTGACAGGGTCTTGGTGCACTGGCCTGGTATCAGGCCTGAGCCTCTGAGGTGGGAGAGCTGAGTTCAGGACATTGGACCAACAGCGATTTCTGGCCCCATGTAATATCAATTGGCCAGAGCTCTCCCAGAGATTTCCATCTCATCGAAGACCCAGCTCCACTCAACGATCAGCACACTCCAGTGCTGGACACCCCATGCCAAACACCTAGCAAGAGAGGAACACAACCCCACGCATTAGTAGAGAGGCTGCCTAAAATCATACTAAGTTCACAGACACCACAAAACACACCACCAGACATGGTCCTGCCCACCAGAAGGACAAGATCCAGCCTCATTCACAAGAAAACAGGCACCAGTCCCCTCCACCAGGAAGCCTATACAACCCACTGAACCAAACTTACCCACTGGGGGCAGACACCAAAACAACAGGAACTATGAACCTGCAGCCTGCAAAAAGGAGACCCCAAGCACAATAAGTTAAGCAAAATGTGAAGACAGAGAAATATGCAGCATAGGAAGGAGCAAAGTAAAAACCCACCACGCCAAACAAATGAAGAGGAAATAGGCAGTCTACCTGAAAAAAAATTCAGAGTAATGACAATAAAGATGATCCAGAATCTTGGAAATAGAATGGAGAAAAAACAAGAAATGTTTAACAAGGACCTAGAAGAACTAAAGAGCAAACAAACAATGATGAACAACACAATAAATGAAATTAAAAATTCTCTCGAAGGGATCAATAGCAGAATAACTGAGGCAGAAGAACGGATAAGTGACCTGGAAGATAAAATAGTGGAAATAACTACTTCAGGGCAGAATAAAGAAAAAAGAATGAAAAGAACTGAGGACAGTCTCAGAGACCTCTGGGACAATATTAAACACATCAACTTCGAATTATAGAGGTCCCAGAAGAAGAAGAGAAAAAGAAAGGGACTGAGAAAATATTTGAAGAGATTATAGTTGAATACTTCCCTAATAGGGGAAAGGAAATAGTCAATCAAGTCCAGGAAGCACAGAGAGTTCCATACAGGATAAATCCAAGGAGAAACATGCCAAAACACATATTAATCAAACTATCAAAAATTAAATACAAAGAAAAAATATTAAAAGCAACAATGGAAAAACAACAAATAACATATAAGGGAATACCCTTAAGGTTAACAGCTGATCTTTCAGCAGAAACTGTGCAAGCCAGAAGGGAGTGGCAGGACATATTGAAAGTGATGAAAGGGAAAAAACTACAACCAAGATTACTCTACACAGCAAGGATCTCATTCAGTTTTGATGAAGAAATTAAATCTTTACAGACAAGCAAAAGTTAGGAGAATTCAGCACAAACACATCAGCTTTACAACAAGTGCTAAAGGAACTTCTCTAGGCAGGAAACACAAAGGAAAAAAAGACCTACAATAACAAACCCAAAACAATTTAAAAAATGGAAATAGGAACATACATATCAATAATTATCTTAAATGTAAATGGATTAAATGCTCCAACCAAAAGACATAGACTGGCTGAATGGATACAAAAGCAAGAACTGTATATATGCTGTCTACAAGAGACCGACTTCAGACCTAGGGACACATACAGACTGAAAGGGGATGGAAAAAGTTATTCCATGCAAACATAAATCAAAGAAAGCTGGAGGAGCAGTTCTCATATCAGACAAAATAGACTTTAAAATAAAAACTATGAGAAGAGATAAAGAAAGACACTACAAAATGATCAAGGGATCAATCCAAGTAGAAGATATAACAGTTGTAAATATTTATGGCCCCAACATAGGAGCGCCTCTATACATGCGGCAAATGCTAACAACCATAAAAGGGGAAATCAACAGTAACACAATAATAGGAGGGGACTTTAACACCCCACTTTCACCTATGGACAGATCATCCAAAGTGAAAATAAATAAGGAAACACAAGCTCTAAATGACATGCTAAACAAGATGAACTTAATTGATAGTTACAGGATATTCCATCCAAAACAACAGAATAAACTTTCTTCTCAAGTGCTCATGGAACATTCTCCAGGATAGATCATATCGTGGGTCACAAATCGAATCTTGGTAAATTTAAGGAAATTTAATTGTATCAAGTATCTTTTTGGACCACAACACTATGAGACTAGTATCAGTTACAGAAAAAAAACTGTAAAAAATACAAACACATGGAGGCGAAACAATGCAGTACTATAAAAACAAGGGATCCCTTAATAAAGAGGAAATCAAAAAATACCTAGAAAAAATGACAATGAAAACACAATGACCCAAAACCTATAGGATGCAGCAAAAGCAGTTCTAAGCGGGAAGTTTATAGCAATATACCTCAAGAAACAAGAAAAATCCAAAACAAACAACCTAACCTTCCACCTAAAGGAATTAGAGAAAGAAGAACACAGAAACCCCAAAGTTAGCAGAAGGAAAGAAATGACAAACATCAGATCAGAAATAAATGAAAAAGAAATGAAGGAAACAATGGCAAAGATCAATAAAACTAAAAGCTGGCTCTTTGAGAAGATAAACAAAACTGATAAACCATTAGCCAGGCTCATCAAGAAAAAAAGGGAGAAGACTCAAATCAATAGAATTAGAAATGAAAAAAGGGAAGTAACAACTGACTCTGCAGAAATACAAAGGATCATGAGAGATTACTACAAGGAACTATATGCCAATAAAATGGACAACCTGGAAGAAATTGGCAAATTTGTAGAAAAGCACAACCTTCTGAGACTGAACCAGGAAGAAATAGAAAATATGAACAGACCAGTCACAAGCACTGAAATTGAAACTGTGATTAAAAATCTTCCAACAAACAAAAGCCTAGAACCAGATGGCTTCACTAGAGAAGAGATAACACCTATCCATCTCAAACTCTTCCAAAATATCAGAGAGGGAGGAACACCCCCAAACTCATTCTACGAGGCCACCATCACCAAACCAGACAAAGATGTCACACAAAAAAAAACAAAACTACAGGCCAATATCACTGATGAACATAGATGCAAAAATCCTCAACTAAATACTAGCAAACTGAATCCAACAGCAAATTAAAAGGATCATAAATCATGATCTAGTGGGATTTATCCCAGGAGTGCAAGGATTCTTCAATAGCTGAAAATCAATCAGTGTGATACACTATATTAACAGATTGAAGGAGAAAAACCATATGATAATCTCAAGAGATGGAGAAAAATCTTTCAGTAAAATTCAACACCCATTTATGATAAAAACCCTCCAAAAGTAGGTATAGAGGGAATTACCTCTAAATAATAAAGGCCATATAGAACAAGCCCACAGCCAACATCATCCTCAATGGTGAAAAACTGAAACAGTTTTCACTAAGATATGGAAGAAGACAAGGTTGCCCACTTCTCACCACTATTATTCAACATAGTTTTGGGATTCTTAGCCACAACAATCAGAGATAAAAAAGAAATAAAGGAATCCAAATTGGAAAAGAAGTAAAACTGTCACTGTTTGCGGATGACATGATACCATACATAAGAATCCTAAAGATGCTACCAGAAAACTACTAGAGCTAATCAATGAATTTGGTAAAGTAGCAGGATACAAAATTAATGCACAGAAATCTCTTGCATTTCTATACACTAATGATGAAAAATCTGAAACAGAAATTAAGGAAACACTCACATTTACCACTGCAGCAAAAAGAATCAAATACCTAGGAATAAACCTACATAAGGAGACAAAAGACCTGTATGCAGAACACTATAAGACACTGATGAAAGAAATTAAAGATGATACAAACAGATGGAGATATATACAATGTTTCTGGATGGGAAGAATCAACATTGTGAAATTGACTATACGACCCAAAGCAATCTACAGATTCAGTGCAATCCCTATCAAACTACCAATGTCATTTTTCACAGAACTAGAACAAAAAATTGCACAATTTGTATAGAAACACATAAGACCCCGAATAGCCCAAACAATCTTGAGAAAGAAAAAGGGAGCTGGAGGAATCATGTTCCCTGACTTCAGACTCTACTGCAAAGCTGCAGTAATCAAGACAGTATGATACTGGCACAAAAACAGAAATATAGACCAATGCAACAGGATAGAAAGCCCAGAGATAAACCCATGCACCTATGGTCAACTTATCTTTGATAAAGGAGGCAAGAATATACAGTGGAGAAAAGTCAACCCCTTCAATAAGTGGTACTGGGAAAACTGCTCAGCTACATGTAAAAGAATGAAATTAGAACACTCCTTAATACTGTATACAAAAATAAACTCAAAATAGATTAAAGACCTAAATGTAAGGACAGACACTATGAAACTCTTAGAGGAAAACATACACAGAACACTCTATGACATAAATCACAGCAAGATCCGTTTTGACCCACCTCTTAAAGAAATGGAAACAAAAACAAAATTAAACAAATGGGATCTAATGAAACTTAAAACATTTTACACAGCAAAGGAAACCATAAGGAAGATGAAAAGACTACCCTCAGAATGGGGAAAAAATATTTGCAAACAAAGCAACTGACAAGGGATTAATCTCCAAAATATACAAGGAGTTCATGCAGCTCAATATCAAAAAAACAAACAACCCAATCCAAAGATAGGCAGAAGACATAAATAGATATTTCTCCAAAGAAGATATACAGATTGCCAACAAACACAAGAAAGGATGCTCAAAATCACTAATCATTAGAGAAATGTAAATCAAAACTACAATGAGGTATCACCTCACACCGTCAGAATGGCCATCATCAAAATATCTACAAACAATAAATTCTGCAGAGAGTGTGGAGAAAAGGGAACCCTCTTGGACTGTTGGTGGGAATGTAAATTGATTCAGCCACTATGGAAAACAGTATGGAAGTTCCTCAAAAAACTAAAAATAGAACTACCATATGACACAGCAATGCCACTACTGGGCATATACCCTTAGAATATCATAATTCAAAAAGAGTCATGTACCACAATGTCCATTGCAGCTCTATTTACAATAGCCAGGACATGGAAGCAACCTAAGTGTCCATCAACATTTGACTGGATAAAGAAGAGGTGGCACATATGTACAATGGAATATTACTCAGCCATAATGGAACAAAATTGAGTTATTTGTAGTGAGGTGATTGGACCTAGAGTCTGTCTTACAGAGTGAAGTCAGAAAGAGAAAAACAAATACCATATGGTAACACATATATATGTAATCTAAAAGGAAAAATTGGTTCTGAAGAACCTCAGGACAGGACAGGAATAAAGATGCAGATGTAGAGAATGGACTTGAGGACACGGGGAGGGGGAAGGGTAAGCTGGGATGAAGTGAGAGAGTGGCATGGACATATACACACTACCAAATGTAAAATAGATAGCTAGTGGTTAGCAGCCGCATACACAGGGAGATCGGCTTGGTGCTTTGTGACCATCTAGATGTGTGGGATAGGGAAGGTGAGAGGGAGGTGCAAGAGGGAGGGGATATAGGGATATATGTATACGTATAACTGATTCACTTTTTTACACAGCAGGAACTAACACAACATTGTAAAACTATTATACTGCAATAAAGATTTCAAAAAAACACCCACCAATGTAATATGTAAACCTTGGTTGGGCCCTGGACTAAATAAATAACCAGCTGTATAAGAGAAAAAAAAAAAAAGGAAAAAAAGAAATGTCTGGGTGGGTTTCTAATGAAGCTTCCTTAAAAAGGTGGTGAGTCAGTCAGCAGGCACTACTTCCATTTCCCTGTAAATCTTTTCTTCTTCTGGGAAGAAGGAAATGGTGACTGAAATGGTGGCACCTTATTTTGTGATAATGAAATGACCCAAGGAAGGTATAAGATGTCGGCAGAATAATAGTCCATAATAGTCCCCAAGGATGTCCATGTCCTAATGCTTAGAACTTGTGACTATGTTGCTTACATGACAAAAAAATTTGTAAGTGTCATTTGGGTTATGGACCCTGAGATGAGCCTCTGCAATCCACATCTGTTCCCATATGATAAAACACATCATCCAGAGAATGTTCTACCACAGCCCCCAGTCTTGTCAGTGGCAAATAACATGTTGGAGGATACTTGAAGCACAGTTTAAAATTAATGAAAACCATGTAGCACTTATGCAGTGAGATGGCTGGAAAGTAAATCCTCTCAAAAGTATTAGTAAGCCACACCTGCATTGACACCATTTTTATAAAATATTATCTCACTATGGGAACTTCACTTTAGACTCTTCTATGCTTTATTCACAAACGTTTTTTTTCCCACAAAATACTAATAGCTGTTGAACTTCAGGCAGTGACTGGCTGTCTGTGTGTCTTCAAGAAAATTGATCTAAAATCTCAGGACATCTCCCTGTGGATATCCAGAAGAGAAATGTTTACCAATGGACTGCTGGAACTTGGTTCCCTTTTTGCTCTGGCAATATTAGCTTGGCTGGCTCTGAAGATGGAGGAAGGGGGTCAAAGAATGTGGGTGGTCCCTAGAAGCTGAGAATGGCAAGGAAACAGATTCTCTTCTAATACCTCAGTAAGAAATGCAATCTCACTGACACCTTGATTTTATCTAAGACTCATGTTGGATATCTAACCTACAGGACTATAAGATTTGTATTGTTTAGCCACTTCATTTGTTGTAATTTGCTATGACAAAAAATAAAGTTAATATATAAGCCAATTGTCAGAATACAGAAGCAGAAAAATAGAAGAAACGTGGCACACTGATGATCTTATGGAGCCCTGGATGACTACATTTGAACATTATATGTATGTTTGAGAGAGAAAATTAAATCCCTATTTTCTGTGTATATTATTGTTTTCCAAGACTCTGTTTCTCATATCAGGATCCAGTTCTTCACTAATACAATGAGGATTGAGTTCCCTTATAAGATGAAGTTGGTGGCTCCATTCTAGTTCTATTTTTGCTTTGTTATTTTGCTTTGCATTTTTTAATATCTAAGAATAAAGTATAGTTTTTACCTTTTTCTGAAAGCTGAAATTTCATTTTACACGTATTTAATGATCTAACAAAATTTCTAAATAAATGGGAGATTTGTTTTTTATTAAAGTCTGTTCATTTTAGCAAGTATTTTAAAAGTTACCTAAGCACAAGGAGGTAAAACAATAATTTAATTTCAAAATTATTTTTCAAAATCAGAACATAAACAGTTTTAACCATACAATTTGTTTTAAAATCTATTAAATTAAAAGACAGGCAGTAAAGCAATTATACTCTAATAAAGATGTTAAAAAAGGAAATAAAATAAATTAAAGGACAGGCAAATAGACATTATTTAGGCAAAACCACTCACTTAGAGGTGATAATTCTCAAAGTATAGTCTTATACTTTGGTTTCGGGTCTTACATATAAGTCTCTAATCCACTGAGTTTAGTTTTGTATATGGTGTGAGAAAGTAGTCCAATTTGGTATTTTTGATGTAGCTGTCAATTTTTTTCAACTACATTTATTGAAGAAAACATCTTTTCCCCATTGTGCATTCTTAACTTCTTTGTGTAGATTAATTGACCATATAAATATGAGTTTATTTCTGAGCTCTCAATTCTGTTCCATTGATCTGTGTGTCTGTTTTGTACCACTACCATAGTGTTTTGATTACTGTAGCTTTGCAATATAGTTTTGTTTTTTGTTTTGTTTTTTGTTTTTTTTTTTTTTGCGGTACACAGGCCTCTCACTGTTGTGACCTCTCCCGCTGCAGAGCACAGGCTCTGGACACGCAGGCTCAGTGGCCATGGCTCACAGGCCCAGCCACTCCATGGCATGTGGGATCTTCCCAGACCGGGGCACGAACCCATATACCCTGCATTGGCAGGCGGACTCTCAACCACTGAGCCACCAGGGAAGCCCTGCAATATAGTTTTAAATCAGGGAGTATGATACCTCCAGCTTTGTTATTTCTCAAAACTGTTTTGGCTATTCAGGGTCTTTGTGTTTCCATACAAATTTTAGAATTATTTGTTTTCGTTCTGTGACATATGTCATTGGTATTTTGACAGGGGTTGCATTGAATCTGTAGATTGTCTGGGGTAGTATGGTAATTTTAACAATATTAATTTTTCTAATCCATGATCACAGTATATCTTTCCATTTGTTTGTGTTATATTCAATTTCTTTCATCAAGGGCTTACAATTTTCTTAGTACAGCTCTTTTACCTCCTTGGTTGGATTTATTCCTAAGTATTTTATTCTTTTTGATGCAAACATAAATGTGTTTTTCTTAATTTCTCTTTCTGATAATTTGTTGTTAGTGTGTAGAAACATAACAGATTCCTGTGCATTAATTTTAATCCCTACAACTTTACTGAATTAATTTATTAGTTCTAATAGTTTTTTGGTGACATCTTAAGGATTATCTCTATATAGTATCATGTCATCTATAAACACTGACAGTTTTACTTCTTCTTTACCAACTTGGATTCCTTTTATTTCTTTTTCTTGTCTGATTGCTGTGGCTAGAACTTTCAATACTATGTTGAATAAAAGTGGCAAGGGCAGGCGTCCTTGTTTTATTTTTGATCTTAGTGAAAGCTTTTCACCACTGAGTATGAAAACTATAGGAGTGTCATATATGGTATGTTGAGATATGTTCCCTTTATACTCACTTTGTTGTGAGTTTTTATTTTAAATTCATGTTGAATTTTGTCAAAAGCTTTTCCTGAATCTATTGAGATGATCATATGATTTTTATTCTTCAGTTTGTTAATGTGATGTATCCCATTGATTGAGCTTTCTTGCATCCCTGGGATAAATCCCATTTGATCAAAGTGTATGATCTTTTTAATGTAGTGTTGAATTCAATTTCCTAATATTTTGTTGAGGATTTTTGGACCTGTTTATCATGTATATTGGCCTGTAATTTTCTTTTATGAAGGTATCTTTTTCTGGTTTTGGTATCAGGGTGATGCTGACTTTGTAAAATGAGTTAAAATGCTTTCCTTCCTTTTTAATTTTTTGATATAGCTTGAGAAGCATAAGTGTTAACCCTGCTTTAAATGTTTGGTAGAATTCACCTGTACTTTTGTTATGTACAGATACAAAATGGGTTACAAAATATCGTGTATAATATGATTGTTTCTGCAAATTTATATACTTACATATAATAATAACTGGAAGTACTAATTATTAGAATGTTAACAGTAGTAATATCTAAAAAAATTTTCTTTTTACTCATTTTAGTCTTGAATCTTCATTTTAAGAATGTGTATTTTCAGAACCACAAAATGCCATAAAGCAACTTCATACTGAACATAGGACCTGGATTTATTCAAAAGAAAGATTTTTGAAGCAATTCACAAAACTATTCTTTAAAAAAATAATGGTCCCTTCATAGTTACTGTATAAAAGAGAATTTCTCCAACAGTTTATGTTCTTAAGACTCTTTCAGGTATAAGAAAATTTGTCTGTAAATCTGCAATTTGTATTACTTTTGCTTATTATATCATATATGGTAATTTCAAAAAGAACTGGAGATACTTCATATTATTGAAGAAGAAAATTAACATGCTAAAAAAGATCAATACATAGGAAGTTGGCAACAGCACCATCACATATCCCTGTAATTAGTTACAGCAATTAGACATTTAACTTTAATTCAATTTCCTGGTGATTAGTACTAAATAGATACAGTTAAACATTTTCAGTCTCTGGAACCCTATCTTGTGTATTTATCACATGAATCTTATAAAATGGGTAATGAGTAGCAAAATAAGCCTGTGTCTTCATAGATCTTTATTTTTGATGAAACAAATATTTACCATCAACTTTTCTTAAAACAGTAAATTCAATTTAGTGAAGGTTTTGAGTTACAAATGAGACAGCGTTTCTACAGGGAGCTAAGATAATATACTCCAGTTATATTACTTTCTGATAGCCTATCTTAATGTGGAAATAAAGCACAAGGAATTCAGATAACATGTCCCTTAGTTTTTTTTCCTTAAATATCAAATGTCTGAGGTGCAATTTTGGTTAGTGCTGAATCAAAGTCATTTTATGGATGAATTCTTTGACAAGTGTTTGAGGTGACAATGTTCTATAGTTTTGATTTTTGCTCATTGAAAGAATTCTATGGAGATTATTTGTTTAAAAAGGTCCTGTTATTTTTAGCTTTTCTTTCTCTAGCCACAGATTTAGAAAGAAGGAATCATGTACAGTGAAAAGGACTGACTGTGGTGTTAGAATGGATTACGTCTCTGGCTCTGCCATTGACCAGCTAAAAGATGCTCAGTTTTCCCATCTATTAAATTAGTATAAATATATGCTTCCGAGTTTTCTGTAAGGATTATATGAGATGATGGAAATGATAAGAAAGGAGAAGTAGCATCATTTATGGAAACTGTTTTACTATTATCATGCCTACTTTATGATGTTATAACCATATCATCATTGTACAGATTTGCATTCATTTTTATTTTGTTGGCAAAGAAATGTTATCACCATGACAAGAACTACTATTTGCCTACTCAGTATTCATTTTCTCCTTACTTATTTAAATAAAACTTTGTGTTTGGAACGCCAATGGCTCAGGCTTAAACAGCTTCTCTTGCAGTTAAGGATAGTCTTATGATTCCTAGTTCTCGCTAATTATATGGATGTGGAAGATGCTAGTTTAGACTTCTAGAAAACTTTTTAGATATGTTTCTGTTATATGTGGATGAACACAATTTCTAATTGATACAAAACTTCATTTAACAGACTGTAGTTTTTTTTTTACAAGTGTCAAAAACATAATCTTTGGAATGCATTTGGGATGGGGTAGGAAGACAGGCTCTACCAACTGCAGAATAGAAGTGTACTGACTCCTGATATGCAACAGTAAACTATTTGGTCCAGTTGTTCTGCTTGGGATGAAAACCATGTGATGACTGAGATTATAAAGATAGAGAAAATGGAAGAAAAGATTCAGAATATTGGATACTGCTTGCTGTTTCTGAGTCTTGCAAGAAAGAATAGAGCTAGAAATGGAGGGCAATAATTCTGTCCTAAGAGTTGCTCTCTATTTGTGACCTGCAATAAAAATTGACTAAGAGTTCCACAATTTTTAGTCTCCAGGGTTAAAAAGACTACAAATTATAATGGTTATTGTGGTGGCTTTGAAGCTGCAGCCTTAACAGGAAGTAATAATTGAGTGATATGCCTTTCCCAGGGCCTTTCCTTTAAGTGTTATCCACTAAACAAGAGTAGGAGCCCACAACAAAAGGCCTATTATTCCAAATTCTTTGAAGGCAGCAGTGGGCAAAGCCAAACTGCTTTAACACCCTTAAACTAAGGGCCAGGGGATGAACAGCATACAGAGGCCAGTAAAAAAAAAAAAAAAAAAAAAATGGAGTCTTCAGCCTTAAAGATGATACATAAAAAAGATCTTTGACTGTGGTTATATAAAGTTTAGCAGAAACATACAGTTCTTTCCTGTAGATTTATAAATCCTCATTCTGGTAGACTCAGGTTTTGCCCAATAAAACAGTTGTGGGCAGAAGGTACATATGTCATTATAAGGCATAGCCAGTATATATGGTTCATAATCTTCCCTTTCCTTCCACTTCAGGAAGTACAATGCTCTAGATAGAGCCTGAGTCTTGGAATGAAGTCAATATGGAGCAGAGCTGTGGCTAACAGGAGACTCATGGTTGAAATATGTAAACCTCTGTCATTGTCAAATCCAAAATTTTGAGACCCTTTATTAGCACAGCATATCCTAAACTGATTATACATAAAGCCTTATTCTCTTTGGAAGCTAAGAGAATATTCAGAAGAAGATAGTAATTGACTTACTGTCTCACTTTATTATACATGTGTCTTCAGTGTGGAAACAAATTTGTACCATCCAAAAAGAAAGATAGCATAAAGGGAGATAGGAAAGTCTGGGAGTGGGGAAAAATTGATAACAGTCTCAAAAAGGTGGAATTATTCCCATAGATTTTGAAGAATGGGATAGATACTGAGAAAATGAACTAGACTCCACTAAGGAGTTGGCAGCCCTCTGAGGTTCATTTTATATGTCTACATGGCCAAGCTATCATTCCAAACACCAGTCTAGATGCCGCTAGGAAGTTATTTTTCAGGTGTGATTAATTTTTAAATCAGTAAACTTTGAGTAAAATATATTACCCTCCATAATATGGGTGGGTTTCCTCCAATCAGCTGAAAGTCTTAAGAGAGAAGACATCCCTCTAAAAGGATGGAATTTTGCTTCCAGACTGCCTTTGGACTCAAGACTGCAGCATCAACTCTTGTTGGAACTTCTAGGCTGCCATCCTGCCAGCTCTGTTTCTTTGGAGAACCCTGACAATTCCAACATTTTAAAAGAGCTCTTGGCCTCTAGTCTCTAGGTCTTAAAGTGTCAAGACATTTATTTTATATATCCTAATGTAATTTAAATCTAATTAGAGGAGTATGATTTAGGATGGAACATATAAATAGGAGGGTGAATATAACCCTTAATGTACTATATGATATGCAGAAATAGTTATTTCTACAAACTAGGTCAAATTCAGATTTTACAAACTAGTAATCTTTGGTTACTACTGCTGTCACTGGAAATACACAATAAATGGAAAAAGATCATTTCTAATGGATAAGAGTGGAGCATGTTACTATAATTTTTAAAAAATATTTTTTAATTAATTAATTTTTTTATAAGACATGCATTTTTTTGTTTTTTATTTTTAAATTTATTTATTTATTTATTTATTTTTGGCTGTGTTGCGTCTTCATTTCTATGCGAGGGCTTTCTCTAGTTGCGGCGAGCGGAGGCCACTCTTCATCGTGATGTGTGGGCTTCTCACTATCGCGGCCTCTCTTGTTGCAGAGCACAGGCTCCAGATGCGCAGGCTCAGTAGTTGTGGCTCCCGGGCCCAGTTGCTCCACGGCATGTGGGATCTTCCCAGACCAGGGCTTGAACCCGTGTCCCCTGCATTGGCAGGCAGATTCTCGACCACTGCACCACCAGGAAAGCCTGACTTTATTTTTTAGAGCAGTTTTAGGTTCACAGCAAAATTGAGCAGAAAGTACAGAGGTTTCTTATATACATATATACACCTGCCTCCCCACATGCATAGCTTCCCCCATTACCAACATATCTCACCAGACTGCTACATTTGTTACAACTGATGAACCTACATAGACACATCATTATGACTGAGTCCTGAGTTTACATTAGGGTTCACTCTTAGTGTTGTACATTCTATGGGTTTGAACAAATGTATACTGACATATATCTACCATTATAGTATCATACATAGTAGTTTCACTGCCCTAAAAATTATCTGCACTCTGCCTGTTTACCCATCCCACACTCCCTTAACCCCTGCAACCACTGATCTTTCTCTGTCTCCATAGTTTTGTATTTTCCAGGTTGAGAAAGCTGACATACCATCATGAAGTCTGACCATGGGTGAAGGAGAGAGGGAATGTTAGATGGAAGAATCACAGATGGCCTTGCAGCATATGGAAAGTTTGGCAAGACAAACTTATAGAGCCATTAAACTAAAGTCAGCCAACAAAGGACTCATGTTTCCAAGCAGTTGTCTGTCTTAATGCCATTGGTTCCAGTGTGACCTCAGTGCAAAAACAGAAGTGAATTTAAAAGTGCAGCAGCTAGAATTCTTGGTAAATTATGAGACCTATAGTAGGAGTTTGGGAGTAAAAATTAAGGTAGATATAAATCATGAAATATTCTACTTAGTGGACTAAAATCGGATAAAGAACTTTATTTTATTCTTTACTCTCAATCATTTTATTTATTTTACTTTTTTTTCTATTCTATTTCTTTTTATTAATCCATGGACTAAGTCAATAATAGCTTGTCCCTAAAAGCTACACTTCTACCCTCTTTCATTTTTTTTCTTTTCAATTCTTTTCCTTTTCTTATTGTCTTCTTTCTTAAGGACAAGTTTTCCTAAGAATGGGATGTCAGAAGGAGGTCTTAGATAGTGGTCACTTGGTCCTGGACAGAAGGCCCTTGAGCTCTTTGCAGAGGTAAGCTTTCGGTAGACCCTGTGGAAACAGACACTAACAATGACATATTCAACCGAATTCACCCCTGCACAAGTCAATTGTTTCCTGACCATTTCACCACACCCATGCATTCCCCTCTACCCCATCTTCACATAACAGTAAATCTTAGGCAGTAAATGTTAATCCCAACAAAAGTATAAAACTCAACTCATTTTTGTAGTCTATTTATAATTAAGTTAAAAAGCCTTACATTTAATATCTTGAACAATAAAAGAGAAAATTCTATGGTTTAATAGACAAGCCCTTTACTACTGATAAAGATATTAACAGTAGAAACCCTCATATGTATTATGTGCAAGCTGGTCTAATAAAAGGCTTAACTTGAATTCTGTTGAACCCACTGTTTTTTTTTTTTAATTTTTATTGGAGTATAGTTGATTTACAATGTTGTGTTAGTTTCTGCTGTACAGCTAAGTGAATCAGTTATACATATACATATATCCACTCTGTTTTTTTAGATTCTGTTCCCATATAGGTCATTACAGAGTATTGAGTAGAGTTCCCTGTGCTATACAGTAGGTCCTTATTAGTTATCTATTTTATATAAGATGTAGAAAACAATCTTATGGTTACCAGGGGGGAAAGAGGGTGAGGGATAAATTGGGAGATTGGGATTGAGATATACACACTACTATATATAAAATAGAACCTACTGTTTTGAACTTAACTAATGCTATGGACTGAATGTTTGTGAGCCCTGCAAAATTGATCTGCTGAAAACTTAACCCCTGATATGATATTTGGAGGTGGGTCCTTTGGGAGGTAATTAGGGTTAGATGAGGTCATAAGGGTAGGGCCCTCATGATGTGATTAACATTCTTATAAAAAAAAAGTAAGAGATGTGGCATCTCTGTGTGCATGCACCAAGGAAAAACCATGTGAGGACATAACCAGCAAGAGGGCCCTCACCAACAACTCGACCATGCTGGCACCCTGATCTTGGACTTTCAGCCTCTGGAACCATGAGAAATAAATGTTTGTTCCTTAAGCCATCCAGTCTATGACAATTTGTTACAGCAATCCAAACTGACTGAGATGATTGGTTAAATTCAAATCTATCACATACTTAATGCAACGTTAAAAATAAACAATGAACACAGAATTTAACTTGATTTTTAGTCTTTTCTTCCCTGCCTGGCCATCCTTCCTCAGTAAAGTGAATTACAATTCTTTGCGGCAAATAACAAGTATTTTATATATTCTAGATATAACTGGATCTTCATAGGCAGCTTCTGGTCTCACTCAGCACACACTTTGAAGCAAAGGATTTCATCACATTCTGAAAAGAGATCACTGAACTTTTCAACAGCTTTTGTGTGTACTTAGAGAAAAAAATTATGTTGCACACCATATCACATAACTTCACCTTCCATCTAAGCATCTTAATATTTTCCTAAATTCCATTTTTTTCTGGATGCCTCATCTCCCTTGTCTTCCATTACCCAGTCTCTTAAATCTTCTCAGCTATCTCAAATAATTCATCCCTATACATACCACTGAGCTAAACAAAATCTCTTCAGTGAGGTGAACTTACTCTTCTCATGAAGCAATTCAGAATCCGCTGAGTAAAACTAACAAAAACTCACATAAGTAGGATTGTCAGATTTAGCAAATAAAAGCACAAGATGCTCAGTTAAATTTAAAGTTCAGATAAATTACAAATAGTTGCAATATTTGGGACATACTGATACTTAACTGAGCCTCCCATATTTAATCTGGCAACCCTACCTGGAAAGCTGATCCCTACACTCTAACACAATACTGCTAATAAAATTTAAGTGTTTTGGATTGAAATCTTAACTCTTCCACGTGAAAACTATATGATAAATTGAGTTTCAGTATCCTTATCTACAAAATGGGGATTAGGATAAAATTTACTCAAAAGATTGATATGAGTAATAAATAAGATGATGCAAGTAAAACATTATGCATGGTACTTGATATAACATAAAATCTTAACATACTTTAGCTATTATTCTAGAAGGTAAGGGTAACATTAGACAGGCTGCTCATTTAATCCAGGATATTGGAAGGGGCCAAATGAACCATTATTTATTTTTACATTTGTCAAAGTATTCTCCTTTAACCTAAGTTTGGTTATTTTCATTATCTGCTCAAATGATTTCAGGAGTTACTAAGGGTACCATAACATTTCTTCAGATTCCATTAAGCATACTGATAATTTTTTTCACTGTGTGGTCACTTGGGACCAAAGTAGAGTCAAAACTATACACAGGGGGCAGTTTTGGCTGGACAGGTCCCAATAGTAATAATATATTCAATATTTATATAATGATGATTATGAACAGCTGGCATGAAAGAAATGATGAATTAAACAATGCAGTATGGGATTATGTTTATTTAATGACTTTTAGATATTAAACCAATGGGCTAAGTTAAAATCAAAATACGCAGGGTTTCAACATTTGAAAGAAATGTCTTCTGAGCATTTGCTCGATATTTTTCTCATAGAAACAGTTGTATAGAACGATTATATTAGTTATTATTATAGCTAAAATTTATAGAGCACTTTTTATGTGCCAATTTATTTACATAGACTGTTTTAATTAGACTTAACAATAGACCTATGAGGAAGGATATTATAATTATCTCCCCATTTACAAGACGAGGAAACTAAGGTTCTGTAAGGTTAGGAAGCTCAAAGAAGGAAATCCAAATGGAAGACAATGTAGCCTAGCTGTGAACCCATGCATTTCTAGTTTTTACCTATTTCACCAAGTTTCTTCTATATTTATCTTCAGTAAGATTCTTAGATTTACCCACAAAATCTTGTTTAACCTACAATAGACAAAGAGAAACTTTGGCTAACTTAACTTCATTCATTTTATTTTTTCAAAATACTAATTTTGAAAGGCCAGGACTGTATCTTAAGCTCTAAGGGCTTTAGGCACTGGCTCATGTGGGAGAAGCAGATGGAATAGTTCCTAGCTCATTCTTTAATTTGCATACAGGAAGAACTAGTGCTGTCATTGAATCACTTTCCAAGAGTTCAGGATTAGCTAACAAAGTCATGTTGCCTCTTCGTACCTGGCACTGGAGTGAGATTTGCCAACATAGTTAAAATCGCTTGTAAATATCCTTTTTCAGAGTACCTCTAATGTTCAGAGAGGTGAGGATTTCTCTTTGCTTGTTTGTGTGTGTGTGTTTTGCTTGTCTGTGTTTAGTAGCGATAACTGGCATAGTATACCACTGAATGACAAATATACAAAAGTAAATTATAAAATTATAAAATTTATATAATATAAAATTTATATAAAATACAAATTATAAATGCAAAAGAAGATATTTCTTTTTCCTACTATAATTCCCAGGCATTCTGAAGATGGATAGTCATTACTTAATCTTTGATTTATGAGCCGTGACAAAGAACCAATATATTTTATATTTAAGAAGAAAAGGGAGAAAAAAAGATTCTCAGTCACTGAATTTCCATTTACCTCACAAATTTGGGTTGCTATAGTTGAGTAAACATATACCTAGTGTATTTTGGAAGGAAATGGCATGTAAGATTTTTTAAATTGCAGTTTTCTCTGTGTTCAGATGTAGTTGCCCTAAACCATATTTCCCTGCAGCATGGTACACATGTGCTTTCCTTTTCTACGTGACAGGGCAAATGCAGTAAAAAATTTTTGGTGTTTTTTTTTATTAAAAAAATAAATGGTGTTTTGTTTTATTAAAATTTTTTAAACATCTTTATTGGAGTATAATTGCTTTACAATGGTGTGTTAGTTTCTGCTTTATAATAAAGTGAATCAGCTATACATATATCCCCATATCCCCTCCTTCTTGCATTTCCCTCCCACCCTCCCTATCCCATCCTTCTAGGTGGTCACAAAACACCCAGCGCATCTCCCTGTGCTATGCGGCTCCTTCCCACTAGCTATCTATTTACATTTGGTAGTATATATAAGTCCATGTCACTCTCTCACTTCATCCCAGCTTACCCTTCCCCCTACCCGGGTCCTCAAGTCCATTCTTACGTCTGCATCTTTATTCCTGTCCTGCCCCTAGGTTCTTCAGAACTATTTTTTTTTTTTTTTTTTTTTAGATTCCATATATATGTGTTAGCATACGGTATTTGTTTTTCTCTTTCTGACTTAGGTCTCTCTGTATGACAGTCTCTATGTCCATCCACCTCACTACAAATAACTCAATTTTGTTTTGTTTTATGGCTGAGTAATAGTCCATCGTATATATGTGCCACATCTTCTTTATCCTTTCATCTGTTGATGGATACTTGGGTTGCTTCCATGTCCTGGCTATTGTAAATGGAGCTGCAATGAACATTGTGGTACATGACTCTTTTTGAATTATGGTTTTCTCAGGGTATATGCCCAGTAGTGGCATTGCTGGGTTGTATGGTAGTTCTACTTTTAATTTTTTTAGGAACCTCCATACTGTTCTCCATAGTGGCTGTATCAATTTACATTCCCACCAACAGTGCAAGAGGGTTCCCTTTTCTCCACACCCTCTCCAGCATTTACTGTATGTAGATTTTTTTGATGATGGCCTTTCTGACTGGTATGAGGTGATATCTCATTGTAGTTTTGATTTGCATTTCTCTAATGATTAGTGATGTTGAGCAGCCTTTCATGTGTTTGTTGGCAATCTGTATATCTTCTTTGCAGAAATGTCTATTTAGGTCTTCTGCCCATTTTTGGATTGGGTTGTTTTATTTCTTTGATATTGAGTTGCATGAGCTGCTTGTATATCTTGGAGATTAATCCTTTGTAAGTTGCTTCATTTGCAAATATTTTCTCCCATTCTGAGGGCTGTCTTTTTGCAAGAATGTACAATGGAGAAAAGACAGTCTCTTCAACAACTGGTGCTGGGAAAACTGGACAGCTACATATAAAAGAATGAAATTAGAACACTCCCGAACACCATACACAAAAATAAACTCAAAATGGATTAAAGACCTAAATGTAAGGCCAGAAACTATCAAACTCTTAGAGGAAAACATAGGCAGAACACTCTATGACATAAATCACAGCAAGATCCTTTTTGACCCACCTCCTAGAGAAATGGAAATAAAAACAAAAGTAAACAAATGGGACCTAATGAAACAAAAGCTTTTGCAAAGCAAAGGAAGCCATAAAAAAGATGAAAAGACAGCCCTCAGAATGGGAGAAAATATTTGCAAATTTTTGGTGTTTTGAATGGAATTTATTAATAGTATTTCTATATACCTTTAGTTATGGTATGATCTGAATACATTTTCTGTGAAGAGATATTATCCTTTATCAAGTAGATGAAGACCAAGACACATAATTATTAAGATGCTTGTAGGGCTTCCCTGGTGGCGCAATGGTTGAGGGTCTGCCTGCTGATGCAGGGGACACGGGTTGGTGCCCCGGTCCGGGAAGATCCCATATGCCGTGGAGCGGCTGGGCCCGTGAGCCATGGCCGCTGAGCCTGCGTGTCCGGAGCCTGTGCTCCACAACGGGAGAGGCCGCAGCAGTGAGAGGCCCGCGTACCACAAAAAAAAAAAAAAAAAGATGCTTGTAAACAGTAATTTGAATTTATGAAATTAAATAACATTAAATTAAACCATATATTTGTATATAATAGTTATAAATTTACATGAGGAAGTATATTTATAATATTTTCTCATGGCAAAAATCTTCCTTTATAATCTACAAAACAAAATGTAAATTCCTTTTTCTCTCTTTTTTTAAACTATCTAGTGAATAGCAATCTTTCATATGTCTTTATCATGGAACTATTTTTATATTATCGAAAAATAATTCTATGTCAAGAAAACAAAATTATTAGTTGACATATAAACTAGAATTTAAGACTATTTAAATCACCCCTTTCCCTTTGTCAATTAAATATTACATACTAAAGTTATTTAGGAATTCTTTGTGAATATAATTTAAAGTATGGGTTATATTTCTGAATCTTCAAATGCCTCTTCTAATATTTAAAATATATTCATTAATTAAACTTAATAGTAAGTACACAATATTTTACTGATATAATTAGGTATGTTGGTGTTATGGGTTGAATTTTTGTACCCCCACACCCACCAAAATTATGTGGAAGTCCTAACCCCATGTTTCCCAGAATGCCACCTTATTTGGAAATTGAGTTGTTGTAGATGTAATTAGTTAAGATGAGATCATACTGCAGTAGGGTGGGCCCCAACTCCAATATGACTGGTGAACTTATAAGAAGGCTATCTGAAGACAGAGACAAAGGGAGAATACTGGCTACAAGGAAGACAAAGGTTGAAGTTAAGCAGCTGAAAGACAGGGAACAGTGAACATTTCCGGCAAACCACCTGAAGCTAGGAAGAGACAAGGAAGAATTCCTCTGAAAGATTTGGAGAGAGGTTAGATCTGCCAGTATCTTGATTTTGGACTTCTAGAGACAATACATTTCTGTTGTGTTAAATCATCCTGTTTTTGGTACTTTGTTATGGCTAGATTCAAATATCAATTCTTGAATCTAGATAAAAGCAATTATTTTCTTAGCCCTTAGAAATAATATTTTATAATATGTAGTGAATAATTAATTACGAAGTAGCTATCTCATTGCCTACAATTTCCCTGAATAAAAAGGAATAGGGTATAATGGACAGAGTGCTCATGCAAGAATCAAGAAACTGAGTCTATGGAATTTACTCTGTTCATTACTTGTGGAAAGACCTTTCTTCTCTCTGGGCTGCTGTTTCTCCATTCTCCAAATAAGGACAATATTTCTCTGTGTACTTTAAATAAGTCAATTTGAATATTAAACAAGGCCGTATTTGCCAATTATTCGAAAATTAAAAGCACATGCCAGCTTAAGGAAACACCTTTATATATGCTTCCACTCTGCATAAGCATGTTAGTGTTCAGATATTTTGCTATTTAATTATTCTTGCTTCAGGGTTAAATTCATTAAACATGAGTCAAAACAGATTTAGTACCATTTATGATCTTTTGTACTCCATTAATTGTGAATCCTGCTGATTATTTATATTTAACTTTCTACTGCTAAGACATTTCTTTCTCAAAAATGTAAAAAAAAATCTCGGATCTTGCTATATGAAACTCAGAATTTTCTCCTTAACTCTGAACCTCAAAATGTGTATATTTCATAGATTTCTCAGTAAAACATGTCCAAATTAAAATTTATAAATTTTTCTTTCAAATATTCTCTACCCCTCTAAGTTCAGAAGATGCCTCAACTATCTACCAGATTCTTAGAAACCTGGCTTTCAATTCTGAACTCTTTTCACTTGTTACTCAAATCTA
Organism: Globicephala melas; assembly: GCF_963455315.2. Lineage (NCBI taxonomy): Eukaryota > Metazoa > Chordata > Mammalia > Artiodactyla > Delphinidae > Globicephala > Globicephala melas. Next base: position 68,429,943 of record NC_083316.1, on the reverse strand, counting down.
TTCGCTTCCCCAGTGTCTAGCCCTATGAATCCCCGCAATATTGCTCCAATCCATCTGCTTATCTTATCTCTCCTGTCATAATTTTAATTTTGAGCTCATCATATCTTGACAATTTTCTCTTACAACGTCTGATAACATTTCTAATCCATCCTCCACATTGACACCAGAGCTCTTTTAAATTGCCAGTTTGGCTATATTGACACTTCTTGTTCTTTCAGCTTTATTTCTGGTTTCAGGCACAGTAATGAGCAGTTGCATGTAGGCTCCTCCTGCCTGCTCTGTGGCACTAGTAGTGCCTCTACATTTGTGCTTTCTAAAAGTCACTTATTTTCCGGTATAGAAAAAAAAATTTAATGATCCTTTTCGAGATGTCTGCTAGGCACCTCTATGTGTACAACCAAAAAATTAAGAAGATATTAACGCAAACTGGGGCATCCTCAGTCAATGAGGGAGCAAGTAGATAAACAGCTGCTGATAAAGATAGATAAATTCACATTTAAACATACACACACACACACACACACGTGCATACACAATAATTCCTCAGGTAAGCCAACAAGAGTAGACTATTCAGTTTTCAAATAATATGTCATCTTGCATAAGGCTCTGTGGTGCTGGAGCAATGTTCCTCGCAGTGATATTCTCCATTGTTTTTCTATCTATACTCATCATTCAGTGAATGCTCTGTTTTGGAGGATGAACCAAACTCTCCATTTTTCTCTACCTTCTAATACCTGAAGTATGACTATAAATAAGGGTGATTTTTAAATATTATATATTTATATATTTTATATATATTGTTTTTATATTTTAAAATATTTATACTTTCCATCAATCATTATTTTCCTATTCTCACTGGATGTTCTCTTATCTCAAAAATCTGTACTCCTCAATTGGTTTCAGTAAATTTTGTTTAGAAACAAAAGTCTAGAAGGCCCATCACAAATCTTTCATAAGGCAAGCAGAGCAGTACCTACAAGAAAAGAAATAGCAGAAATGTAGGGAGGAATCATAAATGAATATCTCAAAAATTACCTTGCCATAAAAATATTCTCTTAGAAAGGGAATATTTCAATTCCCTTTTCTCTATTGAGTTATTTGCTATTTGAAAAATTCAACTTAGAAATGCAGAGTACGGTATAGAAGGCAGATATCGTTAGGAAGATGAGTGAATATAATCTTTTCTCTCTCCACTTCAGATCATTTGAAAACAAAAAGAGATGCATCAGTTTAGAAGTATAAGCCAAATATGACCTCTGAAATTCACTTCTTTGCATAGGAGAATTGTCTACAAAGTCAAATACTAGTTAAGTTTAGAATCATAAGATTAAATTTAGAATACCTTAAAGTGAGTTTTAGCATTTGCTTTTGGCATTTAACTTATTTCCTTAATTCAGATCCAACAACACATTCAGCACATTGAACTAATTGGTTTTCCCCCAATACACCTATATAATTCTTCTGTATAGTTTCTCATTAACTTTTAAAATAGAAATCTGATTTGTAGGTTAAATGAATTCAATTCTGATTTTATTATTATCGTATGTCTATTTTATGGTACACACTATATAAAAATAGCACATCCTTCCATATGTCTGGAAGTGTTTTTCTCTCTAATCAAAGATGTTTATAAGAGTGGCAGTGGAGTATATACAGTCCTTCAAAACGATTGTACCATTCTTCACTGAAATAAAAACTATCTCTGTGCCAATCTTCTTTGGTCTAAAAGACATAATTTTTTAATGCTCTTTTCTTTTAAACCCATTATGCTTTAAAGATTACAGTTGACCCTTGAACAACACAGGGCAAGTGTGGGTTTAGGGGTGCCAACCCAGTAAAATATCCGTCTATAACTTTATAGTCAGCCCTCAGAATCTGAGGTTCTGCATGCTCAGATTCAACCAACCATGTATTACATCATACTGTAGTACTTGTTTACTGAAAACAAAAACAATTCCATGTATAACCACCCGGTTAAAACCCACAGGTCAACTGTCTTCAAAATTCATGAGGTGAAAGGCGTAAGGGTTGCTGCCTTCTCTAGGTTTAATATTTCACACCCACTCAGTTTTCCTCAAAAGACCACTCACTGCCCATATTGTAAAGATATGTTTTACTGTCTCATGTAAATAATTGAAAAATCTATACACCTTATTTAAATTTGGGGTATATGAAAATTACACTAAAAGCTTGCCCCCACCACTCTCTTATTTAACATTTATTGAATATCCTGTTATTTTCAAAATACTGAGGTGTATTATTTTGGAGAAACAATGATAAATCAGACACTGGACCATTGAAGTGGTGCAGATAAAATAATATAGATGTTTATAGGGCTAACATGTGTGAACCAGAGAAATCTAGTTTTGATGTTGATCACTTGGAGGTGAGAAACAGAAGAACCTTTTACATGTAGGGGAACCTACAGAGCCAAGGCCAAGAAGATAGAAAGAACCATACATGAGACAGTATGTTTTGGACAAGTGGAGGCTTTGTAGAGAGAGGTAGTGAAATATGACATTTAAAAAGAATATTAGGCTCAGACCATGGAATTACCCGAGGCCAGTTTTAACAAAATAGTGACATAATCAGAATTAATAGGACTAACCTTAAGATGAATTAAGATAAGGAGATTCGGTGAGGTGAATAAACTAGTCATTTGTCCAACATTCATTTAATACAAACTATCTACAAAGTACTTCCAAGCACCACAGAATTAAGATAATAGAAAAAAATATAGGGCTTCCCTGGTGGTGCAGTGGTTGAGAGTCCGCCTGCCGATGCAGAGAACATGGGTTCCTGCCCCGGTCCGGGGAGATCCCACATACCGCGGAGCGGCTGGGCCTATGAGCCATGGCCGCTGAGCCTATGCGTCCGGAGCCTGTGCTCCGCAACGGGAGAGGTCACAGCAGTGAGAGGCCTGCGTACCGCAAAAAACAAAACAAAACAAACAAACAAAAAAATATATATATCCTTGCTTCAAAACTTGCAAACCGTTGGGGAGACAAGTTAACCATTAAAAATAAAACCATATGGGAATAAATAAAATTTAGAAGTACTAAACGTTTGCTTTGGCTCTAGTGATTAATAAAATCAAAGTGTAGTTTTATGATAAAGAGCATGAATCCTGGAGTCAGGCAACCTGGTTGTGAAATGGCCCTACTGTCTCCTAGCTGTGTGACTTTAGGCCATTTACTCTCTCTGTGACTAAGTATTTCATCTATTAAATGGGGAGAAGAGTAGCTAAAACCTATTTCATTAGTTAGATATGAGAATTAATGAAATAAATATATAAAATATTTAGTAAATCGTCTGGCATATTTTAAACACTCAAGACATGGTGGCAGAGAAGAAATCAGAGTTGACTTTCATGGTAACACCTGAGACTGGGAATGCTGAGGAAGAATACTTAACTCATAATTATTTCAGCGTAGGATACAGCTCTAGGAAGACAGCGTAGGATACAGCTCTAGATTGACATGAGTCAATCTAATACATATAGACAAAGAAGAGAATGAGAATCCGGGTTAGGTTATATCAGAGTCTTACTTAATTCTGCAAGGTACAAGACACTATTGCATTTGTTAAAAATGTGGAATGCCAAGATTTCACTTATATTTGGAAAGAGATCCTCTGTGATGGATAATTTAAATAAATGATAGAGGAGCCATTAATAAAGTCAATAGGGTTGAAACTGAAAGATTCAGGTAGGGACAGTGGAAGTATGAAATAGGACAGTTTTCATGGGGTAGAAAATGTAGCTTAGACAGTGAGGATCTTCTAGAACTAGAATCTTCAGTACATGATAATTGATTAATTGTGAAAACTGATACAAAGAAGGAGGAGTAAGGAATAACTCCAAAGTTTTCAGCCAGTTGGTATGGATGAATTGAAAAACAAAAGATGTAGGATATACATGTGGCACAGAATATTGAGGAAGAAAGATGAGCCTTTTAGGATTGAACATACAAACAATAAAGCTCTGCCAGAGCATAAAGGTGTATTGCCTGATGGAAGAGAAGGAATATATATATATATATATATATATATATATATATATATATATATATATATATATATATATACATTTTGTTAGTAATCCAAAGAAAGCCAATAGCCTAAGCCAAGATATTTGCTGATATTTCTAAGGTAAATTCCATAGATAAGGGACCACCCTCAAATTAATGGTTTGAATATTTCTGTTAAAATATGTGTTAAACTTTTTTCTTTTCCTTTTGTTTTTTTTTTTGTTTGTTTGGTTGGTTGTTTTTTTTTTTTTTTTTTTGCAGTACGCGGGCCTCTCACTGTTGTGGCCTCTCCCGTTGTGGAGCACAGGCTCCGGACGCACAGGCTCAGCGGCCATGGCTCACGGGCCCAGCCGCTCCGCGGCATGTGGGATCTTCCCGAACCGGGGCACGAACCCGTGTCCCCTGCATTGGCAGGCGGACTCTCAACCACTGCACCACCAGGGAAGCCCCCTTCCTTTTGTTTTATAAAGAGTATTTTGGTTCATTGGAACTAATTTGACCTTCATTTTTTAAGAGTTTAGAAATAATACATAGTAGCAATACTCTGATGGAAATACTATAAAAATATAACATATAATTATCTAAAATTCCAACCTACATAAACTGTTTAATATTTTGGTTTATATTCTTCCAGACTTTTTCCTTTGCAAAGAAACATAGTTTTAGAAAATACATTTTCACATCCTTGGTATTTTCAATAATCTTCAGATCATCCTGGGATGGGTTCTTTGTCTCAAGTCTCTACCAAAATAAACTTTCCCACTCCTTATTTACCTTGAATTTGCTTGTTTTAAAGATGAAATTATAAAACATAATCCATATAAGATATGATAACGAAGCTTGTTTCTCCAGTGGTTCTAGAGGCCATCTTGTAATCTTCTTTTTAACATCTTTATTGGAGTATAATTGCTTTACAATGGTGTGTTAGTTTCTGCTTTACAACAAAATGAATCAGTTATATATATACATATGTTCCCATATCTCTTCCCTCTTGCGTCTCCCTCCCTCCCACCCTCCCTATCCCACCCCTCCAGGCGGTCACAAAGCACCAAGCTGATCTCCCTGTGCTATGCAGCTGCTTCCCACTAGCTATCTACCTTATGTTTGGTAGTGTATATATGTCCATGCCTCTCTCGCGCTTTGTCACAGCTTACCCTTCTCCCTCCCCGTATCCTCAAGGTGATAGAAGGGGCCCTTGGACAAAGACAGCTTGTGAAAAAAGAAAGAAAAAAAGAACCAGGAAATTCATAGAGGAAAAGAACAACCTTGAAGCTACCCCGTCTAAAGTCTCGCTACTTTTAGGTTCCCCATTAAGTTGATATAATAAGTTTCTTTATTGTTTAATATTATTTTGAATTGGAGTTTCTGTTACTTGCAGCCAGATCTGTCCTATGTACAAATAGAAGTCAGTGCATTTAACATATCATAGATATTTGGTACATATGTCTATTCATGACTCTTTATTAGCTTAATCTAGTTTGTATAAAATGTGCTCTATAATTCCTATGTTTGTATAACCAAAATTTCTCAACCTCAGTGAAATTGATATTTATGTGAATTATAAATATCAATAATTGTCTGTGTTTCCACACACACACACACACACACACACACTTACCCCTGGACCTGACAACAGTGAAAAATGTCTGCATATTGTCAAATGTCCCTTGGGTGGAGGGGGGTGCAAAATCACCCTAGTGGAAAACCACTGGTATAACCATATATTAGTTCTGATATTGATAAGATTATAAATCCAATTCAATACCAATTTATTGAGCTTTTACTACATGCCTTCCCTGAATCTAGAGGCTACTCTTATATAAGTAAGACATGGTCCTTGGCCTCAAGGATCTACCTATCCAGACATACAATTATTCATTATATCTTTACAATAATTGGCTTCAAGCTTCTGCCAAATATTTACAAACCTGACAAGTGTTGCTCTCATTCTACCAAGAAGAAAAAACTGGATTAAGTACACAATTATATTTTTCTTAAATTCAACAGAATCTAAGGTCACAGAGAAAACTAGCCTGAAACACAAGGAAAGATGGGGCAAGGGCACTAGTTCACCTGTGGCAAGGGGGATAGACAAAGATTGCATACATGCAGGTAAGAAGAATCCCACTATAATTTTAACATATTGCTAAAGTCTGAGTGACAGTTAGCATGTCAACATAGAACACTGAGAGCAGCATATAAACTTGCAAGCTCCACTTTACAATCTCCCTGGGTTGTACATGAGCAATATTGGGGGCAGGATAAAGAGCAGAGAAATCCTTCCTTAGTAGTTCAGGCTTGGAGAAGGGAAGCTGCCATAGCTACTGGAACGCACAAAGATCCACCCAGTCCATTCTTCCCTAAAGAGCTAAAGACTGAAGCCATTAGGGGATGAGCTCAGACAAATAGAATTCTCCTCTCACTGGTGGAAAGGAAGAATAAACCAAGAAAACCTGAAACCTGAGAACCAGGGATGCAGGACCTACCTAAAAATAAGGCTGAACCAGGAAAAGAGATAACCCTCCCTATCTCCCACCATTACATCAGTGAAGGAAAGCAGCAATAAACAAGTACCTACCAGGGATCATGGAGAGATCTTCTCTGAGATGCAGGAACAGAGGGAAGGCCTAAAGCTGAGGGTAGAGCTGGTACATTGAGGAGAAGCCACTGACAAACCAATGAAAAGTCTAAGCACAAGATAATACCAGAGAAATTTGAAGCTGGTAGTGCACTAAAAGTATCTATAGCAAAAGTAATACCCAAATTGTGCACGGTTCCAGACAACATTGATTCATCTCCCCAACTAAAGGCCTAGTAGAAAAAAAAAGGCATGCCCATTTCCAGTCACAAATACTCTTTCCCTCAGTCTCTGTTGTTCTACACACTATGTCTGACATGCAATTAAAATTTATGAGATATACAAAACAGTAAGGTCATAAAAAAATAAAAACAAGAAACAAAGCATTCAACAGAAGATTCAGAGATGATTTAGACGTTGAAATTATAAATTAAGGAATTAAAAAAACCTCTCAAATTAGTATGTTTATAGAAAAGGTGGATGAAATGCATGAAGACATAGGGAATTTCAGCAGAGAGAAAAAAACAGGAATGAATCAAGTACTAGAGTTAAAGTAAAAACACAGTAAGAGATATGAAGTATAATGTTGATGGACTCATCATTAGAATCAACACAGCTAAGAAAAGAACAAATGAAATTTTAAGTAGGTCAATAATAATTACACAACTTGAAACAGAAAGAGAAGAGAAAAAAAAAAAACTAGAGCAGAACATCATGAGATGTAGAATAATATAAAATGTGAACATATGCTTAATTGGAATCACAGAATAATAGAGACATAAGAGGACAAAAGAAAGATGTGAAAAGATTATGGCTAAGGATTTCCATAAATGTTGAACTGATATTAAACAAAAATTCAAGCTCAGAGAATTTCAAACAGTGAAAACCACAATCAAACCTAAACAAACAGGGAAAAAAAAAAAACCACATGTAGAACAGCATATTCAAACTGACAAAGTAGTAGTGAGATTTAATTGAAAACATTTAGTACAATACAGAGATGAAGAGAAAAAACATGAAGACCAACAGATGAAAAATAGATACAATAGATATACAAGAAAAAGAATATACAGCATATTACTTGGCAAAAGCTATGCAAGACAGAAGACAACTTTTTGCAGTTTTTGTTGTAGTTACTATTGTTTGTTTTCTTTAAAAAAAATTTTTTTCCCAAAGTCAGCTCCAGCACCACCTTTGGCTGAAGCATGGTGTTCATGGGCTCCAACCTGCCTACTGCCCAGTGGAGAGAACTCCTCTGCCCACAGCACCAAGACCCTGGTGGGTGGGCTTCTGCTTCTGCTTCATGCACATCTGCAGCCCCCTGTCAGGCTTGTGCATGCCTGGGACGGGCTTCTTTGTTTTTAATGAATTTACACATGCCCTTACCATATGGCCTGTGAAAGGTTGCCAGAATTTTGGCTCTATGACCTTTGTCCCATGGTGTTACACTGCTGAATGTTACCTTACAAGACATAAGGAACTTTGCAGATATAATTAAGGTTACTTATCACTTAACTTTAAAGTAGGGAGATTACTTTGGATTGTCCAGCTAGCTAATGTTATTAAACATAAGCTCTTAAAAGCTGAGCTTTCTCCTGGCTGAGGGCAGAAGAGGAAGTTAGAGATATTCAAAGCGTGAGAAGGACCCAAAGTACCTTTGCTGGTTTGAAAATGGAGAGGGCCACATGAAAAACATGAAAACAAACTAATTTTCCCAACATCCTGGAAGTACTTGGAAGCAGATTCTTTCAGTCTATAAGCAATGCGGACCTGCTGACACATTGATTTCAGACTTGAGAGACCCTATATACCAATAACACAACATTTCATATCTGTCTTCAACACTAGAAATCTCTCTCAATCTAATACCATATGGTTCTGGTTTATAGATCACAATGCCATGATTTATAATAAAAATTATAATTAAAGTATAAGATTATCAAATATTATCCCTTCTTATCCTCTCCTTCTATATAGTCTTTCATCGTCTCATAGAAAAGAATGAATATTGGGGGCCTTTATTTCCACTTTCTAAATTCATATACATTGCTATCTAATATCTTATATTCTGCTAGATTATTGTAAATTAATTATTAGATAATTTATTTTAGTATCTTCTCAGGGTTTGAGTTGATTGTTCTATGATTACCCATGCTATTCCTTTCCTCTTTTGTTTTTTTATAGTTACATGAATTATATTACCTGGACCATTTTTCAGAGAGTTTTCTTTTTCAGTGTTTTCCAAAAAATAATATGACTTCACTAAGATAACATCTGGTAAAATAATTTGACAAATCTAACATCCTTTCATTTCAAAAATTCTCAGAAAATTAGGAATAGAAGAGAATTTCCTCAACATGAAAATGGGTATTTATTAAAAATCCACAACTAACAACATACTCAATGGTGACAGACTAAAAACTTCCCCCTAGTATCAGGAACAAAACAAGGATGCTGATTTTCAACATTTCACTGGAAGGTCTAGTTAGAGCAATTAGGCAAGAAAAAGAAATAAAAGATATCCATGTTAGAATGGAAGAAGTAAAATTATCTCTAGTTGCAGATGACATGATTCTATATATAGAAATCCCCAAAGAATAAACACACATACACATGATACACACACACACTCACACAAACTCTGGAACTAATAAATTCAGTAAAGGTGCAGGTTATAAGATCAAAACAAAAACTCCAGTTGTATTATATATAATTAACAATTCAAAAAGGAATTAATAATCTGAAAAGGAAATTAAGAAAACAATTCCATTTACAATAGCATCCAAAAGAATAAAATACTTAGGAATAAATTTACTCACCTAAACTAAAGAGTTATACACTGAGATTTATAAACTACTGGCAAAAGAAATTAAAGAAGACCTAAATAAATGAAAATATATCTCATGCTCATAGATTGTAAGACTTAATGTTGTTAAGATGTCAGTACCACCCAAAGAGATGTACAGATTCAATGTAATTCCTATCATGATACCAACAGTCTTTTTCTCAGAAATGGAAAATCCAAACCTCAGACTCAGATGTAATTGCAAAGGCCCCTGATTAATAAAAAGAAGTATGGAAAAAGAAGGAAGTTGAAGAAGTTAAACTTCCAGTTTTCAAAATTTACTATGAAACTCAGTAATCAAAGCAATGTAGTCTGAGCATAAGGATAAACATAGAACAATGAAATAGAATTGAGAGTCCAGAAATAAACCTATACCTCTATGGTCAGTTAATTTTCAATAACCAAGACCATTCAGTAGGGCAAAGAATAATCTTTGTCAACAAATGGTACTTTGAAAAATAGATTTCAACTTCCAAAAAAGAAGTTGTAGCCATACCTCATACTATATACAAAAATTAACCCAAAATGGATCAATAGCATACATATAAGTGTGAAAACCATAAAATTCTTAAAAGAAAACACAGGGGTAAATTTTCATAACTTTGGATTTGGCAATGGATTCTTAGATATGACACAAAAGCATAAGCAAAAAAGAAAAAAATGGATAAATTAGATTTCATCAAAATTAAACACTTTTGTGCACCAAAAGACATTATCAAAAGAGTAAAATGGCCACCTACAGAATAAGAGAAAATATCTGCAAAACATATATCTAATAACTCCTAGGTCCCAGAACATATAAAGAACTCTAACAGCTCAACAACATAAAGAGAAACCACACAATTAAAAAATGTGCAAAGGACTTGAATAGTCATTTCTATAAAGAAATTACATAGATCAACCTTTAAGTTGGCAAAGGAGTAAGACATGGGATCACCTTCATCCTCACAAATACATCAAAAATACATTTACATGTGGAACAACTCCTACAGAACACCTACTGAACACTGGCAGAAGACGTCAGATTTCCCAAAAGGCAAAAAACTCCCCAAGTACTGGGTAGAGCAAAAGAAAAAAGAAAAAACAGAGAAAATAATAGAGATGGGACCTGCACCTTGGGGAGGGAGCTGTGAAGGAGGAAAAGTTTCCACACACTAGGAATCACCTTCTCTGTCAGAGATGGGGGGTGGGCGGAGGTGGGAATCTTCAGAGCCACAGAAGAGAGCACAGCAACAGGGGTGGGGAGGGCAAAGCAGAGAGATTCCTGCACAGAGGATTGGTGCCGACCAGCACTCACCAGCCTGAGAGGCTTGTCTGCTCACCCACCGGGGCAGGTGTGGTCTGGGAGCTGACTTGGGCTTCTGAGGTCAGATTCCAGGGAGAGGACTGGGGTTGGCTGCATGAACACAGCCTGAAGGGGGCAAGTGCACCACAGCGAAACGGGAGGGAGTCCGTGAAAATGTCTGGACCCGCCTAAGAGGCAAGAGACAATTGTTTTGGGGAGCATGAGGATAGGAGATTCAGAAGACTGCCTAAAGGAGCTTCAGAGATGGGCGTGAGCCGCAGCTATCAGCGCAGAAACCAGAGATAAGCTAAGCATTCCATGAAACGCTAAGGCTGCTGCTGAAGCCACCAAGAAGCCTGTGTGAAAGCGCAGGTCACTAACCACACACCTTGGGGAGCCTGTGCAGCCCGCCACAGGAAGGGTCCTTTGATCCAGGGACAAATTCCCCAGGAGAAAAAAAAGTGTGCCTCAGACTGTTGCAAAGTCATACTGGCCTCTGCTGCCACAGGTTTGCCCCGCATTCTGTACCCCTCCCTCCTCCAAGCCTGAGTGAGCCAGAGACCCCTAATCAGCTGCTGCTTTAACCCTGTCCTGTCTGGGGAGAGAACAGATGCCAGAGGGCGACCTAAATGCAGAGGTGGGGCCAAATCCAAAGCTGAAGCCCAGGAGCTGTGTGAACAAAGAAGAGAAAGGGACATTTCTCCCAGCAGCCTCAGGAGCAGCGGATTAAATCTCCACACTCAACTTGATGTACCCTGCATCTGTGGAATACCTGAATAGAAAATGAATCATGCCAGATTGAGGTGGTCAACTTTGGGAGCAACTGTAGACTTGGAGTTGGCTGTATGCAACTGACTAGTTTCTGATTTTTATATTTATCTTAGTATAGTTTTAGCACTTGTTACCATGGTGGATTTGTTTATTGGTTTGGTTGCTCTCTCCTTTTTTTTTATTACTTAAAAATTATTTTTTTATTTTAATAACTTTATTTAATAAAGTTATTTATTTTTCTTCCTTTTATTTTTTTCTCCCTTTTCTTCTAACGTATGTGGCTGACAGGGTCTTGGTGCTTCAGCTGGGTATCATGCCTGAGCCTCTGAGATAGGAGAGCTGAGTTCAGGACACTGGACCACCAGAGACCTCCCAGCTCCATGTAATATCAATCAGCAAGAGCTCTCCAAGAAATCTCCATCTCAAAATTAAGACCCAGCTCCACCCAATGACCAGCAAACTCCACTGCTGGACACCCCATGCCAAACGACTACAAAGACAGGAACACAACCCCCACCATTAGCAGAGAGGCTGCCTAAAATCAGAATAAGTTCACAGACACCCCAAAACACACCACCAGATGCGTTCCTGCCCACCAGAAAGACAACATCCAGCATCATCCACCAGAAAACAAGCACAGTCTCCTCCACCAGGAAACCTACACAAGCCAGTGAACCAAACTTACCCACTGGGGGCAGACACCAAAACCAACAGTAACTATGAACATGCAGCCTGTGAAAAGGAGACCCCAAACACAGTAAGTTAAGCAAAATTAGAAGACAGAGAAATACGCAGCAGATGAAGGAGCAAAGTGAACACCCAGCAGACCAAACAAATGAAAAGGAAATAGGCAGTCTGCCTGAAAAAGAATTCATAGTAATGACAGTAAAGATCATCTGGAATCTTGAAAATAGAACGAAGAAAATACAAGAAACGTTTAACAAGGAGCTAGAAGAACTAAAGAGCAAACAAACAATCATGAACAGCACAATAAATGAAATTAAAAATTCTCTAGAAGGGATCAATAGCAGAATAACTGAGGCAGAAGAATGGATAAGTGACCTGGAAGATAAAATAGTGGAAAAAACTACCACAGAGTAGAATAAAGAAAAAGAATGAAAAAAAATTGAGGACAGTCTCAGAGACCTCTGAGACAACACTAAACACACCAACATTCGAATTATAGGGGTCCCAGAGGAAGAGGAGAAAAAGTAAGGGACTGAGAAAATATTTGAAGAGATTATAGTTGAAAAATTCCTAATATGGGAAAGAAAATAATCAAGTCCAGAAAGCTCAGAGAGTCCCATACAGGATAAATCCAAGGAGAAACATGGCAAGACACCTGTTATTCAAACTATCAAAAATAAAATACAAAGAAAAAATATTAAAAGCAACAATGGAAAAGCAACAAATAACATACAAGGGAATCCCATTAGGTCAAGAGCTGATCTTTCAGCAGAAACCCTGTAAGCCAGAAAGGTGTGGCAGGACATATTTAAAGTAATGAAAGGGAAGAAACTACAACCAAGATTACTCTACCCAGCAAGGATCTCATTTGATGGAGAAATTAAAACCTTTACAGACAAGCAAAAGTTAAGAGAAGTCAGCATCACCAAACCAGGTTTACAAAAAATATAAAGGAACTGCTCTAGGCAGGAAACACAAGAGAAGGAAAAGACCAACAATAACAAACCCAAAACATTTAAGAAAATGGTAATAGGAACATACATATCAATAATTACCTTAGAGGTAAATGGATTAAATGCTCCAAAAAAGCCATAAACTGGCTGAATGGATATAGGACCAATATATATGCTGACTACAAGAGACCCCGTTCAGACATAGGGACACATACAGACCAAAAGTGAGGGGATGGAAAAAGTTATTCCAAGCAAATGGAAATCAAAAGAAATGTGGAGTAGCAATTCTCATATCAGACAAAATAGACTTTAAAATAAAGACTATTAGACAAAGAAGGACACTACATAATGATCAAGGGGTCAATCCAAGAAGAAGATATAACAATTGTAAATACTTATGCACCCAATATAGGAGCACTTCAGTATATAAGACAAATGATAACAGCCATAAAAGGGGAAATCGACATTAACACAATCATAGTAGGGGACTTTAACACCCCACTTTCACCAATGGACAAATCATCCAAAAGGAAAATAAACAAGGAAAAACAAGCTTTAAATGATACATTAAACAAGATGGACTTAATTGATATTTATAGGACATTCCATCCAAAAACAACAGAATACACATTCTTCTCAAGTGCTCATGGAACATTCTCTAGGATAGGTCATATCTTGGGTCACAAATCAAGCCTTGGTAAATTTAAGAAAATTGAAATCATATCAAGTTTCTTTTCCAACCACAACGCTATGAGAATAGATATCAATTACAGGAAAAATCTGTAAAAAAAAAAAAAAAAATGGAGGATAAAATGTATGCTACTATATAACCAAGAGATCACTGAAGAAATCAGATAGGAAATCAAAAATTACCTACAAACAAATGACAATGAAAACACGATAACCCAAAACCTATGGGATGCAGCAAAAGCAGTTCTAAGAGGGAAGTTTATAACAATACAATCCTACATCAAGAAACAAGAAAAATCTCAAATATACAAACTAACCTTACACCTAAAGCAATTAAAGAAAGAAGAACAAAAAAACCCCAAAGTTAGCAGAAGGAAAGAAATCATAAAGATCAGATCAGAAATAAATGAAAGAGAAAGGAAGGAAATGTTAGCAAAGATGAATAGAACTAAAAGCTGGTTCTTTGAAGAGATAAACAAAATTGATAAACCATTAGCCAGACTCATCAAGAAAAAAAGGGAGAAGACTCCAATCAACAGAATTAGAAATGAAAAAGGAGAAGTAACAACTGATACTGCAGAAATACAAAGGGTGATGAGAGATTACTACAAGCCACTATATGCCAATAAAATGGACAACCTGGAAGAAATGGACAAATACTTTGAAAAGCACAACGTTCCAAGACTGAACCAGGAAGAAATAGAAAATATAAACAGACTAATCACAAGTACTGTAATTGAAACTGTGATTAAAAATCTTCCAACAAACAAACGCCAGGGCCAGATGGCTTCACAGGCAAATTCTATCAAACATTTAGAGAAGAGCTAACACCTATCCTTCTCAAACTCTTCCAAAATATAGCAAGGGAGGAACATTCCCAAACAATATCTATGAGGCCAACATCACCCTGATACCAAAACCAGACAAAGATGTCGCAAAATAAGAAAGGTAAGGCCAATATCTCTTATGAATATAGAGGCAAAAATCCTCAACACAATACTAGAAACAGAATCCAACAGCACATTAAAAGGATCATACACCATGATCAAATGGGGTTGTCCCAGGAATGCAAGGATTCTTCAATATATGCAAATCAATCAATGTGATACGCCATATTAAAAAGTTGAAGTGTAAAAACCATATGACAATCTCAAGAGATGGAGAAAAAGCTTTCAGCAAAATTCAACACCGATTTATGACGAAAACCCTCCAGAAAGTAGGCATAGAGGGAACTTTCCTCAACATAATAAAGGCCATATATAACAAACCCACAGCCAACATCATCCTCAATGTTGAAAAACTGAAACTATTTCCACTAAGATCAGGAATAAGACAGGGTTGTCCACTCTCACCACTATTATTCAACATAGTTTTGGAAGTTTTAGCCACAGCAATCAGAGAAGAAAAAGAAATAACAGGAATCCAAATTGGAAAAGAAGAGGTAAAGCTGTCGCTGTTTGCAGATGACATGATACTATACATAGAGAATCCTAAAGATGCTACCAGAAAACTACTAGAGCTAATCAATGAATTGGTAGAGTAGAAGGATACAAAATTAATGCACAGAAATCTCTTACATTCCTATACACTAATAATGAAAAATCTGAAGGGGAAATTAAGGAAACACTCCCATTTACCACTGCAACAAAAAGAATAAAATTCCTAGGAATAAACCTACCTAAGGAGACAAAAGACCTGTATGCAGAACACTATAAGACACTGATGAAATAAATTAAAGATGATACAAACAGGGTGAGAGATATATACCATGTACTTGGATTGGAAGAATCAACATTGTGAAAATGACTATACTCCCCAAAGCAATCTACAGATCCAGTGCAATCCCTATCAAACTACCAATGTCATTTTTCACAGAACTAGGACACAAAATTGCACAATTTGTATGGATACAAAAAAGACCTCAATTAGCCAAAACAATCTTGAGAAAGAAAAACGGAGCTGGAGGAATCAGGCTCCCTGACTTCAGACTATACTACAAAGCTACAGTAATCAAGACAGTATGGTACTGGCACAAAACAGAAATACAGATCAATGGAACAGGATAGAAAGTGCAGAGATAATCCCACACACATATGGTCACCTTATCTTTGATAAAGTAGGCAAGATATACAATGGAGAAAAGACAGCTTCTTCAATAAGTTGTGCTGGTAAAACTGGACAGCTACATGTAAAAGAATGAAAGTATAACACTCCCTGACACTGTGTACAAAAATAAACTCAAAATGGATTAAAGATCTAAATATAAGGCCAGATGCTATAAAACTCTTATAGGAAAACATAAGCAAAAAACTCTATGACATAAATCACTGCAAGATCCTTTTTGACCCACCTCCTAGAGAAATGGAATTAAAAACATATAAACAAATGGGACCTAATGAAACTTAAAAGCCTTTACAAAGCAAAGGAAACCATAAACAAGATGAAAAGACAACCCTAAGAATGGGAGAAAATATTTGCAAATGAAACAACTGACAAAGGATAAATCTCCAAATATACAGGCAGCTCATACAGCTCAATATCAAAAAAGAAAACAACCTAATCCAAAAATTGGCAGAAATCCTAAATAGACATTTCTCCAAAGAAGATATGCGATTGCTAACAAACACAAGAAAGGATGCTCAACAACACTGATCATTAAGAGAAATGCAAATCAAAACTACAATGATGTATCAACTCACAACAGTCAGAATGGCCATCATCAAAAAATCTACAAACAATAAATGCTGGAGAGGGTGTGGAGAAAAGGGAACCCTCTTGCATTGTGGGTGGGAATGTAAATGGATACAGCCACTGTGGAGAACAGCATGCAGGTTCCTTAAAAAACTAAAAATAGTACTACCATAAGACCCAGCAATCCCACTACTGTGCATATACCCTGAGAGAACCATAATTCAAAAAGAGTCATGTACCACAATGTTCACTGCAGTAATATTTGCAATAGCCAGGACACGGAAGCAACCTAAGTGTCCATCCACAGATGAATGGATAAAGAAGATGTGGCACATATATACAATGGAATATTACTCAGTCATAAAGAAAATGGAATTGAGTTTTTTGTAGTGAGGTGGATGGACCTAGATTCTCTCATACAGAGTGAAGGAAGTCAGAAAGAGAAAAACAAATACCGTATGTTAACACATATATAGGGAATATATATATATATATATATATATATATATATATATATATATATATAAAAGAAAGGTTCTGATGAACCTAGGAGTAGGGCAGGGATAAAGACATAGATGTAGAGGATGAACTTGAGGACATGGGGAAGGGGAAGTTTAAGCTGGGATGAAGTGAGAGAGTAGCATTGACATATATACACTACCAAACGTAAAATATATAGCTAGTGGGAAGCAGCTGCATAGCACAGGGAGATCAGCTCTGTGCTTTGTGAACACTTAGAGGGGTGGTATAGGGAGGGTGAGAGGGAGGTGCAAGAGGAAGCGGTTATGGGGATATATGTATACATATAGCTGATTCACTTTGTTATACAGCAGAAACTAATGCTACATTGTAAAGGAATTATACCCCAATAAAGACGTTAAAAAAAAAAAGCTATACAAATAGACATCAAGCACTTGAAAAGATGTGCAAAATCATTAGTCATTAGAGAAATACAAATCAAAACCACAATGAAATATAAGTTAAAATCAACCAGGATAGCAATAATTAAAACTAACTCATGCACAAGTGTTGACAAGGCTGTGGAGAAATTGGAACACTTGTCCAGTGCTGGTGGGAATGTAAAATGGTAAGCCACTATGGAAAACAATTTGATGATTCCACAAATATTTAAATATAGAAATATCATATGGTCCTGCAATTCCACATCTAGTGATATATCCCAAAGAATCAAAAACAGGTACTTAAATATGCACATGTTCACACAGTTCGCTGCAGCACTATTCACAATAGCCAAAAGGTGAAAATAACTAGAATGTCCATCAATGACCAATGGATAACCAAATAGTGTGTGTGTATATCTATCTATCTATATCTATATCTATATAGATATAGATAGATAGATAGATATACATATTGGAATATTTTTCAGTTATAAAGAGAAATAAAGTACCGATATATGAAACAGCATGGAAAAGCCTACAAAATATTATGGCAAGTGAAAGAAGCCAAATAAAAAGTCACATATGGTATGATTCTGTTTATACAAAATACCTGAAATCGATGAAATTCATAGGAACAGAATGCATATTGGAGTTTTCCAGGGCCCAGGAGGGAGGAAAAGGAAGAAGAAACCACTTAATAGGTAAGGTAAGGGGCTTACTTTGGAGTGATTGAAATGTTTTGGAGCTAGATACAAATGTTGGTTATACAACATTTTGAACATATTAACTACTACCAAGTTATTTACTTTAAAATGGTTTACTTTGTTATGTGAATTTCACCTCAATAAATTATTAAAAAAATAACATCTGTTACCTGCCGATGCTCATCTTCCCAAGATGCTTGTCATTGGACAAAACTAACTTGCATATACAATGATTTGTAAATTATGCAGTACTCATGAAGGTTAAGAAATTGAAACAGTGACTGAGTCTTGCCTGCTCATCTTACCCTGTGCACAGTCCACAAGATTAGTTTCCTTTCTTCCTTCTTTGGGTATGAGGTGGGGTAAGAGAGGGGGGCTGGTAATATGCTCAAAGTCTAGCTAGGGAAAAGATCATGTCTCAGGTCTTGGTATCTGCAGAATGGACAATTATACAATCAATAGAGTTGATTATGATTTCATAATGTTTTTCTCTTACGCACTTTTTACAACTGTAGTTTCTTTCTTTAAATTACTTGATTTTTCTCTTAAATAAATAATCGTATGTCTTTGGACTCACTTTTAGTGGCTTAGCCTGTTACTTGTCTCTCCTAATATTTGTTTCTTTGTACTGTTTGATCCTAAATCAACTTGCCCTCATTGATAAGATAATAATCAAGAATATTGACTGTTCCTAGCTTATTCCTTTCTTTATTTAAAGATTATAAATGTCATAGCATACTTGGAGGACCTTGAATATTATGCCATTCTAATGACTGGCTTTCTGCTCAACCAACATCTTAGTAACTCCTGTGTATAACCAACATCTTATTGTGACATAAAGCAGCTCTGATAAACTGACTGAACAAAATATTATCTGCTTTCTCCACCTCATTTAGAAATGCCAATTAAAATTCCTACCATACTACCATTTCTTACTGGTTCTTCCCTATTAACTCTAATACTCTCTATCAGACTCCCTTTGATTGCTCATCTTAAAAGTCTGTTCACAACATAAATAGGGTAATACCACATCTCTCTTTTCCATGCTTATCTCTTTTAAATAATCTATGCTGGTTTAAGCCTTATTTTCTTGTCATAGTGGCTATTCCATTAGGCTCTGACTGTGACTTAGTCATTACTGAAGTCTAAAATTAACATTCATGGCTTCTGTTGACATACATACTGAATATTAATCATTAATTCTTCTGCAGGGAGACAGGGATAGGAAAGACAATTATGCCAAGAGAAAGGGGAGAGATTAAGCCTTGATAATACTCCCTGATATTTGAGTTGCTAGGGAAATTATTTCTGTTCCATGTCTGTGATTTCAAATGTCTTCTTTGAGCAGTTTCTAGATTTTTGATGTATTTTTCCAGAGACTTACCGACACTTAGATGCCCTTCGTCCACCTTACTCCTAACTCTGCTTTTCTCTTGACCTATTGCTTTTGGCATTTCATTTTCTTTCATTTTCTTTTGGAGATTGTTATATATGATCTTATTGACATTTCATGTTGAGTGTATTGACAGAGGTGGTAAGATTTCCTTGGCTTTGTGGTTATGCACATGTTTAACCGGTATGCACTTGTCAAGTTATTTATTCCACAGAATGTGCATTGTTTGATATACTAAGAAAATGACAAGCTGATGTTTGTAAAAGCTTACTATTCCTCTGCATTTATTCATTATATTAAAGCATTATTGACACTTTTTAAATGTCAGGTTATTTTCTTTTTCCCTTGATATAATTTCAAGGGATATTGTGTTCAAGAAAATCAATCCTGTTAATAGTCCACACATACTGAGTCTGCTGTGTAATATTTCTTTGTGCTAAACAGTTTTGCCTTGTATAATGCAGTGACAATGAAGGTCCAGTGCATTGCCTATTGCCTTCTAATTTTTACTTTGATCAAAACATTTATAATTATTATTAATAATTTAAAATATTTTTAGATAATATTGACATCATTTTCTTTATTTTGAAAATACACTAGTTAGGTGAGGAAGAAAGTTTTTAATAGAATTTTAACTTATAGAACATGTGGAACTTGACACTATTATAAAACCATATGTATGTTATATATATATGCCACATATATATGTATATATGTATGTATATGTTTATATATATGTCCTAAATAGAACACAACCTCTTTCTGAAACACATATTACTATAATGAATATAAAGTATAATACACTCAATATAGACTCAATATTATGCTCAATACTGTGAACAAAACTACTCAAATTAAGCCAAAGAAACTCTTGATAATGAGGAATTTCATTATTTCAAAAAGTCTTTGAATAAATGAGCTATATAGTAATACACAGCACTTTTTCATTTTTCTATTATTAAAGTTTTCATTTACTTATCACTTTTCACCCAGATTTCTCCAAGGGGTTGAGAGAAAATTGCTAAATTTTTCTTATAAGGTACATACCAGTGTTATCTATTTTATAGATAAACTGAAGCATTCTAGCAGTCTCATGCCAAATATCAGAGAAGACATTTTTGACAGAGTTTTGGATAGAGGTCATTGGGTCTTACTCTCCCAAAAGTAGCCAGGGTTTTAAATGTATATGCGAGAAGACAACTGGAGTCTTTAATTTAAAAAATATGGGAATCGCAAAAAATTCTCCATCTCTGTCAAAGTTGAGACTTAGAAGTATGAAGTCTTCAAGGATTGTATTTCAGCAGAAATGTATTCCTGTCTCTATGGTGCTACAATGAAGGAACCTTAAGATATTACCTTGGCATTGGCAGAGAAAGTAATTTCCTATTGATAGTTATCTGTCTCTTTTTATTATTTTGAAGTCCTTCATTACTCAAGCTATCAAAATTTCAGAAGAAGCAGTTGCTGCTTTAAATTTGTATCTTGCTGTATCACTGTGGTTTTCTTATTTAGTTATATTATTTCCCTTAAATGTGGACCATGCAATAAGAATTTCATATGTTTTGATCTATCCAGCATATGCTTCTACCACAACTTATATTTACAATTCTATGGCAATTAGAATTAGTTAAATTTTTAAGTTTTCCAACTTCACTGTTAGATTTTGAGTTTCATAAGAACAAAAAACTATGGTTATTGTTTTCACTCCTTCAGTCCCAGAAATTAGGGCAATGTTTGGCACGTCTCTCATGCTCTCCTTATTTCTTGAATGAATGAATTGGGGAGTGAAAAAGTGAGGCATGAAGGAAAAAAAGTGCCAGTATCAGAACTTAAGATAAAATTATAATAATGATTTGTTTTGTTCCAAATAGACAATACAAACCTACTAACATTATTAAGAATTTAGCAAATAGATAAATATGTAAGCAGTAATAGCATTTTATACGTCAGTAATAACTAACTTAAAAAGATAATAATCTGCACCTAAAGAATTTTCATGTATGTTTTTAATGATCTCTGGAGTCTTTATATATTAAAACTTAAAAAAAAATGTAGATTTATCATAATAGTGCCTCTGTATATTTTATAGGTGACCCATCACTACTCTGGCTTCCCTAAAATTTACTCTGGGTTAAAATGCTAAAATGCAATGAAATGTAAATATTTTACACTTAAAAATACAAAATATCTTCTTGTCACTGTAAAGAATGTAATTTTGTTTGAAAAAAATACTTGTTGAGGAAGATAAATAATCTGTCAAATGACAGAAGGAAAATCTATTTACTGTTAAACATAAGAATTTTTTTAGAATCAAATTATCCTTTATGAATAATTTAAACTTAGATTCCTGGAATAGTGATATAACATATTATATTGTTGAAGTATTAAATAGTAAGTCTAAAGTTGTACTGTTATTTAATTTTCAATAGATTTGCTATTGTATAGTTTGAAATGATGAAATTGCTTTGAAAACATCAAATATGCTTTTTTCTATTCTTCTTTCAATTTTCTATTTATTTCAAAATGTTTCTTAGTCACAGACAGTATAAATACCTCATATTGTGAGTTTAATCAATGGAATATTGTTATCAAAATAGAAAATTGAAGGTACTATGATTTTTAAATTTACAATATTGTAAAACAGAACAAAATAGTTTCTTCGAAAGTTGTTACATTGAAAACTAAGGTAGTTCAGAGTTGTTTACTATATTTATCTTGAATAAATAGAAATTTTCTTATCTAAAAGATTTTAATTTTGAAATAAGTCTTTGAATGATTGATATATATAAATCAGTTGATGTGTTCTTCACAAAGCATAGTTTGTCTCTAAATACGTTCTAATGAATATATGAAACAATAAATTCATTGTTTACTTCCACTTTGGGGATTGTATATATAAGAGGGAGAGAATAGAAAGAAAACATTTGCTGACTAACTCTTGAAATATTTCTCATTAAGTTAAGAAGAAAATGAAGTTAATTAGTAGGTTTTAAATGTAGATTTATTGCCTAACTTCCAATACAAGAGCAGCAAATAAGAGTATGTTTTCTTTGTGACAAGAATTATTAGCATTGTAGAAGAAAATTACTGCTCCTACACTTTTGTGAGGAAGTGTCATATTCTGTTTTTCCTTTGGATGATAGATTTCACGATAATAACATTAATATTAACACTGACAGAAAATATTGAGGGCAATTTTAGAATTATGAATTCTTTAACATGATTTCTGTATTAAGTAAAAGTATTATAAAATGTTTGTATATAATTTAATATCAGTAAGATAAAGATGTCACATCACCATTTCAAGCAATATACGGTATATATTAACCTTATCAATGAAAAATAAAAATAGGCTGAGATGGAGTTTTGGGTCTGAAATAAGAAATATCTACTATTCATCAGGAATCAGTTGTATGCATAAAGTTGCTCAGTTTTGAAAACATATATTCCACCCAGGAGGAAGTTAACAGTGGTTGCTGCTCTGATGAGGTTTTAAAATGAACAAGAGATAATCAGAGTGGGCCAAGTACTAGGAAGTGGCCCTGTGAGAATAGCATGTATAGACTACCAACTCTTCTCCTATCCGTTGTCCACCAGCAACACCACAATCTTCAAATAAACTCCTGGAGATTTTCTATTTAATTGATCAAAAGAGGACTTTTGAATATATAATCTACAGTTTTTGTACACACACACAATCACACACACACACAAACACACATATACAGTAACTCTGTTATAACTAATTCCCTGGTTTGATACAAAGTTTCATCCATTCACTCTTTTTTCTATTCAACAAATATTGAGCCTTTACTGGTACCAGGCTCCATGCTAGGTGCTGAGTTCATGGACGTCAAATGCTAATGAGCACATCCACAGTAAGTTTGCATCTATGAAGCTTATAGTTTCACAAGGAATTCAAATATTAAACTAATAATTATCTAAACAATAGATTAATTATGTTATTTTTTGGAGACAGTAACAAGTCTTAACTCTAGTAATTAAGTAAATAATTAATTAGTAATGTAACAATTGTGACAAATCCTATGAGGGAGAAGGACAGTGAGCGAAGAAAATAAAAATTGAATGGATGGACTCTTTCTTCATTATTAAAAGTCTGGTCTCTAACATGTAATTTCAAAAACATAATCTATTGATTATTTTTATGCTTTTCCTTGGCCTTATGAATTTTTAATACTTTTCTAAAGAGATGCATAGTTAACATAGAATAAAAAACAAATATAACAATAATGTGAACATGCTGTATATTAAAGAAATTAGTTTGGGCATGCCTCAGGTTTAAGGACGATTGTAGATGTGTATGCTATAGTTTGACTTTGCACGAAAAGAAATTGTTAAAGAAATATAGTGTATAGATCTTTAGATAAACTTTCAATGGAGCAGAAGAAAACTTGGTAAGTGGTAGCAAAAATAGAATCTGGTTCTACATTTAACTTTAAAACTTGGACAATATTTGTTTAAACCTAATTTTGACTGATTTTTCCACATTCATCATGTGATCAGGAAAACTGAATCCTAGATATATGACAATCACTGAATGACTTCAGACAAAGTAATTTTTAATCTGTTCAGCAAAAGAAAACTCTTGACCCTCCAGATAGTAAATGAGATTGGGGATAGAGTTTTCAAAATGAACTTCTGCAGTTTGTTTTTGATTCAGACTTCAGTTTCCATTAAGAACAATCTGATCTTCTATACTTTTAATATGCCGAGGACTGGTACAAACCCTCTCATGCTCAGTCAGAAAGAAATTAATTTGACTCCGAGGTCCATTGAATAGTCAAAGTTCAAAAGCAGAAGAATAATGAATTTGAAAATATCAAGATACTGGTATGAAAACATATTTGCATTGTTCTTAAGCAGAAGTACAGTCAAGTGGAAATGCAACTGAGGCAGGCCAAGAGTTCCACAACTTCCCATGACTTCTGACACTTGGATGTCTAAGAAATACATGGAGACATTATGAACTTAATCAAAGGATTCCTAGAAAATAAGCCCTTCATTTTATTATGTTTAAAAAGAGGAAATGAATCATAGGATATTCATGCATTAGTTAAATTCATATTTAATAGATCTACTTTGATTCATGTATGTGGCTAATTACTAATTAATAATCCATTGCTAATGTTAGCTCCTATGACGGTATTTTTGTTATTTGACTGTAAAGTTAGTGAGCAGTCCACAAGACCATCCACACTTCTGACACCAATTGTAAGTTTGGGGGTTCCCAATATCATCCTCAGTTGTAACAATTCACTAAAAGGACTCACAGAACTCACTAAAAGTTATTATACTCATGGTACAGTTTATTACAGTGAAAGGTTACAGATTAAAATCTGCCAACGCAAGAGATGCATGGAACAGAATACAGAAGAGTTCTGCTTCCAGTTGTCCTTGTCCTGTGGAGTCATGAACAGTGCTAAATTTCCTGACAATGAAGCGTGACAATATGTATGGAGTATTTGCAATGAGACACGCTGACCCATGCCTTGGTGTCCAGTGTTTATTAGGGCTCAAACATGTGGATATTGTTGGCTGCTTAAGTGGCTGATCTTTAGTCTCTAGCCCCTCTAAAGATAGATCAGATACCACATCAACAAAAACTCCCACAATAAGTCACATTTTTAGACTATGCTGTGTGGCCCCAAGGCACCTGGAAAAGATACTCTTATCATGTAGGACATGTAGAGCCTAAAGCTGAGAATAAAGCCAGACCTATCCAAGAGAAAGGTTAAATTCTTTATTACACACACACACACACACACACACACACACACACACACACACAGCTTTATTTGGAAATCGAAATAAAGTAACTCTTGTCCCTTTCTCATAGATGCAAATGCCTATTATTTTTGAGACATAGAACAGGCTCCCACTTCTTTCTACTGGTATTTTATTTTGAAAAAAATAAAGGACTGAGACAATGAGATAAAGCTTCTTCTGCCTTTTTATGTAGTAAAAGAAGGAATGGGATTTATACTAATGTCAAACTTGTATTAAAAAATTAAACTTTCTTAAAATATCCTAAATAAAAGCCTGGGGTGATGCACAATTCAACTTCTGAGATTTGTATTTCAGCTTTAAATTTATAGTGTGTGGAATGAAACAGACTGTATAAAGCATGCACCATATACAGCAAATAAAAATGTTATGAAGTTCAGACTTACAGTAACTATAGTTCTATTGGTTACAAATGTGACAAGAAAGAGAATATACTGCTTGCCAGATTATAGTTTTTCAACTTCATAGTTCTTCATCTTGCAAACTGAGAAATATATTTTGCCATTTTTGATTTAACCATAGTTGATGGAACTAAGGAATAGCTCCTTTCCACCACAGTGAAGTAATGATTTATTTAATGTATTTTTCCTCTGGTTGACAGTGGATTTGAGGAATGAATGGTAATTTGTATAATGCATTCTTTAAAAAATATAGTTCCTGAAACTAAAAAGAAACTGAAGAAATAATATTTGTGTTTCATAAATACACATAACAGCAAAGTAATAATTTGCAATATTTTGTTCTTGATTAATAAACAGGACATATATATTTCTACAAATATATTCAAGCTCAGCTGCAATTTTTCAGCAGCAGAAATGCCTTAAGACTGTTAATTTATTGAGGAATTACTACGTTTAAATAGTGGGGAAAAAAGGGTGTATTGGTTACATAGAGCGTATAAAAACTTCAGTCTTTACAAACCAAAGAGCCAATTGAAAAAAAAAAAGTGTCTACCAAATGATTGTTTGATAAACAACATCAAATATAAAGTGTGCAGATTATTTTTTCTAGTAAATTTCTTTACAACACACAGAAAAATTGGGACAAATGTTTGGCATAATATTTTAAAAGTTTTGTATAAAATAGACAGGGTAGCTAAATTGACACTTTTAATCTGATTTATTTTTAAGCAGGTACATCATATTTGTGGACAAAAACAGAAAATATAGATAATGAAAAAAATCAGCATCCAGGGATAAACAATGCTATCAATTTAGTCTTTTAAATATTTATATTCCTATGTGTGTGTGTCTAATGGAATATAATTTTAGTTTTGTTTGGCAAAATATTTTTGTCACTATTATGTAATATGACAACTTTATATATTATTAAATATATTTCTATATTGAATTTTAGTATCCTCATATTGACATCATTTATTTAATCAATCTCCCATTTAAAGTATTGCAAAGTTAGTTGCTAATATGAAAAATGCTTCAATAAGTACATATTATCTTTTTTCACTTTCTTTTGTGTGTAGATTGTTCATGTATTTGTATACTGTTCTTTTAAACTTGTATCAACTCTTTATTATTAAAATTTTTGATACAATTTCATGACTCTTTCAAATGTGTTTTTTCCCTCAATTTAGTTTGTTTTTAATATTGTATATGATGGTTTTTACTACATTAAGACTTTGTATTTTCATTTAGATAAATTTACCAATATCTTGTTTATGGTGTTGTGTTTGTTCTCATTATTAGAAAGAACTCAATTTTATGTTTCTATTAAAATTTTTCCACTTATCTAATTATTTTGTGTAGAAGAACAATTTATTGGGGAAATTAATTTTGAAAATTCAAGTTTCTTTTTCTTTTAAGGTGAGAGTTAGAGTTAGGCGGGGTAGAAGTTAATGTACTAGCTACCTTGGTCTTGGCTTCTCACAGTAAGAGTAACTTTATGGGTTACACCTGCACTGGAAAAGATATTGCCTATGGACACTTCTTCCCCTTCTGATACAGCTTTTTTGTCCTTGGGTTTCTTTCTTATGTCCCCTGTCTTATTCCCCACTTACCTTCTTCTTTTTCCCTCCTCCAAACAATTCTCTTTGTCAATTTTCATATTCCAAAAATTCAAACCCAGTTTTGGATAAACATAATGTAATATTTCTCACAGAATAAATCTTGCTTCTTTAACTTTAAGTATATCCCAGTTTCTCTGAAATGGTGTTGATACTCACTTCTGTTCAATTGCAGCTCATGACTGGAAGTGAATGGATGCACTCTGATTTTAAATGAGCCTTCCCACTTATTACAAATGGAAGTCAGCTACAGATTTTATGAGATTATCTTTTCAGAAAGCATATCTCAAAAAATTAAGAAAAATAATTCCCTTATTAGGTTTGGCACATCCTAAGGAAGGATGCAGATGAGGAGCACTTGTCTCTCTCCTGTTTGATTATTTTGGGGCAAATATGTAAAAATGGTACAGATGAACTTTTTGGCAAAGCGGAAATAGAGTCACAGAGGTAGAGAACAAACTTATGGTTACCAAGGGGGGACATGGGGGATGGGACAAATTGGGAGATTGGGATTGGCGTATTTTATACACCACTAGGTATAAAATAGATAACTAATGAGAACCTACTGTTAGCACAAGGAACTCTACTCAGTGATCTGTGGTGACCTAAATGGGAAGGAAATCTAAAAAAGAGTGCATATATGTATATGTATAACTGATTGACTTTACTGTACAGCAGAAACTAACACAACATTGTAAAGCAACTATACTCCAATAGAAATTTAAAAAGAAAAGAAACAACATAAAAGAAATTCATCATTCATCATTGTCCATCCTTGGAGTTTACAAGTATTTACATAAAATCACTAGCAACTGTTGCTCTCTTGATATAATGTAAAAAAATGCTTTTGAGTAATTTTTTGTATGGTCAATTTTCAAAGGTCAGAATAATCAATAATTCAAAATTATTAAGTTCAAATTACATCTGTTTTAAAATTGTCTGTAGCATTACAATTTGAGGTGCAATACTGATAATTCACATTAAGGCTAAAGTTAAACATGTTGAAATGGGGGAAAAATGAATATATAAATCTGTTCTGATTTAGAAATAGATGCATTGACAGCTTGGAATAGAAAAGAAGATAAAATCATATTCAGAATACAAGATTTTTTACTGTGTTATTGGAAACAGTTGGATTATTGAAAAACACTAAATCATCTTTACAACAGCATGATAGACTTTGTACCCAGCATCAAGTTACCAAAACCTTATGCAGCTGTATGTGCTATCTGTCAAACAGGTTAAAGTTGCTTGAAGATTTTTATATAAAGAATACAAGTGATTTTTCAGATTCAGTTTTTCAAAGTAAAACAGAAAAAGAAGTTTCCTTTTCCCACAGCCTGTCCATATCTTCTAAAGCCCCTTTTTCAAAGGGTGTCAGACCTCATAGGAAAGAATGAAATTTTGTCATTTGCAACAACATGGATGGACCTGGAGGGTATTATGCTTAGTGAAATAAGTCAGACAGAGAAAGACAAATACTGTATGTTTTCACTTATATATGGAATCTAAAAAATAAAACAAAGAAATGAATATAACAAAACAGAAAAAGACTCTTAGCTATAGAGAACAAACTAGTAGTTACCAGTGAGAAGAAAGGTAGGAAAAGGGGAAAGATAGGGGAAGGGAATTAAGAGGTTGCAAGCTACTAGGAATAAAATAAATAAGATATTTTTATAATAAAGTTAAATGGAGTATAAGATATAAAAATATTGAATCACTATGTTGTACACCTGAAACTAATATAATGTTGTAAGTCAACTATACTTCAATAAAAAAGAGAGTCAGAACTGGTTTCTTTTGCATCTTTCCAAAATTTTATATAATTATATAAGCACATATATATTTTCACCTAAACAGTATCATTTTGGTAAAACTTGCTTTTTTTACTTAATGATGTCAAACACTTTCCATATCACAAGGTATACTTTTACCTTGATTTTTTTAAAAAAACTATATGGTATGTTGTTATATGGATAACTATAATTTATTTAACCAGGACCTTATAGAATTTAGGTTGCTTTAAATTTTTTTGCTGCCACAATGAAGTATTCTCATTCATATGTTTTCACATGTGAGTAATTTTAACACATTGATGAATTCCTAGGTATGGAATTGCTGTTTTAAAAAGTATGTGCATTTTCAATTTTGACAGAAGGTGCAAGTCAACCTTCAAAGTAGTAGGGCCAATTTCTAAACCCACTAATAGTGTATGAAAATGCCTGTTTTCCCATATGATGGCCAAATTATTTTCACCATTTGGAACCATGGAGGGACTTGAGGTTATGCTTCAAATATTCCTAGTCACAAGGTAAGATGGCACTGGATGGAAGAAATGGCTCATAAAAGCAACTCTCAGACTGAATACCAGTTGGAATGAAACAAAACAAAGTTAAAGAGCACTAGAAAAACTTCTGATAAACAAGGGATGGAAAAATGGAAATTGTTTAGTAACCGGCATTAAAGATTTAAGATGTAAAATGTCACTGATTTTGTTTTTATGTCAATCTCTGTATGATATATCTGTTTTATATTAAAGGATACAAACTATTTAAGTGAATTTACACAAGTACATTTAAACGTTGTCACCCAACTCTCTTTCCCTCCACAATCTTTAAATTCCTTTTGTGTGAGCTCTGCTTCTATTTTTCATTTGGAGAGGGGGGACAGAAACAAAATGAAGGCATATTTTATTGTGACAAAACTCATGAAAATTTCTTCAGTTAGCATTATTTGTCTTGTGTGTTCTCAATACACATAAAGGGATGACTACCTGGCTTTATATTATTCACTTGGTAATTCCTGAAAAGTTCCGAGGGTTGACTGTGTGTGCCTCTGTGTGTGTGTGTGTGTGTGTGTGTGTGTGTGTGTGTGTGTGTGCACGCAAGAGAGAGAGAGAGAGAGAGAGAGAGATTTAAAGATTCAGAGTATTTCCAAAACTCTGCATAAGATAGGGCTGGGAAATCTTATTAATCTAAATTCTACATATTTATTTGTATAAAATATAAATGGTTGCAGTAATAAACTATAAAAATATTATAGTGATGACTCAATTTTAGGTAAATAAAATTGAAATGTAATGGTTTATAAAATATATTTTATCACAATATAAACTTTGCCTTAATTTTTGGTAAATTAATTCTCACCATTTGTATTATTTTTAAAAAATGAAACAACTCTAAAATATTATTGAAGAAAATATTATTTAAATTTAGTTACTTACACTTATTCCTAAAACTTGTAATGATAGCTACCCTTTAAAACAGTATGTTTTGTAGAATGTTCTCAGAAAGAAAGATACTAAAAGATGATTCTGAGTCATTGAAGTCTAAATAACTGTATTTTTATAAATCAGTCTCTAAATATTTTCTACCCTGAGAAATAGGGTAGAAAAGCTTACCATTTTATTAATGGCCTAATACCTGAGAATGATGTAAAAAATTATTTTGGAAATTTCCCTTTTCTAGCTGTCTGATGAGCTGCTAAGTTCATTTTTCTGCAAATGATGTTATATTCAGTACTTGAAGAAGTCATTGAAACGTTAATTTTGAGTTATATATTACTATGATAGTGCTTTCATTTTATCTGCACATTTATTGGATATATTAAATGTCTGCTGTAGTTCTAGTTCAGTAACTAAAAAATGATCAAGTTTCTTATATCTTATGGTTTTCAAAATTCTACAAATGATTATTCTATTTTCTCCTTTGATATAGCTGAAACAGTTATGTGGAATAACTGTACCAAGAAGAAATATATAAATGAATTCCTTTCAAAAGCCTCATTTTTCTTTCACTGATTTCAGATAATAGATAAAAAATGTAAAATTAAAGGTGCAAAGTTTTAGATTTTAAGAACGTGGATCCATCATACTGAAAAGACCATCAATAATCCCCATAATTACACAACATAAATACCCAGGAAAGAGAAAACGTGTAACTTTAAGAAATGACCCCATACAAGTTGATAACTGTATAGCTAAGGTCACTACACTGAGAAAAGAAGCCATCAAAATGGAGTACATGTTCTCTTAAAACTATCATAAGTAATCATTTGGTGAATAATCCTCAAAATGCCACTGTTTTATGATGTGTGGAAGTGGCTCTAATTTAAAATCTGGACTGCTTATAGGTAATTAGCCTTTAGCACCAAATAATTTCTAAAAAATTATACATGATCATTAAAACCATTTCTCATCATCCTATCTACTGACAATATTCTAATTTTCCTTAAGTAATTTGAACTTTTATAGCTTCATGTAGGTAATTAATTTTCCTTTCGTTGCTGAAAGTTTCTTGGTTCGGTGATTTCCAAGTATATTATTACAGTGAAAACAACTTCATAATTAAAGCAAAATAACCTATAGTAAGCAAAATCAACAACATATTATTTGGCTGGGCCAAACCGGGGTTGGATTTTCAAGTTAATGAATCCCCCAGGGAGGTGGTTCACTTTCTACTGAAAAAAAGTTCATAGTATTCACACATGTATGAGTCAGGGATTATCTACAACAGCATGATCAAGAAAGAAATGTATAAAATATAAATGTAAGGTGATTCCCAACACACTGATTAAGGATCATTTTAGTATTAGGCTTCATGTTGTCCATGTTTAAATAAGTGATTGCCTAGAAGGTCAAATTCTTGGAATTTTATATTTGTCTTCAGTTAATGACTGATATAAAAATCAATCAGATAATATTGACTGTAAAAAATAAAAGGAACATTGTATTGACCTAGATTATTTTCCAATTATGTTTTTTAAGAGCAGTTCTCAAGAATGTTATTTACAGTGAATACTAGCTGCTAGAAGAACTCATCCCCACTTTCAAGCTGTGAGTTGTTTGTTAAATCCATTTTCTAAAGGTGACTATCAGAAAGTCCTAATGAGATACCCCAATTATTAGAACTCTACCCAGTAATCAAATTCTCAAAGGTAAAGCTAGGAATCTCTTTATTTAAAAAAAAAAAATGGCAGTAGCTGATTCTGGTCAATTTAATAAATACCACATTAAAAAAACATCTAACTCTTCTAGTTTCTTTTTCCCCCAGATATCTACAGTTTAAGATGCAATTTTATTAGCTTTCTCCTTCAAAATTATCTTAATGCTGGACTTCATAAAATTATGTGGGATATTTATTTTTATAAAAGATTTTAACAAGTATGTATGAAAGCAAGTATACTATTTTTATAACTTGTAGGGTTCTTACTCTCCTGTGCTTTACTCCAAACTTGGCTTTTTTTCCCCATTAATCTGAAAGCAATCCACTATGTTGATGTATCATTTAACCTAAAACATATACCAATATAATTTCAATGTTCCCCCATAGTCTTACTTTCTACTCTCTCCTACTTGTATATATTCCTCACCTCTTCCATGATTTTGCTTGTGTCATTGCCCATTATTTTACTCTCTCTCTATTCTATTCTCTCATTCCTATTCTTCAAGCTTCAGTTTGCCTCACATTTGTTGCCTCTATCCCTCATTGCCATTCACTCACAAATATTTACTGCACAATTTCCATGTGTCAGGCACCTGCTGGGGATGGGACACAAAGAAGAGTAAGACTCCATAATTTCTGCCAACAAGGAGTTTACAATTTAGATCATATTAATGGCTTTATCTCTCTGAGCATTTCTGTCCTTATCTGTTATAAATAATCCAGAACAGTACTTCCTAATATTTCTGTTTCAAAGTACAGGGTATAAAAGGAAAAGGATGCTTTGGCATTAGAAAATGGGCTCTGGGGTTCTCTTAGTATGGGCTCTGTGCATCCCAAGACCTCAAGCAGTGAAAAATGTCAGCATTCTTGTAATATATTCACACCATGCTAGTGTTCTATGGACCACCTGCTGGAATATGGTAATGAAAACCTTTTCCTGTTGCAGTCCGAACATTTTTTTTTTAATATTTTCCATTTTGTAGAAATTTTCTCAATTTCATTACCTATTTTACTATTTGTTTTAATAGAGGTTTCCAAATATAATCTAAATATTTTCTTAATGAACAGTAATTATTATATCCTTTTGTTATGGCTCTATTTTGGCAGCCTGTCATATTTTTTTTCCTTCTTCCATTGTTCTTCTCTTTAGCACCTTGCTTGTTCTCTTTTACCATTTTACTATTTATTGTCTTATTTGCTATAGGTGGATAAAGCAGATAATCAAAAATATAAAGAATTGTAGTTTATATAAGCTTCAACTAAATCCTGAATAAAACATGAAAAGAATAAAATATTGGCTTTCATGCCAAGATATTTTATCATTCGCTCTAAGATTGCCAAGTTACCTTAAATGCAATTACACTTTCAGAGCTGCATGTTGAATTGATTGAGGCTTCACTGGAAGCCTGACTTTTAAGGCAGTTCACACTCATTTTCTCAGTCGTTACCAAAAATTTCTCTGCAGAAAATTTATGAATATATGTTATAACCTCTGGGCCCAAAAGGAGAAGGTTCTTAGGGGATTACAAATGTCTTCGGAGAAAGAAAAAGGGAAATGCCAATGTGCGAATCATTTTAGCAATAGTTCTGTATTTTTAAGCCACCTTCTCTGGTCTTCATTATGAAAGTCGTTGTGAAATTGAACAAAGGTTCTTTTTTTTTTTTTTTTTGCGGTACGCGGGCCTCTCACTGTTGTGGCCTCTCCCATTGCAGAGCACAGGCTCCGGACGCACAGGCTCAGTGGCCATGGCTCACGGGCCCAGCCGCTCCGTGGCATGTGAGATCTTCCCGGACCAGGGCACGAACCCGTGTCCCCTCCATCGGCAGGTGGACTCTCAACCACTGCGCCACCAGGGAAGCCTCAAAGGTTCTTTTTTACATGGTTCAGCCAAGTAGAGAGGTCTCAACCATACTGTTAATCAGAATGAGTGGAAATAACCAGTGTTAAAGAAATTATCCATTAGAGGCAAATGAACACTTTGAGTATAAAATGGTGCCATCTGGTAAATTAGCTCTTCCTCAATTTCAAATACTACTCTAAAAGGTATATTTCTTTCAAACATTTTATTACCAGAGAATATTTATTCACTTCTCCAATATCAGATTATGGACAGGGCAATAAATGATGCTATTAAGAGCTGAGATTAGTAGGGCCAAAAAGAGTCTATTTCCTTCCAGCCTTGTACTTTCATCAAAAGCATAGGACTATAGCACATGCTGAGGAAATGACCACAAATCTTCCCTTCTCCTTTCACCAACAAATTGATGTTTCGCCAATGGACTACAACTCCATTCACTCAAGTCTCTCTCTCCCTAGAAGTTACTTATCCTCAAAAATTTTATGCATTAGCAGTTATTTTCATGCTGATTTCCAGTCCAAGATCGTATAGTGAGTTTATGTTCCAATAATTCCTTTTTTTCAAAACACATAGCAATAATAAATAAAATGTAAAAAGATAAAATTAAAAAAAAACTTTAGCTGGGCTCAAAAAACAGGAAATGAAAATTTGTAGACCATGGACAGCACAAAAATCAAAATCAGCACTTGCAGATAGAGCTGAAACTGAAACTGCAGTTGACTTCTTCCTCTGGGAGTGGGCAGAAGTGACTGTGCATTCATCTCTTCCAAGGTAAACGAGGTTGGGGGGGAGTGGTGGGCATTGGCATAAAATAGTTGTTGAATCAGACTATTTAAATCAAAGGGCTATGATGCCTTCTCCCATTCAGAAAGGAAGGAAGGAAGTTGGAAGGAAGGAAAGAAGAAAGTAAGGTAGTAACCAAGCATTGAACAAAACCCCCTGCTGCCAGTCTTTGTTGAGAATACAGGTTCCCAAAAAACTACAAACCTAGGAAAATAGTAGGGCACAGACACATCCTCCTATACAGAAAGTGAAGTAAATTGCCAGCAGATTCTGCAACTGATCATTCACACACTCAATGTTGCTGCAACCATACCATAAGCCTAGTAAGACCTATTTTGTATAGGTACTGAAAGATTAAAGTAGAAGCAAGCAAAAAATACTAGATAAGGAGAAGAAGCTACAGAGGGAGAGAAAAAAAGAACCAACAATAGTAAGATTATCCTTCCCAATAAAATGAGCCTGAAAACCTTCATTCCAAAATACAGAAATAAATCTAGTCCAGAGAAACATAATCACCAAAATCAATAATCAAAACATGGATTCTCTCCAGATGCCAGTGATTTTATCGAATTATCTAAGATGTTCAAATGATGAATGAGACAAAACTTCTAATACAAAATAAACAGGGAATTTTGAAATGAAACAGGCAAATGTAAATTAAAACAAGTGACTTTTTAAAAAGAAAGAAACAATTTTCTAAAAAATAAAATGGACAAAGTAACTTTTTCCCTGGACTCAAAAAATAATTTAGTAATTTGGAAGCTAACATTGAGGAATTCACTCAGAATCTCCTGTTGAGGGATGAAAAAGATTTTTTTCATTATTTACGTCTTTATTATTTTTATTTTGGCAACTGTAATTCCTTCTTCAAAACATTTTACACATGAAGAGATGAATTACATAGAATGTGAAAGTACTTCCTAAGTCCCCCGAGATAATCACCAGAAAGATCTTTTTAATTACTTTCTATGTATACATTATTGTTATAAAGTGTTATAAATTTTTACTTTTTTAAAATTTCTTTTTTAAATTGAAGTATAGTTGACTTACAATGTTGTGTTAATTTCAGGTGTACAGCAAAGTGATATATATATATATATGCACACATACACACACATATATATATTCTTTTTCAAATTACTTTCTCATATAGATTATTACAAAATATTGAGTGTAGTTCCCTGTGCTATACAATAGGTCCTTGTAAAAAAAAAAGATATTTTAAAAATAAGAGATGGGGCTTCCCTGGTGGCGCAGTGGTTGAGAGTCCGCCTGCCGATGCAGGGGATACGGCTTCGTGCTCCAGTCCGGGAGGATCCCACATACCTCAGAGTGGCTGGGCCCGTAAGCCATGGCTGCTGAGCCTACGCGTCCAGAGCCTGTGCTCTGCAACGGGAGAGGCCACAACAGTGAGAGGCCCGCGTACCGCAAAGAAAAAAAAAAATGTGGAATAGTATATACGATTTTGCCAGTCTAGTAGACTGTATTATTGTTTGCAATTTTTCCCTTCCCTGAAAGGGAACTATATAGGTGTACACACTGACTTTGGGTTTGCCACAAAATGTGCTTTAACCAATGAAATGTAAGCACATGTGACTTATGCCACAAGCAGATACTCTAGGGAGGCCTTTCTGGTTCCACCAACTTTCTTGCTCTTCCCTCACTGCCACTTGAATGGTATATGCCTGATTGGTACTATTCATTCTGCTTGGGTTCTGGACTGAACAGTCCTGTGGAGCAGAACTGCAGCTGATCTACATCAGACCTGAGATGTAGCTGTTGGCTACATCAGATATGAGAGAGAAATAAACCTCTGTTGTTTTTTAAGCCACTGAGATATGGGGTTTTTCATTCTACTTTCTCCTTGTCCTCCCCTTCCTTCTTCTCTTCCCCTCTTCCCTCCTATCTCCTTCCTTCCCCTCCCCTTTCTTACTGTTCCACCTCTTTACTCTCCTTCTTCTTCACTTTTGTAACACAACCATACACTGCAAAATAGAGGCAATTTATGCCATTTAAAATATTTTTAAAATAATATGACATAATATTTTAGATATATAAATGTGTAATTTTTAAAAAATTGAAAATGATGAATATATAGGAATAGAGATATTGATAGAGGAACCCAGGAAGTCACAACATCTCAGTTTTATCTTTAGTGTTTTATTAAAAGATAAATAACCCAAATATATTAGATTTGATGAAATAGTATGATAGACACATAATTGTTCTTTATTCTCTATTTTGGTCTTGTATGCTCAAAATATTTTCATGGTATATATATATATATATATATATATATATACATACTTAATAGAAAGTACTACATATCACTTACTGAAATTTCAGGGTCAGACAACAGATAAAGGGACATTTAAGAACTCCCTTCTAATCACACTTGACTTGGTCTATTTGGTTCCAGAATTGGAACTGAATTCAAACCCAGCTGCCAACATTTATCTGCCTGATCCCTTTGAGCCTTAGTTTCCTCGTCTATTGATCAGGGATAAAATTTGCCTTAGAGTTGTTCTATGTATTAAAATGGAACAATTCCTCTGCAATGCCTGAATATATAGTAATTTTAAGTGCTGAAGATATATTGTTTTTCACTTTTCTCTCTCAAATATTATGTTCTAATATTAGGTATGTTCTACTTTGGGGAACACAAGTAGCTTAGATGATATTTCATCCTTAATATTAGGTCAAACAGCTATGGAGAGAAATTTACAAGAATTATTTCAGCTTTATAATGAAAGTCTGACTCATTCCTAAAAAAAATTTAACTTAGTAATATAATCTCTAATTTTTTTTTTAATCAAGGGTTGGTAAACTCTTTTCCATAAAGGGCCAGATAATAAATATTTCCAACTTTGCAAGTCATCTGGCCTCTGTTGCCATAACTCAATTTTGCCCTTGTAATGCAAAAGCAGCCACAGATAAAATTAAATGAGTAAGCATGGCTATGCTCTAATAAAACTTTAATCATGGACCCTGAAATTTGGATTTCGGATAATTTTCTCTTACCATGAAATACTTGTTTTCTTTTTTGTTTCTTCAACTATTTATAGCAAACATTCTTAGCCTGCAGGCCATACAAAACAAATGGCAGGCTGCATTTGACACTCAGGCTTTAGTTCGCTGACCCCTGTTCTTTTCATTGACATCAAATATAAAAAAAAGAGAAAGCACTGATGTTAATATGTAGTAATATGTAACATGGATGGTCTATATCCCCATGATTTGGGTCTTAAGAAAATCTCTATACATATAGAAAAGTTCTAATCTCTCTGCTCCTAGTCATAGTGTTTGTTTGTTTGTTTGCGGTACGTGGGCCTCTCACTGTTGTGGCCTCTCCATTGTGGAGCACAGGCTCCGGACGCGCAGGCTCAGCGGCCATGGCTCACGGGCCCAGCCGCTCTGCGGCATGTGGGATCTTCCCGGACCGGGGCACGAACCCGTGTCCCCTACATCGGCAGGCAGACTCTCAACCACTGTGCCACCAGGGAAGCCCTATAGTGTTTTAATTTACAATATTTATTCTATGAAAGATTATTGGATACTGTCTTCTTGTGTTACTTTGGATATTTTTTTTGAAAATGGTAATTTACTTCATAAAGGTCATATTTGAAGTTTCTTACTTTTAAACGTCTGTTTTGTGCTGGTTTCAGCCTATCTAATATTGTGGCTGGACCAACCCTTGTGGTTCTTATGATTGAAAGATGCCCCTCAGTAATAACTATCAGGAAACTTGAAGAAATTGAAAAAAAAAAGAAAGGTTTATTACTCACAAGTCCTGGAAAGCATATGACACACCTGGGGCCACACAGCGAAGTTGTGATGTCAGAGGATAGAGAGAGCAATCACAGTGACCTGAGGTTCTGCTTTTATTGAGGTACATGGAGTGGTAGGGGGCTAGGCTCACTCATTATTGGTGAATTTAAACATAAGTTTAACCAACCAACTTTATAAATTTACTACAAATCATTGCTTGTTTCATACTTGAAATTAATGAATTTTATGGCATTAAATTGAACTTCAATAAAGCTGTTAAAATGTTTTTTAAAAAGAAAAGTTTAAAGCATAGGAAGAGAAAAAAACAAGTGGGCAAATGGTCAGTCACCAAAATCAACGAAGATCTTGAAAACAAAGGAGCTTCTGTGCAGGAGAGATGCCCTGAGTGTTCAGTTCTGTGGCTGGCAATGTGTTGATATGAGACAATACCTTGGAAGTAGATGCTTTAGCAACCAAAGCCTAAGTCAGGCACTTGCATTACAAAAAAGAAACAAAAAAGTCAGGATTTACACTACAATGTCAAAGTCTATTTTAAATCTAATTGCATAATTTAATTATTTTTAGATTGTCTGGTTTTACCCTGCTGAGCTTTAATGTTGCCCTTCCTGAACCACTGAGTTGATAATTATCTGCCTTGTTTCATAACCCAAAAGAGCCCCGGTATAGACTGTACTGGAGTAGAAAACTTTAAACAAAGCTTCATAACTTTCTGCCCAGTATGAAATGATTTTTCTTGGCTAACGGTTTCTGAGCCTTTAGCCCTCTCTTTTTTTTCAAGTATTCATAAGTTAGCATTATAGAAGAGGTTGTCTAGTCATATTTTTACCTTTAGGTAGTAATTTTATTTATTTTCTAAAGCGAGAAATTTTTATATATTAGAATATAATATTATAATGTAAAAAATGTAGCTGAAAAAGTTTCTTTAAAAACTTTGCCTTTCTACAAATCATTAATACTTGTATTTGTTCTATTTGCTGTTTATTATATGGTGATTGTATTTTGCATGGAAAATGATGTCCCTCTAAAGACATTTTAACCCTTAGTCATAATTTTCAGTCTGTTATTTTCCTGATGTAGAATTTTCACTTCTCTATAGTCAGTGAAAGTACATTTTTGTCATTGCGATTTTGCATTTATATTGCAGATTTAACATTTTTATATTGGTATGTCAAATGATTCATTAGCAAACGATAAACCTCAAAAGGAACCATATTAAAAATTAAGAGATATTTAGCAGGTATTAAGAATTCATTAGTTTTTATCTTTAAGCATTTATTTTACTAATAATACTTATATAAAACAAAATATTCTGTTAACTTTATGAAAGTTAGAGAAAGTGAAATATATACTATAAGTATATCGACCTCATTTGTATTTCAATCATCTCTTTCCCTCTTTTCTTTCCTGAATGTTTCAATCATTTCTAAACAGAGAAGCTAAAAGAAAATGCAGTTACTCACTGTAAGTTACATCCTGGATAACATAAATTTTCCAATATTTCCAATAAAACAAGAGATATGGTTGGCAAGTGTGGTCCATAAACACACAGAAGTCTCTTAGTCCTTTTCAAGAGATCTATGAGGTCAAAACTATTTTTATAATAACAGTAAGATGTTTGCCTTTTTTCTTTTGTTGGCATTTGCACAGATACTGAAAAAGCTATGACAAGTATTGTCCTTTTAGCACAGATCACAGCAAACTGAACTGGTAGTCTTTGTGTTGCTCATTTTCACACACAAAACCTAAAAAAAGGGCCTTGAGGAAGCAATAAAAATATTAGTTTTATTACATCTTGACCCTTAATTATATGTCTTTTTAATATTCTTTTTTTCAAAATAAGAAGTACATATAAAGCCATGCAAAACATTTCAGTACTTTACTAGAGTAAATAAGTATGTACTTATTTATTATGGTAGTTGCCTTGGTGTGCTGAAGCCAACTTACACTAGCTCACAAGAGCAGACTGTACACATCTCTTGCCTACTCTATGTTCACTTGAAATAACTCATGATAGGAGAATTTATACCACAGAAACTGGCAAACACTACAAATGATAGCTATTATTATGGCTTTAATTAAAAAGGTGACACAAGCTGTTAGCAAGAAGAGAGCAACTGAAACCCACTTTCCTTACAGGAACATAAAATAGTACAACTACTTTAGAAAGAGCTTGGCAGTTTCTCACACATGTCTTATAAAAGACTTAGCAATTCCACTGCTAGGTTTTTACCCAAGAGGAATGAAAACAAACTTTCATAGAAAGACTTGTTCAAGAATGTTTATACCAGCTTTGTTCATGATAGTTAAAAACTGGAAACACTACATTTGTCCATCATTAAAATTATACTTTGGTATATTCATGTACTCCTTAATACTACTGAACAATAAAATAAAATGCACTATTGATAAACTCAACAAAATACTTTCAAAAGTATTATGGTGAGTATATAATGTATGACTATATGAAATTCAAAATCAGGCAAAACTAATCTACAGTGAATACTTGTAAGTGAGAGGACAAACATCTTCAATCCTACTTTTACAGATTTCATTTGTGAATATTTACATAAGGAAGCATTTTATCATGAATGTAATTGTGAAAACTATGACAATAAGATGCAACCAAAATGTTGTGAACAGACATGAATAGAGCTCAGAGTCAAGGCCAGAGTAGTAGAGATTCTGCCATTAGAGGCAGAAATTACATTGCATCCCTCAATCCACAAAGACATTTCCCCAAAATGTTGAATAACTGAACTACTGTTGTACATTAAAAATAGAATGTAAACCCCCCCCAAAAGGCATAAGCAAATGATAACTGATTTCATTCATTTGGCATATGTAAGAATAGAGTTAATATGA
Organism: Globicephala melas; assembly: GCF_963455315.2. NCBI lineage: Eukaryota > Metazoa > Chordata > Mammalia > Artiodactyla > Delphinidae > Globicephala > Globicephala melas. Next base: position 68,388,355 of record NC_083316.1, on the reverse strand, counting down.
GGGCTGATAATACAAAATGGGATTTAAAAAGTACACATAGCCAATTACACAATCTTTTGAAAGCAGCTCTTTTGCCCCTTTTCTGTTTACCTATTTCTGTCCCCTTCTAACCTTAACAGCCTAATTATAGCAATGAGATCACTAAGCAACTGAAATTAAGTCTGGACTTATGCTCTCCTGAATGCACACCATGCCTCGCCTAACCTTTCGATTCTTTTCCTTGATAAGAAGAAGTCAGAATGAAGAATGAAGTAGTTTAAGAATGGTTAGCTCTCTATCCCCAACAGCCCCCTAAGGAATCATGCAGGCAGTTCACACTGGTGAGAAAACATCTGAAGAGAGAGTCATCCAGTCTGCACACAATAGAGAATGATGCAGAACCCAACCTCCTGCCTCGATGATTCACTGAGATTCTTCCCCCCATTTTTCCCTTTAAAAACTGTCATCGGTGAGCAGAATCTTCAGAGATGGAATCTGGAAGCCACCTTCTCCCCAGATTGCCAGCTTTTCTGATTAAAACGCCTTTCCTTTCTAATGACACTTGCCTCTCGAATTATTGGCTTTTGAGCAGCGAGCAGCCAAACCTGAGTTCAGTAACACTTTTATTTCAACATAATTCCAGTAACCATTTTATTGAGCCACAAACTTGATGAGAATGGTAAAAGCACAACTCCACAGTAAATCTACTGTGGCAGTAGAAAATGTTTCATCTACTTGATATTTTTGATAGATATTCATGTATAAAAAGCAAAACTAGGGCTAGTACTTTGGAAATATTGTAATATGATTTAATGTTCTCTTTTATGTGATAAAATTCAAAATATAGTTTATTTTACAACTACGTTGTATACCTAGCTAAACTTGACATAGATTGGTACCACTATTGTATTCTTTTTTTGTAAGGTTATTTTGTCCTGATTCACATGTGATTTTCTTCTGTACTTCCTTTTGCTTTATGTTTTAATCAAAGTCATGCATCATTGCATTAAGTGAAGTAAGGCACTGGATAAAACAGAACATTGCTATTAACCTCTAACATTAGCATGTAGGGAGTCAGAGACACGTTTAATAACTCAGAGATAAAATACTCACAGGGAAATTACCTAAGTCTGTTTTTACCCTGGCACATTAACATAGGGTAATAAACTTGAGTCTATTTTCAAAGTGGAATAAAATCTTTATCAATTGTATCCATTTCATAGCTTATGAAGTGACTGGTTCTTTAAAATGGGATGATTATCTGATGTTTGACTTTTGTAAAATGATGCGGTTTTACTGCTATATAAAGCAGACTTAGATGTCTGCCCAACACTGCATGAAATTTAGAATATGCAAAATTAAATTCAGCATTTAGTTTTCTAAAAACCTACTTTGTGTTTCAGTCTATCTCATGCCAAACATTACTTCTAGTTGTATTATATATTTTTACATAAGTTTATAGGTTATGTGAAGATCAGCAATAAAACTCATATTTCCTAGATAGCATATAAAAGATGATATGCAAGAATCTAATTTTTTATGCTATTTTTATTTTATTTTATTTTATTTATTTATTTTTTGCCACACCACGTGGCTTGCAGGATCTCAGTTCCCTGACCAGGGATTGAACCCAAGCCACGGCAATAAAAGCACCAAGCCCTAACCACTGGACCACCAGGGAATTCCTGCCAGAATCTAATTTTAATTGTTTAATATATCTATGTTCTATATAAGCATAAAAAGTATCTTGTGGCAAAATTAATTTTGCTGTTAAGAAGATATAAGAAATTTGTTTTATCTTTCTTCCCTCCTAATTTGACTGTTTATATGTCCTTTGCTCATATAGTATTGTTTCTGTGTAAAGAATTTAAAATATATTTGAAGTATATATGAATTCAAAGTGAAACTATAGTCCACTACCATTAAGGTTTAATTTTTAATAATGACAGCTGAATGTGAGCTTTATAGGAATATTGGAAACCTCCAAGAAAAGATCTTTGAGATATCCAAAATATATTTTTTCTTTCTCAAAATGCATTTTGAAATAATGAATATTTTCAAAAATTATTTAGGAAAGCAGAAGTTTTAACGTTAAATGAAACTAAGCAGTGGATCTAAAGAAACTTATGGCATAAATTAGAATTCACATGCAAATCTTTATTGGGCTCCTTCTATGGATGCATGGCCCTGAAGCTAGAAAGCTAAAAATATGTACTTTTAAATCATGAGCATGAAGATGTTGCCAAATAACTGCTGTATTCCTCTTAGAAGTTAAAATAAAAGCTTCATCAATACATTCTCATTTGCATTTATAAACAATTTATGATTATTTTAAGGTTTTATTATTATTACTTATTATTTAAAGGAATGTCAAAGAAAAAAAAAGTTCTACAATTAGTTACACATCTGAGTAGCCATTCCAACAGTCTAACTTCCAATAACTTGCTATGTTCTGCCCATTCCTAGGGCCTGTCAAACAGATTTAAAAAACAATTTGACACAGGTATAAGTCAGTATAAAAAACATGTTTATTTGATGGAAAGAATAGTGTACCTTAAGAAAACTTATAATAAATGCAGAAAACTTACTTTAGGTATTTTCTTTTAGGAAGACAATGAGATTTAACATAAAGTGAGGGAGTTCCCCATGGCCAGAAATTAGTTTACAGGCTAATTCCAGAAATCTTATAAAGAACAAGCATATCTGAGGACAAAAGAACAATAGTGACATGAAATCTATCACAGAAACATTGCTGACCTCCATGCCCATTACCTTTGCTCACCTATGAGGATAACTGACTATTATGAAGACTGTTAAATTTAAGTGCAAGGTGGACTGAAAGATAGGTTTTAGCTCTTTTATATTATTATGGCCCAAAGGTGAAGGCATGTTTCAAAACTGTGCTTGTTTTGAAGTATGGAAGCCACAGGGAAGAGGGTATACTAGAAAAAAGAAAGCAAATTTCATTAGGTCAGGAATTCCACTGATAAATCAAAAAAAGGGCAAAAGTCACATTGTAAAATTTGCTTTTCATGACTCTTCAGGAAAGGAAAACCCTTTCCAATTTCATGCTCGAAAGGCTAAAGTACATTTCATGTGGAACTTGGCAGTGATATGAAAAAACTCCCAAATGGCAAAGGTGTTAGGTGATTTCAATGGTGTTATTTAAACTCTGTTCTTGGAAATGCTATCAAAGATGAGAATTAATAAGGCAAATAAATTTTGTCTCTAGTTATGTCTCTATTTATTCTTCTTCCTATTTTTAAAAATATATTTTTATAATCTTGTTGAGCAGAAACCTTTGTGGATGGTCTTGCCACGAATTAGTAGATGAGATAATGTGTGCTAAACCTTTCTAAATCAAGTAACATCAAAATTAATTAAAGGCATAGAAATAGAATGGCATATCAAAAACTACAGTAAATTTTAAAGAGTTGATGATAGAGTTGTTAGTGGCAGTGTTTACTCAATTAATTTAAAGAAGAATGAGACTAAATGTAATGTCTGATTACAAACATTCTCAGAAGGCATTATTTTTTAAATACATGGCTTCAAAAATACCTTTTCATAAATTTAATTGACCCTTTGAAATTAAAAAAAAAGTGATCCATACTTTATTATTATAAGATTTTTGGTCATTATTGTTGTTAATTTTACGTATATATGTTCTTGGCATTATCATATAATCAAAGCATGCAAGGATTTATTCCAAGAGATTGTGTAGTCTCTTCTTAAAGGAATGCAGTAGCTACAACTTTCTTTTCTTTTTAAATATTATTATTTTATGCCTTGATTTTCATAATAAGGTCTTTCATCATTACGGTTAAGGTTTGACTGTTTATTCTCCACTAAGAATACAATATTTCTTAAACAATATGTAAATCTAAGTAGGAACTCAGTATCATCCTTCTTTAAGTACTTGGAATAATGGTCAGCTTAGAATTTCATACTTGTTTTTTGCTTGAAATGATTTTATGTTCATCATAATATTGTAAAGCTATAAGTAAACATGCACTCCTATAAACAAATTGCATTTAATATAACAGCATTTAATACTCCATCTCTTTGGAATTTATCTCTGTAAGGTAGCTTACTTGCATATATCAATTTAAAAGTAATAGGAGGGCTTCCAGGAAGATGGCGGAAGAGTAAGACGTGGAGATCACCTTCCTCCCCACAGATACACCAGAAATACATCTACACATGGAACAACTCCTACAGAAAACCTACTGAACGCTGGCAGAATACCTCAGACCTCCCAAAAGGCAAGAAACCCCCTCCCCCCCCACGTACCTGGGTAGGGCAAAAGAAAAAAGAAAAAACAGACAAAAGAATAGGGATCGGACCTGCACCAGTGGGAGGGAGCTGTGAAGGAGGAAAGGTTTCCACACATTAGGAAGCCCCTTTGCGGACGGAGACTGCAGATGGCGGAGTGGGAAAGCTTAGGAGCCGCGGAGGAGAGCGCAGCCACAGGGGTGCGGAGGGCAAAGCAGAGAGATTCCCGCACAGAGGATCAGGGACGACCGGCACTCACCAGCCCGAGAGGCTTGTCTGCTCACCCGCCGGGGCGGGCGGGGCTGGGAGTTGAGGCTCAGGCTTCGGTCAGAGCGCAGGGAGAGGACTGGGGTTGGTGGCGTAAACACAGCCTGCAAGGGGTTAGTGCGCCATGGCTAGACGGGAGGGAGTCCGGGGAAACGTCTGGACCTGCTGAAAAGGCAAGAGACTTTTTCTTACCTCTTTGTTTCCTGGTGCGCGAGGAGAGGGGATTAAGAGCGCTGCTTAAAGGAGCTCCAGAGACGGGCTCGAGCCGCGGCTAAAATTGCGGACCCCAGAGATGGGCATGAGACGCTAAGGCTCCTGCTGCCGTCACCAAGAAGCCTGTGTGCGAGCACAGGTCACTATCCACACCCCCTTCCGGGGAGCCTGTGCAGCCCGCCACTGCCAGGATCCCGGGATCCAGGGTCAACTCCTCCGGGAAAACGCACAGCGCGCCTCAGGCTGGTGCAACGTCACGCTGGCCTCTGCCGCCGCAGGCTCGCCTCACACTACGTGCCCCTCCCTCCTCCTGTCCTGAGTGACCTAGAGCCCCCGAATCAGCGGCTCCTTTAACCCCGTCCTGTCCGAGAGAAGAACAGATGCCCTCCTGTGAACGCAGAGGCGGGGCCAAATCCAAAGCTGAGCCCCTGGGAGCTGTGAGAACAAAGAAGAGAAAGGGAAATCTCTCCCAGCAGGCTCAGGAGAAGCGGATTAAATCTCCACAATCAACTTGATGTACCCTGCACCTGTGGAATACATGAATAGACAACGAATCATCCCAAATTAAGGAGGTGGACTTTGAGAGCAAGATTTATGATTTTTTCCCCTTTTCCTCATTTTGTGAGTGTGTATGTGTATGCTTCTGTGTGAGATTTTGTCTGTATAGCTTTGCTTGCACCATTTGTCCGAGGGTTCTTTCTGTCCTTTTTTTTTTTTTTTTAATTTTTTTCTTAATAATTACTTTTTATTTTCATAACTTTATTATATTTTACTTTAATTTCAATCCTTCTTTCCTTCCTTCCCTCCTTTAGACAACGAATCATCCCAAATTAAGGAGGTGGACTTTGAGAGCAACATTTATGATTTTTTCCCCTTTTCCTCTTTTTGTGAGTGTGTATGTGTATGCTTCTGTGTGAGATTTTGTCTGTATAGCTTTGCTTCCACCATTTGTCCCAGGGTTCTATCCATCTGTTTTATTTTTTTTTTAATTTTTTTTCCTCTTAATAATTATTTTTTTATTTTAATAACTTTATTATATTTTATCTTACTTTATTTTATTTTACTTTATCTCCTTTCTTTTTTTCCTTCCTTCCCTCCTTCCTTCCTTCCACCCTCCCTCCCTCCTTTTTTTTCTTCCTTTCTTTCTTTCTTTCTTTCTTTCTCTCTTTCTACTTCTACTAATTCTTTCTTTCTACTTTTTATCCCTTTTATTCTGAGCCGTGTGGATGAAAGGCTCTTGGTGCTTCAGCCAGGAGTCAGTGCTGTGCCTCTGAGGAGGGAGAGCCAACTTCAGGACACTGGTCCACAAGAGACCTCCCAGCTCCACATAATATCAAATGGTGAAAATCTCCCAGAGATCTCCATCTCAACACCAGCACCCAGCTTCACTCAACGACCAGCAAGCTACAGTGCTGGACATCCTATGCCAAACAACTAGGAAGACAGGAACACAACCCCACCCATTAGCAGAGAGGCTGCCTAAAATCATAATAAGTCCACAGACACCCCAAAGCACACCACCAGACATGGACCTGCCCACCAGAAAGACAGATCCAGACTCATCCACCAGAACACAGGCACTAGTCCCCTCAACCAGGAAGACTACACAACCCACTGAACAAACCTTAGCCTGTGGGGACAGACATCAAAAACAATGGGAAGTACGAACCGGCATCCTGCAAAAAGGAGACCCCAAACACAGTAAGATAAGCAAAATGAGAAGACAGAAAAACACACCGCAGATGAAGGAGCAAGGTAAAAACCCACCAGACCTAACAAATGAAGAGGAAATAGGCAGTCTACCTGAAAAAGAATTCAGAATAATGATAGTAAAGATGATCCAAAATCCTGGAAATAGAATAGACAAAATGAAAGAAACATTTAACAAGGACCTAGAAGAACTAAAGATGAAACAAACAACGATGAACAACACAATAAATGAAATTAAAAATACTCTAGATGGGATCAATAGCAGAATAACTGAGGCAGAAGAATGCATAAGTGACCTGGAAGATAAAATAGTGGAAATAACTACTGCAGAGCAGAATGAAAAAAGAATGAAAAGAACTGAGGACAGTCTCAGAGACCTCTGGGACAACATCAAATGCACCAACATTCGAATTATAGGGGTTCCAGAAGAAGAAGAGAAAAAGAAAGGGACTGAGAAAATATTTGAAGAGATTATAGTTGAAAACTTCCCTAATATGGGAAAAGGAATAGTTAATCAAGTCCAGGAAGCACAGAGAGTCCCATACAGGATAAATCCAAGGAGAAATACGCCAAGACACATATTAATCAAACTGTCAAAAATTAAATACAAAGAAAACATATTAAAAGCAGCAAGGGAAAAACAACAAGTAAGGGAATCCCCATAAGGTTAACAGCTGATCTTTCAGCAGAAACTCTGCAAGCCAGAAGGGACTGGCAGGACATATTTAAACTGATGAAGGAGAAAAACCTGCCACCAAGATTACTCTACCCAGCAAGGATCTTATTCAGATTTGATGGCGAAATTGAAACCTTTACAGACAAGCAAAAGCTGAGAGAGTTCAGCACCACCAAACCAGCTTTACAACAAATGCTAAAGGAACTTCTCTAGACAAGAAACACAAGAGAAGGAAAAGACCTACAATAACGAACCCAAAACAATTAAGAAAATGGGAATAGGAGCATACATATCGATAATTACCGTAAATGTAAATGGACTAAGTGCTCCCACCAAAAGACACAGATTGGCTGAATGGATACAAAAACAAGACCCATATATTTGCTGTCTACAAGAGACCCACTTCAGACCTAGAGACACATACAGACTGAAAGTAAGGGGATGGAAAAAGATATTCCATGAAAATGAAAATCAAAAGAAAGCTGGCGTAGCAGTACTCATATCAGATAAACTAGACTTTAAAATAAAGAATGTTACAAGAGATAAGGAAGGACACTATATAATGATCAAGGGGTCAATCCAAGAAGAACACATAACAATTGTAAATATTTATGCACCCAATATAGGAGCACCTCAATACATAAGGCAAATGCTAACAGCCATAAAAGGGGAAATTGACAGTAACACAACAATAGTGGGGGACTTCAAAATCCCAGTTAAACCAATGGACAGGTCAACCAGAAAGAAAATTAGTAAGGAAACATAAGCATTAAATGACACAATAGACCAGATAGACTTAGTTGATATTTATAGGACATGCCATTTGAAAGCAGCAGAATACACTTTCTTCTCAAGTGCACATGGAACACTCTCCAGGAGAGATCACATCTATGGCCACAAATCAATCCTCAGCAAAGTTAAGAAAATTGAAATCGTATCAAGCATCTTTTCTGACCACAACACTATGAGACTAGATATCAATTACAGGAAAAAATCTGTAAAAAAATAAAAACACATGGAGGCTAAACAATATGCTACTAAATAACCAAGAGATCACTTAAGAAATCAAAGAAGAAATAAAAAAATACATAGAAAAAAATGACAATGAAAACATGATGACCCAAAACATATGGGATGCAGCAAAAGCAGTCATAAGGGGGAATTTTATAGCAATTCAATCCTACCTCAAGAAATAAGAAAAATCTCAAATAGAGAACCTAACCTTACACCTAAAGCAACTAGAGAAAGAACAAACAAAACCCAAAGTTAGTAGAAGAAAAGAAATCATCAAAATTAGGGCAGAAATAAATGAAGTAGAAATGAAGAAAACAATAACAAAAATCAATGAAACTAAAAGCTGGTCTTTGAGAAGAAAAACAAAATTGATAAACCTTTACCCAGACTCATCAAGAAAAAAAAGGGAGAGGATTCAAATCAACAAAATTAGAAATGAAAAAGAAGAAATTACAACTGACGCTGCAGAAATACAAAGAATCATAAGGGACTACTTCAAGCAATTATATGCCAATAAAATGTACAACCTGGAAGAAATGGGCAAATCCTTACAAAGGTACAACATTATAAGACTGAACCAGGAAGAAATAGAAAATATAAATAGACCAATATCACAAGTAATGAAATTGAAACTGCAGTTAAAAATCTTGCTGTAAACAAAAGTCCAGGACCAGAGAGCTTCACAGGTGAATTCTATCAAACATTTAGAGAAGAGCTAATACGCATCCTTCTCAAACTCTTCCAAAAAATTGCAGAGGAAGGAACACTCCCCAGCTCATTCTACGAGGCCACCATCACCCTGATACTAAAACCAGGCAAAGATATTGAAAAAAAAGAAAATTACAGACCATTATCACCGATGAACATAAATGCAAATATCCTCAACAAAATACTAGCACACAGAATCCAAAAGCACATTAAAAGGATCATACACCATGATCAAGTGGGATTTTTTCCCAGGGATGCAAGGATTCTTCAATATAAGCAAATCAATCAATGTGAAACACCATATTAACAAATTAAAGAATAAAAACTATAATTAAAGAATAAAAACCATATGATCATCTCAATAGATGCAGAAAAATCTTTTGAGAAAATTCAACACCCATTTATGATAAAAAAAACTCTCCAGAAAGTGGGCATAGAAGGAACCTACCTCAACATACTAAAGACCATAACGACCAACTCACAGCAAACATCATTCTCAATGGTGAAAAACTGAAAGCATTTCCTCTAAGATCAGGAACAAGACATGGATGTCCACTCTTACTACTATTATTCAACATAGTTTTGGAAGTCCTAGCCAAGGCAATCAGAGAAGAAAAAGAAATAAAAGCAATCCAAATTGCAAAAGAAGAAGAAAAACTGTCACTGTTTGCAGATGTACTATGTACAGAAAATCCTAAATATGCCACCAGAAAGCCACTAGAGCTAATCAATGAATTTGGTAAAGTTTCAGGATACAAGATTAATGCACAGAAATCTCTTGCATTCCTATACACTAACAACAAAAGATCAGAAAGAGAAATTAAAGAAAAAATCCCATTTACCATCACAACAAAAAGAATAAAATACGTAGGAATAAACTTACCTAAGGAGGTCAAAGACCTCTACTCAGAAAACTATAACACACTATAAGATGAAAGAAGTCAAAGACGACACAACAGATGGAGAGATATACCATGTTCTTGGATTGGAAGAATCAATATTGTGAAAATGACTGTACTACACAAAGCAGTCTACAGATGCAATGCAATCCCTATCAAATTACCGATGGCATTTTTCACAGAAGTAGAACAAAAAATTTTACAATGTGTATGTAAACACAAAAGACCCTGAATAGACAAAGCAATCTTGAAAAAGAAAACCAGAGCTGGAGGCATCAGGCTCCCTGACTCAGGCTATACTACAAAGCTATAGTAATCAAGATAGTATGGTAATGGCACAAAAACAGAAATATAGATCAATGGTACAGGATAGAAAGCCCAGAGATAAATACACCCTCCTATGGTTACTTAGTCTATGATTAAGGAGGCAAGAATATATACAATGGAGAAAAGATAGTCTCTTCAACAAGTGGTGCTGGGAAAACTGGACAGCTACATGTAAAAGAATGAAATTAGAACACTCCCTAACACCATACACAAAAATAAACTCAAAATGGATTAAAGACCTAAATGTAAGGCCAGGCACTATAAAACTCTTAGAGGAAAACATAGGAAGAACACTGTTTGACATAAATCACAGCAAGATCTTTTTTTGACCCCCCTCCTAGAGTAATGAAAACAAAACCAAAAATAAACAAATGGGACTAATGAAACTTAAAAGCTTTTGCACAGCAAAGAAAACAATAAATGTGATGAAAAGAGAACCCTCAGAATGGGAGAAGATATTTGCAAATGAATGAACAGACAAGGGACAACTCTCCAAAATTCACAAACAGCTCATGAAGCTCAATACCAAAAACACAAACAACCCAATCAAAAAATGGGCAGAAGACCTAAATAGACATTTCTCCAAAGAAGACATACAGATGGCCAAGAGGCACATGAAAAGATGCTCAACTTCACTAATTATTACAAAAATGCAGATCAAAACTACATTGAGGTATCACCTCATACCAGAATGGCTGTCATCACAAAATCTGCAAACAATAAATGCTGGAGAGTGTGTTGAGAAAGGGAACCCTCTTGCACTGTTGGTGGGAATGCAAATTGATGCAGCCACTGTGGAGAACAGTATGGAGGTTCCTTAAAAAACTAAAAATAAAACTACCATATGACCCAGCAATCCCACTACTGGGCATATACCCAGAGAAAACCATAATTCAGAAAGACACATGCACCTCAATGTTCATTGCAGCACTATTTACAATAACCAGGTTATGGAAGGAACCTAAATGCCCATCAACAGAGAAATGGATAAAGAAGATGTGGTACATATATACAATGGAATATTACTCAGCCATAAAAAGGAACGAAATTGGGTCATTTGTAGAGACGTGATGGATCTAGAGACTGTCATACACAGTGAAGTAAATCAGAAAGAGAAAATCAATTTTTGTATATTAACTCTTGTATGTGGAATCTAGAAAAATGGTACAGATGAACCTATTTGTAGGTCAGGAATAGAAACACAGATGTAGAGAATAGACGTGTGGACATGGGGAGTGGGGAGCTTGGATGAAGTGGGAGGTTGGAATTGATGTATATGCACTGACATGTGTAAAACAGATAGCTATTGGAAACCTGCTGTATAGTGCGGGGAGCTCAGCTTGGTGCTCTGTGGTGACCTAGGTGGATGGGATGGGGGTGGGTGGGAAGGATTTCCAAGAGGGAGGGGATATATGTAAACATATAGTTGGGTCACTTCGTTGTACAGCAGAAACTAACACAACATGATAAAGCAACTATACACCAATTAAAAAAAAAAAAAAAAGGAAAGAAAGTCAACCAACAAACATCTCCTAACCTTGTCTTCCTAAACATATTTTGGGATTTTGGAATTATATTTTACATGACTTTGGAGACTATACTACTTTAAGAAAATCTTGCTTGTGCTTCGGTTATATTAAAATTCTTTAGTAATGTTAATAACCATGCCTTAATGTATGTTTTAAAATCTGCACTACTGATTGAAATAAATACAGGTTTCCAGAAGAAAAAAAAAAGTGGAGCCTGAAGATGTGGCTGAACTGCTGCAATCTCATGATAAAACATTGTTACTTTTTTTTTTTCCCTTATTTGGCTGCACAGGGTCTTAGCTGCAGCATGAGGGATCTTTTAGTTGCGGTATGCAGGATATTTTAGTTGAGGTATGCGACTCTTAGTTGTGGCATGTGGGATCTAGTTCCCTGACCAGGGATCAAGCCCAGGCACCCTGCATTGGGAGCATGGAGCCTTAGCCACTGTACCACCAGGGAAGTCCCCTGTTGCTTCTTATGAATGAGCAAAGAAAGTGGTTTCTTGAGATGGAATTTACTCCTAGTAAAGATGCTGTGAAGATTGTTTAAATGACAACAGAGAATTTAGGTTACCATCAGCAAAAAGATTACAACTCACTGAAGGCTCAGATGGTTAGCATTTTTTAGCAATAAAGTATTTTTTAATTAAGGTGTGTAAATTATTTAGACAAAATTCTACTGCACACAATAGAGAATAGTTAGTGTAAACAAAACATTTTTATGCTCTTAGAAACCCCCAAATTTGTGTAACTCATTTTATTGCAATATTCGCTTTATGGGGTTGGCCTGGAACTGAACCCACCATCTCTCTGAGTTATGCCTGTAATTCCATTGTCAATATAACTCTAATAATACTCAGTTTGGACTAAAATATTTCTCTATAGAGTTTGTTACTGAGTGCTATGTTTTTGATTTGCTAAATTATGTTAGAATTTCATAATCAAAAGTGCAATCCACTTCCAATAGGCCTGCATGTGGCAGATGTATTATCATTTGTTTATCATTTTTATCCTATTTATTTTCAGAAACAGGAGAGAGGCACATGCATTTATAAGCACATAAGCCGAGATCCAATTTTCTGGTCAAATACAGTCTGATTTGCAAAACGGATGGTCACAATTAGAGATAAATGTCCTATCTTGATTTGGCAGACTATGTGATGTTTAGGGAAAGTCTTAACAGCAGACCAAATTTATCAGAGCATGCTAAATTTGTGTTATTTTTCATTATTTTAAAAAATGTTACATTTTAACTTTATTCAGTGACTTTTTTCAGATTATTTTTGGTATAATAAATATTAAAAATCCATGAGAGCAAATAACACATAAGACTTCATTCATAGCAAAATAATAAGAGCATGAATATGTGTTTGCTCATGATGGATGCAAAAATTTGTTTAAAATTTTGATGTGCGACAAATATGTACTGCAGACATATGACTAAATGTCAACAAACACATTGATTTATGATGGATTAACTGACTTTAAAACACCTACATTAAATAATCTCACCCAACTATCATTCTTACTGGGCATTTATATGGTTTCTGGGTTTTTTTACTATGATTTGATGAGCAACCTTTGCATACATCTTTATTTATATGCCTGAGTCTTCTTTTGAAATATTTCTGAAAGTAGAAATATAGAATTAAAGCGCTTTTAATTTTTCAAGGCTTCTGATTTATATTAGCTGATCACCTTCCTGAAAAGTTGTCATTTACACTATCACCAGTAGCATAAGACGATCATCTTTCTGTACTGAAGTATACTATTTTTGGTATTGAGAATTGGAAATAGGCATAAAATCGTATCTCATTTCTATCATGATTTGCAACTGTTTGCTTATTATTTAGGTTAAACTCATATACATTTTATTCATTTGCATTTTTAAATGAAATTATCTCTTCATATTTCTGTTAAAGCATTTGTATTTTTGTCATATTTAACATAGTTTTCTAAGTTTACCTTTTGAAATTATCTTATTGATGGGTTTTTAATATACAGAAATAGTTTAGTTTTATTTGATCAAATCTAAAAATGATTTTCCTTGTGATTAACTTCACTATTTTGGTTTGTTTTATTTGTTTACTTCGAAAATCCTTCTTCCGTTTCCCCCCATAAAAAACAACAACAACAAAAAACTCATGCTTGACTATGCTCTGAATACAGAGAACTTGAAATTTCCTGTCCAAATGGCAGCTAGATTGTTTGCAGAATCTGCACTGCAAATCTTGAGCTATAGTTCAAGTCAGAGGCTTGAGGATCAAAGAGAACTGTTGTGTAAGTCCCAGTCCATGGGCAGGAGAAAGCCAATGTTCCAGCTCAAGCTATCAGGCAGAAAGAGCAAATTTTCCACTCCTCTGCTTTTTGTTCTATTCAGGCCCTCAACCAACTGGATGATTCCCACCCACACTGGGGAGGGCAAACCCCTCTGCTCAGTTTACTGATCCAAATGCTAATCTCATCTGAAAACACCTTCACAGAAATACTCAGAAACAATGTTTAGCCAGGTATCTGGGAACCCCATAATCCAGTCAAGCTGACACATAAAATTAACCTTCACACCATTGTATAGTGTACAAATAATTAATGCATTAAATATTTCAACTCATTTAGCTTACTAGAAATATAAACAGAAAGGTATAGAAAATTATGGTGTCACTGACTACTATACCATCAGGGCCATAATGGAAAGAGACCAGCACATTAGATTTATCATACTATAATTATCACTGTCTTCATTAACAAAATTCCTTTGAAAACCAAATACAAGTCAATAGCATCCTTTTAAAATTGCATTGTGTTCTTGTAAGTTTTAATATTCAAATACATCTGCATTTCATAAATATCCTCTTTATATGTTAAATATTCTCTTATATATGTTAAGGGAATAAAATACCATAGCATTATGTAACCATACAGATTACTTAAGTTAAAAATTCTTTCCTTCTGCTAACTTTGGTTATTTTTTTTTCTTCTTTCTCTAATTGTTTTAGGTGTAAGCTTAGGTTGTTTATTTGAGATGTTTCTTGTTTCTTGAGGTAGGATTGTATTGCTGTAAACTTAATACCGTATGCTAACACATATATATGGAATCAAAAAAAAATGGTTCTGAAGAACCTAATGTCAGGACAGGAATAAAGATACAGATGTAGAGAATGGACTTGAGGACACAGGGAGAGGGAAGGGTAAGCTGGGACAAAGTGAGAGATGGCATGGACTTATATACACTACCAAATGTAAAATAGATAGCTAGTGGGAAGCAGCTACATAGCACAGGGAGATCAGCTCAGTGCTTTGTGTCCACCTAGAGGGGTGGGATAGGGAGGGTGGGAGGGAGACGCAAGAGGGAGGAGATATGGGGCTACATGTATATGTATAGCTGATTCACTTTAGTATAAAGTGAATAAAATGAACTTTAGTATAAAGTGAACTTTAGTATAAAGTTTTAGCAGAAACTAACACACCATTGTAAAACAATTATACTCCAATAAAGATGTTAAAATAAAATAATTCTATGATGTAAGGAAATACAAACTTTGGCTTGGCTTTCTCACTTTAGCTGATTGTTAACATTTGAGTTTTTCTTTTTCATATATAAGGGAAAAAGTGGCATGATTTAATTCAGTCTTATACAGTTCTCCTATTAATCACATTAATAATATTTGTAAGACTTCTAAACTTTTTAATTCCTGAGGAATTAGAGAATATTTAGAGAAATTACATTCTTTAAATGCATTTAGGGAAATTTAAAAGTTTATACTATATTATAAAGTATATATTCATAAAACATTCTATCTTTTTAAAGGACCTTGATGCACAAATTTTAACCTCCCTACCCTTTCCCATTAACTGCCCATAAGTATTATCCATTATTTTAAATTACTTTCTTTTATATTCTTACTACCATGACTTGTATGTGTTACACTGTGTGGGACATTTATTAAACCCAGAACACTTAATATTCTATATTGGTCATTCTGGGCATTTATGTTCACAGATTGCATATCTGAGCTAATAATTTTTCCATGTCAAAGAAAGCTAATTGAATGTCTCAGTTATTGTATCAATAATTCATCATTATAAAATCAAATAAAACATCACTTGCTAGAAAGGACTTTTCAAGTTTGGAACTAGTCATACTTTATCAAGAATGTAGTCTATCTTTTTAATCATTCAAAAAATACCACCAAGCCAGTCTGAGAGTTTTCTATCTCTAAGGATCCAGAATTGCACCTATGTAAAACTCTTTTTCTTTCTTTCCTTCTTTCTTTCTTTTTATTTTTTATTTTTACAAAGAATTTCCTAATGTTTAATAAAGAATTTTCAAATGTTTCTGAACTTCAAGAATGTGGCATTTTATAGAGAATCTCTTACGAGTGAGATATAATATCTGAAGCAGTTGCTGGAAGGATCAATCTCATTAATTGTAACTATGCTGTCTGCCCACACCTGATAGCTGGTTACTGTGCAGACAGCTACTAGAAATGATGATCCAAGCTTCTAACAGTTCTGTAAGTAATACAGAATATACTGCTCCACTGTAGAGATGTTTAATAGTGATGTCATCTTTGTATTTGAGAAAGTAAATGATGTGTAGAAAGGTTTGTTTGGAAAAATAGCTACAAGTTTTCATTATCTGCCAGGGGAAAAATGCTGTAGTAAAATAATTCTTTGATTTTATTGCAGTGGTATAAACAGAGCTATGTGCTCTCTATTTTATCCAACTAATTTAGAGACTAAGAAAACATTGAACTGGTCTCAGATTATCATATTCAGTCAACCAAAGTTTACTATATTGTATGACATTGAAGGGTAGAAGAATATGCATCCCAAAATATGCCACTTTGGCATAAGAATTATTTTGAGCTAAAGGCACTAAAAACAGCAGATGCAAGTGGACATTCTAATCTCTCCTTTTCTTCCTGAAAGAAGGAGATAAAACTCCCATGAGAAAGATGTCCTCCGTGTACCAGGAGAAAAGAAATATTCTTCAAGGGGGAATCAAAGCTGAGAGAATAAGAATTCTGTACAAAGAGACTTTGTTATCTTCCTTTAAACTCTCCATGTATTTCAGTTACTTTTCTGCAATTGCCTCCCTATGTTCAACTTAGTAAAAACGTATTTAGGTTTTGCCATTTCTTTGGGTCTTTCTTCATTTCCTTATGAGGGCTCCTGTGCCACATAAAACTTAGATAAATTTGCATGCTGAAACTGAATTGTATGGAAGAATTAAGAGGAGGGACATGCTAAGAGAGCAAAACGGTTGAGGTATTCTTTATCTTAACCAGTGTAATCAATCCAGTGGATTTCTAAAAGCACAGAAATGTGCTTTCATAGAAATGTGTTCTGGAGTTCAAGAAAGTTTTGGCTGTTTATACTAGGTCTGCTGTGTTGATTTCAGATAACATACTCATATTTTAGCACATCATTATTTCCTTTTTTCATGTTTTCAGAGAAACCATAACAGATGTAAATGTTTATTTAAATAATGTATCAACCTCAAACTATTATTTTGCTTTCTTGAGGTTTATCTTGTCTCCTGCTGTAGTCCATCCTGTCCAAATATGATTAATTGAAAATCTGGTTTCATAAGCTTCTAGTGGGCTGCCTGTCAAGGGAGATCCCTTGTTTATACCTTAGATTCCTAGTTCCATTTACAAAGTTTAGAAGAGTATATGTGAAAGTTGTAATGATGCAGTAACCAACTCTGAGACATGCTTCATAATCATGTTCCTAGAACCATCTCTTTACTCCAAGCGAGCTGGGATTCCAAAAAGTAAATTGAGTGTCTCTAGTATATACAATATTAGGTGTCTTGAAAGAAGTGCTGAGTCACAGATCACAGAAGGTAGGAAGGACAGACAAGAGGAGATATTGGTGCTTTCTGGCAAATGAATAACATATGACATTGCCTCAGATTCTGAACATAAATTAGAAATGGTAGAATTATATATGTTTGCCATTTTATGTCTCTGTTTTAAAAATCAAAACTGTTCCTCAGGGCTTCCCTGGTGGCGCAGTGGTTGAGAGTCCACCTGCCGATGCAGGGGACACGGGTTCGTGCCCTGGTCCGGGAAGATCCCACATGCCGTGGAGCGGCTGGGCCTGTGAGCCATGGCTGCTGAGCCTGCGCCTCCGGAGCCTGTACTCCGCAACGGGAGAGGCCACAGCAGTGAGAGGCCCGTGTACCGCAAAAAGAACAAAAACAAAACAAAACTGTTCCTCAAAGTCATATACAATTTTTATAGCATAATACAGTCTAGTACATAAATGTTATATGAAGAAGGTCATTTGCAGTTATCTAGTGTTTATTTCATTAGTATTATCCAGTTTGTTTTCTTGCTAACACATTCCACATTTAAATAATGTATCAACCTCAAACTATTATTTGAGGTTGATCAAATAATGAACTTTATCATTGCCAATATTTTGTTTTCTGGCAAAGTCCTGTTGATGATTGCTGAAATATTACTCAATAGGAAAAGTATGCTAAGGAAAGCTAAAATTTGAATAAAAATATTATACCTAGGTAGGTAT
Source organism: Globicephala melas (assembly GCF_963455315.2). Taxonomy (NCBI): domain Eukaryota; kingdom Metazoa; phylum Chordata; class Mammalia; order Artiodactyla; family Delphinidae; genus Globicephala; species Globicephala melas. The sequence continues at coordinate 68,370,219 of NC_083316.1, read as the reverse complement.
TAAATTTAAAAAATATATTATTGGATTCTTTGTGACAAGTTAAATGTTGAACAATGATACATGAAAGAGCTATTTTATAAAATAAAGAGGGTTCTGAAGAGGGTAAAGTGTACTCCTACAAAAGAGAGGCAACTCTGAAAGAGTTTAGTAGTCCATAATGATTAAAATATCCAGAATATGTGAAAGCCAGAGACACAGCTTTAATGAGAGCAAGTATCAGGAAGTAAATTATCAATTGCTCACATCTGAATTCTCAAATCAAACTCTGCTTCAAGGGGACATGACCTAAGACAAGTATCAAGGATATATTAATTTTATAACTAAGGGAGGTGATGGCATTATTTGTACTTTGATAGCTCTATTATGTTCACATTTTAGTTCCAATCTGTTAGTCTCCAAGCTTCACTTCAAGATGGACTAGGACTTTTATAAGAGAGTTACCTAAAATAAACCCTGTTAATGGGTTTGCTATTGGGTTTCCTAAACTCCTTGTGTTTTTATTAAAGATGATTAAGGACTTTATTATCCATAAATGTAAATATTTAACATGTAAATAAATTAAATATTCTTGAATGTGTCCCTCATGCATGATTGGGCTTGAAACTACATTATAATCAATCATTTATTTTGTATGTAATGTAAGGCTTTCTTTATTGTTAATCACCACAAGATAGATAGCCTTGTTGTCTAGATTTTTCTCCCACTCCCCTCCAAAAATAGATGACACAGAGTATAAAGAGAATTTTGCTTTTAACATACAAGACAGTCTACATCTGACTGTGATGCAAACTACAAAGAGAGAATTTATAAAGAATTTCTTTATATTTCTTTAAATTTTCTGTATTTTGAAAATTTTATTTCATAATGTCTCTGTTTCAGGTTTAAGGAAAAAAAGATGTTTACAAACACATATGATTATGACTAGTGAAAAATTACTGAAAGTATATCTTTACTTTCCATGGTCACAATTTTTTTTTTTCTTTACCACCAAAATGGGTTTATTCGGGAACAGCAAAGAATTTCAATTTGGGACAAGCAGGCTTTGGCAAAAGCCATAGGAAAGTCCAACAAATGAAGAAGAGGAACATTATTTTATAGACAAAAAGGAGGAAATTGGGAGGGGTTGTTTTGAACAAGAATGCATTGGAGAAAAGCAAGAATTCTGGGTGATGATGGGTTCTCATTGGCTTAGTTGCCAGGGTAGTCAACACAATGGTGTATGAGAGGAGAAATTATCATACATTTAAGGTTTGCCTTGGCTTGCATGTGAGTTTGTATTTATTATCTGCATGAAAGATTTGCAAAGCCCTCTGTGATTGCCTTTTATATAAGACATTAACTTCCTCAAAACATTAAACATAAATAGAACTGACTATTTTGTTATGCTCTAAGAGGAAGAACCCACTTTTCTTTCTGAATTAAAGACCTAAGCAATTGAATTAAAGATGATTTCAAATTTGTCCAATTCCCATTTGTCAGTTAGGAATTTTACTCTGCTTTAATGCAAATAACCAATAGAGTTGTACATTTTTAAAAAATTACATATTACTCACCTAGAAAGTTGGATCTAATTTGGTCAAATATTTAGTTAACTAATTCCAGTAAATAAAATTACATTAATTTTATATTCCATTATTAACTCTAAAATAAAAAGTCTTGGAAATAGACATTTTTATAGACTAGATAAACCTGTTTTCTCCATTTCAGTTAGTGTTATTCACTAAGATTTTCAAATCAGAAAGGAGGGAACCAAATTTTATTCTTCATTCTTCCTTACCTTGATACATGGAATATGGTATCCATTGCTAAATACTAGTTATTCTACCTTCAAAATATATCTTGAATCTATATACATTTTATTTAACTCTACTGCTAATACTCTAGTTTAAGGCATTGCAATTGCTCATCTAAACTGTGAAAGCAACTCCCTAAATAATTAGGTTCTTCTCTTGCTTTCTCTAGTACTACTCTTTCCTACATAGCAGCTAAAGTGTTATTTTGATTAAATCTACATTGCGTAATTTTAGTTTCCTGCTTATAAATTTTTAATGGCTACTCATACTACTTAGAATAACTTGGAATCCTTAGTGTAGTAGGTTGATGTGTGCCCCCCAAAAGATATGTCCAAGCCCTGTACCTGTGAATATGACCTTTTTGGAAATAGTTTTTTTGGTTGTTTTTTTTTACAGATGCAATTAAGCTAAAAATCTTCAAATGAGACCCTTCTGGATTTAGAGCGGATCCTAAATCCAATGACTAGTGTCATAAGAAGAGATCTGGGGCACAGGAGTCATAGCAGAAGGTGATCCGCTGATGCAGGCAGAGATTGGAGGACAACCACAAGTCAAGGAATGCAAAGGATCTCCAGCATTCATCAAAACGTAGGAGGGGAGAATGGAGTGAATGCTTCCTTAGCATATTTAGAGGGAGTGTGGCTCTGCAGATACCTTGATTTCAGACTTCTGTCTGTCAGAACTGTCAAAGAATAAATTTCTATTGTTTTAGCCACCAAGTTTGTGGTAATTTGTAACAGCAACCCTAGGAAACTAATACACACTCAGTGGCCTACAAACCTCAGTAAGTTCTGGTCTTTACCATATCAAACCAAACCTCATCTCACGGCATTCTCCTCTTCATTTATTACACATGGCTATTTCTGTTCTTACAATATACCATAATCTTTGCACTGGCTCTTCTCCCTGCCAAGAATGCTCTTTCCCCAGATCTTCCCATGTAGACTTTCTCATACTTCAGGTTCCAGCTTAAATGTCATCTCCTGAGTGAAAATACCCTTATCAATACCAAAATTTGCTTATTATGTCATCAACTATAATTGTACCTACTTTATGTCCTTATAGTAGTTTGCATTTTGCAATTTTTATTTGTTTATTTTCTGTACATTTCTTAGTCTGTACATTAGTTTGTACAATTATTGAGAGAAGATAATATGTATTTTCAAACACTATGCTATATCCAATGCCTAGCATAGGGCCTAAGATGAAATACTCAATAAATGTGTGCTGAATGAGTGGATGAATGAATGAATTAAGTTGCTCAGTTATTGTGAAAAGGATTTAATATGTTTTCCTGACAAACGTGCATTACTTATTTTTGGAAATATTAACTACAAATAAAAATTCACTTGAAACATTTTATTAAGTTGACCAAAATGACTTTCATTATTGTCCTCACCTGCAGTTTGTTCCAGTTCCTAGTAAACAGCACAAACCTGGGAAAACTTGGGCCCAACACATATATCTCTCAGAATTCATACCTATTCTGCTGTCAGAATATTTCCAGTGCCTCACAGAATTGTGCTGCAATGTCACATTTCAATAATAGGTACTTCAATTTTGCATGTTGCATAATTCAGTCTAAAACCAACCTTACTGGAAATCTTTAACTTATGAAAAAAATGAGAACCTGGTTTTATAAATACCTAAATATTTATATTTGTCTTAGAAAATAATAATAAACCTCTAAGCAGAATAGGGCTTTCTCATGAATGGAAAAAAAAAGCATTCCTTGGCAATAGAGAATCTTATGTAGTTGTGCTAAAATAACTTGAGTTTCTCATTTATAGTTACTTGCCAAGGTCAAAGCAAAGAACCCTGTGACTATGTTGATATGTTAGTTACTGTGAGAATAAGAGGTTCGATAAATATGTAGTGAAGCAGTCACAAGAGTAAAACAAATGCCATGCTGAAGGAAAGAGTGTTAAGTTCAAAAATCTATATTTCTTGACATTTCCTTGGGTATAAAAAACCTCTTGTCTGATAGAGTTAAACTTATTTTTAAAAATTGAGCTAAATGAATAAAAACAATGGGTGTTTAAAGACATGGGGTAAAACAAAACAGGCAAAACTTTCATAACTAAAGGGGACGAAACTCATAATTTACACATTTTTATGTCAAATGCTAAAGGTCCTATAGATTTATTAATATGTTACTCAGATTGACTCTGCACCATTTCTGTAGAATGATGATGATAGAAGCAGATAAATTGTTCTGTCTTTTCTACAGGATCAGCATATTCTCAGAACAATCCCTTTAACTATCACTTGAGATTAAAAAGAGGTAACACAGAACACAGTGTAGCACCAGGTCTCTAATTGAATTTCATTGCCTGTATAATTTTTTTTATCATATTGCAGGACTCTATGCACCATTATCAAGGAATTTCAAACTCAAATAGCAACGTGCTTCATTATTCTCTGACCTGAGAACTACTGATATTTACATTCCTTGATGCCTGATGAAATGCATGTTGATATAAAAATTACTTAGTCAGCCTCCAAGATGGCCTAATGATCTCCACTTGCCAATATTCCTTTGTGTTGTCCCTGCCTACACTGTGTCAGCATTGGTGTATAGGACTGATAGGATATAGCAGAAGGAATGGTATTAGCTTCTGACATTATGGCTTCTCTCTCTCATTCTCTCCTTTTTATTTCTTTGCCCATTTGCTCTTGAAAGCTTCAGAATGAAGCCAGCTGCCATGTTCTGGGGAGAGGTCCATGTGATGAGGAACTAAGGCCTCCTGCCAATAGCCAAGAAGGAAGTATGAGCTTGGAAGTAGATCCTCCAACACCAGTTGGGCCTTCAGATGACTGCAGCCTTGGCCAACATCTGGACTTCAACTTCATGACAGACCTTCAGCTAAAGCCATTCAGCTAAACAACTTCAAATTCCTAACACAGAAATTATGAGATAGTAAATGATGTTTTAAAACAATAAATTTGGGGGTAATTTCATACACAATAATAGGTAACAAATACATATACCATTTACACAGACATTTATATCAGATTATATTTGAAAACAGAATAATTGTGATTTGGGAAAAGAAGCAATTAAAAAAAGTTCATGAACTAATTATACAAATATTGTTAAGGATTTAGAAAAAACATGACCTTACCTCAATTAACCTGATCTAATCAATTGACAGTCAAGTTGAATTAAATATGCAGAGTTTTATTATGTTAAAGACTTTAAATGTGATCCCGTATGGAAAGCTATCAAGGATGCTTTCATTAGGGATTAGGAGTTATAAATACTCCTAATTATGCATCATAATTTATAATCTCATTTTTGAATCAATATGTATAATTTTTAAAACAATATTCCTATTTAGGGAAAGAGATAAAATATTCCTCAAGACATATAAATTTATATTTCAGTTATTCTAAAATATTATATATGAGACCTAATTGTCTCTATTTATAATTGTCTAATAAAAATTTGTAAATATTTTGTAAAATATATGTAAATAAAATCTAAAGCTAACAAAACATAAAACTACTAATAATTCATATTTTTATTGTATTATAGGTGCTAATATGTTTTTTAGTTTGGTATAAGTGAAATTATGCTATGACCAGTAAATTAATAATTCTGTTTCTATATAAAAGAAATATGAGTTTGGTGAGATGCTGTCTTTGTTGCTGGGTTATATAATAATACAGTTGAATAAAATGTAGTATTTGGGGAAATTCTAGTAAATGGCCATAGACTGTACATAATTACTTACTTTAGTAAAGGTTGATAACATAAGGAATCATTGCAATATTTTCTAGTGAAAAAGAATGCATGATGTGTTTCTCCCTATTGCTCATTCCAAAGTATTGTTTAATCAAAACTATGAAGGTTGTGGACACACGGAAAAATAATCAGACAGTTAAAAAGAGGCTGTAGTCACAAAGCACGGAGCTGATCTCCCTGTGCTATGCAGCTGCTTCCCACTAGCTATCTATTTTACATTCAGTAGCGTATATATGTCAGTGCTGGGAGGGAGACGCAAGAGGGAGGGGATATGGGGATATATGTATATGTATAGCTGATTCACTTTGTTATTCAGCAGAAACTAACACAACATTGTAAAGCAATTATACTCCAATAAGATGTTAAAAAAATAAAGTAAAGTAAAAAAATAAAAAAAAAAAACAGCTCCAAACATCTCTGGTTAGACTAGGATTCCAACATGCAGCCAGGATTGAGAATCTACCATCTAAGCTAATGGCTTTTCCATTGGTTAAATTTGCACTTTTGTAAAGTAATGATTGTGTTATTGACTGACTTTTAGAATGCTGAGGTAAATAATAATATAATTGCTATAACTGACTAGTATTGAAAATATAAACAGTGAGCATTATAAACAGATTTCCATTCGGAATACAGATGTCAATAAATATAGTGGCATAAATGAATAAAAGAAGTAATAATTTTGCACAAGCAGCTAAAAAAGAAAGTATAGAAACCACGGAATAGCTAGTAACTAAATTTAATGGTGAGTCATTTTATTTGTATTTCTAACTATGTTGTCTGTTATAAGAACTGATTATCAAATAGTGAATAAAACTATCAATATTTTCACATGAATTGCAAAGAAAGCACAGTGGCCCAACAAGTAAACTAATTGTCATTTGGACAAATTATGCAAACTCATCTTTTTTTTAAAGATGTGGACCATTTTTAAACTCTTTATTGAATTTGTTACAATATTGCTTCTGTTTTATGTTTTGGATTTTTGGCCCTGAGGCATGTGGGGTCTTAGCTTCCTGACCAGGGATTAAACCTGCACCCCCTGCATTGGAAGGCAAAGTCTTAACCACTGGACCACCAGGGAAGTCCCTGCAAACTGATTGTTTAAAAAATCTATTTGGATATAATTTTCAGGAAACTAAGGTGACATCATTCAGTGCTGAATGAATTATAATGAAAACAAGGAATATAATACTATAACTAAGAAATTTGTGAAAGTAATCACAAAGATAATAACAAATCTTATTGCTGAAGGAAAGCAAATAAACCTAAGAACACTGTTGGATATTGCATAATATTAATGTTGTGAAATATTTAAGAGAATACACTATCATATATTCATACTATTAAATATATTAATTAACAATATAATGAATAAGCTTTTAGCATATATATGGCCTGCATGTTAGACAGATATTCTAAAGAACTTCTTTTTTGTCACTGAAAATTCATGTTGTGAAAAATATACACACATACATATTTTTTAATTAGAAAGACTATGAACCACAATACATATTTGAAAGGATATATTGAGAGTCAAAATTACACTTGGAGTAAAAAGTCATTGTTATTTAGATTAAAAAAATTTGTATCTGAAGGTCAATCCAGACATGATTTATTCAGACAACACATTGTTGGTATTCAATTGTATGTCTCTTCATTTCAATTCAGTGTTGGAGGAAACAGTGAACAGTGAGAATGAAATTAAATTATATTCATTTTTCAAATGCTCTGAGAAGAAATGGGCATAAACCACAAAATACATATTTTCTCTTTGATTATGTTGTCTGTCTCATTTTCCTTAATATTTGCTCTTGTAATGGAACACAAAGAGCTTTTGTTTTTAAAATGATCACCTGGTGAAATTGGCATATTACCTTGGTATGGCATGCCATCTATCTACTCATTGACCTCATGTGGTTTGCATAATCTTTTGAACTTATTAAGTCATAGTTCTTATCTCAGTAATCTTTTTTGTCAGAAAACCAAGCAACTGTATGCCCTTATCAGAGGTAGATGGACTAAGGTCTACAGGGCATAGAAACTGATCATTAAAATATGGATTCCAGTATATTATTTTTTCAATGAGAAATATATTTGCACCATGGACCAAAATGGTTTAATCTGCACACTCATCACTTTCTCTCTCGGTATGTAACCAATGGAGAAAAAATAGCATAGAAAAATATGAAGAAAATAAGGAAACCTCACCTACAGACTTATCAATAGATGAAAACATTGTTAAGATTATTCTGAATAAAATTTAAATATTATAATATCATGTCTTAAATTTTGCATTCCTTATATTTTTACTTAATTTTTAATGATATTTATAACAATCTTTGGATATTTTACATTATTGCCTCCATTGCAATTTTTTATATAGATGTGTTGTAGTTTATTACTCCTATAAAGTAGGTTATTATGTTATCTCCAATAGGCGGATATTACAAACAAGCCTGCGATGAACATCTTTGTCAACACTTCTCTTTATTTTCTGAGGAAAGGATCCCCAAAATGGAACTATTGTGCATCAAAGTATCAGCATTGTAAAGGACCTTGCAGTACATTCCTCTGTTTCTAGCATGTTTATAATAATATATATTTCCAGCAGTAATATATAAGAATGCCTGGGGTAGGAGGGATATATTGGGATTATGGGATTAACAGAGGTACACTATCATACATAAAATAGATAAACAACAAGGATTTACAATATAGCACAGGGAATTCAATATCTTAAACTATAATGGAAAAAAATAAAAAAATATATAGATATATAGATATATATGTATTATGAAGTCACTTTACTGTATACCTGAAACTAACACAATATTGTAAATCAACTATACTTCAGTTAAAAAAAGTTTTTTAGGGCTTCCCTGGTGGTGCAGTGGTTGAGAGTCCGCCTGCCGATGCAGGGGACACGGGTTCGTGCCCTGGTCTGGGAAGATCCCACATGCCGCGGAGCGGCTGGGCCTGTGAGCCATGGCCGTTGAGCCTGCGCGTCCGGAGCTTGTGCTCCACAACGGGAGAGGCCACAACAGTGAGAGGCCCACATAAGTTTTTTTAAAAAGAGGCTATAGAGTGTAAACTAGAATTCATGAAATTTTTGCAGTCTCTAGTATTTTCTCTATCTATACAATGCTGATCCAAAATCACCGCTAGAAACTATTTTTCAGTCAGAGTTCCGGCAGAAAAGAAATGACATATTTAAGGTGGTTTATTGAGAAGAGTTCAGAGAAGTGCTATATCTAAAGGTATATATAAAAAGTCAAATGAAAAGTGAGGCACCCAGGGCTAGGAACTACTGGTTCATAGGTGTGAAGTAGCCAGCCCAGGGAGTAGTTAATGAATCCAGAAAAAAAAAATGGCTGTAAGTGTGGGAGGGTCCTCTCACAGGAGGAACACACCTATCCCTTGTTCACTCAAGAGGGAGAGAGAGTGGCAAAAATACCCCACCTCTTCCTTTGCGATTTTCCCTTGTTACTGCAAATGTATGACTTTGGTCAAAAATGCAAGAGCAAGCTAGAGGTAAAGGGGCTCACTGATGCAGTTCATGAAAATCATATCTCCCAGGGCACATGGAAGTACAAAGAATGGAGATTGGATCTGGAGAGGATAACTAGAAATAAGCAGCACATCTGCAATCACCAGTGAAAAATCGTGATGATTTCTATGACAGGAAATGATTCTATACTTTTGAGAATGTTAACAATAAACAGCAATGTTTCAAGTAAGAGAGGCTTTGTATAATAGTTATATTTTATCCAGTTAATGGTAAATCTAACACACTCTGCATTCCATATTAATCATAATCTTTCCCATGTCCCTTTTTTTAGAGTTTTTTACTATATACACTAAGCGCAATTAAACACAACCTTTTACTGAATTTGTTATTATTCTTTCCTTTGTTTCTAGTTTCAGTGGACACCTTGTCATTAAGCAAAAACACAGGTGGTTAATGATCTAATTCTAACATTCCCATTCTAATTACTCAGTACTCTGGTCATGTCATCTATTAATTCTGTTGCCCTGTTACCTATGCAATTAATAAAATTATACTGAATAAATATGCCAGATATTATAAGTTGTGATGTTGTATATCCACGTTATTATCAAAGTATTTGAAACATTCCTAAAATTGAAAAAACATAGATTTTTTAAAAACTGAATTCTATTTACGTGTCAACAGTTCAAATATTTTAATTTCAGTTTTTATTTTGCTATGCACAAAAATAATGATATTGACATAGAAGTTTGTTTTACTTTATATTACCACACTATTGATTATCTTAGTTTCCTTTTCTCCTATTATCAGTTACTTATAGGCAAGACCTGTTTCTTTGTTTTGGATATGCATAACTTAAAATAGTACCTGCCATATACTAAGCTCAAATAAATACTTTTATGAGTGAAAAGATTACATTTCATGGTATTTCTCCTCTTTAAGAGTTGAAATGTCTTAATTCTAGCTATCATGTTGTAACAAAGACATAATCTTTAATTAGCTACAATGACATTCAGGGGCAGATAGAGCCTGAAACATAGATAACCATAGAGATACTTATTGTCTACTAACTTTCTATTAAAGGATTAAAACACATATACACACTACTATATATAAAGTAGATAACTAATAAGGACCTACTGTATAGCAAAGGGAACTCTACTAAACACTCTGTAATGACCTGTATGGGAAAAGAATCTAAAAAAGAGTGGACATATGTATAAGTGTAACTGATTCACTTTGCTGTCAGCAGAAATTAACACAACATTGTAAATCACCTACACTCCAAAAACAATATAAAAAAAATTAAAAATGATAGAAAAAATAAAAATAAATTAAAAAGATTAAAACAAGTTAAACCTACTATTCTGTACAATATTTGTCAGATATATTAATGGCTATCTAATACCATTTCATTAAACTGTGTTATTTATTGTGTTAACCACCTATGCATTTTTTTTTTTTTAATTTTTTAACATCTTTATTGGAGTATAATTGCTTTACAATGGTGTGTTAGTTTCTGCTTTACAACAAAATGAATCAGTTATATATATACATATGTTCCCATATCTCTTCCCTCTTGTGTCTCCCTCCCTCCCAGCCTTCCTATCCCACCCCTCCAGGCAGTCACAAAGCACCGAGCTGATCTCCCTGTGCTATGTGGCTGCTTCCCACTAGCTATCTACCTTACGTTTGGTAGTGTACATATGTCCATGCCTCTCTCTTTCTCACAGCTTACCCTTCCCCCTCCCCATGTCCACAAGTCCATTCTCTAGTAGGTCTGTGTCTTTATTCCTGTCTTACCCCTAGGTTCTTCATGACATTTTTTTCCCTTAAATTCCATATATATGTGTTAGCATACAGTATTTGGCTTTCTCTTTCTGACTTACTTCATTCTGTATGACAGACTCTAGGTCTATCCACCTCATTACAAATAGCTCAATTTCGTTTCTTTTTATGGCTGAGTAATATTCCATTGTATATATGTGCCACATCTTCTTTATCCATTCATCCGATGATGGGCACTTAGGTTGTTTCCATCTCCGGGCTATTGTAAAGAGTTGCAATGAACATTTTGGTACGTGACTCTTTGTGAATTATGGTTTTCTCAGGGTATATGGCCAGTAGTGGGATTGCTGGGTCACATGGTAGTTCTATTTGTAGTTTTTTAAGGAACCTCCATACTGTTCTCCACAGTGGCTGTATCAATTTACATTCCAACCAACAGTGCAAGAGGGTTCCCTTTTCTCCACGCCCTCTCCAGAATTTATTGTTTCTAGATTTTTTGATGATGGCCATTCTGACTGGTGTGAGATGATATCTCATTGCAGTTTTGATTTGCATTTCTCTAATGATTAGTGATGTTGAGCATTATTTCATGTGTTTGTTGGCAGTCTGTATATCTTCTCTGGAGAAATGTCTATTTAGATCTTCTGCCCATTTTTGGATTGGGTAGTTCGTTTTTTTGTTATTAAGCAGCATGAGCTGCTTATAAATTTTCGAGATTAATCCTTTGTCAATTGCTTCATTTGCAAATATTTTCTCCCATTCTGCGGGTTGTGTTTTGGTCTTGTTTATGGTTTCCTGCTTTCTATCCTGTTCCATTGATCTATCTTTCTGTTTTTGTGCCTGTACCATACTGTCTTGATTACTGTAGCTTTGTAGTATAGTCTGAAGTCAGGGAGCCTGATTCCTCCAACTCCGTTTTTCGTTCTCAAGATTGCTTTTGCTATTCGGGGTCTTTTGTGTTTCCATACAAATTGTGAAATTTTTTGTTCTAGTTCTGTGAAAAATGCCAGTGGTAGTTTGATAGGGATTGCATTGAATCTATAGATTGCTTTGGGTAGTACAGTCATTTTCACAATGTTCATTCTTCCAATCCAAGAACATGGTATATCTCTCCATCTATTTGTATCATCTTTAATTTCTTTCATCAGTGTCTTTTAATTTTCTGCATACAGGTGTTTTGTCTCCTTAGGTAGGTTTATTCCTAGATATTTTATTCTTTTTGCTGCAATGGTAAATGGGAGTGTTTTCTTGATTTCACTTTCAGATTTTCCATCATTAATGTATAGGAATGCCAGAGATTTCTGTGCATTCATTTTGAATCCTGCTACTTTACCAAATTCATAGATTAGCTCTAGTAGTTTTCTGGTAGCATCTTTAGGATTCTCTATGTATAGTATCATGTCATCTGCAAACAGTGACAGCTTATTTCTTCTTTTCCGATTTGGATTCCTTTTATTTCCTTTTCTTCCCTGATTGCTGTGGCTAAAACTTCCAAAACTATGTTGAATAAGAGTGGTGAGAGTGGGCAACCTTTTCTTCTTCCTGATCTTAGTGGAAATGCTTTCAGTTTTTCACCATTGAGGATGATGTTGGCTGTGGGTTTGTCACATACGGTCTTTATTATGTTGAGGAAAGTTCCCTCTATGCCTACTTTCTGCAGGGTTTTTATCATAAATGGGTGTTGAATTTTGTCAAAAGCTTTCTCTGCATCTATTGAGATGATCATATGGTATTTTTCCTTCAATTTGTTAATATGGTGTATCACGTTGACTGATTTGCGTATATTGAAGAAACCTTGCATTCCTGGAATAAACCCACTTGATCATGGTGTATGATTCGTTTAATGTGATGTTGGATTCTGTTTGCTAGTATTTTGTTGAGGATTTCTGCATCTATGTTCATCAGTGATATTGGCCTGTAGTTTTCTTTCTTTGTGACATCCTTGTCTGGTTTTGGTATCAGGGTGATGGTGGCCTTGTAGAACAAGTTTGGGAGTGTTCCTCCCTCTGCTATATTTTGGAAGAGTTTTAGAAGGATAGGTGTTAGCTCTTCTCTAAATGTTTGATAGAATTTGCCTGTGAAGCCATCTGGTCCTGGGCTTTTGTTTGTTGGAAGATTTTTAATCACAGTTTTGATTTCAGTGCTTGTGATTGGTCTGTTCATATTTTCTTTTCTTTTTTTTTTTTTTTTTTTTTTTTGCGTTACACGGGCCTCTCACTGTTGTGGCCTCTCCCGTTGTAGAGCACAGGCTCCGGACGCACAGGCTCAGTGGCCATGGCTCACGGGCACAGGCTCAGTGGCCATGGCTCACGGGCCCAGCCGCTCCGCGGCATGTGGCATCTTCCCAGACTGGGGCACGAACCCGTGTCCCCTGCATTGGCAGGCGGACTCTCAACCACTGCGCCACCAGGGAAGCCCCTGTTCATATTTTCTATTTCTTCCTGATTCAGTCTTGGCAGGTTGTGCACTTCTAAGAATTTGTCCACTTCTTCCATGTTGTCCATTTTATTGGCATAGTGTTGCCTGTAGTAATCTCTCATGATCTTTTGTATTTCTGCAGTGTCAGTTGTTACTTCTCCTTTTTCATTTCTAATTCTATTGATTTGAGTCTCATCCCTTTTCTTCTTGATGAGTCTGGCTAATGGTTTATCAATTTTGTTTATCTTCTCAAAGAACCAGCTTTTAGTTTTATTGATGTTTGCTATTGTTTCCTTCATTTCTTTTGCATTTATTTCTGATCTCATTTTTATGATTTCTTTCCTTCTGCTAACTTTGGGGTTTTTCTTGTTCTTCTTTCTCTAATTGCTTTAGGTGAAAGGTTAGGGTGTTTATTCAAGATGTTTCCTGTTTCTTAAGGTAGGATTGTATTGCTATAAACTTCCCTCTTAGAATTGCTTTTGCTGCATCCCATAGATTTTGGGTCGTAGTGTCTCCATTGTCATTTGTTTCTAGGTATTTTTTAATTTCCTCTTTGATTTCTTCAGTGATCACTTTGTTATTAAGTAGTGTATTGTTTAGCCTCCATGTGTTTGTATTTTTTACAGATCTTTTCCTGTAATTGATATCTAGTCTCATAGTGTTGTGGTCAGAAAAGATATTTGATACAATTTCAATTTCTTAAATTTACCAAGGGTTGATTTGTGACCCAAGGTATGATCTATCCTGGAGAATGTTCCATGAGCACTTGAGAAAAATGTGTATTCTGTTGTTTTTTGGATGGAATGTCCTATAAATATCAATTGAGTCCATCTTATTTAATGTATCATTTAAAGCTTGTGTTTTCTTATTTATTTTCATTTTGGATGTACTGTCCATTGGTGAAAGTGGGGTGTTAAAGTCCCCTACTATGAATATGTTACTTTTGATTTCCGCTTTTATAGCTGTTAGTATTTGCCTTATGTACTGAGGTGCTCCTATGTTGGGTGCATTAATATTTACAATTGTTATGTGTTCTTCTTCGATCGATCCCTTGATCATTACGTAGTGTCCTTCTTTGTCTCTTCTAATAGTCTTTATTTTAAAGTCTATTTTGTCTGATATGAGAATTACTACTCCAGCTTTCTTTTGGTTTCCATTTGCATGAAATACCCTTTTCCAGCCCCTTACTTTCAGTCTGTATGTGTCTCTAGGTCTAAAGTCGGTCTCTTGTAGACAGCAAATATACGTGTCTTGTTTTTGTATCCATTCAGCCAATCTGTGTCTTTTGGTGGGAGCATTTAGTCCATTTACATTTAAGGTAGTTATCAATATGTATGTTCCTATTCCCATTTTCTTAATTGTTTTGGGTTCATTATTGTAGGTCTTTTCCTTCTCTTGTGTTTCTTGCCTAGAGAAGTTCCTTTAGCAGTTGTTGTAGAGCTGGTTTGGTGGCGCTGAACTCTCTCTGCTTTTGCTTGTCTGTAAAGGTTTCAATTTCTCCATCAAATCTGAATGAGATCCTTGCTGGGTAGAGTAATCTTGGTGGCAGGTTTTTCTCCTTCATCAGTTTAAATATGTCCTGCCAGTCCCTTCTGGCTTGCAGAGTTTCTGCTGAAAGATCAGCTGTTAACCTTATGGGGATTCCCTTATTTGTTGTTTTTCCCTTGCTGCTTTTAATATGTTTTCTTTGTATTTAATTTTTGACAGTTTGATTAATATGTGTCTTGGCGTATTTCTCCTTGGATTTATCCTGTATGGGACTCTCTGTGCTTCCTGGACTTGACTAATTATTTCCTTTCCCATATTAGGGAAGTTTTCAACTATAATCTTTTCAAATATTTTCTCAGTGCCTTTCTTTTTCTCTTCTTCTTCTGGAACCCCTATAATTCGAATGTTGGTGCATTTGATGTTGTCCCAGAGGTCTCTGAGACTGTCCTCAGTTCTTTTCATTCTTTTTTCTTTATTCTGCTCTGCAGTAGTTATTTCCACTATTCTATCTTCCAGGTCACTTATCCGTTCTTCTGCCTCAGTTATTGTGCTATTGATCCCATCTAGAGTATTTTTCATTTCATTTATTGTGTTGTTCATTGTTGCTTGTTTCATCTTTAGTTCTTTAGGCCCTTGTTAATCATTTCTTGTATCTTCTCCATTCTATTTCCAAGATTTTGGATCATCTTTACTATCATTATTCTGAATTCTTTTTCAGGTAGACTGCCTATTTCTTCTTCATTTGTTAGGTCTGGTGGGTTTTTATTTTGCTCCTTCATCTGCTGTGTGTTTTTCTGTCTTCTCATTTTGCTTATCTTACTGTGTTTGGGGTCTCCTTTTTGCAGGCTGCAGGTTCGTAGTTCCCATTGTTTTTGGTGTGTGTCCTCAGTGGCTAAGGTTGGTTCAGTGGGTTGTGTAGGCTTCCTGGTGAAGGGGACTAGTGCCTGTGTGCTGGTGGATGAGGCTGGATCTTGTCTTTCTGGTGGGCAGGTCCATGTCTGGTGGTGTGTTTTGGGGTGTGTGTGGACTTATTATGATTTTAGGCAGCCTGTCTTCTAATGGGTGGGGTTGTGTCCCTTTTTGCTAGTTGTTTGGCATAGGATGTCCAGCACTGTAGCTTGCTGGTCGTTGAGTGAAGCTGGGTGCTGGTGTTGAGATGGAGATCTCTGGGAGATTTTCACTGTTTTATATTATGTGGAGCTGGGAGGTCTCTTGTGGACCAGTGTCCTGAAGTTGGCTCTCCCACCTCAGAGGCACAGCACTGACTCCTGGCTGAAGCACCAAGAGCCTTTCATCCACGTGGCTCAGAATTAATGGGAGAAAAAGTAGAAAGAAAGAATTATTAGAAGAAGAAAGAAAGAAAGAAAGGAGGGAGGGAGGGAGGGAGGAAGGAAGGAAGAATGGAGGGAAGGACGGATAAATAGAAAGAAGATAAGGTAAAATAAAATAAAGATAAAATATAATAACGTTACTAAAATAAAAAAATAATTATTAAGAGAAAAAAAAAACGGACGGATAGAACCCTAGGACAAATGGTGGAAGCAGAGCTATATAGACAAAATCTCACACAGAAGCATACACATACACACTCACAAAAAGAGGAAAAGGGGAAAAAATCATAAATCTTGCTCTCAAAGTCCACCTCCTTAATTTGGGATGATTCGTTGTCTATTCATGTATTCCACAGGTGCAGGGTACATCAAGTTGATTGTGGAGCTTTAATCCGCTGCTCCTGGGCCTGCTGGGAGAGATTTCCCTTTCTCTTCTTTGTTCTCACAGCTCCCAGGGGCTCAGCTTTGGATTTGGCTCCGCCTCTGCGTGTAGGTTGCCGGAGGGCGTCTGTTCTTCGCTCAGACAGGACGGGGTTAAAGGAGCCGCTGATTCGGGGGCTCTGGCTCACTCAGGACTGGGGGAGGGAGCGGCAGGAAGTGTGGGGCAAGCCTGCGGCGGTGGAGCCTGGCATGACGTTGCACCAGCCTGAGGCGCGCCATGCGCTCCCTCGGGTAAGTTGTCTGTGGAACCTGGGACCCTGGCAGTGGCGGGCTGCACAGGCTCCCCGGAAGAGGGGTGTGGATAGTGACCCGTGCTCGCACACAGGCTTCTTGGTGGCGGCAGCAGCAGCCTTAGCGTCTCATGCCTGTCTCTGGGATCCGCGATTTTAGCCGCGGCTCACGCCCGTGTCTGGAGCTCCTTTAAGCAGCGTTCTTAATCCCCTCTCCTCGCGCACCAGGAAACAAAGAGGGAAGAAAAAGTCTCTTGCCACTTCGTCAGGTCCAGACTTTTCCCCGGACTCCTTCCCGGCTAGCTGTGGTGCACTAGCCCCCTTCAGGCCTTGTTCACGCCACCAACCCCATTCCTCTCCCGGCGCTCCGACCGAAGCCCGAGCCTCAACTCCCAGCCCCGCCCGCCCCGGCGGGTGAGCAGACAAGCCTCTCGGACTGGTGAGTGCCAGTCGGCCCTGATCCTCTGTGCGGGAATCTCTCCGCTTTGCACTCTGTACCCCTGTTGCTGTGCTCTCCTCTGCGGCTCTGAAGCTGTTCCCCTGCGCCGCCCGCGAAGGGGCTTCCTAGTGTGTGGAAACCTTTCTTCCTTCACAGCTCCCTGCCACTGGTGCAGGTCCCGTCCCTATCCTTTTGTCTCTGTTTATTCTTTTTTCTTTTGCCCTAAAGGTACATGGGGTGTTTCTTGCCTTTTGGGAGGTCTGAGGTCTTCTGCCAGCATTCAGTAGGTGTTCTGTAGGAGTTGTTCCAAGTGTAGATGTATTTCTGGTGTATCTGTGGGGAGGAAGGTGATCTCCACGTCTTACTCTTCCACCATCTTCCCAGAAGCCCCTTATGCATTCTCATATAGCTTTTCTCATGGAAATTAAAAAGAAGTTAAAGAAATATCTGAAGGAGATGGATATTCCTAGAGTCAATTGTTTAGGGAACAATTTCTCGGGCACAAAGCTGAAAATAAAATTTCAACTTTTGGCTTTCGAGAGGAAAGTACAACTACTCGTGGGATTATGATTTCTCAGGAACAAACTTTTGAGGATTTATTTTAAAATGTGAATGTTCAGGTAGTAAAGATTAAGATGGAAATTTCTACATTTCTGCAATGGAGCAAGTCAGAGAACACAGGCACCTGATCCTGAGAGAGTTGTCTAATCTATGCTGTTCTCTCTGCCTTGTGATAGCCAAAATGAAATCAAAGTTCTGTTTAAATATTCATGCTTACCTCAGCTATAAGAGGAGAGGAACCTCTGGGCAAAAATGTTAATTTCTTTCTTAGAAGACAACATGACTGTAACAGTTAAAAAGCAAGAAATCACCCAGGAAATAAGAAATTTAGGGAAAATAATAATGCTTTCAATTTCATTCTCCTTACATTGCTGATCTGGGAATATTGCATCAAGCAAGGCACATTAACAAAATTAATCAATTAGTTTGAATTTTTCCAATATCTCATGGAAGTCAAACCTAAAAGGGAAGGACCTGAGAAATATCTTCAGGGAAGAACCCACACTGCAGAAATCAATAAACATGGTTATGTAAAAATTCTCTTTATTACAAATAGCTCAATTTCGTTTCTTTTTATGGCTGAGTAATATTCCATTGTATATATGTGCCACATCTTCTTTATCCATTCATCCGATGATGGACGCTTAGGTTGTTTCCATCTCCAGGCTATTGTAAATAGAGCTGCAATGAACATTTTGGTACATGACTCTTTTTGAATTATGGTTTTCTTGGTGTATATGCCCAGTAGTGGGATTTCTGGGTCATATGGTAGTTCTATTTGTAGTTTTTTAAGGAACCTCCATACTGTTCTCCATAGTGGCTGTACCAATTCACATTCCCACCAGCAGTGCAAGAGTGTTCCCTTTTCTCCACACCCTCTCCAGCATTTATTGTGTCTAGATTTTTTGATGATGGCTATTCTGACTGGTGTGAGATGATATCTCATTGTAGTTTTGATTTGCATTTCTCTAATGATTAATGATGTGTTTGTTGGCAGTCTGTATACCTTCTTTGGAGAAGTGTCTATTTAGGTCTTCTGCCCATTTTTGGATTGGGTAGTTTGTTTTTTTGTTATTGAGCTGCATGAGCTGCTTATAAATTTTGGAGATTAATCTTTTGTCAGTTGCTTCATCTGCAAATATTTTCTCCCATTCTGAGAGTTGTCTTTGTAATGAGGTGGATGGACCTAGAGTCAGTTATACAGGGTGAAGTAAGTCAGAAACAGAAAGACAAATACCATATGCTAACACATATATATGGAATTTAAGAAAAAAAAAAAGTCATGAAGTACCTAGGGGTAAGACAGGAATAAAGACACAGACCTACTAGAGAATGGACTTGAGGATATGGCAAGGGGGAAGGGTAAGCTGTGACAAAGCGAGAGAGTGGCATGGACATATATACACACTACCAAACATAAAATAGATAGCTAGTGGGAAGCAGCCACATAGCACAGGGAGATCAGCTCGGTGCTTTGTGACCACCTAGAGGGGTGGGATAGGGAGGGTGGGAGGGAGGGAGATGCAAGAGATATGGGAACATATTTATATGTATAATTGATTCACTTTGTTATAAAGCAGAAACTAACACACCATCGTAAAGCAATTATACTCCAATAAAGATGTAAAAAAAAAAAATCTCTCTAGATACCTGCTTTTCCTTCTCCACCCAACTAAATATGTATTGTTCTCAGGTTTTGTGTCTTCATGTTTCTTTTTTATTCTGGTGACTCTCTTTGAACCCTCTTTTGTCTTTGCAATTTACTCAAGTTCTATCTCTAGCCCTAACCTTTCCCTGATGGATTATTTCCAGTTGGATTCATGATTAGACATTTAGCTTATAATCTGACCCTAGGTCTTTATCTCTCAGACTCAGTATATCCCTATCTGTAAAATTAACAAATTCTGTTACTTGTAATTTCTATCCAAGTGAACCCTGTTTGATGTGTTTAGTTCATCTAAGGAGATAGGAGGGTGAGCTCTCAAAGGTGCTTAGATTAAAATCAGAGGACATCAGATTCAGGACTCCTTTGGCCAAAAGTTTGTCAATAGTAAACATTTAAGTTATTCTAGCAAACACTTAACAAATGTTTCCAGTGAACTTCTTTCAATCTGCTTTTTACTAAAATGGAATTATTGTATCTCAAAGAACAACTAAACACCACTATAGCTGAAGTTCAATTTCCAGTTTGCTGGACACGAGCACAGCAAGATCTGCTATTTGAGTATATACAGTTATACCTTCCCATGTTCATTACAGATTAAAGTACTGGAACATCTGACAGGGCTAGCAAAGGAAATGAATAACCCTGAGAGTTCATCTATTGGTTTAAAATTAGGATTTCTAGAAGCATAACTCTTTCTTATTGCATTTACTTTTATGATGGAATTTAATAATTAGCCCACTAATTGTGATAACAAGAACACTCATAAATGTAAGAAATCAAAGATAAATGGGCAAAGCAAATAAATCAATTTATAACTTTTAAATGTTGCTCTAGTTTTAAAGTTTGAATTTAAATTCAGTTCAGTCCCATTCTGTACAGCCCTTTTCTAAAATGTAAAACCTATATATGTGACTTGCTTAGAAATTTGCCATTAAATTAATCTTATTTTCTTTTTTTATGAGTTCATCAATCTATACAATATTTTAATCAAATTTCAAGATTACAACAACAAATGCAACTGACAATAAACAGGTCTGGGAATAGACACAACTAACTCCTGGTAAGCAAACAGTTCAACCAGTGGGAGAATCGCACAAGTGTACTAAAGTATCCTTCTGGCTGCAAATGCTATGGGCACCCATCAGTATGTTTCACAGTAAAAATGGAAATAATCAGTGTGTTAAGTAGGATAAGTGAAAGTTAAGTGCACATCTACCACATTGTAAATGCATATGTGCTGCACAACTTCATGAAGTTGATAGTTTAAAAAGGCTTGCACATAGGCTGATTCTATCTGAGTAGTCATCTATGAGCCCAGATCTATCTAAGACATTTCTATGAAACAATATGTGGTTCATCTCTTATTCATAAGTTAGTGCTTGTTATTTGTGTACCAGGAAATGAAATCAAAAAAGCAGAGAAACACAGAAAACACCAAGAGAATTAGAACCTTAAATGTGGGTGTTTTCACAAAATGAGAATTTGTTTTAAAAAGAGAGGGAGATGTAGTCTGGTCCAGTGGGCCAGATGTCAAAGAGTGGGGAAGAAGGTAGGGATAGCGAAGGTTTGGTGGGAATGGGGAAGCTATACTAGAGCTAATCAAGAGACCCTACATCCTTGGTTACCTGTATATTTCTTTCCTTCTAGATCCATGGAAAATTTTATTATATGCTGTTTTTGATAGCCAGGAGACAAAAGAGAAGAGTTTATCAATGGAGACCAACTTTTATTGTTATTTTGTTAGGAAAATCCAGTCTTATTTAGCTTTTAGACAATCCATTTGTGGTTTGTCCTATCATTAAGCACATTGACATTTCTGAAGAGTGTTCTTCTGGAATGCCACGTAGCTACTAAGAAGAAATGATGAAGTACAAGCTGCCTTCTCAGAAATGTCTGACCCTCTAAACTGTCTGCAATGAAAGGAATATTAAGTAATAGAGTTTCTGTAAAGCAAAGCATCACTTCTTGTATGTGGTTTTTTAGTACTAGTTTACTATTTAAAATTACATTTGTCTTCCTTCAGAGTCATTACTATAAAGGTATGCTGTTTTCAAAAGCTTAGTGATAGCTTCCTGACTTGCCATAAATAATCACATCTTATTCTCTAGTATGTCAGTAGTTTAGTATTTTGTCTTTACATTCTACAAGCTTGGTTTCATAAAAACAAAATCCCTAAAATATTTATTCAGCATGTGGAAGGTATCTGATTTAGCAGCATTTTTGTTTGTTTTGTTTTGTTTATTTTTTGTTGAAGCATATTTGATTTACAGTGTTGTGTTAATTTCTGCTGTACAGCAAAGTTATTCAGTTATACAAATATATACATTCTTTTTTATATTCTTTTCCATTAGGGTTTATCATAGGATATTGAATATAGTTCTCTGTGCTGTACAGTAGGACCTTGTTGTTTATTCATTCTATATATACTACCTTACATCTACTAACCCCAACCTCCCACTCCATCCTTCCCAAACCTGCTCCCCCTTGGTAACCACAAGTCAGTTCTCTATGTCCATGACACTATTTCTGTTTCATAGATAGTTTCATTTGTGTCATATTTTAGATTCTACATCAAGTAATGTCATATGGTATTTGTCTTTCTCTTTCTGACTTCACTTAGTATGATAATCTCTAGTTGTACCCATGTTGCTGCAAATGGCATTATTTCATTCTTTTTTATGGCTGAGTAGTATTTCACTGCATCTATGTACAACATCTTCTTTATGCATTCATCTGTTGATGGACATTTAGGTTGTTTCCATGTCTTGGATATTGTGAACAGTGCTGCTATGAACATAGGGGTGCATGTATCTTTTTGAATTAGAGTTTTGTCTTGATATATGACCAGGAGTGGGATTGCTGGGTCATATGGTAATTCTATTTTTAGTTTTCTGAGGAATTGCCATACTCTTTTCCATAGTGGCTCTACCAACTTACATTCCCACCAAGAGAGAAGGATTCCCTTTTCTCCACATCCTCTCCAGCATTTCTTATTTGTAGAGTTTTTAATGATGGCCATTCTGACTGGTATGATGAGGTACCTCAAGTATTAATTTGTGCAAGCTAACAGAGTAATAAGTTTCAAAATCTATTGCAGCATCCCTATTTGAGATAAAATATTTTCCTCCATGTACATCTGGTATTTAAAATTGGATTTCTATAAATTTTCTAGAAAGGAAAAAGAGAAAAACGTCTTTCACTTACTTAGAGAAATGCAGTATTTATAATAAGATTCAATATGTTTTCTCTTTGGTCTAGGATGACTCTTAGAATAAGGGTCTTAGAATTACTACACTTAAAGTAAGATGATATTGGGATTTTAGAATTGTAATATAAAAGATCTGGCTCTTGGTAAAGTTTGCATATTTAAAATATCATGAAATTAAATAACTGTACTCTGTGTAAAGTAATAGAATGAGAGTTAGGACTCCTGTGCTTTAATTTTGCATATAACTAATTGTATCACCTTATATATATCTTCAAAATTTTCTGTATTTTTAATTCATCTATAACAATAAAAATTGGGATTATATACTTTCTAAATTCCCTTTTATCCCTAATTAATTTTGGCAACTAGGAAGAAAACCTCACAAATACAGGAAGATAGCATAATGTAGTAGAAAGAATTCTGATCTAGTTATCTACAATATTCCATATCTTGCAATTTTCCATGTGACTGTTTTAGTGTTTGTCTCAATTACAGTTTAATTTTTTTTACAGAGAATAGGTAGCCAGGAGTGAGGATGAACAAGTGTGAAAGTTCTACTCTAGTACATTAAAAGCATTCTATTCTGGTTTATTAAAAATTCTTTGGATAACATGGCTCTAAAATATTTGACCATAATATATTTGGTATATTTGAAAATGTGTTACACGTAGGGAATTAAAAATTTTAATTTGTTCATTAATTTAACAAACATTCATTGACTAACTTTTATTTTGATGAAGTTCAAATTTATCTGTTTTTTCTTTCGTTCCTTGTGCTTTTGCTCAGTGCCCCCTAGGAAATTATTCACTGTTGGTACTTACTAGAGATTACATTTTACAACAATTTTTATTTCTATGAAATATTTCAAATAACCATATGTTTATAGGCTCATATTAGTTTAAAAACAATGGGAAAAAACCATTAACCTGAAAAAGAAATTTGTCCTAGAGAAAATATGGTTAAACAATAAGTAAACCTAATATACAAGGAACTAAATCTCCCCTCATGAAAATAAATAAATAGATAAAGTAAAATAAAATAAAATGTAGACATAATATTTTCTCCTACTAAGTTAGAAAAAAAAGTTGAAGATACATCCTCTGTTCTTGGGTGGTAGTAAAACCAGGGTACTGTTGCAATATTGGTTTTAATGGATTTAGTACAATCCTTTGGGAAGGTAGGTTTCTCATTATGTATAAGAGACTTATGTATGTCCCCACATTTTTACCAAGTAATATACTTCTTGGAATTTAACACAAGCAATAATTGAGTATTTGCATAGAAAAATGTTTATACTTAGAAAAAATTAAGTAAATTAATATATATATCCTTAACATATTTTAGAAGATTTATAATTGTAATGATTCAAGTTATATAATAGGAAATATATTACATTGTAAGAGGCAAAAAATACAAATGTGTACTAATAGCTCCAGTGTTAAAAAGTATAAAATATAAAGAAACATTTTAAAGAAAATAGAAAAAGAAAATTGAGTGGAACTGAGACCAATTTTCTAACATTTTCTTTATTTTTATTATATTTGTGTGACTCAATTTGGATGAAAAATCATGAAGCATGTGTATATTTGATAGATATCCCTATGGTCTGAATGTTTGTGTTTACCCCAAAATTTATATGTTTCAATCCTAACCCTGTAGGTGATGGTATTAGAAAGTGGAACCTTTGGGAGGTGATTAAGTCTAGGTCATGCAGGTCAAGCAGACATGAATAGGTGGATTAGTGCCCTTATAAAATAGATCTCAGAGAGATCCCATCCATGCCTTTTCCACTGTATATGAACACAGAGAAAAGACAATTGTCTCTGAACCAGAAAGCTGGCCTTCAACAGACATTGAATCTACAGACACCTTGGTCTTTGACTTCCTAGGCTCCATAACTGTAAGAAATAAATGTTTGTTGTTTATAACCTACTGATTCTATTGTATTTTGTTACAGCAGTCCGAATGGATTAAGAAAGAAATCATATGCATTTTAATTACAAAATAATTTGTTAATTGTAGAAATTTTCCAAAAAATTAAGAAAAACATTGAAAATAAAAATCATTACTTATCCTAAATAGAAAACCACTGCCTCCACACTGATTTTTGGAATGGTAGTTTTTCTGTATTTCTCTCTTTCTGTGTCTTTAAAAAAATGGAATTCTGTACCTATCTTATGGTAACCTAATATATTGTAAGTTTAACCATAAATAGTAGACAACAAATCTAACTGTACATCTTTGTTCAAAGTCTATCAATTACTTGTTGTTAGTCATTTTGGTCCCACTCCATTATTTTTATATAATAAACAATGCCCTAACAATAATTTTATAGATAAAATTTTTCTTATATATCCTTTTCTTTTAATTTGCAAAGGCTGGTAGAAAAAATTTACAACATTCTCATAGTCAATGTAAGGGTGACCCAGTTTCTCTGCATCCTCATGCATTTGGTATTGCTACCATTATTATTTTAGCCATTTGGTAGGTTGTAGTGGTATCTCATGTTTAGTTTTTATTTGTATTTCCAAGTAATGTCTAATGATGTTTAAATCTTTTCATGTGCTTATTTCTCACCTGTATATCTTCTTTGGTGACATGTCTCCTCATGTCTTTTGCCTGTTTTATAATTGGATTTTTTGTTATGGTGTTATTTTGAAACTAAATTATATATTCGTATATGATTTAAAAACTCTGATGAATGAAATTAAAGAAGAAATAAATAAATGGAGAGATATTCAATGTTCATGGATAGAAAGACTCAATATTGTCAAGATGTAAATTCTTCCCAACTTGATCTGTATATATAAAATGCAATCCTAATCAAAATTACAGCAAGTTACTTTATGGTTAATGGCAAACTAATTCTAAAGTTTATATGGCGAGGCAAAAGACCCAGAGTAACCAACACAATATTGAAGAAGAACATAGTTGGAGGACTGACAATTCCCAACTTTACCATAAAACTATAGTAATCAAGACAGTGTGGTATTGGCAAGAGAATAGATAAACAGATCAGTGGAACAGAAAAAAGTCCAGAAGTATCCCCTTATAAATGTAGTCTACTGTAGTTTGACAAAGGACCAAAGGCAGTACAATGAAAGAAAAATTGTCTTTTAAGCAAAATGGTGCTGGAACAACTGAATTTCCACATGCAAAAAAATGAATACAGATATAGACCTTACATCCTACACAAAAACGAACTCAAAGTTGATCACAGATCTAAATATAAAATATGAAGCTATAGAACTCCTAGAGAATAGAATAGGAGAAAATCTAGATGATCATGGGTGTGGCAAAGACTTTCTAAATACAACAGCAGAGGCATGATCTATGAAAGAAAGAACTGATAAGCTGGATTTAATTAAAATTAAAAACTTTTGCTCTGTGAAAGACAAAGTCAAGAGGAAAAGATAACAAACCAGGTTGGTAGAAAATATTTGCAAAAGACACACATGATAAAGGACTGATATCTCAAATATCCAAAGAACTCTTAAAATTCAATAATAGTAAAACAAAGAAACTGAAAAATGGGGTGAAAATCTTAACTGACACCTCACTTAAGAAGATATACAGATGACAAAGTAAGCATATGAATGTTCCACACATATGTCATCAGGAAAATGCAAATTAAAACAACGATAATACCACTACACCCCTATTAGAATGGCCCAAATCTAGAATACTGACAACACTAAATGCTGGTGAGCATTTGATGAAATTGTGAAACAGGAACTCTCACACGTTGTTCCTGGGAATGCAGAACGGTACAGCCACTCTAAAAGACTATTTGGCTGTTTTTTACAAAATAAACATACTTTTAACATATGATCCAGCAGTTGTGCTTCTTGATATTTACTCAAAGGAGTTGAAAACTATATCCACATAAAAATTTGCACACAGATGTTTATAGCAGTTTGATTCATAATTTCTCAAACTTGGAAGTAACCAAGATGTCTAAGGTAGGTGAATGGATAAATAATTTGTGGTATATCCAATCAACAAAATATTATTCAGCAATGAAAAAAAAATGAGCTATCAAACCATGAAAAACACAAAGCAACCTTAAATGTATATTACTAAGTGAAAGAAGCCAATCTGAAAGGCTACATATTGTATGATTCCAACCATATAACATCGTGAATAAGGTAAAAGTATGGAGACAGTAAAATGATCAGTGGTTGTCAGAGGCTGGAGAGAGGGGAGGAGGATGAATAAGTGGAGGATAAAAGACCTTTAGGACAGTGAAAACAATTTGTATGGTACCATAGTGATGGATATACGTCATTATACATTTGTCCAAAACCATAGAATGTACAACACCATGAGTGAATCCCTATGTAAATTATAGATTTTGAATGATTATGGTGTGTCAATGTAGGTTCACTAATTATAACAAATATATTACTCTGGTGGGGGGTGTTAATAATGAGGGAGTCTACATTT
This sequence comes from Globicephala melas, assembly GCF_963455315.2. Classification (NCBI taxonomy): domain Eukaryota; kingdom Metazoa; phylum Chordata; class Mammalia; order Artiodactyla; family Delphinidae; genus Globicephala; species Globicephala melas. The sequence continues at coordinate 68,343,151 of NC_083316.1, read as the reverse complement.
GTGTGTGGGAAGAAGTATATGGGAAATCTCAGTACCTTCTCAATTTTGCTGTGAACCTAAAACTGCTCTCAAAAAGTAAATCCTTAAAAAAATGATACTGATTTTCATTTTCTGTCCATCAAATTTATGGTTAATTCAATTCTACAATATTGAGTATATCTCTAGTACCTGAGTCATGTTCTAAATATACCTAATGCAGATTCTAACTAGTGAATAAATTTGAATTCTTTGGTATTTCTTTGAATCATATGTTGCCCTACTGCACATAGTACATATTCAATAAATATTTCTAATCTGTTAAAATCAATTAAATGATATAAATTTCATAGAATGTTTAGGAATAGAAAAGAGTTTTAACTGTTTTAAATGTGGCCATTCCTAACTCATTCATGTTAGGATGACTCTTAAAGAATGATATTTGATCACATATCTGATGTCAGATTTGAATAACTGAAGTTATTCTAAAGTTGGCAGTTCTTACATTTAATGGATGAATAAATAAATAACTGAATGCTATGCTCTATGTTTGCTATAAACAATTATTTTGTTGTTTTTTGCTTTGTTTTATTTTTGCTATATACAATTCTATTATACAATAGTGGTATTTAGAATTTCTGGGAAAAAAACTTTTTGGAAGATATAAAGGTTCCAGTTGGGCTGTAAAGAATGAATTTGGTTATAAAGTGGAGAGGAAGGAGAAGGACATATATTGTAGGTTGGATATGAAGAATAAGCAAACCTTCAAGAGAGTAAGGAGATCTGAATGAGTGGATTGAAATTTAAATATTAAAATATGGAAAATAATGACAGAACTGTTGTGACATAAGAAATATGAGGTTTCAGAGGTTTCTGGGTTGGTGAACACAAGAAGGTGTTGGGAGGATGACCTGGCAGTGAGGGTATGGAAGCTGTAACACCCTACCCCCATACGTTGCCCTATATATCTCTTCCATCTGGCTGTTCCTGGGTTATATCCTTTTATAATAAACTGGTAATCTAATAAATGAGTGGTTTTCCTGAGTTCTGTGAGCCACTGTAACAAATGATCAAACCCGAGGAGGGGTCATGGGAACCCCTCACATTTATAGCTGATCAGTTAGGAGCACAAGTGACAACCTGGACATTCAGTTGGCATCTGAAATGTGGTGGGGGTAGTCTTATCAACTGAACCCTTAACCTGTGGGATCTGATACTCACTCCAGGTAGTCTCACAATTAAATTAAATAGTAGGACATCCAGTTGGTGTCCACAGAGCATCAGAGGATTGCTTGGTGTGGGAAAACTACCCAGTCACTTACAGTACAAAAGTATTCTGAGAGTAGTAATTGAGAGGAAAAAAAACAGTGTTTTTTTTTTTCCTTTCACCTGTAGGTTGAAACTTATATTATAAATTTGTTTTCAAAGCCAAGTAGAAAAGTTTCGGTTTGCTGCAGTAGGGGTATCATTTTAAGTTATAGGGTAGTCATTTATAATTTCTGTCAATTCTGCTGTAAAAATAACTTTCAAATATATGTATACTTTCAAACGCTTAATCAAATCCACTATCACACCCTCCACCTGGATTTCTGCAGTACTCTTCTAAATTTTATGTCATCTTTCTAGCCTGCCTCTACTGCATTCTTTGCACTTTGATTCTCAAGTTTTCATTGTCTTCCCATCACACTTATAAAATAGAACACCTCTAACTTGGCCTCCTAGACTTTACATGATAAGTATCTGTCCACCACTCCAGACAGCTCAGAACATCACCTTACTCTATGATCCAGGAGTCTAGCCATTCTTGAGTTCCTCACATGCACCAACTATTTCCCCTACAAATTCCTACACATAACAATGATCTACTCTTCACTTCACAGGCTAGATTTTCCTTCGCATTCTTCAAGTTTCACTATAAGTGTTGGTTTCTCAAAAAAAGCATTTTCTACTTCCACAATACAAAACAGGCCCTTTTTTTTCATAGCACTCTGTTCATTTTCTTCATAGCAGTTATCAGAGTTAGTAATTATATATTTATTTGTGTAATTATTTGTTTACTGTGTCTCCCCAGCAGAATTAAAACATCAGTGAGGCCAACACAATGTTTGCTCTATGCAGCACAGAGCACAGAGACTGATAATCAACTGATGAGTAAAACTATGACTGATGTGCTAAAATGATGTTTTATGAAGATTAGTCTTACAGAATTGTGCAGGATGTATTAGAAAGGAAGAATCTCCAGGTGAGAAATTCATTGAAAGACTATTGAGAAGGGCCTGGTGTGTCATTAGGGAAGAGAGTAATGTAATGATAGTGACATTAGAAAGACAAAGAAAAATTTCAGTAATATTTATAAGGGAAAAAGTAAGAAGATTTTTTTACATTAGATATTGGGGTATAAGAAAACATTATCAGTATTTCTACATGTTGTAATACTATTTAGGTATTTCTAGGTATATTATTGATTATGATCTGTAAGCTTTTTTCTATGTTAAGTTCTCATCTTTTTTACTTTTTATTCTCTATTTTGCATTTGTTTTTCTCTGTGTAGCTTAATCAAAATCAGTGGCTTGGAAAATTACACTGATATTAATAATCCTACAAGACCTCAAAATATAAATTATATAAGGATTTGCAATAAAAGTATGAGAAATACTCATTATGAATTATATACTATTAAGGAAATTTTAATACATTGTACTATATATCTAGGTTGAGTATACGTTTAAGTTTGTATCCAGGTTTAGGCCTGATTTCCTGGGGTTATTTTAATAGCATCTATGCTTCACTCTTTGTATTAAAAGTGAGACTTTCCAGATATGAGGAAGAGAGAGTGAGAGAGAGAGAGAATGAGAATGGGTGCATGTGCATAAAATCGCTAAATTTTCCTAATTACCCTAAGTATATTTTCACAAATAAACTGAATAGTCCATGGATTTTATACAGTAGAATAAATCTAAAGTTATTTCCCCCCTCAAGAAAAAACATGGTTAAATTAAAGCCCTATGTTAAATATAAAACCACAGCAGAATGAAAATACATATTACACATGTATATTTACATAATTATACAATATTTGCAAAGATGTGAATGATGTATCACTATGAATACTTAATATAGTAATATTGGTGACATTCATTTTGTCACCCTTTTGTGAAGGAAACATAGGCTCTTCATATTTAAAGTTTTAAGAATCTTACAAAGCAATAAAACTAAATTCTAACAAAGTACACAGTATATTTAAACATGATGGGTTTCCTCATAAATAGGTCAACAGGAAAACCTACAGTCAACCCGCTGATGACGGTATTGAGTTACTGTCAGTGTAAGAAACTAAAATTTGCTTCATGTTGAGTTACCGGCTAACATAATAATGTGTTTTTAAGTATTTTAAAACACACTGGAATAAAATATGCCTGGTAAACTATTCAAAATACACCATTATTTTGATTACATTTCCTCAGAATCATAATGTACATGCCTTTGTTGAAGTCACCATAAATATTTTATATCAGAGAAATATGTATATATCAATATATATAGCTTTGCATGCTACAATTACATTCAGCTTTCTCTGTATATAATAAAGCATTTCAATCTTTCTTCCAATCTAGAGCTTCTCTCCTTCTAGTAAGCAGATGCGATCCATGTTTCCACAGTGGGATAAGATGCCCTACCTTGCCCTTCTACTTCTCCTTTCCTAATCACCATGTTGCTTCTGTTTCTTCCAGGGTCAAGGAGAAGTAATGTTTAGAGGTAAAGCCCTACCTTGCCCTTCTACTTCTCCTTTCCTAATCACCATGTTGCTTCTGTTTCTTCCAGGGTCAAGGAGAAGTAATGTTTAGAGGTAAAGGGGCAAAAGCCATTACACTTAAGCAGGAGTGTTTTGTAGTCCTCCTTTGACCACTGACAGCTGTTCAATGCTGTCTGCCATGGTATGAGTCCAACCACTGTTTTTCTCTCTCGGGCATTTCTGTAGACTCTTGGGACACTTGCCTGCCCCTTCCCCACTCCCTCCACTCCTTAAGCCTCTGAACCATACTTGGGCACTATACTCTCTGGCCACATTTCCATGACACATCCTCAGCTCCTTCCCTATAGCAACATACTTCAGGGCTTTCTTCACCCTGAGAAGCAGACATTTTGTGAAGAATCTTCTCAAGATGAGACTAGCCCAGTTACCCTCTTGTATACATTTGACCATGAAAAATCTTCACGCTTGCCAGATTATTGGTGAAGTGCAGCTCACTCTAACTGCAGCCCTCCTTCTTCATCGTATTCTTTAGGGCAGTTTCAACACTAAAGATCCCATGTGTGCTCTGCTCTGATAGTAGTCAACAAGTTTCTGTAATTTATAGGAATCATCTAGGGATAAGATGCATCTTTTCTGAAAAGTCCCTCCTATTACTCAGAGGGGGCCTTTACTGGTCTCTTTACTTGGTTTGAGGAGGAAAGTAGTCTGTCTTTCCCCACATAGAGGAATAAAGAAATAAAGATCTGTACTCCGTATAAAAAACAGGAAATTCCTTTTTAAGACTAAATCTCTTTTTAAGCAAATCCCTTTCTATCATCCAACAGCCTACTTTCAATTTCTCTTCGTTTCTTATATAGATAAATTGCAACTTGGTAATGGGCTTAGGGTTCCAAAAGTGGTTCAGGCCACATCTTATCACACCCTAGGAAAAGGATCTAGCACTACTATATTTTCATACTTAACTATTGCTAATTGTCCTCATAGAAATGTCTTCAGACAAAACACTGAAACACTGAAATAAAATTACTCCGTTTACCTATCTTTACATATATTCTTTATTAATGAGCAATTTTTGACCTAAATATTTAAAATTAATATTTTCTACATTAGCAGAATAAAGTATAACTCTTGTTAACCCTGAAGAAACTATATTTTTGAATATATATCACCACCCTAAATGTTGAATGCTTGTAGGGATAAACATAAACACTTTATTTTTTTCTAGATTTCTCAGTTCTGACTGAGCTATATTTTGAATAACTATTTTATTATATTTAATGATGCCTTGATAAGTTAGTTTTTCTATCTGAAGTTACCTACAACCTCCAAAGGAGTAATACATGGAAAAAGAATGTTTTAAAATGTATTCTGAGCTATATTAATTTACATGAAAACACAGTCATTATGAAATATCTGTAACTCAATAAATTATGTCTATTCTTTGGATGTGATTTATAGCAACTGACATAACATAGTTGGGGCAGTTAAATTTTGTGTCAACTTGAATAGGCTAGGGTACCCAACTGTTTAGTCAAATACTAATCTAGATGTTGCTATGAAGATATTTTGTAGATGTGTTTTAACAATCAGGTGACTTTAAGTAAAGAAGACTACCCTGAATAATTTGGGTTGGCTTCATCCAATCAGTTGAAGGCCTTAAGAGCAAAAGCTGAGGTTTCCCAAGTTAGAAGGAATTCAGCTTTAAGGTTGTAACAGAAAAACCCGCCCTGAGTTTCTAGCCTACCAGCCTCTGCCCCATAGATTTTGGACCTGCCAGGCCGTACAACTTCATGAGCCTATCCCTTAAAAGAATCACTCTGTGCATCTATATCTGTATTCTATCTATATCTTAATTTTTCTGTTTTTCTGGACAACCCTGACTAATACATTAGTTAAATCCATTACAAAAGGCTATTATTCCTTTTATTTATTCCTTTTTAAATTCTGCAGTGATATAGGTCAGATGTAAATAAGATATATTTTACTAATAACATAATCATTATTTCTTGTTTTGTTACTGTGGCTCAGTGTAACAGTTATTTTTTTCTTTTATGTTTTTCTTTAATAATTTTCTTTCTTTTAATTTTTATGATTTTATGATTCATGTTAAATTCTAGACAAATGCACAAACTAGAAACCCTCTTTTGTATAACATTTATAAAGAGATTATTATATCTGCCAACTGAAATATAATTAGACACTGGTGAAAAAGAAAGCTTTATGGACATTTTGAAAAGTGGATTCTGTGAAATTAATGTGATTACTGAGATTCAGAAGTTGAATACATGATATGGATAAATATGATCTTTTATATATAGTTCACAATGAAGTCCTAAAATGACTCATTTTGCCCAAACAAAATTTGAAAATAATAAAATAAAAGGAAAGACCTAGTAATTGTGACTGTTCCACTGTGAATTACCCAGTTAAAAGAACTACTCCTCTAGTATACTACTTCTTGTATAAGGGCAATGTTTTACATGCTGGAAGAGAACAACTGACAGTGGGGTCAGCTCTATTAAACACATAACTACCATCCACATGAACTGCTGGTGGGAGAATATTTGGTTTATAATATCCAGTTAACTCTTTATTATATCCCAATAATGTACATAGAGACATACATACATACATACAAACACACATGTTTGTGGACATTATCACTTCAGAAAACTTTCAAGTAAGAAATTTTCTTACTTGAAGATACAAAGTCATACAGAGTGAAGTCAGAAAAACAAATATCGTATATTAATGCATATATGTGGAGCCTAGAAAAATGGTACAGATGAACCGGTTTGCAGGAGAGCAATAGAGACACAAATGTAGAGAACAAACGTATGGACACCAAGAGGGGAAAGTGGTGGTGTGATGAATTGGGAGATTGGGATTGACATATATACACTAATACGTATAAAATGCATAACTAATAAGAACCTGCTGTATAAAAAAATAAAATAAAATTCAAAAAATAAATTTTTCTTGAGTTCTTTAGGCTATAAATGCATTCAAATAAATAAATATTAAATGTACTTCACAAAGATTACTTTTTAATGTTATGAATATTAGTAGTCCAAACACATAATAGGATTAATATATAATTTAATATCCATTATTTTGATTTGTATTATCTTTCAGTTTTACAATCACTTGGTTTTTGTGTTTTTTTTAAAATTTTTTTTTAACATCTTTATTGGAGTATAATTGCTTTACAATGGTGTGTTAGTTTCTGCTTTACAACAAAATGAATTAGTTATATATATATATATATACATATGTTCCCAAATCTCTTCCCTCTTGCGTCTCCCTCCCTCCCACCCTCCCTATCCCACCCCTCCAGGCGATCACAAAGCACCGAGCTGATCTCCCTGTGTTATGCGGCTGCTTCCCACTAGCTATCTACCTTACGTTTGGTAGTGTATGTATGTCCATGCCTCTCTCTCTTTGTCACAGCTTACCCTTCCCCCTCCCCATATCCTCAAGTCCATCCTCTAGTAGGTCTGTGTCTTTATTCCTGTCTTACCCCTAGGTTCTTCATGACATTTTCTTTTCTTAAATTCCATATATATATATGTTAGCATATGGTATTTGTCTTTCTCTTCTGAATTACGTCACTCTGTATGACAGATGTAAGTGTAGTCCCTGGAGTTCTAGTCCCACGCTTCCACACCGACATCCCTTACAAAATAGAAATCCCCAAATGGGGCCCACAGGCCTCAATGGTTTTCTTGGGAATTTTACATGTAATGGTTAAGGCATCTTGCTACTTGGTAACAGGACTCTTTCTATTTCTCTTTTTCTTCTTGAACCCCTATAATTCGAACGTTGGTGCGTTAATGTTGTCCCACAGGTCTCTGAGACTGTCCTCAGTTCTTTTCATTCTTTTTTCTTTATTCTGCTCTGCAGTAGTTATTTCCACTATTTTATCTTCCAGGTCACTTATCTGTTCTTCTGCCTCAGTTATTCTGCTATTGATCCCATCTAGAGTATTTTTAATTTCATTTATTGTGTTGTTCATCGTTGTTTGTTTCATCTTTAGTTCTTCTAGGTCCTTGTTAAATATTTCTTGCATTTAGTCCATTCTATTTCCAAGATTTTGGGTCATCTTTACTATCATTATTCTGAATTCTTTTTCAGGTAGACTGCCTATTTCCTCTCATTTGTTAGGTCTGGTGGGTTTTTATCTTGCTCCTTCATCTGCTGTGTGTTTTTCTGTCTTCTCATTTTGCTTATCTTACTGTGTTTGGGGTCTCCTTTTTGCAGGCTGCAGGTTCGTAGTTCCCATTGTTTTTGGTGTCTGTCCCCAGTGGCTAAGGTTGGTTCAGTGGGTTGTGTAGGCTTCCTGGTGGAGGGGACTAGTGCCTGTGTTCTGGTGGATGAGGCTGGATCTTGTCTTTCTGGTGGGCAGGTCCACGTCTGTTGGTGTGTTTTGGGGTGTCTGTGGACTTATTTTGATTTTAGGCAGTCTCTCTGCTAATGGGTGGGGTTGTGTTCCTGTCTTGCTAGTTGTTTGGCATAGGATGTTCAGTACGGTAGCTTGCTGGTCATTGAGTGAAGCTGGGTGCTGGTGTTGAGACGGAGATCTCTGGGAGATTTTCACCATTTGATATTATGTGGAGCTGGGAGGTCTCTTGTGGACCAGCGTCCTGAAGTTGGCTCTCCCACCTCAGAGGCACAGCACTGACTCCTGGCTGAAGCACCAAGAGCCTTTCATCCACATGGCTTAAAATAAAAGGGAGAAAAAGTAGAAAGAAAGAATTAGTAGAAGTAGAAAGAAAGAAAGAAAGGGAGGGAAGAAGGGAGGGAGAGAGGGAGGAAGGAAGGAAGGAGGAAAGGAAGGAGAAAAGAAAGAAAGAAGATAAAGTAAAATAAAATAAAGTAAGGTAAAGTATAATAAAGTTATTAAAATAAAAAATAATTAAGTGGAAAAAAAAACCGTACGGATAGAGCCCTAGGAAAAATGGTGGAAGCAACGCTATACAGACAAAATCTCACATAAAAGCATACACATACATGCTCACAAAAAAAGGAAAAGGGGAAAAAATCATAAATCTTGCTCTCAAAGTCCACCTCTTCAATTTGTGATGATTTGTTGTCTAAAGGAGGGAAGGAAGGAAACAAAGAAGATAAAGTAAAATAAAATAAAAAGTAATTATTAAGAAAAAAATTAAAAAGAAAAACGACAGATAGAACCCTTGGTCAAATGGTGGAAGCAAAGCTATACAGACAAAATCTCACACAGAAGCATACACATACACACTCACAAAAAGAGGAAAAGGGGAAAAAATCATAAATCTTGCTCTCAAAGTCCACCTCCTTAATTTGGGATGATTCGTTGTCTATTCATATATTCCACAGATGCAGGGTACATCAAGTTGATTGTGGAGCTTTAATCCGCTGCTTCTGAGGCTGCTGGGAGAGATTTCCCTTTCTCTTCTTTGTTCTCACAGCTCCCAGGGTCTCAGCTTTGGATTTGGCCCCGCCTCTGCGTGTAGTTCGCCGGAGGGTGTCTGTTCTTAGCTCAGACAGGATGGGGTTAAAGGAGCAGCTGATTCGGGGGCTCTGGCTCACTCAGGCCGGGGGGGAGGGAGGGGCACGGAGTGCGGGGCGGGCCTACGGCGGCAGAGGCCGGCCTGACGTTGCCAGCCTGAGGCGCGCCGTGCGTTCTCCCGGCGGAGTTGTCCCTGGTTCCCGGGACCCTGGCAGTGGCGGGCTGCACAGGCTCTCCGGAAGTGGGGTGTGGATAGTGTCCTGTGCTCGCACACGGGTTTCTTGGTGGCGGCAGCAGCAGCCTTAGCGTCTCATGCCTGTCTCTGGGGTCCGCGCTTTTAGCCGCGGCTCGCGCCTGTGTCTGGAGCTCCTTTAAACAGCGTTCTTAATCCCCTCTCCTCGCGCACCAGGAAACAAAGAGGTAAGAAAAAGTCTCTTGCCTCTTCGGCAGGTCCAGACTTTTCCCCGGACTCCCTCCCGGGCAGCTGTGGCGCACTATCCTCCTGCAAGCTGTGTTCACGCCGCCAACCCCAGTCCTCTCCCTGTGCTCCGACCGAAGCCCAAGCCTCAGCTCCCAGCCCCGCCCGCCCCGGCGGGGGAGGAGACAAGCCTCTCGGGCTGGTGAGTGCTGGTCAGCACCGATCCTCTGTGCGGGAATCTTACCGCTTTGCCCCCCGCACCCCTGTTGCTGTGCTCTCCTCCGTGGCTCCGAAGCTTTCCCCCTCTGCTACCTGCAGTCTCCGCCCGCGAAGGGGTTTCCTAGTGTTTGGAAACCTTTCCTCCTTCACGGCTCCCTCCCACTGGTGCAGGTACCATCCCTATCCTTCGTCTCTGTTTATTCTTTTTTCTTTTGCCCTACCCAGGTACGTGGGGGGTTTCTTGCCTTTTGGGAGGTCTGAGGTCTTCTGCCAGAGTTCAGTAGGTGTTCTGTAGGAGTTGTTCCACGTGTAGATGTATTTCTGGTGTATCTGTGGGGAGGAAGGTGATCTCCGCGTCTTACTCTTCTGCCATCTTCCCGGAAGTCTCCTACAATCACTTGTTGACTCAAAAGAGAGATGATTAATATTTCCCCTAATGCTATTTAGCTAGTGCAATCTCTTGATATTTTTACAGGCCTGATATTTTTATTTCCCAATTTGTTTGATTGTGTAAACATATTTAATAACTGCTTTTATATAACTGCCTTTAAAACATCATTCATTATTACAAATTTAATTTTTGTAAAGATAAATATGCAATTTATATTTCAGTTATTAGAAGGTTACCATCTTTAGTACTTAGATTTATACTTTCCAATTACACCTGGAATGTTTACATGTATTTGTTGTGAACTTTCACATAACAATAAATGAAATGACATGCCTAGTGCTATATTTTTCATATATTTAGACTGACTTCATATGATGGTGGTAAATTACTATTTACAAATTGTTTGATCATGTACAATTTGAGGGATGCCAGATATGACATTAAATGAGCCTTCCAAAGGCTGAGACCAAAATAAAGGCCAAATAGAAGTTTTTGGCTGATTAAAAAAGCCAAAGCCAAACACAGATGTTTCCCTAACTGTAAGTATAACATGGGAGCCCAGGGGTATTTGATGAATCAGTATTAAGTCTTGGAGAACAGACTATTTACTTATCCCTTTAACACTGTGTGCTATCATGTCTATTTTTTCAGAGAATATAGTGTTTATACAATATAAAACCTTTATACATAGGATTTTGTCATTTTTATACCACTAAATTTGTTCAATTCTTGCCAATAGATTTACTTCAGTTTGTCCTTTGATTTCTTGATAGTCTCAGCTTGAGTTCTAGTAGACTCTCCAGGAAATGTTCATCAGTTCTGAGATCTTCCATGTTCATAACAGATTATCTTTGACCTTTACACCAGTTTTGGATGGCTACAAAATCCTTGGCTCACATTTCCTTTACTTGTGCATCTTAAGTAGGTTGTTCGAATGTCTAAGTGTTGCTGGTTGCTCTTAAAAAGTGAATTGAACTGTTTTTCTGGTTGGCCAAATAGATATAGATATAGATGATATAGATAGTTGTTATTTTCAAGGCACAGTATAGACTTTTATTCTTCAAATCAGCTTCATGTATTTTAGAACTGGAACATACAATACGGAAAGCTATAAAAGTTTTGATTTTGAAAATAGTGATTTACACAAAATAAAATCTCCAATATGCATGCAATGTCTAGTGAGAAAAATTATAACTTATAAATTAGGAATTTCCAGGTCTCTCTGAAATTAATAATTGCCAGTCCTAGCAATTCTAGCAGTACTCTTGGTCTTCTCTTCCTATATTCAACCAGTCTATAATTCTGTCTCCAAATCCCAGAAAGTGACACTTGCCAGTATTTAGAATGCCAATCACAGCTACCACTTATTGAGAACCTACTATGTTCCAACATTTTCTCTTAACCACATAAAAGTGATATTATGTCCATATTTTTATATAAGTATATAAAGCTTCAAAATTTGCATGAATTACCATATTGTGGATTACTAGTAATTGAGAGATGCAGGAAGTTATGTCAGTTCTGAGTCAATAGTGTTAAACATTGATTTATAGTTACTTCCTTTACTAGGGAAAATGGAAGACAAGGGAGACTTTGAAGATAAGTTCACGTGGGATGGCAAAACAAATGAGAGACTGATAACAGTAGATATTCATAAAATAGAAGAAGACTCAGCAGGGCATACTCTGGATTATAGAGTAATAATCATAAATGCAACACTGCTACATGTGCAGTTTTCCTAAGCTGTGTCCCCAGGCATGTTATAATATAATATTAGTATGAATTCTATACATGTTGAGGGAACACAGTGTCTACTTTTATAATACAAGGACCATCCTGAGTAAGATCAGGGGCCTCTGGGACTTCTGAAAGAAAGTAAAGTATTGCTTTTAGAAGTACTTGCCTAACTCCAAAGAAAGGTGCACAGTCTGTGTAAACCTTGTTAGTAAGCTCCTTTATTACTACTGATTAAAGGAGTATATAAAGACTGGCCAGATAAACTTTAGAAGCAATTCTATCTAATTGTATTCTGGAGAAGCCAGGGGGTGTACAACTAACTTCAGAGGAGATCTCCAAACTAACAAAGAGCCTGTTCTCTTTGTACCATAACATACTGAGACCATGTTGTCTTCTGGCCACACTATTTACTGTGTTTTCCTTCTCTTGCCCATAAAATGCTGTTCCTGGGCTTCCCTGGTGGCACAGTGGTTGAGAGCCCGCCTGCCGATGCAGGGGACACGGGTTTGTGCCCCGGTCCGGGAAGATCCCATATGCCGCAGAGCGGCTGGGCCCGTGAGCCATTGGCCGCTGAGCCTGCGCGTCCGGAGCCTGTGCTCCGCAACGGGAGAGGCCACAGCAGTGAGAGGCCCGCGTACCGAAAAAAAAAAAAAAAAAATGCTGTTCCTCTGCTTCCCAACCTGTGCTTTTATTCTTCTTAGCTATTATTAATCCTGAATATTTCACTGGTAACCTAGGATTTAATTTTCCCTCTATAATATATATATATATATATGAAAACCCAACATTTAAAATAACATCTATATATCTAAAACTAACTTTATACCATTTTGAATCGCCATACAGATAGATGATCAAGAATCAAATCAATCTCATGGCAGCTAAGTTTGAATTCATAATTGATCTCAACACAATATTCATCCTTCATTTTCTAACTTAGTTAATGACCTCATTACCTCAGACTCCCAAGTCTGGAACTGAATTTCTCCCTTTACTTTATCCACTACAACTAATTGGTCATTGTACCCTATTACACTTACCAGATATCTTTCATGTCTATTTGAATCTCTGCATGTCTAATGCCAGTGCATTCATTCACATCCTCATAATCTCTTGTTCGAAAGCAATAATCTTCCTATTGTCATCTGTGGTATAGCCCTCCCATCAACCATTCTCCACATTGCTGAAAATACTGTCCTGTTACTTTCTTGCTTAAAAATTCTTCAGTGGTCCCCATTTTCCAGAAAATAATGTTTAAAGTACTTACTATGAATATGAAATTCATGGTCTTATCCCAGTATCTCTCACTAATCTTGTTTTCATCATTTTTCAATATAACTGCTATGCTCAAGGTACAAGTGTAACAGGATAACTTTTCCACATCCATTAAGACTCAACTCATATGACACCTACTCTATGAAGATTTTGCAAATACTCCCCTGTACTGAGGCAAAACTAATACATGATGAAATACTATATTAAAAATTCTTAATGTTATATCAAAATAGCAGAATTACTTCTCTATTTCTCACCTAGACCATGACTTTCTGTTGTGTATGTATGTGTATTCCCACAAACACACACACACATATACACAAACACACACAGCTAAAAAAAGTGAGCATAGTATAGTATGTGTTAAAGTAATATTTATTGAAAGAACAAATGAGTTTAGAGTAGAAGAACTTCCAGATTTTCCACATTAGAAGGGTTCAGTGAGCAATTAAGTTTTAAGAATGCTTCATATAACATCCCTAGTGATAATTACACTCTGAATCTATCAAACCCCCTTCCTTTGAACATAGATGTATGATTTATTCTACTTGTTTGTCCTTTTGGGGTTTTTAAATAATAAAAAATAAATCTAGCATTTTAAAAGCACTTATGAAGAAAAATATGTTTATAAACTAAGGAAATACTTTGGAAATACATTAATTCATGGTGTTGATGGGCATATAGTAAGTTGCATAATGTGATAAACTAACTTTTCTTTAAGCATAGAAATGAAAGTGTTTTTTTAATTAAAATCTGTGTGCCTGCTGATTTCATATCGCTTTGAGATTGAAAGCCTAAGAATTATTTGACTATAATTCTGAGTTTCACAGTGAGAGAAATCACAAATAGATTTCTTGAGAGTACCAAATAAAGCTAAATGAGCGTCAATTTTAAAATATGAATTTCTATATTTGCTATTTATGAGGTTTTCTTTGTTTTTTGAACAGTCGTTTACTTCATATGATTTTTACATTGATATGGAACTTTGCATAGTGTAAGACAGTTATTAATTAATTACACTAACATGTGCTTGTTGTACTTTTGATGGATACTACAAAGGAAAAGAAAATGAAGCTCTGCGAGCATAAACCTATCCTAGTTTGTAGGGTCAAGGATGTTTCTTTTTGATAAAGTTACAGTTCAACTAAGAACTGAGGAGATTTAGATCTATTATTCCCTACAGAGCCTGGGCAGTATTTCTAGGTAGTGGAAATAAGATGTTTAAAGGCTCTGAAGCCAGAGGGAGCTTGAAAGGACAGCATGAAAGGCTATGAGTTAATAGAAGGGAAGCAAGACATGTCTCCAGAGTAATTAATATGACTCATATTAGGTATATAAATTTATTGACAATTAAATTATTGCTTACGTTCCATTGATAAGTTAGAGATATTTGCATTAAGACATATAATGCAAAGACAAGATTTATCATGTGAAGCTAATGTAATCTTTCCTTTGTTGAGTATCATAAGCAGATACTTTAGTATAATCATAAGGTCTGTGGAAAAATTACAATTACTGGATGGGTCAAATAACAATTGAAATGTTATTTAGACCAGATTTACAGAAATATTTTCAAAGGTAGAATAGAGTCAACCATAAAAATGATTTAGCATAAAAAGTACTTTATTAAACATAATTAAAGTTTACTTTTACCAAGATTTTTAGCTAATTGCCTCAATTCTTAGTCTTAGTTTTCTGATATAGACTTACGTGGCTTTAAAAAAACAGAGTTTAAAGAGAGCCAAAATGGAAATTAATGACAAAAAGATGCTTAATTAGAATTGGTTCCAGCAGAAAGATTTCAAATTTATGTATTGTTTTAATGGGAAAACAAGTAAAATTAGGGGGAAAAAAAGCTGATTTGTTTCTTTACCTTCAGTTATTTAGATCTCCCTTTTATAAGCTTCCTATTTTCAGCAGTGACTTATGACAACTGCCTTAATTTAATTCTATAGTGAAAAATTCACTGAGGATCAGGTGGTTTCCAGATGAATATTTCTGTACAAAAGTAGCTACTGATCTTTAGGAAAGAAAACATGAAGCATTAGGGATCCTCAGAGCCAGGATAATGGGAGGAAAGGTCATTGAAAAATGAAGATATCACCTTCTTTCTACGTTTCTCTTGTGACAGAATATTCATGTGCGAGTACATTTGCTCATTGAATTTTTCAGGAAAGAAAATAGTAGAGCATAGAAATGAAAAGTAAGTCACCTTTTGCCAAGGAGTATTTATAATGCCAATGGGGAGGTCTCAGTAGATGAGAGAAACATAAGAAAGTAAAATGGAGTGAATAAAATACAGAACAGAAAGAGGTCTGAAGAAAAATAAGGTGTGAAAAACAAGGAGAGGACACTAAACATGTAGAAATAGGAGCAATAGTCAGAGGGAAAATAAAATTCTTATTTAAAATTTTAGATGTTAGTATTCATTTATTCATAAATCATCAGATTATTTTTGTTACTCAATTTATTATGGTTGGGAAAGGTGCAGCAGGAGACAAATTTACTGTTAGGATTTTTAGTACTTTTAAAATAAATAAATATAAATACATTTATATATATATGTGTGTGTGTATATATATATATATATATATATATATATTTTAAGACAGTAGATTTGAATGTGGTATGCATAGAGATGTGCTACCTAGGACCTCCTTCAAGGAAGTATTTGCTGCAGCAGCCAGCCCCTTCAGGGTAGGCCAACAGAGAGCCAACTTGCCTGAGGTCATCCTTTTCATAGTGCAGGCTGCATTTGAAGATGAGGGGTGGGGAGAAAGGTAGGGTGTAATGGACAGGTCATTTCTATCTGACACAGGACAACTTTGATAGGCTCTGGAGGTCTCTGCTAGACTTACCAAGGATTTTATTAAACTGTCCCCTCTACCTAATCCTGCTTTCTGCTTTCATTTCACTGATGCCGATCCCTAACAAGACATTTGCTCTGTTTACTTTATCTCAGTTTCCACTTTTGGAGTATCTAAACTATAGCAGTTGGTACCTGAAGTGATCTGAGCAAGGGGGTGATAAGATGGTGTTTTTTACAGTGAATCACTCACTGCCAGGCTGGCATGAGGACCCCATGTACACTTAGTTGTACCACGATGTTATGCACTTAGCACACATGATCTAATTTAGTCTGTGTAACAACCTTATCCCATGGCTAATATTGATATCCCCATTCTGTTGATACGAAAACTGAGACTTGAAGATATTAAGATACTTGTCCAAAGTCATGTATTTAGTAAGAGGTAGAGACAGTATTCAAACCGCAGCAGTTTTACACGTGCAAATCATAACTTTGACTTCCCAAATGACATTGTGTGATATTTTGTTTTCAATTATGAGCACAGTCTACCTCCTGAGGTTTCCAGTTAAGATAAAAGGATATGCCACAGTTAGGAATAGACATCAAGAGTCATGGTGTGAAGTGGTTTCTAAGAATCCCTGCCAGATGGAATTATTTGTAATGATGAACGATCTCAATTTCTATACAAGTAATTTAAAACTCATTCTCAGTTGCAAACGAATTTTATATCATTTAACAAATATTTAATTGTATCTGATTTTTTTTAATGAAACACTTGGGATGGCATTTGTCTATTTGTCTTTCAATGGATACCTAACTGTGCTAAAATATTTAACAAAAACGAAAATGTCTACTAGATGAGGGAGAAACAAAGCTGAAGCACTTGAGTATCATATATATATATATATATATACACACACACACATATATATATAAAATTAAATGTCAGTATCTATAAGAAGCTACTTTATTTTTTAGATAACTAGGATATGTTTGATGAAAAAATGATTTATGAAGGTACATAAAACAAGATCAATTCACCTTTTTTTGCCCAATTTTTCTGCTCCTATATCTCACTATAGTATTGAAAATCTTCAGCTAAACTGTTTATTGAGATATTTTAATTGTCTAATTACCTGCATTAAATAATTAGAAGATGCTAATAGCTGTTTTTTCTTTTTTAAACAGAGTAGCCAGTACAGTCTAAAAGAAGTTATATGAAAAGGAAAATGGTTAGTCTGTAAAGTAGAAAGACAGAGGTAACAGAAAATACTGTAGGAGTAAAAGGAGAAAAATAAGTGTTTTACTTACAAGGTATTTCACATGGATAGGTGAGAGGACACTAATAATAGTAGTTGTAAAAATATTTTCTTTATTTTTTCCTTTACAACTAAGCATGCATGGAGGAAAGTACCATATAAGCTGTTATTTTCCTGGCATTTAACAATGCCTTTGCTGAACGTACAGATTCCTTCATTTCCTATAGCTAACAAAACATAGGTCATAGAAATACAAAAACATTATTTCACTAAGTGAATAAATGCATGAATGAGAAATCGCTGAATAAGTAATTAGCTAGAGTTGATGTAGAGCTTAAGAAAGTGTTCAAAAAAAGAAGAGAAGGTACAGATGTCCATAGAATTCTCATCAGTTTTCCTTCTGAATGCAAGGTTCAAGTCTATTGCACTCTTGTCAGTGCTAAAGAGTTCTGAGGAGGTAGCTGACTACTATTACCTCTACGGAAATGTTTCTTTTTCTACCCATCTCCTTCTCCAAGGTACTCTTTAGTATCATTAAAAATGTGTTAAAAAGAAGTAAGTAAAATTAGGAAATGATGGAGGAAAAAGTTGGTACAAAAAATTAGAGTCCTTTGAACATTCATGTACACTGTAAAGTGGTGATGAGAGAAGTTAACGAATATATATTCACAGGGAGAAGATAATCCAGAAGATATGATAGATGATTAATGTTGATATTAACTGTTAACATGCAAAGTAGTCTCTGCATTTCAGAGATACAAAAAAGAAGAAAATAGTGAATTTGATTCTAATCAGATTAAACAAGTAACTGAAAAAGTAAATTTGTTAAATTTAAAAATTCCTTTTGGAACTATTTTATTTTTCTAACATAAGTCCTTAATTCTATAAATTCATCTTCAAGTCCTATTTTTAGCTACATAGTTGATGTGTTGTTTTTAATTTTATTCAATTAAAATTTTTTTCTAATTTCCTTTACGCATGTATTTTTCAGTTTAGAAACGTGTTGCATGATTTACGCAATCATTTAGAGAAATTCTAGTTACCTTTCTTTCAACACGTATAATTTAATTTTCTTGCGGATAGAGAAAATAGTTTATATGATCACAGTTCTTTAAAATTAGTTTAAATTTCTTCATAACTACCTCTTATTATCCCTTTAATGTCTGTAGGGTTCATACTGAATTTCTCTTCTTCAAATAAACTTATAAATTTTCTTCTTGATCAGTTTTATTGGGGGTTGCTTAATTTTATCACTCTCTTCACAAAACAAAGTTTTGACTCTGTTGATTTTATCTTTGATTCATATTTCTGCGGCTATCCACATTATTTTCTTCCTTCTACCTTCTCTGAGTTTTCTTCCTACTTCAGTTTAAAGATTAGAGTAGATTTGCATCCCCTCTTCATCTGAAGCTATAAATTTTTCTCTATGCATTGCTTTAGCAACAACTTCTGCTGTCATATTTTTATTATTATTCAACACACAAATGACCAATGCCATGAATAAAAAAGTTACTAAGAGTATAGATTGGATTCTACTGTAATTAAATGATGAATAATTACAATTTTATGTAGATGTATTTGATAACTTAGATGAAATGGAAATAGTCCTTGAAAGATACACCCCAAAATAGATAACTAGAACATCTCTACATTTCATAATAAGATTCAATCAGTAGTTTAAAATCCTTCCAATAAAGAAAACCCCAGGACCAAAAAACTTGTGGTGAATTTTACCAAATGTTAAAGGAAGGAGTAATACCAATTATTCATAAATTCTTCCAGAAAGTAGAAAAGGAGGAAACAATTTCCCACTTATTTTATGAAACCAGAATTGTTGTGATAACAAACCCAAAGATATTATGAGTAAAAACAAACAAAAACACTATGGATGACTATTGTCATGGACATAGAAGTAAAAATCCCTTAAGAATATTAGCAAAATGAATCAGCGATATGTAAAAAGAATAATACACTATAACCAAATGCGCTTTATTGTCGGGATACAGGTTTGCTCGACATTTTAAAATAAATCACTGTGAGCCACCATATTAACAAAACAATTTGAAAACCAATTTGATCATCTTAATAGTTGTAGAAAATGATATTAGATAAAATTTAACATCATTTATGATGAAAACCTCAGAAACTAGGAATAGGAGCAAATGCCCTCAACATGATAGAGAGCATTTACAAAAATGCATACTTAATGTTTGTCTTAATGGTGAGGCTGAAAGCTATTTTCTGAGATCAGGTTTAGTGCAAGTATATCCAAACTCACAATCCTATTTAACATTGTACTAGAGGTCTTAGCCAAAGCAATAAGCTTGAGAAATTATTGAAGTGCATACAGATTGGAAAGGCAGGAGTAGAAAGTTTTTGAGTTAGGAGGGTTTTTTCCAAGGAAACCAAATTAATTAATTAATTAATTTTTTTTTTGTCCTAGAAGCACTATTATTTTATTTTATTTTTTTACATATTTATTGAAGTATAATTGCTTTACAATGGTGTGTTAGTTTCTGTTTTATAACAAAGTGAATCAGCTATACATATACATATATCCCCATATCTCCTCCCTCTTGTGTCTCCCTCCCACCCTCCCTATCCTCGGTGCTTTGTGACCACCTAGAGGGGTGGGATAGGAAGAGTTAGGAGTTTTAAGCCACCTTTCTTTAATATAAATTGATCTCAAAATTGTTTCCATTTTCCCAGTAAGTACATTCTTGATGTAATGCTTTATAAGTATCTGACACCACATTTTAGATCAAATTAAGCATACATATACTTTCTTATTTTCTCTTCACCTCCCCTCTCTCTATGATTTACTCCATATTCTAAGTATTTTTATGCTCAATGTCCTCTTTCAGTACTTGTGTTCTAGACCTGGCTCATTTCTCAGGCTGAAAATTTGCCTGTTCCCAATGTCTGTCTAATAGCTCTATACTCATATTCTTACTCTTAAAGACAGCTCCTGGAAATTATATCGTATTGCAAAGAATTTAGTCTAATAATGGGAATTTCAGTTAACATGTAATGTCTGTACAGGAGACATTTGGAACCAGTCATATCTTACAGGGCATTCTACTTCAAAATTTAAAACATTTTCAGCTGGTATTTCTTAACACTTGGTGCTTAGTCATTGCTTTCTCCTGGCTGGAGGAAGTCCCCTTCAAGACCAAAATTATGTAGAGGTAAAATCAAGACAGAGAGTTTATTTAATATAGCATTATCATCATGATGGACCTGGCTTTATACATTAACATTCTACACTTAGCTAATGTATGTACAGATATTCCTTTTACATAGAAAAATTATATTAGATAGCTAATAGTAAATTTTTTAAATAATCAATTTATTGACTACATATTGTCTGTCAGTTATAGGCACTGGTACAGGCAAATAAATTTGCTTTCCCCATTCATCTTTATGTTTTAAAAAACTGTACCTAATATTATTTCTCTTATATTCAGGTATATATTATAAATAGTCCATGAATATTGATAAAGTGGAAAGCTCTCCTTTGCTCTTCACCAATTTATTTATACCTGATTTTATTGATATGTGTGTTAGATGATTTCAGTGGACATGCAAAAGAAAAGCCAAACTGACTTCTAATAAGTTTCCGCTCCTCTCAGATTTCTAATAAAGTATTTATTAATTTATTTAATTTTTTAACTATATAAGTTTCAGGGGTACTATGGCATTATAATTCAACATTTGTATACACTACAAAGTGTTAACCATCACAAGTCTAGTTACCATCCATCACCATACAGTTGTCCCTCTTCCCCCATTTCACCCCCCCCAAACCCTTTCTTTTCTGGTAACCACTTATCTGTTCCCTGTATCTGTGAGTTTGTTTCGTTTTAAGTTTTTTGCTTGTTTTGTTTTTTTAGATTCCACATGAGTGAAATCACGTGGTATTTGTGTTTCTCCATCTGACTTATTTCACTTAGCACAGTACCTTCATGGTCCATCCATGTTGTTGCAAATGACAGGATTTCATTATTTTTTGTGGATGAGTAGTATTCCATTGTGTGTGTCCATTCATCCATCTATGGACACTTAAGTTGTTTTCATATCTTGACTATTGTAAATATTGCTGCAATGAACATAGGGGTGCATATATCTTTCGGAATTAGTGTTTGTGCTCTTTGGATAAATACCCAGAAGTGGAGTAGCTGCATCACATGGTAGTTCTATTCTTAATCTAAGGAATCTCCATACTGTTTTCCACAGTGACTGCACCAATTTATAGTTCCACCAACAGTGCACAAGTGTTCCCTTTTCTTCACATCTTCTTCAACATTTGTTATTTCTTCTCTTTTTAATAATGGCCATTCTAACAGGTGTGAGATGATATCTCATTGTGGTGTTGCTTTAAATTTTCATAATAATGAGTGATTTTGAACATTTTTTCATGTGCCTGTTGGCCATCTGTATGTTTTCTTTGGAAAAATTTCTGTTCAGATCCCCTGCCTAATTTTTAACTGGGTTGTTTGGGGGTTTTTTGTTGTTGAATTGTATGAGTTCCTTATATATTTTGGGTACAAATCCCTTACTGAATATATGATTTGCAAATATTTTCTCCCATTCAATAGGTTGCCTTTTTGTTTTGATGATGATTTCCTTTACTGTGCAGCAGTTTATTAGTTTGATGTCATCCCATTTGTTTATTTTTGCTTTTGTTTTCCTTGCTTTGGAATCAGATTCACAAAAAACGATGTGAATGAGATTATTGCCTATATTTTCTCCTAGGAATTTTACGGTTTTGGGTATTACATTCAAGTCTATATTCCTTTTTGATTTAATTTTTTTGTATGGTGTAAGACAGTGGTCTTTGCATGTGGCTGTACAGTTTTCCCTACACCATTTATTGAAGAGACTATTCTTTTTCTATTGTATGTTCTTTGCTCCTTTGTTGTAAATTAATTGTTCATATATGTGTAGGTTTATTTCTGAACTGTTCTGTTGGTCTGTGTGTCTGTTTTTGTGCCAGTACCATACTGTTTTGATTACTAGAGCTTTGCAGTATAGTTTGAAATAAGTCATCATAATACCTCCAGCTTTGATTTTCTTTCTCAAGATTGCTTTGGCCATTTGGGGTCTTTTGTGTTTCCATGCAATTTAAGAAATATTTGTTCTAGTTCTGTGAAATATGCCATTTGTATTTTGATAGGGATTACACTGAATCTATAGATGGCTTTGGGTAGTATTAATATTTTAACAACGTTAATTGTTTAGTTTTACATGTTTGTGCTTTTTCCAGTTTTCTTCCTTAATTGATTTTTAATTTACTAGTATTGGGGTAGGGAAAGATACTTTATATGATTTCAGTCTTCTTAATTTTTGGAGAATTAGTGGAGGCCTAGAATGTGATATATCATGGAGATTGTTTCATGTGCACTTGAAAAGAATGTGTATTCTGCTTTTTTAGGATGGAATGTTCTGTAGATATATATTTAGTTCAGCTGATCTACTGTGTCATTTCTTCCACTCCATGAATAAAAATATCTTATTATTCTATTTGTGTATTCTTCAATTTCTTTCATAAGAGTCTTATAGTTTTCAACATACATGGTTTTCACCTTCTTGATTAAATTTATTCCTAGATATTTTATTTTTTTTGGTGCAATTATAAATGAGATTGTTTTCTTAATTTCTTTTTCTGATAGTTCATTATTAGTATAGAGAAATGTCACATATTTCTGTATATTGATTTCATATCCTCTGACTTTACTGAATTCATTTATTAGTTCTATCAGTTTTTTGATGGAGCCCTTACAGTTTTCTATATATAGTATCCTATCATCTGCAAATAGTGACAGTTATACTTCTTCCTTTCTAATTTGGATACCTTTTATTTCCTTTTCTTGTCTCATTGTTGTGGCTAGGAATTCTAATACTAGTTTAATAAAAGTGGCAAGAGTGGGCATTCTTGTCTTTTTCCTGATCTTAGAGGAAAAGCTTACAGCTGTAGGTTTGTCATATACAGCCTTTATTATGTTGAGGTATGTTCCCTTCCTCTATACCACTTTTTGATAGTTTTTTTAATCATAAATGGATGTTATATTTTGTCAAATGCTTTTGCTGTATAGATTAAGATGATTCAAAATAATTATTTTGATACTAGTAGTAGTTTTCATGCTAGTAACAATAGTTTCTATTTATTGAGCATTTACTACATGACTGCACCATGTTGTTTACAATTGTATTCACAACAACCTTATGAAATTGGTAAGGAATTATCCTTATGTTTAAATACAGGCACAAGAAAATAAGATACCTTTCCTAAGTTCACATAGCTGCTATGGTTCACGTCTGACTGCTTGAACTAAAAATCACTCTAACCAGAGCTTTTTTTACATGCCATTACTTCCATTCCAATACAGAACACTAAGTTGAGGGTTTCAGAAAGAGAATAGTGTAGAATTCTTGCATAATAGTTTCATCCCTGGCTAGGCTGAAAGGAATCCAAGAGATGGAAACGCATGCTCATATGTCTAATTTGTAGCATAGCTCTATTGAAAGAAACATATGTTCCTAAATCAGATAAATATTTTTAATGCTTTTAAAGTGTCCAACCTCTTTTAAAACCCATAGTGAAGTCCAGTAAACTCGCATAAATGACTGAAATTTAGTGTGTGCAAAAGATAAGGTATGGACTTTAGAAATATTCAGAATATCTTCCCCCAACATGTTCTCCAAGGAAATAAATTTTCAGTACTTCCATGTTTATGAGTACTTCTATGCCTAAGCAATTCATACAAGGCAATCACACCTAGTTCATAAGGGTCCTTATCATTGGTATAGCCAGAGTTGGTGAGAGCTAGAAAGACCTTAGAGTTCATCTCATTTAAGAGAAAGGAAGCTGACAGGTTAAACAACTTATGTAAGTCTCACAAGTAAGCTGTTGACCCAGAATTAGAAATTGAGAATGTATGACATCAACTGCTATCTTGCTTAGCGTTTGCCAGCATGTTTGTAGCAGCAGAACTGGCTTATGTCCAGCTCCCATCCCTCTCCCATCCACTAGCAGTCATTATTCTTGCACATTCTTCACTTGGGTAGGCTCCATATCGTCACTGATAAGAAATAATTGTCACTCTCAGCAGAAATGCAGGGGAATGAATAGAGTTGATATTCTCACTGTCAAAAGAACTTCTCTCCAAATCAGGGTTAAGTCACATTGATTAACAGGCATAAGCTTCTATCTGATATTGCCATTGATTGTCCTGCATTTGCCTGTACTTCAGTAAAGGATTTCAGTTTCCAGAATCTGTGCTCCACTTTTTACAAGTTGAAAACATACTCTAACTAGTGAAATAAAAATGACAACACGGATTTCCTCATTTCAATCCCTGACGTGACCCTGCATCCACTACTGTTCTTTCTTAAATATTCAACTACATCATCTCATCTTAATTTGGTCAGCTAGTGCTGCTGACATAGCCTCACTCTGTCCCTCAGTCTGAAAGCATTGCAGCTCTCCACTGTGTTCTTGCCTAATAGATCATGACATTTTCTTTAATTGTATTTTTGTTTTACTCAAGTATAAGAATGATTTTAAGAAAAGCAGCATATATTAAATATTCCTATAAGATAGGGTATTACTATTGAATAAAAAGAAAATATATGCAAATCAGACATTTCAGAGATTATAATTCAAAAATGTCTCATAATCAGATTGTTTAGTACATTATTTTCTAGTCAAAGTACCTAGTTGATATTGTGATGCATCAATTTAAAAAAAAAAAGTAAAATCCTTTTCCAGGATTTTACTCAGGGTCAGTCTACCCTATCATCATCTTGCATTATAATAATCTCCGTAAGTTAATATTTAAGGATGATTTAACTTAAATTCAAAATATATTTTATTTTGTGGCTTTTGGAAATCAATCTTACTTGACTACTGTGGCTATATTTTTGTGCACATTACTCAATAGCTACAACTGATTTAACCTGATTATCTAAGTGCATTGATTGCATTACCCATTTTTAAAGGATATAGAAACCAGGACGTGGTATTACTGTACCCTAGATTGCAAACTACCTCATTTTTTGATTTATTTTGTTTATGTTGTTCAGAGTACTTATCTAAATGGAGGTTTGATATATTTGGACTTCAAATCTAAGTTCTTGACTACTTAGGAAGATCACCAAACTAAGTTTCTAACAAGGAGAAAGGTCTGCTAGCACTATTCTTTCAGCTTTCAGAGGGTGACATAATTTTGAAATTATTCAGAGAATACTATTATATAAAGGGCTTGAAATTTGTAGTTGCTAGGCTACTGTGTAGAAAAGAGGTGTGAATGACACTTTCCTGTGCAAGTAAGAGAGAATTAGAGCAATCAAGTGTTTTTTTAAGACAGCAGGAAAAAGGATTTAATTTGCAACCACAGGACTACCATTAATAATTATTTTTATACATTAAAAAAACAGACATGCCTATGAAAGCTAGAGTTCTATAATTTATTTGAAAGGAGGTGATTTAAGAAATTTGCAAATTAATATTGATTTGAGATCAGGTTAAATGTAATATGAAACAACAAAACATTTTTTTCTGCCTTTTAAAAATCTTTTTCTTTAAAATAGTATATAACAATCTGCACAGCCTTTTATTAGAACTGAATTGCAATATAGTTTAAGTGCAGCAAGCTGAAAGGAAGATTTGGTAGAAAACAAAATGAATCTTTGATGGAAAAAAATTAACAAAGATAGAGGGGATGAGTCAAAGGATAAACTCTTAGACTTACTTTCTGCTACACGTTTTTGTAACTTCAGTTTGTTTATCTGTTCCAATTCTTACTAATGTTTTATTGCTATCTTTATAAGTCTTCATTGAACACTATTTCCCCAGACACTTATCTGCCATTCTGATAAATCTGGTAATTCCCTCAACAATCCATAGCTCAAGTTTTTCAATTACATTCCTTGGCAGTAATGTTGTCTTAAAGCAATTCTAAGTTCAGAGATATTGATGGTATGGAATGTATTCTTGCTCACCTTGTTAGTTTATCTAAAGCTAAGCCACTGTTCAAACTTAAGATTTTATGCCATTCTCACAGAATTATATTATCTATGTAACTTATCCCAAAAGACCAAGCCAGTCACTGAAATTTTCTTTTGATTTTTCCTCAAGTATACATAGCCACAAAAATCAATGTCACATACAATAAATACATAATCCATTAACATGTTTATAAAAGTAATCTGTTATTGTTTTGTTCCAAGAATCAAAGAATCCTTACTGCTGTTAGTAGCCTTTTACTTATTGTATGGGCCAAATGTTTGCATCCCTTCCAAATTCTTAGGTTGAAGACCTAAATCCCAATATGGCTGTATTTGGAGACAGGGCCTTTCAGGAGATGATAAAAGATAAATGAGGTTGCAAAGTCGGTCCCTAATCTATAAGGGGTAGTAGCCTTATAAAAAGACAAAAAAATATCAGAGCTCTCTCTCTCTCTACCATGGGAGAACACAAAGAGAAGTCTGCCACCTTCAAGCCAAGAAGAGAGCTCTTACAAAAACCGACCATGCTGCCACACTGATCTTGGAATTTCCAGCCTCCAGAACTGTGAGAAGTGAATTTCATTGTATACAGTTGGGTAGCCTGAGCTAAGACATTTATTATGACATTATTTCCTGATAGGTATTTTAATAAATATTTTCCTAGAGATTTTCTAAAACAAGAAAAGTGTTGTTATTATGGTGTAATTCCCCTGGTACATTAGAAAAAACTTTGTCGTAATCCTCCAACCATCTTACTCTTCCCATTCATTCCCCTACACCTACACGTATGGAGTATGTGCCTGAAATGTAAATGAAGTATAATTTCTTTTTTTTTAACATCTTTATTGGAGTATAATTGCTTTATATTGTTGTGTTAGTTGCTGTTGTATAACAAAGTGAATCAGCTATACGTATACATATATCCCCATAACCCCTCCCTCTTGCATCTCCTTCCCACACTCACTATCCCACCCTTCTAGGTGGTCACAAAGCACAGAGTTGATCTCCCTGTGCTATGCAGCTGCTTCCCACTAGCTACCTATTTTACATTTGGTAGTGTATATATATCAGTGCCAATCTTTCACTTCGTCCCAGCTTCCCCTTCCCCTTCCCCGTGTCCTCAAGTCCATTCTCTACATCTGTGGCTTTATTCCTGTCTTGCCCCTGGGTTCTACAGAACAATTTTTTTTTCTTTAGATTCCATATATATGTGTTAGCATACAGTATTTGTTTTTCTCTCCCTGACTTACTTCACGCTGTATGACAGACTCTAGGTCCATCCACCTCACTACAAATAACTCAATTTCATTTTATTATGGCTGAATAATATTCCATTGTATATATGTGGCACATCTTCCTTATCCATTCATCTGTTGATAGACACTTAGGTTGCTTCCATGTCCTGGCTATTGTAAATAATGCTGCAATGAATATTATGGTACATGATTCTTTTTGAATTATGGTTTTCTCAGGGTATATGCCCAGTAGTGGGATTGCAGGGTCCTATGGTAGTTCTATTTTTAGTTTTGAAGGAATCTCCATACTGTTCTCCATACTGGCTGTATCAACTTATATTCCCACACACAGTGCAAGAGGGTTCCCTTTTCTCCACACCCTCTGCAGCATTTATTGTTTGTAGATATTTTGATGATGGCCAGTCTGAATGGTGTGAAGTGATACCTCATTGTAGTTTTGATTTTCATTTCTCTAATGATTAGTGATGTTGAGCATTCTTTCAGGTGTTTGTTGGCCATCTGTACATCTTCTTTGGAGAAATGTCTATGTAGGTCTTCTGCCATTTTTGGATTGGGTTGTTTGTTTTTTTGATATTGAGCTGCATGAGCTGCTTGTATATTTTGCAGATTAATCCTTTGTCAGCTGTTTCATATGCAAATATTTTCTCCCATACTGAATGTTATCTTTTCATCTTGTTTATGGTTTCCTTTGATGTGCAAAAGCTTTTAAGTTTCATTAGGTCCCATTTGTTTATTTCTGTTTTTATATCCATTTCTCTAGGAGGTGGGTCAAAAAGGATCTTTCTGTGATTTATGTCATAGACTGTTCTGCCTATGTTTTCCTCTAAGAGTTTTATAGTGTCTGGCCTTACATTTAGGTCTTTAATCTATTTTGAGTTTATTTTTGTGTATGGTGCTAAGGAGTGTTTTAATTTCATTCTTTTATATGTAGCTGTCCAGTGTTCCCAGCACCACTTATTGAAGAGGCTGTCTTTTCTCCACTGTATATTCTTGCCTCCTTTATCAAAAATAAGTTGACCATATGTGCATGGGTTTATCTCTGGGCTTTCTATCCTGTTCCACTGATCTATATTTCTGTTTTCATGCCAGTACCATACTGTCTTGATTACTGTAGCTTCGTAGTATAGTCTGAAGTTCCGGAGCGTGATTCCTCCAGCTCCATTTTTTTACCTCAAGATGGCTTTGGCTATTCAGGATCTTTTGTGTTTCCATACAAATTGTGCAATTTTTTCTTCTAGTTCTGAGAAAAATGCCATTGGTAGTTTGATAGGGATTGCATTGAATATGTAGATTGCTTTGGGTAGTATAGTCATTTTCACAATCTTGAATCTTCCAATCCAAGAACATGGTATAGCTCTCCATCTGTTTGTATCATCTTAATTTCTTTCACCAGGATCTTATAGTTTTCTGCAGACAGATCTTTTGTCTCCTAGGTAGGTTTATTCCTAGGTATTTTATTCTTTTTGTTGCAATGGTAAATTGGAGGGTTTCCTTAAATTCTCTTTCAGATTTTTCATTATTAGTGTATAGGAATGCAAGAGATTTCTGTGCATTAATTTTGTGTCCTGCTACTTACCCAAATTTATTTATTAGCTCTAATAGTTTTCTGGTAGCTTCTTGAGGTTTCTCAATGTACAGTATCATGTCATCTACAAACAGTGACAGTTTTACTTCTTCTTTTCCAATTTGGATTTCTTTCTATGTCTTTTTCATCTCTGAATGCTGTGGCTAAAACTTCCAAAGCTATGTTGAATAATAACGGTGAGAGTGGGCAACCTTGTCTGGTTCCTGATCTTAGTGGGAGTGGTTTCAGTTTTTCACCATTAAGAACAATGTTGGCTGTAGGTTTGTCATATATGGCCTTTATTATGTTGAGGTATGTTCCCTCTGTGCCTACTTTATGGAGGGTTTTTATCATAAACGCATGTTGAATTTTGTCGAAAGCTTTTTCTGCATCTATTGAGATGTTCATATGGTTTTTCTCCTTCAGTCTTTTAAAATGGTGTATCACATTGATTGATTTGCATGTATTGACGAATCCTTGCATTCCTGGGATAAACCCCACTTCATCATGATGTATGATCCCTTTAATGTACTGCTGGACCGTGAGAATTTTTGCATCTATGTTCATTAGTGATATTGGCCTATGGTTTTCTTTTTTTTGTAACGTGCTTGTCTGGCTTTGGTATCAGAGTGATGGTGGCCTCGTAGAATGAGTTTGGGAGTGGTCCTCCCTCTGCTATATTTTGGAAGAGTTTGAGAAGGATAGGTGTTAGCTCTTCTCTAAATGTTTGATAGAATTCTCTTGGGAATCCATCTTGTCTTGGGCTTTTGTTTGTTGGAAGATTTTTAATCACAGTTTCAATTTCAGTGCTTGTGATTTGTCTGTTTATATTTCCTATTTCTTCCTGGTTCAGTCTCAGAAGGTTGTACTTTTCTATGAATTTGTCCATTTCTTCCACGTTGTCCATTTTATTGGCATATAGTTACTTGTAGTAATCTCTCATGATCCTTTGTATTTCTGCAATGTTAGTTGTTACCTCTGCTTTTCATTTCTAATTCTATTGATTTGAGTCTTCTCCCTGTTTTTCTTGATGAGTGTGCCTAATGGTTTATCAATTTCGTTTATCTTCTCAAAGAACCAGCTTCTAGTCTTATTGATCTTTGCTATGGTTTCCTTCATTTCTTTTTCCTTTATTTCTGATCTGACCTTTATGATTTCTTTCCTTCTGCTAACTTTGGGGTTTTTTGTTCTTCTTTCTCTAATTGCTTTAGGTGTAAGGTAGGGTTGTTTATTTGAGATGTTTCTAGTTTCTTCAGGTAGGATTGCATTACTAGAAACTTCCCTCTTAGAACTGCTTTTGCTGCATCCCATAGGTTTGGGCAGTCGTGTTTTCATTGTCATTTGTTTCTAGGTATTTTTTGATTTCCTCTTTGATTTCTTCAGTGATCTCTTGGTTATTTAGTAGCATATTGTTAAGCCTCCATGTGTTTGTATTTTTTACATTTTTTTCCCTGTAATTGATATCTAGTCTCATCATATTGTGGTTTGAAAAGATACTTGATACAATCTCAGTTTTCTTAAATTTACCAAGGCTTGATGTGTTACCTAAGATATGATCTATCCTGGAGAACATTCCATGAGCACTTGAGAAGAAATTGTATTCTGTAGTTTTGAATTGAATGTCCTATAAATATCAATTAAGTCCATCTTGTTTAATGTATCATTTAAAGCTTGTGTTTCCTTTTTATTTTCATTTTGTATGATCTGTCCGTTGGTGAATGTGGGGTGTTAAAGTCTCCTACTATTATTGTGTTACTGTCAGTATCCCCTTTTATGGCTGTTAGCATTTGCCTTATGTATTGAGGTGCTCCTATGTTGGGTGCATAAATATGTACAACTGTTATATCTTCTTCTTGGATTGATCTCTTGGTCATTTTGTAGTGTCCTTCTTTGTCTCTTGGAATAGTCCTTATTTTAAAGTTTATTTTGTTTGATATGAGAATTGCTACTCCAGCTTTCTTTTGATTTCCATTTGCATGCAATATCTTTTTCCATCACCTCCCTTTCAGTCTGTATGTGTCCCTAGCTCTGAAGTAGGTCTCTTGTAGATTGCACATATACAGGTCGGGTTTTTTGTATCCATTCAGCCTGTCTGTGTCTTTTGGTTGGAGCATTTAATCCATTTACATTTAAGGGAATTATTGATATGTATGCTTCTATTATCATTTTTTTAATTTTTTTTTTTTGGTAGGTCTTTTCCTTCTCTTGTGCTTCCTTCCTAGAGAAGATCCTTTAGCATTTGTTATAAAGCTGGTTTGGTGGTGTGCTATTCTCTTAGCTTCTGCTTGTCTGTAAAGGTTTTAATTTCTCCGTCATATCTGAATGAGATCCTTGCTGGGTAGAGTAATCTTGGTTTTAGGTTTTTCCCTGTCATCACTTTAAATATGTCCTGCCCTTCCCTTCTAGCTTGCAATGTTTATTCTGAAAGATTATCTGTTAACCTTCTGGGGATTCCCTTGTATGTTATTTGTTGCTTTTCCCTGGCTGCTTTTAATATTTTTTCTTTGTATTTAGTTTTTGATAGTTTGATTAATATGTGTCTTGGTGTGTTTCTCCTTGGATTTATCCTGTATGGGACTCTCTGCACTTCCTGCACTTGATTGACTATTTCCTTTCCCACATTAGGGAAGTTTTCAACTGTAATCCCATCAAATATTTTCTCAGTCCCATTCTTTTTCTCTTCTTCTCCTGGGACCCCTATAATTCAAAAGTTGTTGTGTTTAATAATGTCCCAGATGTCTCTGAGACTGTCCTCAAGTGTTTTCATTCTTTGTTCTTTATTCTTCTCTGCAATAGTTATTTCCACTATTTTATCTTACAGGTCACTTATCCGTTCTTCTGCCTCAGTTATTCTGCTATTGATTTGTTCTACAGAATTTTAAATTTCATTTATAGTGTAGTTCATCATTGTTTGTTTCTTGTTTAGTTCTTCTAGCTCCTTGTTACATGTTTCTTGTATTTTCTCCATTCTAATTACACGATTTTGGATCTTTTTTATCATTACTCTGAATTCTTTTTCAGGTAGACTGCCTATTTCCTCTTCATTCGTTTGGTCTGGTGAGTTTTTACCTTTCTCCTTCATCTGCTGTGTATTTCTCTATCTTCTCATTTTGCTTAACTTACTGTGTTTGGGGTCTCCTTTTGGCAGGCTGCATGTTCGTAGTTCCCGCTGTTTTTGGTGTCTGACCCCAGTGGGTTAAAGTCGGTTCAGTGGGCTGTTTAGGCTTCCTGGTGGAGGGGACTGGTGCTTGTCTTCTGGTGGATGAGGCTGGATTTTGTCTTTCTGGTGGGCAGGACCACGTCCAGTGGTGTGTTTTGGGGTGTCTGTGAAGTTAGTATGATGTTCAGCAGCCTCTCTGCTAATGGGTAGGGTTGTGTTTCTGTATTGCTAGTTGTTTGCATGGGGTGTCCAGCACTGCAGCTGCTGGTCATTGAGCGGAGCTGGGTCTTAGCACTGAGATGGAGATCTCTGGCAGTGCTCTCGCTGATTGATATTACATGGGGCTGGGAGGTCTATGGTGGTCCAACATCCTGAACTCAGCTCTCCCACTTCAGAGGCTCAGGCCTGACATCAGGTTGGAGCACCATGACCCTGTCAGCCATTTGGTTCAGAAAAAAAGGGAGAAAAATAACTAACTAACTAACTAAATAAATAAATAAAGTTATTATAATTAAAAATTAAAAAATATTATTAAAATTAAAATAGTAAAAAAATAAAAGAGCAACCAAAACCATAAACAAATCCACCAGTGATAACAAGCACTAAAATCTAAACTAAGATAACCATATAAATCAGAAACTAGTCAGTCGCAGACAGCAAACCCCGTCTATAGTTGCTCCCAAAGTCCAGCGCCTCAATTTTAGGATGATTTATTGTCTATACAGGTATTCCACAGATGCAGGGTACATCAAGTTGATTGTGGGGATTTAATCCATTGCTTCTGAGGCTGAATGGAGAAATTTCCCTTTCTCTTCTTTGTTGGCACAGCTCCTGAGGTTCAGCCTTGGATTTGGCCCTGACTCTGCATGTTGGTTGCCCTCTGGCATCTGTTCTTCACCCAGACGGGAAGTGGTTAAAGGAGCGGCTGATTGAGGGGCTCTGGCCCACTCAGGCCGGAGGGAGGGAGGGGTACGGAAAGCGGGGCAAGCCTGTGGTGGCACAGACCGGTGTGACGTTGCAACAACCTGAGGCGTGCTATGTGTTTTCCCGGGGATGTTGTCCCTGGATCACGGGACCCTGGCATTGGTGGACTGCAAGGGCTCTGGGAGGGGAGGTGTGAATAGTGAGTGACCTGTGCCTACACACAGGATTCTTGGTGGTTGCTGCAGCAGCAGCGTTAGCATTTCATGGCTGTCTCTGGTGTACGCGCTGATAGCCGTGGCTCACACCCATCTCTGAAGCTCCTTTAGGTGGTGCTCTGAATCCCCTCTCCTCGCACACACCGAAACAATGGTCTCTTGACTCTTAGGCAGTTCCAGACTTTTTCCCAGATTCCCTCCTGGTTAGCTGTGGCACACTAGCCCCCTTCAGGCTGTGTTCACGGAGCCAACCCCAGTCCTATCCCTGGGATCTGACCTTCGAAGCCCGAGCCTCAGATCCCAGCCCCTACCCACACCCATGTGTGAACAGACAAGCCTCTCAAGCTGGTGAGTGCTGGTCAGCATTGATCCTCTGTGCAAGAATCTCTCCATTTTGCCCTCTGCACCACTGTTGCTGTGCTCTCCTCTGTGGCTCTAAAGCTTCTCCCCTGCCCATCTCCTCTTCTCCACCACTGAAGGAGCTTCCTAGTGTGTGGAAACGTTTCCTCCCTCGTAGCTTCCTCCCAGAGGTGCAGGTCCCGTCCCTATTCTTTTGTCTCTGTTTTTTCATTTTTGTTTTGCCTTACCCAGGTACTTGGGGATTTTCATGTCTTTTGGGAAGTCTGAGGTCTTTTGCCAGCATTCAGCAGGTGCTCTGTTGGAGTTGTGCCACATGTAGATGTATTTTTTATGTATTTGTGGGAAGAAAGGTGATCTACATGTCTTGCTCCTCCGTCATCTTGAAGGTCTTCTTGAAGTATAATTTCTTGAGCATTAAGCACTTTATCCCAAGAAACTGCAGCTGTAGAATTACTAGATTTACTATATCCACATACTGTTTAGCAATAGTGTGAATGTTTCAACAGAAACAATTGTGTAGATTTTTGACATAATTCTTATCAAGGTCTGTTATTAATTTAAAAAAATAGCTCAGAACACCCAGAATTCAGGAATCCCCTAAGGTTTGTGCATAGAAGAGCCTGATTGGGCAGCTTGGAGTAAAGACACATCACAGTCTGAGGCAAGAAATGTGGTCAAATAAGAAGTGACCTAGAGTATGAGATCTTGAAAGGAGTATAAAGCTTTTATTTCCAAAAAACATCTAGCCCAGCACCTCAGGCAGGGTGGGTAGCCAATTTAATTCTTACTGATTAAACTAAATGGATAGATATGCCAAATTTGTCTTGAATCAGTATTGCAGTAATATATAAGAATGCTCCTAGTGAGATTTCTGCTACAATGGCAACTTGAAGTACCTGCTACTATTGTTTCAACAACCTAGATCTTTGCCATTGAGTTGATTCCTGTTAAAGAAGCAGAAAGCATTAAGACTAGAGAGTGGGAAGAAAACGCACTGTTGTCACATCACCACAGACCTAATAAAAGATGAGCTGTCATATGCTTTAATTAAGAATTGTGTTATTTCAGTTGTAAGGTGATCAATCCTATTGTTGAATCTGTGTTGTTATATTTAGAGGTATTTTCTTTGAGTCTGCCTCTTCCTTTAGCAAAAAGGAAAATAGCCCTGTGATTGGGGACCTATGCAGTAGCCACTCAATTCCTTGTTTAAATGTGTTAGCATTGATAATTACAATGCTTACACTAGTTCACACATACTTAAACAAGTCCAAGTAGATCTACAAGGAGTCCAATAGGGTTACCTCAAATCATATTCAATTTCAGACTGGCACCAAAGTATACCGATATTAAAAATAGCACAGCCTCAGTAATAGGACATAGAAAAATGGTGAAGAGCAGCATGTCTGGGGCCAGATTCATAGACTGAATCCATCACCTACGAGCTCTGTGATGTTAAGTAATTTCTTTACTTTTTTTGCCTCAGCATCGACACATATAAAAGGGGGATAGTTTTACTATCTACCTCATAGAATTGTCATGAGGTTATATGAGTTAGTATTTATAAAGTGCTTAGAATTGAGTCTGAAGCATAAGAAGCAGTTTTGAATTATTTTTTAGAAGTTAGAAGTATTTTTCTCAACATAAATTAACTATATTTGCTCAATTTTAACCACTTAAATTCTATAAAAGTATTATGTGTATGATTTCATTTTTTCTTACAAATGGCTCT
The DNA here is from genome assembly GCF_963455315.2 of Globicephala melas. Lineage (NCBI taxonomy): Eukaryota > Metazoa > Chordata > Mammalia > Artiodactyla > Delphinidae > Globicephala > Globicephala melas. The sequence goes on along the minus strand of NC_083316.1, from coordinate 68,307,608 downwards.
TCTGTATTTTTCAAGGAAAAAATTAAGTAAAATGTGCCTCATCTCCTCATGTAAATACATAATATTGATTGTTATATATCACTGAATGCAATTAAATTAAATATCATACAAACTTGCTCAGAAAAGTAAAAATATACCCATAATATTATTAAATCAGGGCACTACTGTACTGGACTAATAATGCTACTAATCAAGGAATATTTCTGGTCTTATGAGGCTCCCTGGGAGGGATAACTAATATAGAAATCTAGTACAATGTGTATTAAGCATAAGAAAATAAGAATTATTTACCTTTTCCCCACTACAGAAATTTAAAAGATTTGATAACACAGGAAACCTGAAAGTACTTACTGAATATTTCAATGATAGTATTTTTTTGAACTACTATAAATAAAAAAACAGGAAATATTCTAAATTGATGCCTTTTAACTCAGTAAGTTCTAAACTGATAAATTGTGAAATCATTTTTAAAGTTTTTAAAAAGGCCCATTACTTTAAAGTATGTAATATATCTCATGTATCCAGTATTTAGATGTAAAATATTTTTGTATCATATTTGCCTTATAATATTTTAAAATAAAACCCAAAATGTTACAGAACTAGTTAATGCACTTGCCTTATCTCACTCTATTCTTCCCTGCTTGAACCATTGTCCTGAATTTGTTTATTCTCTCTATGCATAATTATATATTTCATTACCTATTTATGTACCCTAAAATATATAGTATCATTCTGTGTTTATAAAATTTCCATAATTGCTATCATACTGTAAATACTCTTTTACAATTTGCTACTTTTACACAGTATGATGTTTTCAAGATTAGGCATCTTGATACTTATAGCTGTAGTTCATTCTTGTTAACTGTTTTATAGAGTACTACTATATGAATATACCAGAATTTATTTATTACTGTATTGAAAGACATTTAAACTTTTTCCAAGTTTTTGTCCTTACAAACAAAACTGCAGTAAAAGATCTGCACCTACCTTCAGTATACATGTATGAGAGAGTTTCTCTAACTAGAACTAGAATTGCTGTGATGAACAAAATGCACATACAGCAGTCCCCCCCTTATTCGTGGAGGGGGGAATACATAACAAGACCCCCAGTGGGTGCCTGAAACCTCAGACAGTACCAAATTCTATATATACTACATTTTTTCCTATACAGGTAGAAAGGGTTGTAGCATATACTGCATGGATACCTCCCGACAAAGGTATGATTCACACCCCACATGTGACGGAGTGGGAGGGCATGAGATTTCATTATGCTACTCAGAAAAGCAAGCAATTTAAAACTTATGAAATGTTTATTTCTGGAATTTTCCATTTAATATTTTCAGACTGCAGTTGACTTCAGGTAACTGAAACTGCAGAAAGCAAAACCAGGTATCAGGTGGGAGAATATGGCTCAGCTTCTGTGAATTGCTTGTGTATCTTTCTTCCATGTTCGATTGAGTTCTTTGTCTTTACTCATTGAACTGTGAGAGTTTTGTTTAATTTTTAATACATTAATTTAAATAAATTTTATATAGGAATCTAACACAAAACATTCTCCCTATTATTATAAATTTTTTAATTTAATATTGGAAAGAAATATCTTTTCCTACATATGCATTTAGTCCTTGGTTAAAAAATCCTTCCTTATAAAGTGTCAGAAATATATTGTATTCTATGTTTTCATAAGTTGTTATATTTTTGCTGCTTACATTTTCATCTTTGATCCAACTGGACATTATATTTATAATGAGATAGGGAATCTATTTCCTTTTTTCCAGATGGCATCCACTTTTATCAGTACCATTTATTAAAGGGTCCATCCTTTCTCTACTGATTTTCAATGCTATTCTTGTCATTCCACACTAAGAATTTACCCCCACAACCACCCCCTAAAAAAGCGGTGTATCCTTTTGCTGGCCATGTTCATTCCTGACCTATTAGCTTATGTGGTCTGCATTGTACTGATATTTTGCTTTCACTGAAATGTGCTTATTGACCTAGTACAGTTCCTGGTAATGTGTTAAAACTACTCTATTTTTTGCTTGGAATAACATCTATTCTCTAAATACTTGGTGCATGATTTTATATATGCTCATTAGATCAAACATCCAGTGTGATCTTTATTTAGTTTGCTTCTTCTCAATAGTCGTGAGAAGTTAGAAGCACTTTTACATTATGTTTCATTTTCTTCTTTATTTGCTTTGTCCTTAATTTTTAAACACTAAATCGTTAGTCTATTTTAAGCCACATTTAACACATCTTATACTAAATCTAATATTCAAGGCATAATATTTCTTTTTGAAATTATGCACCAGTATTAACATCTACCTGATATTTATCTACTTATCAACTTATATTTTAAACTTAAAATATAAATTTAAAAAAACTATATCATTAAAAACAATGGAAAACTATAATCCTTCACCCTCAGCAAAGAAAATCTTCACCCATTGATTGGTTACGAAAACTGTATAGTGTTCCTGTTCTTATCCCACAGGTAAGCCCTTTTCACACCATCAAGGGGCCCTCAACAGTCCCCAGCCAGCTCATCTCTAACTCCTGTCATGCCACGATAAGCAGTGAACAAGCCATTCTTCAAACTGATACTTGTCAATGGGACATAGAGCCTTTTGCATACAGAGGAGTACACAAGCATTTGGGCTGGCAGTTGAGATTGTGTATTAGGAGAAAATCAGCTGTGTCCTTGTGTAGCTCTTCAGCCATATTCTTTTCTAACATCTAGGTATTAGAGCCCATTGTCCTCCTTGTGGGGGCCAGGGAACAGTGACATAAAGGGCTACTCAGTCTGGATTCAGGAGTTCAAATAATGCCATCAGAAATTTGTCTCTTTTGCTCAGTTTCCCTGGTAATCTTTTCTCTTTGTTGGCTTCATTTCCATGTGGGTTTTTCCCTTCTTCCATATTCCAGGAAGAGGGGCAGAGACAGCTGTTTGGGTGGGGCATTTATTCCCTATACTTCATTTTTTCATATACCTTCTCCAATCCCCAAAGGGATGACATATGGAAGGAATACTTCCTTAATATCCACACACTCTATTAACTTTTTCCCCAGAGGAGGAGGGGCTTATTGAATGTTCCAGGAAGAAGTAATTTAATATGCCTAAGTCAGTAACCTCTCTCTTTCATATCTGCCTACCACAGAAAATGTTCATCCTAGTTTGTTCTTCTGTTTTGTCATTATCTCAAAGTAGCAGTCTCTATTCCTTACGGGAGGACTGCAGATTAGTTGCACAGAGGTGCAAATGCTTGGACAAGTAAACTTGTCAAACTGTGGGACAGTACTAGCCAACCCATTTGGCTGCAGTGCAAAAGTCACATTGTCCAAACAGGTTTATTTAATTCCGAAATCTGAGGGAAGAAATTATATTGTATTTATTGGACCTTAACATTTTTCACAAGTGCTAGAGTTGCAACATTACCCTATCTGAGGATTATCCTAGTGAAAAAGGAATGCCTGTTTTGAATAATTCCAGTAAAACATGGGAAAGTGTGGTAAATATATTTAATTTTAATTTCCCTACCTAAAACTAAATGATCCAGCCAATTTGATAAAGCATTATAATAGGCTCTAAGTATAATCAGTAGTAGGTGAGGGTCAGTTCCATAGGCAACAACTGAGTGTGTACCTCAAGAGAGGGGAGTGCTATTAGAAGGAAAGGGAGTAAAGACATAGGGTTTGACACACCTGCGAAATACTCAGATGATATAGATGGAAGAGTTTGGTAACTGGACATAGGATAAAAGATAGAATAGAGTTAGGGATGAATGAATTCCAAGCATTTATCTTGGATGATTGAGTAGATTGTGGAGTCATCACCAGGCTAATACAGGAAAATAAAAGATTTTGGTGTAAGGGGAGCAGAGATGGGGTGACAATGAATTCACTTTTTAAATAATATTTATTGAGACCTAGTAACGTACAGTAAAATTGAACTATTTTAAAAGTCCGCTCACGCCAGTTTGCAGTCAACTTCCTCCAGCCTCCAGCAGCAAGTAACCTTTTATCTGCATTCTATTGCTATAGATTAGATTTGTATTCTCTAGAATTTCTTATAAAAGGAGTCATGCAGTATGTACTATTTGTATCTACCTTTTTTTCTTAACATAACATCTTCAATATTCAGTCATATATTTGAGTGTATCAACTGTGTGTTCCTTCTTCGTGACTGAGCAGTATTCCATCATATGGATATAACACATTTGTTTATCCATTTAACCTATTACTGGATATTTGAGTTGTTCCCAGCTTTTGGATTACAAGTAACACCGTTTTGTATATTCATGTATAAATCTTCGTGTGGGCATTTGTTCTTGGGTAAATAGCAGGGATATTTAGGGGAGCAGTTGCAAAGTCATTTGATTATTATATGTTTAAATTTATAATAAACTACCAAAAATTTTCCAAAGTGGTTGTAACATATTAAATTCCCACCAGCATGATTTTAGAGTTGCAGTTGCTCCTCATCTACCAACACTTGGTACTATCACTACTTTTATTTTTAGTCAGTAAGTTCATTACGGAAATAGATTCTTTTGAAAAATACATAAGAGAGAAGTAGATATTCAATTCTGAAATTCAAGGGAGAGGTGTGATCTGGGAACATAAATTGTGAAATGATAAGTATATGAAAAATAATTAAAAATATGACAATAAAGTGATTAATATCATGCTTATAGAATAGAGATTCCTGGAAAACACAAATATTTCATTTCACAGAAGTTTAGGAGTCTAACAGGGAGGCAAAGAATGTATAAAAATGGCAAGGATATCCAAGACTGTATAGAAAAACCAAGGGCATAGAGAATTGAAAATAAATGATCAACAATGTTATATGCATCAGAGAGATGAAATGAAGGACCAACATTTTCCACATTTAATTTGATAGCTAAGATGTTACTGTAACTTCAACAAAACTTGTTTATGTTTTGTGCTTGGGTTGGCAAGCAGATCAAGTTGGGTAGGTGTGACTGGACAGAGATAAAGAGGTTGCAAGTCAAGCTGACTGACCCTTTTCAGCACTTGACTAAAAGGTGGGGGAAAGAGACTGAATGAGTCATAGACATTGAATTGAGACTTAGTCTGTATAACCCTTAGTACAATGTCTGGTGTACAGAAGGATTATCAATACCTATAACATATTTAGTTTAACTGAGGGAACAGGAGAAGAGTTTGATATCTCCCTTTCAAGATCACTCCAGATGTTAAAAACCAAGTTACCCCTAAGGCATCACAGAGTCTGTGACACTCAAAGCAGTTACTACTAACATGTTTCACACACCACAGATATATATATATATATATATATATATTTTTTTTTTTTTTTTTTTTTTTTTTTGCGGTACGCGGGCCTCTCACTGTTGTGGCCTCTCCCATTGCAGAGCACAGGCTCTGGACGCGCAGGCTCAGTGGCCATGACTCACGGGCCCAGCCGCTCCGCGGCATGTGGGATCTTCCCGGACCAGGGCACGAACCCGTGTCCCCTCCATCGGCAGGCGGCCTCTCAACCACTGCGCCACCAGGGAAGCCCCACACCACAGATTTTATGAGGATAAATTTAGCTTAATATTTACATCAAGAAGAGCCATAAAAGAGAAAATGAGGGTGGGAGCACATAGATTTTTATATATGCATATAACTATCTGGAAACATCTCTAGTGATTATACGGAAGGCTCATGAGTTAACAGTAAGTCTCAAGGATTTTTTTTTTTTCGGGCTTATAAACTTTTGTTTATAAACTTTTGTTTTTAGAAACTGCTAGCAGAATCTTCTCCTCCCATAAATTGACTCCTTGATTTTTTTTTTCCAGTTCAGACTCAAAAGACTAGTTTCCATTTTAAACTTCTTGTCATAGCTTACATATGATTATGAACACAAATGTATTGATATTAGCCTGCTAAAAAGATTTCCTTATGTTGAAAGAAAAATTAATTCAAAGCTTTGCAAACACTTTTAGTTATTTTACTAACATTACTCTTTTTATTAATAAGATAGAAAACTAAAGAAAATAAAAAGCAATAAGTTCAAAGGCCCCAAAAGACTAGAACTCAAAGACCTTTTCAAAAGTATTATTCTAACCTCATGTTATTGAAATATTAATCTCAGACATTTAAAATATATCTATATATTTTAAAAAATTTAGAGCTTACTCGGGTCCAATCTGCTAATGCTTGTTATCTAGACTTAAAACTTAAGATATGTGGATAATTACTATCATTTTGAATGAAATTACTCTTCAAATTTAAAGAATAGGACAGTCATTTCTGAAACCAGGTCAAAAACTTAAGATAATATGGGCTTCCCTGGTGGCGCAGTGGTTAGGAGTCTGCCTGCCAATGCAGGGGACATGGGTTCGAGCCCTGGTCCGGGAAGATCCCACATGCTGTAGAGCAACTAAGCCTGTGTGCCACAACTGCTGAGCCTGTGCTCTGGAGCCCGCCAGCCACAACTACTGAAGCCAGCACGCCTAGAGCCCATGCTCCGCAACAGAAGAAGCCACCGCCGTGACAGGCTTGTGCACCTCAGCGAGGAGGGGCCCCCACTCGCCACAACTAGAGAAAGCCTGCGCACAGCAGCGAAGACTCAAGACAGTCAAAAATAAATAAAATAAAATAAATTAATTTTAAAAAAACTTCAGAAAATATTTTAAAGGTTTAAACAAAGAAGTTATGACAGTTGAATAAATCTCATAAAAATGAAAAATTAAGCTTTGATAAAAATGTAATTTATTCTATATAGTAATGAAAATATCTCTATAGGAACAAATCTGACCAGAATATTAATATTCATATTTCTAAATTATATCTCAGTTTAACTGAGATTATGAAAATATTATACATAGAAAGAAGAGCTGGCAGAATATTTTAACATCTTAATATTTAAAAATAAATAAAATGTTATTATATATATACGCACATGTATATATACACACACACACATATATCAATAATCAAAGAAAAATAAATTGAGATTGAATGCATGAACTATTTAATAAAGACACTTCTTTTTTGAGGTTTTCTTTGACAGCAATGTATCACAGGCAACAAGTCTCAAATTTTTGATGATCCCATTTCAGGTATAATTCATTCCATTATCTGAAATGATAATACAAAAATCAGTACTACACGTATTCCAGGTTGAGAGATATATTGGAAAGAATCTTGAGGGAGGAATAGAATAGAAGAAAATAGACATACTAATAAATGTGATGGCTTACTTAGAATTCCACAAAGAAAATCTTTTAATAATTGACAATGATGAAGATGAAGATAATGGTGACTATTAAAAATAAGCTATATTGAATTGCTTCCTTGTGACAGGCCCTTTGCTAAGTTGTTCATAAGCATTACCCCATTTGTTCTTTATATCAATACTATCCAGCTCATTGTGGTAGCCCAATATCTAGTCTTTCTTTACTCTACTTTAACAGAGATCTTAAATGTTTGCTGGAAACATTGTTCCACAAAGTAAGAACTGCATTTTCCAGCCTCGTTTACAGCTAAGGTATGAACCAGTGACAAAATTTTGAACAATTGTGATGAAAACAGTGTTGTGTGAATCTTTCTTACACAACAGCCAACATGAGCCTTTGCCCCTACTTCTTTATTTCTTCCCCTCTCTGTTACAGAGAGTATATTTATGGTAGCTTAATTTGGAGGACTCATCTTAGCCCATAAAGTGATCTTGTGAATAGAAGCCCAGCATACTGCAAGAACGAGAGAAAGGAATGTAACAGGACTTTATGTAGGACAACTGCCATAGCTGCTCTGAACTACGGACTTGCTGACATTTATATTAGAGAGAAGTAACATTCTATCTTTTTTAAGCCACTGCTTTTTGAATTTTTATCACAAACCTGATTTATATATACATATGAATATATATTATTATATATCTCATATTTGTATTATAATATTTTAGAATATATATAATATATAAGCATATACATTAATTATTTCAATTTTACTAATGAGGGGAAAAAGTTCAAAATAGGTAAGTCTTCAAGTTTACAAAATTAGTAAATGAAAGAATTTATCAGACGCAGAAGCCTGAGATTTATTGCTTTGCAGACAAAGCATCATTATCTTGGAAGTTTTGGAAGCTAAGTCTTAGCCCCTTCTTCTCCCCTTAGGGTTATGACCTATTCAGTAAGTAAAAGGATCAGTAAGCAAATGAGATCCACAGTACTATCTTTATTAATGACTATGCAATTTCGTGATAACTTCCCAAACTCAGACAACTGGTAAAAATATGTTAGAGACCCTGCTTAGGTATAGGCCTCCTATTCACCCCCCATACCCACCCTGAATGAGTTCAGTTGGAACACAGCAAGAAAATATGGAATAGGGAGAGCAAGGATAATTGGTCCTGTCTTTCAATACAGTGGTTACTCAGATTCCTTATTAAAATGATGCCCTATAGCAAAAACTTACTACGCACTGGGGCATATTCTCTTGGTCTGATTTCAGTGCCAATATGGTTGATAGCTCCATGCTCATTACCAGCACCCAGCATCAAAGGGTCTCTGCTTGGTTGCCTCAGGACTACATGAAGGCCCACCATAGAACTGTGGGGAGTAACCCCCCGGGAGCAAGCCATAGAGGATAAGTATCATCCTTTCTGTCCTCTAGAAGGAAATTTAATGAAGTACATTCTAGAAGATTCTTTAGAGACTCCTGCGCAAGCTACCCTTGTCAGTCCCCCACAGCTGCCATCAATATAAACTTTATTAACTTTTATTCTTCCGTTGTTACTTTCCTTACTATCTAACTTCTGTGTCCTGGGATCTCCTCTCAAGTGAATTCCCTGCACTCAGCTCCTTCTCAGGCTTTGTTTGAGGGGAGAGCTAAACCAAAACAGGTCAATAGCTTTCACTTTTTAGATGAACAACATTCCCCTCCTCCCTTAGAAGAGAATAAATAAGAAAAGGAGAAAGAGGCAAGGTTTTTTTTTCTACCATTCTTCCTAAGTGAACCTTCTTACATATTCTGAGTGGCTGCATTACAGAGAATCTTCCTTAACTGCAGTAATGTGAGCTGCAGTGGATAAGAGATATCCCCTAAAATAAAGTTAGCCATTATGTCTATTTCAACTGTAATGGGAACTTTTAAGATCTACTCTCATAGCAACTTTCAAATACACAATACAATATTGCTAACTGTAGTCATCATGATGTACGTTGCATCCCAGAACTTATTTTCTAACTGGAAGTTTGTACCTTCTGACCACTTTCACCCAATCCCCCCACCCTCACCTCTGACAACTACCAATCTGCTGTCAGTTTCTGAGTTGTTTGTTTGTTTTTTTGGACTCCCCATATAAGTGAGACCATACAGGATTTGTCTTTCTGTGTGACTTACTTCACTTAGCATAATGTCTTCAAGATCCATCCATGTTGTTGCAAATGGCACAATTTCCGTCTTTTTAATGGCTAAATAGAATCACATGTTTTCAATGATTATAATTATGGTAAACATACGGTAAATTTAATTTTCTTGTGGGAAAAGTATATATCAGTAAGAATCATTACTCATAATATCAGGAAGTCAGTGGAAAACAATACTAAGATCTCAACTAGTCTCTTAAGTATACCCACATCTATAATTTCTTTTAATTACGAACATTTCACTCTGCTATTCTTCCTTCCCAGTTTATTTTCAATTTCAGTACAATTATTTCTATGCAATATTGGCAGACTGGATATTGGACCAGAAAAACATAAGCAAGAAGCCAATGCATTATCATTGTATATGAACATACACAACTTCATTTTACTAATAATCCAATAGGACATGTGTTACAGTTGCTAGGGAATGCATCGTTATGACTGTTTAATAGATGAACAGCTAGCATAATGAGTTATTATTTGGAAAACCCACAAACCTAGTTATTGAATTGATGTGTGAATACATATCTTTTGACAACTTACATAGTTTTCTTTCACTGAGATGGAATTGCTAATAAATTTACTGTTAGGTGAGCCTCCTTTCCCCCAATCATATTTCCACAGGAGAAGGTCCAGAGTAGTACCTCATTCCATTGCTCATTTATTCCTCCTTTACAGTGGATTTGTAATAAGGGACTGATGCTGTTTGGCTCAGCTTCTATAGCACTTCTTAGTTTCAGGAATTACTGGCCCACAAAAAGAACACAACCTGGTCAGCTCTCTACTGTATGATAAGAGGAACAGGGTCTATTTTCCGCCTACGGGAAAATCCTGCTGTTGTTCAACTGTTCTGGTGAACTAGGAAGCACCTCTGCATAACTAAAAGCCTCATTAGTCATGCATTTAAAAGCTATATTCTCTAATAAACTTTATTATTTTTTTATCTTTATTGGAGTATAATTGCTTTACAGTGTTGTGTTAGTTTCTGCTGTACAACAAAGAGAATCAGCTATAGGTATACATATATCCCCATATCCCCTCCCTCTTGAATAAACTTTATTTTTTTAATACATTTATTTGATTTTATTTTTGGCTGTGTTGGGTCTTCATTGCTGCGTGCGGGCTTTCTCTAGTTGGGGCTGGGGCTACTCTTCATTGCGGTGCGTGGGTGTCTCATTGTCATGGCTTTTCTTGTTGCTGAGCACGGGCTCTAGGCATGTGGGATTCAGTAGTTGTGGCGCACGGGCTTAGCTGCTCCACGGCATGTGGGATCTTCCTGGGTCAGGGATTGAAAGTGAATAACTTTGGAAGATAGAGCAAACGTTAGGAATACTTATTGTCCATTATAAAAAGATGTGAGTTCCTAAGCTCAGGGTTCCTTTCCTGTAATGCAACCTACTATGCATGCAGACATCCTTCTGGATCCATATACATCATCTCAGTGGGCCACGGGGATGAGAGGAATAGAATTAAATATGCTGAAGTTCAGGTTGTTGGCTGTGCTGTGAATAATTCAGTCCTTTGTCCCCAGCCTTGGAGTTTTCTGTCTTCTGGCAGCATCTATGAAACTGTCAGGTTAACTCCTTAGCTTGAAAGTAGAATAAAATCTTAGAACATTCTCAGCTCTTGACAGTTTTGGTGACAAGAATGAGAAGGTGACAGAAACATGGCTTTCAATAAGTATAATAATCTCATGGAATGATTAATGTGATTTGAGGTAAGTCCATGGCAATTAGTACAGGATATTTTCACCAAATTTTATGGTCAATTGGACAATAAAAATTCCTCCATTGTATTACATGATAAAGAGGAAGAATTGGGGAGAGGGTTGCAGGCTAAGTACCCAGAAGTAGGCTGAAAGACAGCTGCCCAAATAGTGTTCTAGTAGCTGCTCTCTCTCTTCTGGATGGGAAAACTTCCTTGCCAGCTTGGACTGGCAGAAATTTCTATTATCTTTCAGACAACAGTCACAAAGATGTGAACTTACACTGAGCATAAAAGGAAGGAAATTAATGACTGCTGTAGCCTGTAACAAGATGAATCAGAACTTTGGCAAGTTTGCTTGGATGGTAAGAAGATGGAGCACATATTGTTTGTTAAAAAGAGTGGCAACATTTGGGCCATCTTACAAACCAACTCTTTTTGTTGTCTATTTTATTAACCTTAAATCTATTCTGAGCTTTCTGCAGTGGGTCTTGCCTGGTATGAGGGAGCCTTAGCTCTCTTGAAGAAATTTTCCTAAGGCAGACCAAATTCCCATGGCAAATCACAGGTGGGACATTGACTGCTTTTCAAGTTACTACTATCTAAGTTAGGTTTGCAATGCCAATGAAGGTGAAACAGTAGAGCAGGGCTCAGCACATGTTTTCTGCAAGAGTCATATAATAAATATTTTAGGCTTTTAGGCCATATAGTTTCTGTTAAACAACTACTCAGCTTTGCCTTCATAGCCCAAAAGCAGCCGCAGACAATACACAGACCAATGGTCATGGCTGCGTTTCAATAAAACTTTATTTACAAAATCAGCCAGCCAGCCTGTAGGCTATAATTTGTTGACTTCTGTACTAGAGAGTGAGAATGATATAGAATGTCAGATAAGTTCTTGTGGCAATCACTACTGCCTTGGAAAACTCCTCTAGCTCCTACATTAAAACTTTGGTGAATACATAAGAGATGTTATAATGACAGTGTGGCAACAAATACCTCGGATCAGCTCAGTGCTTTGTGACCACTTAGAGGGGTGAGATAGGGAGGGTGGGAGGGAGACGCAAGAGGGAGGGGATATGGGGATATATGTATATGTATAGCTGATTCACTTTGTTATACAGCAGAAACTAACAAAACATTGTAAATCAATTATACTCCAATAAAGATGTTTAAAAAGAAATGGAATTCTTAGGAAAACTCCTGCTCTATTAGTCAGGCCAAAGTCAACTAGACTTTTCATCTCCGAATATTTCCGCATCACCAGTCAAAAAACAATGTAGCTGTGGCTGCTGAGTTAAGGGGTTCTCAAGGCTGAAGTAGATCTTCTTACCACCCAATGTAAAGTGCAGACCTAAAACACTGGAGTTTGCTTGGTTGAGCCACAAGCCACTTCGCTTAGTAGGATGGAGTCACACATTCCTTCCACATTCCCCATCCCTCCATCATCCACATGCCAGCTTCAAGTCATAATGCAGTCTCCTTGTCCCAGCACCATTTGTATCTTTCTAAGTGTGCTGGGAAATTTTGAGGAGGATAGGAACTCAAACTTACATGAATCTGTTAGACTTTTTAATGAATATGTTGCTAGAGGAGGGAGGATTTTTTTCTTGTACATGATTCATTGAGATGGTAACCCTTCAAGAGTAGGGGCCATATGAGGTTATTCAGTTCCCACCTTGCATGTCTCCAAGGCCTTGCCTGCTGTTGCCACATTAACTATTTACACACTAGAGTTTTGGTTGCCAAGACTGTCTAATATACCCAGGGTAGCTGTAATACAGATCTCAGTTTAGCATTTTGGTTCACAACTTCCTTTTCTTTTTCTTTATTTTTTTAAAGGCTGGTGATGATATGTCTCAATTTCTTGTGATCTCATCTACGTGTGCAAAAGTCTTTTATTTTATTCATTAATCCTTGGTATTTTATATTAGAGTTTATATCAGAATATATAATCTAAATGACCACATTATCTAAAATTATATCTTTAATCCCTCTCTTCTATAAAACCAACTTGGTGATGCAATTTGAGATTCACAGTCAATTCTATATTAATTTACATCTTTTCTTTTGCTTCAAAGCTAGTTTCTTTTTCATAGAAACAAAAGCTTATTTTGCATGCTGCGTAGAAACGTGATGCACATTTTTTTTTTTTTTTTTTTTGCGGTACGCGGGCCTCTCACTGTTGTGGCCTCTCCCGTTGCAGAGCACAGGCTCCGGATGCGCAGACTCAGCGGCCGTGGCTCATGGGCCCAGCCGCTCTGCGGCATGTGGGATCTTCCCGGACCGGGGCACGAACCCGTGTCCCCTGCATCGGCAGGCGGACTCTCAACCACTGCACCACCAGGGAAGACCCCGTGATGCACTTTTAGTAGCACCTGAGGGTTGTGGTAGAAGTATTAGAGTCAAGGAAAGCAAACTGAAATCTAGTCTTTCAGTAAAATAAGACATCCCTTCCTGAAGAAAAAGATTACCAATGTATAAGCTGCTATCTGTCTGGTTACCTAGATACCTAATACTATATGAGGTGTTCAGGATTGATCACTGCTGTTGAAATTAGACAATTTGCAGTAAAAAAAAAAAAAGCTTATCTCTCTTTAAAAGCATTGTAAAAATTAAAATATGCTGATCGCAGACACCTATGTGAAATCTTTTCTTCTCCCTTCTATTTAAAAAATATACCTGAATTCTATAGCAGATTCCTAAATGGCTGTTGCAAAATTATTGGGCAGTTAGAAATTTAGCAAAGTTTGACATTCTGAGAATATGAATATGCTACTCATTTCACTTACATGTGTATTCAAGATTTACTTGGTATGATCTGCTAGATACTAAGTCCAATTAATGAAGGGGTGTTACCGTAAAAGAAGTGTTGCCATCTATTTATATGATTAGATGATAGAATAATACCCAGACCATCTTTATTTTGATTATCATCTGGTCCCATGATTTTAGACTCTACTAAGGCCCAGTAAAAATCCAAAATATGTTTGTCAAAAGCAGTTTCCAAAGAGGAAATATCTTTTCTCTGAAACTGTGGGGCCTCCACAGTAAGTTTCCTACTAGAGTATATCAGAAACCCAATTACCAAAATATCCAAGTGAAAGAACTGCTTTACTTATAGCTTGAAAAAGTTGGAAATACATATTTTTCCTTTGCCCTGGATCTGTTCAAAGTCAGAAGATTCTGTATGAATCAGAGGCACACAGTGAACCATGAGGAATCCATGAAAGATTTTATTTTCTTAACGGTAGAGGGTACAGGTTCTATTAGCCATCACTTTGAAATGATATCCTGACATACCCCAGCCATTAGAATGCATAATCATTATTGAGATCACAGGACTCTGAATTTTCATGAAATTTATCTCATATAATCTGGCATGCATGTATCTCACCAAGGTATACAGTTGACTAATATTTCTTGTTCCTCAGTCCGATATAGATGATACCATTTATGTAGAAAATTAGCATTCAATCATAATCATGATGAGATGATCAATTTACCCAATAGATTTTATCAGGGTACAGAGTCAGATAATTTATATATCCCAAGAGGCAAGACAGTCAATATATACTAGGCAAGAGATATGAAGATATATGTATATGTATAGCTGATTCAGTTTGTTATAAAGCAGAAACTAACACACCATTGTAAAGCAATTATACTCCAATAAAGATGTTAAAAATATATATAGAGAAAAAAAGAAAAAAGAAAAAACAATGGTATTTTTCGATTATCATAATGGAGAATAAAAGATATTTACCAGATTTATATCTGTACAGAAGATACCAAAATATTCACTTATTTCAGTAAAGAGACCACATCTAGAACAATCCCTGTAAATGGACTAACATTAATATCCATTTGTATTTTTTGTTCTGACAAAAACGGATAATTAAATGGAGCTGTGAAAGGAATGAAGATTCCTGTGTTTTTCCTGTGTTTGTTCTAATGCAATCTATGATTTTACCCTTGAGGAAGAAAGTGTTCCAAGGACTTCTCCATTGGTTCTTTCCATGATAATAGCTCTCAACCCACAAGATCGTGTCAGATATTTGGAACATTTATTCCAACTCTACACTCAGGAGCCAGAGCCATACCTACTGTGTGTGTTCATATATTATTCTGGGTCAAAGCTCTAGTTATGTTCCTTTGCCTATGAGCATGTGAGATATGGGTGTATTTGTGTTTTCACAGTTTTTCCCATGATTTGGGTTCCCAGCTGAAAGTGGGGAGTCAAAATGGAGCTCCATCTGTGTTCAGAAGCCCAACCATTTTAAAGGCTCAGTGGTGATGTGACTAAGATATCACAGGTCATGTGCAATTTTTTAAAGATAATCCATTTAACAAGAGGTCCAAGAAATCCTACAGTTGATTCTCTTAGATACTGTTTTCACTTTCACAGTGTGGTGATTTTTCTTGCTCCTGCAGTTAGAAAAACCCTAAAATGCAACTTCCCTAATATAAAATAAAAATAATTGCTATGAACCTTAGCACATAGTTGGTGGCATATTTTCTAAATAAAACTATATTGGATTTGTATATTAATAGTCAATTCAAATTTAGTAAGATCTACATATTTTATAATTGTTACTTTCCATGTTTTTATATGTTTATTTCAACTTGGTAATAATAGCAAAAAAATCCAGCTTAAAATGCATGTATTCTCTTTGCTACCTTGCTACCTTTATCTATCATCAATCTATCTCTCTGTCTATCTACCTTCTTTTTATTTATTGAGGATCCCAATTCTAGGATGTCAGAGTTGAAAAAGACTGGATAGAGGTTAAAGGTTACTTCTCAAGCAAAGTCTCAGAAGATGCAGTGATAAGACCAAGATCACAGGCTTTTTTTGGAATGAATATGTGAATTCTTTAGAGGCAAATGGAACGATGGATGTACAAATTTATATTCCCCCCCCCCAGTGGAGGAAAACTAATGATCTTTTTATATTTGTGAAGTGAACTTGCTGAGATTGAGGCTGGAGGAATGAATAGAGAGGCAGAGGTTTGAAACTACAAAACATGAGATGCTGACATAGTAGTGCCATATATAAGTGAGGGATTAATATTAGTGTGATTGCTAAAATAAATATTTTGAAAATGTTTTACATAGTGCGCCTTTGAGAACTTAAAATGTCATGCCCCCAATATCTCTAACACAATTTTCAACCTGAATGAAAGGCAATGAAATTGAGTGGAACAAGGCCTCATTTCAATCTTAAGTTGCTTAAGTATTAAGAATATCTTGGAAAACATTTAGGGCAAAGAACAACAGAAAAAGATCTCGAATAACAAGAAGAAAATATATAAAAATTAACAGTCATGAGGGTGCAAATATTGGGTAATACCATCCTCTTAGACTACTTGTCATGTATAATTCCTCTTAAGTATCAATAACATTAGACATAAACCTATATGATTAAGAAAGTGCTGATATTATATAAATCATAAATAAATAAAGCCATGCTGAAAGATGTGAAGATAGTACAGAGGACATCCAGTCATTTTATTTATAATAAAAAGTGGTATTTGAGCTGAGTAAAGGATAGTTAAGAGGTCAGTAGAGCCCCCACTATGCTACAAGCTCCATGAGTAAAAGATGCCCTGACCTTGTCAACAAGTATATCCCAGCTCATAAGGTCTAGCACATAGTAGGTTTCAATGAATATTGACTTAATGAGTGCATAAATGTTATTTTTCCCTAGGCATTTTCATAGCTAATATTTTGTAAGTTTAAACACTGTTCATTCATTAAAGTTTATTATGTTACTGAGGCGTGCTCATTGATTGATATTGTAAGCTTTCAGAAAAGGGACCCATGGGAAACATCTAAAGCATTTTGATTCAATGATTTCTGTTTTTTGTTAGCAAGTATAGCCATCTGGGACATCAACATTTCTGGCCATAACGCTCTTGAACAGATACATGTATGGAATATAGTCCTAAGAAGCAGCACAGACTAGATACTGAATTAGGATTTTGTTGCAGGAGAGCTGTCGAAATGGCAGTACTTCAAGGAGTGACAAAGTACACATGGCAGTTCCCATTAATCTGCCATATCTGATGCCAGACCATGTGGCTGGAGGGTGGATACCTGCTGATAGAATATTTCTTAGCTCCAAAACAATTGAAGGTTTTTACTTGTTTAACTGAGAGGCTCAGAAAAGTTTGGGATATGTGGAATGAAGGGAGTCTTCACATTATTACCTTAAAGCAGGACTTAATGAAGATGCTTCATCCATTATCAATCCTTTGTTAATGCTAAATATTATATGTTATTGAAGCATTGTTATTAGGATTTAGGGGTATACGCACAAAATTGTTGTAAAGCAAAAAATAGTCTGAACACTATATAGCAGTATTTGTGTCCCTTTTTTTTTGAACCTTTGTTTTAAGCATCGTGTCATTGTTAACGCATTTGTACTCATTGTAATAGCACTAGTCATAATGAATTCATTTGGAATTAATGTGGATGTCACGCATACTTTCATAAGAATTCTACAGCAATTCAATGTTAATTTAATGTACTATTCAAATAAAGTGTAAATGTTTTAAGTCATTTAATAATGTTGTTATATGGAGCCGTAAAGATTATAACAGTATAGATTTTCTCCAGAGAGATGATAATCTTAGAAGTGGCATTTCTCAGCTTCCATAAGCAGTCTAATAGCTATGATCATAGGTGACTAATAGCTCTCTCAATGGTGTGTGGTGTCCTCCACTGGGATATGGCTCAGTTATTCAGCAGGAGAATTACACCAGATTAAGGATACAGTCTCAGAGTGAACTGTTATTTATGTGGTCTTCTGAGTGGTTTACTTTTATTTATGTGGTTTACTTTACAGGTATAAGCTATATAAATTCACTTGTTATTAGCAATACAGTAGTCCAATAATCAACATCTTTAACATTTTGTTGAAATAAAAGAAACATAGAAGCCACTACTGTTTAAGTGAAGCTAATACTTTTCATCTATTTACTTATCTCTTAATTTTGAGTGGATAGTAATGTTTAGAAGGATAAGCTATTTATTTAGAAGAGAAAAAGATAATAAGATTAGTTAGTAAACATAAAATGGCTTAAGTTAGTAAATTTAGGAAATATTATAATGATTTTCTTTATTGTAGTATAATTGCTTTACAATGTTGTGTTAGTTTCTGCTGTACAATGAAGTGAATCAGCTATATGTATGCCTATATCCCCTCCCTCATGGACCTCCCTCCCCCCAATCCCACCCATCTAGGTCGTCACAGAGCACTGAGCTGAGCTCCCTGTGCTATACAGCAGGTTCCCACTAGCTATCTATTTTACACATGGTAGTGTATTTATGTCAAACCTAATCTCCCAATTTGTCCCACCCTCCCCTTCCCCCTCTGTGTCCACATGTCTGTTCTCTATGCCCACGTCTCTATTCCTGCCCTGAAAATAGGTTCATCTGTACCATTTTTCTAGATTCCACATATATGCATTAATATACGATATTTGTTTTTCTCTTTCTGGCTTACTTCACTCTGTATGGGGGACAGATAGATTATAAAGAGGGAGAGAGAGGATAGAGAGAATGTAAGAATCCAGTTTACGTACAGAATGTTTTGTACTCTATCAGCTATGTGAGTGAGGTACCTAGAGAGATGCAAGAGTTTGGAGAGAGAGAGTTAACTTTTCAGTAAAGGTTAAATAGCTGATGAACCATTACCAGTTGCTCAAGTGCCAAAGTCCTCACCTTATGATAATGTTATCATGGTGATAAAAATCACATGCAAATGAAAAAAATAGTGTTTAAAAGCAACGTCTCATCCCTAGTCTATCTAGTGTCAATGCCCCTGATGGGAATTAGAAAAGGTTTGTGCAACAAATGATGAAATACAAGACTAGGCACTCAAGAGATTTTGGAGGTACAATGCATTCTTATTGCTCTTCCCAATGTTTTATTCACACCCAGTGTCAATAAATTAGTAATCTGCATATCCGTATGGTTTCACATATTTTTCCCAGTAACAATGTAATATGAGAATTTGAATTTAAATATTTCAAATTGGTGATAAAGTGTGCTTATGAGAATGTGCTATAGGAGTGTAAAAAATGAAAATTGGTGTAAAATAGGTCTACAAAATTCACACAGTGTACAATGGAACTCAATTTATAATAATGCTAAATTCCATAAATAAAAGAAATGCTACTAATAATCCAACAAGCTCCTTTCTCCAACTTTTCCATGAAGAACCTCTAATGATAGAAAGTGGGATATCTGGTGGCAAGAGCACAAAGCATCTGTCAAAATGCACAGAACACAACTGAAGGATCTAAAATTCATATAAATCTTGTCTCTACTATATATATTCATATTAATTTTAAAAAACCATCTGGGGGAATCTTGCTGGTTGCTCTTGGGAAACATTCTGATAACTGTAATTTCTTACTGAAAAATCAACTCACATAGCTAGAATAACATGGCAAATTTTAAGGTTCTTATTTACTACTGGTCAGTCTTAAAATAGTTAGCAAATGTCTTTTTTTATGAAGAGAAGTGATTTCACATTCTTACTATTAGTAAATTACCCTACTGCAAATTTTACCTAAGTTATTGGAATAGTGTTTTTAACAAAAAAATTTCACTTAATAATATTGTCAATTGTCATGAAAACTGTAAAAATTTTGTCTTGAAGTTGTGACAGGTGAGTGATTAAATATTACCTTAATGAAGTAAACTATAAACCATTTTTCATATTATTAAGGAAAACAGTGAATTCACCCTTCTTTCCATGTTTGGTATCTTTATTATGATATTTTCATTTCTTCATGAAAAAGAAAAAAAAAAAACAACTCAACCTTAAGCTTGAAAATCTTAACCATAATTACCATTCCCATGCCCAGCAAAAGTCTACAACTGGATAGAGATGGAAATTTTCAAGGTTACACCCAGTTGAATACCAAATCTGTATTTTTGAAATAAGTATTTAAATGGCAAAACCCAAATTTGTTTCTAGTTTATTATATTTACATCATGATCAATACTTGATAAACAATGCAAGCATACCCTTTGGAATGACAGCAACTGACAGTGCTTTCCTGAGCTCATTGCTTGGATTTTATGTTGTATAGGTTGATTTTTAAGTGTGATTGATCAAAATTTCTTTCCTTAACTTCCACTTCCAGAATATGGAGTAAACATATATCCCATATCCTTTTAAGTACAAATAAAATCTGTAGACATTATATATAAAACAAACATAAGACTTTGAGAGGTGGAGAGCAAAAGGCAGACTCAAGGAAAGACATAGCAGTGACTTCTCTGGATTTTCTTTGTGCCTCATGTATCTCAGAGATGGAACAGAAGCAGCTGGCAACAGAAACACAACAGTGCCAACAAAATAACTCCAATAAAACTTGCTCACTCTAGAAACAACCCAGACTTCTTCAATAGTGAGTGGTTAAATAAACTGAAATACAAATCACACCATGAATTGTAACTCAGAAGTAAAAAGGAATAAGTTATTGATTCATCCAACAATCTGGATGGATCGCTAGAGATTTATGCTGAGTGAAAAATCCAATCCCAAAAGGTCACTTACTGTTTGATTCTGTTTGTGTAACATTCATGAAATGAAAAAATTATAGAAATGGTTATCAGAGATTAAAGTTGGGGACCAGAATGAAGCTTGTGTGTGTGTGTAGGTGAGTTTGTGTGTGTGTGTGGGGGGGTCTGTGTGTGGCTGTGTGTGTGTGGCTGTAAAGGTGCAATATGAGGGATCCTTGTGGTAATGAAAATATTCCATTTTACTATATCAATGTCAATATCCTGGTTTTGACATTATACTATAGTTTGGCAAGATGATTCCATTGAACGAAACTGGGTAAAGGGTTCATGTAACATCTATTACTGCTTTTAACAACTGCATGTAAAAGTTTAATTACCTCAAAATTAAAAGCTTAATTAAAAGATTCTCTTTTTTTACTTCTCAGATTGATTGATCCTGTCTACTATTGATTCATTTGTAATATCTAGAATTTGCAAGTTGCGTCCTATCTAAAGGCTCAGGAAAAACATGATATCTATGACAAAAATGGATGATTTCAAGTTATTCTGAATCTGTCTTAATATGTTTTATAATTTCCCTTTTTTCATGCTCATATTTCAAACTTTCTACTTTTAGTCATCAAAATCCTGAGAAAAATATAAATTTAATTATTAATATTCTTTAAAATTTAAAAAAGTTAACACTAAAGTCAACACTAATATTATTATATTATGGAATAGAATCAGGAATTCTACAGCTGCAATTTTATTAGATCTAAAATAGCTGAAATACATTGTTGATTTGTGTGAAAATATTGTGTGTGTGTGTGTGTGTAAGGGAGTGAGAGAATGAATTAGTAGAGGGGAAAAATATATGGATTTATATGGCGTCAAGCCCTCCTTAAAAAAACTAAAGTTTTGTTCTTAAGAGTGTATTTGTGATTTGGCACATGCTGACTACCAGAAGAGAAGCTAGATATTCCATCTTGTTTTGGTTGGACTAGGACTTTCTATGGGGCCTCTGGCATTAGCACCCTTATGTCAGCAGTTGCGACACTCGTGCCATCAGAGATCCAAATTACAGAAATATACTAACTTTTCGAGCACTACACCGCATAAAAACTACTCATAAAAATTAAGTTTTCTCTGGCAACCCAGTGCACATTGACTGATTCTGCATTGATTGTGATTGATGAAATCTTATGATAGCATAGAATTTGGACACTTTCTTCCTCGAAACTCTAAGTATCAATAATATTGTTGCTCCTCAGGAAGATAATCCATGTTTATCTTGTGGTTATGATTATCCCATGACTCAGAAACTTGTAGCTCCCTAAGGCACAGGTAACTCCATTTAAGAACAGGGGAAATGTTTTGAGTTCTATTTCTGCTAGTGGTAATGAATTTAGCTTGATTCCTTCTCTACTGGACTACCTTGGTAATTTTTATAATGAATGTGTTTATAATAATTGTGCAACAAGAATAAACCTGGCTATACCATAGAAGGTTATAATTTATACTACTAAATTCATTATGTAATTAAACCACAGTGATAAGTAGCCCATACATGACAAGTTGGTTTCTTTTCCATGGCTTTATTGATGCCTCCTACATTGCTACATAACTAGATGCTTCTGCAGGAAATGGCAAAGCAAAATAATGATTAGGATACCTGCATATGTTTGAAGATGTTGTGTTCAGCAGCAATCTGCACAAAGTTGATCTACTAAGAAGTATGAAATCCAGGTTCCTCTCTATTCTCCAAATAATGAACTCTGGCAGTACTATATTAGCTCTTAAGGAAGCAGCACTTCATCTAATTGTCTTCCCAGAGAGTTCACCTTTTTCTAATTGGCACAAAAGTCCATTCTGTGCTATCCTTGTGTCCCAGTGATGACCAATAACATTTATTTAACAAATACTCACTGGGTCCCAACATCATATCGTTACCTTGGCATACACTGAGAGTATAAAAATAAATGATACGTGATCTCAGTATGTCATCAAGTAATTCAAAATTAAATGTAAATGCTGATATATACATAGACATAACTATGTTATAAGTGTACAGAGGAAGAAAAAGAGAAAATCTGATACGTCTCTGGGCTCTTAAGTTTTCATAGAAAAATAAATATTTTGATTGCATGTATCTCCTAGTATACAAAATTATTCTTAATTTTTCTCCTTTTTAATAAACTGTTCTTATTTTTTTGCTATATTTTTTCTCTTTGGTTTTATACAACTAAAAATGACGTTATTATGGCTATTAGGGCTGATAATTATAAAAATGGTAACAGGGCTTCCCTGGTGGCGCAGTGGTTGAGAGTCCGCCTGCCGATGCAGGGGACACGGGTTCGTGACCCGGTCCGGGAAGATCCTACATGCCGCGGAGCGGCTAGGCCCGTGAGCCATGGCCACTGAGCCTTCGCGTCCGGAGCCTGTACTCCGCAACGGGAGAGACCACAACACTGAGAGGCCCGCGTACCGCAAAAAAAAAAAAAAAAAATTGGTAACAATATTTAAGCATTCTTAGTATTAGAGTATAGAAAGTATTTCATATCTATTATTCCACCTGATCCTTACAAGAACTCTGCAATAATGAGAGTTAATGGTTAATTTTACATGTCAAATTCACTGGGTCATAAGATGCCCAAATCTTTGGTTAAACATTATTTCTCAGTGTGTCTTTGAGGGTGTTTCTGTATGAGATTAGCATTGAATTGGTGGGATAAGTAAAGCAGATTTCCCTCCCCAACGTGGATAGGCATCATCTTGTCCACTGAAGGCTGAAACAGAACAAAAAGGAGGAAGAAAGGGGAATTCACTTTCTCTGGCTAAGTGAGCTGGGATATTGGTCTTCTCCTATCCTTGGATTGGAATTTATATACCATCATCCCTCTGATTCTCAGTCCTTTGGACTTGGACTAGAGCTTATACCACTGGTTCTTCTGGTTCTAAGGCCTTCAGATTCAGATTGTAACTACACCACAATTTTCCTAGGTCATCAGCTTATAGATAGCACATTGTGGAACTTCTCAGCCTCCATAATCGTGTGAGCCAATTCCTCACAGGAAAACCTCTTTTTACACATATATATTACATATAATATATTTTATTACTATAAAATATTAATATAAATGTATATATATATGTATTTATTTATTTCCTATTAGTTCTCGTTGTCTGGAGAACCCTGACAAATACAGAGTGTAAATGTTATTGGAAAATTCACTCATATGAATAACAATTCCTTTGTAAATCAGTTGATGTAAATAAGCAGTATGAGAATATCAGTTGCCTTTTAATATGCAAAATTTAGATCTAATGAAGTTAAAAAACAAGTTAAATAGAATATACATAGTATTTTCTCACATAAGTCATGCAATAGCCATGTATAACTAACCTAGAAATAAAATATGTGAGAGTTTTTATTTTTAGAAAAATCTTTACAGAAAACAATTAATTAGCCATATTTGATTGGTAGCTTTCTTTATTCTCTGGGTAATTCAACATTTTTGTGCAGAGTTTAAATGTCATAACTCATAGTTTTGAAGAGTTTGGAATAAAGCTATAGAATAAATGTGATAGGCTTTGAAAATTACAAATATTGTATCTTAAACTAATATCTAGTTACAGGCTGGATTATGTTTATTAATAAAATAGTTTATTTACAGTTTCTGATAAAACCTATTTTTAATAGTTTTTGCACTTTCAGGCTATCATGGAATGGTTCACTGGTACTTGAAAAATAGAAACCATGTGTAAGTAGCCTGTATAACAGATACAATGGAAATTTCATTAAAAAGATGGCTGACTAGCTTATTTTTCAACATCTCCACTTTCAAAATAGATTTCTATGCCCTTGTTCACATTTTAAATGGAAATTCTGCTCAGATTCATCTCTGAAAGAGACAAACACTTACTGAGCCATTAGTGTATACTGCACTTGTAATAGAGAGGCAAAAGCCAACAGCACTGTTTTCAGCATTTTAGCCTGCACACAAATCATTATTAAATACAAGCTTCACTGTTAAGAGCCTTGCCACACATTTAAAATGCACAATTCCATTTTGAAGTGGCCCAATTAAGCCAGATTCAATTATAAAATTACCATAACACAAGTCTTTATAAAGTTTCAAAAAATTCAAGAAAACAATGAACAAGAAAGTGTTTGCTCATTTACTTTTAAGAAACTGGTTAAAGTTAATTTTCCTTGCAGTGAAAAAGTGTCAGAATTAGGGGCAGGAGAGGAAATACAAACTCTCACTGAGAAAGAGAAAAAAAAAAAATATATATATATATATTTTAAAGACCAAGAGCTAAACTGTCTTCACAAAATAGGAATGCCCATATCTAAAACAATTGCTTAACACAAAGACTACTGGTGAGATTTGTTTTAGAAAGAAACAGATTGCTTTGGCTATTCAGAGTCTTTTGTGTTTCCATACAAACTGAGTGAAGAAAATCAGACAAAGAAAGACAAATACCGTATGATTCACTTATATGTGGAATCTAAAAAAATGGTACATATCAACTTATTTTTAAAACAGAAATAGAGTCACAGATGTAGAAAACAAACTTAGGCATACCGGCGGGGAAAGGGGAAGGAGGGATAAATTGGGAGATTGGGATTGACATATGCACACTACAATATATAAAATAGATAATTAATAAGGACCTAGTATAAAGCACAGGGAACTCTACTCAGTACTCTGTAATGGTCTATATGGGAAAAGAATCTAAAAAAGAGTGGATATATGTATATGTATAACTGATACATTTTGCTCTACATCTGAAACTAACACAACATTGTAAATCAACTATACCCCAATAAAAATTTTTAAAAATTTTAAATTAAACCAATGCTTCTTTGGTGTGTACCCTGACACCTAAATGACATTTGAGCATCTGACTATCCAAGTAGAAACTCAAAAAGTGGCAATGTTAGCTGACTGCCTTTCTATTAACTTCTGCCTTCCAGCAATCAATACACTGATCCACCATGACCCCTAGTTAGCAACCAGAAAGGTAATGGTCAAAGAAAATAAAATGTTAACACCTCCATGTCACTGTACTATATCGCAATCATGTCAAAGGCAACTGCATAATCATTTCAAATGTGTCCCCTAAGATATTAATGCACATGTCTCCACTATGCTGATTAGTACTAATACTGTTTCAAAATACATTTGTCATATTACCAAGTCTCTTATGAGACACTTATTTCCTAAATAACTTCAAGTCCATTGTCCTACATCATTAATTTTCCTGGCGAGTTTAGTAAAAAAAGTCTGAAAACAGACTGAGGAAGATGTCATCTTCGAAATACAAAATTTTAGCGGATGAAAGTATATAAGATAAAGAAGCTTTTATTTTCTCTCTCAAAATTTTGATCATTTATTATTTTGAGTCAAAAGTTTGTTTGTCTCAAAGCCAAAGCATACACACATTGAATAAATGTCCTATACACAGCTTACTAGGCTCCAAATGTAGCTATACATGGCTGAGCCTCAAAGTGATAGAAAGGACCATTTTCTCTAACTCTGTGAAAGATACCTAGAACTTTGAGGTGTTTGGCTTAAGGAGTCTTAGGAAGTGGTCCTGCAATTTATAATTATATTTAAAAGGCATTTTAAAGCTGAAGATGATTCATACACAAACACGTAAATACTGTTGAACAGCATACAAATATGTATAGTTAGATAATGAGAAAAGCAACTAATGTTCATTTAAAACTGACACTTTACCAGATGCTTCACTTGTATTATCTTATTTAATCTGTACAGGTTACAGACAGGAAACTGAGAAACTCAGAGGTAATACAGAAGTAGTAAAGGTTGGATATGGATTGAAAGCAGGGTTTGTCTGACTCTAAAATCATATTTGTACCATGCCTTATCCTCTTTCACAAATTCTTCAGTCAGTACTAATAAAATGAAAAGTTAGCCAAGTGGCTAAAACAACATGCAGATTTTATTTATTTATTTTTGTAATTTTTTATTGGAGTATAATTGCTTTACAATGGTGTGTTAGTTTCTGCTTTATAACAAAGTGAATCAGTTATACATATACATATGTTCCCATAACTCTTCCCTCTTGCATCTCCCTCCCTCCCATCCTCCCTATCCCACCCCTCTAGGTGGTCACAAAGCACCGAGCTGATCTCCCTGTGCTATGTGGCTGCTTCCCACTAGCTATCTATTTTACGTTTGGTAGTGTATATATGTCCATACCACTCTCTTACTTTGTCACAGCTTACCCTTCCCCCTCCCCATATCCTCAAGTCCATTCTCTAGTAGGTCTGTGTCTTTATTCCAGTCTTACCCCTAGGTTCTTCATGACCTTTTTTTTTTTCTTAGATTCCATATATATGTGTTAGCATATGGTATTTGATTTGCCCTGTCTGACTTACTTCACACTGTATGACAGACTCTAGGTCCATCCACCTCACTACAAATAACTCAATTTTGTTTCTTTTTATGGCTGAGTAATATTCCATTGTATATATGTGCCACATCTTCTTTATCCATTCATCTGTTGATGGACACTTAGGTTGCTTCCATGTCCTGGCTACTGTAAATAGAGCTGCAATGAACATTTTGGTACATGACTCTTTTTGAATTATGGTTTTCTCAGGGTATATGCCCAGTAGTGGGTTTGCTGGGTTGTATGGTAGTTCTATTTGTAGTTTTTTAAGGAACCTCCATACTGTTCTCCATAGTGACTGTATCAATTTACATTCCCACCAGCAGTGCAAGAGTGTTCCCTTTTCTCCACACCCTCTCCAGCATTTACTGTTTCTAGATTTTTTGATGATGGCCATTCTGACTGGTGTGAGATGATATCTCATTGTAGTTTTGATTTGCATTTCTCTAATGATTAATTAATGATGTTGAGCATTCTTCCATATGTTTGTTGGAAATCTGTATAACTTCTTTGGACAAATGTCTATTTAGGTCTTCTGCCCATTTTTGGATTGAGTTGTTTGTATTTTGTTATTGAGCTGCATGAGCTGCTTGTAAATTTTGGAGATTAATCCTTTGTCAGTTGCTTCATTTGCAAATATTTTCTCCCATTCTGAGGGTTGTCTTTTAGTCTTGTTTATGGTTTCCTTTGCTGTGCAAAAGCTTTGAAGTTTCATTAGGTCCCATTTGTATATTTTTGCTTTTATTTCCATTTCTCTAGGAGGTGAGTCAAAAAGGATCTTGCTGTGATTTATGTCATAGAGTGTTCTGTTTTCCTCTAAGAGTTTGATAGTTTCTGGCCTTACATTTAGGTCTTTAATCCATTTTGAGCTTATTTTTGTGTATAGTGTTAGGGAGTGTTCTAATCTCATACTTTTACATGTACCTGTCCAGTTTTCCCAGCAGCACTTATTGAAAAGGCTGTCTTTTCTCCACTGTATATTCTTGCCTCCTTTATCAAATATAAGGTGACCATTTGTGCATGGGTTTATCTCTGGGCTTTCTATCCTGTTCCATTGATCTATCTTTCTGTTTTTGTGCCAGTACCATACTGTCTTGATTACTGTAGCTTTGTAGTATAGTCTGAAGTCAGGGAGCCTGATTCCTCCAGCTCAATTTTTCATTATCAAGATTGCTTTGGCTATTCGGGGTCTTTTGTGTTTCCATACAAATTGTGAAATTTTTTGTTCTAGTTCTGTGAAAAATGCCAGTGGTAGTTTGATAGGGATTGCATTGAATCTGTAGATTGCTTTGGGTAGTAGAGTCATTTTCACAATGTTGATTCTTCCAATCCAAGAACATGGTATATCTCTCCATTCTGTGATTCCTCCTCCTCCATTAGAATAATGTGTTTGTGGGTAAAACAGTGGGAGATATTGCTGTAAAGCCAGTTTGAGACCAGATAACAAAGGACCTTGGATGTTTGGGTAATATGTCTGTACTTTGGCCTTTAAATGTTTTTTTTCCCATCGCAGATATATATGAAATCACTATTTTGATTTAATTATACAATTATGAACCCTAGCTAACAACTGCTAAGTCAGAATCTCTAGTACAAATGCCTTAGTTTATAAATTATGTGGGGAAAAAATACCAAAGCAGTGATTTTCTGGACAGGTAGGATTATACAAGTCATTAAAAATATGATATGACCAAGGGAATGACATGATAAAGGAGTAAAGGGCTTGGAGAAGATAACCTGGTGGTAACTGTCTTAAATACCTTGAAGTGGAAAAGAGACTGGAATCAGAGACTGGTCTGCAATCAGCCATAAAGTCATGGGGCCTTGACAGTAATTTGCCTATGAATATGTAAAAGACATTTTTAGAGTTTTCATTTATACATGCTGTACTTGTTTTCAGATCCCCAAAGGTGATAGGATAGGGAAGGTGTAGTCAAACACAAATAATTTATTCCAGGACTGAATATTCTTTCTGAATGAATTCCGGTGAACCATCCTAAACCATTGAGAAGGAGATCTAAAAATTACTTTCACTTTTCTTCCTTGAGCAAATATAATGTACTAATCAGCCCTTTTCCTATTTTCCCACATCTGGAACACCTCCCTTTCCCTTTATTTCTCTTATAGTATTTATATCAGTCTCATTCATTCATTGTCTTTATTAAGCATCTAGTCTATATCAAATATCATGGGTAGAAATGCAAATAAAATGTAAACTGAGCTTCCAGAAGTTTGTAAACTAGTAGAAAAAAATGTTATTTTTAAATCAAGTGTCATTAATGCTAAGATGGAAATTTGGACAAGGTGTATGAAAAGTCTAAGGAGGGAGGGCTAAATTATATCATGGCCACAAAAAGCACCATAGAAAGATGTATGCTGGAGTTAAACACTGAAATTTCAGAGATGCTTTATATGAAAACAGGGATATGGGTATACTCTTGCCTAATAAAATAGTGTGAAAGATCACAAGGCTATACAACAGGATGACTCAGAAATTATGAATACATGTCAAAGATTGGGGTATGACTTGCAATGGGCATGGAGCGGGGTGGTGATATGTAGCAAGATATATAATTAAAGAAATAGGTACACATACTAGTCCCTGAATTACACATTGGACTAAGGAATTGATGCTAATCCTGTAAGCTATGGGGAACAAAGATATGACTTAGAATTAGATTTTTGGTCTGGCGACAATCAGTTAGGATACTTGAAATACTCCAAATGAGCTTTGTCAAGCAAGCACTGTCAGTAGCAGTGATGATATTGAGAGCCACTATTTCCAAATCTTCACTCTCTAAGGTAATCATTCAGTTTACAATGATATCTGCCTTAGGTTATAAGAGGCCAATATCTAACTTACATTTTATTTACCTTTCATCAATCTCACTTCAACTTAATTTTCAGGGAATAAAATTGGCCCAATTTATTTACTGGTCAGTTTTTTCCATTTTCTCATCATATATTACCTTTTTGATCAGTATAGTATAAACAATTGTCAATATTATTTTTGACTACTACAGTCTTTTCTGGTTTGCACTCACCCTTCAGAAAGGCACACTTTGTGATATTTTATCTTGAAAGATGACATGCAAATCAAATGCAATGTCCTCAAAGTCAAAGTGTCCTTTTTTAACTTCACCCTGAGTCAGCATGCACATAGGATCAGCAGGAAAGAACAATGAGTTGTTTAGGTGGCAGCTTGGATATCCCTGAGATTGACATTATCAAAATCATAACCCTTCCAACCTATCGGAATTTAGACACAGGGCAAAGGGCAATGAAATATGTCTTCACTGGGCTGCTCTAATGTTTAGCAAATATATATCATCAAGGAAATCTTTCATTGAAATTCCTTAAACGATTCGGTTAGACTTATATTTTGTTATACATATTGATAACTAAAAAGCTACATCTGATCATGAATCTCACCTACAAAGTAAACATTAAATATTTGTTGAACGCATTCTAGTAACTTAGTTAAGTAACTAACTTTGAAAATTCCTTATAAAGAGAAAGTGCAAAGTAATGTTGATATTCCAGAACAGTAATCACATCCCCTTTGGTGTTATACTTTGTATTCTGTGGAGGTTAATAGTGATTACTAACTTGCTATCTGTTGAAGAGAGTCTTTTCTTTTTCATTTATTTTTGAGCAGTCTGTTCATTTTATAACTAATTTTGCATAACTGCATTAACTGCTACTGTTTTGAAATGGAATCAATTTATAACTAATTTCTAAAATTCTCAATTCTCCTTTTGGCTAATAAAAGGAATTTTACTATGACATAAAGTTATTTAATAAACTACTAAATGTGGGGGAAAAAATGCACCAAAACATTTCTTGAAAACTCTTTGTTGCATACATTTATATTGTATAATTAGCACTTGGTATAATTAATATCATCCTGCATACACTTAGCTTTTCAGCATAGAGAAGGTATTATCTCTCACTAGGATGTATTTTCTGCCTGTGGCAGTGAATTAAGGGAAGATTTAAGGAAAAACACATACAAAAACAGAATACTTTTCAGTGTGATTCTTTGCATTTTTGGTGTAGTTCAAAATGATTGACAAGTACTCTTGTATTAGGCTCTCATAATTGACAGTGGTAGAGCACAGATATTAGATATATTTTGAACCAGGGAAACTTTGGCTTATGGACAGTACACAACTGAGAACATATCAAAAACTGAATACCTCTAAAACCTTTATTTTGAGCCTCCTAAAATAGAATATTTTTTCAGAGGCTAGACCACACTGTGCTCTGAATTTGAAACACTTAAGGATCCGGAAAACTGCATTAAATTTCTGTTACTGGATTGCCGGGAAGACGATTTTCTTTTACCATCCTGCACTTCTGTCTTGTACTTTCCTATACAACAGCCTCCATACTGAGATTTCTTCTCTTATTTTAGAAAAACAAGTGACAAAACAGAGCATCAAGCTATTTTTAAAAATCAATTCTTTCTGGAAGAAATTTATTTTTATTTAGTACTTCAGATAAGATGATCAAAAGTTTGAAGTCATCTGGCTTTCTTATCACGTATTAAGCCCTTAAGAAAAAGTAAGAGCAGATGTCTGTGTGCCACCTTTTGCATTCAAACAGATGAATTTTTTGTTACTGTTGTGTTCAGCTTGTTAGCTGGTGAATTCCTCAGTCATTCTGCAAGCTATACTTTATCTCAGATTTGGATAGATAGTAATTTAATTAAATAAATCTATTAATTACTATACCAAATTATCTTTGTTCTTTTTATTAAACAAAAATTAGTAATTTTACTTGATAGGAAAGGTACTTCCATAATACTTTTAATGAACCAAATTGAAAATTCGTAATTTTGCCATTGGCTGACATTGCTGGATGTGTTTCTCTTTTTCTTGCCCATATTAATTGAGCTGCATAAAGAATAATTGTGCAAATAATCCCCTCAATGATTTTCAGTCTCACACAAAGAAATACTCCATTCCATGTAAAAAGACTCCACCTCCCTTACTACACAAAGTCTCATTTTAAACGCAGATCACTAATGAACTTGTTGAAACAAAACAGGCATTTAAACAAAACAGATATCTCAGACCATCTCATTTCATCATTACTATGTATTCAGTTGTCTGAGTATTATGTACTTAGTATCCTCTTTGGTTCCATTCAATAAAAAATGCTTAAAATCACTGGACTTACAAGTCTGACAAGTTATTTTCTACTAAATTTAGTGTTTTGAGTCTGGATATAATGGAATTTGGAGGTCACTTTAGTTTCAGAAAGATAGCGAATATATAAGCAAAAGACATCTCATTATTTCCTTTACTCCAGATATTTTTCTAAGTAACACAATAAGTCTACAGAAAGATTAAGTTACAGATATTTTAATTTTCATCCATTACTTCCTGTATACCCCAGCATTCTCAGGATGACATGGATATAAAATGAATAATCAGAGTCTCCCTTCAATTCCTCTCTTCCAACTTCAAATATAGCTTTGGCCAATTAAATAATATTTTAAAAAACAAACAAAACAAAAACTGCATATTATGCTCAATACACATTTCTTCTCACTAGAAAAACAAACAAGCAAGTCAGACTATAGTCCTGACTCATGAATATATGCATGCTCATTTAATTAGATCAGAAAGCAATGTGGCTAAGATAGGATACATTTTCATTTTGATCATGTGTTAAAGTAAATAAAAATAGAACATTTTAAATAGTATATGTTTTGAACAATGTTTGATTTTCTGAAGCAATTACATTGAAAAACTTTTAAAAAGAAACTTCATACACCTACATTCAAGAGAAAACCTTCACGTCCATCTTTTCTTTTTGAAAATAGCTGTTCTAGTATCTAATGCTCAGAATAGGAGTATCAGGCTTTTCCAAGCACCTCCTTATGTTGGTTGATTTCTTTGCTGCTGAAGCAATGCACATATGACAGAAATGGCAACACTTGAAAGCATTTGAAGTCCAGAAAATAACAACTCAAACACTGAGTCTTATTTTTTTTTTTTTTTTTTTTTTTTTGCGGTACGCGTGCCTCTCACTGTTGTGGCCCCTCCGGTTGCGGAGCATAGGCTCCGGACGTGCAGGCTCAGCAGCCATGGCTCACGGGCCTAGCCGCTCCGCGGCATGTGGGATCTTCCCGGACCGGGGCACGAACCCGTGTCCCCTGCATCGGCAGGCGGACTCTCAACCACTGCGCCACCAGGGAAGCCATTTTTTAAAATTTTGATATTTATCCTTATTTCAGAGTAAATCAGATCTTTATATTTCTGCTGCTATACTTCAGTTATCACAAATATTATTTGACAAAGGTTATTTGATCCACACAAGCTTTCTGAGTACTCTTATATGCCTCTCAAAAGTTTTATTTGAATCAGAAAATTGTTATTCCCATGGGTAGATGACCTATAAGATATTTTTATAGAAGATAAATTTATAACCCATAAATTTGAGTTCATCTGAGCCTAGTAAAATATGCTTCCAATGAGATGAGTTTCTACAGTGAAAGCAGAAGTCACTGTTAGCCATATTCACCTGTTAGTTCAGAAAGTTACCTTTAGATTCAAGCATATTTATACAAACATAAGGATTTTTCAAAAAGCTTTAGACTGAGATACCACTTCCAAATCTGTGTTTGTTCATTTTATTCCCATTCCTCCATGTGGGAATGATATCTACCAGTGATGTCATCAAGATAGTGACACAGATCATTCTTGACCCCAGCCCCCCTCACAAGAAGACCAACTAGCAACTATCCATAGCTGACCACAGAGACCAAGAAGGACTGCATTAGAAGGGTAAGAGGCATGGCTATACTCTGATTACATCACCCTTCCCCCAGACTAACACAACACCACACCAAGAGGATCCCCTGGGCCTACGATTTCTCCAGTGGGAAAAAGAGAGCCCAGT
This sequence comes from Globicephala melas, assembly GCF_963455315.2. Classification (NCBI taxonomy): domain Eukaryota; kingdom Metazoa; phylum Chordata; class Mammalia; order Artiodactyla; family Delphinidae; genus Globicephala; species Globicephala melas. The sequence goes on along the minus strand of NC_083316.1, from coordinate 68,273,640 downwards.
GGAGGTATCCAGCTCCTCCAGCATTGTGGGTCACTTCCTGGGAGGCCCACACAGGTTTGCCCCCATGAGGATCAAGATGGGAATCTGCAAGGCTTGAACTGGAGATCAGATTGTGATGCAGAAGGGGGATGGACTTATAGCAACCAATATTCAGATCTTGTCAGACAAAGCATCACCCAAGCAGAAATCCTAAACAGCGGCTTTCCCTATCTATACAGCAAAGATGGTAGCCTTGTCTGACCACAGAACCCAGCATGCAGCTCACCCTGATTTGGGACCCCAAACATCGAGCCTGTTTTACTGCATTGCCCAGGTAGGGAAACTGATTCATGTGCCAACTGGTGAGTGCAAACATCAGCCCTGCTCAACCAGAAAACCTAACGAAAGCACCTGGTAAGTTGTGTAACCCATCCTAACAACCCCAATTACATACAGTAGCATATGAGGAGAGAGCCCAGTCATTGGCTCTCTCCATCTGGCAGAGCAAAGTCAGTGGCCCCAACTGGCCAGGCAACTAGTTGCACAGTTCTGCCTGAATGGAGTCCCCAAGCAATGAGCCATACCAGCCTTGAGGCCTTTTCTATCACTTGGCTCAAGCAGTGAAGCTAATTCATAGACTTGCCTACTGCTGACTATAGTATCCAGGCTCGCCTAACTAGAAAGCCTGACCAGAGAATCTAGGCCACTGTGGAGCCCATCTTACAGAGCAGTCAGGCAAGAAAAAATAAATAAAAGACATCATAATTGGAAATAAAGAAGTAAAATTGGCTCTATTTGCAGAAGACATGATTTTATATATGGAAAAATCCTAAAGACTCAACCAAAAGCTGTTACATCTAATGAATGAATTCAGTTGCTGGGTACAAAATCAACACACAAAAATTAGTAGTGAATTATCTGAAAAAAATAGAGGAAACAATCTCATTTACAACAGCAATAAAAAACAATAAAATACTTAGGAATAAATTTAACCAAGGAGGTGAAAGATTTCTACACTGAAAACTACAAGACTCTGATTAAAAAAAAAAAAAAATGAAAAAGACACAAAGGGAAAGATATCTTGTATTCATGGATTGGAAAAATTAAAACTGTTAAAACATCCTTACTAGCCAAAGCAATCTAAGAGTCAATGCAATCCCTATCAAGATTACAATGGCAATTTTTACAGAACTAGAAAATACAATTCTAAAATTTGTATGGAATCACAAAGGGCCCCTAATAGCCAAAGCAACCCTAAGAAAGAGCAAAGCTAGAAGCATCCCAATTTCTGATTTCAAACAATAGTACAAAGCTATAGCAGTCAAAAGAGTAGGACACTGGCATAAAAACACATATACCAAAGGAACAGAATCAAGAGCCCAGAAATAAACCCACTCATATACTGTCAACTAATATTGACAAAGAAGCCAAGAATACTCAATGGAGAAAAGATAGTCTCTTCAATAAGTGGTGCTGGGAAAAGTGGATATTCACATTCAAGAGAATGAAACTAAACCCTTATCTTATACCCATCACAGAAATTAACTCAAAATAGATTAAAAACTTAAATGTAATACCTGAAATGATAAAACTCCTAGAAGAAAACATAGGGAAAAAGCTTCTTATCATGGGCCCCTACAATGAATTTTTGGATATAATACTTAAAGCACAAAAATCAAAAGAAAAGTAAACAAGTGGGACTACATTAAACTAAAAAGCTTCTGCACAGCAAAAGAAATGATCAAAAAAAATGAAAAGTTAACATATGGAATGGGAGAAAATACTGGCAAACCACACATAAAATAAGGCGTTATTATCCACAATACATAAGGAACTCATATAACTCAATAGAAAAAATAATAATCCAATTTTTAAAATGTGCAAATGTTCTGAATATACCATATGTAAAGAAGATATTCAAATGACCATCAGCCACCAATGAAAAGGTGCTCAACATCACTCACTATCAGGGGAAATGCAAATCAAATCTACAGTGAGATATCACTTTATACCTCTTAGAATGGTTATCATCAAAAAGACAAAAGATGACAAATATGGGCAAGGAAGTAGAGAAAAGGGAACTCTTGTGTGCTGTTGGTAGGAATTGGGAATGCAAGTTAGTACAACCACTAAGAAAAACAGTATGGAGGTTCTTCGAACAGTTAAAATTAGAACTACCCCCGATCCTGCAATTCCATTCTGTACCTACATCAAAAGGAAATGAAATCACTGTTCCCAAAAGATAACTGCACCCCACGTTCACTGCAGCATTCTTTACAATAGCCAAGACTTGGAAACAACCTGTGTCCTTCAATAAATGAATGGATAAAGAAAATGTGGTGTTGGGGAACAAAGATCCCACATGCCCCATGGTGTGGCCAAAAAAACCCCAAAACCAAACAAAAACAAAACAAAAACAAACCAAGAAAATGTGGTGTATAAGCACAATGGAATACTTAATCCATTTTTAAAATTGGACTATTTTTTTTTCTATTGAGTTGTATGAGTTCCTTATATATTTTCGATATTAACCCTTTATCAGCCACAAAAAGAAGGGAATCCTTCCACTTGCAGCAACGTTGATGGATCTTGAGTGAAATAAGTCAGACAGAGAAAGGCAACTACCACATGATCTCACTTATATGTAGACTCTAAAAAAATATCAAACTTATAGAAACAGTAAATTTTTGGTTGCCAGAGGCAGGGGGTAGAGGGTGGAATAATTGGGTGAAGATGGTCTAAAGGTAAAAATTTGCAGTTATAAGCTAAACATGTTCTGGGGATGTAATGTACATAATGACTATAGTTAACATACCGTATTGTACATTTAGAAGTTCTACGAGGGTAAATCTTCAGAGTTCTCATCACAAGGAAAAGAATTATGAGTATGAGGTGATGAATGTTAACTAAACTTACTCTGGGAATCATTTTACAATATATACATATATCAAATCAATATGTTGTGCATCTTAAACTTATACAATGTTATACATCAAACATTTCTCAATAAAACTGAAAAAAAATATCTAGGATGAACATTAATTTAATTTTAGAATTTTTAACATAAACTAATTTTTAATTATAGAGTAATTTCAAATAGATTGAAAGAATTTTAGGAAATATTCATGTAGCAAATATTTGTAAATAATATCTATTAGCAAATAATGCCTTCTTTGAAAAACATTATTATTACCTATATTTAATCCTTTTTTTGTGATAAAGGAGACTAATGAAACTGACCAAGAGGCCTCAGTGTTCCCTTTAGCTTGACTAAATTTGAGATGGGCCTCTTCTTAACTCTCTAGCCTCTAATCTTTCTTAGAGCATTTACTTAAGAAACAAAAACTTGTCTGCTCTCTCTCTCTCTGTCCCTTTCAGATGTATGTAAATCTTATCAAAGATTCTTTACAGTTTTACCACCCAGGAATGTCTTTCTCAAATACCTGGGGGACAAGCCATTTCTTTAAAAAGAAACATCAAGGGAGATATCACCCCATCTCCCTGTTTCTGTTGGAGGTAGGAGATATACATCCATCTCCTGTCACAGGTAAATAAGAAAGTTTACTTTTTCTTTGATTAAAGCCAACCAGCCAACTTAGGTGGCCCTTGTACCCTGACCTTTAAAAATTCCACGTGTGTATGAGCAGAGCTGAGCTGAGACTGAGTTTTGGCCTCTCTTCCCTACTGCAAGAGCCTTGAATAAATTCTCCTTGCCTGTTTAAGTGGTGCAATATTTGCTTTTATAACACCTTTTTAGAAAGCTAAACTGCTTAATTTTCTTTCCTGACTTCATTCTGTTCCTATCTGGCTACAAAAGAAGACAGACTCTTCTATTATTCATCATTCTGAAAAAAATGTTCTCTCCAGCAGAAAATTCAAAGCAGTAGGAAGGGTGATGAGAAAATGATGTTTAGGGGCTTCCCTGGTGGGCTTCCCTGGTGGCGCAGTGGTTGAGAGTCTGCTTACCGATGCAGGGGACACGGGTTTATGCCCCGGTCTGGGAAGATCCCACATGCCGTGGAGCGGCTGGGCCCGTGAGCCATGACCGCTGAGCCTGCGCCTCCGGAGCCTGTGCTCCGCAAGGGGAGAGGCCACAACAGTGAGAGGCCCGCGTACTGCAAAAAAACAAGAAAATGATGTTTACCAGCTGCTCTTCAAATCAGGTGATCAGTCTGTGGAGACATGCTTATATTTTAACTTTTGTGAATACCAAAAACATCCAGTTTACTGATATTCAAATGTCAGTACAAAAGTAACGTCAAGACAAGTACAATTTATTTTGTTAGTTTCCCATGATACTACTACTATTACTACTATTACTGATAGTACCACTAATAAAGTTAAATACATCGTTTATTATCTGTTAATAACCATTCCATGCCATGAAATTGAATATATATATGTGTATACATATATATATTTCCAAAACACAAAATTTTAAATAATATTTCAAAATCTAATAAAATTGTCAATGATAATACAAACCAAATTCAGAAGAATTTAAAGATAATTTTCTCTCTATACTTATTCTAGTTTAGATTTTTGCTCTTTTTTCCATTGTATGTCTAAAGGAGAGTTATATTAAATTTTTTCATTCTTTCCAAATGAATCTGTTGCCTTTAGTCTGTACATGAAAAGTAAAATGAGAAAGCACTGATGCTTTAACTATGCTTTAACAATGCTTTAACTATTATAAAGCATTATATTTAAATACCTATCAATGGTTACATTTTTATTTCTATTACTTATTTTTAACAAAAAATAATATTTAACTTCAGTATTAGTGCTGAAATCCAATATGATTAGGAAGGATGTTCTGGTCGGGAAACATTCATTATATAATTTAAACTTCAAATACTTGGAATACTAAACATTAACAAAAGATTTTAGAAGAGGAAGAGAAAAAAAGTACAGAAGAAGGGAATGAAGTAAGGACTGGAGAGAATTTTGTTTTTTGCTGAAAATCATGTTTTCTAGGCTACTATCAAGAATTTGAGGGAATTCCCTGGTGGTCCATCTGTTAAGACTCAGCACTTTCACTGCTGGGACCGGTTTCTATTCCTGGTTGGGGAACTAAGATCCCACAAGCCGAGAGGTGTGGCCAAAAACAAAAATTGAAATTTTCCAGAGGGAATTTTTAATTACATATAAATATATATATAATCATATACAGATGTACATATTTATAACAAGCATATACATACAATGTATATTATATGTATATAATGATAATACTAATTCTTGGAATAGTACAACTTAAACACTTAATTTTAATGAACAAAGTAAAAAAGTGAGTCATAGCCTTGTATGATTCAAATTATGTAGGTGATTACAAAAAAGGGAAAGAATAAAACACCAGCTTTGAATAACCTATAATTGTTTTGTGAACATCTTCACATGTGTAAAAGATAGATAAAATTATCATTAAACATTAAACGTATTCACATGATAAAGAAATTATATTTGGTTGAAATTCGATAAAGAGGCATTTGAAAAAAACCTAGAGGATTGGGCAGGATTTCAAGAAATGAAAATGCATAGATGGGAGGAAAAAATAAATATTTCAGGTAGGGAAAACTGAATTCATATTTCTTCCTAAATAGAAAACACTAAAATCATAAAGGGCTGCAAAATGAATACCATTGCTCCTTCCAAATTTGAGATTCCAAATCTCTGACTCTTTCATCTAGGTTCAGACTATGAAGGTGGATGTTTACCTTAATATTGAATACTGGTTAGCTGTGAAATTTTGTTCCAGAAAACACACAAGTAGATTTAGAATCAGGTCTATTAATATTGTTTTATATATGCATATTATATATGCATACATATACTTATGACTCATTATAAACATACAAGTACTAATAATATGTGAGAAAAATAATATATTTAGTATAATATATAAATAAAATTTAAAAGGTATAAATAATATACCAGCTGTGTTAATACATCTGGAAATAAAACAGGCTTCAGCTGGCTGTACTTTCAGGAACTGTCCCAGTTGCAACCTTATCAAGGTGTCCCTAATACAATGAATGATCACTTCAAGGGGAGAAAGCCATGGTTATTCAAACCCAATTTAGGACAACTGTGAAGGGCCATTCTAGCTCCAAAATGACCTATAGAAGAATAATTTGATGCTGTTGCTGGGCTTGCACCTGAAGTTGATTTCTGCCTCTAGTCAATCCTGTTTCCACCTCCATCCTTTCACAAAAACTGATCCAAAAGTCAATCCTTAATAAACATCCTGCACACAAAACTCTAAGAATTTGCTTCTTAGAGACCCATCATGCAAGAGGGGCATTTCTTGTAGGATCTTATTGGCCATGGTAGGAGTTTTGCTCTTTATAAGTGAACTGAGGAACAATTACAGGGTTTGGAATAGAAAAGTGACAATCTGAATATCACTTTTAAAGGAACACCCAGGCTACTAGTTTGAAAATTGATTCATGGGTTCAGCAGCAAACGTAGGAGGCCAGTTAGGAGGTTATTACAGTCTCCTTGAGACAAATGTAAGAAGGGTTAGTTTACATTTTTTCAGGCTTACAAGGAATAATTTGAAGGTCACAGATTTATGTGTTTCTCCTACTATAATCCCCATTTAGGCTCAGCTGGGCTTTAACTTCTTTCCATCTCATCCATGAGCTATGATTTCTGAAGTTTAAATTTATCAAGGCAAAAGTGAATTCCATTTCAGCATTCTTACTTTCTGAGCGTTTTGTTGCTTTTAAGAAAACGTTTTGTAAGAATTATTGGCAAAGATTGGTATGGGCAACTATCCAGCTCTATTGTCTGAAATGGATGTCTGACCTCTAGCTTAAATTAAGAACTATCATCTTAGTCCTTAACTCACAATGCATGGTGGAGAAGCAGAGAAATCATGCTCTCATTGAGGATGACAGCTGTCAAAAACAGGTGAGCATGAATCAAAACAACATTTAAAAATCAGGGAGGAACTGGGATTTAAAAAATTAAGAGAAAGCTTTCATATTTTTAATGAAATACTAAAAACAGTACCACAAATGAAATACCTTTATTTATTTTTTTAACATCTTTATTGGAGTATAATTGCTTTACAATGTTGTCTTAGTTTCTGCTGTATAATAAGGTAAATCATCTATATGTATGCATATATCTCCACAATCCCTCCCTCTTGCCTCTCTCTCCCAGCCTCCCTATCCCACCCCTCTATGTCGTCACAAAGCACCGAGCTGATCTCCCTGTGCTATGCAGCTCCTTCCCACTAACTATCTATTTTTAAATTGGTAGAGTATATGTCATTGTTACTCTCTCACTTTATCCCAGCTTACCCTTCCCCCTCCCAGAGTCCTCAATCCATTCTCTATGTCTGTGTCTTTATTCATGTCCTGCCCCTAGGTTCATCAGAACCTTTTTTTTTTTTTTTTAGATTCCATATATACATGTTAGCATAGGGTATTTGTTTTTCTTTTTCTGACTTACTTCACTCTGAATGACAGACTCTAGGTACATCCACCTCACTACAAATAACTCAATTTCGTTTCTTTTTATGGCTGTGTAATATTCCATTGTATATATGTGCCACATCTTATTTATCCATTCATCTGTGGATGGACAATTAGGTTGCTTCCACATCTTGGCTATTGTAAATCGTGCTGCAATGAACATTGTGGAACATGCCTCTTTTTGAATTATGGTTTTCTCAGGGTATATGCCCAGTAGTGGGATTGTTGGGTCATATGGTAGTTCTATTTTAGTTTTTTAAGGAACCTCCATACTGTTCTCCATAGTGGCTGTATCAATATACATTCCCCCAACAGTGCAGGAGAGCTCCCTTTTCTCCACACGCTCTACAGCATTTATTGTTTGTAGATTTTTTTGATGATGGCCATTCTGACCGGTGTGAGGTGATACCTCATTGTAGTTTTGATTTGCATTCCTCTAATGATTAATGATGTTGAGCATTCTTTCATGTGTTTGTTGGCAATCTGTATATCTTCTTTGGAGAAATGTCTATTTAGGTCTTCTGCCCACTTTTTGGATTGTATTGTTTGTTTTTTTGGTATTGAGTTGCATGAGCTACTTGTATATTTTGGAGAAGAATCCTTGTTAGTGGATACATTTGCAAATATTTTCTCCCATTCTGAGGGTTGTCTATTCATCTTGTTAATGGTTTCCATTGCTGTGCAAAAGCTTTGAAGTTTCATCAGGTCCTATTTGTTTATTTTTGTTTTTATTTCCATTTCTCTAGGAGGTGGGTCAAAAAGGATCTTGCTGTGATATATATCATAGAGGGTTCTACCTATGTTTTCCTCTAAGAGTTTTATAGTTCTTGGCCTTACATTTAGGTCTTTAATCCATTTTGAGCTTATTTTTGTATATGGTGTTAGGGAGTGTTCTAATGTCATTATTTTATGTGTAGCTGTCCAGTTTTCCCAGCACCACTTATTGAAGAGGCTGTCTTTTCTCCATTGTATATTCTTGCTTCCTTTATCAAAGATAAGTGACCATATGTGTGTAGGTTTATCTCTGGGCTTTCTATTTTGTTTCATTGATCTATATTTCTGTTTTTGTGTCAGTACCACATTGTCTTGATTACTATAGCTTTGTAGTATAGTGTGAAGTAAGGGAGCCTGATTCCTCCAGCTCCGTTTTTTTTTCCCCTCAAGATTGCTTTGGATATTTGGGATCTTTGTGTTTCCATACAAATTGTGAAATTTTTTCTTCTAATTCTATGAAAAATGCCTTTGGTAATTTAATAGGGATTGTATTGAATCTGTAGATTGCTTTGGGTAATACAGTCATTTTCAAAATGTTGATTCTTCCAATCCAAGAACATGGTGTATCTCTCCATCTGTTTGTATCATCTTTAATTACTTTCATCAGTGTCGCATAGTTTTCTGCATACAGGTCTTTTGTCTCCTTAGGTAGGTTTATTCCTAGTTATTTTATTCTTTTTGTTGCAATGGTAAATGGGAGTGTTTCCTTAATTTCTCTTTCAGATTTTTCATCATTCGTGTATAGGAAAATAAGAATCATATATTGAATCATAGCGGTGGGAGTGAGCAACCTTGTCTTGTTCCTGATCTACTGGAAATGGTTTCAGTTTTTCACCATTGAGAGAATGATGTTGGCTGTGGGATTGTCATATATGGCCTTTATTATGTTGAGGTAGGTTCCCTCTCTGCCTACCTTCTGGAGAGTTTTTATCATAAATGGGTGTTGATTTTGTCAAAAGTTTTTCTGCAGCTATTGAGATGATCATATTGTTTTTCTCCTTCAATATTTTAATATGGTTTATCACATTGATTGATCTGCATAAATTGAAGAATCCTTGCATTCCTGGGATAAACCCACTTGATCATGTTTTATGATTTTTTAATGTGCTATTGGATTCTGTTTTCTAGTATTTTTTGAGGATTTTTGCATCTATGTTCATCAGTGATATTGGCCTGTAGTTTTCTTTTTTGTGTGACATCTTTGTCTGGTTTTGGTATCAGGATGATTGTGGCCTTGTAGAATAAGTTTGGGAGTGTTCCTCCCTCTGCTATAATTTGGAAGAGTTTGAGAAGGATAGGTGTTAGCTCTTCTCTAAAAGTTTGATAGAATTCTCCTGTGAAGCCATCTGGTCCTGGGCTATCATTTGTTGGAATATTTTTAATCACTGTTTCAATTTCAGTGCTTGCGATTGCCTTGTTTATATTTTATATTTCTTCCTGGTTGAGTCTCAGAAGGTTGTGTTATTGTAAGAATTTGTCCATTTCTTCCAGGTTGTCCATTTTATTGGCATATAGGTGCTTGTATAGTCTCTCATGATCCTTTGTATTTCTGCAGAATCTGTTGTTACTTCTTTTTCATTTCTAAATCTGTTGACTTGAGTCTTCTCCCTTTTTTCTTGATGAGTCTGGCTAATTGTTTATCAATTTTGTTTATCTTCTCAAAGAACCAACTTTTAGTTATACTGAGCTTTGCTATTGTTTTCTTCATTTTTTCTTCATTTATTTCTCATCTGATATTTTGATTTCTTTCCTTTTGCTAATTTTTTGGGGTTTTTTTGTTCTTCTTTCTCTAATTGCTTTGTGGCCTCTCCCATTGCGGAGCACAGGCTCTGGACGTGCAGGCTCAGCGGCCATGGCTCACAGGCCTAGCCGCTCTGCGGCATGTGGGATCCTCCCGGATTGGGGCATGAACCCATGTCCCCTGCATCGGCAGGCGGACTCTCAACCACCGTGCCACCAGGGAAGCCCTAGACTGCCTAACTCTTAAAAGACAAAAAGATTTATTAAAGGAAAGAGTAAATGAAAATATGAACATGTGTTTTATATTCCCATATAGTTATGATTATATTTTAATCTCTTCATTAGTAACTAAGTTTTCAAATACATTATTTAATTATATATATAAAGATCAAATTCAGCATTCTATGCCACTTGTGCGACTTATTAAAATAACTATAAAATTAGAAAAAAATTAATGACAAATAAGGCATAAAACATTTTATTATCATTTTATTCTTAAATAAAAATTAATGACAAATAAGGCATAAAACATTTTATCATTTTATTCTTAAATATCTCCCATCCTATGATTGCATTTCCTTATTGTGAAGTCACAAACATGTAATTTGTGTTAAAGATGTATTTACATTATTGCTTTTGATCTCAAATGGTAAACATCAAGTGATAGAAATTTCATACTGCTCATATTTAATTTTTAATACACATCAATAATCACTCTTTCAATAAATAAAACTGGAAAAATATTATAACTCAGTTCTTTAGTATAACTGACCACTAATTATGGTACAATATGGAAATGAAGAATGCCAAACCCCTTTTCTGTATAGACTTTATAACAAACTAAGAAAGATAAAGAGCATATTTAAAGAAATATTAACATATGTATAAAGCCACTTAGGAAATAAGAAAATGACAATGATTCATTCACAGTAGTTAATTGCAAAGGGAATAGTACATAAATAAACAAGCACAATTAATTGGATAATTTTTCACAGAAAATGATTTTGGTTAGATCTTAACCACAGTTTTGTTGTGTTTTTTAAATTGTTTTATACACATACACGCACACACACACACACATACATCAGGAGACTTTAGAGGGTATGTATGTAAATCTCAATCCACCTATAACAGAAGAATCTACTCTTTTTTTCTCTCCAGTATCTCTCTCTTTTTTTTTCTAAGCACTTTATTGAGGTAAAATTGACATACCAAAAGTTGTACGTATTTAATGTATACAACTTGATTACTTTGGAGATAAGTATATACCTGTGAAACTCTCAACCACAGGCTATGCCATAAACATATCCATCACATTTAAAGGTTTCCATCCGCCTTCTTTATTATTATTAGTTTGTGGTAAGAACACAACGTAAGAGCTATCCTCTTAGCAAATTTTTGAGTATACGACACAGTATTGTTTACTATAGGCAATAGATCTGTACAGTAGATCTCTAGGGTGTATTCATCTTGCATAACTGAAACTTTATCCCCATTGATTAATACCCCCTCATTTTCCTCTCCCCCCAGGCCCTGAAAACCACCATTACACCCTCTATTTCTATGAGTTTGACTAGTTTATATTCCTCATTTAAGTTGTATAGTCATGTAGTATTTGTCCTATCTGGCTAATTTCATGTAGGATAATATCCTCCAGGTTCATCCATGTTGTCACAAGTGCCAGGATTTCCCACCTTGTTGCTGTTGTTTTTATTTAACATCTTTATTGGAGTATAATTGCTTTACAATGGTGTGTTAGTTTCTGCTTTATAACAAAGTGAATCAGTTATACATGTACATATGTCCCCATATCTCTTCATTCTTGCACCTCCCTCCCTTCCATCCTCCCTATCCCACCCCTCTAGGTGGTCACAAAGCACCGAGCTGATCTCCCTGTGCTATGTGGCTGCTTCCCACCAGCTTGGTAGTTGGGTAGTGTATATATGTCCATGCCACTCTCTCACTTTGTCCCAGCTTACCCTTAATACATATATATGGAATCTAAAGAAAAAAAAATGGTCATGAAGAACCCACCTTGTTTTTTCCAGGCTGAACAAATATCCCACTGTATACATGTACCACGTCTTCTTTATCCATTCATCCATTGGTGGATATTTAGCTTGCTTCCACGTATTGGCTACTGTGAAATATCCTGCAATGAACATGGGATTACAGAATATTTAAATTCTTGACTATATACCCAGAAGTGTGACTGATGGATCATAGGGCAGATCTATCTTCGATCTTTTTAGGAACCACCATGCTGCCCTCCACAGCAGATGCACCAATCCACACTCCCAACAACGTGCACAAGTTTTCCCCTTCCTCCACATCCAGGTCAACAACTATCTTTTTTTTTTTTTTGGATAACAGCCATCCCGAACAGGCACGAGGTGATAGCTCACTGCAGCCTTGATTTGCACTTCCTGGATGACCAGTGATGTTGAGCACCCCTTCATCTACCCGTTCCTCATTTACATGTTTTTTGTTTTTAATAGATCTTTACTGGAGTATAATTACTTTGCAATACTGTGTTAGTTTCTGTTGTACAACAAAATGAATCAGCCATGTGCATACATATATCACCATATCCCCTCCCTCTTGAGCCTCCCTCCCATTCTCCCTATCCCACTCTTCCAGGTCGTCACAAAGCACTGAGCTGGTCTCCCTGTGCTATGCGGCTGCTTCCCGCTAGCTGTCTATTTTACATTTGGTAGTGTATATATGTCGATGACACTCTCACTTCACCCCAGCTTCCCCCTCCCCTTCCCCCTGGCCTCAAGTCCATTCTCTATGTCTATGTCTTTATTCCTACCAGCCACTAGGTTCATCCGTACCTTTTTTTTTTTTTTAAGATTCCATATATCTGCGTTAGCATACAATATTTGTTTTCTCTTTCTGACTTCATTCTGTATAACAGACTCTAGGTCCATCCACCTCATACAAATAACTCAACTTCGTTTCCTTTTATGGCAGAGTAATGTTCCACTGTATATATGTGTCACATCTTCCTTATCCATTCATCTGTCGATGGACATTTAAGTTGTTTCCATGTCCTGGCTATTGTAAATAGCGCTTCAATGAACATTTTGGTACATGCGTCTTTTTGAATTATGGTTTTCTCAGGGTATATGCCCAGTAGTGGGATTGCTGGGTCATATGGTAGTTCTATTTTTAGTTTTTTAAGGGACCTCCATACTGTTCTCCATAATGGTTGTACCAATATATATTCCCACCAACAGTGAAGGAGGGTGCCCTTTTCACCACACCCTTTCCAACATTTATTGTTTCTAGATTTTTTGATAATGGCCATTCTGATTGGTATGAGGTGATACGTCATTGTAGTTTTGATTTGCATTCCTCTAATAATTAGTGATGTTGAGCATGTTTTCTTGTGCCTCTTGGCCATCTATATGTCTTCTTTGGTGAAATGTCTAATTAGGTCTTCTGCCCATTTTTTAATTGGATTGTTTGTTTTTTTGAAATTGAGCTGCATGAGCTGTTTGTATATTTTGGAGTGTAATCCTTTGTCTGTTGTTTCATTTGCAGATATTTTCTCCCATTCTGAGCGTTGTCTTTTCATGTTGTTTATGGTTTCCTTTGCTGTGCAAAAGCTTTTAAGTTTCATTAGGTCCCATTTGTTTAGTTTTGTTTTTATTTTCATTACTCTAGGAGGTGGGTCAAAAAAGATCCTGCTGTGGTTTATGTCAGAGTGTTTTCCTATGTTTTCCTCTAAGAGTTTTATAGTGTCTGACCTTGCATTTGGTCTTTAATCCATTTTGAGTTTATTTTTGTGTATGGTGTTAGGGAGTGTTGTAATTTCATTCTTTTACATATAGCTATCCTGTTTTCCCAGCACCACTTATTGAAGAGGTTGTCTTTTCTCCATTGTATATTCTTTCCTCCTTTGTCGTAAATTAGGTGACCATATGCGCGTGGGTTTATCTCTGGGTTTTCTATCCTGTACCATTGATCTATATATCTGGTTTTGGGCCAGTACCATACTCTCTTGATCACTGTAGCTTTGTAGTATAGTTTGAAGTCAGGGAGCCTGATTCCTCCAGCTGCGTTTTTCTTTCTCAAGATTGCTTTGGCTATTCGGGGTCTTTTGTGTTTCCATATGAATTGTAAAATTTTTTGTTCTAGTTCTGTAAAAAATGCCATTGGTAGTTTGATAAGGATTGCATTGAATCTGTAGATTGCTTTGGGGAGTATAATCATTTTCACAATATTGATTCTTCTAATCCAAGATCATGGTATGTTTCTCCATCTGTTTATGTCATCTTTGATTTCTTTCATCAGTGTTTTATAGTTTTCTGAGTACAAGTCTTTCACCTCCTTAGGTAGGTTTATTCCTAGGTATTTTATTCTTTTTGTTGCAATGGTAAATGGGATTGTTTTCTTAATTTCTCTTTCTGATTTTTTGTTGTTAGTGTATAGTAATGCCAGAGATTTCTCTGCATTAATTTTGTATCCTGCAACCTTACCAAATTCATTGATTCATTCTAGTAGTTTTCTGGTGGCATCTTTAGGATTTTCTATGTATAGTATCATGTCATCTGCAAACAGTGACACTTTTACTTCATCTTTTCCAATTTGTATTCCTCTTATTTATTTTTCTTCTTTGATTTCTATGGCTAGGACTTCCAATACTATGTTGAATAAGAGTGGCGAGAGTGGACATCCTTTTCTTGTTCCTGATCTTAGTGGAAATGCTTTCAGTTTTTCACCATTGAGTATGATGCTTGCTATGGATTTCTCATATATGGCCTTTATTATTAGCCTTTATTATTAGCTTTTTCTGCATCTATTGAGATGATCATTAATTTGTTAATATGGTGTATCACATTGATTGAATTGCATATATTGAATAATCCTTGCATCCCAGGGATAAATCACACTTGATCATGGTGTATGATCCTTTTAATATGTATCTCTTAACTATTACATAGAACATTTGTTACAATACTTTTTTCCATATTACATTGACACTTTTTGTTTGTTTTCCTCATACTTGTATCCAAACATTGAGGTTATGGGTTGTTCATAAGTAGCTGCATATTAACTGACCTAAAGCAATTAATGAAGTAGTTTGGAGAGACCATTTTGACTACCACTAACAAAATACGTCTAGTGTGGAACAATTTCAAAGTAAGAAACCAACTGAAGCCAAGTATTACTTCTATAGCATACGTGTAGAGAATTTGACATAATCATTACAGTATTGCTGCCAAATTTGAATTCATTGGATAATTATTACAAAACCATTTCTTTTCCATTAAGTACAAATGATTTCCCAAATGGAAAGAATCTATTGAAAAGGCAACTGATATTCCAGAATGACATTCTATGATAATCAAAGTATTTTTACCTGCTTAAATAGTTTGCATTTGCAATGGGGAATGACAATTCCTTTAGTTTTTTTTCACTTAACACAGAGAGAAGAAGCTTGGAACAAAATAAAATAGCAAGTATAACAAAAAAAAACAGTAATCTTACACCAGTTTATAATTTTTCTCAATATCTTATTTTATAGCTGCTTTGGCATTTTCAGTATGCTGCATTTGCTGAGCAGTAAATTTAAGTCTCAAAAGGAATAAAAGTACTTTGCAAATTTAAATGCCTTTCTTCAGGGACTGCTCTAACCACCACAAAAATAGCTGTTGCGTTTCACCTCTAGGTAGTTACAAATGAAAATGCAAAATAATTTTAAAAGGTAGCTAAAAGATCGTGAAAAACACCAAAGGCAACAGTTGCTGCATAGAGAAGTTAAGTAGGCAAAATGTAGCCATCTGAGAATTAGATAATTTGACCAGGACTCTAGGATGGAAATTCCTGTACTTCTTCATTAGTTGTAAAATATGTTACATTTTGTATGCTTAGTGGATTAGGCTTTTTGACTTCAGATGAAGCTTTCTGCTTGATTTAGCTTCTTAGGCACAGATAACACAGAACAGCAAGTAAAAAGCAAACTGCTCATTACATTGTAGAGATGAAAATAATACATATTTCACAAAAAGATAAGTTACAATCTATGTTATGTTATGGAAGCCAGTTAGATGTTTTATTATTTACTTGTTCATCTATCAATCCATTCATTGTTTTGGCAAATAATATTAGGAGCCCCTTGTATATCCAAGTTAGGTGGTGTGAGAGGGGAATTCAGTGGTGGAAGTGGATATGGTCCCACTCTGTTTTTAAGGATCTTAGTTAGTTTATAAGGAAACTATAGGAAGCATTCTAGACTGTAGGAAATTTGATATAAGCATCTGAGGTTCTGGTCAGAGATGGTCAGTGATGGATGTGATGACGTGAGACTATTAGATTTTATTTTGATCTGTGTTATGCCCCTAACATGGTTTCCCAGGAAAGGTTTGTTTCACCAGAAAGATACATATCTACCTATTTATTACTACTGTGAGGAAACAAACTTCTAACTCCATGAATAGTATTTTGTTTCACTAAATGTTTAGCATAAACACATGGAAAGTGAAAGACCTGGGAATAGCACCTGTTGTAAAGTAACACATCCTTAGGAGAACTCAGAGCAACATAGAATGGAGGCAGAAATAACAGACTAGTAATTCAAAGGTGGCATTAGAAAGCTTAGATTTCCCTCCCTGATAAATTCATTTTTAAGGAAAGTAACTATAGAAAATTAAAAATTGGGTAGTAACATTGTGCTCTTCTCTAAGTTTGCAGCTGAAAGAGAGGCATGAAGATAACAGCCCTGAAAACATTTGGCTCTGTTACTCTCTCATGAAAAATCATGCTTATAAATTTAGGGTATAAGTAGATTTTTTTTTAAATTTAAGACCCCCAAAGATGAGAATTTCTTGAGGATTCTTTATTCTTTCCAAATTGTTACCATCTTTGTATCTTATTGGACTCTAGCTTCTATGTTCAGATCTTTCAGGTTTTCATATATTGATAACATTTTTAAATCTCTTTTGGAATCTTATACATGCCACTTAGCTGAAAATCCTAGAAAGAAATATTCATACATGCCCTTGACCATAGGATGCTGATGGAGCTGTAATTATGTTCACCTCCACTTTGTCATTCAATACTGTAGCCCCTCTGGTTCATCAGAGTTTATGGGGTCTCCAAGAGAAAGTTGCACTGAATCTTCTACAATTCAACATATATGAGCCGTTCTCATCCCACAGTACCAACTGGGAAGAGAAGAGAATTAAGCATCTTCACTGACTTAAGATATAATCTGGTCTCCTCTCTCATTTCTTGAATGCTTTTCTATCTACCCTGTAAGTACTAATTGACTGGTTGTTTGATTAACAAATTGTATTTATTTCTTGATTATTCATACTGATGTACTTCCTCCTTCTTCTCCTTCTTTTCCTTCTTCTCCTTCTTTTCTGATCCTCGATATACTCTACACTTCTGAGCAAGCTGGGAGTACATGTATAAAATTTGCATATATTGGTTTTCCCTCATAAAGGAAATAAGAGTTGCCAGGTTATAAGGAGAACTAATGAGTAATGCATAAGTTATTACAAAGGGAATTTTCTTCCTTCTTATATAAATTTTAGTCCCCCCCCCAAAAATTTCCTGTTGAAATTACTGGATCTTATAAAATAAAGGTGAAACCTTATTTAAAACAACAACAACACCAATGAAAACAACAATGAAAACAAAATTTCTTAAAATGGTTGCCAAGTGAAGCCTAGGTGAGAAATATACTTTGTATTACACAACTTACTACTAAAACAAACAAAAGACATAATGGTTATCATATTATAAAATGGAAAATGGAAAAAAATAATACTGTTTAGTTTTGGATGTTGTTTAACTTCCTAAAACAATACAGATTGAAATACTAGACACTCATTCTGTATCGCTATTTTTCAGCTTCCAATACCTTTAAAGGCAAAATTTGAAAATTATAATGGTTTGCTTATTGTTGCTGTTGCTTCCACTGTTGTTATTCTGTTTACTGCCTTTATTTGACTAGGGTAACAGGCCTTATTAGACTCTCAGATTCTTAGCAGCTTTACTTGAAACTCCGTTTTACTCAGACTATACCCAGAGGGTGCTATTTATCCTTTCTGACCTAAGTACCCTTACGGAGAAGATGAAAAGATCAGTTGCATATAAAATTCCATGGTGAAGTATAAGGTTCTATAAAGTGCATTTCAAGAGAATCATTGTAGAATGTTTAAAATAGAGGCTATTTTTTATTCTCTACATGGTATCTATATAATATTTTCTTATGACTATCCTATATTTTTGAGCAAATTTATTTTATTCTTTAAAAAAACAATGTAATATAAATTACTTTATAAATTTAATTTACAAATTGGAACCAAAACTCAAAGTATTACAATATGTCAAATTTTTTCCTGTTAAAATGAATTTATTTCCTTTTTAATGGAGAAATAGCACCTTTACAGGTTCAATAATTAATTTTAATTCAAGATAGTGGTCTGAAAATTTGTACTTAGAGTTGTTTCCTCCTGAAAATCCCACTGAAATTACAGTAAATATATACAAAATGGAATAAATCCAGAAAAACATAGAGAAAATTGTAAAGCCACCTTGTCTTATTCTGTTCAGGCTGCTATCACAAAAATACCATAGACTGGTTGGTTTATAAACAATAAATATTTGTTTCTCACAGTTCTGGAGGCTGGAAGTCCAAGATCCTGGCACTAGGAGTTTGGTGTCTAGTGAGGGCCCACTGCTTAGGATGGCTGACTTTTCACTGTAACCTCACAAAGTTAAGGGACAGGGCTCCCTCTAGATCTCTTTTATAAGGACACTAATCCCATTTATGAGGGCCCAGCCCTCATGACCTAATGACTCCCAAAGACCTCATCTTCTATCACTTGGGGGTTGGGTTTCAACATGAATTCTTAAGAGACACAAGCATTCAGACCACAGCATACCTGAACAAGTATTTTTTTGTCCCATAAATCTGTAGATACTTTAAAGCAGATGGAGTTGAGGAATAAACCAAACTGAAGAAAATCAGAGACCAAAATAGGCACAGAAAAATCTCCAATAGGTACAGAACACATTTTGCTCAATGAACCCAACTACATTTAGAATTAGCAGGTACAGAGGATTGTATCCTATAGAGTAACTAGTGGAGTGTGATTTTTTCATTAAAACTAAAGTGGTATTCCTTCAAAAAAGTAAGGATCCACTAGGGAATAGAGGAGGGTTCTAAGTATATAGGTCAGTGCTTCAGAATAAATCTCATCTTAATTTGGCTATGGAGAAGGTGACAGATTATTGCAACGACTCCATATTTGCACCAAAGTAAAACCTTTTCTGAAATATGTACAAAGGGGTCCTATGCAGATCTTATATTCCAAGGAAAAGACTACTGGGGAAATAGACTAGAAGATGAGTCAATCAATTTCGTTAATCATCCTAACCTCCATTCATAAAGAGATGGAAATTGAAAAATTAGCAGTAAAAAAAAAATAAAACAAAAAGATAGAAGGTGTAAAATGGATAAACTGAACAGATGACAGCAAAGAAAGAAGAAATAATTTTGGAAATATAGTATAATATTAAAATTCTCATAAATATTCTTAGATTAGAGAAGATAGCACATCCTTAAAGCATGATCAGGTTGTTATTTGAAGGCAGAAAAAAATAACCAAGAAAAAGGAAGGATTTCTGGAAATTAAAAGTATTTTAATATGACATTTGGCTTCCACTCTGGAAATTAAAAGTATTTTAATATGACATTTGGCTTCCACTCTGGAGTATAGAAGGCTAAAAGGAGTGCCACTCTCATCCTTAAAATGTAAAAGACCCAGATTAGCTTTCAAATTAATGATTTCTTTTCAAACCCATTGGAGAGCTGAGGTCTCAGAGCAAAGAAGTGGCCTCAAATCTAAGGAAAGGCAGATATCTGCTGGGAGAGAGGAATATATATTCCTTGCCCGAGGAATGTAAACCAGTTACCTGTAAAAGAATTCATCCAGAATAGTTGATAGGTTAATATAGGCCAAGTGTAGTGTGTTGGGCAGTGTGAAGCCCTTAGAGAATCACAGCTTGGGGAAATAACATTCTTTTGTAGGTTCTCAATGAACAAAACCTATCAGATCTTCACAGAAAATATAAGGAAGACCACTAACAAAGTGTTCAGTATGGTATAGATCTGGGAGAGGAAAACAGCATCTATGCAGGCAACACACGAGATTACACCCAGACCTTTCAACTCTACCTCTCTTGCATTTCTTCTATATAATTTGTGAAGAAAAGGGCAACAAACACTGTTACTCTCAGGTATAAAACTCATTGTAGCTGAGGAAGGGGAAGGGAACAGATAAAAATATTCCTGGATAAGTGGTGGGAAAAGGCACTAGGCCCACACCTATAGCCAGGGCATCTAAGCAGCTGGCTAGTTGCCCTTTTGTTCTCCCTCTCAATTTTCTGTTTCCATGTAAAAGACAAATAAATGATTCCCCCCTCCCCCCCCAAAAAAAGAAAACAGTGAATGCCACACCCTGACACACAGGGATATGGAGCTTGCCTAAAAAGGAGGTTTAATCACAACAACAAAGAATGTTCAATTCCCCACATTCCCTCCCACCACCAAGTTACCAAGCATTGAATGAGAAGTAACAGGAGAAAACTGTTGGAGAGGAATAAGAGAAGAACACAAAAAAACTCTCTGAGGCACAGGGAAAACTTAAAACTCAGAGCCAAACAGGCAGTGCTCTAGAAAACTAACCCAACCCTAAACACAGGTTATAACTACAGATATTTAAAGAGTATGGTGTACTGAGAATAATCATAACAGCAATAAATCTCAAACCCAGATGATCTCCCCAACCAGTAAGACAATGATTGCAAGACTGAATGAAAATCTAAGAGCCAAAAGTATGCTGTCTATAAGAATCCCACTTCAAATATAAATACATAGATTAAAAGAAAAGGAGAAAGATGTACCAAGCAAACACTAACCAAAATAAAGATAATACTTTATTATAAAGCAACATATTTAAAGATGATTACTATACTATCAGACAAAGTAGCCTTCAGTTCAAAGAAAATTACACACGCAAAGAAAATCACAGGCGAGAGAGGACATAATATAATGATGAAGTGGTCAATTCTCCAAGAAATACAGTAATCTTAAATCTGAATGTACCTAAACGGGAAGCTTCAAAAAAAAGGTAAAAGTGAAAAAAAGAAACAGAAAAATTTCAATAATAGTTAAAGAGTTCAATACTCCTTTCTAATTAATTCATAAGACAATTGCAGAGAAACTTCACTCGACAAAACCACAACAAGCTTTCTTTTCAAGTATATATGGAACATTCATCAATACCAACCTTATTCTGCATCATAAAACAGCTCAACAAATTGATAAGATTGGAAATCATATGAAGTATGTACTTGGAACACAAGAAAATTAAAAGTCAATAAAACCAAAATATGTGGAAAATCCACAAAATTTTGAAATTAACTCACTTCTAAATAACTTATGGTCAAAATACTCAACAGAAAAATATTTTGAACTGAATGAAAAGTGTAACATACCAGAAAATTTGAGATGCATCAACAGCAGTACATAGAGTACAACTTATAGCATTAAATGCTTGTATCAGACAAGAAGAAACACCACAAATGAGTGATCTAAGTTTCAAACTTAAGAAACTTAAGAGGAGTAAAATAAACCAAACTGAGACATAAGGAAGGAGAAAATGAAGAAGATGATAATGATAATAAATACAGTAAAATAAGAGAAAAAAGCCAACAGTTTCAAAATTAGCTTTTGAATGTTTTAATAAAATTCATAAATGTTTACACCCTCTGACAAAAAACAAAACACAAACAAAAAAGCAAAAAGAGAGAAGACGCAAATTACTGAAACAATGAAAGAAAAAAAGATAATACTAGAGATCATACATGTGTTAAAATGACCATAATTAAATAGTACTGATATGAACAACTTTATGCCCATAAATGTAACATTTTACATGAAATTGTCATAATTCTTAGAAAAATACAAACTATCAAATCTCATTCAAGAAGAAATAGATAACCTAGATATCTTTTGAATATCTATGTCTTTTTAAGAAAGAATCTTATTTAAAAGCCTTTGAATAAGGAAAACCCCAACCCCAAATAATTTCACTGGTTACTTCTGCCAAATATTAATCTTTTATATCCTCTTCTAGAAAATAGGGGAGGAGGAAATATTTCCCAATTATGAGGCCAGCACTGCCCTAATACCAATATTAGACAAAGATATTACAAGGAAAAAAATGTACAGATCAATAATCCTCATGAACATAACTCAAATGTCCTCCACAAAAGGCATCTATTTATCAATCAAGGTTATTCATCATATTAACAGACTTAACAAGCTCAAGCTCCCATCAGTAGCTACAGAGGAAGCATTTGAAACAACAACAACAACATCAATTTATGATAAACTTTCAGTAAATGTGGAATAAAAAGGGAATTCCTTCACATGAGAAGGGTATCTAAAATAATCACTGTTAACATCATACTTTCTAGTGAAGGCCTGTATGCCTTATCCCTAAAATCAGTAACAAGGGAAGAACAATCTCTCTCCTGATATATACTGAACATTATGCTGTATATGCTAGCCAATATAATAATAAAGTGAAATAAATACAAAGCACACACATTATTAAATTAGAGATAAACATTTTCTTTTGAATTTACTTATTTTTAACATCTTTATTGGAGTATAATTGCTTTACAATGGTGGGTTAGTTTCTGCTGCATAACAAAGTGAATCAACTAAATATATACATATATCCCCATATCTCCTCCCTCTTGCATCTCCTTCCCACTCTCCCTATCCCACCCTGCTACGTGGACAAAAAGAACTGAGCTGATCTCCTTGTGCTATGCGGCTGCTTCCCAAAAGCTATCTATTTTACAGTTGGTAGTGTATATATGTCCATGCCATTCTCTCACTTTGTCCAGGCTTACCTTTTCCCCTCCCCGCATTCTCAAGTCCATTCCCTACATCAGTGTCTTTATTCCTGTTCTGCCCCTAGGTTCTACAGAATCTTTTTTTTTTTTTTTTTTTTTTTTTAGATTCTGTATATATGTGTTAGCATACGGTATTTGTTTTTCTATTTCTGACTTAACTTCACCCTGAATGACAGACTCTAGGTCCATCCACCTCACTACAAATAACTCAATTTCGTTTCTCTTCATGGCTGAGTAATATTCCATTGTATATATGTGCCACAACTTCTTTATCCATTCATCTGTCGATGGACACTTAGGTAGTTTCCATGTCCTGGCTCTTGTAAAGAGAACTGAAATAAACATTGTGGTACATGACTCTTTTTGAATTATGGTTTTCTCAGGGTATATGCCCAGTAGTGGGATTGTTGGGTTGTATGGTAGTTCTATTTTTAGTTTTTTAAGGAACCTCCATACTGTTCTCCATAGTGGCTGTATCAATTTACATTCCCACCAGCAGTGCAAGAGGGTTCCTTTGCTCCACATCCTCTCCAGCATTTATTTTTTCTAGATTTTTTGTTGATGGCCATTCTGACAAGTGTGAGGTGATAACTCATTGTAAATTTGATTTGCAGTTCTCTAATGATTAGTGATGTTGAGTGTCCTTTCATGTGTTCATTGGCAATCTGTACATCATCTTTGGAGAAATGTCTATTCAGGTATTCTGCCCATTTTTGGATTGGGTTGTTTGTGTTTTTGATATTGAGCTCCATGAGCTGCTTGTATGTTTTGGAGATTAATCCTTTGTCAACTGCTTCATTTGCAAATATTTTCTCCCATTTTGAGGATTGTCTTTTCATCTTGTTTATGGTTTCCTTTGCTGTGCCCAAGCTTTGAAGTTTCATTAGGTCCCATTTCTTTATTTTTGTTTTTATTTCCATTTCTCTAGGAGGTGGGTCAAAAGGCATCTTGCTGTGATTTATGTGATAGAATGTTCTGCCTATGTTTTCCTCTAAGAGTTTTATAGTGTCTGGCCTTACATTTAGGGCTTTAATACATTTTGAGTTTATTTTTGTGTGTGGTGTTAGGGAGTGTTCTAATTTCATTCTTTTGCATGTAGCTGTCCAGTTTTCCAAGCACCACTTGTTGAAGAGGCTATCTTTTCTCCATTGTATATTCTTGCCTCCTTATCAAAGATAAAGTGACCACATGGGTGTGGGTTTAACTCTGGGCTTTCTATCCTGTTTCACTGATATATATTTCTGTTTTTTGTGCCAGTACCATACTGTCTTGATTACTGTAGCTTTGTAGTATATTCTGAAGTCAGGGAACCTGATTCCTCTAGCTCCATTTTTTTTCTCAAGGGTGCTTTTGCTATTCTGGGTCCTTTGTGTTTCCATACAAACTGTGAAAATTTTTGTTCTAGTTCTGTGAAAAATGCCAGTGGTAGTTTGATAGGGATTGTATTGAATCTGTAGATTGCTTTGGGTAGTAGAGTCATGTTCATAATGTTGATTCTTCCAATCCACGAACATGGTATAGCTCTTCATCTGTTTGTATCATCTTTAATTTCTTTCATCAGTGTCTTATAGTTTTCTGCATACAAGTGTTTTGTTTCCTTAGGTAGGTTTATTCCTAGGTATTTTATTCTTTTTGTTGCAATGGTAAATGGGAGTGTTTCCTTAATTTCTTTTTCAGATTTTTCATCATCAGTGTGTAGGAATGCAAGAGATTTCTGTGAAGTAATTTTGTATTCTTCTACTTTCCCAAATTCATTGATTAGCTCTAGTAGTTTTCTGGTGGCATTTTTAGGCTTCTCTCTTTATAGTATCATGTCATCTACAAACAGTGAGAATTTTACTTCTTCTTTTACAATTTGGATCCCTTTTATTTCTTTTTCTTCTCTGATAGCTGTGGCTAAAATTTCCAAACCTATGTTTAATAATAGTAGTGAGAGTGGGCAACCTTGTCTTTTTCCTGATCTTAGTGGAAATGATTTCAGTTTTTCACCCCTGACAACAATGTTGGCTGTGGGTTTGTCATATATAGCTCTTATTATATTGAGGTAAGTTCCCTCTTTGCCCACATTCTGAAGGGTTTTTATCATGAATGTGTGTTGAATTTTGTTGAAAGCTTTCTCTGCATCTATTGAGATGATCATATAGTTTTTCTCCTTCAGTTTGTTAATATGTTGTATCACATTGATTGATTTGTGTATATTGAAGGATCCTTGCATTCCTGGGATAAACTCCACTTGATCATGGTGTATCATCCTTTTAATGTGCTGTTGGATTCTGTTTTCTAGTGTTTCATTGAGGATATTTGCATCTCTTTTTATCAGTAATATTGGTCTGTAGTTTTCTTTTTTGTGACATCTTTGTCTGGTCTTGGTATCATGGTGATGGTGGCCTCATAGTATGAGCTTGGGAGTGTTCCTCCCTCTGCTCTATTTTGGAAGAGTTTGAGAAGGATAGATGTTAGCTCTTCTCTGAATTTTGGATAGAATTTGCCAGTGAAGCCATGTGGTCCTGGGCTTTTGTTTGTTGGAAAATTTTCAATCACGGTGTCAATTTCAGTGCTTGTGACTGGTCTGTTTATGTTTTCTATTCTTCCTTGTTCAGTCTCATAAGGTTTATTTTTCTTGAATTTTTCCATTTCTTCCAGGTTGTTCATTTTATTGGCATATAGTTTCTTGTAGTAATCTCTCACGATCCTTTGCATTTCTTCAGTGTCAGTTGTTAACTTCTTTTTCATTTCTCATTCTGTTGATTTGAGTCTTCTCCTTTTTTTTCTTGATGAGTCTGGTTACTGGTTTCTCAATTTTGTTTATCTTCTCAGAGAACCAGCTTTTAGTTTTATTGATCTTTGCTATCGTTTCCTTCATTTCTGATCTGATCTTTATGATTTCTGCTAACTTTTTTTGTTCTTCTTCTTCTTCTTTCTCTAATTGCTTTCATTGTAAGGTTAGGCTGTTTTTTTGAGATATTTCTTGTTTCTTGAGGTAAGATTGTATTGCTATAAACTTCTTTCTTAGAACAGTTTTGCTGCATCCCATAGGTTTTGGGTCATCGTGTTTCATTGTCATTTGTTTCTAGGTATTTTTTTTCCTCTTTGATTTCTTCCATGATCTCTTGGTTATTTAGTAGTGTATTGTTTAGCTTCCATGTATTTGTATTTTTTATAGATTTTTTCCTGTAACTGATATCTAGTCTCATAGCATTGTGTTTGGAAAAGATGCTTGATATGATTTCAATTTTCTTAAATTTACCAAGGCTTGATTTGTGACCCAAGATAAGATCTATCTGTCATAACATATTATAAGATATGTTCCATGTGCACTTGAGAAGAAAGTGTATTCTGTTGTTTTTGGATGAAATGTCCTATTAAATATCAGTTAAGTCATTCTTCTTTAATGTATCACTTAAAGCTTCTGTTTCCTTACTTATTTTCATTTTGGATGATCTGTCCATCCAAAGTCCCCTACTATGATTGTGTTACTGTCATTTATCCCTTTTATGGCTGTTAGCATTTGCCTTATGTATTGAGGTGCTCCTATGTTGAGTGCATAAATATTTACAATTGTTATATCTTCTTGGATTGATCCCTTGATCATTATGAAGTGTCCTTCTTTGTCTCTTGTAATAGTCTTTATTTTAAAGTCTATTTTTTCTGATATGAGAATTGCTGCTCCAGCTTTCTTTTGATTTCCATTTGTATGGAATATCTTTTTCCATCTCCTTACTTTCAGTCTGTATGTGTCCCTAGGTCTGAAGTTGGTTTCTTGTAGACAGCATATATATGGGTCTTGTTTTTGTATCCATTCAGGCAGTCTATGTCTTTAGGTTGGAGCATTTAATCCATTCACATTTAGGGTAATTATCGATATGTATGTTCCTATTACCATTTTCTAAATTGTGTTGGGTTTGTTTTTCTAGGTCTGTTCCTTCTCTTGTGTTCCCTGCCTAGAGATGTTCCTTTAGCATTTGTTGTAAAGCTGGTTTGGTGGTGCTGAATTCTTTTAGCTTTTGCTTGTCTGTAAAGGTTTTAATTTCTCCACTGAATCTGAATGAGATCCTGGCTGGGTAGAGTTATCTTGGTTGTAGTTTCTTCCCATTCGTCACTTTAAATATGTCCTGCCACTCCCTTCTGGCTTTCAGTGTTTCTGCTGACAGATTAGCTGTTAACCTTATGGGGATTCCCCTGTATGTTATTTGTTGTTTTTCCCTTGCTGTTTATAATATTTTTTCTTTGTATTTAATTTTTGCTAGTTTGATTAATACGTGTCTTGGCGTGTTTCTCCTTGGATTTATCCTGTTTGGGACTCTCTGCGCTTCCTGGACTTGATTGACTATTTCCTTTCCATATTATGAAAGTTTTCAATTATAATCTCTTCAAATATTTTTTCAGTCCCTTTCTATTTCTCTTCTTCTTCTGCAACCCCTATAATTCAAATGTTGGTTCATTTAATGTTGTCCCAGAGTTCTCTGAGACTGTCCTCAGTTCTTTTCATTCTTTTCCTTTATTCTACTCTGTGGTAGTTATTTCCACTATTTTATCTTCCAGGTCACTTATCCGTTCTTCTGCCTCAGTTGTTCTGCTCTTGATTCCTTCTAGAGAATTTTTAATTTCATTTGTTGTGTTGTTCATCATTGTTTGTATGCTCTTTAGTGCTTCTAGGTTCTTGTTAATCATTTTTTGTATTTTTTTCTATTCTATTTGCAAAATTTGGGGTCATCTTTACTATCATTACTCTGAATTCTTTTCCAGGTAGACTGCCTATTTCCTCTTCATTTGTTTGATCTGTGTATTTTTACCTTGCTCCTTCATCTGCTGTGTATTTATCTGTCTTTCCATTTTGGTTAACTTACTGTGTTTGGGGTCTCCTTTTCTCAGGCCTGAAGTTTGTAGTTCTCATTCTTTTTGGTGTCTGCCACCAGTAGGTAAGGTTGGTTCAGTGGCTTGTGTAGGCTTCCTCTTGGAGTGGACTCGTGCCTGTGTTCTTGTGGGTGGGGCTGGATCTTGTTTTTCTGGTGGGAAAGACCGCATCCATTTTGTTTTGGGGTGTATGTGAACTTATTATGGCTTTAGGCAGCCTCTCTGCTAATGGGTGGTGTTGTGTTCCTGTCTTGCTAGTTGTTTGGCATGGGGTGTCCAGAAGTGTAGCTTGCTGGTTGTTGAGTGGATTTGGGTCTTAGCATTGAGATGGAGATCTCTGGGAGGACTTTTGCCATTTGATATTACTTGGAGCCGGGAGGTCTCTGGTGGACCAATGTCCTGAACTCAGCTGTCCCACCTAGGAAGCTCAGGCCTAACTTCTGAGCAGAGCACCACGATCCTTTCAGCCACATGGCTCAGAGAAAAGGGAGAAAATAAATAAATTATATAAAATATAGTTACTAAAATAATAATTTAAAAATATTAAAAATTAAAAAAGAGAAAAGTAAAAAAAGAAAATGAAAGAAAGGAGAGTAACCATATCAATAAACAAATCCACCAATGATAATAAGTACTAAAAACTTTATTTAAAAAAATCAGACTGACAGAACTTTAGGACAAATGGTAAAAGGAAACCTATTCAGAGAAAATCACACAAAGAAGCATACACATACACACAAAAAGAAAAAAAGGAAAAAAATATATAAATATAAAAAAGCAAGAGAGCAACCAAATCAATAAACAAATCTACCAATGATAATAAGCTCTAATACTAAGAGAACCATAAAACCAGAAACAAATTAGATGCAGAAAGCAAACCCCAAGTCTGCAGTTGCTCCCAAAGTCCACCGCCTCTATTTTGGGATGATTCGTTGTCTATTCAGGTATTCCACAGATGCAGGGTACATCAAGCTGATTGTGGAGATTTTATTCACTGCTTCTGAGGCTGCTGGGAGAAATTTCCCTTTCCCTCTTTGTTTGCACAGATTCTGGTGTTCAGCTTTGGATTTGGCCCCACCTCTGCATGTAGGTCACCTGAAGTCCTCTCTTCCCTACCCAGACAAGACAGGGTTAAAGTAACAGCTGATTAGGAGGCTCTGGCTCACTCAGGCCAGGGGGGAAGGAGGGGCATGGAATGCAGGGTGAGCCTGTGGTGGCAGAGGCTGGCGTGATGTTGCAGCAGCCTTAGGTGTGCTGTACGTTCTCCTGGGGAAGTTGTCCCTGGGTCATGGGACCCTGGAAGAGGCAGGGTGCACTGACTCCCAGGAAGGGAGGTGTGGATAGTGACCTGTGTTTGCACACAGGCTTCTTGGTGGCTGCAGCAGCAGCCTTAGTGTTTCATGCCTGTCTCTGGTGTCTGCACTGATAGCCACAGCTCATGCCCATCTGTGAAGCTCATTTAGGTGGTGTTCTGAATCTCCTCTTCTTGCGCACCCCAAAACAATGGTCCCTTGCCTCTTAGGCAGGTCCAGACTTTTTCCCAGACTCCCTCCAGTTAGCTGTGGCAAACTAGCCCCCTTCAAGATGTGGTCATGCAGCCAACCCCAGTCCTCCCTCTGGGATCTGACTTCCAAAGTCAGAGCTTCAGCTCCCAGCCCCCAGACCCCCCTGGCGGGTGAGCAGACAAGCCTCTCAGCCTGGTGAGTGCTGGTCAGCACCAATCTTCTGTGCAGGAATCTCTGCGCTTTGCCCTGTGCACCCCTGTTGCTGTGGTCTCTTCTGTGGCTCTGAAGCTTCCCCCCAGCCCACCCCCTTCTCTGCCAGTGAAGACGCTTCCTAGTGTGTGGAAACTTTTCTTCCTTCACAACTCCCTCCCTGAGGTGCTGGTCCCATCCCTATTCTTTTGTCTCTGTTTTTTCTTTTGCCTTACCCAGGTAATTGGGGAGTTTTTTACCTTTTGGGAGCTCTGAGGTCTTCTGCCAGCATTCAGTAGTTGTTCTGTAGGAGTTGTTCCACATGTAGATGTATTTTTGATGTATTTGTGGGGAGGAAGGTGATCTCCATGTCTTACTCCTCCGTCATATTGAAGGTCCCCCCAACATAATCATTTTCTATTCACAGATGAAATAATTTTCTATGTGGAAAATCTGAAAAACTCAGATATTTTTCTAGAATTAATAGAGTTTATCAAGTTTTAGTAAATAAAGTCAGCCTAAAAATATAAATTTTATTCCTACCTACTGGCAAGAAACAATTGGAATTTAAAAAATTTAATTTACTGTAGCACTAAATAAAATTGAAAGATTAGGTAGAAACCTAACAAAAATATATTCATGTTCTCTGTGTTGAAAACTATAAAGCACAAATGAAAATAATTAAACAACAAACAGCTGAAGAGATATACCATTTTCTTAGACAGGAAAACTCAATATTTTTAGGAAATAAATTATCCACAATTTGATCTGCAGATTCAGTGCAACCCTAATTAAAATTCCAGCATGATTTTTGTAGATATCTTATGGGTGAGTGTAAAATTTATATGGAAAGACAAAGAAACTTGAATTGACAAAAATGATTTTAAAACTGAAGAACAAATTTGGAAGATTCACACATTTCAATT
The DNA here is from genome assembly GCF_963455315.2 of Globicephala melas. Classification (NCBI taxonomy): domain Eukaryota; kingdom Metazoa; phylum Chordata; class Mammalia; order Artiodactyla; family Delphinidae; genus Globicephala; species Globicephala melas. The sequence continues at coordinate 68,243,235 of NC_083316.1, read as the reverse complement.
TAAATATTTACTTGAAAGCTACACTAATCAAGACAGTATGATATTGGAAAGAAGATATATCCACAGATTGATGGAACAGAATTAGACTAGAAAATAGATTTCCCCAAATTTATTCAATAGAATTTTTTTAAACAAAGTTAGAAAGCCATCCACTGGATGCCTTCTTCTCCCCTTTTTCCCCTTCCATTTTTCTTCTACCCCACCACCTGCCCCCACCCACCCCCCCAACAAATTATATTATCTATACCTGAATCCCAGTTCGGCCGCTCAGGTGGCACAAGGGACTACTACCATCATCTGCAGGTTCATCTTAGGCTCACCAGCTCCCAGACACTGCTAATGCCACATTTGATCATAGTCAGGTGCTCCAGGGAGAGGCCCCAGGCAACACCTGACAGGTTCTCAGGGAGCCCCATGGGCAGCAGCATCTCAGGGCAGAAGAGTCCAGAGCTCCGGACCTCCACCCACTTCTTTAGGCCTTGGTGGTAACTGAACGCCTCCTCGCTGGGCTCTGTGTAGGGATTGTAGGCTGCCTTGAAATGAATGATACCAGATTGGTGAAGAACTCCCTCATGATGTCCACGAGATGGCCTGGGATGAGGTGGTGGTCAGCCACAATGTCTAACATCTGGTGGAATTCAGCCAGGTGCGAGTCCGCCAGGTCTTGTTCCAGAACACACCGTTGGTGTTTAGGTTCTTGGTGGGGCACAATGGACTTGCCCAGGGTGGAAGCGGCAGAGCGCACTGAGCTGACGGTCGTGGTGTGTGTGCTTGTGCAGCAGGCTTTTCCCGTCTCGTCCTGCTCCCTGCAGTCCCGGTTGTTCCCCCATGAGTGGCGGCTGACCTAGGACCAGGCCTGCTTGACCTGCTGGACATAGTCCACTGGCAGCTGCAGGGCCTCTGCTGGGTATCCCAGGAAGAAGGTGTCATGCTAGTCGTGTGCTGAGTGATGCTGGGGCTGGAAAAGGGCATCAAAAAAAAAAATCCAGAAGGATTGCTTGAGGAGATGGTCTGTTGGCAACCCTGTGAACCTCAACTCCAGAAAGATCAGCCGGAGAGCTGGGTGCAGACCTTGAGTAGGGTGTGCAGGTGTCCGCTGTTGTGGAGGATCCTGGGGGCTGAGAAGTTGTAGGGCTTAAAGGACGGTCCCACTCAGAACTGCTGGAAATCATCTCTGGGGCCAGTTCCACCTCCTGCTTGGAGATGCTGGTGCTGAAGATGCTGCCTTTTCTTACCCAGCAGGTTACTTCAGGGTTACTTCAGTCAGCAGCTTCCTGTTTCTGAGCTCACTTCTCTCCTCCTTGCCTGCCCTCCCGGGACCAGGTGGAGCCACCACTGCACCTCATCCTCCACGCTGTCCACCACTCTGAACAACCGGGTCTTATTGGGCACACCTTTGTCCACTCGGAGTCACTTGTTGGACAAGGCTTTGCTGAAGCCTGTTTTGTCGCTGGGCAGTCACAGGAGTTGCCTCTGGCCAGGCCTTGGGGCAGAAGGGGCAAGACTTGTTAAGAAACACCCAGGGCTCCTGGCTGCCCTCTCCGGGCGTCGTCCTTACCCTCGGCTGTAGGCTCCCACCATCCGATTAGAATATTTTAAGAAATATTATGTATTGTACTGTTGCCGGTGAAGGTGGCAGACATTTACATGCCCCTGGGGCGGAATGTCACAGACAGCTGTTTTCACAATGTTGGCCATCCACTGGACAGAATAGCTGCTCTTCTTGTTTTGGATGTTAAGCATCTGTTCGTCCACCACCTTCATGGACATACAGCTTCTGAACACGATGGTCACAGTCAGATAGCAGCCATGGCAGAGGCCACAGGTGGCCATCATATTCTTGGTGTCTGACATCTGCTGGGTAAGCTCCGGCACTGTCAGGGCCCAGTGCTGCTGGTTTTCCTGGCTGCTTAACACAGCAAAGCCGACATGAAGAAGTGCAGGTGTGGGAAGGGGACCTTGTTCATGCCAGCTTGCGCAGGTCAGCATTGAGCTGGTTGGGGAAGGACAGGCAGGTAATGACCCCACTCGTGGTGGCCAACTCCAGGTGGTCCAGGTCATTGTAGGTGGGCGTGGTCAGCTTTATGGTTCTGAATCAGACGTAATGGAGAGCATCATTATCAATGCAGTAGGTCTCATCTGTGTTTTCTACCAGCTGGTGGACCGAGTAGGTGGTATTATAGGGCTCCACCATCCTATCTGACACCTCAGGCAAGGGCGCCATGCTGAAAATGTTCATGTTCCTATCTAGATATGCCTCCTGGATCTTGGTGATGAGAAGAGTACGCATCCCAGATCCAGTCCCTCCACCCAGGGAGTGGGTCATCTGGAAGCCATGCAGGCAGTCACAGCTCTCAGCCTCCTTCTTCAGGACATCTTAATAATGAAAAATTACTTGTAGTTCTAAATGAAAAATATAAAACTATAAAACATCTACAAAATGTTCTTTTTAGAAGAAATTATAGGAGAAAATTTACCTGACTGTGGTTTAGGCAGAGAGATATTAGATACAACACCAAAAGCATGATCTATTTAGGAAAAGAAAAGATAAATTGAACTTTTTATAAATATAAATTGAATTTTTTTAAAATGAAAATTACTATTCTGCAAATGATACTACTAAGTAAATAGAACGACAAGAGACACACTCATAGAAAATATTTACAAATCAAATTTCCATTTCAGGACTTGTTTCCAGAATATAAAAATAAATCTAAATCTCAAAACTCAGCAATAAAAATCAATAAACAATATGTGGGAAAGATCTGAAGATAGGTGTCACCAAAGAAGATGGAGATATGGCAAATAAGCATATGAAAAGATGCTCGACATTTTTAATCTTTAGGGAGTTGCAACTTAAAACTTCAGTGAGGTAACTATACACCTATCAAAATGCCAAAACAAGCAAACAAAGTAACAATAACAACGCTGGCAATAGCAAGTGGTGCTAACGATGCAATCCCCTAGAAGTCTCATACATTTTTATTAGAAATGCAAAACTCTACAGCCACATTAGAAAACATTTTGGCAGTATTTTATAAAGTTGAATGTGCTTCTATTTACCATAGGACCCAGCAGTATTACTCCAAGGCAAATGAAAACATATGTTCGCGCGCACACACACACATGCACACTAAATATTTATAACAGCTTTATTCACAGTCACCAAATATTGGAAACAAAACAAATGTTTCTCAACCAGTGAATGGATAAACAAACTTTTGTATATTCTAACAAATAGATGACTCCCAAATCTTCAATGTAACTGGCTAAGTGAATGAAGTTAGACACCAAATACTATATATTGTATGATTCCATTAATATATGCTATTTTGGAAAAGGCAATACCATAAGTATAGAAAATTAGATGAATTGGTGCCACACATTGGGTTTTGAGAGGGAGAGGATGAATATAAAGAGACTGTATTTGGGATGGAACTGTTCTTCGTGAAACTGTAGTGGTGAATATACAGTTCTATGAATTTGTCAAAACCTGTGGAACCATACATAAGAGAGTGATTTTTATATACAATTTTAAATTTAAAAAATCAGGATTGTGAGATAGAAGGAGTGTGACAAAATAACTGAACTACAATTGAGTCAAATAACCATACTGAAGGGGATGGGAATAAAAAGAATCTCATTTTAAATAATTTTGGAAAGTAGTGTTTTGACCAGATATTGTAAGGGTAAATGTATAAAGAAATGTATCCAAACACTCTAGTTAGTAAATGTGTTTCTCCCTTGGATATGGCTGAACAAATCTAAAACTATTGTTATAAGAGGGTTGAACAAATAAGTAAATTTTTTGTACATGATGAGAGCCATGTTTCTGACTTTTTTTTTGGAGGGGAGTTATAAATAACTAAATGGGGAAAATTAGAATAAACCTTGCAGTGCTGGATTGGAGTAAGTATCAGTACAGACATATAGATGATAAGTGACAGATTACACACATACATGCATACGTAATTATTGATGTGTATTTATGCAGGAATTGGTAAATATATATTCCTAGATCTTTTCACTAAGAAGAAATAGAAGCAATAACAATAAGTACACCTAATGTCCAGATCTCGGTTTCTAAATATAATTTTCCAATAAAAAGATTCAAGGGTCCTTGGTGAAACTATTGATTTCAGGGCTGTGGGAAGAAAACTACAAGATGAGCCTAGAGCATCTAGCAGTGTCAGAGATGAATACATTTAATGAAAAATAGATGGAGGCATGTTAAAAGGGCACAGGAGTCAACCTGAAAGAGCTCTCAATGGACAAAGCTGCTGGAACAACTTGAGCAACAAAATATTGAATGCCAGAATAGGATTATAACCCCCAAATAAAATAAATATGCATGAGTCCACATGTATAAATAACTAACTGAACAAATAAATGGGAAGAAAGCACATCTCTTCCTTATAGAAGAATAGATGTAGGAGGAGTGAGGGATAGAGAAAATCATCATTAGAACACTACAGTAAAAACTGCTACAGGCAAGATCCTCAGTGAGTGATAAAATTAGTGAACATTTAAGCAGAAGTTGTATATTCATATTGTCAAAATATTTCCCCCAATTATTTAGTAATTAAAAAAGGAATAATAGTGACTTTATAATGTAGAATCCTTAAATATACATACTTCACCAAATTAAGGTAGTATCAGTAATATTTGTCAACATAATGTATACCCTAATATGGTGCACTGAGAGCCATCACTTCTGTGATAGCCTTCCCCAAAATACATTATAGCATACAAAGAAGAACAACAGCAAAAATAGGCAAAGCCAGACTTCTCTTTGAAATTATTCCATGGTATGCAACAAAGGAGAAATTTCCCCAGAATTTTGATGGAAATTCATTTTGAACTCAGAATTATATAACTAGCAAAAATTAAGATGGAAAGGGCAAAAAAGATATTTGTAGACATGCAGTGTCTTGGAGTGTTCTGTGATGAGAAAATGCTAGCCAAACTCAAATTGAGGGACATTACAAAAATAAAGTGGCCATTGCTGTTCAGAATGTTCAAGGTCTTGAACTATATGAAAAGACCAGGGAACTTTCACAGATAAGTGATATAACAACTAAATGCAAGGTGAGATCCTGGAATGTATCCTGGAACAGTAAAAGTCTATTAGTTGGGTGGGGGGGGGGGGGCGGGGAAGGTAAACTGCACAAATTCTACTGTTTAATAGTACTGAACCAAAGTTAGTTTCTTAGTTTCATTAATAGTACTGTACCAAAGTTACTTTCTTAGTTTATTAATAGTACTGTACTAAAGTTACTTTCTTAGTTTTGATAATTGTCCTATATTATGTAAGATAAATATTCACAAAGGAAAACTTAGAGGATACAATGGGACTGTCTGTAGTATTTTTGCAACTCTCTAAGTCTAAAATCATAAGATTGATCTTTTTTAAGTTTTAAAGTTTTGTAGGATAACATTGAGAAAATTTTCCTAAACCAAGAGCAAAAGTCAATGATGTGAAAAATATCACAGAAAATTCATGAATATAAAATATCAATCCAAGTAGGTCCAACAATCAGAAAGAAAATCATAAAGGAAATATTAGAAACAAATTATCAGAATTTAGAAACAATAAGAGCCATTCGATTAAATGTATCCACTAAATGACTCAAAAATAAATGTTAAAATCCCTTTTCCTAAAGGCACAACAGATTTTCAAATCCCATGGACAAAGAGAAGTTTGCATAAGTTTTGAGAAATAATAGCACACAAAGAAGAGCAACAATAAAAATAGGCAATGCCAGACTTCTCTTTGAAGTTATTCCATGGTATGCAACAAAGGAGACATTTCCCCAGAATTTTGATGGGAATTAATTTTGAACTTAGAATTATATATCTAGCAAAAATTAAGACAGAAAGGACAAAAAAAGATATTGGTAGACATGCAGGGTCTTGGAGTGTCTGTTATCATATTTGTCATTTCCAGAAGAAGATATCCCTTGAACATATGCTCCAGCAAAATGTAAAGGGAGTCAAGAACATGGAAAATGAAGAACAGCAATTCCCACTGAAAAACATTCCAGGACGAAATGGGCAATCCCTTTAGAAAGCAGTCAGTGTTATGTAGAACAGTATCAAAGTACTATGATAAAGAATCTGGAAAATGTCATGGGTGTTATGAGGATATTTTATGATTCTTTTGCCAACTCTAAAAAATCAAAAGTAATTAGTCTCCAAGAAAAACAAAACTACACAAAATTATAATCCAAATTGAAGCAAAATGAAAATGCAACTTTTTTAGTAAAGAAAATTTAATACATTTATTTTTATTTATTATTAATATAAATAAACAGGGAGAGGAAACTTCGGGAGGTGATGGGTATGTTTATAGCATTGATTGTGGTGATGACTTGACAAGTGTATACTTACCTGCAAACTCATCAAGATGTATACACTACATAAGTACAACTTTTTTGTGTCAGTAGTACCTCAATAAACTGGTTAAAAGATGTGATAAATTTAACTTAAAGATAAATTGCTCTTTTTAAAAAAAATTTGCAGTTTTTGTACCATTTTGCTTATGTTTCTCTATACTTGTTCTTTCTTCTCGATGCGCTTTGTAACAAACAATATTTACATGAAAATGTAAATGTTCTTTATTTGTTTCAATGTTAGAATCAAACTGTAACAAAACAAGGGTATTTTAATTTTTATAAGAGGACAAACTGTAAATTTGATAAACCATATCAATGGAATTTTAATGGTCTGAGTATCTTAAGCTGGAATGTAGAGTTAGGGAGAATTTGAGTAGGTAAATGTAAGGATACTAGCGTTTTTAAAAATCTTACATGGAGGTGTCTTCATTTAGAGAGATAAGAAACAGATTTACATATATTATTTAAAATTAAATTATATATATATGAAAAACTAATTTAGTAACAATAGGATAGAAAAGGTAAAAAAAAAATGCCCTAAGGCAAAATCCATCCTATTTCAGTAGAGAAAATACATACAAATAGTTTAAAATTGATAAATCAAGAAGGAAAAATAAAATGATATCCTTTAGAATTTCATTAAAATTACCAGACCTAAAATAGAAACTTCTAAATGCTGTTAAATCAAGGAGTGTTACAAGAAGCGGGTCAGAATAATTTAAATTTTCAGTTAATATTCTAATGTAATGGTTTGAATTTTCTTTTTTTACTTTTTTTTACCATACATATGAATTATTTTATTAATAATATTTTACTATATCACTTTATAAAATAAATTCAAATTTTCTTAAGATTAGTTTTTATTGGAAAACTATAATTTCTATTAAGTCTGCTATTTATTTTAAACTTGCTTGACCTATGGTTTTCTTTGGGAAAAAACACAATTGAGAGGAATTGCTATAGAACATATGAAAATAAATGAAAAAATATGTAGAAAAACTAAATGGGACTTACCATACAATTTTATATATATTCTGTGGCAAAAATCTTGTAGTCTTCAGAGTGAGTTATTCTACAGCATTAAAAATATTTCCTCAATTATTTTGCTATTAACTTAGTTATTGTAACAAAAATAATTTAATTTATAATGCTAAGAGACAGTGATGTGAATTCTGATATTTCACAGTAACATAAATGAAATGTAACACATCAGATTTGGTGATCTTTTAATTAATTACTTAAAATTGAATATCTTTTCCAACTGAAGAAATTAAATAACTAAAATTCAGCCAAAGTAAAGAAAATCTATTGAGAAAAAATAAATCAGTTAAAAATGTTACAGATTTCTTTATCGTACTTGTAAAACTCAATAAAATAAAGAGTTTTGATCTAATTTTTATAAACTTGAGTAGACATATAAACATATGATTTTACAAACTTGTTTATGCTATTGGGAAATGTATTTCATTTTCATCTCTTCTCAGTTCTCTGCATGAGGCCTAAAGAGTGAACTAAGGCCAAGCAAACCATACTGAACAGAACAAGGACAAGACACAAACAAATGTTTAATGAGGGTATTTTGTTTCCAAATAATCCATAGTGAGTAGTCCTATGAAAGTAGATGGCAAAATGTATTCACAAAGAACTGGTGATTTTTTGAGTAAAGTATATTAAAAAGAGTCAAATTGTTATTCATACTATAAATGAAAGAGATTAGTTCACATCTCTGATGAGTAATATAGAATACCATATAAAATTAGATTAACTTTTTTGTTTATTCAGTTAATGCTATTCAAAGCCTACTAGATGAATAGCTTCATTTCTGAATGCTGAGTATATTATTAGTGAACAAACTCTGACAAGAGTCTATAACCTGGTATGAGTAACCCAAAATAAACAGTTAAACAGATAAATCATTTAATTAGAGGTGAAGAGACAAAGGCATGATGCTATATTTCCTAAATATTATGAATAAACAGTAGTATGAAGAAATAGTGAATAATAAGGACAAGTGTCTGTACTGGTGGTCAGGTAAGGCTTTTCTGAGGAGATGATATTTAATTTGAGGCATGAAAAATGGAGGCAAGCTAGTTATATAAGAAATGAGGGGACTGAGGTGAGTAGGAAATGAATTTTAGAAGGAGGGACATCATATGCAAAACCTTAGCAGTGGGAGAAATACACTGACCTTTTCTGGTGTAGTAAAGAAAGAAAAAGAAATTGAGAGTGAGAAAATAACAGTTCTGTACATTTAAACACAATATGTGAATAGTATAGAGTGTGTGTGTGCACGTCTGTGTATGTGTCTGCATTGTAAATACTGAGACCAGTTACAATTAGTGTTTTTATTAAGATTTTTCTCAACTTTGAAATTCCTAGTTTATTTATTCTGACTTTGGATATACCCTATCACACCACCATTTCTCTTTCTTATCCTTTCTTCTTTTTTTTTTAAACATCTTTATTAGAGTATAATTGCTTTACAATGGTGTGTTAGTTTCTGCTTTATAACAAAGTGAATCAGCTATACATATACATATATCCCCATATCTCTTGCGAATCCCTCCCTCCCACCCTCCCTATCCCACTCCTCTAGGTGGTCACAAAGCACCGAGCTGATCTCCCTGTGCTACACGGCTGCTTCCCACTAGATATCTATTTTATGTTTGGTAGTGTATATATGTCCATGCCACTCTCTCACTTTGCCACAGCTTAACCTTCCCCCTCCCCATATCCTCAAGTCCATTCTCTAGTAGGTCTGTGTCTTTATTCCCATCTTGCCTCTAGGTTCTTCATGACCTTTTTCTTTTCTTTTTCTTTCTTAGATTCCATATATATGTGTTAGCATACGGTATTTCTTTTTCTCTCTCTGACTTACTTCACTCTGTATGACAGACTCTAGGTCCATCCACCTCACTACAAATAACGCAATTTCATTTCTTTTTATAGCTGAGTAATATTCCATCGTATATATGTGCCACAACTTTTTATCCATTCATCTGTTGATGGACACTTAGTTTGCTTCCATGTCCTGGCTACTGTAAATAGAGCTGCAATGAACATTTTGGTACATGACTCTTTTTGAATTATGGTTTTCTCAGGGTATATTCCCAGTAGTGGGTTTGCTGGGTCGTATGGTAGTTCTATTTGTAGTTTTTTAAGGAACCTCCATACTGTTCTCCACAGTGGCTGTATCAATTTACATTCCCGCCAACAGTGCAAGAGTGTTCCCTTTTCTCCACACCCTCTCCAGCATTTATGGTTTCTAGATTTTTTGATGATGGCCATTCTGACTGGTGTGAGATGATATCTCATTGTAGTTTTGATTTGCATTTCTTTAATGATTAATGATGTTGAGCATTCTTTCATTTGTTTGTTGGCAATCTGTATATCTTCTTTGGACAAATGTCTATTTAGGTCTTCTGCCCATTTTTGGATTGGGTTTTTTGTTTTTTGATATTGAACTGGATGAGCTGCTTGTAAATTTTGGAGATTAATCCTTTGTCAGTTGCTTCATTTGCAAATATTTTCTCCCATTCTGAGGGTTGTCTTCTTGTCTTATTTATGGTTTCCTTTGCTGTGCAAAAGATTTGAAGTTTCATTAGGTCCCATTTGTTTATTTTTGTTTTTATTTCCATTTCTCTAGGAGGTGGGTCAAAAAGGATCTTGCTGTGATTTATGTCATAGAGTGTTCTGCCTATGTTTTCCTCTAAGAGTTTGATAGTGTCTGGCCTTACATTTAGGTATTTAATCCATTTTTAGTTTGTTTTTGTGTATGGTGTTAGGGAGTGTTCTAATTTCATACTGTTATATGAAGCTGTCCAGTTTTCCCAGCAGCACTTATTGAAGAGGCTGTCTTTTCTCCACTGTGTATTCTTGCCTCCTTTATCAAAGATAAGGTGACCATATGTGCGTGGGTTTATCTCTGGGCCTTATCCTCTCTTAATCATGGAATATATCTGATTCTTGTAACTGCCATTTATTTTATAACAATGGAAATAAAAGAAAGATTGTGTTTTAATCAGACATTTTAAAGTTTGCTGTACATGACATTGTCAGCATATAGCTGCGTTTCCAGAGCAATTACTTGGTGCTTAATACTTTGTGAAATGTCATTGATGTAAGTGTAGTGCAGAAGTATCTTTAAGGGCTAGAATGAATGGGAGAGCCAAATAGCAAAAATGGTGGATTGACTACTGCTTTAGTTGTTATTGTGAAACTTGATAGAGGCCAGTCATTCATAATGGTATCAGGAGATCTTCTTTGTGCTTTGTTCAAAGGAGTTAGAGAATAAGAATGGAATATAAGAGGTAAAAATTAGTGAACACTTCTATGTCAAGCAATATAGCAGATTAGGTGTTTTGAAAATTTTAGCATTGAAAACAGAGATAAAGGATGAATAATTATAATTTTGTTTAACTTCTTAAGAAATTAAGCAAGAAGCAGAGAGACCAAAATCTAAGTTGACTCTGCAAACCCATGTGATAAACTGTCCTTTAAAGCTTCGTATACCTTGGGAGGGATTTGCTGGTGTCAATAACCACAAGCCACTTGAAGAGCAAATGGACAAGGCTTAAACTTGTAAGAGGTCTCCAGATGGAACTGAGAACTTTATAAGAAATGAGAGGAATCAAAGATTATACCCTTAGTAGATGGGAAAGTTATTTGGGAGAAGCCTGGGCAGTGGATAGAAGATGGAAAAACCACTAAAAGGATGTCTGGTTTTGTAAAGAACTGTGGTCTTTCTGAATCTTAGAGCCTGGGAACTTTGTGAGTAGTGAAGGTCATAGTTTCTCCTGCTTAAGTAAAGGGAGATTGTTTCTCTGAATTCATATTGTCCTACCTTTTATGACTAGGGGTCATTGCTATATATAAAAATAAATTAATTAAACACCAAACTGGAAAATGGTAGCATTTATCTCTGGCTATGGTAATTTTAGTGATTTGACCTAGCTAAGAAGCAGTAGTATCCTTTGCTGCCTTAACTGTTTATTTGCTGATATGAAGGAAGTTCATGCTCACTCAAAATGTTTCAAAGAGTAAAAATTTAATTTTACATAGTCTTGCAAAGCAAAATTTGGTGCTGGTACTGGAAAAAAAGATAGACTGAAGGCATGGAAATGAAATGACAAATTTGCATAATGTCCATAAAATAGGATCATTTATTTCACAGACATGGATTTTTGCAATACATATTTAGGCATTATTGACAGCATTCCCTGGGAACATGAGCTATCACAAACGTCTAGACATGTATACATATGGGTCTAGAAGTATATGCAAGCAAAGAAAGTAATTAAAATATTTTTAAATCATATATTTCAGAAAGAAATGTTTTTTATTAAATAAAATATATAATCTAACTTTGTTAGCTTTTTCCATTTTGGTTTATCCTCATAACTTTTTTTTTTTTTTTTTGTGGTATGCGGGCCTGTCACTGTTGTGGCCTCCCCCACTGTGGAGCACAGGCTCCGGACGCGCAGGCTTATGGGCCCAGCCACTCCACGGCATGTGGGATCCTCCCGGAGTGGGGCACGAACCCATGTCCCCTGCATTGGCAGGCGGATTCTCAACCACTGTGCCACCAGGGAAGCCCCATATCCTCATAACTTTTGAATAAGATCCTAATACAACAAATATGCCTATAGAGAAATAATCAAGAAAAATATTTTTGATGAATAACTTTTACATTTTTAATGTTTCAGTGTGTTAAAAATGGAAATTCAACTGAGTAAATTTTAAAGATCTTATTGGCTCTATTCAATGATTCATGAATTGGGCATCATCCAGTCCCTCAGGTAGAAAGTAGTTCTGAGGAGCTACACAAAATTAGAGACTTTTATAGGCAGAAAGGAGCAGAAACAAGGAAGTTATACTTACAAAAAAGTGGGCTTGTTATTGCATGGTAACTTTCCTTTAGGGGAAGGCTATCAGACAGAATACCTAACTGGTGCTGATCGGGTGATTCCTGATTGGTTTAAGATTCCATTTTGGGGAGAGCTGAAACTCTAAGTCAAGTCTCAGTTTGGTGACTGAAGTTTTGCATAAGTGACTACGTTTGGGGCCTTTTGTCTTGTTTTTAACAATTGTTTTACTACGAAAGATACTTTATTGAATTATTCCATTGTATTGATACCCCAAAACAGCAATATACCCTACAAATGAAATGAATTTGAAAGACCAAAGTTGAAAAGTGAGATGAGACGTCTGTGAATTATCACGTTATTACTGTTTTGAAAGCCATTGAGTAATAACTGTGTTAAGTAATCTATATTTGATATTGGTTACAATTTTGTATAGAGTCCATTTCCTCTCACGAATTATAATGTGTGCTTTTCAGAAGGTCGAATATTATCCATTCTAGATTATACAGTTTTGAATGTAGCCTAAGAGGAGAATGTGGAGGGTCAAATTTTTGTTTTGATCCTTTAGGATCCGAAGTGCAGACAAAACTATGCTTTGTGTGAAAAATTAAAAAGTAATTTCTCTCTGAAATCTGTCATTGTTCTCTGTCATCTGAAAAATTACTAGTTTAACAGCTGGGAAAGTATTGACATGATAGAGGCTCAGAACAGGAACTATCTTAAACTCTATATTTTATAATTCATTCATTCTTCAATTAGAGAAATAGAACCAAAGAACTGAAGAGTTCTCTTAATGCTATAAATTGGTTACTTAAGGCAGATTCAATCCAGGGACTTTGCTACCTTGTTATAATTCTTTCCAGACTCCAATCCTTGCCCAGAACAAAGTTTGGTCATTTCTGACAGGTCATCAAGACTTGCCACGTTGAAATGTGTGTGTATCAGCAAAGTAATTTTTTCATAAAATGGTTCCAAGAAACTTTAATAACCTAGCATAAAATAGTTTAATGGCAACTATAGCTAATATCCTTTTCTGTTACTTAAATGATATTTAGCCCTGTGGAAAAATGTTTTCAGGCTAGATAAAGATTTACTGCAGGGTGTCCGAGAAATCTAAACGTGTCATCAATTCTGACTTCTAAAGCACTTATGTGTGTCACAAGGAGCCTTGATTTATACTGGCCTCAAAAAGAAACCTTGTTAATAAGGAACCAGCTAGCCCTCTAGAAAGCATATTTACTCAAGTGCACTTCACATCCTTGTGTATGTGTGGAAAATGGATTGTAACATTACACTTAAATACCTATTGGTTACTACAGAGTAAGCAGAGCAAGGACAGATTAGAAACTTGCTATGAAACACATTGAGGCACTATGGTACATAGTATAAAATATACTGGGAAATTATAACTGCAGATGAAACCATTTAGCTTACTGCAGTTGGATTCAGAATGAAGTGTTTTTAGGGAAAAACAATACCTGTTAGCATGTAATGTAGAAGCAGAGATTCAGAGTATAAAAGGTTTTTGTGATGAAGTTATCAACATAAAATGGAAGAATATCCTTAAAGATCAGTAAAATGTGAGTACAGCGCCCAGGTGGAGGTGTTACCATCAAAGGAAAGGTGGCTCAAATCTTCCACTGAGTTTAGAAAAAAAGTTATTATAATAACATTCACATAAAGATCTGTTTTGATAAAGTCAGTGGCAACCCAGGAATTTATCATATAAGATCTTACGGAAAAACCCAGATGAACTTTTTGGCCAGCCCAATACATGTTAACCTTGAATTTGTTACTGAAATAAAAGGAAGTAGACCCAGTGTTGTATCAAGTAGAAAGGGTCTGTGGTCAGTGATGCCCCCTGAAAACCATGATAATTTTGCAAAAATTGTATAAAAAATTACATTACAGAAAGTAAAGAAGTGCTAGAGATATGTTAAAGAAAATTTGATAGCAATTGCTGACGAATGTACTATTAGAGAATGGAGAAACTCTTTAAAGCTCCCAGATATTTTTACTCATCAAGAAGTTGTTCTTTACTACTATGAGGCTATCAACATTTTTGTCCTTTTTTCTCCCAATGAATCGATCCACTCCTGATTTTAAGTCCTTCCCAGTACATCTATGATCACTCTTATCATTAATCAAGCCTATCTCCATACTCTATGCTTGCAATATTCCCAACTTCAAACCACCCGCCTGGATAAATTTAACTTTCTGCTTTCTCTGCCTCAACACTAAACCCCTGAACACTGCTGAAGGAAAACAACAATTGTTCAAATAAGCACCAGTACTTATTTGCAGTTTCAGTGGTCATCCACTACTACCTCCCAGTCATTCCTAGGAGTCTTGGTCAGCAACCATTCTCATCCAGCCAACTTTTCATGCTCACATCAAGCTCACTTTCGGCAGGTCTCTTTAGTTTCTTCACACACACACAAAAACACAAACACTGACAAACTGAGACCATCATTCAGGAATTCCCTCCATTTTTCTGATCAAACCAAATTTTCTGCACTTAAACTCCTGCCTTTCTTTTTTGCTAGTGTAATTGTTTAAAACAGATAGCCACAACTGTGTAGGCCTTATGACTTTCTTCTTTCCATGGCTTGGGGTTGTCAGTAATCACTATGATTTCTACTAACCTTCACAATATGATTTTGCTCTCTGTCTCCTTAAATATGTATGTTATGCATATATTGCATGTAGATAATTTGTTTTCAATTATTCCTTAACTTTGCTAGCTCAATTTTTATCTTTATGTATCAGAGAGGTTTTTTTTGTTTTGTTTTGTTTTTAATTAGACATCTTCTTTCTGGTCTCTGATTCTGTTCTTCTGTGACATCCAATTTTGCATAACAAGCTCCCTATTAGACATTGATTTTATTTTCTGTATTCTATACTTGTCTGAACTCACAAACCGTACCTCAGTTACTTTTTATTCTCAAAGTCTGGTATATTTATGGTATGTTATTTGCACCCAGTAAGGTTTAGTAAAATGAATGAATGACAGAAAAGATTTAGGGAAGTAACAGAAGGGTAACACCATTGAAAAGACAGAAAGAAAAAAAAAAGTGGTTTGAAAGCAAGAAAAATGTAACTAAGAGAACAGCCTCCATATACCCTTAATTGCAAAAGTTACAAGCAGAAAACTTAAAGAAAAAAAAAGAAATTTTATGGTTACCAATCCTACTGGGTATTTTTAATGCAAATTTCCACTTGAGTGACAAAGCAGTGAAAACTAGTGGTTTTTATAAAGCATAACATAATGGGTCTTTTTTTTATGTGATAAATTCCTTTGGATATTTAAGAGATTGTCATTTAGTGAAACAAAGGTCTAAAATTATTATTTTCCTTTACTCCTTTTATATTAATTTATACAGCTCTTATCAATCTATTTTGTTGTTGGAAATGCCTATTTCAAATGAGTAACGTCTGCTTTCTTATTTCATTAAAAAAGTATTATATCTGAAATTGCTCACATTCAAACTGCCTAATAAGAGAAAATTGAAAATGAAAGTAATTACTGTTAACTGGTTGAATCAATTCACCAAAGGCTAATTTGACTATTGTCTAGAGTTTAGCAATCCCTAGTGTATATTTTTCCAAAACTGAAAATAACGGAAATTAATCCTTATTCATACAGAATCTTAGATATAAGCTTATTCATATAGTATTTTTTTGGATTAGGAGGTTTTATTTGGAAGACATTTTTAAGATCATCCATTTATTCTGTCAGCATACATTGAATATATAATGCATAAGAACAGTGTAAGTTCCAAAAGTAATTTAATTCGAACTACTTCCTGTCTCACTCACTCATTCATGTATTCTTTTAATCAATATTTATCAAGTTCTTGCTTTGTTTCAGATATTACTTTAGAGATGAGAGATTCAAGAGTAAGAAAAATGGAAACAAAAAAACAAATAAAACCCAAAGTGGTTTCTTTTTTAATGGAGCTGTGCAATTTAGTATCTGTATAGATTAATTTCCTTACATAATGTTAACCACATAAATTCTAGAAAAAGGTATCTATGTGCAGATGACAGTGGAAAGTTCACTATTTAATTTTATTACTGTATGATTTTGATAAAAAGTTATAGAGAGCCATAACCTGATTCTCTACCGTTTTAGCAAGTGCCTTTATTTTCAACCTTTAGAAGACATAAAACATGAACACATTCCTATTATGCATGACTGTCCTTTAAGTATTTGAATACAAAACCAATATTCCTCCATTTATATCTATAACCAGTGGTGGAGAATCAGGTTTTGTGTCACTTTAACTTTTTTTTTTTTTTTTTTTTTTTTTTTGCGGTACGCGGGCCTCTCACTGTTGTGGCCTCTTCCGTTGCGGAGCACAGGCTCCGGACGCGCAGGCCCAGCGGCCATGGCTCATGGGCCCAGCCGCTCCGCAGCATGTGGGATCTTCCTGGACCGGGGCACGAACCCGTGTCCCCTGCATCGGCAGGCGGACTCTCAACCACTGCGCCACCAGGGAAGCCCTTAACTTTTTATTAAAGTAGTACAATAATAAAATTAAATAGTGAGTTTTCTATCAGCCCTACTGTAATTTAAATGTAAAGCTTAAATGTATTTCTCTATCATCCTATCATTCATCTTATGCTGTATGCCAACCTGCCAAAAGTATTTTGAATCATGGCTGTATAAGTTATCAAATTAGTTATTCTTTTCTTCTGTATTCCTATAAACTTGAATAACTGTCTTTTTTATGTTTTAAGATATTACTCTAGAGGACAAAAGGCATGATTATGGACTCTTTTCCCACCAAAAAAAATCCCTCCAGATAGCCATTTAGAATCCTTACACTGGTTGGGCATTACTGTTTCCCATAATCTGTCCTGAAAAGCCCTGCTGTCTCAGCTGTTGTTTGGAACCTTCTCCTGGATGGGAAGATGGGCATGGAATATATCCTACTATCTGCTACAGTAAAAGAAATCTTTTAGACATCTCTAATTGTAGCATATTTCAAAAAGAAGTGCTATGAAAATAATCTTTCTAACTTATATTTAAAACCTAAACATTTGCATTATATTAGCTGATTTCAGAACCTATGTACTTTTTACATTACATTAATAGAAAATTTTACTCCAATTTCTAAACATCAGATTTGCAAACTCTTCCAGCACAATTCATTCATTAATTGAGAATATTTTGCAATGTAATTGATCAGCCTATATATAAAATTAAAATTTATGAAAAAATATGAATTTTAATATTGGGGTAATTAGCACAATGCTTCATGGAAGAATAAATATTCAGGTTTAAAACACTTTGAGGGTGGAAAATGATGTATGTAAGATGACCAGTTTATTTAAAATCATAAATATCATTCAGGCGTGTAATCCTATTTTTTGTAGAAAAATATAATGCTTTTCTCACGTCTGTTCAAACTGAGTTGAGGTTTCAAGAATATCAGAATACAAGTTTTGGCTTGCTCAGTTATTTTATAATATATAAACTTTGAAGTATCTACTAAGATATAACTTCAGTTATTAATACTAAAAATTGAAAATCTTAACCTAACCTCTCTCTGATATGTCTGTAAGATATATTAGAAGTGAGATTAAAAGACATGCATTTCCAAAAATATTTTGTAAAATGAAAAACAGAGAGTTACCTTTTAAAGCAGTGCTCATTTATTAGATTTTGTCTCATTAAAATGTGTTTTCTCATTTTATATCTGTGTTATAGATTAGTCCAGTTTTCATGTGGATTTTAATTGCATATATTGTAAAAAAAAAAAAAAATTCACAGGACATGATTTTGTGATAGAACATTTTAGTTTCTCACTGCTGTCTCAATAGACATGCAAAACAATAGGGATTAGCATAGTTCCCTTTGACTGATGGATTCAAGGCTTTCAATTTCCCTGAAAAGCAGCTGTAACATTCAGATGAGCTGATCCAGGAAGCTTGTCATTTCAGTGATCCTCTGGAGACTGTCACGGACAGCAGAATAAATTTACAATTAATGAAGCAAATGTATGTTGTGAAGAAGAACCTGATGAGTTCCTTCAGCAACTGTCATGAACAAAGATTTCATATCAAACTGGTTAGCCTGGCCCTCATTCAGCTAGGTGAGGTCTATATAAGTGAGATTGTGAGAGAGTATTTGAAATGCTCCTGTCTATAAACAACAGAACTCTACAAGCTCCATTCATTTAAACTAGTCTCTACAGAGTGGGAAGTCACCTTAATGTCATATCTCATTACTTTGATTTAGTCCCCGATTTCATTAGAAAAAAATGATGATAGTATATCATTCAAGGCTTTTTTATTCACAGACTTATATTCTCTAGGCAATTTTTCTACAATTTTTCTACCATTTAGCTATTTGAGAAAATATTTGAAAGAGAAAATTAACATACTCTTTCTGTCACTAACTCAAAGGGGTCTTGAATCAAATTGATCCAATGATAATATCAGTACTTGTTTTCTTTCACCACATGCAAAAGTATAAATAGTAAATCCGGAAGATCCCACATGCTGCAGAGCGGCTGCGCCCGTGAGCCATGGCCGCTGAGCCTGCGCGTCTGGAGCCTGTGCTCCGCGACGGGAGAGGCCACAATAGTGAGAGGCCCGAGTACTGCAAAAAAAAAAAAAAAAAAAAATAGTAAATATAAACTGAAAATTCTTCCAGGATTAAAGTATCATGTATTAATTTATTTATCAAAATGAAGCAGCCAAAACGGGGAGATTTCTGGCTATTTGACATGAAAGGATGATTTCATATATTAGTGAATGAATGTTTTTGCCCTAATAGTATTTATTCTTTTAATGATGTAATTATGTGATAAAATAATACTTTTTCTTTGGTCTTTACTCTCCAAAAGTACAGCCAAATTAGTTGTGGCTGCATTAATAGATGTGAAGCAAATTCACACTGACAGACAAAAACTTAATATATTTTATGTGTGCATATATATATATATATATATATATACACACACATATATACATGCACACACACACATATATAGTGAAACTTCTACAGTGTCTGAATTTAAAATCATATTTGTTTCTGAAAAGAAAATTGTTCTTACTCTTTTAGAAGTTGTAAAATCCTATATTTTCCTTTTTTTAAAAAAACGAATCCTCTTCTTTTTTCCCTCTCTGCAAAGTTGTTTGACATTTAGAGCATCATAGTTGTGAATTACAATTAATTTGAATTTCGGAAATGTCATTTTACTTCTTGAAATAAACAGAGGTACTTGATTTCTGGATTATTGCTGTGAACTTCTTTATAATTATAATGTGTCTTTTAAAAAATATTTACTTAATTAGTTAGTTTGAGCTGGGTCTTAGTTGCGGCACACGGGATCTTCATTGAGGCGTGCAAGATCTTTTAGTTGTGGTGTGCAAACATCTTAGTTGCGACATATGGACTCAGTTGTGGCATGCGGACTTCTTCTTAGTTGCAGCATGCAGACTCTCAGTTGCTGCATGCTAAATCTTAGTTGTGGCATTCATGCGAGATCTAGTTCCCTGACCAGGGATGGAACCCAGGCCCCCAGCATTGGGAGCACGGAGTCTTACTCACTGGACCACCAGGGAAGTCCCTGTGTCCCCTTTTAATTGGAATATTCTGGCATTATGAAGTCTGATATTCAAGGAACAGAGTAGAGTGGTGAGAAAATCTTGAGGTTTCAAATCAGATAAAGCTGAGCTTGAATTGTGGCTGTAGTTGTTTTTAGTTAAATTCTCCATTTGCAAATTGCCTAAACTCTTAGCCTCACTGTTCTTATCATCAATCTACCTTTAATTTCAAGGATTAAAACAGATGATATTCAAATTACTTAGAATAGTTCCCATCACATAATAGCTTCCGTCTCAAGTATATATTACTCCATAAGTAATTAATCTTTAAAAGAAAAAGAAAAACTTTCAAAAGATGCCTCATTTTTCTTTTATGTCTAATATCTGGTTTCTATTATTCCCATGAGTATGTGTTTTTGAGTAAATTATGAATACAAATTTTATTTTTTTAATTTTTCATTTTATTATTTTTTCATTTTATTTTTCAGTATTAATTCATGGTAATAATAAAAATTTACCAGGTCTAAATATTCTCTGTTCAAATCTATATGATAATCTCTCATACAGTCTTCTTTTTCATCTTTTATCAATTTTTATCTCCTATGTGCTACTTATTGTTATTCATACATTACAGAGATAGGTTATTCTAAATGAGGTTTAAGACACTCAATATAACACATCATTTGATTTCTCCTCATTTTCTGAGTCAGAAATTTTTCTTGGCTTTCTAGTTATTCTAACTAGATGTTGAAACCAGTTAACAACTTTTTCTCAAACAAATGCAAATAGTAGGAACATAGCCTGGGACCAACCAGACAAATAAGCAGATAGTCTCTCTACCTGGTGAATTTGGCAAAATAAACTCAATTCTATACAAGTAAATCCAAATGTCAAACACACCAACGTCTCATTTAGCTAAGTGTGCTAGGCAACTGTAGAAAACATAACAGGGTTTTAATGAGAATGCAATGGAAAAAGCTAAGAGAACAAATGCTGCTTAAAGTAGACTCTATGTTCGCAAACAGAAATTTTCATTTCATATACAGAACCATTTTAACAACCTCTGCAAGTGTCCACCATTGAGATTGTCTTGATAAAACAACATGCTTCTTGTTATCAAAAGGCCTTCAGTTTACTGAAACATTTAGCCCAGTGTTTATGGACATGGAGTCTGAACCAGACTGCCTAGTCACACACCCTGGCTTCACTTACTACTGGGGACCTTGGGCTAATTACTCAACATCCCTCCAAGCATTAGTTTAAAAAAAATCATAGTATGAGCATCTGGAATAGAGTAAATGTTCAGCATATATTGTTTTTTATTATATTTTTCAGGAGTAATATATCATCTTGCTTATCATGTCAAATATTAAGCAGACTAATTTTTAAATTTCTTGTTTAATGTCCTGACAAATAAACATAAAATCAACTTGCTTTTAACTTTGGAATTAAATCTTGGTTTAACATTTCTTAATTTTTACTTGCCAAGTGTCAAATATAATTTTGCCCTTTAAAAACTATTCTCTGAATTTTTGTATTTGTGTTAAAGACATCTGTTTCAGCTTTTGATGGAATAGTGATTAGTTTTTTAGCAAAAGTTTATATATAGTTGCAAAAACATAAATAACATATACATTAGAAAATTCAATTTTTCTTGTTGAAAAACTGGACTTGCAGTTTTTTAGTTATATTTTTCAATTGCATTTGTATTCAGAATAAAGTACAGAGAGCTTAAAAATTCTGAAATAAGAGGAATATTGTATGCAATTTTTTTAGCAGATATGTATTTTGCATAGCACATTTTACTGTGAAAGAGACTTTTCCTCACATTTTTTATTCCTAATTGTAAACTGCTGATAGTATTATGCCAACTTTGCAATGTGTGAATATTTCTACACCATGGCAGGAAATGTTTGTAATGTGTAGCTGTATTCCTGAAAATAATCCTCAGGCTAAAGTGAGAGTCACAGACTTACACAGTAGGGTACATCACTAGAACCATGCAATCTAGTAATGTATGTCACACTGGCCATATGCTCTGATAAATTTTTCTTGTATTGTTAAACATGAAACACACCTTTTCTTGCTTTCAGTGTTTTCCTCTCATGTCTTCTTTATAGTTTCTTTATCCCCCATCCTTCTATTTTCATTCTCCCATCTTAGGTCTAGGATGGTGCTTCCTTTTTATAGGGAAGTGATTTCATTGGAAAGTAAAAAAGAAATAACATGGTGACTCCTAAAAGACTTTTCATATTATATAAATGGCCATATTGTCTATCCCTTAAGTAGTCAAGGATTTCACCTTGAATAGTCTTAGAAGGGTAAGGGAACTCCAAAGTGAAACCCTGTATTTTGTCAAATAAGACACTCTGTCCCCTTAAATGTGATCAAGTATTTGGAATTTGCAGTTAATACTACCAAAAAAAGGTATAGTGGAAAATTGAATCTGTAAATTATTTTTACTAGATATAAAATAATGAAAACATACCTTGGTACAGAATAATTATTTAGTCTCATAACGAAACTATCAAAATTAATAAACATTAAAATGTTATTTATTATGTAATTGTATGTAAATATAAAAGTATGTGGTGCACTTAGGTTGCCTTCAGCTAGTTGTATTTACATACTAAATGAAATATGGATTTTTAATAATTAAAATAAATACTCATTTATCTTTTAATTATTGCAAATTATCTCAGTTAACAGGCAAATTCATTATTACCTGATAAACAACTATCAGCTTCTGTAAATAACGTTATTCTTTAATTTTCTTCAATAAAAAAAGGATTTTTTCCCCATTACAACTGATTTAGATTGGTGAGAGTGAACCATACCCTTGAAAACTCTTTTATGTAGCGATACTTGGAAATATTTACAATTATCTTTAAAAATATTTTGCTATGTTCAAAGATTTGCATGAATTTAACTGTCAAGGTCAGAAATAGCTTCCATCCGAGTTAAAGATTCTATCCCCTGAGGACGCCAACTAATATGTCAAAGGTCATCAGTTTTATACCTGACTATAATTAAGTACATGTTGACATAGATCTGATTTATTGCTCTACCAGGACTGTCAACTTCAGGGTAGACTATTTGTTTTAATGGGAATGGATTTTTGTTTCTTGCTTATCAGAGGAATTCTGTTAACTTTAAAAGGGTTAGCAGAAGATGATTGGAAAACAAAATCCCAATTAACTCACAATGATATAATTTTATTTAAAAATTTTATTTTATTATGGTATGCTATTCTATATAAAAGTAATAGATGATAACAGTACTTTCTAATTATTGATATATAAAAATATATTTAAATGCATTTCATAACAATTGAGGGGAAAAAACAGTTCTAATGTCACTTGAAAGTTTAAGATTTGTTTCCTCCTCATGGAGATTATATTGTATCAGTGCTGGGGATGTGGTCTGGAAAGCAGAGAGAAAAGAAATAAAAATAGGTTTTACCTGTAATATTCTTTGTGATATTGAATCAGAGTCTATATTTATTTGCAAAGTAACATAGGAAATTGAGTTAATTATAAGTAGATTTAGAAAGGAAACAAAATATATTTTCTGTTACAACTATCTAAATGTTTATTTTTGAATGTGTGTGTGGGGCGGTGCTAAAATCTGCCACTTAAATTTACAAAAGAAATGCCTAAAATTGTTATGTGACCTATGTGATACAGTCAAATTGTTCTATTCACTTTATAAACATCATATATGTGAGCATATGTGTGTATTATTGCACTCAAGCATGGGAATAAAAAGAGATTGGAATTTTAACATCTACCATTTTATAGATTATGAATATATAGCATGCCTACTCACCCTATACTTGTAAATGTATTTTAATATTTTATAAAACACATTTGATCTTTTAAAACCTTCTTTACTAATTTCTTTTATTCTTTCCATATTCTTTATGAAAACTTAACAGGAACACTTTATCCCCCTTGAAATATATTACTTGTTTGAAACAAATGGTGTTATCTGTTCTAATTTACTTTGTACGAATTGCCAGAGCTTCATATCTTGGAAGTTTACATATTTATACTCTACCAATAACTTTACTAATGACTTCCAATCTTATGTTTGAGACAGATATTTTATGCTTGTTTTATGGAATAAGTATAAAGATACAGGGCATACTATTCATAGTGTTTATGAGTACTTCATTTTGATAATACTTAAAGATACAGTGAGTAATATTCATAGTGTTTATGTTTATCAGTACTACAATCTGAAAATATTTGATTAATTTCCTAGATTTTCAGACTCATTTAATAAAGTGATTACTAGAGGAATAAATATACTTCTGATAATTTTGTGAAGAAAGCATTAAGCTAACGATAAACAACCACTTAGCAACTTGAATTTTGAATAAAATGCATCGATCAGATATGTGTTTCCAGAATGAGATAGGAACTAGTACAAAGTATGTTAGTTGAAGCTCTCTGACTCCAAAACCTTTTCTCAATGTGCTAGATAAAGTTTCTACTCATTGATGGGTATTGTAAAGTTATGTCTTCTTCATGAATATTCTAAATTATTCTTAATATACATGTCCATATTTAAATTCTATAGGATATTATAAAATATCTTGTATATTTGTTAGGTTTTATAAGCAGTATAAATAACATTGTTTCAAACACTGGAAATTGATATGTAACTATTTGCTTAGCAAGAATTTTAATTCTACCTAATAAACCTTTAGATAATATTTAAAATTCATTAAATAATTTGTAATACACCTGGTAATGAGAGAAAAATTTGAATCATAGTTCAGAACCACATTTAGTTATGATGTGGGCAAGGGAGAAAGAAAAGTATATTTATGTCTATGTGGAAAGAAATAGTGATTAAATAGGTAAACCTGCTATACTACATAAAATTCAATATCATTCCCTATTACAACATTCTTTAAGCACTTATTTTGCAGAGTCAGTGTGCTAAATATTGCTGGTAAAACTGTTAATCAAATAGGGCCATCACATTTATTGTTTTTTTCTATAAAATCAGAGAAATAAACATCTGAACCAGTAGTAATTGATAACGATAAATTATTTAATACATATGTACAATATGTATAAAGTGCTACAGAAACACAAAATGAGCAATGCATGATTTTTTCAGTGATAGGACAATGGAGACTTTAAGGGAAGTTACAAATTGGAAGACATGTTTCTTTTAGACCTTAAATAATAAAGGTAATTTTTATGGTGATGAAAACAGTGATGCCAATAATACTGTCAAGGCTGGTGGATGGAATTACACAAGAAGAAATGATCATGAAATAAAAAGTGTGTTGTGGTGTAAAAAGTTTTCAAGTATGGGAAGGATAAGGTAAAAACTTTTCAGAAGGAGAATCTTTTGACATTGGAAAGGATGTAAGGGAGTGGGAAGGCAGGGAGGTAATCTAAGAGGCTATTATTGTAAGAACTACCCCCATAAATAAAATATAATGAAACATTTTTAGAAGGTAACCATAGTTCTATATCTACTAATAGGACTGAGGAACATAGTCTAAAATTATTTTTTTTTACAAAATATACTAATCTAAAATTAATCTGACATTGTTATTTGTGTTCTAACGTAAAATTGTTAACTAATAACAATTTTTATAAGTATTCCTTCATTGATTATTTCTGGAAAAAATATCTATATAAATTAAGAGTATTTTAAAGTATACTCATAATTCACACGAATACTTTATATAGATAATTGATTTTTATATATAATGTGGTTATGTATTTGAGCACTAACGACTTTGCTGCTCAAAATGTTAGAGCACATTAAGAAAACTCTTCCCCACATCTTATGGTTCTGCACTGTGTTTGGGAATTACAGAATGAAAGATATGTTTTAAAAAATATCTAAATCCTAATAATTCAAATTCATTGATAAATGCATTTGGTACACAAAGACATTTTTTTCTTAAAGGTATTAGGTAATAATACCCTTCTACCTGAAGGAAAGGATTGAACTAATATTCATCTAAAAGAACATTTAAATATTTAAGTCTATTTTTCCAATGTTCACCTTTTATATTGTTTCCTGAGAGAGTTGTATATAAAGTTGTAGACATCACATTTGGATACATTTTATACACAATTACATATTATGGTCCATTAAGAATTTCACAAAATATTGTGTGACAGTTAATCGTGAAGTAAAGTCAAGAGAAAGGCTGTATGACCTGTTTTAAGTGTCAGAAAATGGCTCAAAATGCCTGATTCATCCTTTTTCCATCCATAGAATAATTATGTGTGATATAATATAAAGATACATTCATGGTTATGCTAGGGAACATAAAAAAGTAAAATTTTAGCCCATAAGAATAGCTGATGAGTTCCAGAAGTGAAGTCAAGAACCGATTTAACTCATTCTACTGGAAAGACAATTACTTTAAGAAAAATATCTAAAATACACCTGTGATTTCATTTAAGAGAATAACATTAAGCACCATCCCTGGAATTATGCTCCTTATATAAATTATTCTTTTTTACCACAATTTATAATCAATGTCAATTGATAACGCATGCTGTGGTAGAAGGTAATCTCAATATATAAGAGAAATGAGCCCTTATCTCTTGGTATTTGTCTTTGAAGAAAGCTACTTTGAGCAACCTCTTAAATTTCAGCTAAGGCCTTGTGTGTACATAAAGGAGTTGTGTTTTGTTTTTCTAAGAGGTGTTCATCTTTCTCATCAAGTTTATTTTATTTTATCATAGTCAATGCTAAGTTCTTTAAGTAATATCATGATTAATAACCCTTTCCCCAAATTCAGTCTACCATTTTGTTGTAATTTATAATACTGGAGTCAGATCAATAAGAACAGACTTATGTAATTTCTTGTTGGAAAATTTTGTTTCATTTCAATTCATCCCTCCTTTGTTACGATCAGAATTGAAGAGCACAAGCCTATGTAATTGTTTATTACTTTATTTCATTTTCTGGTCTGCTGCTATGTTCATTTTAGTGTAAGGTACTTAGTCTCCCTTCCTGGTCTTGTATAGGCAGCTGTTAGTTTTTTGTTCTTTCGCCTTTACTTCTCTTCCTCAAGTAGTTTTGCACCAATGTACTTACTACATCCACTTCAATATGTTTTAAGAAACTATACATTCCAACATAGTGCTTTATAAATCTTCCTAGAGTCACTTAAGGCTAGGTTAGGTAGGTTATAAAATATGCATCATCATAAAGAGAAACAGCAAAAAAGTCTCTAAAAATGTTATTCTTAGAAAAAAAATAACCCACAGGAAAAGAAGAGATATTTGAGTTTGGCTCTTAGAATTGTTGGAAGGGAATTCATGTTAAGAAAGACCAGAAATAACAGTCAGCTGTTTTATCGGCAGAGATAGTAAAACAACTGAGTTGTGAAGTCAGCAGTTCCCACAAGTGGCCACAGAAGGAGGATTCCAAGGAGTGCATGGTAAGGGTGCTCATAGCCTCAGAAGAATTAATTGTGCCTTTGTCTCCTGGGGATCTGGGATCATCACAAGAGAGACCTTCAGAGTAGGACAACAAGTAACATTAGTGCTGGTCCACTTCTATTGTCCTATTCCCTCCCCCCCCTTAATAATTATTCATCTAAATTGTTTGTCATAGACGACTATTGCATTTTGTATCACAAATTTGTTACCGAAATGCTGTTTTTTTATCCTTACACCAAAGTCTCTGCATTGATTCTTCAAGGATGGCCTTCGTGGTGACCCTCCAAAACTCACTCTGAGCCAATTAGGTATTTTAACTCTTTATTCCTGTATCTCCAATAACTGAAGAAAGAATTCATCACAATATCTAGATTAGGGCTAAACTTCAGGGCTCCGTACACTAGGAAAGGAAATTAACAAGGACAAACAAATATGCTGAAGTACTATGTATAATATAGATAAACCCTCCTGACAGTTTGGAGCTCAATGATTGCCTCATGCAAAGTGTCAAGACATCACCCCACCAGAGTGGAATAAGGGTGAGTGGAGAGAATGAAATCTTTGGGAAACACTGTCACCTCCTTCATATAACCTTCAACATTTTAGGGTAACTTACTTGTGATCTCAGGTTGTTCTTTTTTAAAAAGTTTCTTCCTCTCCTTCCAGCATGAGAAGCTAGGTAATTTATCATCAGTAACTGGCTTACATTGGGTTATGGCACATTTGCTGCTTTCTCTTTGTAAAAGGTGTGGACTCCACACCAGACTCATGGTGTTCTCTCAGAAAACACACTGTCTATCTCTGCTGTCCTATTTTAGTTATCACTTCCCCCAACTCTTCAGTGGAAACCCTTTAGTCTCCAGACAAAAAAACAAATAAACTCCCTGGAATTTATTTTGAAGAGCTATCATATGAGACTTAGGTGATTTCTTATAACCTATATTTCCAATGACTTTTGTTATTTGCAAAATTACCTATGATACAGTAACATAATACAATTATAATTACTAATTGGGACAAGAAAAAATATTGGCATCATATATATATATGTATATATAA
The DNA here is from genome assembly GCF_963455315.2 of Globicephala melas. Taxonomy (NCBI): domain Eukaryota; kingdom Metazoa; phylum Chordata; class Mammalia; order Artiodactyla; family Delphinidae; genus Globicephala; species Globicephala melas. The sequence goes on along the minus strand of NC_083316.1, from coordinate 68,214,924 downwards.
AAATTGCTGTACTGTGACAATAAATTTATTTTGATTTTCTTAAAAGTCAAGTTTAGAAAAAAATAACGGTGATATATGGTCATCCTTCTATATTCTAAACGTTTTTAATAAGTACTTATTATGGGTGAAGCAAATAATGGGTGTTGGAAATACAAACATAAGAGAAGAATTCATATTCTATTGGCAGAAAATAAAAGTAAGTAATAATATGGTGTGATATATGTTGTAAAAAATTATGCTAAAATTACTATGGAAGGGCAAAAGTCAGAGCAAACCTAGATTAGCATCACCAAGAGCATGATTGAGCCTTGGAAAATTAGAATTTCATAAGCTGGAGTATTGAGAAAAAGGGCATTCATGCTAGCGTGAATGTAATAACCACATTAAGGCATGAAAGACCATGGTGCTACTGGTAATGATGATTAAGTTGTAGGAGAAGCATGTTATTAAAAAAAATTAAAACTGAAAGTAGAAATGCAGTAATGCATTAAAACTAAATGCATTACAAATCTAATCTTTTTAAAAACACTGTATGGTCACACAAATATATATCCATAGGCAAGAATCTTCCCCATGACAAGTGGAAAATTCTACAGAAATGACAGTGAAGGTGAAGGAAAGTGCTAAGATTTAGAAGATGTTTATGAAAAAGAAACAGCAGAACTTTGGGTGTGAAGGGCAGTGAGGAAGGGCAAGAGCTTCAAATTGTGTGGCTTTGTCTGGGTGTCATTGATTGAGTTAGAAAATACAAGATGAAAAATGAGTTTAGAGGGAAATCAACTTAAGATTACTGTACACATAACGCTTTGAGAAAACTAAGTGATAATCAAAATTTTTTTAAATAGTTACAATTTTTTTAAAAGTCAGACAAAAGATAAGTTAAAGAGTGGGATATTCAAAAAGAAAATATCAGCATCGTGTGTGCTATAATTGAGGTCTTGAGAAGAAAAATGTCTTGCTTTGGTACCATCTGAAACAAAAGCCTAAAAGGAAAACTTGTGGGGAGGAAATCTATCTGGGAGGTGATTCTAGGAAACACCTGAGTGTAGGCAGGGAAACTGAGGTAAAGAAGGAGAAAAAGTAGGCATTCTTGAAGTCATTGCTGTGGACACTAGAGTCTGATTCAACAGAGACCCCTTGCAGAATTGATTACACTTCAGAAGGAAGGCTGAGCATTTCTTCGTAGGCAGCCATCTCCCACTAGATGAGGGTTGGCTCTGAGTATGTTAACCTCCACCCCCATACTTCCTGACTGCGGGCTTGGTAAAAGAATGCTGAGGTGGAAAAGCAGAGAGACACTTGGAAGAGCTTGAGAAAGGACTGACAGAGTGCATGAAATGAAGTAGTACAGTTTTTAATAAACCTATGATTTTCAAGGAAACTATGATAAATATTTGAAAATATCTTATAGTGGATTATTAGAGTATCCCTCCTAGTAAGTATGACAAGAATTTCTTTTGAATTAGCACATTAATTTTTTTGTAAACTAACTCATTTTCTTTAACTTGTAAAATAATTCTTTCTTCTTCAAATATGGCATCCCCTAAATTTATTTTTCTCTCCTTTTTTTTTTTTTGCAGACTCTTTAATATAGAAATTGGTCTTTATCTGTCTAATAACTGTATATCTCATATTTTATTTTATAAATTTCTTGTTTCTTTTTTGTTAAATCTGGGAGACTTCCTAACCATGTCTGCCTGATTATTAAATCTTTGCTGTATTCACTCTGCAATTCAATTCACTTATTTACTTCATTTTTAATTATTATAGTTTACAAAATCCATGTTTACAAATTACCTCTTCCTTATAACTGCCAGGTCTTGCTTTCTATATCAATAGTCTTCTCTTTTCTCTTTGAAAATATTTATGATGCTTAATTTAAATTCTTGTTCTGATGACTTTATTCATTCTCCTTCTGTTTGTTTTTTTTAAATTTTTTTCTGGCTCTTCAATTTATGATGTCCTTCTGCATGGTGATTGCACTCCTTGATATTTCATTATCTTTTGTGTGGGATTATATTCCTTTGAAAGGATCATCTGCTTTGTTTAATAATTTTTATTTGGGTTGACAGATAAAAGCCCATTGACTCCTGATGAGTCAATGTCTATGTGTGTATTGAGGAGAGGGGGAGATATCCTCAAACAAAAAGCCTGGCATTTCATCTGGGCTGAAAAATCTCATTTGGTTCACATAATCAGGCCACTTTGGCCCTCAAGGAATCTCTCTGCATCACTGCTTAAAGCAATGCTATTTCTGTAAAGCTTACTCTCTATGGTTGTAATCACTTACCTCACAGAGTAAAAAGGAAAAGGATAAGTAATGACCAATCAGGGACATACTTATATGACTTCATCTCTTATTTTAGTTTTTCCATCCCAGCCTGACTTATTGTCTTATTTTTTTTTTTTAGCTGCAGTTGGGTTGATTCTGAGCTAGGGCTGCTGTGCTTTGTTTTGTTTTTGCAACCATGGTGTTCCTGGGCCTCCATGTGGTCTGCCTGGGAAAGTATAAGAAAAGGAAAAGGGTACAGTTAAAAAGCCCCCATGCCCATTCTCTGGCATCTGCCCCATTTTCACTTGAGACTGCCATTTCACCTACCCAAACATCTGATCTAACCACTATGTATCAGTCACCTGAAATATTTCTCACAGGAATTAAGTGGAATTCAGGGATAAATCAGCTTCCCTATTCCTACTCTTGGATCTTCTAGGCCCATACACCTATTTAGAATATATTATGAGAGAGGACAGTACATATGATGTTTTCTCCAATGATTATTGAATTATAGAAAAGTTATCCTCTGGGATCTGATTTATTTAATTTTAGATTTCCACAAAAAGTTGAAATCCATTGACCCTAGATTCTAATAATGTCCTGATAGTTCACCAGCCCCCTGGTGAGAAGTACATTTGCTTTGATGACCTATTCCTGGAAACTTATACTTTGCTTATCACAAAATTGCTATGAAGTAAATAATTCCTTGGATGAAACCGATACTACATCCTTTATTGTTCTTATTGTTCAAGAATATGAATGTTGGACTAAATTATTCTAGATTATTTCATATGGAACATTTAACTTTATGCTGCATCTTAAATGTACTCTGATGCCAGTTATTTTCCCCCATAACTTCTTTATCAGCAATAAAAATGAGCTAAGATAGAAGCAGTCTACATTTCTCATTGATGAGCTCAAGAAGCCAAATAGACCATCTTTTGGTTGTTCATCACAAGTGCTTACTGTCCTTCAGAAGATCAGTCTCTTTGGGTTAAGGCAGACTGAAATTAAAGTGAAGGTGACTGTATTTGAGTTGTCATTTTTCTCTTTTGCTGAATATGTAACAATTACCCTGGAAAACTTCAGGAATAACAAAGGAAAAGGTAAAAGTAAGAAAGGTAAAGTGAGAGAGACACTTTCTTTTTAATTGTTTACCTCTCATCTCTAGTTAATTATTTAGATAAGGTAGGAAGAATTAGTAAAATTTCCTCTCCAGAGAAATACAGCTGAATCTTAGGATTTTAATCAAGTCAGAAGCCCTCCTTTAAATAACCAAGAGAGACACCCAAGAAATTATGCAGCCTCTTTAGTTCACATAATAACCTACTTACTCCTACCCCTCCCATTCTATGTGGATCAGTAAAGAAACAATTGTTACATTTACTATATTATATATAATGAAGCCAATACAGTTGAGGGAATATTTCCTTGCTCAATATGAGCTTTCTGTAATATTCCTGAAAATTATCTATTTTTGTGAGAGTGGCTTGCGTTTAATGCAATAGGTTTAAAAAATCCACAATCCTATCATGCACAATGACAGAAACTTCCCCCGGAAACTAGACCAGTGAGAATATTTTTCCCATATTGACTCTGGGACCATGAACCCTTTTCTCCTTCTGCTAATTTCAAGATGAATTAGGTCCATCTGGTTATTTCAGGCTTATATATTTTTCCAAATATGCCATATTTTATATTAAATGAGGATATGCTAGTGATCCATGTATCTGTGCTCTGTGGTAATGCCTACTTATTTCTTCTCTGTTAAGAAGTCATAATGAGACAGCTGACCCAGCTCTTTGCTAAGATACCTAGAATTGGGAGGAAAGGACCCTCCACAGACATAAGATTTGTCTCTCATTGGTAGGACTAACTTCATGCCTTCTCTTGTCTGATGCTTATAAGCAGAAAAGCCTTGGTCTGTGTGGTGTATTGTCATTGAAAATTAGAGGGTGCTGCTCTCTGAAGGGTGAAGGAGTGATCACAGACATTTCAGTTACATCCATTCAGTTCAGGGAACAAAGAAACACCATGGAAAAACTTACATAATTATGTTTTTAAATGTCAAGAGTTGTATTAAATGCATGGAAAAAGATTCAATCTTCCTTTCTTTATTTAAAGGACTCTGTCAAAGCAACTGTATTGTTTAATGTGTTCTGAGATTGTATATCCTGAGGCTACTTGGGTTCCAGAAGGTTAATTTTATTTTTATAGATCCTTTTTCAGGTCACGGTGACTCAAAGTGACTCCCCAGTTGCATTCCTGAGACCTTTCCTTTGTCTTTATTTTCATGTATAAGTCTGCTTTGCATAAATGGTGTCACATCGTATACAAAATAAATTATACTTTGCTTTAAATTTATTATACAGAAACACCCTTATCTTAAATATAATAAGGTAGACAAGGGCATGAAGGTATATATTCTTCCTACCATTGTCCTGGTAATTTAATTCCTTTCCAAATATAACAGTAGACTTACTTAAAATGCTTACATGAACTTTTTCTATAAAATAAAGATATTCAATACAATTTCTGTCAAAAGTTCTTATCTCAAATAAATACATTTTTAGCAGGGAGATATTTAAACATTGGTAAGTCAATAATAGCAATGATATCATCTTGCATTATAATCTGGAAACAAAGTTTCTAGTTATAATACTCAGTTACTCAATGAAATATAATACACATAAGCTAAATAAATCTGTGATCAAGGCACCTTGAATGTTTGGGCATTCTCTGGGCCTATCAGTCAGTCTATGATGAGCTGTGAGGAAAAAAAGGGCTTAAGATTGACATTTACATTTCTATTCTCACTGGGTCAGAACCCCTTCCCCATGAAACCATTTAAAATGAAATAATATTTACTTTTCCTAAACTCAGGTGCACTCAGTTGAATGATTCTGTAGCACCTGAGTTAGAGGGAGGTCACAAATGTGTTCACTCAGTTGACAGTAAAGGTTATTAAACAATAAAATTGAACAGTAAAGGTGATAGTGTTCATTCATCTTTTCTCAAAGTAGTCTTTGAAGTAGTAATCCCTTGTTGATCACATCGTTTGCAAATATTTTCTCCCATTCTGTAGGTTGTCTTTTTGTTTATGGTTTCCTTTGCTGTGAAAAGCTTTTAAGTTTAATTAGGTCCCATTTGTTTATTTTTGTTTTTATTTCCATTGCTCTAGGAGATGGATCCAAAAAAGATATTGCTGCGATTTATGTCAGAGTGTTCTGCCTATGTTTTCCTCTAGGAGTTTTATAGTATCTGGTCTTACATTTAGGTCTTTAATCCATTTTGAGTTTATTTTTGTGTACAGTGTTAGAGAATGTTCTAATTTCATTCTTTTACATGTAGCTGTCCAATTTTCCCAGAACCATTTACTTGGAGAGACTGTCTTTTCTCTATTGTATATTCTTGCCTTCTTTGCCATAGATTAATTGACCATATGTGTGTGCTTTTATTTCCGGGCTTTCTATCCTGTTCCATTGATCTATATTTCTGTTTTTGTGCCAGTACCATACTGTTTGATTACTGTAGCTTTGTACTATCACCTGAAGTCAGGGAGCTTGATTCTTCCAGCTTTGTTTTTCTTCATCAAGATTTCTTCGGCTATTCGGGATCTTTCGTGTTTCCATACAAATTTTAATATTTTTTTGTTCTGGTTCTGTGAAAAATGCCATTGGTAATTTGATAGGGATTGCATTGAATCTGTAGATTTCCTTGTGTAGTATAATCGTTTTGACACTACTGATTCTTCCAATCCAAGAATATCTTTCCATCTGTTTGTGTCATCATTGATTTCTTTCATCTGCATCTTATAGTTTTCAGAGTACAGGTATTTTGCCTTCTTAAAATAATTAAAACACTATTGACTGTTAGGATAGACCTTAACTTAAAGCTAGAAATTACTTATAGTTCATTGTAGTACACAAAAGTAACTAATTTTCTACTAGCTTAAAATTGTCTCATAAACTAGGTTTAAAAAAAGAAGACAGGGCTTCCCTGGTGGTGCAGTGGTTGAGAGTCCGCCTGCCGATGCAGGGGACACGGGTTCGTGCCCCGGTCCGGGAAGATCCCACATGCTGCGGAGCGGCTAGGCCCGTGAGCCATGGCTGCTGAGCCTGCGTGTCCGGAGCCTGTGCTCTGCAACGGGAGAGGCCACAACAGTGAGAGGCCTGCATACTGCAAAAAAAAAAAAGAAGACAGTGTACAGCAGTATTTATATAAATGATAAAATTCTCATGAGCATCAGAATCATCGTTAAAGTCAAGTTTCCTACAAGCTAGGTATTTTGATTTTTTCATAACTCTTTTGACTTCATATTCTAAGAATCTGAAGTTGGATATAAGTGCTGGGCAATTTTTAATTATATTAAATTCTTATGGAATAATTTTTTAAAATATTTCTCTTTTCCCCATCTGTCTCTCCTTCCCTTATTTTGTCTTCTCTTTCCCACTGCTATCATTAAATTTTAAATTTTTCTTCTCTTACCGTCTATTTTTGTCTGCACACTTTTCTGTATATGGTATACTGTATGTTTTGTATTGTGTAAGTTCCTAAGGAATTTATAAATCTAGTCTATATCATCTATTCTGAAAACATACTTCTTATTTGGCTTTCTGGTAACTTCTGAAAATATTTTAGCTATGAAACATTCAGCAGTAAACCATTTAATCTGAGATGTGGTAAAATTCCAAGTTAAGCCCTAGATTTCCATTCAAATTGTTCCAGTCTGTGAATATTCTCCATTCACAGCTGTGACCTTCAGCTGCTGAATGATTTCAGTGAATCCGACACTTTTACAAGGAGATTTTTATCTAGCATACACATTATAGGTGAGATCTCACAGTAAAGGAAAGTATTTCCTTGGAAATTGATATCTGCATTATTTCTCTGTCAGTACCTACAGGCTATAGTTTATTTAGGTTGGGCTTTAAGAAGCTAAATATTAAGGTTTATTTTAAAGCATTTTCAAATCAGTTCTCTAAATACTTGTTATATGACAATAAATTACTTCATTTAAATCAGATCTTTTAAAAGAAAGGTTTAGTTATAATACATAAGATTATTCACTTTTGTACTTACTAAACATGTATAATGCTCATAATATAAAAAGTGAACCGGTAATGATTTTTAAATGCTCATGGTGATAACAGTCTGAAATGCCTTCCAGATAAGCTAATGGTCTAGGCTGCCTTTTGGGAAAATGGCCAATGCTTATTTCTATGGTCTGAAGTGAACACTCAAATTTCATGTGGGACTTGGAACAAGGATTCCTGAAAAAACATTTGTGTATTGTTTGATCTCTCTCCATATGCAGGCCTCCAACTATCCATTTATTTATTTCTTGCTTTATCTATTATTGTCTAATTTTAAATTTCTTGTCCAATTGCCCTAGCTATGAACTCCAGTACAATGTTGAGTAGTGGTAGCAAGAACAGAAAACCTAGTTATGTTCTTGATCTTAGGAGAAAAGCTATCAGCTTTTAACCACTAAGTATATAAAGTTAGTTGTGCTCATTTTATATATGTTCTTTATCAGGATGAGGATGTAGTCTTGTATTTCTAGTTTGTTGAGTATTTCCCCTATGAAGGGGTATGGGATTATGTCACATGCTTTTTATGTTATATTGTGATAACCATGTGACTTTGGAGTTTATATTATAAATACACTCAGGTTCAGTAACCATTGTCTGGATATTTCTAAAGATCCCTCAAATCATCTTCCCAAGATCTAGAAATACAGACCCTGACATCTGAGCCCTTTGGGCTTACTGATGCCTTCTTTGTTCAGTTTCCACAATAACTCAGACCAAACTGGACAGGTTAGGGCTTCCCTGGTGGCGCAGTGGTTGAGAGTCCGCCTGCCGATGCAGGGGACACGGGTTCGTGCCCCGGTCCGGGAGTATCCCACATGCCGCGGAGCGGCTGGGCCCGTGAGCCATGACCTCTGGGCCTGCGCGTCCGGAGCCTGTGCTCCGCAACGGGAGAGGCCACAGCAGTGAGAGGCCCGCGTACGGCAAAAAAAAAAAAAAAAAAAAAAAAAAAAAACTGGACAGGTTATTTTTGTATTTTCCCTTTCTGACTAGCGTGATGGTTAATTCATTTGCTAACTTAACTGGACAGAACATGTCCAGATATTTGGTCGATTATTATTCTGGGTGTTTTTGTGAGAGAGTTTTTGTATAACATGAACATTTTACTGAGTAGAGTAAAGCAAATTGCCCTCCTTAATGTAAGTGTGCCTTATCCAATCATTTGAAACCTGAATTGAACAGAATGACCAATCCTTCCCCAAGTAGGAGGTAATTCTCCAGAAGACTACCTTTGGACTTCATCTGAAATATCAGATCTTCTTGTCTGCTTGGCCTTCTAACTAGAACGTCGGCTCTTTCTGGGTCTTCACCTTGCTGGCTGGTTGGACTTGTCAGCCTCCATAATTGTGTGAGCCAATTTCTTACAATAAATCTCTTTCTAGGTGCATGTTTTATTGGTTCTGTTTCTCTGGAGAACCCTGACTAATACAACTAACAAGGACTCCCTTGAATTATACCTTCCTCTTTCCCATATAAGCCTCAAATGTTAATGGACTACAGAAGATAAGCTTCAGAAATTTCCAAATGGTTATAACCATTACACAATGCCCCACACATTATAGAAGTTCAGTACAATAATGTCACCTTATTAGTTGAGATGAATGCAGTGTGCTGACAAATAAAAACCTGTGTATCCATAAAATGTTTTGTACTCAGCAGAATTTTAGTTTTCATCTTTTGATTCATTGACATCTAAAAGTCAATCATGTCAATACTAGAATTCATGAATGAGAAAAAGTGTGTTTGTAAGGGTAATTTTTATATGCAGATTTCTTACAAGTAGTCATCACTGCTTTATAAAGTCTTTCATAGAGATATTTAATACACAAACTTTCTCTTCAGCAATCTCTAGTAATCACATACAATATATTAAAAGTTACCTAGGCTGCTTACTTCATAATTATATACATTGTTTTACTTGGTAGATTTTCTTATAAGTGTGAGAAATAATTGCTTTATTTGGTAGATTTACTTCTGTGTCAGAAACTGTAAAATAATGTAAATATTGTTCTTCGGCGATTTGCTCTTTGAAGTCAAGACTACCTACATTTAGCTTTCCATTTGTTAATTCAATAAATCATTAATGAGCAACATGTATGAGGCCTATGATATGGCTTGGAGACTTGGTGATGAGAAAGACAGGCTCCATTCTGCCCATATAAGGAATAAACAGAAGAAGTTTTTTTAATTGAAGAATAATTTGTGATTAAATGATGGGTAGAAATAACATATACAAGTAAGTGTAGATTTTTTAAAGTTTTGGAATGAATCTACTTAAAATCAAGATGAGTGAAATTTTAATCTTTTTTAATTGATACTTTAAATTTGATGCAAAAATGATTTTGAATTATACTTATTAAAAATAAATGAGTACAAACTTAAAATTTACAGTATTAAAGTTTTCAGTTGAATATATAACACAGTCATCTTTTTATAAGTCAAACATACATATTTTTTAAAAGAGGATTTTATTCCTTATGTATCTATTCTTTCACCTTTTCTAATATAATTGGAAAATTATTTGTTATGTTTCCTCTATCATATGTATACAAATGTATCCAAACATATATGTCCGTACAGATTTGATCACACACACACAGACACAAACACATATCGACTCACAATTCTTTGAGTGAGGTCAACCTTCAGTATATTCATGAGTATTTGAAAGTTCCTAAAAGTTACATTTGTGATTACTGAATCTGCTGAAATGTAAGTGACAAAACAAATGTTTTAAAAAATTTTATAAATTTCTAAGGTTTACATTGATTTTTTTCCATTGGAGAAAAATATAGAATCAAATTCAACATGTGAATGTCAGATAATATGTTTGGGCTCAAAATACACCATGAATCAAAGATAGTTTGTATATAATGAACATGATACTTTATATGAGTAATATTATTTACTAGATTTGTCTTACTAAGAGACATGGTTTGTTGAAGCAGAAAAAATTAGACACTGCACAACTATAGGCATACCTCATATTATTGCACTTTGCTTTACTGTGCTTCACAGATACTGTGTTTTTTACAAATTGAAGGTTTGTGGTGACCCTGAATCAAGCAGTCTGTTGGTGCCATTTTTCCAACAGCATGTGCTCATTTCATGTCTCTGTGTCACATTTTGGTAATTCTCAAAATATTTCAAAGTTTTTCATTATTACTATATTTACTATGGCAATCTGTGATCAGTGATCTTTGATGTTACTATTGTAATTGTTTTGAGGTGGCATGAACCACACCCTTATAAGATGGTGAACTTAATAAGTGTGTGTGTTCTGACTACTTCACTGACCAGCCATTCCTCTATCTCTCTCCATCTCCTGGGACCTCCCTGTTCCCTGAGACATAACAATATTAAATTAGGCCAATTAATGACCCTACAATGACCTCTAAGTGTTCAAGTGAAAGGAAGAGTCTCATGTATTGCACTTTTAATCAAAAGCTAGAAATGATTAAGCGTAGTGAGGAAGGCGTGTTGAAAAACCGAGATAAGCCATAAGTGGGGCCTCTTGCTCTGGTTAGCCAAGTTGTAAATGCAAAGGAAAAGTTTCTTGAAGGAAATTAAAAGTGCTACTCCAGTGAACCCATGAATGATAAGAAAGTGAAGCTTCCTCATTGTTGATATGGAGAAAGTTTTAGTGGTCTGGATAGAAGATCAAACCAGCCACAACATTCCCTTAAATCAAAACCTAATCCAGAGAGGTGAAGAAGCTTTAGAAGAAAAGTTTGAACTAGCAGAGGTTGGTTCATGACATTGAAGGAAAGAAGGCATCTCCATAACTTAAAAGTGCAAGGTGAAGCAACAAGTGCCGATATAGAAACTGCAGTAAGTTATCCAGAAGCTCTAGGTAAGATAATGAATGAAGGTGACTACACTAAACAACAGATTTTTTTTTTCTGTCTCGCCGCGTGGCATGCGGGATCTTAGTTCCCCAACCAGAGATCGAACCCAGTCCCCCTGCAGTGGAACCCAGTCCCCCTGCAGATCGAACCCAGTGTGCAGTGGACCACACACTAACCACTGGACCACCCCAGGGAATTCCCAACAGATTTTTAATATAGGCATAACAGCCTTCTATTGGAAGAAGATGGCATCTAGATCTTTCTTAGCTAGAAAGAAGTCAGTGCCTGGTTTCAACCGTTCAAAGGACAGGCTGACTCTTTTGTTAGGGGCTAATGCAGCTGGTGACTTGAAGTTGAATCCAGTGCCCATTTACCATTCTCAAAATCCTAGGGCCCCTAAGAATTATGCCTGTGTTCTATATATGGAACAACAAAGCTTGGATGACAGCACATCTGTTTATAACACAGTTTACTGAATATTATAAGCCCACTATTGAGACCTATTGCTCAGAAAAAAAGATTCTTTTCAAAATATCACCACTCATTGACAATGTACCCAGTCACCCAAGAGCTCTAATGGAGATGTAAAATAAGATAAATGTGGTTTTCATGTTCACTAAAACATCATCCATTCTGCAGCCCATGGATTAAGGAGTAATTTTGAGTTTCCAGTCTTATTGTTTAAGAAAAATATTTCACAAGGCTAGCTATCATAGATAGTGATTCCTCTGATGGTCCTGGGCAAAGTAAATTGAAAACCTTATGGAAAGGATTCACCATTCTAGATGCCATTAAGAACATTTGTGATTCAGGAAAGAGGTTAAAATATCAACATTAACAAAATTTTGGAAGAAGTTAATTTTAACCCTCATGGATGACATCAAGGGGTTTAAGACTTCAGTGGAGAAAGTACCTGCAGATGTGGTAGAAGTAGCAAGGGAACTAGAATTAGAAGATGTGATTTAATTGCTGTAATCTCATGATCAAATTTTAACAGGTGAGAAGTTGCTTATTATGGACTAGCAAAGAAAGCAGTTTCTTGAGATGAAGTCTACTCCTGTGAGGATGCTATGAAGATTGTTGAAATGACAACAAAGAATTTATATTACATAAACATCATTGAAAAGTAAGTAAACCTGTAAGTAAAATGCTATCAAACAGCATTGCATTCTACAGAGAAATAATTCATAAAAGGAAGTGTCAATCAATGCAGCAAATTTCACTGTTGTCTTATTTTTCAGAAATCGCCACAGCCACCCCAACCTTCAGCAACCACCACCCTGTTGAGTCAGCAGTCATCAACACTGAAGCAAGACCCTCCACTAGCAAAAAGATTAAGTTTGCTGAAAGCTCAGATGATGGTTAGCATTTTTGGCAGTAAAGTATTTTAAATTAAAGTATGCACATTTTTTAGATGTAGTGCTATTGGACACTCAATAGACAACAGTACTGTAAACATAAATTGTATATACACTGGGAAATTAAAAAATTTGTTTGACTTAGCTGTATTGCAATATTTGCTTTATTGTAGTGGTCTGGAAGTGAACCTACAATGTCTCCAAGTTATACTTGCCTTCCATAGCCTCAGATTTAGAAATTTATAGAGAGAAGGAGGAGGAGGGAATGGAGGGTATAAAGGAGGGAGGGAAGGAGAGGAAAAAGAAAGGTAAGGATGGAAGGAAGGCAGGGAGGGAAGGAAGGAGGGAGGAAGGAAGGAGACAAGGAGATAAACTGACAATCTTTGGATTCTATGTCCCTGATAAGATTCTAGTAGCTCACTATGGTCTTTTTCAATAAAAATAAATCCCTTCAATTACCTATGTGAAACAGCCATTCTATATAATTTTTGTACAAATTTTCACACAGATTCCTTTCTCTTCTATATGCTGTTGTCTTTTTATCCCTCATATAGTATATATCCCAGTTTCATCAAATGTAATTTAAAATAAATCCTCGACAGAAGACTCATATTAGCTTTCAAAACATCTTGATTTTTTCCTATATTTAGTGGCCTTTAGAATGAAGGCAGCTTAAATTTTGTAATCCTAGGTAACTTTATTTTTATTTCTGTAACTGATGTAATTTAATATGGTATTTAATAACCATCTTGTTTTTAAATGAAAATTATTCAGTACCTAGAATTAACCATGCATCAATTCATTTTAGCAACGTGTATTTTAGTGATATTATTGTGTTAGAAAATGAAGAAGTACTGATAAGAAAAATAAGCCTAGCCAAGTATGTTTCCAAACTTTTGAGGTGATACTTAGTTTTAAATTTATCTAATTGAAAAACAATATTGATGCAATAAAATTTAAATTTTAAAAATTTATTGTGGTAAGAACACTTAGCATGAGATCTTCCTTCTCAACAGATTTGTAAGCATTCAATACAGTGTTTTGATCTATGGGCACAATGTTGTATAGCAGATCTCAAGAACCTTTTCATCTTGCATAACTGAAATTTCATACCCACATATTAGCAATCCCCCATTTCCCTCTCCCTCAGCCCTGGCAACTATGCTTCTATTCTTTGCTTCTTTGAGTTTGACTGTTTTAGATACGTCATATAAATTTGAGTTATGTAGCATTTTTTCTTCTGTGATTGATTTATTTCATTTAGCGTAATGTACTCAAGGCTTATCTATGTTGTTGCCTATTGCAGGATTTCTTTTTTAAGGCTGCATAATATTCTGTCACATTATATACCATATTTTTAAAATCCGTACATCTGTCAATGGATATTTAGGTTGCTCCCAAATTTTGGTTATATTGAATAATGCTGAAATGCACAAATTTTACATGTCAGTTCAATGAATATTTACATTTGCAAACATTTGAGTAACCACCAAACAGATCAAGATTTAGAACAGTTCCAGCATTCAAAAGCTTATTTTTGCTTCTTCCCAGTAAATTCTTTCTTCCACAAATAGTAACCACTGTTCTGACTTATGTTAATATAAATTAGTTTTGCCAGTTTATGATCTTCCTGTAAATGGAATCATAAATATATACTCTCATATTTATTACATCTTTTTCCTACAGTCATTCTATTCATCCATATTTTTTGCATGTTGTTATAGACTGACTCCTATTTCTTCTTTATTAAACAAGGTTGTGATAAATATTTTGTTTGTACACTTTTGCTACAAATCTGATTTTGAATAGTTTCATATTGGTATAATTTATAGGTCATATGATATAAAAGGGTTCAAGTATCATGACAAGTATTTTCAGAATGATTTATATCAATTTACAGCCCATGAACAACATATTTTGTGACAAGGTATGTATATTTTTATTTAGAGTCCTTAAGGTACTTCCATGGCTTTAGGTTGTACATTACTTATAAACTCACTGAAGTTTGTAACTATGTCTTCCTTTCTTTTTTATTCTCCTATCTCATCTTCTGAAATATTCAGTACTAAGCACACATTGATTATGTGTTTTTGAATGTCTGAAGAAATCAATAATGGAATATAGTATGATTTTTAAGGTTGAGTGCCCCTTTGAAAGTGAAATCTGAAATAAGAGTGGATATAACTAAGCTAGACTAAGAAGAATGACTGAACCACAATCATTTAATGGATTCATATTATGTTTTTATCATTTGTGACTCCAGGTTTTACTCTACAGGCAATATTATCTTGTGTTCAAATTGTTTTGTTATTATGAGGAAGTGATTAAAAATTCTGCTGAGCTGTGAAGCAGTTATCTGGGGATAGAAAAAACAAGAGATTAGAAAATTACTGAGGGATTATAAATATCTAATAATACTGAACTTGTCTGTAATTATTTCTATAGGAGTTATAGGATAAAATTACAACATTTGAATAAACAAAAGACCACACACTACACTAACATGTTCCTTTGAAATATAAGCATTTCCTAAGGACAAATTCAAAGTCACCTTTTTCTCATAAGATGTTTCTGTTTGTAATACATTGTTTTCCTCACTGATTTTCTAGTTTAACTATGGTTGAATTACCTTGCTCTTAGAACCTAATGAATTATAAGACCATTTGCTATATTGATAAATTTGATTTAACCTCTTTATGTTGATGTTCTTTGGTTTCATTTTTCCTATATTTACAATTATATATTAGGAAGCTAATGTAATATTGTATGATTTTTGATAATTTAATTTTTAAGTGATCAAAAAATAAGTAATCGAATATATTATTAGAAAACTGCTCATTGATAATAACTCTTATGGATTGGATAGCTCTAATTTATAGAACACAAGGAATAATAATAGATGAAAATTTAGAATCAATAATTTACTACATGTCAGTTTGAGCTGATAAGTTTATATCAACAGTAATTTTCAAGCTATATGTTGATCATAGTTGATCAGGGTTGTTATGGTTGACATTAATGATATTCAAAATACATGAATTCTATAGAAAATTAATATGCCCTTTATCTTTGCATGACAGAATACGATCTAATGGGCAAGCAACTTGTTTTACTTTTTTTTTTAATTGAATGTTTGGGTATTTAATGCAAATTTTCATCAGGAAACCTGAAATAACAGAGACCTGGGACTTCATGAAGTTCTACCAAGCAGCAAGTTTATGACTGCACCTGCACACACGCACACACACATGCGTGCACACACACACAGTCTGTATATGTTGCAAAATTTAGTTAGAAAATTGCTCTTGTAAATCTGGAAGCAAGATTGTGGATACAGTAATCTTTACCTTCATCTAAACATTTGTGTCAATCTTATCAACCAGAAAAATCTAATGGCTTTGTTCAACTAGATTGTTTTCGGTCATTTTACAATGAATATGATTACTGATCATCATTATCAGGTGATAGAAGGGAATGCACTGAATTATATAATATCCAGCTACATTATATAATAATAATACATATTTAAGTAAAATTCAGGATCTGTTTTACCAGATTTGGAAGAAATGCCCTATTGGTCACAGATAAGTTATCTTTGCATATATTTATCTTCTTAAGTTAAGAAATAAATTTCTGTCAACTTAATAATCAAATTTTTTGTTTTATAGTGTGAAGTAAAAAGGAAAACAGTAATTTCTATACAATTACACAAACTCATATAGACCTTATAAGTTGAGAGTGGAACCTTGATGGAATATGCTTCTGGGTACTATCTTAATTTAATTTTATAATGTGCTTCTGCTTGTAGTTAAATAGAAAAATATATTTAAAATACATTCTCATCTATCTAGACTTTTTTTCCCACTCCTGAACAGAAGCTCCAAAGCAAAAATATTTGTAAAATACAAGAAGTTAATTAGCTATAGACTTTCACTTTATTAACTGTTTGGCTCTAGGTATAAAGGTAAAACATTTCATTTGTTTAATTTAATTCACCATGTTTGAATATTCGGGACAACCTTAAGGCTAAATTTTGAATTTGGAGTAATTTGGAATATATTTTTTGTCCATTTATTATACTGGGAGCGTCCTACATTTGACCTATATCTAGACATTGCTTTTCAAATACCCAAAACGATAAATATTTATACTTTAACTCTCTGTGCTATAGATTTGCAATGCCATGTGTTGCTAAAGATCACCAATAAATAGTGAAAGGAGTTATTCACTTGATGGAGAATTAATATGTGAAAAGGAATATAGTAAATAAATATGAGGCACGATATTGGATTAAATGCTCTCTAAGCTAGTATCTAAATTTATTCAGTTGATACAAAATGACAGAACACAAAAAGTTAAATGGTAATAGTACAAAGCAAATTAATTATTACCAATTTTAATGTCACATACAAGATATATTTCTATCTAGTAAATACGTAATTTATTTAAGTAGTCCATCCAAATGAAATATAAGGTAAAAAGTTGATCCTTCATGTCTGTGGATTCTGCATTCCAGAATTCAACTGACCTCAAATGGAAAATATTCAAAAAAAATTGTCAGAAAGTTCCATAAAGCAAAACGTGAATATTCTGGGAGAAGGCAACTATTTACATAGCATTTACATTGCATTAAAAACTATTCACATTGTATTAGGTAAGTAATCTAAAGATTATTTAAAACATACCAGAGTAAGTGCCTAGGTTATATGCAAATATTATACCATTTTATATAAGGAATTTAAGCACCATCAGATTTTGGTATCCATGGGGGATCCTGAACCAATCCCTTGTGGATATCAAGGGACTGTACAATATATTTTCAAATACACTTTAATTTAGTCCACACTTTTACCCTCTTTGTTATTCTTTTTTTAAATAGAGGTGTAAATTTATTCTTCACCTGGCATTATTTTTCTTTAACCTGAAGAACTTCATTTAAAATTTCTTGTGGTACAAGTCTGAAACTTTTAAACAAACAGACAAAAACTCTCCATATCATTATTCAGTCTTTCAGAGTTTTCCTTTACTCTAGGTGGAGAATCTAGGTTATTATTTTATAGTGTTGTATATCAATTATACTTCAAAAGCAAACAAATGAACAGACTCAGGAAAATAGGGATCAGGTTTGTGGTTGCAAGAAGCAAGAGGCAGGGGGAGGGGGAAAATGGAAGGAGGCAGTCAGAGGGTACAAACTTCCAGTTATAAGATGAATAAGTACTGGGAATGTAATGTGCAGTATGGTCAATATAGTTAACACTGCTGTATGTATGTATGTATGTTGTATGTATGTTGTATGGAAGTTGTTGAGAGAGTAAATCCTAAGAGTTTTCATCACAAGGAAAAATAAATTTTTCTGTTTTTAAATTTTGTGTCTATATGAGATAGTGCATGCTCACTAAACTTATTGTGATAATCATTTCATTATGTATATAAGTCAAATCCTTAGCAGTACGCTTTATCTTACATAGTGCTGCATGTAAGTTATATCTCAATAAAACTGGAAGAAAGAAAAAATATGTCCTTCCATTATCTTATCATTTCCAGTGTTTCTTGTAAAAAGCTGATCATCATATTTATTATTATATCTGATTGTAATGTGTCTTTTTTTGTTTCTAGCTGTTTTTAAGATATTCTTATTATCTTTGGTTCAAAACATACTCTGTGGTTATGTTTTTGCTTAGGTTTTGCTGCTCTTAGAACTGTGGGTAAATATCATTCATTAATTTCAGAAGGTCCTCAGACATTATGGCTTTAAATACTTTTTTCCTCTGTTCTCTTTTCCTGGAAATCCAATCCATGTATATTAGATATTTTCACATCTTCCCATATATCTTTGATTCTCCATTCTTTTTTTTTTAAATATTTGTTCTTCAAAATTTAGTCAATTTCTATTAATCTGCACACAAGTAACTGGTCTTTTCTTTTTTGCCTTATATACTAATATGCCAAAATGAATTTTAATATGAAATATTATAGATTTTTAATTCTAGAATTTTCAGTTGGTTCATTAATTCCCTACATACTTCAATCACTGTGTTAAGTTTTTCCTTTAACTTCCACCATTCCCTGGGTAATGTGTGTGTCATATTTTACTGTCTGTTTTTTTTTTTTTTTTCTTGAATAGTGTCCATATTTTCCTTCTAATTCATAATTCTGAACTAGGTCAGAGCTGTGATGGGACTTTAGTTTCAGTCCTGTACTGAGTTCTTATGTCTCAGGGTGAAATTAGGACACTTACTCCAGCAGGGCATGAGCTCTAAGCACCTTAATAGTATGAGATCCCTTTTAATTTTTCTGCTCTGAACCTACACACAATTAGAAAAATCCCATGATGGAATTTGAGAGCTAGCTTCTTATTAATTGCCAAGGACACAAGCTCTAATAGAAGTTCATTTTTTCCTTGCCCATACAAAATTCCTTCTTATCTTGCTTCCCCTCTCCTTCCTGTGGTAAGTTTGCTACTATGTTCATTAGTTCCTCAGGAATGAAAGAGGCTCTGCTCTGCTCACCTAAAAGGAGCTCAGTCTACACTTTTAGAATTCACATTTTGTCTTCAGCTCTTTGATGTTTTCTTTTTTTAATGGAAGTGTAGTTGTTTACAATATTATATTAATTCCAGGTGTACAACATAGTGACTAAATATTTTTATAGCTTATACTCCACTTAAAGTTATTATAAAATAATCTCTATATTTCCTTGTACTGTACAATATATTCTTGTTGCTTCTTTATTTTATAAATAGTAATTTGTATCTCTTAATCCCCCTATCTTGCCCCCTTCCCTCTTCCCACTGGTAATCACTTGTTTGTTCTCTCTATATATGGCTGTTCCTGTTTTGTTACATACATTTGTTTTATTTTTTAGATTACACATATAAATGATAACAAAGAGTATTTATCTTTCTCTGTCCACATTATTTCACTAACCATAATAGCCTCCAGGTCCATCTGTGTTGTGGCAAATGTCAAAATTATAGTCCTTTTTATGGGTGAGTAATATTTCATTATAAAGATATAAAAATACATATAGATGTATATATAGATATAGACATACATATATACCATCTTTATCCATTCTACTGTTAATGGACATGTACATTGCTTCCATACCTTGGCTGTTGCAAATAATGCTGCTGTGAACATTACGGTGCATGTATCTTTTCAAATTAGTGCTTTTGCTTGGTTGAATATATACCTAGCAGTGCAAACGCTGGCTCATATGGTAGTTCTATTTTTAGTTTCTTGAGAAACCTCTATACAGTTTTCCAGAGTGGCTGCACCAATTTACGATCAGACCAACAGTGTACTAGGGTTCTCTTTTCTTCAAATTCTCCCAACATTTGATATGTGTAGACATTTTGATGTTAGCCATTCTAACAGGTGTGAGGTGTTATCTCATTCTAGTTTGAGTTTGCATTAGTGATGTTAATCAATGATTAACAATTCTGAGCATCATTTCATGTGCCTGTTGGCCATCTGTATGTCTGCTTTGGAAAAATGCCATTCAGGTCTTCGGCCCATTTTTTCATCAGGTTGTTTGTTTTTTTCTGATATTGAGTTATGAGCTGTTTATATATTTGAATGTTAACCCCTTCTTGGTCATTTCATTTGCAAATGTTTTTTTTTTCCATTCAGTAGGTTGTCTTTTTGTTTTGTCGATGGTTCCCTTTGTTTTCTTAAACTTAAAAGCTTTTAAGTTTAATTAGATCTCATTGTTTATACAGATCTCTCAGGAGACAGATCCAAAAAAATATTGCTACAATATATGTCAAAGAGTGTTTTGCCTATGTACTCTTCTAGGAATTTTGTGATTTCAGGTCTTACATTTAGGTCCATAATCAATTTTGAGTTTATTTTTGTATATGGTGTGAGGAAATGTTCTAATTTCATTCTTTTACATGTAGCTGTCCAGTCTTCCCAGCACCACTTGTTGAAGAGAATTTCTTTTCTCCATTGTATACTCTTAACTCCTTTATCATAGACTGACCACGGTGCATGGGTTTATTTTGGGGGTCTCTATTTTGTTCCATTGGTATATGTGTCTGTTTTTGTGTCAGTATCATACTGTTTTGATTCCTGTAGCTGTAGCTTTGTAGTATAATCTGAAGTAGGGAGTGTGATACCTCCAGATTCATTCTTCTCAAAATTCCTTTGGCAATCCAGGATTTTTCATGGTTCCATATAAATTTTAGGATTATCTGCTCTAGTTCTGTGAAAAATGTCATGAGTATTTTGGTGAGGATTGCATTAAATCTGTAGATTGCTTTGGGTATTATGGATATTTTAACAGTGTGAATTCTGCCAATCCAGAAACACAGGATATCTTTCCATTTATTTATATCATCTTTAATTTCTTTCATTAATGTTTCATAGGTTTCAGAGTGTAGGTCTTTCACTGTTTTCATTAAACTTATTCCTAGGTTTTTATTTTTCACACAATTTTAAACAGAATTATTTTCCTGCTTTCTCTTTCTGATAGTTCATTATTAGTGTATAGAAAAGCAACAGGTTTCAGTATATTAATCTTACATCCTGCAACTTTACTAAATTCATTTATTGGTGCTAATAATTTTTTGGTGAAGACTTTAGGGTTTTCTGTATATAGCACCATGTCATCTGGAAATAGTGACAGTTTTACTTTCCAATTTGGATGCCTTTTATTTCCTGTTCTTGCCTGATTGATGTGGCTAAGACTTCCAATACTATGTTAAATAGAAGTGGCGAGAGTTGGCACCCATGTCTTTTTACTGATTTTAGAGGAAAGGCTTTCAGCTTTTTACCATTGAATATAATGTAACCCATGGGTTTGTCATAAGTGGCATTTATTATATTGAGATATATTCCCTTATACCAACTTTGATGAGAATTTTTGACATGAATGGATGTTGAATATTGTCAGATTCTTTTTCTGTGTCTATTGAGATGATCAAGTGATTTTTATATTTCCTTATGTTAATGTGGTGTATCACACTGATTGATTTGTGAACAATAAATGATACTTGTATTCTTGGTGTAAACTTCACTTGATCATGATGAACGATCCTTCTTATATACTGTTGAATTCATTTTGCTAATATTTTGTGGAGGATTCTTACAATTCTATTCATCAGAGATAGTGGACCATAATTTTCCTCTTTTGTAGTGTGCTTTTGTGGTGGTATCAAGGTAATGGTGACCTCGTAGAATAAATTTGAGAGTGTTCTACCCTCTTCAGTTTGGGGAAGCAGTTTGAGAAGGGTAGTTATTAGCTCTTTTTTGTATGTTTGGTAGAATTCTCTTGTGAAGCCTTCAGTACTGGACTTTTGCTTTCTGGGAGTTTTTTGTTTTTGTTTGTTTGTGGTTTTTTTAAATTACAAATTCAATTTCACCACTAGTGATCCATCTGTTCAGATTGTTTCTTCCTGATTCAGTCTGGAAGGTTGTATGTTTCTAGAAATTTGTACATTTCTTCTGGGTTGTCCAATCTTTCTAGCTTATAACTGTTTGTAGTTATTCTCTCAGGTTTGTATATCTCTGTGATATTGGTACTTATTTCTTCTCTTGCATTTTTTATTTTTTTCGTATGAATCCTCTTTCTTTTCTTCTTGATGAGCTGGCTACAGGTTTATAAATTTTGTTTATCTTTTCAAAACTAACTCTCTGTTTCATTGATCTTTAATATATATTTTTGTGTCTATTTTATTATTTCCTCTGTAACCTCTATTATTTCCTTCTGCTGACATTAGGCTTCATTTGTCCTTCTTTTTCTAATTGTGTATTTGAGATTTTTCACACAATTTGAGATTATGTATTTGAGATTTTTCTTTCTCTTGAGGTAAGCCTATATCACTATAAACTTCCCTCTTAGAACTGCTTTTGCTATACCGCTTAGATTTTGAAAAGTTTTGTTTCCATTTTCATTTATCTTGAGGTATTCTCTGATATCTTCGCTGATTTCTTCACTGACCCATTGGTTTTCTAGTGGTGTATTGTTTAGTCTCAACATGTTTGTGCTTTACCCATTTTAATTCCTGTAATTGATTTCTAGTTTCATACTGTTGTGGTCAGAGAAAATGTTTAATATAATTTCTATACTGTTAAATTTGTTGAGTCTTGTTTTATGGCCTAACATGTGATCTATCCTGGAGAAAGTTCCATGTGAGAACTTCAAAAGAATGAGTATTCTGCTCTTTTTGGATGCAGTGTCCTGTAGGTATCTATTAAGTCCAACAGGTCTACTGTGTCACTTAAGGCAACTCCTTCCTTACTGATTTTCTGTCTGAATGATTTCTCCATTGATGACAGTGAGGCATAAAAGTCCTTTACTATTGCTGTATTATTTTCAATTTCTCCCTTTATATCTGTTAATATTTGCTTTATATCTTTAGGTGCTCCTCTATTAGGTGCATATATGTTAAGAAGTGTAATATCCTCTTCATGTATTGACCCCTCTATCATTATATAATGCCCTTCTTTGACTTTTGTTATTTGTTTTAAAGTCTAATTTGTCTGACATGAGAATTGTTACCCCTGCTTCTTGTCTTTTCCATTTGCATGAAACATCTATTTCTATCCCTTCATTTTCAGTCCGTGTGTGTCTTTAGCTCTGACGTGAGTCTCTTGTAAGCAACGTATATGTATATGGGTCTTGTTTTTTATCCTGTCAGCCACACTGTGTCTTTTGATTGGAGCATTTAGTCCATTGACATTTAAAGTAATTATTGATAGGTATGTATTTATTGCCATTTGTTACCTGTTTTCCAGTCATTTAAATAGTTCTTATTTGTTCTTTTCTTCTTCCTTTCATTTCTTCCCTTGTGCTTTGATGATTTTTTAGTGATCTGTTTGTGTTCCTTTCTCTACAGTTTTTGTGTATCTCTTGTAGTTTTTTGATTTGCGGTTAACATGGGGTTCATATGTGATGACCTATAAGTATATCTGTATAGTATATACAGATATACTTATATATAAGTATATAAGTATAAGTATATAAGTATATAAGTATAAGTATAAACAGGTTTTCATTTAAGTTGAAACACATTCTAAAAGAGCTACATTTTTTACTCCATCCCCCACATTTTGTTTTTGATGTCCTACTTTACATATTCACGTTTATCCCGCTACTGATTATTGTAGTTATAGTTGATTTTATGACTTTTTGTCTTTTAATTATGATTTTTTTGTCTTTTAATCTTTGTGCTAGCTTATTTCAGTAGTTGATCCTCAGCCTTTACTAGTGGAATTTTCCCTTTTCTATAGTTTCTTACCTCTTGTTGTAACCTTTCATTTTCCATTTAGAGAAGATGCTGTAACATTACTTTTAGGGTAGGGTTAGTATTGATGAACCTTTTAATTTTTGCTTGTTTGAGAAGTTAACTCTCCTTCCATTCTAAATGATTATCTTGCTGGGTAGAGTATCATAGATTGCAGGAATTTCTACTTTCAGCACTTTGAATTCATCATCCCCTCTGACTTGCAAAGATTTTGCAGAAAAATCAGCTGGTGGCCTTATGGGGACTTCCTTGTATGTGGCTCTTTGTTTTTCTTTTCCTGCCTTTAGAATTCTCTCTTTGTCTTTAATTTTGCTGTTTTTCATATGATATGTCTTAGTGTGAGTCTGTTTGGGTTCATCTTGTTTGGGACCATTTGTGTTTCCTGTACCCAGATATCTGTTTCCTTCTTCAAGTCTGAGAAGTTTTCAGCCATAATTTCATCAAATACATTTTCAACCTCCTCTCTTTCTTCTTCTTCTGGAACCCCTATTATGCAAATATTAGTATGCTTGATTTTGTTCCAGAGATCCCTTAAAATCTTCTCATTTTTTTAAATTCTTTGTTTTTTCTTTTTTTGCTGTTATGATTTGGTGATTTTCATTTTCTATCTTCCAGGTCACTTATGTGTTCTTCTGTATTATCTAGTCTGTTATTAATCTCTTCTAGTGTGTTTTTCATTTCAGTTATAGTATTCAATTCTGTCTGGTTCTTTTTTATACTTTCTAGTACCTTGTTAAAATTCTCACTGTGCTCACCTATTTTTCCTAATTTAGTTAGCATTCTTATTATTAATGCTATGAATTCTTTATCTGATATATTATTTATTTCTCTTTCATTAGTTGTTTATTCAGGGGTTTTCTCTTGCTCTTTCAATTGATATAATTTCCTCTGTCTTCTCATTTTGTTTAATTTTCTTTGTCCCTGTGAAATTCAGTGAAACAGTTACCTTTTGCCATCTAAAGGTCTGTCCTTGTATAGGAGTGTACCTATGAAGTCTATGTGTTCCCAGTGGCTTTAGTGGGAGAGCTGGATCTGATGTGAACACAAGTCATGTCTTTCCCCAGGGCTTGCTGGCAACTATCAACTTACTAGGATGTGGCTCTGGATATGGAGAAGTTAGGGCCAGACCTAGATGCTCCAGGGCTTCTCCTCTGCTCAGTGGCTGTCTCCTATTGGGGGCATGTACCAAGTTGCTAGAGCAGAAGCCCTGAGTGTTGTGCCCAAGATGGCTCTGTTCCCTTTAATGTGTGCTTGCCTGCATCCCAGCACCAGCATCCTCACCCCAGGGTGGAGCAATTCTGGGTCAAGAGAGTCTGGCATGGTTTGGGGCATGGGGAGTACTGGTCAGAGTCTGAAGACCAGACTGCTTCTGATATGCTGCCTAAGTAAGCACCAGTGATGGCTTCCTCTGCCCTACTCAGATGCTTCTACAGGTCTGAGCTTCCTTTGTCTCTCACAGCTGAGCTCTCCCCTCTGTTGCCCTTGTCCTGGTGTGGAGCTGCACACCAGGGCAGGCAGGGCCAGTGCAGGCACTTGCCATGGATTGTGGTGCAGGCTGTTGTGGTTCGGCTGCAGACAGAGATCAAGACTGCTGCCTGTGTAAGTGCCAGTAGTGACTGACCCAACCCTACTAAGTTGCCATTTTGGGTCTGATCTGTATTTCTATCTCACAGCTGAGCTCTCTCATCAGCCATGGCAGCCTTTGCCCCAATGTGGAGCTGGGTTGTGAAGCAAGCAGAGATCAAGAGGTCACTCAGCTCAGGCTGGGCTGTGCACAGGGATGGTGGCAGGAAACCAGCCAGCCATTCATGCAGTCACAATCTCCCCTATCTTCCCTACTTTAGGGACAGGCATGTATGTATGCCCTCCTCCTGACTGGAGTTTAGGCTTCCCACAACCCTCCTGTTAGTTCCACCAGCTATTCAATCAGCCAAGGAAACTCATCTTCCTGGTGTGAGACCTCAAGGCAGGAGTGCCATATTATGTGGCTCCAACTGCTCACTCCTCAGGGAGGATCTCCACCCACCCATGTAATCTCCCTTCTCTTGTCCCAGCCTAATCCTTTCTCTTCTTTTCCTACCCAATTCCACATGGTTCCCTCTCTAAATCCTTGTTGTACCTGTGTCTCTCTGCCAGTCTCCAGTTAGTTTTTGGTGAGAACTTCTCTAAATGTAGATGTATTTTTGATGTGTCTGTGGGGGGAGGTGAGTTACAGTCCTGCTACTCTACCATCTTGATATCTCTTTGATGTTTTCTTAAAAAATATAATTCTGGTTGCATAAATAATATGGTATTTTTTCATTATGTTAGTAGGATCTCTGTTTTTTCAAAAGCATCTTCATTCTAACTAGAAGCAGAACTGAGCATTTTCTTATATATGTATATATATATGGACAATGTGAGATAAGGAACAAAAAGAGTTGGAAATGATGGATGACTTTAAAAACTTTTAAGTTCTCTAGGTTTTATATAATAAACAATAGAAATAGTCCAAATATTTTTTAAGTAACTCTTGTAGAAATATATATTAAGACCAGATACAGAAATAGTTAAATGAAAGGGCAATGAAGATGAGAAAGCTTTTCAAGGCAATATTAAAAAAAAAAAAAAAAAGATTGTTTGCGTTATCTATTTTTTGTATATAATTCTATCTTGATTGAGTCTGTTGTGCCCAATATTAATATGTTTATGCTCATTAGCTTATTTCCCTTATAGATATTCTACATATAATGATATGTAAATTGTTTTACATATAATTACATAGTAGTAGAGAGGTTTCTCAGAGTTTAGGAAAGAGCAAAAATTACTTAAAATATTTATTTTTTTTTCTATTTCACACCCCCCCATTGTGCATAATGTTTTCTGAATAAATTCTAGTTGTTAAAAATTGAAGATAAAGTATTTTATGGATAATGTGGGTTTCTTGCCACTCCTCAGATCAATGTTTTTAGTGATTCATCAATATACAAGGAAAGTCTAAAAGCAATTAAAAATCAGCAACTACTTTTCAACTTACCCAACTTTACCTATTATTTTTTCTTCCATTTCAGAAACCTGCATGTTCTTGCTTTGCATGCCTGGTGAATGTACATTATAAAGGGAAAAAGCATGCTCTTCAGAAAGAAATTAATATCAGGCTTTGAGACTATTCTGAATATTTAAGTCCATATATGGTTTTAGGAATGTTTACACTTTATATCTATCTAAAAGAAGAGCTCAAAGTTATTGCTTTCTTTTAAAAGAAAATCACTAGATAATATGACAGTTCAGCTCTCAGAACTAACCAAGCATGAACTAGTGTGTAGATTAAGCCATTGCTCTTGCCTAACATTTTTATGATGTTGATATAAGGTTAAAATGAATCCCAAGGAAAGTCTATGTGAATATTTGTGAAAGCACTGTGACTTTTGTTCATGGCAAAAATCAGGAATCCTATATATTTTTCTTAAATTTATGTGTGGAACTACATATTTTGCAGCAGCAATGAATATCACATTCCCAGCACCGATATTCAAGAAATATGTAATTTTGTTTTCACAAGACTAGTGGGGAATTTAATCTCAGCGACTGGTATTTCCTCAATTTTTCCTGTAATCACCTGAGGTGAAATGAAGGTTGCAGAGTCCTAACAAAAGGCAAACTTTTGGGGCAAGGCCAAGCCACACTGATAAATTAGTGCTCATTTTTTAAGCATGTGTGGTCCCTTGAAGAGAGTTCCTTTCAAATCAAGACTGAGTACATTTTTCATGAACTTTTAAACTCCAGTGTTTAGGGTTTCACTTACGTGAGTGTAGCAGGTAGCTGTGTTGCTCTAAAGCACTTTCACTACTTATAGACCTTTAAAGCTTGCTTTTTCATTTTCTTAACTGAGTGTTTTTATTAGCAATGTTTTTAATTTATGATAAAGCATAGTTTTTCATTTCCTTTTGTGTTTAATAATTTATGTCTTTTATAAAATATCTTGGCATACCAACAAATGGCAAAGATAGTCTCATATTATTTTCTGGAAGCTTCAAAATTATAGATTTTACATTTAGATTTGTTATTCTGCACAAATTAATTTTTACATCCTGAGTGAGGTCCTTGTTCGTTTTTTTCTTATGGATACTTAGATTTCTGATTTGCCATTGAATTTAATTCAGTCTTTCTAAAAAAAAAATTGACTCTGTATGAGTGTTTCTAATTTATGAATCGTCTAGTCTGTTCTGTTTATCTATTTGCTTGTCTTTATAGCCACATTATCCTACCTTAATAAATTTTATTTTGATAGTAAGTCTTGCAACCAGGTATTATGAGTATTTTGTATATTTTTTAAAGTTTATTATTATGGATCATTTGCATTTTTTAATAAACTACAATAAGTTTGATAATTGCAAGGAAATGCTTGATTGGATATTAAACCATATTATTTTGAATATATTTGGGAATAGTTGACATAATAATATTGAATCATTCAATCTATATCATTCCATTCTTTAATTTCTCTAAGTTTTTTGTAATTTAAATTATAGTGGTATAAATCTTTTGATTATTTTATTATTAGATACGGTACGGCATGGCTTCTGATGCTACTGGAAATAATATTTTTATTTTTAAACTTCATTTTCATTTTTTACCTGTGCATGAAAATACAACTGATTTTTGTATATGGTCCTTGTGCCATGTTACCTTGATGAATTTACTAACTTTTCCCTTGAGATTTTTTAGTCTATGCCATTATATTGTATGCAAATTATTGTATGGAAGTTATAATTCTTTCTTATGCCTTTATTTTCATTATCTTACTATATTATGGCATTATGTACATTATCTTACTTTACTATTTAATGATTAATTTTTGTCAATTTTGTCAAATGCTTTCACTGCTTCTATTGGTATCTTTATACACATTCCCACATTAATTATGGTAATACAATGAATTTTAGCAAACGATTATTGGATGCTAAACCAGCCTTCTTGGGATAAACTCTTCTTTAATATGGAGTATTATTTTTTACTTATTGCTAAATTCAACTGGCTAATATTTTGTGAAGGAATTACATGCAAAACCTGTACTTTTCTTTGCCAGTGATACTTTCCTCAGGTGTTGGGATAGGTTTGTGCTGATTTCATAAAACATTTGGTAGAAGTATATTTCTCCTCCAAATTCTGAATGATTTTATATAAAATTCTTGTTATTTCTTCCTTAAATGTTGATATAATTCACCAATGAAGCCAAATGAGCCTGGAGTTTTATTTTTGAAAGAGTTTTAATTATAAATTCTTTTTCATAATCTTTTTTTTTCCTTTTCTTTCCTTTTCTTTTCTTTCTGTACAGTTTACTTCCCATTGTACCCAGTCTGACAAATTCTAGTTCCACTAACCTCAGCAATTTATTCCTGTGTTGCCACCCATGACACTAAAGTAAGTGCCATATTTTTCCACTTTATTATACAAAAGAAGCCAGTAGTACTCAATATATGCTACCAAACTCTATTGCACAGATATAATGTATGTGTATGTGTGTGTGTGTGTGTGTGTGTGTGTGTGTGTATGTGTGTATGATTATCATAGCCCATAGAGTTACTCATTCATGGAGCATAATGAACCATCTGTAGAGAAGAGCTATTGTTTTAAAGAACATTTTTTATTTCTAGTATAAACTGAAACTTAGAGCAAGATGGGCAACAACAAAGACTATAAAATTAAATCTGGAGAAACTTCAAGATGGCTGAAGAGTAAGACACAGAGATCACCTTCTTCCCCACAAATACATCAGAAATACATCTACATGTGGACAACTCCTACAGAACACCTACTGAACGCTGGCAGAAGACCTCAGACTTCCCAAAAGGCAAGGAACTCCCCACGTACCTGGGTAGGGCAACAGAAAAAAGAAAACACAGAGACAAAAGAATAGGGATGGGACCTGCACCAGTGGGAGGGAGCTGTGAAGGAGGAAGGATTTCCACACACTAGGAAACCCATTCACTGGCGGAGACGTGGGGTGGCGGTGGGGGCAGAAGCTTTGGAGCCATGGAGGAGAGCGCAGCAACAGGGTTGCGGAGGGCAAAGCAGTGAGACTCCCGCACAGAGGATTGATGCAAACAGACACTCACCAGCCCGAGAGGCTTGTCTGCTCACCCGCCAGGATGAGTGGGGTCAGGGAGCTGAGGCTCGGGCTTCGGTCGGATCCCAGGGAGAGGACTGGGGTTGGCTGCATGAACACAGCCTGAAGGGGGCTATTGTGCCACAGCTAGCTGGGAGGGAGCCCAGGAAAAAGCCTAGAGCTGCCAAAGAGACAAGAGACTTTTTCTTGACTCCTTGTTTCCTGGTGCGCGAGGAGAGGGGATTAAAAGTGCTGCTTACAGGAGCTCCAGAGACGGGTGCGAGCCGCGGCTAACAGCGCAGACCCCAGAGACAGGCATGAGATGCTAAGGCTGCTGCTGCAGCCACCAAGAAGCCTGTGTGCAAGCACAGGTCACTATCTCCACCTCCCCTCCCGGGAGCCTGTGCAGCCCGCCACTGCCAGGGTCCCATGACCAGGGACAAATTCTGCAGGAGAACACACGGCACGCCTGAGGCTGCTGCAACGTCGTGCCGGCCTCTGCCGCCGCAGGCTCTCCTGGCATTCTGTACCCCTCCCTCCCCACAGCCTGAGTGAGCCAGAGCCCCCAAATCAGCTGCTCCTTTAACCCCATCCTGACTGAGCAAAGAACAGACGCCCTCAGGCGACCTACACGCAGAGGCAGGTCCAAATCCAAAGCTGAACACTGGGAGCTGTGCAAAGAAGAGAAAGGGAAATTCCTCCCAGCAGCCTCAGGAGCAGCAGATTAAATCTCCAAAATCAACTTGATGTACCCTGCATCTGTGGAATACCTGAATAGACAATGAATTATCCCAAATTGAGGAAGGGGACTTTAAGAACAACAATATATATACATTTTTTCCCCTTTTTCTCTTTTTGTTAGTGTGTATGTGTATGCTTCTGTGTGTGATTTTGTCTGTGTAGCTTTGCTTTTACCATTTCTCCTAGGGGTCTGTCTGTCCTTTTTTTTTTTTTTTTTTTTTACTTAAAAATGTTTTTTCTTAATAATTATTCTTTATTCTAATAACTTTATTTTATTTTACTTTACTTTATCTTTCTTTTTATTCTCCCTTTGATTCTGAGCCGTGTGGAGGAAAGGCTCTTGGTGCTCCAGCCAGGCATCAGGGCTGTGCCATTGAGGTGGGAGAGCCAAGTTCAGGACACTGGTCCACAATAGATCTCCCAGCTCAACATAATATCAAATGATGAGAATCTCCCAGAGATCTCCATCTCAACGCAAAGACCCAGCTCCACTCAACGACCAGCAAGCTACAGTGCAAGACACCCTATGCCAAACAATTAGCAGGACAGGAACACAACCACATCCATTAGTACAGAGGCTGCCTAAAATCAAAATAAGGCCACAGACACCCCAAAACACTCCACCAGACGTGGACCTGCCCAACAGAAAGACAAGATCCAGCCACATCCAGCAGAACACAGGCACTAGTCCCCTCCACCAGGAAGCCTAAATAACCCACTGAACCAACCTTAGCCACTGGGGACAGACACCAAAAACAAAAGAAACTACAAACCTGCAGCCTGTGAAAAGGAGACCCTAAACACAGTAAGTTAAGCAAAATGAGAAGACAGAGAAACACACAGCAGATGAAGAAACAAGGCAAAACCCCACCAGAGCCAACAAATGAAGAGGCAATACGCAGTCTACCTGAAAAAGAATTCAGAATAATGATAGTAAAGATGATCCAAAATTTTGGAAATAGAATGGAGAAAATACAAGAAATGTTTAACAAGGACCTAGAAGAACTAAAGAGCAAACAAACAGAGATGAACAACAAAATAAATGAAATTAAAAATTCTCTAGAAGGGATCAATAGCAGAATAACTGAGGCAGAAGAACAGATAAGTGACCTGGAAGATAAAATAGTGGAAATAATTACTGCAGAACAGAATAAAGAATAAAAAGAACTGAGGACAGTCTCAGAGACCTCTGGGACAACATTAAACGCACCAACATTGAAGTAATGGGGTCCCAGAAGAAGAAGAGAAAAGGAAAGGGACTGAGAAAATATTTGAAGAGATTATAGTTGAAAATTTCCCTAACATGGGAGAGGAAATAGTTAATCAAGTCCAGGAAGCACAGAGAGTCCCATACAGGGTAAATCCAAGGAGAAATATGCCAAGACACACATAACTCAAACTATCAAAAATTAAATAAAAAGAAAAAATACTAAAAGCAGCACGGGAAAAACAACAAGTAACACATAAGGGAATCCCCATAAGGTTGACAGCTGATCTTTCAGCAGAAACTCTGCAAGCCAGAAGGGAGTGGCAGAACATATTTATAGTGATGAAAGAGAAAAACCTACAACGAAGATTACTCTACCCAGCAAGGATCTCATTCAGATTTGACGGAGAAATTAAAAGCTTTTCAGACAAGCAAAAGCTAAGAGAATTCAGCACCACCAAACCAGCATTACAACAAATGCTAAAGGAACTTCTCTACACAGGAAACACAAGAGAAGGAAAAGGTCTACAATAATACACCAAAAACAATTAAGAAAATGGTAATAGGAACATACATATCGATAATTACCTTAAATGTAAATGGATTAAATGCTCCAACGAAAAGACACAGATTGGCTGAATGGATACCAAAACAAGACCCATATATATGCTGTCTACAAGAGATGCACTTCAGACCTAGGGAAACATACAGACTGAAAGTGTGGGGATGGAAAAAAGATATTCCTTGCAAATGGAAATCAAAAGAAAGCTGGAGTAGCAATTTTCATATCAGAAAAAATAGACTTTAAAACAAAGACTATTACAAGAGACAAAGAAGGACACTACATAATGATCAAGGGATCAATCTAAGAAGAAGATATAACAATTGTAAATATTTATGCACTCAACATAGGAGCACCTCAATACATAAGGCAAATACTAACAGCCATAAAAGGGAAATTGACAGTAACACAATCATAGTAGGGGACTTTAACACCCCACTTTCACCAAAGGACAGTTCATCCAAAATGAAAATAAGGAAATACATGTTTTAAATGATACATTAAACAAGATGGACTTAATTGATATTTATAGGACATTCCATCCAAAAACAACAGAATACATATTCTTCTCAAGTGCTCATGGAACATTTTCCAGGATAGATCATATGTTGGGTCACAAATCAAGCCCTGGTAAATTTAAGAAAATCAAAATCGTATCAAATATCTTCTCCAACCAAAATTCTATGAGACTAGATACCAATTACAGGGAAAAAATCTGTAAGAAATGCAAACACATGGAGGCTAAACAACACACTACTTAGTAACCAAGAGATCACTGAAGAAATCAAAGAGGGAATCAAAATTACCTAGAAACAAATGACAATGAAAACACGACCCCAAACCTATGAAATGCAGCAAAATCACTTTTAAAGGGAAGTTTATAGCTATACAAGCCTACCTTAAGGATCAAGAAACATCTCAAATAAACAACCTAACCTTACACCTAAAGCAATTAGAGAAAGAAGAAAAAAAAAAAACCCAAAGTTAGCAGAAGGAAAGAAATCATAAAGATCAGATCAGAAATAAATGAAAAAGAAATGAAGGAAACAATAGCAAAGAGTAATAAAACTAAAAGCTGGTTCTTTGAGAAGATAAACAAAATTGATAAACCATTAGCCAGACTCATCAAGAAAAAAAGGGAGAAGACTCAAATCAATAGAATTAGAATTGAAAAAGGAGAAGTAACAACTAACACTGCAGAAATACAAAGGATCATGAGAGATTACTACAAGCAACTCTATGCCAATAAAATGGGCAACCTGGAAGAAATGACAAATTCTTAGAAATGCACAACCTTCTGAGACTGAACCAAGAAGAAATGGAATATATGAACAGGTCAATCACAAGCACTGAAATTGAAACTGTGATTAAAAATCTTCCAAAAAACAAGAGCCCAGGACTAGAGGGCTTCACAGGCGAATTCTATCCAACATTTAGAGAAGAGCTAACACCTATCCTTCTCAAACTCTTCCAAAATATAGCAGGGAGAGGAACACTCCCGAACTCATTCTACGAAGCCACCATCACTCTGATACCAACACCAGATAAAGATGTCACAAAGAAAGAAAACTACAAGCCAATATCACTGATGAACATAAAAGCAAAAATCCTCAACAAAATACTAGCAAACAGAATCCAACAGTACATGACAAGGATCATACATTATGATCAAGTGGGGTTTATCCCAAGAATGCAAGGATTCTTCAATTATGCAAATCAACCAACGTGATACAACATATTAACAAATTAAAGGAGAAAAACCATATGATCATCTCAGTAGATGCAGAGAAAGCTTTTGACAAAATTCAACACCAATGTATGATAAAAACCCTCCAGAAAATAGGCATAGAGGGAACTTTCTTCAACATAATAAAGGCCATATATGAAAAAGCCACAGGCAACATTGTCCTCAATGGTGAAAAACTGAACCCATTTCCACTAAGATCAGGAACAAGACAAGGTTGCCCACACTCACCACGATTATTCAACATAGTTTTGGAAGTTTTAGCCATAGCGATCAGAGAAGAAAAAGAAATTAAATGAAGCCAAATTGGAAAAGAAGTAAAGCTGTCACTGTTTGCAGTAGAAATGATACTATACATAGAGAATCCTAAAGATGCCACCTGAAAAGTACTAGAGCTAATCAATGAATTGGTAGAGTAGCAGGGTACAAAATTAATGCACAGAAATCTCTTGCATTCCTATACACTAATAATGAAAAATCTGAGAGTGAAATTAAGAAAACATTCCCATTTACCATTGCAACAAATAGAATAAAATATCTAGGAATAAACCTACCTAAGGAGACAAACGACCTGTATGCAGAAAATTATAAGACACTGATGAAAGAAATTAAAGATGATACAAATAGATGGAGAGATATACCATGTTCTTGGATTGGAAGAATCAACATTGTGAAAATGACTCTACTACCCAAAGCAATCTACAGATGCAATGCAATCCCTATCAAACGACCACTGGCATTTTTCACAGAACTAGAACAAAAAATTTCACAATTTGTATGGAAACACAAAAGACCCCGAATAGCCAAAGCAATCTTGAGAAAGAAAAACAAAGCTGGAGGAATCAGGTTCCCTAACTTCAGACTATATTACAAAGCTACAGTAATTAGGACACAAAACAAAAACAAAACATAGAAGAAAAATATAGATGAATGGAACAAGATAGAAAGCCCAGAGATAAACCCATGCACATATGGTCACCTTATCTTTGTTAAAGGAGGCAAGAATATACAGTGGAGAAAAGACAGCCTCTTCAATAAGTGGTTCTGGGAAACTGAACAGCTACGTGTAGAAGAATGAAATTAGAACACTCCCTAACACCATGCACAAAAATAAACTCAAAATGGATTAAAGACCTAAACGTAAGGCCAGACACCATCAAACTCTTAGAGGAAAACGTAGGCAGAACACTCTATGATAGAAATCACAGCAAGATCCTTTTTGACCCACCTCCTAGAGAAATGGAAATAAAAATAAACAAATGGGAACTAATGAAACTTAAAGCTTTTGCACAGGAAAGGAAACCATAAACAAGAAGAGAAGACAACCCTCAGAATGGGAGAAAATATTTGCAAGTGAAGCAACTGGTAAAGGATTAATCTCCAAAGCATACATGCAACTCATGCAGCTCAATATCAAGAAAACAAACAACCCAATCCAAAAGGGGGCAGAAGAACTAAACAGACATTTCTCCAAAGAAGATATACAGATTGCCAACAAACACATGAAAGAATGCTCAACATCATTAATCATTAGAGAAATGGAAATCAAAACTACAATGAGATATCATCTCACACCGGTCAGAATGGCCAGCATCAAGAAATCTACAAACAATAAATGCTGGAGATGGTGTGGAGAAAAGGGAACACTCTTGCACTGTTGATGGGAATGTAAATTGATATAACCACTATGGAGAACAGTATGGAGGTTCCTTAAAAAAAGAAAAATAGAGCTACCATGTGACCCAGTAATCCCACTACTGTGCATATGCTCTGAGAAAACCATAATTCAAAAAGAGTCATGTACCAAAATGTTCATTGCAGCTCTATTTACAGTAGCCAGGACATGGTAGCAACCTAAGTGTCCATCAATAGATGAATGGATAAAGAAGATGTGGCACATATATACAATGGAATATTACTCAGCCATAAAAAGGAATGAAACTGAGTTATTTGTAGTGAGGTGGATGGACCTACAGACTGTCTTACAGAGTGAAGTCAGATAGAGAAAAACAAATACATATGCTAACACATATATATGGAATCCAAAAAAAAAAAAAGAAAAAGAAAAAAAATGGTCAGAAGAACCTAGGGGCAAGATGG
Organism: Globicephala melas; assembly: GCF_963455315.2. Classification (NCBI taxonomy): domain Eukaryota; kingdom Metazoa; phylum Chordata; class Mammalia; order Artiodactyla; family Delphinidae; genus Globicephala; species Globicephala melas. Next base: position 68,178,657 of record NC_083316.1, on the reverse strand, counting down.
GAATAAAGATGAATACCTAGTAGAGAATGGACTGGAGGATATGGGGAGTGGGTAGGGTAAGCTGAGAAAAAGTGAGAGAGTGGCATGGACATATATACAGTACCAAATGTAAAATATATAGCTAGTGAGAAGCAGCTGCATAGCACAGCGAGATCCGCGCGGTGATTTTTGACCACCTAGAGAGGTGGGATAGGGACAGTGGCAGGGAGGGAGATGCAAGAGGGAAGAGATATGGGAGCACATGTGTATGTATAACTGATTCACTTTGTTATAAAGCAGAAACTAACATACCATTGTAAAGCAATTATACTCCAATAAAGATGTTAGAAAAAAAAATAAATCTGAATATTAAAAATAAAAGAAAATTATTACCTCTTACTATATTTTACAATGTTGTCCACATTTTTATGAGTTAGGAATGTACAATATTTCTTTTTTTCTTTTTTTTTTTTTTAGTTTTTCATACGTTTTATTTTATTTTTTTATTTTATTTTTTTAACATCTTTATTGGGGTATAATTGCTTTACAATGGTGTGTTAGTTTCTGCTTTATAACAAAGTGAATCAGTTATACATATACATACGTTCCCATATGTCTTCCCTCTTGCGTCTCCCTCCCTCCCACCGTCCCTATCCCACCCCTCCAGGCTGTCACAAAGCACCGAGCCAATATCCCTGTGCCATGCGGCTGCTTCCCACTAGCTATCTACCTTACTACGTTTGTTAGTGTGTATATGTCCATGACTCTCGCCCTGTCACAGCTCACCCTTCCCCCTCCCCATATCCTCAAGTCCGTTCTCCAGTAGGTCTGCATCTTTATTCCTGTCTTACCCCTAGGTTCTTCATGACATTTTTTTTCTTAAATTCCATATATATGTGTTAGCATACAGTATTTGTCTTTTTCTTTCTGACTTACTTCGCTCTGTATGACAGACTCTAGGTCTATCTCATTACAAATAGCTCAATTTCGTTTATTTTTAAGGCTGAGTAATATTCCATTGTATATATGTGCCACATCTTCTTTATCCATTCATCCGATGATGGGCACTTAGGTTGTTTCCATCTCTGGGCTATTGTAAATAGAGCTGCAATGAACATTTTGGTACATGACTCTTTTTGAATTTCGGTTTTCTCAGGGTATATGCCCAGTAGTGGGATTGCTGGGTCATATGGTAATTCTATTTGTAGTTTTTTAAGGAACCTCCATACTGTTCTCCATAGTGGCTGAACCAATTCACATTCCCACCAGCCGTGCAAGAGGGTTCCCTTTTCTCCACACCATCTCCAGCATTTATTGTTTCTAGATTTTTAATGATGGCCGTTCTGACTGGTGTGAGATGATATCTCATTGTAGTTTTGATTTGCATTTCTCTAATGATTAATGATGTTGAGCATTCTTTCATGTGTTTGTTGGCAGTCTGTATATCTTCTTTGGAGAAATGTCTATTTAGGTCTTCTGCCCATTTTTGGATTGGGTTGTTTGTATTTTGTTATTGAGCTGCATGAGCTGCTTGTAAATTTTGGAGATTAATCCTTTGTCAGTTGCTACATTTGCAAATATTTTCTCCCATTCTGAGGGTTGTCTTTTGGTCTTGTTTATGGTTTCCTTTGCTGTGCAAAAGCTTTGAAGTTTCATTAGGTCCCATTTGTTTATTTTTGTTTTTATTTCCATTACTCTAGGAGGTGGGTCAGAAAGGATCTTGCTGTGATTTATGTCATAGAGTGTTCTGCCTATGTTTTCCTCTAAGAGTTTGATAGTTTCTGGCCTTACATTTAGGTCTTTAATCCATTTTGAGCTTATTTTAGTGTACGGTGTTAGGGAGTGATCTAATCTCATACTTTTACATGTACCTGTCCAGTTTTCCCAGCACCATTTATTGAAGAGGCTGTCCTTTCTCCACTGTACATTCCTGCCACCTTTATTAAAGATAAGGTGTCCATATGTGTGTGGGTTTATCTCTGGGCTTTCTATCCTGTTCCATTGATCTATCTTCTGTTTTTGTGCCAGTACCATACTGTCTTGATTACTGTAGCTTTGTAGGATAGTCTGAAGTCAGGGAGCCTGATTCCTCCAGCTCCTTTTTTCGTTCTCAAGATTGCTTTGGCTATTCGGGGTCTTTTGTGTTTCCATACAAATTGCGAAAATTTTTGTTCTAGTTCTGTGAAAAATGCCAGTGGTAGTTTGATAGGGATTGCATTGAATCTGTAGATTGCTTTGGGTAGTAGAGTCATTTTCACAATGTTGATTCTTCCAATCCAAGAACATGGTATATCTCTCCATCTATTTGTATCATCTTTAATTTCTTTCATCAGTGTCTTATAATTTTCTGCATACAGGTCTTTTGTCTCCTTAGGTAGGTTTATTCCTAGATATTTTATTCCTTTTCTTGTAATGGTAAATGGGAGTGTTTTCTTGATTTCACTTTCAGATTTTCCATCATTACTGTATAGGAATGCCAGAGATTTCTGTGCGTTAATTTTGTATCCTGCTACTTTACCAAATTCATTGATTAGCTCTAGTAGTTTTCTGGTAGCATCTTTAGGATTCTCTATGTATAGTATCATTTCTACTGCAAACAGTGACAGCTTTAGTTCTTCTTTTCCGATTTGGATTCCTTTTATTTCCTTTTCTTCTTTGATTGCTCTGGCTAAAACTTCCAAAACTATGTTGAATAAGAGTGGTGAGAGTGGGCAACCTTGTCTTGTTCCTGATCTTAGTGGAAATGCTTTCAGTTTTTCACCATTGAGGATGATGTTTGCTGTGGGCTTGTCATATATGGCCTTTATTATGTTGAGGAAAGTTCCCTCTATGCCTATTTTCTGGAGGGTTTTTATCATAAATGGGTGTTGAATTTTGTTGAAAGCTTTCTCTGCATCTATTGAGATGATCATATGGTTTTTCACCTTCAATTTGTTAATATGGTGTATCACGTTGATTGATTTGCATATATTGAATAATCCTTGCATTCCTGAGATAAACCCCAGTTGACCAGGGCACAAACCCGTGTCCCTTGCATCGGCAGGCAGACTCTCAACCACTGCGCCACCAGGGAAACCCCTAAATTATTTTTGATTCTATGAAATTAAAAGTAAAATAATTGACCCATCAGGGGTTCTCCTGAACTTGGAATACACTTAATAATATAATAACATTATCTCCATGTTTAGTATTTTCACTTTCTCACATTACCCCATTTTCTTCCAAATATTTGCACAAATAAATAGAACAGTTTAAATTCCCTTTATAGCATTTCTTTTGTTAAAAAGAAATTTTCTTTTTTGGATATCTTCAATCATACTACCGTCCTTAGTACTTCCTGGGTATAAATGATCTCCCTCTCCCCGAGCCAGCCCTCATGTAGTCTATAACTAGGAAATCCATTACTGATCACTCTATCTTCATCATTAAAACTGATGCATTGTTGACAGGATAGACCTTAAGGACTACAGATTCTCCTCATTTGTTTTAATTCAATATCATAAAGATCCTAATTTTGGTAGTTACCACTTGCATAAACTGAGCTAAAGAATGAAATCAGTGTGCAAAAATTTCTTATTCAACAAAAATCATTTTGTATTTCTTTAAAAACTGTGTTTCTATAGTTGTCGACTATATGCCCTAAATAGGGGAGAGCTTCAGGCTATATAACTAAGTGAGCAATTTTCAAGATTACCTGTTTTTCAGTGAAGATAGCAGCCATTCTGCAAACTATTGTTCTGTTATCAAACCACAATAATATTGCATAAAGAAATCAATGATTTTGTTTTGCAGTGATATTTTACAGTTCAGAGAGACTTCAATATTCTAAGAAAATATTGTGTAACATTCACAATATGGATGCATAAGTTTACTGAGCAACATTTTGGTTTTGGAATTCTCAGGTATTAATTTTTATTATTTAGAAATACTTAATAGTATTAAAATTTTAAGTGAAGAAGAAAAGGATACTATTCTCAGTAAGAATATAAAATAAAGATTTAGAAAACTGCATAAACTTAATAAAGTTTCTTAAGTCAAATAAGCCAAGTATACCTCCAAGTATTTAAAAATGTGTTCTCCCAAGAGAATGAAAATACAAGCCACAGATTGGGAGACAATATTTGCAAAAGACATAGCTGATAAAGGCAGTTATCCAAAATATATGAAGAACTCTTAAAACTCACATGAGAAAATGAACAACTTGATTTAAAAAGTAGGCTAAAGAGCCTAAAAGACATATATAAATGACAAATACGCATAAGAAAAGCTGTTCTACATCATATGTCATCAGGGAGATGTAAATTAAAACAGTGAGATACCACTACGCAGCTAATAGAATGGCTAACACATAGAACACAACAACATCAAATACTGGCAAGCATGTGCAGCAACAGTAACTATCATTCATGGCTGGTGGAAGAGAGTTTGGCAGTTTCTTACAATACTAAACATATTATTACCATAAAATCTAGCAATTGTTCTCCTTGGTATTTACCTGGAGAAATTGAAAATATATATCCACACAAAACCTTGTATGTGGTTTATACATTTTACAGTAGCTTTATTCCTACTTGCCCAAATCTGGAAGCAATCAGATGTCCTTCAGTAGGTAAATGGATAAATAAAGAGTGGTACATACAGAAAATGGAATATCATTCAGTGCTAAAAATAAATGCGCACTTCCCTAGTTGAACAGTCGTTAAGAATCTGCCTGCCGATGCAGGGGACATGGGTTCAACCCTTGGTCCAGGAAGACCCCATATATCGTGGAGCAACTAGGTCCATGCACCACAACTACTGAGCCTGTGCTCTAGAACCCCCAAGTCACAACTACTGAGCCCATGTACAACTACTGAGGCTTGCGTACCTAGAGCCCGTGCTCTGCAACAAGAGAAGCCACTGCAATGAGAAGCCTGTACCCCGCAACGAAGAGTAGTAGTTGCTCACTGCAACTAGAGAAAGCCTACATGCAGCAATGAAGACCCAACGCAGCCAAAAATAAATAATAAATAAATAAATAAAATTATATAAATAAATAAATAAAAGAAACATATCTTTAAAAAAATACATAAATAAAATAAAAGTAAATAAGCCACCGAGCCATGCAAATACATAGAGGAATCTTAAATGCAGATTACAAAGTGAAATAAGCCAATATGAAAGCTTGTGAAACTATGTAACGTTCCGCAAAAGGCAAAACTATCGAGACAGTAAAAATATCAGTGGTTTGCCAGGTGTTGCTGGGAGAAAGGAATGAATAGGTGAAGCACAGAAGATTTTTAGGGCTGTGAGATTACACTGTATGATTCTATAATGGTGGATACATGTCACTATACATTTGCCCAAACTCATAAAATGTGCAAGCACCAAGAGTGAATTATAACATAAACTTTGGATATTGGGTAATAATGATATGTCAATGTAGATTGATCAGTCATAACTAATGAATCACTCTGGTGGGGAATGTTGATAATGGCGGAACCTGTGCATGTGTGGGGCAGGGTTTTATGTGAAATCTCTGTACCTTCCCTTCAATTTTTCTAACTAAAACTGCTCTAAAAAACAAAGTCTATACCAAATGAAAAGAAATACATCTTCCAACTAGAATATACCAAACACACAACCTGTATACCTGAATCAATGACTTGATTAAATCACCTCATTTATATAATTTTATTTTTTTCTGAAAATATTGGTTGTTTCTTGATTAATTGAATCAACGAATTGGTCATTAAGTGGGCAAAGCTTTACTACTGTTGTTAACATTAACAAATTAATTTGTACATTTCCTACTGAAGTCCTCATTTCAGTGTTGTCCTAACTAAAGTCAGCATAAATCTTTGAACATTGACAAAAATAAAGGAAGGATTATCTTAAAATAATATTTTTTGTACAAAATTTTTTCACCTTATTTGATTTCCTATTGCCTTTGTGAAGAACAGTTCTTTACATGTAAAGTATATATGTTTATTTTTTATGTCATTTTCTCCAAAACAGACAATATACTTAAAGTCTTAACAGCACTACCTTCACTTTCTCCTCAAATGATTTTTCCTGCTTAGAATTTTATCATTGGTATAATTAGTGAAGATCTAATATACATAGGAAAATGTTTATAACTATTCTCTCTTAGGCTTCAAGCAGACACCACTCATCGAAATTATTGTACTAGGCAGACTATTTTGTAAAGCCTTCAAATATAAAGTGAAAAGCAAATTAATGAGGGCAATATGATAACTGAGATAAATATAATAATAATGAAACCTGTGCTTAATAAAGGCTGGAAACAAACATAAACTTTGCTGGAAACATTCAAAAGGAGAGGTATGTGATTTATCAGGGAGGGAGAAATGAAAACCAAAAGTGAGAATTCAAAAAATAAAAGAACAAACAGAGTGGTCATATCCTGCAAGGAAAAAAATATATACCAGGCTCTTACATTATTTTAAATTAAAATTCTACTGCAACTAATGTACACTGGTATCTTCACATTCAATAGTTAAGTCATAGGGCTTCCCTGGTGGTGCAGTGGTTGAGAGTCCGCCTGCCGATGCAGAGGACACGAGTTCGTGCCCCGATCCAGGAAGATCCCACATGCAGTGGAGCAACTGGGCCCGTGAGCCATGGCTGCTAAGCCTGCATGTCCGGAGCCTGTGCTCCACAACAGGAGAGGCCACAGCAGTGAGAGGCCCGTGTACCGCAAAAAAAAATTTAAGTCGTAAGTGAATAGGATAATAGTTTTCATGCCAAAATAATAGGACAACCTAGGCAGTTTTTGTTTGTCCGTTTAATTACTCAGGAATAATTTTAGTTATTTCTAAAGTATATTACTATTTTAATATTTAAAAATTTTATTTAAGGTAGATAGTACTCTATCAGATGAAATTCATATTTGGATATTTGTAGAAAATAAATTATATATTATATGTATCTGTATACACATACATATATGTGTATTGATATACATATACACAGATATATTTAGTCACTAATGCAATCTGTAGAATCTTCTTCTCTTTGAAGAATTTATTTTCAGAATTTCCATCATGAAGTGCAAAATGCAACACATACAATTGATGTATCTCAAGCACAAAAGTATTTCATTTTCCTGAAAGTAATTTTCCATTCTTACATTGGTATTTTTAATAATGGTAAGTTGCTTCGCTTTGAATTTGAACAGATTTATTTTAATGTATACAGATTATTGGAATTTGTTGTTTTGTAAAGAGTAGGTAATCCATATATTACTTTCCAGTCATATTTAAGCTAGTGTTGTGTTTGTGTTTATATTTAATGTGCTAAAATATATATTCATGTGTAATCTGAAAAATAGCAAATTTCACTGAGACTTTCTTGGTATTGCTATCATTTTAGAATTGTAAAGAATTGAAAAACATACTATCAAAGCATATAAAATTAAATACTTATATTTTCTTTATTCTTTTATTATATCTCTATTTTAGCAACAATGCATTTATTTGTACACCAGCTCATCATTTGAGCCAGATGATGGCTCACGTTATCTTCTGAAGAATAATAGATTGTTGTGATGTTGGAGGGTGGATAATGAACCTTAAGGCCTTAACACTTCTTGAATTTATTACTAAGTACTAACATGGGAATGGCTGAAGCCTAACCAAGATATCTATTTCTATTTGTGATTTTTAGGAATCCAAATGACTTTTAAAACCTTCAGAAGACAAGTTTGCTATCAAATATTTTGGAAATTCTATTCAGACTTTTAAAACCTAAGCTCCCATTCCCCCCCATTATTAACTTCATATATACTCATGGTAAAACACAGAGTAGTATAAATCAGAAAATAATAAATGAATTCCCATAGTATCACCCACCAAATGTAACCACAATTAATAACTTACTTTGATGTTATTACTTACAATACTCCATAGAACTTCTGTTTATTTAATTACTCCATACTCACTCCATATGAAAATCTTGTGGCCTCTACTATCCAGAAAGTGACCTTTTCTCTCTACTTAACTGCTATCCTAATCTCTTAAAGGAGTCTATTTTCAATAGCTAACCAATGTGACACTTCTAAAGTGGAAACTAAATCATGTCACTCTGTGCAAAACACTTCAGTATCTCCCTATTTTTCCCAGAGTATATGCAAATTTTTCATATTGTTTGGGGAAGAAAAAAAACACATGATTACAAAAGTACCTGAAATAATTGTTATATAGAGTCATAAGAAACTTTCATGTGGATAAAGAATCATTAAGTTGTAAATGGTAGAATCCTTTATTCATCAACAAATATTTTATTGTGTGTTTGTATGCCAGGTGCTTAGTGAGATGAAAAACATAAGAAATTTAATGAAAAATTTAATTGTCTCTGCTTTTTATATAATGATATTGTAGTGTGGAAAAGGAGCAGGGAATCACATCAGTAGAGTACAGTTTCCAGGAGTGGACTAATGGACTAAAGGACACTCTGACCTGGGAGAATTTGTGTAATTAAAACTTCATATGAGAGAAGGGAATCAAAATAACTAACGCGATTGGGAAAGGAAATATTGTATGTAATGTATTAGTCCTAGAAGAGGAATCCTGATATAGATCTCACAAAAAGAAAGCTGTGTGGTGATCCCTTCTGAGATGTGACAGTATTCGGCAGTTCAGTAGGAATCAGATGGAGGGATATAGACAGCTTGAGAGGTAAGCAATATGAGTTTGACATTCCTGTGTGAGAACAAAGGATGGAAAAGGCATGTTCGTTTTGTGGTTCATATAAATTTAGTAAGAAAGGTAGGATTTGGGGTTAATATTAATTTAATAGGAATTTAGGTTTTAACCAACATATTGGAACTATCTCAGTCCATGAGATTGTATGTCTATCTTGTTTTTTCCATGACAATCTTGTATGTATCTTGCTTTTTATGTGAGTGGACAACTATGATATAAGAGAAATGTTGAATTTAAATATCATACTTTAATGTTGAGTTAAACATCCATTAAACTGATTTTTACTCATCTTTAAGTCTCTTAAGTCCATTAGTTTATTGTTAAATAAACAAATATCTCATGGGAATTTAGTGAAGGGAAGCTCAAATAAGAAAAACAAAGATGAAAATACATATGTGATATTTCAAAAGACAGATGTGGCACAAGTATAAAGCAAATTTTGCTCTTTGGAATACTTATATAGTTTTTGTAAAACAAAATACCTGATATGGATGGCTTCACCTTTATTGGCAAAAATCTTTTTCCAGAACATTATACCTACTGATCAGATCTAACTCTCCACAAATATCCTCAACAGAATTCTCATGCAGCTCCCTGTCACAAACATTCAGAACATGTCCTCATCTTTGAAAAGTATAGATCATTTAATTCATTGTAGACTCATCATTTTATTTACTGTACCTTTATTGGTTGAATAGTTCCGAAAAATACAATTTCTTCTGTGAATGGAGACAAAAATTCTTTTTTTATCAAATTTGGAGAGGCATCTGGCAATGCCAAACCATAGCATAAGACCAGCAACTGTGTGCTGAGGGTACAGTGAGGGTGAGAGTGATGAGGGTAGGGGACAAGGCATCAATGAGTGCCTGCCTCTTTACTAAATAAGTAAATGAAGAGGGTCTCAGGACTATATAATTTAACAGCTTTGTACTGGGAGGCTGGGGTCCATTTGTGGTGGGGGCAAATAGGCTGGGCTGGAAAAAGAGATGGGTCAGAAAAGTTTGAAACTTCTATTTCCCATGATCAATGCATAGCTTTCCCCAGCAGTATATGCTCCCAGAGACCTCATTTAGTGGGAAGAGAAAATTAATGTCAGTATAATCTTATGAAGAAGTGTTGCTAGCAGCACTTTGTTAAAAAGGCCAGTTTCTTTTAAAGTTCACCATGTATATATTGTGCCAGTACCCATGAGGAAACTCTTAATTCCAACATGCATCCCTAGTGCAAATTAATATCTTCATTCTTGCCATTGCCTGTCTATTTCTGGAAGCAAGTTATTCATTGTCCACATCTTTGAGGATTCTCTGTCTAATCATGTACAGTTAAGATGTATGAAACCTTTCAATTTGTTCCCTCTTTGCCACGGTGAAGGGTACTGAAAATCCTGACACTAACCACTTAGCCAGAGGCTACACAGCAAGCACCTTCAAGTAAAACTTAGGTGAACGAAGGAACTGACATAACATTGTCATTGCAATTCTGCTGCTGTGCCAACTGTACTTCAAAACAGACATGTCATCTGTTATCCTTTGATGGTCTTTTTTTTTTTTCAGTTTTATTCCTGCAGGTTGGAATAAAGCTCTTATCTAAGACAAAAAAACAATAGGGCATATTAATAGTTCAATGGCCATTGTCAGTCATAGTGAATACCTATTATTGCTCTGCAAGGTGGTGATTAAATCTGAAAAGTTACCAGACTCTCTGTTCCAATTTAAAAGTAAAAATCAACAGCTCTATTTTAAAATTTTAGGGGAGGAAATTAAGGTGTCATTATCTCAGGTATAGAAAGTAGATTCATTTAAATCAATCTGATGAGTAATATTAATACTTATGATTTCTCTAATGTTGCCAGGAATATTATATAAAAATAGAACATAGAGTAAAAGGAGATATATTATAATTAAAATTTATTAACTTAAAATAATCCTTAATAATATAGGCAATATATTAATTACAGAAAAGAGCAAAAATCCTGGAGACAAACTGCCTGTCCTCAAGTACATGTGATAATATTTAATAGCAATGAAATCTTTGGCAGGTAATTTCAACTTTCTATGCCTCAGTTTCCTCATCTATTTATTAAGTAATACCAAACTCATAGGGTTTTTTAATATCTGAGTTAATACATGTAAAGTGTACATCATACTACCTAACATTTCTAGGGATTCATCATTACAGGTATACTATCATGAAGTTAAAGCAATCAGTCAATCACCATCACTTCCATCATGTATTTTTCTTAATTGGCATAATTCTTATGAACTTTATAAAACAGAAGAAAGTATATTCTTGATCTGAAAATAATGTTATTGTGGATTAATAAATAAAATTAAATCCAAATTAGACTGAGGCAGCTTCCATAAAAAATGTGCTAACATTACAAAACAAATTATCATAAAAATCTCACTGTAAATGCTGCTTTTCAAAAACTAGGATCATTCATAATGAAATGACAATCTAGGTGGATATTAATTAACATTCTTGTTACATATACTGAAGGTAATTACTGGGGGTACGTTAAATGAAATACTGAAATAAAGAAGATGAATTTGACAACTGGAATTCAAAAAGTACAGGCTCCAACCATTTATAATTATGATAATTTTGTATGTCAAAAACTGTAGTTACGGTTCTTATAGTAACTAAGATAGACCCTACTGGATTACACTCCTGCAGACACTCTGGTAATAAGGCCTGGAACTAATACAAAAACAACTACTTGAATGCACTGGAGAGTAGAAAGAAGCAGTTAGACTCTTGTTGGGACTGCATACTCAAAGGAGGAAAGAAGGAAGCTGAATGAAGCAATTTCTAATATTTGTGATTTTAAACTTGGGACTAAAGTGTTGAGTATGTGCCATCAGCAGGGCACCAGTGGAAAAAAATGGTGAACCAGGCATTTTAAGCTAGGTACTGTAGCCAATGAACAGAGTAGAGAATGCCGGAAGGGAAAGAGCCAGAGAAGAAGGTACATTCTACTTACCCATTCCCTGAATCTTCAAACAAGCATATGAAAAACAGACACAAAAAAACTCAGCTGAAAAAAAAAAAGATCTGAACTAAGACTGGAGTTGCTGCCCAAGAAACAGAGTTTGAAATTAAATCCTAGCCAAGATACTTAATTGACTACTAAAACAAAGGAAACACCTATCAGAGAAAAACAATGGAATCTGAAATCCCACAAGTTTACAGTAAGAATGGCCAGAATGTAATTCAAAATTACCAGAGAGACAAAAAACTAAGAAAATTGTACATATTCTTAAGAGAAAAAATAATCAACCAAATCTGACCCAAAGATGATCTCTTATTGTAAATAGAATGAGGTTAAAGTAGCTATTGTAAATGCCTTCAATAAAGTAAAACGAATGCTTTCACAGAATGAAAAAGCAAGAATTCTTAGCAGAAAAAGAAGTTTCAATAGAACGATAAGAAGGTTTGAGGTGTGATCAGCATGGAAGAGGAGGAATACCCTGAGCTCACCTCCTCACATGGGCACACCAAAATTACAACTATTTATACAGCAATTGCTTATGAGAATGACCTTAAGACTGCCAGAGGACTTCCCTGGTAGTCCAGTGGTTAAGACTCCATGCATCCAATGCAGGGGTGTGGTTCAGTCCCTGGTCAGGGAACTAAGATCCCACATGCCATGTGGTGCTGCCAAAAACCAAAACAAAACGAAAACAAAGACTGCCAGAAAATAGTTTACACAACTAAAGATATATAAAGAAGGAAAAAAACAAGAGGATTAGGAGGGCTAAAGGTACAGTATAGTCAGGACCCTGACTTGTTGAAAAGACAAGGTCCTATATAACACCAATGAACAAGTGGAATTTGAAATAAACAATACCATTTAAATTAGCACACCCCCAAAATGAAAATGAAATAGTTATAAATATAACAACTACTGTGTGAGTGTGTGTGTGTGTATGTGTGTGTGTGAGTGTGTATGAGAGAGATTTATATGAGGAAAACTAAAAAACACTCATGAATGAAATCAAAGAACTGTATAAATGAAGAGTCATTCCAAGTTCATGAATAGGAAAACTCAATACAGTCAAGATGTCAGTTCTTCACAACTTGATCTACAGATTCAGAGCAATCCCAGTCAAAATCTCAGCAATTTATTTTGTGGATATCAACAAACTGATTCTAAAGCTTATAAGGAGAGACAAAAGACCCATAATGGCCAATAGAGTAATGAAGGAGAAGAATGAAGTTGGAGAACTAACAATTAGTGATGTCAAGACTTGTATAAATCTACAGTTATATAAATTTACAATGATCAAGACAGTGTGTTATTGATGAGGGAATAGACAAATAGATCAGTGGAAAAGAATCAAGAGCCTAGAAATAGATCCATATAAATTTAGTCAATTGATCACTGATAAAGGAGCAAATTCAACATAATGGAGCAAAAATTGTCTTTTCAGCAAGTCATGCTGGAACACCGTATATCCACATGCAAAAAAGTGAGTCTAGACACAGACCCTATATGCAGAACAAATATTAACTCAAAATGGATCACACACCTAAATGTAAAATGCAAAAGCAAAAATGTCTAGATGACCTCGGATTTGGCAATGATGTCTAAGAAAAAACACCAAAGGCATGATCCATGAATTAAATAATTGATAAGCTGGACTTCACTAAAATTAAAAATTCATGAGAGGTGGAGAGTAGAGATGCAGAATATTTGAAATGAATTTGAAACTAAGAGATCAGCAACTTAAAACAATCATGTATATATATAGACTGCTATATCAAATTCTCATGGTAATTGCAAACCAAAAATCTAAAATAGATATACACACAAAAAAGAACCCAAGCACAAGACTAAAGTCATCAAATCACAAGAAAAAAGAACCAAAGCAGAAAGGAAGAAAAATGACCTACAAAAACAAAACAATTAACAAAATGGCAACAGAAACATGCATATTGATAATTACCTTAAATGTAGATGGATTAAATGCTCCAACCAAAAGACACAGACTAGCACTGGCTGAATGGATACAAAAACAAGACTCGTGTATATGTTGTCTACAAGAGACCCATTTCAAGCCTAGGGACACATACAGACTGAAAGTGAGGAGATGGAAAAAGGTATTCCATGCAAATGGAATTCAAAAGAAATCTGGAGTAGCAATACTCACACCTGAAAAAATAGACTTTAAAATAAAGATTGTTACAAGAGACAAAGAAGGATACTACAAAATGATCAAGGGATCAATCCAAGAAGAAAATATAACAATTGTAAATATATGCACCGAACATAGAAGCACCTCAATATATAAGGCAAATGTTAACAGACATAAATGGAGAAATTGACAGTAACAAAATAATTGTGGGGGACTTTAACACCCCACTTACATCAATGGATAGATCATCCAGACAGAAAATCAATAAGGAAACACAGGCCTTAAATGACACATTAGACCAGATGGTCTTAATTGATACTTAAACATCATTAATTCCTAAATCAGCAAAATATACATTCTTTTCCAATACACTTGGAACATTCTCTGGGATAGATCACATTCTGTGCCACAAAGCAAGCCTTGGTAAATTTAAGAAAATTGAAATCATATCAAGCATCTTTTCTGACCACAATACTATGAGATTAGAAATGGACTATAAGAAAAAAACTGTAAAAACACAAACACATGGAGGGTAAACAATGTGCTACAATGGATTATTGAAGGAATCAAAGAGGAAATCAATCAATACATAGATATGAATGAAAATGAAAACACAATGACCCAAAATCTATGGGACACAGCAAAAGCAGTTCTAAGAGGGAAGGTTATAGCAATACAGTAAGTCGCCTACATACGAACCTTCAGGTTGCAAAACTTTTAAAGATGAGAACACGCATTCCATCAACACCAGACATAAGTGAAATTGCAGCTTGCCCTCCATTTCCTATGGCTGATGATCCTTCAGCTCTACTATCTCCCACCTCCTACAAACAGTAACCCTTCTTGCCTGTTCATTCAATGCCAACCCCTGTATGCCAGCTGTTGTACTGTACTACTGTACTTTTGAAGGTACTATGCTGTAAATATATATATAGATAGATAGATAGATATAGATATATATTATTTTTTTTGGCCATGCTGTGCAGCATGTGACATCTTAGTTCCCTGACCAGGGATCAAACCTATTATCCCTGCATTTGGAGTCTTAACCATGCGGTTAAGTTAAGTCTTAACCATGCGGAGTCTTAACCACTGTATTGCCAGGGAAGTCCCCAAAATATTTTCTTTATTTTTTGTGTTTGTTTATTTTTTTATGCATTATTTGTGTGAAAAGTATTATAAACCCGGTACAGTACTATATAGTCAATTGTGTTAGTTGGGTACCTAGGCTAAATTTATTGGACTTACGAACCAATTGGACTTAATGAACATGCTCTTGGAACAGAACTTGTTCATATGTAGGAGACTTACTGTACAAGCTTACCTCAGGAAACAAGAAAAATAAAAAACTAACATTACAGCTAAAGAGAAAGAAGAACAAACAAAATCCAAAGTTACTAGAAGGAAAGAAATCTTAAAGATCAGAGCAAAAATCAATGAAATAGAGATAAAAAAAAAACTGTAGGAAAGATCATCAAAACTAAAAGCTAGTTCTTTGAAAAGATAAACAAAATAAATAAACATTTAGCCAGACTCATCAGGAAAAAAAGGGAGAGGACCCAAATCAATATAATTAGAAATGAAAACAGAGAAGTTACAAATGATACCACAGAAATACAAAGGCCTATAAGAGACTACTACAAGCACCTATATATGCCAATAAGATGGACAACCTAGAAGAAATGGACAAATTATTAGAAAGGCACAATCACACAAGACTGAACAAGGAAGAAATAGAAAATATGAACAGATGAATTACAAGTACTGAAATTGAATCTGTGATTAAAAAACTCCCAACAAACAAAAATCCAGGACCAGATGGCTTCACAGGAGAATTCTATCAAACATTTAGAGAAGAGTTAACACCTATCCTTCTGAAACTATTGCAAAAAATTGCAGAGGAAGGAATACTTCCAAACTCATTCTATGAGGCCATCAACAACCTGATACCAAAACCATACAAAAATACCACCAAGAAAAAAAAAAAGAAAGAAAGGAAAGAAAATTTACAGGCCAACATCACTGATGAACATAGATGCAAAAATCTTCAACAGAATACTAATAACCAAATCCAACAGTACATTAAAAGGATCATACACCATGATCAAGTGGGATTTATCCCAGGGATACAAGGATTTTCAATATCTGCAAATCAATCAGTGCGATACACACATTAACAGATTGAAGAATAAAATCCATATGATCATCTCAATAAATGCAGAAAAATATTTTGATAAAATTCAACATCCATTTATGATAAAAACTCTCTATAAAGTGAGCACAGAGGAAACTTACCTCAACGTAATAAAGGTCATATATGACAGACCCAGAGCTAATATCATACTCAATGGTGAAAAGTTGAAAGCATTTCTTCTAAGATCATGAATAAGGCAAGGATGTCCATTCTCGCCACTTTTATTTCACATAGTTTTGGAAATCCTAGCCACAGCAATCTGAAAAGAAAAAGAAATAAAAGGAATCCAAGTAGGAAAAGAAGAAGTAAAACTGTCACTGTTTGCAGATGACATGATACTATACATAGAAAATCCTAAAGAAGTTACCTGAAACTACTATAGCTCATTGAATTCAGTAAAGTTGCAGGATACAAAATTAATACACAGAAATCTGTTGCATTTTTATGCACTAACAATAAAAGATCAGAAGGACAAATTAAGGAAATAATTCCATTTGTCACTGCATCAAAAAGAATAAAATATCTAGGAATAAACCTACCTAAGGAAACAAAGGACCTGTACTCTGAAGGCTATAAGACACTGATGAAAGAAATAAAAGATGACACAACTGATGGAAAGATATATGATGTTCTTGGATTGGAAAAATCAGTAGTGTCAAAATGATGATACTACCCAAGGAAATCTACAGATTCAATGAAAATCCTATCAAATTACTAATGACATTTTTCACAGAACTAGAACAAAAAATTTTTTAATTTGTATGGAAATAGAAAAGACCCAGAATAGCCAAAGCAATCTTGACAAAGAAAAAAGGAGCTGGAGAAATTGGGCTCCCTGACTTCAGACTATACTACAAAGCCACAGTAATCAGAACAGTAGGGTACTTGCACAAAAACAGAAATATAGGTCAATAGAACAGGATAGAAAGTCTAGAAATACACCCATGCATCTATGGTCAAGTAATCTACCACAAAGTAGGCAAAAATATACAATGGAGAAAAGACAGTCTCTTCAATAAGTGGTGCTGGGAAAACTGGACAGCTACATTAAAAGAATGAAATTAGAACATTATCTAACACCTATACAAAAATAAATAAAATAAAAATCTTCAAAATGGATTAAGACCTAAATGTAAGACTGGATACTATAAAACTCCTTGAGGAAAATGTAGGCAGGACACTCTTTGACATAAATTGCAGCAATATCATTTTGGATCTCTCTCCTAGCATAATTGAAATAAAAACAAAAGTAAACTAATAGGGTGTAATTAAACTTAATTTTTTTTACACAGCAAAGGAAACCATTAAAAAAAAAAAAAAAAAGACAACCCAGAATGGGAGAAAATATTTGCAAAGGAATCAACTGACAAGGGATTAATCTACAAAATATGCAAACAGCTTATATGGCTCAATATCAAAAAACACAACCTAATCAAAAAAGATTGATTATAAAGAAGATCTAAATACACATTTCTCTAAAGAAGATATACAGATGGCCAAAAAGCACATGAAAAGATGCTCAACATTGTTAATTATTAGAGAAATGTAAATCAAAACTACAATGAGGTATCACCACACACCAGTCAGAATGGCCATTATTAAAAAGTGTACACATAAATGTTGGAGAGGATGTAAAGAAAAAGGAACCCTTCTACACTGTTGGTGGGAATGTAAATTGGGACAGACAATATGGAGAATAGTACGGAAGTTCTTTAAAAAACTAAAAATAGAGCTACCATATGATCCTGCAGTCCCACTCCTGGACATATATCTGGAGGAAACCATAATTCAAAAAGATGCCTTCACCCCAATGTTCATAGCAGCACTATTTACAATAGCCAAGACATGGAAGCAACCAAAGTGTCCATCGACAGATGAATGAATAAAGAAGATGTGGTATATATTCAGAATGGGATATTCCTCAGTCATAAAAAAGAATGAAATAGTGCCATTAGCAGCAACATGGGTGGACCTAGAGATTATCACACTAAGCAAAGTAAGTCAGAAAGAGAAAGACAAATGTCATATAATATTGCTTTTATGTGGAATCTAAAAAATTATACAAATAAACTTATTTACAAAACAGAAATAGACTCACAGACATAGAACACAAATTTATCATTACCTAAGGGGAAATGGGGGGAAGGATAAATTAGGAGTGTGAGATATATATAAAATAGATATATACAAAATAGATAACCAACAAGAATATACTGTATAGCACAGGAAATTATACTCAATATCTTGTAACAACCTATAATGGAAGAGAATGTAAAAAAAGAATATATATATATAATATATAAATATACACAACTGCATGACTTTGTTGTACTCCTGAAACTAACACAACATTGTAAATCAACTATATTTCAATAAATATTTTATAAATACTAATAGAAAAAAGAAAGTAAAAAAAAAACTTTGCTCTGCAAAACTCAGTGACAATGAGACTTGACAATGTCAAGAGAACAAGAAGACAGGCCACTAACTGGGAGAAAATATTTGCAAATCATATCTGATGAAGGACTCTTATTCAAAATATTCAGTAATAGGAAAACAAATAATATGATTGAGAAATAAGTCAAAAACCTTAACATCCATCTCATCAAAAAAGATAAGCAGATGCCAAATAAGTATAAGAAAAAATGCTCCACATCATGTGCCACCAGGGAAATGCAAATCAAAACAATGAGATACTAGTACAAAACTATTATAATGCCCCAAATTCAAGTACTGATGACACCAAATGCTGGCAAGAAAGTGAGCAACAGAAACTTATTCATTGCTGGTGGGATTGCAAAATAGTACAGCCACTTTGGAAGACTATTTGGCAGTTTCATAAAAAACTGAACACATTCTTAGCATATGATTCAGCAATCTTACTCCCTGGTATTTACTCAAAGGAGTTGAAAACTTACATCTACACAAAAGCCTGCACATGAATATTCATGGTAGCTTTATTCATAGCTGAAAAAACTTGGAAGCACCAAAGATGTCCTTCAGTAAATGAATATATAAATAAACTGTGTATATTCAGAAAATGTGATAATATTCTGGAATGAAAGGAAATGAGCTACCAAGCCATGAAAAGACATGGAAGAACCTTAAATTCATATTACTAAGTAAAAGAAGCCAACCTGGAAAGACTACATACTATATTTTTCCAATTATATGACATTCTGGAAAAATATAGTATGTAGTCTTTCCAGGTTTGCTTCTTTTACTTAGTAATATGAATTACTAAGACAAAACTATGGAGACTGTAAAATGATCTGTGGTTGTCAGGTATTGGGGGAAAGAGATGAAAATGTGGAGCACAGAGGATTTTTAGGGCAGTGAAAATATTCTGTATGATACTACAATTATAGTTACCTGTCATTATACATTTATCCACACCTATAGAATTGTATGATACTATAATTACATGTCATTATACATTTATCCAAACCTATAGAATGTACAACCTATAGAATGTACAACACTGAGAGTGAACCTTAGTGTAATCTATGGACTTTGGGTGATGATGATGTGTCAATGTAGATTCATCAGTTCTAACACACATACCATTCTGGTGGGACATGCTGATAATGAGGAAAGCTATACCTTTGTAAAGGCAGAGGTATATGGGAAATCTATATATCATCCTCTCAATTATGCTGTGAAATTTAAACTGTTCTGAAAACAAGTAGTCTTTAAAAAACTTACAGGAAACATAATTAATGTGAAATACAGAATGCCAACATTTGTATCTGTGTACAACCAATTACAATTTTAAGAAACACTTTTATGTAAATAGTGTCGTGGGGGAAAAGTGAATAGGGGTCAAAGTAGAGGGATGGATTTCCAGTTTACTTCTGATGAGGTATCACCACAATTTTGTTTCTATTTTTTGAATTTATTATTAAATGTTTCAGTAAGAAAATTTTCAAAGAATAAAAGGCTAATATCTATGTAAATATCACCCAGTTTAAGACATGAAACTTGTATATCTCCTTCATTAACCAACATTATCAATTTGATATTTATTTCTATTTATTAGATATATATATTTACTAGGTAATATAAAATATTTTTGTATGCGTTTAAACTATTTTTTATCTGAGAAATTTACTGATGTTGATACGTGTGGTCCAAAATCATTCATTTTCATTTTCATATAATATTCTACCATATGAATGTAGCACCACTAAGTTAGTAATTATGAGTAATTATGTAATATATGTTTTTATATTATAAACCATGTTGGTATAAACATTCTTAATCTTGTCCCTTTGAGACAAGCATTTATGTGATGTTTCTCTATAAGTAAATTTGTTTAATGTAGGATAGGCACATCTTCAAATTACTTGCTCTTCAAAGTGTTTACACTAATTTAATTACTATCATTATGTATAAGAGTTATTGTTTAACATTCTTAACATTCTTCAGGTAAATGCAAATCAAAACCACAATGAAGTATCGCCTCACAACTGTCCGAATGGCTGTCATCAAGAAGACCACAAATAACAAATATTGGCAAGGATGTGAAGAAAAGGTAACCTTCGTACACTGTTGGTGGGAATGTAAATTGGTGCAGGTACTGTGGAAAACAGTATGGAAGTTTCTCAAAAAACTGAAAATAGAACTACAATATGACCCAGCAATTCCACTCCTGGGTATATATCCAAAAAAACCCAAAACCCAACAAAACAGTAATTCTAAAAGATACATGCACTTCAATGTTCATGGCAGCATTATTTACAATTGTCAAGATATGGAAGCAACCTAAGTGTGTGTGTGTGTGTGTGTGTGTGTGTGTGTGTCTGTCTGTGTGTATATATATATATATAGAGAGAGAGAGAGAGAGAGGCAAGCTGTTTTAGATAACTATGAATTACTTACACAAATGAAATCAACTTTTGAAAAGAAGATGCAAAGGCAACATGAACTTAACGAGAGCTGTGGTACGAGTGCCCTACAGGCAAGACTGAAAGTAGCTGCACATGAAACTGAGGAAGAATCTGATAATATTGAAGAAGATTTCTTGGAGGGAAAAACTGATACAGATGATTTTCTCAGTAGCTTCATGGAAAAGAGAACAATTTGCCACTGTAGAAGAGCCAAGGAAGAGAAACTTCAACAAGTGATAGCAATGCACAGCCAATTTCATGCTCCACTATAGATTTTCCTGAAATCATGAACTGTCAAGAGAGGAATGGGACACAAAACTAAGCACATTTATATATATGATTTGCAAATTGGCATTTCATTACAGTGGCTGAATACATAGATATACTATATAGATTGTATACAGAAATGAGACTGATTTGTACAGATTAGAATCATTGCTCTGATCTTTGCTTTGAGAAATTTTTCTGCACTATTTGCACTAAAAATGTTTATTTATTGTTGATAAATCCTATCATATTTAGTTCCACTGCTGTTCCTCTCTTACTATTGATTAAATAACTATGCATGTAGTTTTAGCTAGTTTCAATATTTTATAAAATTACTCCATTTAAATTGTAATTTTAATTTGAAACCGCCACATTGCTTTAACAAGAATGGTTTAGATTTTTTCCTCTCAACCTTTTTTTGAAAAATTACCATTTCAACTGCAGAAAAAGTCTTATTCCTCTTGTTTCTTTCTAGATGATAAAACTTTCAAAAATAATTTGCTTTTAAATATTCACAGTGTATATACATATATATATACATATACATATACACACACATATACATACAATGGAATATTACTCAGCCATAAAAAACACAAAATTTTGCCATTTGCAGCAACGTGGATGGACATGGAGGGCATTATGCTAAGTGAAATACGTCAGACAGAGAAGGCAAATATTGTATGATATCACACACATGTCAAATCTAAAAAATACAGCAAACTAGTGAATGTAACAAGAAAAGAAGCCGACTCATAGATAGAGAGAGCAAATTAGTAGTTACCAGTGGAGGGGGGGCAATATAGTGGTAGGGGAATGGGAGGTACAAACTACTGGGTGTAAGATAGGCTACAAGAGGTAATGTACTATGCAGGGAATAGAGCCAATATATTATGATAACTAACTGGAGTGTAACCTTTAAAAAACTGTATAAAAATTTTAAAAATAAATTTTAAAAAGTTATTTTTTTAACATTCTTATTAATACAATGTAATGTCAGATTTTATATTCATTCAGATAAAATGGATGAAATATCTCATTAATGTTTTACTTTGTAATTTAAAATACTAGGTAGGTTAACATTTTAAAATATATAGTCAGCCCTCCATATCCATGGATGTGAAACACATGGATAAGGAGGACCAACTGTTGTACTTCACCATTTTATATAAGGGACTTGAGCATCTGTGGGTTTTGGTATCCATGGGGGCTCCTGGAACCAATCCCCAAGGATAACTAGGGAAGTGTGTATATATTTATTTATCATTTTGTCATCCTGTTGTGTAATGTTTTTGTTTATATCTATTCCACTTTTTCTTTGCCATTTTTAAAAGATTTGTAAGATTTTCTGATTTTTTTGGTTGGTATTCTTTATTGCATGCACATACTTCAAATATTTTTCCGTATTTATGGCTTGTATTTCCTGATATACTTAATTAAATCTACAAATGAGAATTTTTTAATGCAGCTGAATTAATCTTTCCCCTTATTTCTTGTTTAAGAACTCCCTCCCTACCTTGACATTTAATATATTTTTAAGGCAGTCAAGAGAGCACAATGAGGCACACAGTCACACCTTTTCCTTATCCCTTGATAGGCAATAATTAATGCATGTTGGGCTTGGATGTAATCACTAGGCTCAACACACTGCTTTCATTGATTTTCCAATAAGGCTTAAAGCTATGAAGAAGAAACTTATTCTGCACCCGCCCTCCCCCCACCCCACCGCAGTGGTTAATTTAATTTTCTCCCCTACTGAACCAAATTATTTATTTGCTAGCACAGTCTTTACTTATCACCTCTTCATGGCTCCATCTACTGCCAATGCAATCACAGATCATAACAATTAACAGCTGTTTCGTGGTATTTCTAGTTATTGTTTTTGCCTAGGAACAAATTTCTTTTAAATTTCAAAAATAATGTTTTTGTTTTTTAATAAAGCCACCTCTTATAATGCCATTTTTAAGAGTTAAGCCTGAAATTGTGACAAATTCATAGAAACTTGCAGTATATATTTATATACTTTTTAATCAATATTAAATATTTCCAAATGTCTTATAACTCAAAATGCAAATATGCATTTGTTATTTGCTGTTATGCCTATAATATTGACCCACATTTCTGAAACTCCACTATACAAATTGTTTCTTTTTGTTGTTTCTTATGTTATTCTCAACTACTGAGTACCTTAAGTAACATATATTCTTGTCCTTCATTGTTCTGCATTAGTTCTTTGTTGATCGATCTTTATTAGCATGGCATTCTAACATGATGTTCAGATCTTGACCTAGAAAAATCTACCTTAATGCTTTCACTGAACAAACTTTTAAATTATTTGTGGAATTCTCCTTCACATTAAGTAAAAAATATTTTATCTATAAGAGAGGAGATTCTTGAAAAAGTTCACAGAAGCCACACCCTCTTAATTTCCTTTATATTTAAGTTCTTGTTAAGGTTATATAGCTTAACATTGATGAAAATAGGGAATTCTTTCCTTATATAAAGGCAGTTCAATAAAACACCTAAAGGACTATCAGTGTAAATCCAGATGAAATTAAGGTTCATTCTTTAAATAATGATATAATTCATTCAAATAACTGATTAATGCATATCAGACAAAATTCTGGCCATTCAGGCCCAGCCCTTTGTGATTAGTGTTAAATATGATTGCATTTACGTGATTAAAATATTGCGTTGAAATATTGTGTTGTTTGAAAGAACTGCGTAAGACTTAAAACATCTCACAGATGGATTTAATGTTTAGCATAGCACAGAAATACTTGGCATGAAATACTTGTCATGTGGCATATATGTATACAAAAGTAGGTGTACACCCTACTATAGATTCAGGGTTATACAGAAAAAAGAAAAAGAATAACATGTAAGATTATTTTGTAGCCTTAAAAGACACTGATGTTGAATCTGGAAATTTTTTTCAAGAGAATATAGCAAAGAAATATAGTGTTTTTTCTGCCCTTTTCTCCCTTATTTGTCATTCATTCAACATTTATTGAATAGCAAAGGTTAAAGGTTAAAATAAATATGCTAATATTCATGAGAGACATTAGCATCCATTTGGAAGGAATCATACTGAATCAACCAAATAAATGTCATCATTGACGGAGTGTTAATTTGTCATTCAAAGGGTGGAATAGAATGTATTAACACAATTTACTTTGTGTCATTACCTATGCTATTGTTGACTGCAAGACTTAAGAAAACAGAACTTTGTTATGATTCTTGGATTATAGGCTAAGTCACCTGATGGCGGATGATATGACATTAATGAGGCAGAGAACACTGTAACTATAACAGAATTGGCTGGTTCAATCCATTTCTTAAAAGTGTGTGTGTGTGTGTGTGTGCAATTAGAAATGTTAAGCAAGACATTGAAAATATGAGCCTCAAATTCAATGGAGACTCTGGGCTGGATATATACATTAGGAGGTCCATTTGCATATGCATAATAGTTAAAGCCACTTGAAATTATATAGGAGAAAATAGAAGTAGC
This sequence comes from Globicephala melas, assembly GCF_963455315.2. Classification (NCBI taxonomy): domain Eukaryota; kingdom Metazoa; phylum Chordata; class Mammalia; order Artiodactyla; family Delphinidae; genus Globicephala; species Globicephala melas. Next base: position 68,153,974 of record NC_083316.1, on the reverse strand, counting down.
AGACTTGGTAGCACTCCAGCATTTTATAGTTGGATAGGGGATAAAGACACAGCAAAAAGCCTGAATGAGTGCTTCCAGTGCTATTGTAGATGCCAGTAGAGGAGAGTATTTCCAAAAGGAAAAATTATTTAGATGTTAATTAAATTGAGAACAGAGAAGTGATCATGCATTTTTGAAACAGTAAATTTTGGAAGACTTTGGCAGATACCGTTTTATTGGAATGGTGTGAATGTAAGTCAGACTTTTGTAAGGATGAAGATAACAAGGACAACAACAAAAAGGGGGGGGAAATAGAGGAAAATGGTATTTTTAAGATAGAAAAACAACAAGGCATTTGTTTGCACATAGATATGAAAACATGAAGAGGAGGGATTGATACAAACCAATGAAAACCTATTATGTAGAAATAATTTAAGTATAGTACACATACAGAAAAGTGGACATAGCATGACCATGCAGATATATCACTGAATTTTTACCAACTGAGCAGAACTATGTGACTAACATTTAGATCAATAAAAGAACATTACAAGCATGCCAAAAGACACTTTCATTTTCCCATTTCTTTATCCCTTTTACCCAGGTTAACCAAATATTCTGATGTACAATGGCATATTTTAATTTTTTGTTATGCTATATAATATTCCATCATTTGAATATACCATGACTTATATATCCATTTAACTCTTGATATGATTTTGTTTGTATCCAGTTTGTGGTTATTATGAATAGTATAGTCATATGACAAAAATATATAATTTCTAAAATTAAAAACAGTTTAAAATAATTTACATTACAACCAAAATTATGAAGTAGAGTCAAATATAGAAAAATATTTGCAAAACTTCCCAGAAAACTCCTAAAACATTGTTCAGAAAATTTGTAGGATGAAAGTCTCAATATTATTAAGATACCATTTCTTCCCCAAATTGACCTATATGTCTAATGCAATACTAATCAAATCTCAGCATTCTTTTTTCTAAAGAAATTCACAAGCTTATTTAAACATTTATTTTTACTACAAATTGTGCTTGGTTATTTCCTTTTAGGAGATGAGAAAGAAGAGCACTATTGATTAGTTTGTGAATTACAAATACTGTGATAAAGGAGAAAAAATACTCTTAGGTTTTATAGGAAGACCTGACTACAAGGGTATTTCAATTCCTCATTTTAGTTAGGACTTGATCCTCCTTCAGTTTGGATATTTCTATATTTTAAATTATAGTTTGCCCCTAAAGTAAGTCTTAGATATTAATGAGTCAGTGATAATTATATTCCACTTCTGATGCAATAATCTTGGAGGAAATGAAACAATGCAAATCATTCAATTCAAAAACAATAAGAAGACATAACACTTGTCATGTGCTGGCACTGTTGTAATTAGTGAAGTCCTTCCAATTCTATAAAACACTGAAATTCAAAATGATATCTTTGACCTTCCCTGGTGTAAGAACTTAGATGGTTAACAACTACAGGAAATTTACAACCAATGAGTATACTAACAGAACTTTTGTTGTCAGTTACATACATTACAAAGGAGAATGCCCTTATGTCCTATGAATACACATATCATGCCAAGAGTGGGATGATTGAGGGATGTTATCATTGGTGCTGCTTCTTCCTTTGTCCTTAACTGTCCAACACTTTTATTAAATTTTCCTATTGTGTATGTTGTTGAATACTGAGTTTGGCTGGGTCATGTAAGTAGTTTAGAGGAAATTGGGATATGACATTCTTTCCATGCTAACAATTCCTCTGATTTAAGAGAGGTCATATAAAACATTCAGTAATTAATGTAGTGTAGATAATGTATATTGCAAACCGAATTGGAGAGATTTGAGAGTAAAATAGGTAACTAAAGCTAACATAACATAAAGATAACATTTAAAATTTGGATAAAATAATTAAGTCTAAACTAAGCATACTATTGGCTTCATTTTACCATATTTATTTGATCTTTGTTAGAAATATTTGAAGTTACTTAATTTGTAATACACAGTGGATCAGCAAAAAACACATGTGCCATTCTTTTATACCTATATATAAGAGGTTTATATTTCATTGAAATTGTTTCATTACAAATCATTAGTTTTCACAACTTATTCCCACAATAATAATGTTGACATGTTTCCTGATTTTAAAAAATGCTTAATAAAGTTTTAACATTAGACACTTTGAAGTTATGAAAGATACTTATCTATAAATAAACACAAGGGAAACTAAATTTCCCTTTTGCAATATTAACAAAAAGATTGGAAGAAACAGGGGTATTTTATCATTGTCATCACCAAGAAGAGGGTTAATTGCTGTCACGTTCTCTCTGTACTACCTTGTGGGGTACAAATTATATTTTTCTAACCTCAGGACCTTAATGAAAAACCAAGATTTGAGCTGGTATTAATCTGCAGTTGCCAGTGGCAGCCCTTCCATGGCAAAAGACTGCAAAGTCAGCAATGAATTTCTGCAAAGAAGGGAACATACTTATCAGGAGACTACACCTGGTAAAGCAAAAATGCAAGGACAGTGTGCAAATCAAGACTGTGCTCAGAGAAAAGGCACACTGAAGACCATTGCCTTTTTGTGTTTAAAAGTGAATCATAAGAGCCATATATTAACCACACATATACAGAGCCCTCAGAGATTACATTTAACCAGAAAAGCTCCAGAAACTTCCTTGAAGTTCTATTAAACCTAAAAATATAATTAAAAATAGTACTATGAATACTGGACTTTTCAAATATTTTTTATTTTCTTAGATGTGAGTGGCAATATAATGATTTACGGGATGAAACCCTAAGTTTAATGTTTAGCTAGTGTGCATTACCTCCCCCTTAATGGTCATGAATCTCTTCTCCTTAGAAGCTTTCTTTATCCAACCCCATTCTTTCTCTTGATTGTTCAGTTTCACAAAACCTTCACCATTCCCCTGAATCTGGAATCTATAAAGCTCCATCTTTCTGCATTCATAGCTGGGATATCACATATATATTTTTCTCTGCTTACTGTGTGTCTGGACCTCATAGTTGACTGAGACTGCTGGACAGAACAATATCTCAGGATCACTGTAATCCCGTGGAGCCATGCTCACTGGTGTAACCACATATTTTAGTGTTTTTTTTTTTTTATTGGAGTATAGTTGATTTACAATGTTGTGTTAGTTTCGGGTGTATAGCAAGGTAAAGCAGTTATACATATACATATATCCACTGTTTTTTATATTATTTTCCCATGTAGGCCATTACAGAGTACTGTGTAGAGTTCCCTGTGCTATACAGTAGGTCCTCATTAGTTATCTATTTTATATACAGTATTGTGTATATGTGCAATTTAGTTTCTTCCTTTGTTTTTTCTCAAATATATCTAAGTCCAATCCTGATCACAATCTATTATTTCTACACATAGGAGAATATTTTTTCTTTTGATATGCTATGGCAATTTTATTTAGATTTTGCTCTACTGTTTTCCATGAAAATGATTTTCAGTGTTATTATGACTTTAGATCATCACTTATTAGTAAACTTTTTCTATATAAAATTAACCCTTAATTGTTCACTTACACTAGTCTTGATATTTCCACATGTGTTTAAGAAGTATTCCCAGAATTTAATTTTCTCTAACATATATTTCCTATAAAGCACTACTTAATTTTAGCTCCCCTTTGTGCATTTTGATTGATATTCATGGTAAAAGAGATCTAAATCTGTATAAACCTCATTTTAAGAGAGTATATAATTTGAGAGAATTCTTTAAAAAAAGGCTTTCCAGTAACCATATTTATGTCTTTTTTTAATTTTTAAAGGAAGCACAAACTTGATTTATTAGATTGAATAGGCCAAACATGTAAATTTAATATTTTGCTAAATCAATTAATAATATTTTGCACAGTTTCAGACTTCTTCAAATACCCCACCTTTTTAAAAACTTCTCCCATCTTTAACTTTCTCTAGTTTTTCTAAACACCATGTGGTATAGTGATTGTTCCCATTATTGTCTTAATTTTTCTTATACCCTTTGAGGTACTTTCATACAGAAATCATGGTGTTTCCTTTCTTTATTGCTCTATTTGATTTTCCCTTCTAGGAACATTTTCTATGCTTCTGTTTATTCAGGTTATCTTTCACAATCTCTTAAAATGCTAACTTTTTTTGTTAATAGGATCATTACACTTTTCATGGTAAATGCATTTCAAATGATTTTATAGTTTATTATTACAAATGGATGTTTTATTTCAAAACACCTAATTGGATGTGTGTGTGTGTGTGTGTGAGAGAGAGACAGACAGACAGACAGAGACAGAGAGCCAGAGAGAGAGAGAGGGAGAGAGAGAAAGAGAGTTTTCTAATTCTTGTATCTCTAGTTTTTAAATTTATTTTTCTTAGTCCTCTTAATTTAAAACTTTTTTATTGTTGTTTCCTAATCTCCCAATTGTTTGTTGAACAATTTTCTTCAAATATTTCTTAACCTCCATTTGTTCCTTTATTGCCTCTGGAAATATTTTCTTTAAATTTTGTGATCTCTTAAGGCTATCTTCTAGATTCTCATTTTTCATTTCTTAATATTTTTCTTAAATAGATCTCTGTGTCCAAGCATTGGGATTAAGTTGGAATCTGAATTCCTCTCAACTTTACCATTTATATGCTGTGGTATCTTAGTAAAATCACTATAATTTAGGGAATGTATTCCTTCTTTAAAAAAAATCGAATATCAATACACACACAGAGGCTGTGAGAGTTAAAAGAGAAATATAAACAGGGGTTTGTAAGTTATCAATGAATTTAAGTATTGTTTAACCAATACTGCAAAACTGTGAACATCAACACTAAATGGCTTTAAGGTTTATCTAGTATCAAAGGCCTAATAATGAAATCTATGAAGTATTACCTCAATATAATTTATATGCTATATTGGGATTGAAATTCATGACAGCAATCAATGTGGAAAAAAATATTATACCCACTTTTTTCCAAAGTTGTAATTTACCTTTTGCAAGTTTTGCAGTGAATAGTTTTATCTTTTTCTTCTAAATTATGAGAGGCTTGTATACAAATTTACTCTACGAAGAATCAGTAGCTTGAAGATTACATGATTGAAAGATTATTTTTATTTTTAATAATAGTATATGAATCTTGAATATATTTTTCAAAAATATATATGTATATAGATTAGTTCCTCAGGCTAAGGTTGGGATATTTCCTGCTGAAGGGTGTTGAGAGGTGAGGGGTTGGCTGGCATTTTTAAACAGCAGAAACCACTGTTATCTGGTCTGCCCAGGAGTGTTAAATGTTACACACTCTTCAGTCCCTCTCCCTCTCACCACAGGAATTCCTGTATTCTGAAATTTATATTTGAAATCCAACAGAAAGTCCAAAATATTTATAGAAAAATATAGAATCATGAGCAAACAAAATAAATGATATCACTGACAGGAAGTCTTAAACAGTCTTGCCATGACTTCTATATTTCTTAGATAGTCTGATATGTTGAGCAAATTGAAGGGCCAAAAATAGATCATGTATGGGTTAGATCTAAATTATGTCAAATATGTAATAAGGAAAGTGACTGAATCGCATTGAGAAATCCTGGCTGGAGGGCAGATAAGGTAAAAATAGAATTTGAGTAAAATGTGGAACACTGTTTGATGCTGTAAAGATGAGATAAAGAATCAAGCCACTGCTTCATATTCATGGTCAAGGAGCTTTGTAAATTGTTTTGCTCCTTACCTTTCTGGCTCCCTCTAAATCTATGTTTCTGGAAGGTTAGCGGATGAGAGTGACTGTGTGACATTCTAGAGGAACTAAAGCATTTTGAGAATGATGTTAACAAAGTGGACTTTATACTGGGATTCACAATTAAAGAAGGTATGATCCTGTTTATAGGGAAATGAGCCATGAAACATCACAGAAACAGTGGCTTTTCAGAGATATATCTTGTCTGTATACCTTAGAACCTCACATGGCTTAATTTGAAAAGAAAACTTGGTGAGCTGCATGGCAGCTCCTGCTGGGCTGGGCTTCTGGCTTGGTACAATCACCCATTCTTCCCCATTGGCTAAAATTCAGCCACTTCTCTAGAACCAGTTAAAGTTCTAACTGTTTAAGATTTTTTCTTAAATACTTTAACATATATTGATCATTTTCTTCAGGACACTTAAAGCAGTTATTATTCTATTACCAGAAAAATTTATTTCTGATTGAGTTATATGACATATACTGATGACTTACATTCTTGGCATTCATAAATAACAAGAATTTACCATGCGTTTACCAGTCCACTTAAGCATCAAGAATGCTATACCCAAATTTTTTCACTAACAGTATAAAGCTCCAGAAACCAGATTCTAACTTGCTCCTATAGATCTACACAAAATAATCTTTGTTGAATGAATAAATTTATTAATTACTATTAAATATAAGCACATGTAAATACACACACCTTGCATTTACCACTTTGATTATGGAATAGGAGAATTTGTCTCTTTGAATTATTAAGTAATACTCTAAGCCTCTGTACTTCTGGTAGTAATTTGTATACCTTGCTTTGTTTTTGTTTTTGTTTTTTGGAGTCAAGGTGTTCTTTTTTATTTTTTTTTCTTTACATCTTTATTGGAGTATAATTGCTTTACAATGGTGTGTTAGTTTCTGCTTTATAACAAAGTGAATCAGTTATACATATACATATGTTCCAATATCTCTTCCCTCTTGTGTCTCCCTCCCTCCCACCCTCCCTATCCCACCCCTCTAGGTGGTCACAAAGCACCGAGCTGATCTCCCTGTGCTATGTGGCTGCTTCCCGCTAGCTATCTATTTTACATTTGGTAGTGTGTATATGTCCATGCCACTCTCTCACTTTGTCCCAGCTTACCCTTCCCCCTCCCCATATCCTCACGTCCATGCTCTAGTAGGTCTGTGTCTTTATCCCTGTCTTACCCCTAGGTTCTTCATGACCTTTTTTTTTTTTTCTTAGATTCCATATATATGTGTTAGCATACGGTATTTGTTTTTCTCTTTCTGACTTACTTCACTCTGTATGACAGACTCTAGGTCCATCCACTACAAATAACTCAATTTCATTTCGTTTTATGGTTCAGTAATATTCCATTGTATATGTGTGCCACATCTTCTTTATCCATTCATCTAGTATAGTGGTGAGCATTTCTTCCAGCTCATTTTTAACTGTCTGGCTTCAGTTTCTCCATCTTCAATGAGGATAATGCTACAAGGATTGATATACGTAAAGGGCTACTGACAGTGTATGGCATTTAGATAAATATTACTTCTATCAATAACACTGAACTCCAAGGAAGTTAAATGCCATCTCCAATTTCACAAAACTGAGGTTCAAATCCAAGTATTATAATGGTAGTGCAGTATGTTTGGAACCACTTTCTCAAACACATATTTAAATAATATGCTTTCTACTTTAGAAGTCTAATATCACTGCTTAATGTTGTCTAATTCAGTGTCTTAAAAATCAATTTAATACAATACAATAATTATTAACTGAAGATACATTTCTTTAGGAGATGGCTCTTCTCCTGAAAAAGCTTTCCAGTTAATCTAACAAAAATATTTTATAATACATCCTAACTTTTGACACTTTGACACTGCAAGTATAGTTGGTGTAAATTCGTTAAAAATGTTAAATGATATTATCTATCATTGAAACATCTTTCCGCTCTCATTTATATTGTAGTATACATTGTAATAACTTTGACTTTCTTTTTTCCTACTGAGGTTTTAGTTCCAGATATCTGAGAAGCCCGAGAGGGATTAGCAAGTAAAATGTTTACAGTGTTACTTAGACTGTAAGCTTCTAGACTGATTATAGCTGCCTTAATTATTAGTACATTGCCCAGCAAATTTAACAGTGCTGACTCATTGCTGCTGTTCAAAAATAATGTGGATAAATGAATGCATTAAAAATGACTATGTTATCAATTGTGAGATTTTATTTTTTGGATAATTTAAAATCCAAAAACTTGGTTCATAACTAAGGAAGAGAGGATTTCATCAAAAGAAATACTCTCAGCAGGAGAATGCTATTCAAGAGACATTTTATTTTATTTTATTTTTTATTTTATTTTTTTTTTTGCAGTACGCGGGCCTCTCACTGCTGTGGCTTCTCCCAGGACGCGCAGTCTCAGTGGCCATGGCTCACAGGTCCAGCCGCTCCGCGGCATGTGGGATCTTCCCAGACCGGGGCATGAACCTGTGTCCCCTGCATCGGCAGGCAGACTCTCAACCAATGCGCCACCAGGGAAGCCCCAAGAAAGATTTTAATTTATAACTCTGAGAGGAGTAAAGGAAAACTGTGTACATTGAATGGCATTAAGTGTTAGTTCCGTCATAGTGGAGGAGGTATCACTATGTCTAAGGAAATGAATTAAAGAGATATGCTAAAAAATAAACATGCAGTCTTACCATAGGAATGAATTCATTGAGTAATAAGATGAATGTAAAATTTGAACACAACATGAAATATCATCTCAAGATCATGCTTCTGGCATTATGAGATCACATATAGCTAAAAAATCAACAAGAATAAAAACTGTCTTTAAAGTAAATTCCCAAAGAGATTTTACTAAACTTTAGTGGGATCTAATGTTAAAATTATGAAAATACTACTCTATATGAAAAAAAATTTTAATGGGGCAGAATTATTTTTAAATGCACAAAGGAAAACTAAATTGATGTAAATACACAGTTAAATTTATAGGCTACTCAGTCAGGTCAAGAACAAGAATGATAATTTTCCTACATAAACCCTAAAAGAGATGAAACTTAATAATGTGGAAATGTTAAACTAGGAAAATGTTAAAGAGAAAATATCTGACAAAAAGTTAACTGAATTTGTTAATAGTCTATCTCTCTGAAGATAGTGAAAGCAATTACCACTTCTCTAGTTAGAATTATGGCTCTACTTGTTCCCCTATTTAGCTATCATTGTGCTCCTTTCCCAGTCTCAGGAGTGAATCATGATAGGTCCAAGACAATCTTTGTTGTTTCTCTCCCCTTGTCAGTGACTTTAAGTGTGGCCACATGGCACATTTCTGGATAATGAGATATGAGGTGAAGTCAGTACTTACGCTTCTCTAAAGGTCTTTCTTTGACTTTAAGAAAAACAGTACTTGATAAAGAAAACTTAGACATGGCTACAATGAATTCTTTGTATCTTCAATCAAATGAAAATACATCTGGAAAGAATTAAAACATGAGAATGTGGTACCTAGAGCTCCTAAAGCAACCATTTGAAAATAATGGCAGCTTAACTGAGAATGAGACCAATGACCTGAAAAAGATAGTACAGAAATATATAAAGGATTTGTGTCTTTGATAACATATTTTTGAATAACCAATTGGTAATCATCCTCCCTTTGATTTGCTTGTTTTATGAGGTAAAATAGACGCACACACATACACCCTTCTTTCAAGCTAACTGGATCAGTGACAGAGTTTTATTTGGAACATGTAACATTTGAAAAGATCAATCAATGAAAATGATCTTTGAAGATGTAAAGGATATAGAAGTGTAGTTTAACAAAAAATTCATTTCAACACAAATTTCATGATATTTGACTATCGCAAGTACTATGTCAAATGACAGAATATAAATATTATATATATTTCATATATGTGAATAAACACATATACATCATATGTACAAAGCTCTGTCTATGTCTAGACAGATAAGCACCTACTACCATGTGAAAAGCATATGTATGCAGGACACAAAACTGTAATAAATTTTCAGAGGGTGTCTGATACAAGGACCAAATAAGAGCTCAAACTGAAGAAATTCATTCCAGGAGTATCCACTTTGGATTCCTAGGCATATATCACTGAAATACATACTTTTAGTTTTTCATTTGTTTAATAACATGGTTGTATAAAATGAGTAAAAGAAAAAGCCAGGACAAATACACACACACACAATGACATTCTACTTAAACCATAAATCTATTTTAATATATTAATATAATATTTTGATTAATAGCCAGAGAACATAATGAAAACTGAACTTTGCAAAATAATTTTAACACTTGATTTACAAAATCCTTAAAAATATGATGTTAAAGTACTGTACATGTGTGTACGTATGTATTTTCATCTTAGAAGTGAATACATTTGAAAATAGATTTCAAGTTCGTTTAGAGTATATCTCCTGGTGTCTTAATCTTAACTAATGATCCATCTACTAGATCATATCCCTATAATTATAGAAATAACTTTCACATATTACCATAAAATTTTATTTTGGAAACTTAATTATGGTAAGTTGATTGTTTAACAAATGTTATGGATAAAATAAGACAGAAATCAAATATTTAAAAGCCTGGTGAAAAACTCCACACTGATGATTTTCATAGCAGTATAAATTAAATAAAAGGGAAAAACAGCATATTTTAAATAATTAAGTAATCAAAATTAGGTCATGCATTCTCTTGGATTTAATAACTATCATGGAGAAATCAGTTAAGATACCGAAGTTCTCTTAACTAGGAAATACTTATGGCATAATTTGAACTAATTGTTCAGTACGGTTGGCATTAGCCACAAGTGACTATTAAACACTTGAAATGTGTTTAATAAACACGTGTAATTGTTTATTAAATTGAGTGTAAATTGAGACATGCTGTAAGTGAAAATATGCACTAGATTCCAAAGATTTAGTATCAACAAAAATAATATAAAATACATCATTAGTATTTCTATGTTTATATTTTATATATTCACATATAATACAAATATAAATATATTTATTTTATATGTGTATTTTACATACATGTTGAAATAATATTTAAACATCGTGTTATGTAAACTATTATTAAAATTAATATCATTGGCTTTTTTTTTTTCTTTTGCGGTACGCGGGCCTCTCACTGTTGTGGCCTCTCTGGTTGCAGAGCACAGGCTCCAGACGCGCAGGCTCAGCGGCCATGGCTCATGGGCCCAGCCGCTCTGCGGCATGTGGGATCTTCCCGGACCGGGGCACGAACCCACATCCCCTGCATCGGCAGGCGGACTCTCAACCACTGCGCCACCAGGGAAGCCCTCATTGGCTTTTTTTAATGTGGTTTCATACGTAAATATGATTTTGACATATTACAAATATGTAAAATTACACATGTGGCATGTGTACATGTGCATCACATGGTGCATCACATTATATTTCTGTTGAATAGCAGTGTTCTAGATTAGAGAGCAGAGGTATGATAGGCAGAATAATGAATTCCCCAAAGCTGTCCACATTCTAAACCCCAGAACTAGTGACTATGGCAAAGGGACTTTGCAGATGTTATTAAGGTTAAGGATCTTGATAATTCTTGATTATCTGTGAAATCACAATCTAATAATATGGGTCCATAGAAGGAAGAAGACAGAAGTACAGTGTGTCAGAGAGACTATTTTTTGATCATTTTTTATTGGAGTATAGTTGATTTTCAATGTTGTGTTAGTTTTTGCTGTACAGCTAAGTGAATCAGTTATACATATACATATATCCACTCTTTTTTAGATTCTATTCTCACATAGGTAATTAGAGTGTTGAGTAGAGTTCCCTGTGCTATACAGTAGGTTCTTATTAGTTATCTATTTTATATATAGTAGTGTGTGTATGTCAATCCCAATCTCCCAATTTATCCCCCACCCCCTTTTCCCCTTTGGTAACCGTAAATTTGTTTTCTACATCTGTGACTCTATTTCTGTAATTTAAATAGGTTCAACTGTACCAATTTTTTAGATTCCACATATAAGCAGTATCATATGATATTTGTCTTTCTCTGACTTACTTCACTCAGTATGACAATCTCTATGTCCATCCATGTCGCTGCAAATGGCATTATTTCATTCTTTTTTGTGGCTGAGTAATATTCCATTGTATATATGTACCACATCTTCTTTATCCATTCCTCTGTCGATGGATATTTAGGTTGCTTCCATGTCCTAGCTATTGTAAATGGTGCTGCAATGAACATTGGGGTACATGTACCTTTTCGAATTATGGTTTTCTCTGGACATATGCCCAGGAGTAGGATTGCTGGAGCATATGGTAGCTCTATTTTTAGTGTTTTAAGGAACCTCCATACTGTTCTCCATAGTGACTATACCAATTTACATCCCTACCAACAGTGCAGGAGGGTTCCCTTTTCTCCACATCCTCTCCAGCATTTATCTTTTGTAGATGTTTATTAATGATGGCCATTCTGACCAGGGTGAGGTGATACCTCATTGTACCTGATATGAGAAGGATTCAACCTGCAATGCTGTCTTTGAAAAGAGAGGAGGAAGTCCAAGAGGCCAAGAAATATGGCAGCCTCTAGTAGCTGGAAATGGCTCTAAAGTTATAGCTGGCAAGGAATCAGGAAATTCAGTCTTACAAGCACAAGAAAATGAATTTTGCCGACAAATGAATAAGCAGGAAACAGTTTTTTTCACTCTATGCTCCAAAAAGGGACATAGCTTACCAACACCTTGATTTAAGCCTTATGCAAACTGTGCCAGACTGTTGACCTGCTGAACTATAATACTTTTGTGTTGTTTTAAGCTGGTTGGTGTGTGGTAATTAGCTACAGTAGCTATAGAAATCTAATATAACAGAAACAGTGGGCCCTTTTTTGTTTTAATGATATTCAGATATTCAATGGCAACCTCTTAAAATACTAGACCTTTAGTTACTTCTTATTCAACATCTTTTGTATAAAAACCTCAAATTTACAGTGCTGGTTATTTAACAAAAAGAAGAAGGAATAGGAGAAGAAAGAAAAGGTAAAGGGGTAGGAGAGAAAAAGGAAGGAGAGGGAGGACAAGAAGGAGAAGAAGAAGGAAAATGTTAAGTAAGGAAAGAAAGAAGATAAGAATAAAAAAAGGAAGGAGGGAAGAGAGGAGGGAAGGAAGAAGAGAGGAAGGAGAGAAAAAATTTAAGCCTTACACTGGAACAAGAATACAGTACTATCCAGAAATAAATATCAATATTATATGAGGTTTAACCTAGACTCTGTTTTTTTTTAAACCTCAGACTTCAGTCAAGTAAATTACTTTTGTCTATACAATTGCATTATTACCATGATATATAATATCTCTCTGTCTTAGCTTTAAGAATGTATATACTATACCTGACTAGAGATCTTTAAAAACTTCTATGCTTGACACATGATTTTTATACATTTTTAAGGTTGTTGCCTTATCTCTTCAATTAGATTGTCTCTATCATATAGGCAAGACCTATATTCAGTTGCTCTTTGGATCCTCCACAGCACTCATGCAACTCATTGGGGAAAAAATGAAGAAAATTTGTAGCCAACTCTAAATACAAATGCAGTTATATTTAATTAGGCTGTGAAGAATATAGTATGTCTAAAATAATGTGTGCAACTACCTCCTTAAAAGACAATATACCCCATTCATTAATCAATATCTCTCTTAACATATAGAGATATATTTAGCTAACTTGTATTGCTTTGCTCAGGATTTTCCTGGTTTTAGCACTATAATTTACTCATCCCAGGAATCCCCTCAATCTCAGGTATACTGGGATCATGTTTCCTGCATACAAACACACACACACACATGCATGCAAACACACATACACATATTCCTATTCAGATAGTTCATGACTACCATGACAATTCATATTATCGGTTTTGATATTGGCTTATGGTTAAAATGTGACACTCCCACAAATCTGTGTAATAAGGTTTAACAAGCAATCTCTCCCCATCTCAGACCTTTCTGCTTACCCTGTATCTTCTTGATACACTGGTAAACTGTGTGATTGATGATTGGCAAGACTGAGACATCTTGGATCCCAGAATGTGTCCTTTAATGAAAATATCACTGGGCTACTTGAACTTAGGTAAGTTAATTCTATGTTTGACTGCTTTGAAACAGGCAGTGTATATATCAATTGCTTTTACCTGCCTAGTTTCCTTTTGTCCTTCGTTTGATAATTGTCCAAGGGGCAAGCCTGTGACTCATTCAAGGACAATCTGATTTGTTCTTCCTTAAATTTGTTGATTGTGCTTGAGAGGAATAGGGACAGAAAACAAAGCTGATACATTCTAGAGTAGGTGACTGGGGACTTTTCTATTCATTGGTATTACCTGGACACCCAGAAGTGTCCCAGTTATTCTTCTTACCAATGCCTAGCAATCAATCATTTATTTCAGTTAGATGAGTTTTCCTTTCAACTATTTTAGTCTTTTTAGAAAAAAAATTACCTTGGGTTAGCTTCAGTTGATGAATGGACACTAAATGATAGACTCAGGAACTGGGATAACAAGCCACTTCTGGTTCTATTCAGGTAAATCACAGTTTTTCTATAGTTTGGAAAGTGATAAACAGGCCACTTATTCTTCAGTCAAATTGTTTTCAGGTAAACAAATACAAAATGAAGTTTATAAGCAATCTTTGCAAATCTTTCATTTCTTTTGATTGCTTACTTAATGATGTTAATTTAACTATGATTTATTTTTGCACAACTGATATTCAATCATCAATATTTGATATTGTGTTTTATCAATAACACTGAGAACATTGAATTTTCTTAGACCAGGATTTTTAAATTTACTTTAATTTACTTTTACATTAGTGACCATTACATTTGACTCACTGAGATTATCAATGTTCTAATCTTTACATTCCTATCTACTATCATTTGATTTTCTGTATTGAATTAGATTTATATCTCCAGTCTGAGTTTCCTCCCTGTATACCATACATTTATATTTTACTTCCTACTCTATATCTCTGCTTTAATTCCTCAAAATTTGTGTCCCGAACTGAACTCTTGATCTTATGCCCAATCTGATTTCTCTTACAGTACTCTCCATCTCAATAAATGAAAATCCCATTTTTCTAGGTGCTTATGAAAAAAGAAAACCATGTGAGAATAATTCTTGACTCATATATTATTTTTCACATTTAAGCCAACATTATATTCAGTGACCTTTAACTACAAAACATGTTAAGAATTTGACCATTTCTCAAGACCTTCACCACTACCATCTTGGTAAATAAACCATCATTTCTTACCTGACTAATTGCCAAAACCTCCTTACTGGTCTCTCCACCTCTGCCCTTCCCCCACTTAGTCTATTTCCCACAAAACAGAGAGAGTCATCCCTGAATTTTTTAAACATAATTTATTACATACTACCTCTATTAAAAATCTTCAACTATTTCAATCTTACTGAGATTAAAACTTAAATTTCTTACAAGTTATGTATCTCTAAATGACCTGACATTTCACAAATCTAGAATTCATTTCATTCCAGTGCTCCATCTTTTTTCTCCAAAGTCACCAGGGTTCCTTGCTGACCATCTAACATCCCAATCCCACTCCTGCCCCAGAAACTTTCACACCTTGTTCTTTCTGCCTTGATTGCTTTCTCTAAAACCTTAGCACTTGCTATCTCACTTACCCTGCTTTTTTTTTTCCATTTTGCAGGTAGCATCTTATTTCAATACCTCTTAAAATCTGAACACAATCAACTAAAAATTCATTATTATTTTGTTCACCACCAAAAAGGAAAAAAGCCTTCTATTATAAATGTAAAAGCCACTGATTATAATATTTTTAATGTAAAAATATTGTTTGCTTTTTATTGTTTGTCCCTTCCATAAGCATGCATGCTTCATGAAGGGCAGGGACTTTGTTTTGTTTTGCTATAGTATCTCTAGTATCTATAAATAGTGCTTATCATGTAATAAGCACCCAGTGAATGTTTTTGATTGGATGCATCAAATGTCTGCCAAGATGATTTGCTCCCTCCTTTATATACCTATTGAGTAAAAGATTCTTAAGGGAATAAAAGAGCATGCTTTGCAGCAAAAACTAATTTATCAGCAAATGAGATTTTTAAAATAGATTTGAAGCCCTTGGCTTTAATAAAGACTCAGAGAAAAAGACAAGATTGTTGCATTAGCTCAGGGTTTAATCAAGCAGTGAAAACTAGAAACTGAGTAAGCCCTTGTTTTTACACACATATTACAATCCTTCGCAGATTGCTTTGGCTTTATATTACTTTCACTCTCTTGGTGGGCAGGGAGAGTACCAATAGCATCTACTGTTGCATAGGTGAGCACCCACTCATGTCTATCCTTCACTGTCATTGACAAAGTGGTATTGTGTCACAGTACTGCAAAAGAAAAAATAATAACAGAAAGATTGGTAGGATAAGCCATAGTCCCCATTGTTCCTGCAGGGCTCAAGGCCCTAATATTCATCTACCTCCTCTAGCATCCATTCTAAACTCCTCTTTCTAGGTTATCACTTCTGTTGGTGTAGGTACTTTCCCAGTAGGAAACCAAGGCTTTCATTCCTGAGGAATTTGAACTCTATGTTTCTGTGAAAATGTTCTTTCTTTAAGAGCTTTGGTAAAGTTCTTGTCTTGTATTAGGTTGTGGTTGCTGCAATTACACATTCATAATTAACACAAGACAGTGAAGCACCAAGAAGTGCCCCAGTGAATACTCTGTGCTCTGGACTTAACGTTCTCATTATATCACAATGATCAGATCTACTTAGGATGATCAGGATCTATTATTTTTCAAGTATAGTAGCTAATTTATTTGCCTAGCACAGGAATATTGAATTATTCAGGTGGCACCTGTAGATTTAGGTGTACTAAACCCTAGCTGTGTCCCTTCAAGGCAGATTTCCACCCCTCCAGTAAACATTTGACTTCTAATCCTTCAGTCTAAAGTTGTAGGGATGGGAAGCACAAGCCTCTAAGAGTGTCATCAGGAGTGATGGAGAGAGAGACCATTCCTACTTCCACCCTTTGTTCCCTGAATCTGTGCATTCTGCCTACTGGGATCACTGCATTATTTGATGGTTATTAATGCAAAGTATATACCGTATATAGAACCACAGACTGGCAGGAGTTCATCCCTAAGCTGGAACATCAGCTGCATCAAAGAAATAATTCTAACACTTTGTCAGGAGAGCAGTTTCCAGGTGATTTGGTATATGATTTGACCTAAAGATATTTTAATTATGTATCACATGTCACACATCCTTTGTCAAAAGGTGAGTCCTTTGGTCTAAGGTGATGTTATATGTGATAACATATCAGTAAATCAGATACTCTGTGAGCATGAAGTAGTGGTTCTGGCCAAGGACCGGTTGTTGGCTAATATCAGTATCTGGAATATGTATTGATCTGCATAAGGACATGATGCTTCCTCTCTAGTTAGAAATGATCCAATTTAATCACCTTGCCCAAAGTGGCAGCATGGTCTCCTCAAGTTTGGGCCACATGGTTCAGTATTTGTGTCTGACTGTTTATTAAGCAGCAGCAACAGATAGATCAGTCTTGGTGACTGGGAGTCAAGCCTGTTGGGCCTGTGCAGACCTTACATCCTGTTTCAGATTACTTTAGCCATGGGTTCATTATGCTGCCACTAGGGTGACAGAAAATAGAGAATGGTTAGCATCCATTGAATAAGTCATTCTCTATTTTTGGTTGTTTATTATCTTTTATGTGAAGGATGTTTTCTGGTGGGTATTAATGTGAGAGGTGATGACTTCACGTATTTTGTACCCATTCTCACGAATACTTCCACCTTGTATCCAACATTCCAATTCCAACCAATATTTCCCAGGATTCTATGTATATTCCTATACAAGGCCATGCCTTCTCCACACAAAACTGATAACTGGAATACTGCTTGAATATCTGTTCACTGGAGTAATTTCCTTTAACCACTGTCTTTAAGACCACACTTGTTTTATGGTAGACTTCAATTACTGTTTTACTAACATATTGACCTGAATCATCCCTGAACAAGGCCCTCATATTTTTCTCTTCTGTCAACTGGTGATAGCAATCATCTCCACCCCCAACAAAGTTATAGATGTGAACTTAGGGAGAGGTGTCAAGTCAGGGAATAGAAGTAAATGATAAGTGACAAAGAGGTCTAGACCTCCTCTTGAGTTCTTTGTATCTTATTAGGCCTGGATTCAAATATATCAATCCTATTTTATGATATGGTGGATCAGACAGTATCTACTTCATGATTTATATCTCTGGTGATATAGACACTTGATGTAACATAGTTAGGCTTTTCAGTACTTATTGTGCTTCCTTGTGCCTTGCACTGAGATTCTCCTATCAGGGATTTCCAGAGGCTCAACATACTAGACTTGAATTTTACTATGCTAGATGAAGATTTCACTCATATTTACCATCTTCTCATCTACCCTGCCACTGCATAAAAGTTACTTTTTAAAATTTGTGTAACATGGGTAAATCTATATTTGTTAACATTGCTCCCATAGCCAGTATCACTTGATTCTTCTTTTTCCTGCCTTCTACTTTCCAACTTCTATCAACTTTATGTTTACAATTTGTGGCCTAAATCATTAGTATTTTTATTCTGTGTTATTAGCATGTAAAGGGTGTTCAGTGCAGTCAATTTGTGCATTTTATATTTTATCCTCTAAGCTCAGAATGTTATACTCTTTGATTCATTCAAAAGATATTATTTTTAGTGCAAAAGTGGAATGGATTTTCCATTACTCATTGCCTGGATTTTACCATATTATCTATTTCCATGGAGCTGGATAGTAGAGGAAAGAACATTTACATTTTGGGGAAGAAGT
This sequence comes from Globicephala melas, assembly GCF_963455315.2. NCBI lineage: Eukaryota > Metazoa > Chordata > Mammalia > Artiodactyla > Delphinidae > Globicephala > Globicephala melas. Next base: position 68,135,371 of record NC_083316.1, on the reverse strand, counting down.
AAACCAGAATTGTTACTCTGCAAATGTGTTATTTTGTATAAATTATAATATTTTTGTTTTCAGTTTTCACACTTCTAAAATGAAGTTTGGTTAAGAGGATCTCTAATTGTTTCCAGTTCTAAAATTATATGACTTTAAATCAAATTAAGCTGTTAAATCTAATTTTATATTATTCTAGTTAGCTTCTAGCTAATTAATCACATTGTTTTCAATCATTCAGAATTCCAATATATTCACAAAATAAATTATATATTGAATATGCTTATGTATTTTTAACCATTTTTATTGTGCTATAAATTACCTAGATTATCCTTATGTTTACAGATAATTCTAGAACTATGGAATCTTTGCTGTATACAGTCTAAGTAACAGGACATCTTATACTACAACCTAAATTTGGCCCAGAGACCTACCTTGCTCTTTTAAGCCTTGTGAGGCACCTGATAGTTAAACTGAGTAGTACAACTGAGTTGTATGCTAGATCTAAAATATTTAGAGGCCTTCCAAGCACTATGCTACCTTTTGAGTGGAGAAAGTGTAGGATGTCATGACTTGTCCTTTTTCTTGAATGGGATATTCCTGTATGCCCCCAGGATACAAACCTTGGATGTCTTCACTAAAGTGACAGGCATCTGAATCATTAGGGGTTTAATCTCCCACCTCTGAAATGCATATATCTTAGCAGAGAGTCCAGAACAGTTACCACTTCTTGCTCAATTCTAACTATCATATCACCAATAGAATCAGCTTAACAGTAAAAATAGTAATCCTGATCTTAAAATTTTATTCCATTTAAAAATGACGAGTTTATATTAAGTGAAAATTTTTTCCAGTTTATTTTAAAATTTGTTTTCTTTAGTGGAAACATTCTATCTCAGAGAAATGGTTCTTATTTGGTCATGGATTATTTTTTATTTTACCCCTTTGAATGTCTTATAGGAACTAAGTTTATGGATATGCCTTCAATATAACCTTTGTTCCTAAAGACAGTTTGCTGTGCAAATGAGTTTGCAGATGCATGATGAGAAACTCTTGCCTATACTGAATACAAATCTAATCTCAGTACAAATGGCAGCTGAGGCCATTACGTTGACAAAGCTTCTCATTATTTAAAGCACAGTTTCTTTGTCCTGTGAATTTTTTGACATACCATATTTGGTTACTATTCTCATCCATCTTCGTATACGCAATTCACTGAAGCAGTAAGCATAGGGTACTGACTTCTCATTATGGTGGTTAAATTTATCTATGATGAATAACTCATCCCCCCAATTATATATTAATTATAGCTATATTTTTATGACTATAGATACATATTATCCTGCCAATAAAATGCAAATTTAGATCTTTGCAAATACTAATTTGTACCATGCTGATTAGAGATAAAAATGATAGGAAATAAAACAAGGAGGGCAGATGATTTTGTGCTATAACTAGAGAAGATTTGAAGGTTAGAGTTAGGTTTAGCTGTATGTAACAAAGACTCCAGATGTTAGTGGGTTAACCAGGATCAAAGATTGCTTCTTTTTCTAGTAAAAATCTGGAGATGATATTCCCACGTTTAGGGTGACAAAGCTGTTACACATAATTCTCAGGGTTTCAGATTCCAGGATTCTGGTCTTACATATCAAGGGTATGGCTCTCATTCTCAAATGACAACCAAGATATATATTCATCTATAAAATCTAAATTCTTGAGAGAATGGAGGAGAGGTCGGGATGGGCAAAGGAGTCATACAAGCTATCCTATAAGGAAATTTCCCAGGAGCTTTCATATAGACATTTTAAAATTATACCTCATTAACCAGAACTTCATCATGTACCTATACTTAGTCACTGGGGAGTCAAGAAAATTTAGCTTTATTTATGTGCTCTGCGGCATGTGAGATCTTCCCGGACCACAGCTTGAACCCATGTCCCCTGCATTGGCAGGTGGATTCTTAACCACTGCACCACCAGGGAAGTCCCTGAAATTTCTAACTACAATTTTACTTCAGATATTCTAATCTCTATCTTGATTGAAGCCCATGAAAATTCTCAAATAAGTAAGTTTATCTATTTAACTCTGAATAGTTACATGGGTCCTTTTCTGATTAGCTATCTTTATAGAGGTATAGAGTGAAAAGAAATGCTATGAAGAAATTAGCATTCCTTCTTATATTTCATAAAAAGAATACACCCCTTTAATTCTCTGTGTGACAGAAGCAGATATAACCTGTAGGGAATGAAATAAACAAGAGTCTTTCTTTTAAATAGGATTCCTGATGTTGACCTAGGATACCTCACTATTTGGTGTTGCGGATGAAATAAGGCCATTATTCAATGGTGAAACTAGGAAAGGATGTATGACTTACCTCTTCATAGCATATTGGAAATCATATGGTTTTGGAAAATTAAAACCTGACACTTCATGAATACAAAATCCTGTTACATGTCAACAAGAGGCACAAAGCAAATGATTTATGGTCCAGGCTAGAACATCTGCATTATCAGATCAACTTTCTAATACTAAGGTCTCAGGCTTTAGAATCATATTACTTACTTATACATTTTCACACACATCACCACCACCACCCCACAGAAGAAATCTTTCATTTGTTTTCTAAATTATTTTCCCTCAAAACACATAATAAAATAAGTATATACTTAAATACAGTTGACCCTAGAACAATGGTTAGGGTCGGGGGGTTAGGGACACTGACTCCTGCACAGTCTAAAATCCATGTACAACTTTACAGTTGGCCCTCCATATCCCTGGTTCCTCATCCATGGTTCAACCAACCACAGACCATGTAATATGGTAGTTTGTATTTATTGAAGAAAATCCATGTATAAGTGGATCCACCCAGTTCAAACCCATGTTTTTCAAGGGTCAACTGTAATAAACTCTCAAATCAAAAGGCAGAGATTTTCAGACTGGATGAGAAACAAAAGACACACTTTCAAAGACAAATTGGTTGAAAGTTAAAAGATGGAAAAAAGTATACTGTGAAATAGTAACCTTATGAGAGGTAGAGAAGCTTACTAATATTTGATGAAATAGACTTTAAGATAATAAATATTATGGTGGACAAAGAAGGAAATATTCTAAATATAACAGGGTCAATTCATTAGGAATACATAGCAATTATGTATCCACACTTAAAAAACAAATCTGAACCAAAGAATGGGTCTTTTGACCCACATTGTATTAGGATTCTCTGGTAAAACAAAACCAATAGGGTATATAGAGATGTATATGAAAGGAGATTTATTATAGGAATTGGCTCACCTGGTTATGGAGGCTCAGAAGTCCCACGACTTGCCTTAAGCAAGCTGAAGAACCAGGAAAGCCAGTGGTGTGACTCAGAGTTCAAAGGCCTGAGAATCTTAGGGCTGATGGATAAGTCCCAGTCTGCGTCTGAATGCTCAAGAACCAGGAGTGCTAATGTCCAAGGGCAGAAGAAGAAAGATATGTCTCAGCCCAGGCAGAGAGAGTGAATTCACCCCTACTCCTTTTTATTCTATTCAGGCTCTCAACAGATTGGATGATGCTCACTCACATTGGTAAATGTTGATCTTTACTTAGCCAACTGATTCAAATGCCACCTTCTTCCAGATACTATCTCACAGACATACCCAGAAATGATAGTTTACCAGCTATCTGGCTATCCCGTATCCCAGTCAAGTTGCCACATAAAATTAGCCATCACATACACCTAACATTTATCTTGTGCACTTCTACTCTACTGTAGTTTTGTCTTCATCCTTGAATTTGCAGCTTGTTTTTGTCTACACAGAAATGTAGTCCAAGAAAACCATAATTCCCAGCAACCATCACTACTGAGGGCCTTTTCATCTGGAGGGGCAACTAAAGTGCTTTTTATTAGATGGTATAACTTCTGTATAAATTTTACCTCTACCAGTTTCCCTAATTGTAATGCATTAAAGTGATATTTAATGTTTTAGTGCATATTTACTATGTGATTCAACTGTATTAAGGGTCTTACATATATTACATGTCATATATGTTATATAGATGTGATACAATTATCCCTATTTACTAGAGATGGATCTGAGTTTCAGATAGATTAAATAACACACTCACTATTTAATAGTCAGCTTGTAGTAAAGTCAGTATTTGAACCAAGGTGGAGATTACACACTACAGTAGTTTTCTCTGATACATAAATATTACCACAAACTTAAGCAGCATAAAATAAAACCCATGTATTAGCTCAGAACCCATATATGGTTCTATAGCTCAGAAGTCTAGATCCAGTTGATGGGATTCTATGCTCAGGGTCTCACACAGCTGAAACCAGGATATCAGGATAAAATCAGCTGGACTCTTATCTTAAAGTGATCTATATATTCTTTCTCATATGGTTCTCTCCATCTTCAAACCAGATGGCAAAACAAGTAAGCCCTTCTCACTTTTCAAGTCTCTTTGACTGTCTCTTCTGTTAACAGCCAGAGAAATCTTTCTCATTTTAAGGGCTAATGTGAAAATATTAGGCCTATTGGATAATGTTCCTGTCTTAAGGTCAACGACACCATATAACCTAATATGATCATAGGATGTTGCCCATTAATTCACAACTCTGGCACCAAGCTCCCTGTCAGCTTCGGTTTTATTTATGGTTGAAGCTTTCATCTTTTTTTCTGTCTTGATTGGTATTTAGGAAGACAGCTGGAAAGAACACATTAAAGGCCATTAGCCAAACACTCTTTTAAATTGGAAATATGAATTTTACAGTGCCCTTAGAATGAAGGTCATTAATCACCAGTTTGAAAGTATGTAATGGTATGTAATAAGTACCCAGCAAAGCATATTTAATACAAACCACAGCAAGGGGTATTGTTGTGAAATTTCAGGAAATTCAAAATATAGAGATGATACTAAAAACATTGAGAAGACAATAAACAGAGAAGAAAGGAAGGAGAGAAGGAAGGAAGTAAGGGAGGAAGGATAGAAGGAAGGGAAGGAAGTAGGAGAGAAAGAAAAATAAATCCTATAGGCAAACAATAATTCAGAATGTCCTGGGCTTTTCAATAATAGTGCTGATACTATTTGACAATTGACTGTCCCTATTTTGAAATAAATTACTTTTAATGTAGAAATCAATACCGAGCTAAATAATCTACCAAGTAATAAAGATATTTTCAGATCTGCTAGAATTCTGGTAATTTATCTTCCTCATATATTTTTCTTAGAAGTAGTTTGAGGAGGTTTTTCCAGCAATATAACTGAATACACCAAAACTAGAAGCAACTGAAGTTTATAAAACAGCAGCTCTGATTCAGGAGAGCAGTATAGGAAAGTATCAGGAGGAGAAATGTGCTTCAGGCCTAGGGAGTAAGAAACCCCAGCACCAAATGAAGATGAAAACCTCCAGGATGCAGGCCACCAAGTTAAAAAAAAAATGCAGATTCACTAGGTGTTCTGGTGTTATTTAATTTTTGACACATAATTTTAAAAAGAGATGGCAGTAAGATAAAAACAGACAGGAGGAAAAAAAAACCCTGTAATTATAGTATAATTGGTTATGCAGAAGACCAAATTTAAATAATCAAAATAATGCAAAGTCATTTTATATTAGTTTGAATAAAATTTGTGCCATAACTTTATCAGAAGTATGGATAAAAAAGGAGCTTGGGAGTACAAAATTGAGATTAAATCAGCCTCTAGGGTAGCAAAAAATAAGTGAACAATTTCCCAAATTAACACATCAAAAATATGTAATAGTGAGGGAAGTTAAAAAATGACTAAAATTATTTGGAATGGCTGCTTCTGGTGAGGGGAAATCGGTGGTGGTGGAGAATGAATTACTATTATTTGTAATGAGTCTTTTATCATCACTTGATATAAAACAAAAACAATACACACAAAAAGAACAAATCTCTTCTGATATAATTTGCTTTGAAAAACAAGAAATATTAAAAACTCACATATTTCATAAATTTTAAAGGCTCACAGTTAGAGTCCTAACTTTTTGTTGGCTCAAATTTAGTGTTTACTTGATGTATATATTTCTATCTCTAGCTGATGTATAAACTTATGAGGTTACTTAGGCTCTGAGCACTGGGGTTTGTTATCTACAGAGTGGGGAATAACAAGAATGCTTATCTCAAAGGATGGTATTCGAGAAAAAAAAGTATAATCTCGAATATGGTATACCTTGTGAAAGAAAAGTTTATAAAACTAAAATCTAATAGAAGAATATATTTGAGTGCTATCCAAATATATCACTCTCTTTCTTTGTATATATTACTAATATTATTTTGAAGATATATATTTTAAAATATATATCAATTTTAAAAAGATGTAATTTTTTGATTATTTTTATTTTTTCCTTGACAGATTTTCATCCATATCACCTTGAACTTTTAATGATCATCGTAAATTCCTACTTATTTTTCCTATTCTTCCTTATTATTATGTGACCATAATTTCCTATATCTCATCAAATATTTGTTTTCTATTCAACTAACTTATTTTCCTTTAGTCTTACTATTAACTGACAAGCAACTTAAAACAAAGAAGGTCTTCACAATAAAATTACAATACTTTAGTCTAGATTATGTAATAAACAAGTGTTTTTATCATTCATTACAAAGGAATAATATATTTCTCCCACATTTGATTTTAAATCTAATTTATTTGATTTCTAATGACTACTCAAATATTTTTGTCTTTGTTTTTAAAATACTCTGAATATTTAATATGAAGTAACTTCTTCCCTGATCTGTTTTAAACTAATACATAAAATAGTCAATAATCATCCACAGGTGAATTATTTCAAATAACTAGCATTATATATATAAAATGTTCTTCCTATGGGACTTCCCTGGTGGTGCAGTGGTTAAGAATCAGCCTGCTAATTCAGGGGACACAGGTTTGACCCCTGGTCGGGGAAGATCCCGCATGCCGCAGAGTACCTAAGCCCGTGCACCACAGCTACTGAAACCCGTGCGCCTTACAGCCTGCGTGTTGCAACTACTGAGCCCGCATGCTGCAACTACTGAAGCCCACGCACCTAGAGCCCGTGCTCCACAAGAGAAGCCACCGCAGTGAGAAGCCTGCGAGCCACAATGAAGAGCAGTTCCCGCTCGCGGCAAGTAGAGAAAGCCCGTGCGCAGCCAAAAAATAAATAAATTAAACAAATAAAATATTATTCTTATAGTAAAGCATTAAAATTCTTATTGACTATTTTTCAAGGCAATGGTAATTTGATAACTGTATCAGACTTACTAATATTTGAGCGTCACCTAAGTTTACCTGCTATCGATCTAAGAATAGGGTAAGAAACAGAAAAGTAAATGGTTTAAAATGTTGTATACATTATTATGTGTCTGTTTCTATTAAATCTGGGTAAAACCTGCAAAACTGTATATTATGGTTGCAGATAGCATCATAAATTAGTTTTATAAATTACATGTGTTTCTAAACTGGTTTTTATTCTGAGTATAAAGTAAGTTTTGTTTGTTTATTATCTAATAGATAATTATTGTTTAATAATTATCTAATTATTGAGTTTTATAATTAAATTTGATCAAAATTAATTTCTCTAGAGTCAAGGAAGTTCAGTTACTTTCCCAGTATTAGGGTATTTCATTTTGATACAAAAATTAAACATGAAGTATTTGATTCATAGTTTTCTTTCGTTTTTTTGTGTTTTTTTTGTGGTACACGGGCCTCTCACTGTTGTGGCCTCTCCCGTTGCAGAGCACAGGCTCCGGATGCTCAGGCTTAGCGGCCATGGCTCACAGGCCCAGCCGCTCCATGGCATGTGGGATTTTCCCGGACCGGGGCACGAACCCGTGTCCCCTGCATCGGCAGGCGGACTCTCAACCACTGTGCCACCAGGGAAGCCCCATAGTTTTCTTATGACTTTGTGACACTACATCATCTTGAAAGAATAAAATACATTGAATTGATAAACAATAACAAAATACTGCTGAATGTATATTTTTATGTCCATAATATACATTTATAAATTTATAATGCACAATCAACATAAGTACAGGGAAAAAAGCCAATAATTTTTAAGTTAAATTTTTTATTTGTAACATGTGAAGTTGAGAAGATATGCGCTATGATTAAGCAATGCTTGTCAGGGTAGTACTCAAAATTTTTTCCTTATCTATAAAGGAACAGTATCTAAGAATAAAACTAGAGTTTTGTATGTACACACAGGTTTTACCTTCTCCACAAAAATGGTGAACAAGAATTTAATTACTTCCTATCAGAGAAATATCTATTAAGAGATAAATATCTACTATCATGAAATAATCCAAAACAATTCATTTTGGATGGATCACTGAACATGAGTCAAATATCCAGCTTGCCTGAGTGGAAAAAGAAAGAAGAAAGAAGAAAGAAAAAACAGCTATGTACTTGACCTAAAAGTGAGATTCCATAGTTCACTACCACTATTCCCAAAGTATAGGCTCTATTATATTTTACACAGAAGGACTCATACTGATTTTCCCCTCAATACTGTTTGTTCATATCATCTATAGTAACTGTCAAGATAAATTGAAAATTCCCAAACATATGACATCTGAATACAATGGGAGCTATATTTGTGCTAGCTATTTCAACATGTCATGTTATGAATTTTTTTACTCAAAAATAGAGTGTTTTACTGGTAAGAACCAGATAAATGTTTTCACAGCCCTCTATGAAAATGTTTTATTTTTTAGGTTTGGCCTTCTTTTAATCATTTATTCATCAAATTACAGCATATGATAAAAGTTAAATACATGTGTCCTATAAGCAAAATCTGTGACATAGCTTTTAAATAATAAAAATGTAATTTTAATTAAAATACCTTTCTACTTACATAGATATTTGAAATTTGTAAAGTATCAACATTTCTGATACAAAAGTATAGTTGATTTAAAAGTATCAGCATTTCTATGCAGAGTATTTGTTAGAGTGGTCAAAGGTGACCTTTTCAGAGGCTATAAAATACAATATTCTATTTATGGAAATTTGACTTAATTAAACTTGATATGGAACAAATCCTTAGAAACATTTAGTTAAAATGCTTCTGTTATCAATAACTGTTACAAAAATAGGTTGTTATCAATTCTGTGTCTTATTTAATCCTTAAAGAGGAGAAAAAATTATCTGTCACATTTGGTCACTATGTCAAGAATAGCATAATTTAATAGTGGGTTATAACAGTAGGAGTATTCCAGGGTCTTGGCTTAAAATCTATATTAAAAAATTAGGCTAAATGAGTAGAATATAGTATGGTTTTTAAACTTTTTTGTCAAAATCAATGTAGATCAGATATTATATACATTTGACTTCTGTACTGATTTTTTTTTTACCAGTTTCTCCCTATATCAGTTCATTCTCCAGATTGTTCCCTAACAGATTCAAAAACTATTGTTTTACATTTACTCTAAACTGTGACTTTATTGATGGCAGAGATGAGATCGTCATAGTATTTAGCTCACTAGCCATTATATAGTACAAACTAAAAGGATTTTATTACATGAATAAGAGGTATTTAAAGTGAAGGATAAAAAAAGATATTCCATGCAAATAGTATTTGTTATGAGAAAAAGATGACATATATTGGTAAAAACTTCAGTTCATCTATTGTAAATATATATGCACCAAATAACTGTGTCTCCACAATATGTGAAGCAAAAATTGATGAAACTGAAGGGAGAAGAAATAAAATGTTAAACAAAAATAGTCAACTTCAATAATTTACTTTCAACAGTAGATAGAATATCTAGACAGAATATCAATAAAGAATTAAAGAACTTTGAAAACACTATAAACCAAGGAGACCTACTAGACATTTGTATAACACTCCACACAAAAGAGCAGAATACAAAAAATCTACAAATGCATATGAAACACTTTCCAAATAGACATATATTAGACTAAACAAGTCTCAATAAATTTTAAGATTCAAATCATAAAATTATCTTCTCTGAACATGAGATGAAGCTAGAAATGAAAAAAAAGAAGAAATATAGAAAATTCAAAAATATTTAGAAATTAAACATCACACTCTAAAAAACCAGTAAGTCAAAAAGGAAATTTCTGATTGCTCAAGGGAAATTTGAATGTGCATTCTGATGAATAAAAACAAAGATGGCATACCAAAACTTGTTGGGAGCAGCAAATGTAGTGATCAGAAATAAAATTATAGCTTAATGCCAAATTTTTTTCTTTTTAATATCTTTACTGGAGTATAATTGTTTTACAATGGCATGTTAGTTTCTGCTGTATAACAAAGAGAATCAGCTATACATATACATATATCCCCATATCCCCTCTCTCTTGCATCTCCCTCCCACCCTCCCTATCCCACTCCTAGAGTTGGACACAAAGCACTGAGCTCATCTCCCTGTGCTATGAGGCTGCTTCCCCCTAGCTATCTACTTTACATTTGGTAGTGTATATATGTCCATTCCACTCTCTCACTTCCTCCCAGGTTACCCTTTGCCCTCCCCTTTTCCTCAACACCATTCTCTACGTCTGTGTCATTATTCCTCTCTTGTCCCTAGGTTCTTCAGAACCATTTTCTTTTTAATTCCATATGTATATGTTAGTATACGGTATTTGTATTTCTCTTTCTGACATAACTTCACTCTGTATGACAGACTCTAGGTCCATCCACCTCACTACAAATAACTCAATTTTGTTTCACTTTATGGGTGAGTAATATTCCATTGTATATATGTGCCACATCTTCTTTATCCATTCATCTATCGATAGACACTTAGGTTGCTTCCATGTCCTGGCTATTGTAAATAGTGCTACAATGAACACTGTGGTACATGACTCTTTTTGAATTATGGTTGTCTCAGGGTATATGTCCAGTAGTGGGATTCCTGGGTCATATAGTAGTTCTATTTTTAATTTTTTAAGGAACCTCCATACTGTTCTCCATAGTGGCTGTATCAGTTTACATTCCCTGCAAGAGTTTTCCCTTTTCTCCACACCCTCTCCAGCATTTATTGATTGTAGATTTTTTGATGATGGCCATTCTGACCAGTGTGAGGTGATACCTCATTGTAGTTTGACTTGCATTTCTCTGATGATTAGTGACATTGAGCATCCTTTCAGGAGTTTGTTGGCAATCTGTATATCTTTGGAGATATACCTATTTACGTCTTCTGCCCATTTTTGGATTGGGTTGTTGTTTCCTTTTGATATTGAGATGCTGCATGAGCTACTTGTATATTTTGGAGATTAATCCTTTGTCAGTTGCTTCATTTGCAAATATTTTCTCCCATTCTGCGGATTGTCTTTTTCTCTTGTTTATGGTTTCCTTTGCTGTGCAAAAGCTTTTAAGTTTCATTAGGTGCCATTTGTATATTTTTGTTTTTATTTCCATTTCTCTAGGAGGTGGGTCAAAAAGGACCTTGCTGTGATTTATGTCATAGAGTGTTTTGCCTCTGTTTTCCTCTAAGAGTTTTATAGTGTCTGGCCTTATGTTTAGGTATTTAATCAATTATGAGTTTATTTTGTATACCGTGATAGGGAGTGTTCTAACTTCATTCTTTTACATTTAGCTGTCCAGTTTTCCCAGCATGACTTTTTAATTTTTTATTTATTTATTTATTTTGCATTATGCGGCCTCTCACTGCTGTGGTCTCTCCTGTTGTGGAGCACAGGCTCCAGAGGTGCAGGCTCAGCGGCCATGGCTCACGGGCCCAGCCGCTCCGCGGCATGTGATATCCTTCTGGACCGGGGCATGAACCCGCGTCCCCTGAATCGGCAGGCAAACTCTCAACCACTTCGCCACCAGGGAAGCCCCCAGCACCACTTATTGAAGAGGCTGTCTTTTCTCCATTGTACATTCTTGCCTCCTTTATCAAAGATAAGGTGACCATATGTTCATCTCTGGGTTTTCTGTCCTGTTCCATTGATCGATATTTCCATTTTTGTGCCAGTATTATACTGTCTCGATTACTATAGCTTTGTAGTACAGTCTGAAGTCAGGGAGCCTGATTCCTCTAGCTCCATTTACCTTTCTCAAGATTGCTTTGGCTATTCGGGGTCTTTTGTGTTTCCATACAAATTGTGAAATTTTTGTTCTAGTTCTGTGAAAAATGACATTGGTAGTTTGATAAGGATAGAATTGAATCTGTAGATTGGTTTTTGTAGTATAGTGATTTTCAAAATGTTGATTCTTCCAATCCAAGAACAAGGGATATCTCTCCATCTGTTTGTATCATCTTTGATTTCTTTCATCAGTGTCTTATAGTTTTCTGCATACAAGTCTTTTGTCTCCTTAGGTGGGTTTATTCCTAGGTATTTTATTCTTTTTGTTGCAATGGTAAATGGGAGGGTTTCCTTACTTTCTCTTTCAGATTTTTCATCATTAGTGTATAGGAATGCAAGAGACTTTGGTGCATTAAGTTTGTATCCTGCTACATTACCAAAGTCATTGATTAGATCTAGTACTTTTCTGGTAGCAGCTTTTGGATTCTCTATGTATAGTATGTCATCTGCAAACAGTGACAGTTTTACTTCTTTTCCAATTTGGATTCTTTTATTTCTTTTTCTTCTCTGATTGCTGCGGCTAAAACTTCCAAATCTATGTTAAATAATAGTGGTGAGAGTGGGCAATCTTTTCTTGTTCCTGATCGTAGTGGAAATAGTTTCAGTTTTTCACCATTGAGAATGATGTTGCCTGTGAGTTTGTCATATATGGCCTTTATTATGTTTAGGGAAGTTCCCTCTATGCCTACTTTCTGGAAGGTTTTTATCATAAATGGTGTTGAATTTTCTTGAAAGTTTTTCTGTGTCTATTGAGATGATCATGTGGTTTTTCTTCTTCAATTTTTTAATATGGTTTATCACATAGATTGATTTGCGTATATTGAAGAATCCTTGTATTCCTGGGATAAAACTCACTTGATCATGGTATATGATCATTTTAATGAGCTGTGTGATTCTGTTTGCTATTGTTTCGTTGAGGATTTTTGCATTTATGTTCATCAGTGATATTGGTCTGTAATTTTCTTTTTTTGTGACATCCTTGTCTGGTTTAGGTATCAGGGTGATGGTGGCCTCATAGAATGAGTTTGTGAGTGTTCCTCCCTCTGCTCTATTTTGGAAGAGTTTGAGAAGGCAGGTGTTAGCTCCTCTAAATTTTTGATAGAAATCTCCTGTGAAGCCTTCTGGTATTGTTCTTTTATTTGTTGGAAGATTCTTAATAACAGTTTCAATTTCAGTGCTTGTGATTTGTCTATTTATATTTTCTATTTCTTCCTGGTTCAGTCTCAAAAGGTTGTGCCTTTCTAAGAATTTGTCATTTTATTCCAGGTTGTCCACTTTATTGTCATGTAGTTGCTTGTAGTAATCTCTCATGATCCTTTGTATTTCTGCAGTGTCAGTTGTTACTTCTCTTTCATTTCTAATTGTATTGATTTGAGTCTTCTCCCTTTTTTTCTTGATGAGTCTAGCTAATGGTTTATCAACTTTGTTTATCTTCTCAAAAAGAAGATTTTAATTTTATTGATCTTTGTTATTGTTTCCTCCACTTCTTTTTCATTTATTTCTGATCTAATCTTTATGATTTCTTCTGCTAATTTTGAGATTTCTTTGTTCTTCTTCCTCTAATTGCTTTAGGTGTAAGGTTAGGTTGTTAATTTGTGATGTTTCTTTTTTTTGAGGTAGGATTGTATTGCTATAAACTTCCCTCTTAGAACTGCTTTTGCTGCATCCCATAGGTTTTGGGTCATTGTGGTTTCATTGTCATTTCTTTCTCGGTATTTTTAGATTTCCTCTTTGATTTCTTCAGTGATCTCTTGGTTATTTAGTAGTGTATTGTTTAGCCTTCATATGTTTGTATAGTTTACATTTTTTTTTCCTGTAATTGATATCTAGTCTTACAGCATTGTGGTTGGAAAAGATACTTGATACCATTTCAATTTTCTTAAATTTAACAAGACTTGATTTGTGACCCAAGATATGATCTATCCTGGAGAATATTCTATGAGTACTTGAGAAGAAAGTGTATTCTTTTGTTTTTGGATGGAATTCCTATAAATATCAATTAAGTCCATCTTGTTTAATGTGTCATTTAAAGCTAGTGTTTCCTTATTTATTTTCATTTTGGATGATCAGTCCATTGTTGAAAGTGGGATGTTAAAGTCCCCTACTATAATTGTGTTACTGTCAATTAATGCTTTTATGGCTGTTAGCATTTGCCTTATGTATTGAGGTGCTCCTATGTTGGGTCTATAAATATTTACAATTGTTATATCTTCAACTTGGATTAATTCCTTGATCATTATGTAGTGTCCTCCTTTCTCTCCTGTAATATTCTCTATTTTAAAGTCTATTTTGTCTGATATGAGAATTGCTACTCCAGCTTTCTTTTGATTTCCATTTGCAAGGAATATCTTTTTCTATTCCCTCCCTTTCAGTCTGTATGTGTTCCTAGGTCTGAAGTGGGTTCCTGGTAGACATCATATATACAGGTCCTGTTTTTGCATCCGTTCAGGCAGTCTATGTGTTTTGGTTGGAGCATTTAATCCATTTACATTTAAAGTAGTTATTGATATCTATGTTCCTATTACTATTTTCTTTATTGTTTTGGTTTTGTTATTGTAAGTCTTTTCCTTCTCTTGTGTTTCCTGCCTAGAGAAGTTCCTTTACCATTTGTTGTAAAGCTGGTTTGGTGGTGCTGAATTCTCTTAACTTTTGCTTCCATGTAAAGGTTCTAATTTCTCTGTCAAATCTGAATCAGATCCTTGCTGAGTAGAGTAATCTTGGGTGTAGGTTTTTCCCTTTCATCTCTTTAAATATGTCCTGCTACTCAGTTCTGGCTTGCAGAGTTTCTGCTGAAAGATCAGCTGTTAACCTTATGGGGATTCCCTTGTATATTATTTGTTGCTTTTCCCTTGCTGCTTTTAATGTTTTTTCTTCGTATTTAATTTTTAACAGTTTGATTAATATGTGTCTTGGTATGTTTCTACTTGGATTTATGCTGTATGGGACTCTCTGCAATTCCTGGACTTGATTGATTATTTCTTTTCCCATATTAGGGAAATTTTCAACTCTAATCTCTTAAATTATTTTCTCAGTTCCTTTTTTTTTCTCTCCTTCTTCTGGGAGCCCTGTAATTCGAATGTTGGTGTTTTTAATATTGTCCCAGTGGTCTCTGAGACTGTTCTCTCTTCTTTTCATTCTTTTTTCTTTATTCTGCTCTGCAGTAGTTATTTCCACTATTTTATCTTCCAGGTCACTTATCCATTCTTCTGCCTCAGTTATTCTGCTATTGATTCCTTCTAGAGAATTTTAATTTCATTTCTTCTGTTGTTCATCATTGTTTGTTTGCTCTTTAGTTCTTCTAGGTCCTTGTTAAATATTTCTTGCAATTTGTCTATTCTATTTCCAAGATTTTGGATCATCTTTACTATCATTATTCTGAATTATTTTTCAGGTAGATTGCCTATTTTCTCTTCATTTGTTAGGTCTGGTGGGTTTTTATCTTGCTCCTTCATCTGCGGTGTGTTTTTCTGTCTTCTCATTTTGCTTATCTTACTGTGTTTGGGGTCTCCTTTTTGCAGGCTGCAGGTTTGTAGTTCCCGTTGTTTTTGGTGTCTGTCCCCAGTGGCTAAAGTTGGTTCAGTGTGTTGTGTAGGCTTCCTGGTGGAGGGGACTGGTGCCTGTGTTCTGGTTGATGAGGCTGGATCTTGTCATTTTGGTGGGCAGGTCCACGTCTGGTGGTGTGTTTTGCATTGTCTGTGGCCTTATTATGATTTTAGGCATCCTCTCTGCTAATGGGTGGGGTTGTGTTCCTGTCTTGCTAGCTGCGTGGCATAGGGTGTCCAGTACTGTAGCTTGCTGGTTGTTGAGTGGAGCTGGGTCTTAGTGTTGAGATGGAGATATCTGGGAGAGCATTTGCTGTTTGATATTACGTGGGGCTGGGAGGTCTCTAGTTGACCAATGTCCTGAATTTGGCTCTCCAACCTCAGAGCCTCAGGCGTAAGCACTAAAAACTATACAAAAACAAAACAGAACAAAACAAAAAAAAAAACCTGGGCAGACAAACCCTAGGACAAATGGCAAATGCAAAGCTTTGGAAAGTCTGAGGTCTTCTGCCAGTGTTCAGTATGTGTTCTGTAGGAGTTGTTCCACTTGTAGATGTATTTTTGATGAATTTGTAGGGAGAAAGGTGATCTCCACATCTTATTCCTCTGCTATCTTGTGTGTCCACTCCTAAATGCCTAAATTTAAAATGAAAAAAACATTTCAAACAAGTAACCTAATGTTACACCTTGAAGAACTAGAAGAAGAGCAAATTAAATCAAAAGCTAGTAAGAGGCAATAAATAATAAGAGCAGAAATAAATTACACAGAAAATAGAAAAGTAAAACAGAGATAATTAACAAATCAAATGTTAGTGTTTTGAAAAAAGGAAGAAATTTTAGCCATTGTGACTGAGGAAAAAAATAGAGATGATACAAATGATTAATACCAGAAGAAAAGTGAGGATATTACCACCAATGCTATAGAAATAAAAAATGATTATAAGAAAATACTTTTACCAATTGTATGTCAACATATTAAATAAACTAGAGGAAATGGACAAATTCCTAGAAATACAGTGAATAACAAAATTAATTCAAGAAAAACAAGGATATCTGAGAAGACCTATAACACATAGAGATTGAATCAGAAACAAAACACCTTCCAACAGAAAAAAAGTGGAAGTATCACCTCACACTAGTCAGGATGGCCACTATCAAACAATCTAGAAACAGTAAATGCTGGAAAGGGTGTGGTGAAAAGGGAACCCTCCTGCACTGTTGGTGGGAATGTAAATTGATACAACCACTATGGGAAACAGTATGGAGTTTCCTTAAAATACTAAAACTAGAACTACCACATGACCCTGCAATCCCACTACTGGGCATATACCCTGAGAAAACTATAATTCAAAAAGAGACATGTACCAAAATGTTCACTGCAGCACTCTTTACAATAGCCAGGACATGGAAGCAACCTAAATGTCCATCGACAGAGGAATAGAATAAAGAAGATGTGGCACATATATACAATGGAAATTATTCAGCCATAAAAAGAAACAAAATTGAGTTATTTGTAGTGAGGTAGATGGACCTAGAGTTTGTCATACAGAGTGAAGTAAGTCAGAAAGAGAAAAATACCGTATTCTAATGCACATATATGGAATCTAATATATATATATATATATATATATATATATATGAATGTAGTGGCAGAGCAGGAATGAAAATGTAGACATAGAGAATGCACTTGAGGACACGGGGTGGGAGGGGGAAGCTGGGGTAAAGTGAGAGTGGCATGGACATATATACAGTACCAAATGTAAAATAGCTAGTGGGAGCTGCAGCATAGAACAGGGAGATCAGCTTGGTGCTTTGAGATGACCTAGAGGGGTGGGATAGGGAGGATGGGAGGGAGGCTCAAGAGGGAGGGGATATGGGGACATATGTATGCCTATGGCTGATTCACTTTGTTGTACAACAGAAACTAACACAGTATTTTGAAACAGTTATACTCCAATAAAGATCTATTTAAAAAAATGAATCAAAGATCTAAACAAATATTCCAAAATTATAAAACTCTTAGAAGAAAGCATAGGGGAAATCTTCATGACATTGGATTTCACAATGATATTTTGGATATGATACCAAAAGTACAAGCACCAATAGGAAATATATTGGAATTCAAATTTTAAGAGTTTTTGTATCAAAGGACGTTATCAAGAAAGTGAAAAGACAACCTACAAGGATGGGGGACAGTATGCAAACCATATATCTGATAAGGGTCCAGTATCCAGAATATATGAAAAATTCTTATAAATCAATATCAAACAGACAAACAATTCTTAAAAAAATTTTTTTAAACAATTTACACGTTTTTAAAAATGGGCAAATTTCACGAATAGACCTTTCCCCAAAGAAGATATACAATTGCCAGCAAGCACATAAAAAGGATGCTTGTCATTAGAGAATGAAAATTAAAACCATGATTATATACCACTTCTCACCCACTAGGATCAAGATAATTTAAAAAAAAACAGAAATTATGAAATGAAGTATTAATGAAGATGTGGAGAAAACAGAGTCCTCCTACTTTAGTGGTGATGATGCCAACTGTTTCAACCACTGTGGTGGAAACACGTTTTGGCAGTTCCACAAAAAGTTAAACATAGAATTACCATATAACTCAGCAATTTTACTCTTAGAGATATACCTAAAGGAATGGAAAGAGAGTAGTCAAATGTTTCTACATGATTGTTCATAGCAGCAATAGTCACAATGGCCAAATGTGGAAACAACCCAAATGTCCATCAAAGGATGAATGGATAAATAAATTATGGTGTATACATACAGTGGAATATTATTCAATCATAAAAAGGATGGCATATTAGTACATGTTATAGCATGGATAATACTTGAAAAAATATTAAGTGAATGAAGTCAGACACAAAGGGCTACATATTATATGATTCCAATTTTGTGAATTTTCCAGAATAAGTAAGTCCATAGAGATAGAAAGCAGATTGGTTGCTATCAAGGCCTGGGAATAGAGAGTTGGCTGTGACTGGTTCATGTGTATAGTGTTTTCTTTTGTAATAATGAAAATATTTTGAGACTAGACAGAGTTGGTGATTATACAACATTGTAAATGTATTAAGTGCCATGCGATAGCACACTTTGAAATAGTTTAAAATGGCAATAAGTTCTAGAGCTCTAATGTACAATATTGTGCCTATAGTTTACAATATTGTATTGTGCAGTTAAAATTTTGTTAAGAAGGGTAGATCTTATGTTGTGTGCTTACTACAATAAAAATGATTAATTTTATGTTATATGAATTTCAGTTACATTTTTATAAATCATCTATTTTGCACACCCCTTTCTCTTCATAACTAGTCCCCATTATAATAAATATAAGAATTTTGGTGTTTTCCTTGGCTGTCTGAATACACCACCAATTATACTTAGGCAGCTTCTCCATTGTCTTTGTGATTGTGAGAAATAGTACTCTGCCTGCTACCATGGGTGTTGAAGTGGGGGAAACATCCTTCAACAAATCTCCAGTAGTGTGAGGCTTGTGTACATGACTAATGTTCACCCAATTAGGTGGTTCTGCCTTGAGGTCTGAATATGGAACTAGTGAAGTATATATTAAAAGGACAATTAGTATTCAATTATGGTCATTGGTGGCAGTATCAATTAATGTTGGTTTTCTATAGTAGTGAGGACAACATGCAGGTATGAATATTTCTGGTAAATTATGGTGTTTTTTCTACTCACTTCTTTTAAAATTGCCTTTATTTATGAATTTCTTACAAATTTGATCTTTCTTCCTCCATTCAAATCAATGAGTCTCCTAAATTCTTCAGTAAAATTGTAGTGTAAGTCTCTGTGTGTAGGGAAATGTTTGTGTGTGGTGTGTGTGTGTGTGGTGTGTATGTGTGTGTGTGTGAACATAAACTGCCACTCAAACTTAGGGTAGCCAGAGTAGATTTCTATTGCTTACAACCAAGACCTCTGACAGATATGTTCATGGTTATTTAGTCATAGTTTATTTTTTTCCTTTACGTACACTCATATTTCCCAGGTAATAAAAATAGTACCTGACAATTGAGATAGTTGATATCCCTGAACTTTGGGAAGGAAAAGGTCTTAATATTTTAAAATTCGCGTCTGACCCTTGTCATTTGTTATGAAACTCAGAAACAATTTACATGCACATTATTGTTTTGTTTAAATATTGGTTTGGGCTTTCTTTAGAAGATTTTACACAGTTGGGGTATGAAAATAAAAGTATATACTTTTCAAAAGAATATTCTGCTACTTGATTTTGGATGAATTTTGCATCATCCTTAGTATTCTTTTTTTTTCCCCCTTCCAGTTTTATTGAGATATACTTGACACACAGCACTGTATAAGTTTAAAGTGCACAGCATAACAATTTGACTTACATCATGAAATGATTACCACGATAATTTATTGAACATCTATCAGCTCATATAGATACAAACTAAAAGGAAAAGAAAAACATTTTTTCCTTGTGATGAGAACTCTTGGGATTTATTCTCTTAACCACTTTCATATATAACATTCCCAGTATTTTTTTTTTTTTTTTTTGCAGTACGTGGTTCTCTCACTGTGGTGGCCTCTCCCGTTGCGGAGCACAGGCTCCAGACTCGCAGGCTCAGCGGCCATGGCTCACGGGCCCAGCTGCTCCGCGGCATGTGGGATCTTCCCAGACTGGGGCACGAACCCGTGTCTGCTGCATCGGCAGGCGGACTCTCAACCACTGCGCCACCAGGGAAGGCCCCCAGTATTCTTAATATACTGAAGAAAGCATAAGGTTCTTACTCGTCACTAGTGTTTTCAATAGACTACAATGGAATTTAATTTCATTTAAAAATGTGTGATATTTTATAGTAAAAAGTCTGTAAAAATTGATCCCCTGTTGACAACATTGAATTGGCATCCATGCAGCACCATACTGCAAAGTGTGTCACATGAGACACATTATATATTTCATTGCCAGCAAGCTGACATCTGGTTCAGAACTTTTAGTATTGGTTAGTGTGTCTCTTGGTAAAGCATAAATACACTAAATCAGGTACTAAAGAAGAACTGATCTGGAATTCCAAAGGAGGAGCACTCAAATGTCAAAGCTATTTTCTGTGTCATTCGTTTCTAATTATGTACTTTTTAAAATTAACTGTTTTTATAACAGTATCAAAGGTCAAGTGGAAAAGCAACAGACTTAAAGGAAATTGAAATATGTAAAAGAAATTCTGAACTGTAAAAATATTATTTCCAGATGCTTTCTTCCCTTGCAAGCACTAATGGATTTTAGGATTGGTTCAATGTTAAGGAACTAGGGAAAAAATTCAGAAACTTATAGGACATATGTTTTGATTATTAATTATAAGAAAACTATTATTCTTAATTGTAATATATGAATTGACTATCAACATAATGATGCTCGCAAAATATAGTAGGTGTTTATGTTCCTGATAGTCTTCTTCTGATATCCTAATCCTACCTATTATAATATATTCAGGTTCTTATATTCCAATAATAGGAGCAGGAAGATCTTGTAGGTAGAAATTTTCAGATTATGTATACTAAATTATGCCCACAGTTGGTGTTTTCTGAGCATCTCGTTAGAAGCATATTGACATAAAATAAGTATGCAAAGAACTGTTTAAATGTATTGTGTTGGCCAAAAGCTTCGTTAGGTTTTTTCAGTAAGATGGCTCAAGTAGCACTTAGTTGTCTTTAACGTCATTCAAAACAATTTTATTAGATTGTATGTGATAGCAGTCATATCAGCGTGCATTTAAAAAAAGACATCAAAATTGGTGAATTTATGTGTAGCCATTTTAATATTGAAGATGAAAGAAAAAAAGCAACATTTTCAGCATATTATGCTTTATTATTTCAAGAGAGGTAAAAACGCAACTGAAATGCAAAAAAAAAAAAAAAAAAAGATTTGTGCAGTGTGTGGAGAAGGTGCTGTGACTGATCGAATGTGTCAAAAGTGGTCTGTGAAGTTTCATGCTGGAGATTTCTTGCTGGACGATGCTCCAGGGTCGGGTAGACAAATTGAAGTTGATAGTGATGAAATCAAGATGTTAATTGAGAACCATCAACGTTATACCACGTGGAGACAGCCGACATACTCAAAATATCCAAATCAAGCACTGAAAATCGTTTGCACCAGCTTGGTTATGTTAATCGTTTTGATGTTTGGGTTCCATGTAAGTTAAGCAAAAAAACCCCTCCTTGACTATATCTCCATATGTGATTCTCTACTTAAACGTAACGAAAACGTTCCATTTTTAAAACAACTTGTGACAGGTGATGAAAAGTGGATACTGTACAATAATGTGGAACAGAAGAGATCATGGGCAAGCGAAATGAACCACCACCAACCACACCAAAGGCTGGTCTTCATCCAAAGAAGGTGATGTTGTGTATATGGTGGGATTTGAAGGGAGTCCTCTCTTATGAGCTCCTTCCGGAAAACCAAATGATTAATTCCAACAAGTACTGCTCCCATTTAGATGAACTGAAAGCAGCACTCGACGAAAAGTGTCCAGAATTAGTCAACAGAAAATGCATAATCTTCCATCAGGCTAACTCAAGATCGCATGTTTCTTTGATGACCAGGCAAAACCTGTTATCAGCTTGGCTGGGAAGCTCTGATTCATCCGCCATATTCACCAAACACTGCACCTTCACATTTCCATGTATTTCAGTCTTCACAAAATTCTCTTAATGGAAAAAATTTCCATACCCTGGAAGGCTGTAAAAGTCACCTGGAATAGTTCTTTGCTCAAAAAGATAAAAGGTTTGGGGAACATGGAATTATGAAGTTGCCTGAAAAATGACAGAAGGTAGTGGAACAAAAGGGTGAATACATTGTTCAATAAAGTTCTTGGTGAAAATGAAAAATGTGTCAGTTTTTACTTAAAAACCAAAGGCACTTTTTGGCCAACTCAATAAAAGACAACACGAATATCACTAACAACTTGGGAGCAAGTTTATCTAAACTTTTTTGAAAATTAAGAATACTACTTTCTATCTAAACTTTGAATTCACAGATTCCATTGACTTCAGCATCAATATTTGATAAAGATGTTTCCATAAATATACCTTAATCAAGCAATTTATGTCAAAATAATAGGTTTTTGTTGGTGGTATTGGTGCTGCTGCTGGGTGTTTTTCATTCCTCCATTACTTATACACGTGGTTACTTGTTCATATGATTAAATAATGATTCATGTTTCTAGTGATACCCTGTATAAAAGTGATAATTCATTATACTAATAGTATATGTTAGCTTGGAAGGATAGCGCTCTGATTATTTCCTCTTTAAAGACTATGAATCACGTTGGAGATGGAAATACTGAGTACACAGGTTAATTTATCAGTTGTTCAGATAATAGCATCTGTTGGCTCAAATTCCAAGTTTGTTCAGTTTCTTATAAGCTATCATAATTGATCATAAACACACAAGATACCTAACATTCTAGAAATATTAGAATATTCATGGACCAGAAAGAAAATCAGGTTTTTCCTAATATGTTTTTCTTAAATTGTGGACACACTTGTTTAGCTTTAGTCTGGTTCAGTGGAAAGATATTACTGGATAAGAAATACACTTAGAACTTGAAAGAATTGACTAGAGAGAAGGCACTAGAGTGATCTGAATTCAGATTTCAACGCCCCAAGCGGTAGTGGCCGAAATATGTCTTTTAAAGGTAGCACAGACTTTCAGGAGATTCTTAGGTAACTAAATAGGGGCTTTACATGAAGAATTTGCTTAAATTCTATTGTGAATCTGAAGTTCTTAGTACATTGCCAGGTTTAGTCTAATTTAATTCAAGTGGTGTGTATTATTGACAAGCTTTAGTGCCTGAGTAAGCTGAGTAAGACCAAGAAAGCAGAGATAGGCAGGTGACTTTGTCATTAGATAATTAGTTAGAACTTGGAGTATATTTACTAATAGTGACAATGTCCTGAACAATGGCTATGAATAGTTCAGTTCATTTCCTTTTAACAAGCACAGGTCAGTGTTAACCCTATGGCAGGTGCTCTCAGACTCTGCTGATATAACACAGAATAAAGTACAGGTTCTGCCCTTATCAAGTTCACAGGAAGTTACAAGGTATTCTAGATTAGCTATATGAGTTCTCTTACTATTGCATTTAAAATATATTCATGAATTTTTAAAAAGTCTTTGACTCGCTGACCTGGGTTGTATCATAGGAAAAAAATGTGTTCTACATTTTTAATGATCATCTCACACAAAAATTAGAAAACAGTTTTTTTATAAGATGATGATGCCTGCCTATAGTAAAAACAATATTATTTTTTCTATTTGATTTATTAGTAAATACTGCATATGCCAATAAATCAATGGGAAATCTGTTAAGGTGCTTATACCCTTGATAATTCAGGAAAATTTATTGTAATCTGTTACAATTATCTCTTTGTTATGATGGATATTGTTTTAATTCAAAGGATTTACATTTTCAAAAAGATGAATATATTAAAGAAGGAATAAAGCAAATACACATTCATTGTGGAAAGTCTTCATAGACAAAATGTTTTACCTTCTAAAATTTAGTTTTACATTTATCACATATAAGCCACTATACATAGCACACAGAGACATACAACATAAATTGACTCAGAATGAGGCCCTTCATTTAAAGTGTTTTATATTTTTCTGTCCTGGCCATATATTCAAAATAACAATATTATGATTTTATTGGCATAATTACATGATCATAATATCTCATTAGAAATAATAAAAGACACACCTTGTTGGCCTTACTTCCAATTTTATCACTGACCACTTCTCACTAATGCCTCTAGTATCACTTTATTCCAAAGTGCTATCAGCTTTCACCTCAAATATCATCCTCTAGTTGCCTGGCTTCCATTCTTATACCCTGCAATGAAGTTTTCATAGTGTAGCCAACGTGGTCTTTTGAAAATCCAAAGCAACTTGTTTCACCAGTTACAATTCATTGCCTTCCAGTTCCAGCTACTATCTAGGCTGCCTTCTTCATATGATCTCTCATACTATTGTACTTTCATTCACTAAACTCTAGTTAAGTCATCCCACCTTTTCTTTTGTTGACTACCAAGGCCCTGTACTGTCTCATGGGTTTTGCATCTACTGTTCTCTATATTGAATCCTTTCCTGCAGCTTTTTGAATGACTCTTTTTTATCACTTAGATTTTGATTATATTGCCACTACCTCAGAGAGAACTTTACTAATAACCTACTTAATGGAGACCCTGATTCCCCAGTTACACTTCCTAATAACTCTTATAACTCCATGTTAAACTCTTCAGATAATTTATGTACTTCTCTATTTCTCCCATTTGAATGTATAATAAGAAAAGAAATTATGGCTGTCTTTTTTAAATTTCCACTGCTTAGAAGAGTACCAGGCATATAGCAGGGACTCAATAGATTTTTAATTAACTGAAGCTAATTAGGACTCATGAAAGAAGTCCTCTCCAGTTGAGGAAATAATTTTAAGGGTCCATAAATGTCCATTTTATGTTTATTGCTAATGCATATGTATGTTATTATAACTTGGTAAAAAGAGGTTGTCTCACTAAAGAGTACATAACTAAAAAAAAAGAAAGCTTTTAGGGGGCTTCCCTGGTGCGCAGTGGTTGAGAGTCCTCCTGCCGATGCAGGGGACACGGGTTTGTGCCCCGGTCCGGGAGGATCCCACATGCCGCGGAGCGGCTGGGCCCGTGAGCCATGGCCACTGAGCCTGCGCGTCTGGAGCCTGTGCTCCACAACGGGAGAGGCCACAGCAGTGAGAGGCCCGCGTATCGAAAAAAAAAAAAAGAAAGCTTTTGAATGAATACTTTGAGAAGGAAGTAGGCCCCTGTGTAGTGGAAGAAATGACAAAAAATTTAGAGGAGAAATACAAAGATTCCTAGAAGAAAGAGGAATATTAAACTAAGGAACACCTCATTGATTAAGCCTTGGAAATATTCCTGGTTTGACAATTGTAAACACTCTGCTTGTCATCTCTTCCTTGATCTATCAACTTTAAACTGAATCTGTTGATTATCCAGCGCAAAAATGAGAAATTTTGTTTACTCATACTGTTTTCAAACCACTGATTCCGCCCCCCCCCCTCCATTTTGGGGAATATTTTAAATACTTCCATTTGTTACTTTTATAGTTTTGCATAATACTCTTAAACTTATTTTCCTGAAATTTCAACTTTACAGTATAGACTGGTTTTTGCTCTAGATCTAAATAAGGAAGATGCCATCATACATGTCTTAGTCTCTAAATCATAAAACATGAAAATGTTTATATAACATTACTGTATTATTTGTCTTAATGTAGATTTTATATTTAATACTTAGAATCCTATACACTACTGTCTTCAACAAAACTATATATCACTTTTATGAAGACAATCAGAAGTCAATTGAGCTGTCTCTGGAATTTTAAAAATGGTATTTTCATAATTATTTTTCTGCCTCTGTTTTATCTGTTCTCCTTTTTTTCAAACTTCTTTTAAATGATTGACTTTTAGAAATCATGTATAACTTAAAATTTTTGTCTCCTTTCATTTTATACATGCTTCAAAATTTCTCAACGTTTTTTTCTTATAGTCTGCTAAATATTTTGTCTAGGCTATGCTATGTTAACATCCAAGAAATTTCTTTTGCTTTTAGCTTGCTGTTTTTCACTACAACATTTTCTATTGTAATCGATGCAACATAGTTTCAATTCTCAGAAATTCTTATTGGAAAAATTCAGCTTTCTTTTCCTGTATTATACTTCTTTCCTTCTGAGCCAGTTGGTCTATTAACTCATCTTGATCCTCTGTTATCTGGTGCTGATTTTCCTCAAAAGTCTAGTGATGACTCATTGTTCCTTTAGATTTAGGAATGCGCTATACTTATTAATATGAAAGTGACTGTTGAAGTCCTGGCAGCAGATATTTTTATGGGTCTTATCCCAAAATAGAGACATTCTCTGCAAGTTCTTTGCAAGTGGATAATAAATATAAAATGCTAAATTGCATATTGCTAAATTGTACCAAGAGTCGAGCTGCCACATATTACAACCTCTGTCACATCTTTTAAATTATTTCCCAAGGATTGTTCTTTATCCAATAGCTTTTAAAATCCTCAAAATACCTCTCTGAATGTGTTATCACTGGTATCCCCAGTATAAATGTAAGGAAACGAGAATTATAAATTTTAATAACTTGTCCAAATTCACACAAGCAGGTGTTGGAGGCAATTTTGTATCCTGACTATCTGATGCCAGAGTTCACTATAATTTAATATCCATTCTATGAAGATTCCTTAATTTTTTCATCAACGCTGTAGTTTAATCTTCATATGTACTCATTCTAACAACTAGTACTTATACTGAGAATTTCTTATTTTTAATTTCATAAGACTTTATATAATTTCTGATTTGTTTTCTTCTCTTACTGTTATCTCATATTTGTGACACTTCCAGCTATCAATATAGTCAAGACAGAAAAAGAGAAGGATATATGGTACCAGGTAAGGAGCTGGGATAAGAGGAGGTTAGCCTTTAGCCCACCTTTGCTAGTTGGCTTTCCCAAGAGTGGAGTAAACTTTCTTCTATCTTCATAACAGGAGGTAGTTTTACAAGTTGGACCAAAGTGTCCCATGGAAGTTAGGCTCCTACTCTCCACAGAGAGGAGAGGTAGGGGTGCTGTTTTCCTTGATGATTACATTTCAAAGGAATGACTTCCAGGTCCTTGAGAAAGACATTGGTTGTTAAACTGGCACAACCAGTTTAAAAACTGGCTTTAAAAGATTTATATATCAAAGGGGCAGAGGGAGAGCTTACAATTATAACTTTTCTAAAGTAAATGCTCTACAAAAAGCAATATCAGAGGCCTCCAGTCAGGAAGAAGTCTGTGGAAAGTTTAGTTAAGCTAAGGGTAATGTTAAAGCTATTTTTATCACAACCAACCCTCATTTAGTTTCTGCACAAGTTTGAAGTTCATCTTGGTAAGTTGCACTCCTGTCATTGTGGTCTACATATAGCTTCTCAGGTTTTAGTGACCCATAACCAAAGACATATTATTTTTGTTTAATACACTGACAATGTAACATTTGAAGAGGAATAGGATAACTAAAAAAAAATTCATTTAGGAGAGGGAAGAACGAGAAATATATGGCAGCCAATGATACCTAGCTCCTACACACTCATGGTAGAGAGAAAAAAAAATGAATTCTCTTTTCAGGTAAGCTCATGTGATAGGTACACCCCGCCCCCCACTGACACACACACACACCCTACAGTCTTCCCACTCCCTCAAATTGCCACCCTATTTTTGCCATCTAAGAATATATTATTCATTGTCCTTGGCTACTACTTGTGACATTGAGATAATCTTTCTTGTCCTTTTTCTCCCTTGGCCATATGAGATGAACTTTGAAAAGAGTGCCTTTCCTGGCAAATGCTCAGCTTTTGTAGTAGGTGATAAAGCATTATAATTTATTATAGTATAGAAATGCTGTTATTTTTGCAAAATATTTCCTTTGAAAACATTGTTTTAAGGATACTTTCTTCCAGTCAGTTACTGTAAAAGTAACCATAACTAAAGTTTTTATGTTTTAACTTACTGACCTCTTTGTTCTATCTATGCCCCTTAGCCTTCCCATTAATGGCTGCTGCCCTGAGGCAGTTTGAAATGATAGCCTTAAGTGAAGAAGCACCCTCCTGAATGCCTCCCTTTGCCACCTGCTGTCTAATTTTTTTCAATCTTATCTCCTGCTGTGGCAGCTATTTTCCTGCTTCTTGGACTAGTTGCAATTTGGGGTACACACATTGTCTTTTCAAACGCAGCAGGCCCACAAATTACGGGACTCTAAATCACTTAGATTGCAGACCACATGTGGAGAGCATATCTCTTAGCAAAGCATTATTTTCTTTCTTCTCTGCTTTAGACTGCTCTCAAAACTTTGAGTTCATACCTCTTTTTGGAGACTTGGCTGAAAGCCGAGAGAGGTAACCATTATACACAAATGTTCTGAATGTTCCTACCATTTGTGCTAACACCACAGCCTCAGTTGACACACATCCTGTGTGCATCTCAAGGTTTAGCCACCTATGTTTTACTTACTGTTTTCTCTGCCACATGTTTATGTCTAACATTCTTGTTTACATGACAGCTGTATCTGTGATCTTGCCATCAGTCTGCATTCAAGGCTGGAGTAACTTGAGAAGGGTGCAGTTGCAACACCTGTTCATTTTATCAGGACAGCAAAATAGTTTTCAGCATCCATCTCAGAGATATCTGCTCATGTACAATTGGTCACAACTTGAGCACATGGACACCCTTAGCAGCAAGGAAGGTGAGAAGAGCTGCCATATTGTATTTCTAGCCTCTGAAGTGAAAGTGGGTAAGCAAGAAAGGGATTGGAAATGAGTATTAAGGAAGTCAAATAAGAAGGTACATCACAGATGAATACTAAGTTCCCTTAACTTATTCTTTATTTCTTAATAATGAAGATACAAGGCCCTTAATTTGCTCTAAATGTGACATTCACTGTTCATTAGTTTTAATATGAAGTATGGTCATTTCTAAACTTTTCTAGATAGTTTTTATTCTCTTTTGAATTCATTTCTGTCATCTGCAGGATTAATAATTATCATCTCTCTTAATTTCCAAGGCATTCACATCATCTTTTAGTCACTATTTTGGAAATAACACTGTGTTCAAAAACTATGACCTGAAAAATGTTGTTGTTATTGCTGTGCTGCTGGGTAGTGTTGATGACGGTAATAGATTACTATAATGACATAATTGTTCTTTGTATCCAAGAATGTGCAATATTTTTATCATATATATATTCAGTATGTTGTACAGAGCAATAGTTTGACTTGTATTTGTTAAATCACACATACTCATTTTGTTACTCAGTTCCTCTGTGCTCTTACTTATTTTTGTCAACTAGATCTGTTAAATTATCCCTGAATTTCCAACATATTTTGATTTATATATTTAGTGGATATATTTTTTGTGTGTATGGGTATATAAACTTTATATTTTGTAGTCTTTTGTAAATTCTATCAGTATACAAGCTTCTTCTTTATCCCACTTGATTTTATTCTTAAATTTCAACAGCTTGGTATGAATAAGGTCACTTCTGCTTTCTTTCATTTGCATTTGCCTGTTGTCCCTTTGCCCACTCTTTTATTTAAAAAATCTTGTATATTTTATTTTACTTTTGTTTTAAGAGGGTTGTTTTTTTCTTTTTTTTTTTTTTTTTCCAATAAACACAGCTCGGGGCTTCCCTGGTGGCGCAGTGGTTGAGAGTCTGCCTGCCGATGCAGGGGACATGGGTTCGTGCCCCGGTCCGGGAAGATCCCACATGCCGCAGAGCGGCTGGGCCCGTGAGCCATGGCCGCTGAGCCTGCGCGTCCGGAGCCTATGCTCCACAACGGGAAAGGCCGCAACAGTGAGAGGCCCGCGTACCGCAAAAAAAAAAACAAAAAAAAAACCCCACACAGCTCGGCTAGGATTTTTTACTTTGACAACCTCATTTTTTAAAGGATGGAAGAAGACAAAATAGTTTTTCCACTTTAGTTATAACAAATGACATGTTATTTTATTTCTTGAATCTTACTATGCTTCTTCATATTATTTTTTCTTCTTTTTTCTTATATTACTTTTTGCTGGGTTACTAAGGTTGCTGTTTATTCAACTTGTTAGTGGAGTATTCTATACACTTGGACTTTTAATCACTTATTCAAAAAGAGTTTAGTATTTTCTATGTGCCAGGCACTGTTATAGAAAGATGGAATAAATAAAATAGAGGGGAAAAAAGTCTCCCCTCCTGGACCTTACTATAATCAGATATATTTTATTATCTGTTGTGGTCTGAATGTTTGTGTTCCACCAAAATTCATGTTGAAATCCTAATGTGTAATGTGATAGTATTAGGAGGTGGGGCCTTTATTACAGCTAAAGTGGAATAACTACTTTGCATTCTTCCATTCATTAAAAAATGAGTTTAATTTCTTTTAATGAGATTTATGTCCTTATAAAAGAGGCTTGAGAGAGCTTCCTTACCCTCATTCACCATGTGAGGACACAGTGAGAAGTCAGCTGTCTGAAACCCAGAAAAGGGTCTTCGCTAGAACCTGACAATGCTGGCACCGTGATCTTGAACTTCCTGCCTCTAGAACAATGAGCAATAAACTTATGCTGTTTATAAGCCACATAGTTTGTGATATTTTATTACAGCAGCCCAGACAGACTAAAACATTATTATTATTATTTAAAACCAAGAAGCTATATCTCCTACCAAGACTCTCTACTTCTCACTGTCTTTAATGCTCACAGTGAGCCATTTTGAGGAGATTTCAAACCCTCCTCTCACCCTCTCCTTACTCTCATCCTGAGTAAAAGCTTTGGAGCACTTTCTTTCCTGTTGTCAATATCCACCTCCAAATTTCACATTTACTTTCTTATTAAAATTTTCCTTGCAGTATGCCACTTCTGTTTCAAGGATTGTCAACTGATTTTTTTTTTTTTTTGTATAATACAGACTGTCCATTTTTGTCCTTACATAGTCAGTCATTACTCATAACTATTTCCACTTCTATTCATGTTACTTGATTGTAAGGCCTTTGTTTTATTGGTTTGTTATTTGATCAGAGTTCTTTTCTATCATTGTTTTTGTGGATAAATTATGCTATTCTTAGAGTTTCTAAATCCTTGCATGTTTGCAAAAGCTTTTCTTTACCTTTATTGGCATATGCTGTCTTGGGTTACAGCTATGGGGTTATCTATTCTCTCTGTAAATGTTTGTTTCCTAACTTTAAGGTTTGCTTGAATATTCTGAAGTCAGTGCTATTATTATTTCCAACTTAACACATGAAGAAATAAGGCCTAAAAAAAGGCACTATCTTACCTAAGTCACAGAATATGACAGAACCTATTTCTCCACAGATTCCATAGCCGACACTTTTAACTATTGTGTTCTATTTCAACTTTGTTGACTAGAGAAGTAGCTAGAGGCCCTGTAAGTTGAGAGGAAGGTGAGAAAAGTCAACTTCTTTCTGACTTAGAACATTTTTTTCTACAAATTTTTTGTTTGGTTTTGTTTGGTTTTTTTGTCTAGAAGGTTCTTAGATCCTCTCTTGACCAATCTCCTCATTATTGTTCAGATCTCAGCTTACATGTTTCTTCTCAGAGATACCTTCCTGGACCTTAGGATTTAAATAAAATAACTATCCAATAGTAGGCACTCATCTATTTGTTTATATCTATTTACTTATCCATTTATTTATATACTTAACTATCTTATTAGGATGTAAATTCCATGAGAATGAAAACCTTGTCTTCCTAGTTCTTTATTTTATTCTTATTGTATAACAAAGAATGTGTCTGGTCTTTGTCTCCATTTCCTGGCATGGAGCTTCTAAAACCCTTGGAATTTCCAGAGTGATGTGGGTATTTTGTTATTCATGAGCCCATCGGATCACATCTGATTTTATGCTAAAAAGTTGACTCCAGAAGGGTGACACACCTTGACTCCACTGGGAGAAGGCTTGAAAGCTCTGTGTTCTAGACCCTCCTAGTCATTGCCCTATGTGTGTCTTCATTTGGTTGGTCTAATCCATATCCTTTATAATAAAACTGTAATAGCATTTGGCTTCCCTGAGATCTGTGAGTCATTCAAGCAAATTATTAAACCTGGGGGGAGTTGTGGGAAACCTCAGATTTGTAATTCCTCAAATTACAATTTTAAGCTGTGTTAGCATATGTTTGAAGCATTTGGGATGCAAGGAAACACAGATTACAGGAAAATGTAAGTATATCTAACTTGGTAGTTGAAGGGAAGAGGACCTACTACTTAGGGAGTTGTTGGAAACTCCCAAATTTCTAGCCATTTGGCGAGAAGTGCAGGTGGCCTTGGAACTCCTTTTGTGGCTAGCATCTGAAATACAGGCAGTTTTGTATGGGATCAAGCCCTTAATTGGGGGGATGTGATCTAACTCTGAGTGGTTAGTGCCAGAATTGAATTTGTAATACATAAATTGGTACAAAACTAATCTCCAACATTTTGAGCAAGACCAAGCACATGATGTTCATTAATTTAAAATTTGTTGAATAATTGACTAAAGGAAGGTTGCAGTAAACTAGACAAGTTTCTTAGCCCATAGATTTATTTTCAACTAATATCACTGAGTATCAGACCTTGGTGCGGTCTGTAACAGACATCTAGCTGCTGCTTCCTGTGCATAAATTGCATCTTCCCTGTAAGTCAGAAAAATGGTGTTTTGACTGTTGATACTTTTTATATAGCGATGTTAGTCCATTGCCTCTTCCTTGTCTGCTTTCTGCTTTCATCACTAACTCTGTTAAAATATACTACATTTTGGATTCTTTTGCTCTCTCTTTCATAACAATACTAAATAGTAGGTCCCCTTCTCTTCAATTACCAAATTAGATATATTCACAATTCCCTGTAATCCATATTTTTTTGCATCCTAAATGTTTCAAACACGTGTTAGTACAGTTTAAGGTTATAATCTGAGGAATTTTTCAGACACTCTCTTCAAGGACGTCTCTTCTTCTAATCCTTTTTCTCCTAGGCCTCTTTGACAAAAGGCAATTTGTTTGAAAAATGCAATTATCATCCATAACTCACATTCAGAGTAATATCATCTGTTGTTTTCACAAATAATCTAACAATTGCAACAATTGCAGAATTTCAAGCTATAAAATAGAAAAACTGAGCTTGCAATCTCCAGTGTGTATAAGTACTTAACTAAGGAATGTGATAGAAAACACTAATTTTTCCAGGCCATTAGGTGTATTGCTACTGCAGTGAGAGAACCAAAAGACTCATTATACTGTGTAAGAATTGTATTGTTAGTCTATATTATACACATCAAAGCACCAGATATGGTATAAAGATGTAGGTGCTTAGAAAAGTAGTGAAGATTACTGTTTTCTCAAATCATATCTAAATAGGCCTTTGGGTATGTCTAGCAAAAGCATTATTTTCAGAAAACATACATATTCTTGTAATGTAAACAACTTTTATCATTGTAAGAATTAAGATATAAACTTGAACATAATTCTTTCTTGATTGGTATAATATTCAAATTTTAGGTTTCACCAAAATAAAGATATTGTTAACTTTCAAGATAACTACTGTTATTTTGCTGCTCAAAGATATTCTTACATTAACACTACTGATTAAGTACTATACTGACCTAGATAATGTCTCACTGGGACTCAAATAACTTAGTTTACATAATAATCATATAATTGCACATTATCTTTTACTTCATCTAAACAACAATAGTGCCATATGTTTTACTAACTGAATAGTCTGACAAAAAAGTTAGTGTAATTACAAAATTAATTATAATGATTAAAGTAATAAAAAATCAATAATTGTATTAGAGTGATCAAATTTATTCTGACCATAATAAGGATAAGTAGTGATAGATATAAATAATTTGGACACTGAAGAGACCCTAGAGTCTATAAATATATATTATTGCTTTATGTGTCACAATACTTGAAATCCTACTGTTAAACCAGGTTCCCTCAAGTTCCTCTCTTCTGTGTTCTTTGAATAATAAATAA